>NC_133511.1:110707500-111957500 GCF_049354715.1 Callithrix jacchus | reverse complement strand
GTATCTGAGGGTGGCTAATTAGTCTAATGGGAACGGAGGTACAACCTGGACCTCATTAACCCTAACCATTTCAGCTAATTGTGTTGATGATAAATGCTTCACTTTCATGTAGCATTTTCATAGGCATTATCTTAAAAGGCCTCTATGAGCTGAGTATAATTATCCCCATTGTACAGCCAAAAAGACTTCAGCTCAGAGAAAGTAAATGACTTATTCAGAGTGCTATGTAATGAACTGGAAATTGAGCCCAGGTGTGTCAATCAGCATTTAACAAGAGGAAAGGAGAAAAAAGGTGCTTCTTTCTCTTGCTCACGTTTTTCTTATGCTTTTCTAGCAGCTGTGAGTTCTTTGGGTTGTTCTTCCCCTGCTACAGCTTCCGCTTAGCTTCTTAGCTGGGGATGGGCCTAAAAGTCAATAAGGAAGGACTATAAAACAGACAAGGGGGCCAGGCGTGGTGCCTCATGTCTGTCATCCCAGCACTTTGGGAGGCCAAGGTGGGCAGATCACTTGAGGCTGGGAGTTTGAGACCAGCCTGGCCAACATGGCGAAAACTCGTCTCTACTAAAAATAAAAAAAATTGAAAAAATAAAATGCCAGGTGCAGTGGCAGGCACCTGTAATCGCAGCTACTTGGAAGGCTGAGGCATGAGAATCCGTTGAACCCAGGAGGCGGAGGTTACAGTGAGCCAAGATTGCACCACTGTACTCCAGCCTGGGTGACAATGAGACTCTGTCTAAAAAAAACAAAAACGAAAAAGTCAGGCTAGGCACCATGGCTCATTCCTGTAATCTAGCACTTTGGGAGGCTGAGGTAAGCAGATCACCTGAGGTCAGGGGTTTGAGACCAACCTGGCCAATATGGTGAAATCCGATCTCTACTAAAAATTGCAACAACAACAAAAAATTACCCAGTGTGGTGGCGTACGCCTGTAATCCCAGCTACTTGGGAGGCTGAGTCAGGAGAATCGCCTGAACCCAGGAGGCAGAGGTTGCAGTGAGCCAAGATCACGCCACTACACTCCAGCCTGGGTGACAGAGTGAGACTGGGTCTCAAAAAAAAAAAAAAAAAAAAGACAAGGGGATTTGGAGTGAAGGACCATCTGGCCTAGTTGAGCCTGAGTTACGTATACCAGGGTGACTGACTTTTCCTTTCTTTTCCTGGGACTCAGTGCTACCTACCTGTTCCCCTCTCGACTTTCACTGTGACAATGGCAAGTGCATCCGCCGCTCCTGGGTGTGTGACGGGGACAACGACTGTGAGGATGACTCAGATGAGCAGGACTGTCGTGAGTGCTGGCAGGGGCCGGGCGGACTCCATCGATTTCTACGGGAAAGGATTTTCAATCAGGAAGCAATGCCCCAGGTCCACATGAACCCTTGTGTTTTCAGCACTATATCTTGTCCTTTCACTTCCTCTCTCAGTCAGATAAGCTGCTGAGAGGCAGCCACCTCCTTCAGAGCCCTGGGGGCAGCACTGGAGCTACTCGACTGCTCCAGAGGGTTTTAAGTCAGGCTTCCAGGCACCAGACCCCCACTGCCTGCCGCAGCCTGACTGCTCTGTACCCACAGCCCCCCGGGAATGTGAGGAGGACGAGTTTCCCTGCCAGAACGGCTACTGCATCCGGAGTCTGTGGCACTGCGATGGTGACAATGACTGTGGCGACAACAGTGATGAGCAGTGTGGTGGGTGGCCCCAGCAGAGGGAGGCAGGCAGGGTGGCCAGTGGGTGGCCTGGCTAGGGGAGGAGAGAGCAGCGATGGCCCAAGCACTGCCAAACCTTCTGGATATCTGGAGCAGCTAGAGGAAGGCGGGGGTGGGGTGGGGTGGGGTGGGGTACAGAGCCGCTCAGACCCCCCCAGGAACTGTGGATCAGGAGGCTGAGGCCTTGGTTCTCCCTGGAGAGTCTGCACTGGCTCTGGGGTGCCATTAGGGACTGGAGCAGATCCGCCAAAGCCAGTGAGGTTGGGAGTCAGAGAGGAGGGTGAGAGGGTTGCCTGTGGGCCCCCTCAGGATCGCTGTACCATCGCATCCCCCAGACATGCGCAAGTGCTCCGACAAGGAGTTCCGCTGCAGTGACGGAAGCTGCATTGCTGAGCACTGGTACTGCGACGGTGACACCGACTGCAAAGATGGCTCCGATGAGGAGAGCTGTCGTGAGTGGCCCCGGACCTCAGGCTGTTGGGTTGGATGAGGGCAGACAGTTCTGTCCCATGGGTAAGGGCGAGGCTGAGGAGTGCATGTACCAGGGACAAGGAGCATGGTGCCTCAGCAGCAGCTCCTCCTAGGCTGAACTAGGGAGGGAGCAAGTTCCCCAGTGGGAAGGGAGGGCTCCCTTTGGTCCATCTGAATATGGGTGTCTCTAAAGGCGGTCCCAGATGAAACCTGGTTACATCTCACTTGAGGAAGCTCTCCTGCCTGAGCATCCTGCCTGCTTGAGGAATCAGGGCCCTTCTCCTTCATCCAGGCCTGAATGTGTGTCCCTCCCCACCCCTGCCTTCCCTCCAGCCTCAGCCGTGCCAGTGCCCCCCTGTAACCTGGAGGAGTTCCAGTGTGCCTACGGCCGCTGCATCCTCGATATCTACCACTGCGATGGCGACGATGACTGCGGAGACTGGTCGGACGAGTCTGACTGCTGTGAGTGCTCTGGCCAGCTGGGAGGAGGGGAGACCAGGCTGGAAGAACTCCTCGGGTGGCAAGGCGCAGGTGCCAGCTGGGGCAGGAGTTCAGAGGAGGAGTTTCTGGATTTCCTAATCCCTCTTGGAAGGAGATGGAGGAACTGGGGTTCTGGGGCCGTGGCCTTCTAGTCTGCCACGGGACACTGTGCACAGACTGGCTACAGACAGAAGTCTTGTGTTTCCCTAGCCTCCCACCAGCCCTGCCGCTCTGGGGAGTTCATGTGTGACAGTGGCCTGTGCATCAATGCAGGCTGGCGCTGCGATGGTGACACGGACTGTGATGACCAGTCTGATGAGCGAAACTGCAGTGAGTGGGGGAGTGGAAAAAGGCTGGGCTGGAGCTAAGGAGAGGGCTTGTGGAGCCAAAGAGGCCACTATCAGCTGGGCATAGTGGCTCAGGCCTGTAATCCCAGCACTTTGGGAGGCCAAGGCAGGTGGATCACTTGAGATCCGGAGTTCAAGATCAGCCTGGGTAACATGGTTAATCCCCATCTGTACTGAAAATACAAAAATTAGCCGGGTGTGGTGGCACATGCCTTCCAGCTACTTAGGAGGCTGAGGCAGGAGAATCGCTTGAACCTGAGAGGCAGAGGTTTCAGTGAGCCGAGACTGCACCCCTGCCCTCCAGCTTGGGTGACAGAGTGAGACGACATCTCAAAAAAAAAAAAAAAAAAAGACAAAGAGGCCACCACCCACTACCCATAAAGCTTGAAGACATATTGGATAAGACAACCACGTACAGTTGTATACGTTGTGCACTATGCAAAGGCAATATGTCCAAAGGGAAGCCAGTCACATAATAGATTTATATACTCATGGTAGTTTTCCAGCAGATGGCTATAAAGTATCCTGAGGAAAGATCACCTTTTTCTGATTCACACAAAGACGCCATATAGACCAGCTGTGATCCTGGTGTCAAGAGCAGCATGGGTACTGACATAAGCTGCAGCTTTGGGTGGCAGGGAGAGTTTCAGGCTGAAATGGGGCCCGCCTTTCATTCAGCCTTTGCTTTGCGCAGCCACCTCCATGTGTACAGCAGAACAGTTCCGCTGTCGCTCAGGCCGCTGCGTCCGCCTGTCCTGGCGCTGTGATGGGGAGGACGACTGCGCCGACAACAGCGATGAAGAGAACTGTGAGAATACAGGTGGCGTCTCCCAGGGTGCAGAACCCATAGCCTATAGTTGGGGTGGAAGGGTGAAAAGACAGTTTTATTGCAGTCTTTCCAGTTGGGTTGAGGTTTTACCAGTGTAAAATCCGGGTGTACCATTGACCTGCGGCCTTATGGCCTGGAGCACGGTATCAGAGCTGCGAGTTTCAATTGCCACTCCTATTCTAACTCACACACTGCCAGTGCCTTTAGCTCTGGTCTAGTGAGGAAGGACTACCCTCCATCTGGCAGCCCCCACATGTGCTCCCCTGGCCACACCCAGTATGGAGCACATGGATGCACTTTTTCATTCTGTTCTGTATTTCTCACCATCCCACTGTAGAGAAAGCAAATACAGATACTCAGCCAGGCCTGTCTGAGCTGCTTCCTGCCCGGGACCCCCACCCTCCCACCTTGAGTCTCATCTGTCTCCAGCTTGCCCTAGAAAATGACAGGCTCCCATCTCCTTGTGGACCCAAGCCCTGCCTTGCTGTGACCTGACCCTCCCTCTCTCCCTCCTTCCTTCCCCCTCTCTAGGAAGCCCACAGTGTGCCTCGGACCAGTTCCTGTGTTGGAACGGGCGCTGCATTGGGCAGAGGAAGCTGTGCAACGGGGTCAACGACTGTGGTGACAACAGTGACGAAGGCCCACAGCAGAATTGCCGTGAGTGTCCCCAGTGGGCGGACCTGGCCCATGGTTTGTGGACAAACCCCACCCATAGGGTTCAAAGGGAATCCTCCCTCAGGACTCTCCAAGCTTTGGGAGCTGTTCTCCGTGGTCCAGGTGGAATGCCAAGTTGGCTGTCTGGGGGAGGATTCTGGGCTCAACTCCCAACTCTGGCTTGGCTGGCACAGGGCCCCGGACGGGTGAGGAGAACTGCAATGTTAACAACGGTGGCTGCGCCCAGAAGTGCCAGATGGTGCGTGGGGCAGTGCAGTGTACCTGCCACACAGGCTACCGGCTCACAGAGGATGGGCACACGTGCCAAGGTGAGCTGGGGCCTGGTTTGTAGCAGAGTCGGGGTTCTGGGCCAGGGCAGCAGACAGTCAGCTGTGTTTCCTATGGGTCAGGCATTTGAAGGATGTGACCTCATTTAATCCTCACAATAACCCTGGGAGGTGGGGACCATCCTTCCCATTTCACAGATGGGGAAACTGAAGCTCAGAGAGGTTAAGTAGCTTACCAAAGGCCACACAGCTGAGGAGCAACAGAGTTGGGATTCCAGCTCAGCTCTGCATGACCGTAAAGCCCCTAACCACTTCTTAGACGGCCTTTCCAGTAGGCTGGAAAGTAGATGGAGATGTGGGCAGAAAAGCAGCTCGGCAACCTGGGAGCGGGGGATGGGAAGATGGCAGAAGGTAGATCTCGACATGCCTGGTGTTCCCAGATGTGAATGAATGTGCCGAGGAGGGGTACTGCAGCCAGGGCTGCACCAACAGCGAAGGGGCTTTCCAGTGCTGGTGCGAAACAGGCTATGAACTCCGGCCCGACCGGCGCAGCTGCAAGGCTCTGGGTAAGGGCTGTTGGCAATTGGCTAGGTGGGCAGAGGGATGAGCATGGAGGAAGGTCAGGTGCTCTGGTCCTCAGGGATTTGCAGAGAGGTAGAGAGATTTCCATCACAGTAAAAAACAGTTGCATTCTAAGTCCCAAGAAAAACGCCGTTGGGTGGAGTGGGGTGGGATGAGCTAGGGTGGAGTAGGGTAAAGTGGGGTGGAGGAGTATAGTTTAAGGGTTGCTGCTCTTCTGGTACTGATGCTGACGGCTTGGGGCATGCCCTTGTGGGCAAGTGGCTCCATCGGTCAGCTGAGGACCTGTTGATGGGTACCAGGGGCAGCTCTGCAGCCCCGTGGGGACCCAGTGTTTGTCCTGTGTCCCAGGGCCGGAGCCTGTGCTGCTGTTTGCCAATCGCATCGACATCAGGCAGGTGCTGCCGCACCGCTCTGAGTACACACTGCTGCTCAACAACCTGGAGAACGCCATTGCCCTTGATTTCCACCACCGGCGGGAGCTTGTCTTCTGGTCAGACGTCACCCTGGACCGGATTCTCCGTGCCAACCTCAATGGCAGCAATGTGGAGGAGGTTGTGTCTACCGGGCTAGAGAGCCCAGGTAGGGAACCAGGCCCCATAGACAGGGGCAGAGCCACACCATGTGTGCAGCACCGGTGGGAGGAACAGGCTAGTCAGTGGTTTGCAAACCTGAGGCAGGAGGACATCTTTGTCTTCCAGTGAAATCTCAGCTGGAGTGCTAACGTAGAAAACATTTGTTAGCGTATATCAAACGTTCAAATATAACGTTTATAGGTTCAAATATAACATTTGCGCCGGGCGCGGTGGCTCACGCCTATAATCCCAGCACTTTGGGAGGCTGAGGCGGGTGGATTGAGGTCAAGAGATCGAGACCATCCTGGTCAACAAGGTGAAACCCCATCTCTACTAAAAATACAAAAAACTAGCTGGGCATGATGGTGCGTGCCTGTAATCCCAGCTACTCAGGAGGCTGAGGCAGGAGAATTGCCTGAACCCAGGAGGCGGAGGTTGCGGTGAGCCGAGATCGCCCCATTGCACTCCAGCCTGAGTAACAAGAGCGAAACTCCATCTCAAAAAAAAAATATATAACATTTGCTCATTATCAAGCTCAATCAGTGAGACTAATGAGACCATGTCGTTGAATGTGATCATGGGAATCAGGTTTATGGATGACAGAGTTCTCTATCAGCCTTCGCATCTAGTTTATTTCTGAGTTTGTTTCAATTGCTTAGTATTAAAAATATTCCGACCTGTAATCCCAGCACTTTGGGAGGCTGAGGCGGGCAAATCACAAGGTCAAGAGATCAAGACCATCCTGGTCAACATGGTGAAACCCCATCTCTACTAAAAACACAAAAATTAGCTGGGTGTGGTGGTACGTGCCTGTAGTCCCAGCTACTTGGGAGGCCGAGGCAGGATAATCACTTGAACCCGGGAAGCAGAGGTTGCAGTGAACCGAGATCATGCCACTGCAGGCTGACCCTTGACACAGCCGAGATCCAGCCTGATGACAGAGTGAGATTCTGTCTCAAAAAAAAAAAAAAAGAAAGAAAAAAGAAGGACCAGGCACAGTAGCTCATACCTGTAATCCTAGCACTTTGAGAGGCTGAGGCAGGAGGATCACATGAAGCCAGAGTTCGAGACCAACTTGCTCAACATGGTGAAAGCCCATCTCTACTAAAAATACAAAAATTAGCCAGTTGTGGTGATGCGTGCCTGTAGTCCTAAATACTCAGGAGGCTGAGGCTGGAGAATCGCTAGAATCTGGGAGGTTGAAGTGAGCTGAGATCCTGCCACTGCCCTTCAGCCTGACGGCAAAGTGAGACTGTCTTAAAAAAAAAAAAAAATTCTGATTGAGCTGGAGAAGTATATCAAAATGTTTTATAGATTTTAAAAAAAACAAACAGCTCACTTGGCAATCTCAGACTATTTTACAAACAGGTGAAGTGGTCAAATTCAAATTTGATATCGAGCACATTGGATTCAAATGCTTAGGGAAATTCCGAAATGCCTCTGCAAAACCCTAGATGACAATTTCCAAACCCCTGGGTCAGTGCAGTGGGGGACCCTGGGAACAGATCAGGGAGCAGAATTCAGGGAGTGAGGCATGCTGGGATGTGACGAAGAAATGCATGTCCCTGGACACTTACTGGACTTTTCTTTGCCTCAGTTTCCTCATCTTCATGGAAATTACAGTATCTAGCTCACAGAGTTGTGATCGTTAAAAGCCTTCGTGTATCTAAAATGATGACAATAGTGGCTGGCCCAAGAAATTGTACCTGCACAAGTTTGCTCTTGTTACTACGGCACAGGGGCGCCTGGGCTGATTCTTGACATTTTCTGCTGCTGCTTCTCACCAGGGGGCCTGGCTGTGGATTGGGTCCATGACAAACTCTACTGGACTGACTCAGGCACCTCGAGGATTGAGGTCGCTAATCTGGACGGAGCCCACCGGAAGGTGCTGCTGTGGCAGAACCTGGAGAAGCCCCGGGCCATTGCCTTGCATCCCATGGAGGGGTGAGTAAGTTGGGTCTCAGGCTCCCAAATCTCTCTTGCAATCTCTCAGGACAGTTCCCAGGCTATCTGGACTAGACGTTCTGGGGATACATCCTCAAGGTATGGTGTAGCTGGGCGTGGTGACGGGTGCTTGTAATCAAGCCTGTAATCCCAGCACTTTGGGAGGGTGAGGCAGGCAGGTGACCTGAGGTCAGGAGTTCGAGACCAGACTGGCCAACATGGTGAAACCCCATCTCTACAAAATACAAAACTTAACCAGGCGTGGTGGCGGGTGCTTGTAATCCCAGCTACTTGAGAGGCTGAGGCTGGAGAGTCACTTGAACCCAGGAGGTGCAGTTTACAGTGAGCTGAGATTGCACCACTGCACTCCAGCCTGGGTGACAGAGTGAGACTCTGTCTCACACACACACAGAAAAGATGTGATGTTAATAACATGGGCTCTGTACCCTGACACACTTGAGTCTGGGTCCTGGCTTCGTAGTAACTGGCTGTGTGGCCTTGAGCCAGGTAAGCTCTCTCTGCCTTGTTTACTCATTTCTAAATTGGTGATTTAAAAAAAATACCTCCATCATAGTTGTGTGAAGATTAAATGACGTGATGCATTTTAAATTGCATATAATACACATTAGATAAGTTGTAGGTATTTAGCATTTTTATTGTTAGCTCATAAGGTTGACATAATTAATACAAATTAATGTTATTAGTAATTCATAAGAATTATAATTAATTATTACAGCCTAAAAATTAATAGAGGGGCTACCTTGCCCAGCCCCTCTATTAATTTTTAGGCTGAAATAATTATAATTCCAGCACTTTGGGAAACGGAGGTAGGAGGATCACTTGAGTCCAGGAGTTCAAGACCAGCCTGGGCAACATAGTGCGGCCTCATCTCTCCAAAAAGTGTTTTAAATTAACCTGGCATTGTGTCACATGCCTGTAGTCCCAGGTACTTGGCAGGCTGAGGTGAAAGGATGGCTTGAGACTGGGAGGTCAAGGTTACAGGGAGCTGTAATTGCACCACTGCACTCCAGCCTGGGTGACAAAGTAAGACCCTGTCTCAACAAAAAGTTAAATAAATAAAATTGAGAAATGGTCAGGTGCAGTGGCTCACGCCTGTAATCTCAGCACTTTGGGAGGCCGAGGTGTTCAGATTGCTTGAGCCTAGGAGTTCAAGACCAGCTTGGGCAACATAGCAAAATCCCATCTCTACTACAAAAAGTACAAAAATTATCTGGGCTTCATGTGCGTGCCTCTGGTCCCAACTACACAGGAGGCTGAGGCAGGAAGATCACCTGAGCCCTGAAATTCCAGGCTGCCATGAGCTATGATCATGGCTCTGCACTCCTGCATGACAGAGTGAGACCCTGTCTCAAAAAAAAAGATTAAATTTAAAATTCGGAAATGTGAATTAAAGAAAAACTCCTGAAATGGAAGTTCTTACCTCTGGCTTTTAAAAATTCTACGCAGTTTCAAGGGAGGGAGTGTCTTATAAGATCCTGCAGTATGTGTCAACTGTTTTAGAAACTGTGTGTGTGTGTGTGTGTGTGTGTGTGTGTGTGTGTGTGTGTGTGTAAAATACAAAAGGGGCCAGGAGTGGTGGCTCAAGCCTGTAATCCCAGCACTTTGGGAGGCCGAGAGTGGGCAGATCACGAGGTCAAGAGTTTGAGACCAACCTGGTCAACATGGTGAAACCCCGTCTCTGTTAAAAATACAAATATTAGTTGGGCATGGTGACACATGCCTGTAGTCAGCTACTGGTGAGGCTGAGGCGGGAGACTCACTTGAGCCCGGGAGGCAGAGGTTACAGTGAGCCGAGATCGTGCCACTGTATTGCAGTCTGGGCAACAGACTGAGACTCTGTCTCAAAAATAAAAAATAAAATAAAATATAAAAGGCAGTGGAAGAGATTGTGACAAAGAAGAAAGTGCCTGTCCTAATATTACGTTATATTGTCAATTCTGCAAGACTTTTGTCTGTTATGTTCACCTCTGGATTTCCAGTGCCTAAGATAGTGTGTCCTGCCCATTGCAGGTACTAAAAAGAAATTATTAAATTAATAAATGCCCTGTCTAAAGACATTTAAATTCAAACACTTAAAAAGCATTCTGGGGCTGGGCATGGTGACTTATGCCTGTAATCCCAGCATTTTGGAAGGCCGAGGCAGGAGGATTGCTTGAGTTCAGGAGTCTGAGACCAGCCTGGGCAGCATAGCAAGACCTCATCTCTACTACGAAAAAAAAAAAAAAATTTAGTTAGGTGTGGTGATGCTGGCTGCTCAGAGGGCTGAGGGCCTTCTGAGCCCAGGAGATTGAGGCTGCAGTGAGCTGTGAACATACCTGCCCTCCAGACTGGGTGACAGAATGAGACCCTGTCTAAAAAATATGTATATATGCATTCTGTGGACCAAACGTTGGAGTACCCTGAGTGAAATGGTTAAATGCCCCCTACCTGATTATTCTCCTGGTTACCTACCTGTTCTCTGCTGCCCACTTCCCAATTTCCTTTTCTCTCTTCCTAGTACTATTTACTGGACAGACTGGGGCAACACCCCCCGTATTGAGGCCTCCAGCATGGACGGCTCTGGACGCCGCATCATCGCCGATACCCATCTCTTCTGGCCCAATGGCCTCACTATCGACTATGCTGGGCGCCGTATGTACTGGGTGGATGCTAAGCACCACGTCATCGAGAGGGCCAATCTGGATGGGAGTCACCGTAAGGCTGTCATTAGCCAGGGTAAGGCCCTTCCTTCACTCTTCATCTCTTATCCTCCTACCCCCATCTCTGCCCCCAGGAGCCTTGGCAGAGGCTGTATGTAGTTGCCAGTCCTGGGCCCAGGGGCCATGGCAGAGCATACCCAGACTGAGGGCTTCCTGGACTTTCCCCAGGTCTCCCTCATCCCTTCGCCATCACGGTGTTTGAAGACAGCCTGTACTGGACAGACTGGCACACCAAGAGCATCAATAGCGCCAACAAGTTTACAGGGAAGAACCAGGAAATCATTCGCAACAAACTCCACTTCCCTATGGACATCCACACCTTGCACCCCCAGCGCCAACCTGCAGGTAAAAACCTGCCCACCGGGTGAGCCAGAGTAGCCTCATGGTTGTGGTGGCCTCTGTTGCCTCTGCGAACCTTCCTTGCCTTTAAGAGTTGCCTTTTCTTCCCGTGGGGAAATCCAGCAGGGCACTGACATGGGCTCATTCCTCCCTCTGCTGGACATTCAGGGCAGTACAACAAGATTCACGAAAAGAAGCATTAGGCTTTGCCGTTCCCAGCTAATTCGTGCAGACATTTACAGGGCATCGCCTATGTGCCAGCACATCACTGTGCTAGCAGAGGGGGAAGATCAAAAATAATAAGAAACAGTTTCTCCCTTCAGGGAACTCACACCCCACCAAAACCCCTATTCCCTAGTCTTGGGGTCACTTTGGCAAACCTTTGCTGATCTTCTTGCTCTGGGCTCTTTGAGCAGGGAAAAACCGCTGTGGGGACAACAACGGAGGCTGCACGCACCTGTGTCTGCCCAGTGGTCAGAACTACACCTGTGCCTGCCCCACTGGCTTTCGCAAGATCAGCAGCCACGCCTGTGCCCAGAGTAAGTGGGTCTGCGACACCAGCCTCCAGGGAGGCGGTTGTGAGGATAGGGAGGAGGAACAAGGGGTAGGAGATGGAGGGATTATTTGTCATGGGAAGAACCACATTCCTCAGGGAGCCCTGGAGAGGAAAAACTTAAGAGGCTGAGGGATCTTCTATCAAAGCTGAGGACTGAGGACCCAGCA
Source organism: Callithrix jacchus (assembly GCF_049354715.1). NCBI lineage: Eukaryota > Metazoa > Chordata > Mammalia > Primates > Cebidae > Callithrix > Callithrix jacchus. The sequence continues at coordinate 111,945,852 of NC_133511.1, read as the reverse complement.
GTAGTTGGGGAAGGCTCAGCGACACCACCTGGTGGAGTGTGAACACCTACAATCAGGCTCATGTGTCATCTGCCAGGCAGGATGCCTTCTCTATGGGCAGCATGAGGGCTTTATGCTCTTGTAGAAAACCGGGGAATGATTACCTACCTTTTTACCTTTAGCCTCACCCTGTTGAAGACTTTCTTTTGGCCCTTAAACCAGAAAGCCAAAGTTAGAATCTCTGATGATGTTCTGTGTAAGTAGGTAGGTCCTGGATAAATATGTGTCAAACAAGTGAAAGATATTGGGATTTCCTGGTCTCTCCCTCAGCTGCTACTTTGGCTTCCCCTGGGATCCTGCAGGGTTGTTACTTTGGGAGGTTAACCCTGGAGAGCGAAGCGCGCAATGACTTTTTCTAAGAGTAGTCCAGAGAGGAGTGGTCCGGGTGTATGGCATGACCAGCAGGGGGCCCGGGGTGATTCCTTACACATCAGCAGCAGTTCTTTACTGCTGCCCACCCAGCTGACCCTCTGAAATCTGGATAAAATAAAATTCTTCTGGGACCTGGGTCCTTTCTTTTTTTTTTTTTTTGAGACTGAGTTTCGCTCTTGTTACCCAGGCTGGAGTGCAATGGCGTGATCTCGGCTCACTGCAACCTCCGCCTCCTGGGTTCAGGCAATTCTCCTGCCTCAGCCTCCCGAGTAGCTGGGAGTACAGGCATGCGCCATCATGCCCAGCTAATTTTTGTATTTTTAGTAGAGACGGGGTTTCACCTTGTTGACCAGGATGGTCTCGATCTCTTGACCTCGTGATCCACCCATCTTGGCCTTCCAAAGTGCTGGGATTATAGGCGTGAGCCACCGCGCCCGGCCGGGCTGGGTCCATTCTAGAGAGTGCGGTTAGTGACAACATTCAGAAGTTTCATTCATACGCACATTAACCAAGAACTAACTTAGTTTCATGTTCTGAGTTTTCCCCTTCCTTTTTTTTTTTTTTAAGACATAGTCTCACTCTGTCACCTAGGCTGGAGTACAGTAGTGTGATTTTGGCTCACTGCAACCTCCACTTCCCGGGTTCAAGTGACTCTCCTGCCTCAGCCTCCCAAGTAGCTGGAACTACAAGTATGCACTAGCATACTCAGCTAACTTTTGTATTTTTGTTTTTTGTTTTTTTTTTAAGGTTTTTTTAAGGCTGGTTATGTGAAGCAGTGGGAGTGGAGAAGAAACAAAGAAATCTGTAACTGGTTGTGATCAATTAGTTGTAAACACCACTGCACTCGGACCAGCCACTTTTGTATTTTTAGTAGAGACAGGGTTTCACCATGTTGCTCAGGCTGGTGTTGAACTTCTGACCTCAAGTGATCCACCTGCCTTGGCCTCCCAAAGTGCTGGGATTACAGGTGTGAGCCACCACACCTGGCTTTTTTTTTTTTTTCTTTAAGACGGTCTTGCTCTGTCACCCAGGCTGGAGTGCAGTGGCATGATCTTGGCTCACTGCAACCCCCACCTCCCCAATTCCAGTGATTCTCCTGCCTCAGCCTCCCAAATAGCTGGGATTACAGGTGCCTGCCACCATGCCTGGCTAATTTTTGTATTTTTAGTGGAGAAGGGGTTTCACTATGTTGGCAAGGCTGGTCTTGAACTCCTGACCTCGTGATCTGCCTGCCTCAGCCTCCCAAAGTGCTGAGATTACAGGCGTGAGCCACCATGCCCGGAGACTTTTGTATTTTTAATAGAGATGTGGTTCCACTATGTTTCTCAGGTTGCTCTTGAACTTCTGAGCCCATGCGATCCCCCCACCTCAGCCCCTCAAAGTATTGGGATTATAGGTGTGAGCCACCATGCCCGGCCCTTTCTCCTTGCATTCTTTTGTGCCCAGTGCTTCCCCTGTTGTCTTAGTGAGACGGAAGGAGTAAAGCCCCTGTCCCCTGCCAGCTTCCCCTTAAGGACTTCCCAGAGCTAGGAAGAAGACATTTGGCAACATTAGGCAGGCAGTGGCTTTCTGGGTAGAAAAGTCTGCTGAGAAAGTATTCAGACAGACCAGAGGAAGGGCAAAGGATGGAGAAGAGCTGGCTGGAAGTAAACTATGTGGAGCAGCAGCAGAGCTCTTTCTGTAGAGTCAGACATGAGTCCCAGCTCTGGTGCTTTCTAGCCATGGGATCCTGGGCAAGTTTCTTGATCTCTGTTAGCCTCAGGGTTGCTCATCTAGAACATGGGAATAAGAATAGCACACCACAGGCCGGTGGCTCACGCCTGTAATCCCAGCACTTTGGGAGGCTGAGGCAGGTGGATCACAAGGTCAGGAGTTTGAGACCAGCCTGACCAACATGGTGAAACCCCATCTCTACTAACAATACAAAAATTAGCTGGGTGTGGTGGCATGCTTCTATAATCCCAGCTACTCAGGAGGCTGAGGCAGGAGAATCATGTGAACCCAGGAGGCAGAGGTTGCAGTGAGCTGAGATCATGCCACTGGGTTACAGAGCCAGAATAGCACACACCGCAGAGGCTTGGTATGAGACCAAAAAAAAGTACCAAGCTCAGTACCGGGCAAGGAAAGTGCTCAGTGAATGGTTATTATTGGCTTAAATTTGTGAAAAGGAGAGTGAGAGGAAGAGATCCAGGTGACAGAGGGGAGGGGGCAGGAGCCCTGAAACAGTCATGAACATTAGAGAAGTAGGGGTCAGGGGTTGGCAGTGGGCAAGCCAGGGCATCAGCAGAGATGGAGAAAAGTAAGAAGAGAGAAGAGCTGAGATGAAGCTGACAGATGCTTAAACAGCATGCGCTTCTGGGTCCTTCGGAGAATCTCTTTCCATTTGATTTAGAAGTCTGATTCTGCCAGCATGGCAGTGCTTAAAGGGGGCCTGAGTCATAAAGACTAGGGGGCAAAGGGCACCAGATCCCAGGAAGTGTGATTGACCCAGATGTCACGCAGGTGAGCGTCTGTGTCTGTCACTGTTCTTGGATGTGGAGCATTAAAAGACCCCTTTCGGCCTTTGATCAGGTCTTGACAAGTTCCTGCTTTTTGCCCGAAGGATGGACATCCGTCGAATCAGCTTTGACACAGAGGACCTGTCTGATGATGTCATCCCACTAGCTGACGTGCGCAGTGCTGTGGCCCTTGACTGGGACTCCCGGGATGACCACGTGTACTGGACAGATGTCAGCACTGATACCATCAGCAGGGCCAAGTGGGATGGAACAGGACAGGAGGTAGGGCCCAGTGTGGGGCCAGGCGCTCAGGGAGGGCAGAGATTGAGGGGTGGAATCTGCCCTCTCCAGGGTAAGGGCTTCCCATAGCTTTGCTAACCCTGAGACTTGGTGGAGTTTGGGCTCTGGAACTAGAGTGGAAGTAGAGTTGGTGATACAGCTTTGCTTCCTGCCCAGGTGGTAGTGGATACCAGCTTGGAGAGCCCTGCAGGCCTGGCCATTGATTGGGTCACCAACAAACTGTACTGGACGGATGCAGGTATGTATGGGGGGCCGTGGCCTTCCTGGTTCCCTGGGATTCCTCTTGTTTAAAACCTTGGCCTCAGATAGAAGTGACCCAGAGTCCCTCCTGGACCACCTCTGTCTTCACAGGAAGTCCTTGGTAGGTCAGAAGCAGAAGGGCTGTTGCAGAGCTGAAGTGAGAAGCTCACACGTGAGAAGCTCACATTGCGGCAGCTACTTCTGCTATGTAGCTGATGCTGGGGAATGTTTTGAGGCATTTCAGATCATAAACCTATGCCCTGTGGTTTACTTTCCATCACTTTCTGGGTAAATCAGGCTTTCTTTCTTTCTTGAGACAGAGTTTCTCTTTCACCCAGGCTGGAATGCAGTGGCGCAGTCTCAGCTCACTGCAACTGCTGCCTTCCAATTTCAAGCAATTCTCCTGCGTCAGCCTCCCAAGTAGCTGGGATTATAGGCGAACACCACCACACTCAGCTAAATTTTGTATTTTTAGTAGAGACGGGATTTCACCAAGTTGGTCAGGCTTGTTTTAAACTCTTGACCTCGTGATCCACCTGCCTCAGCCTCCCAAAGTGCAGGGATTATATGTGAGCCACTGCTCCTGGCAATCAGGCATTTTTAATCAGCCAGGTGTGTTTGGGAGGCAAGGGGATATACCCCGAACAAGTGCCACTTAGAGTGTGGTCCCTGGACCACATCAGCTGATGACAATCTTCTCTCCTCTGTGTGGCAGCATCAGCATCATCTGGGAAGTTGTTGGACATGCAGATTCTTGGGCCTCACCCTAGACTTACTGAATCAGGGCCGGGCATGGTGGTTCACACCTATAATCCCAGTGCTTTGGGAGACCAAGGCAAGATTGCTTGAGCTCAGGAGTTCAAGACCAGCCTGGGCAAAGTACAAAGACTCCCTTGAGCATGAAATGGATTTGAATATTTTTATTTTAAACAACAAAAAAAAAGAATCTTTGGGCATTAGGTTCAGGAATCTGTGTTTTAACAAGTTCTTATTCTTACACACGCTAAAGCTGAGAATCATCGCCTTAAATTATGGTTGCCTATGTTTGGGAAATCTTGCTCTTTCCAGCAATGGAACTGATCACATCCTTGAATTTCTTCTTATGGTTCAAGTCATTAAATATCTATTGTGCATCTGTCACAAATATCTTCTGAGGCCAGGCGTAGTGGCTCATGCCTGTAATCCCAGCACTTTGGGAGGCCTAGATGGGAGGATCACCTGAGGTCAGGAGTTCAAGACCAGCCTGATCAACATAGTGAAACCCTGTCTCTACTGAAAATACAAAAATTAGCCAGGCATGGTGGCAGGCACCTGTAATCCCAGCTACTTGGGAAGCTGAGGCAGGAGAATCGCTTGAACCAGGGAGGTGAAGGTTGCAATGAGCTGAAGTCATATCACTACACTCCAGCTTGGGCAACAAGTGTAAAACTCTGCATTATAAAAAATATATACATATATATATAATCATATGAGCACGTACTCTGGGCTCTACTGGCACATACCAGGCTCTTATGTTGGCCATGGAAGGTCAGAGGGTGAATGAACAAGACTAGAATTATCTCTGTATCCCTTCTTGGTAGGTACAGACCGGATTGAAGTGGCCAACACAGATGGCAGCATGAGGACAGTACTCATCTGGGAGAACCTTGATCGTCCTCGGGACATTGTGGTGGAACCCATGGGCGGGTGAGCACTGCCCCATGGGAGTGAGCTCAACCCACCCCTCCCAAGATCTGAGTTCCAGAGAGGAGTCTAAAGATTAGGAAGAGTGGCCAGATCTTATGGCTATGCCCAAGGAAGCAAGAGCAGACGTAGAAACTACAGAGTCTGGTGACAACTTTGTATCTTCTGTGGACAAAGAAAGTTTTCAATTTTTTCTTTTCTTATCTTTTTTTATTGTTGGTTTACTTACAAAAGTAACTCATTGTTAAAAAAAAATTTTAAATCTGGCCAGGCGCAGTGGCTCATGCCTGTAATCCCAGCACTTTGGGAGGCCGAGGCCGGTGGATCACAAGGTCAAGAGATCGAGACCATCCTGATCAACATGGTGAAACCCTGTTTCTACTACAAATACAAAAAATTAGCTGGGCACGGTGGCATGTGTCTGTAATCCCAGCTACTCGGGAGGCTGAGGCAGGAGAATTGCCTGAACCCAGGAGGCGGAGGTTGCGATGAGCCGAGATCGCGCCATTGCACTCCAGCCTGGTAACAAGAGCGAAACTCCGTCTCAAAAAAAGAAAAATAGCATACTTCTGTGACTTTTTTCTGTTTGCCTATATATCTTGTGTATCCTTCCAATTGAGTGTATAAATCTACCTTGTTTTTTGTTGTTGTTTGTTTTTTGACACAGGGTCTTGCTCTGTGGCCCAGACTGGAGTGCAGTGGTACAATCACAGCTCACCGCAGTGTCAACCTCCTGGGCTCAAGCAGTCCTCCTGCCTCAGCCTCCCAAGTAGCTGGGACTGCAGGCCTAGACCACAATGCTTAGCTAATTTTTACAATTTTTTTGTAGAGATGGGGTGTTGCTGTGTTACCTAGGCTGTTCTCAAACTTCTGGGATAAAGCAGTCTTCCTGCCTCAGCCTCCCAAAGCGCTGGGATTATAGGTGTAAGCCACTGCACCTGGCCTCTGTTGTTCTGACTGGTTACATAGAGTTCTGTTAACTTAATTAACTCATCCAGTCAAGGAAGCATTTCTTTTTTTTTTTTTTTTTGAGACAGAGTCTCACTCTGTTGCCCAGGCTGGATTGCGGTGGCCCAATTATGACTCACTACAGCCTCGACCTCCTGGATTCAAACGATCCTCCTATCTCAGCCTCCCAAGTAGCTGGGACTACAGATGTGCACCACCATATCTGGCTATTTTTGTGGGGGGAGGGGGTAGAGGTGGGACCCTACTATGTTGCCAGGCTGGTCTCAAACTTCTGGACTCAGATGGTACTCTCAACTCAGCCTCCCAAAGTGCTAATATTATAGTCATGAACCATGGCGGCTGGCCAAGGAAAACTTTCTTATTCATTTTCACCCCTCCTCTTTCTCTATTCCCATGTACATCTTACTTGCTGAGTTCTGCTTAAGCCCTGAGCTCTGCTTTTATTAAAGCGCTGTACCTTTTGATAATGATAGAAGACAAGGTGTTCAGAGATTGTGCTGAGCCCAAGGCTGGGATGGACACTGAAGCGGGAGGTGGAGGCAGCTACTTCAGGCAGAAACCCTGAGATCCTAGTACTCTGAGTCCCTGCTGGATATTAACTGGCTTGTAAGACCTCCCTTGCCTTTGCCCAGGTACATGTATTGGACTGACTGGGGTGCAAGCCCCAAGATTGAACGAGCTGGCATGGATGCCTCGGGTCGCCAAGTCATTATCTCTTCTAATCTGACCTGGCCTAACGGGTTAGCTATTGATTACGGGTCCCAGCGCCTATACTGGGCTGACGCCGGCATGAAGACAATTGAATTTGCTGGACTGGATGGCAGCAAGAGGAAGGTAAGGGTGGCACTAAAACATTTTTCCACAACCTTGACAGCCTCCAGGACAGTACTTTTCAGCTGGCAGCTGATGGGAGATAAGAGAACCCAGAGGTTATGGGACCAGCATGGGGCATGTGGTATTTCTGTGAGGCTATGGGTGCTCTCCAGAGCTTGGGGGCAGGGGTGGGAAGGGGCTGCCTGTTGATGGCGAAAAGAAACTAGGAACTTGTATAGATTATGGGCTGGAGGTAGAAATGCACAGACTTTCTTGTTAACCAGCACAACTAACGCTTGTTAATTACCAGTTGCAGAACAACTAACGCTTGTTAATTACCAATTGCACCATAATGGGCCCGTGATTGATCTCTGTTTGTTTTTATTTTGGTATAGTTTCAAACTTACAGAAAAGTTGCAAGAAGAGTAAAAAGAATAGATAAATAAAATTTTGCTGCATTTGCATTGTCATTCTATTTCTGTACACACTCACTATTACTTTTTGGAGCCATCTGAGATTAGATTGGAGACAACCTGCCTTTGACTCCAAACTATTCCTGTGCACATTTCCTAAAAGCAAGGATGTTGTCTTATGTCACTAGAGTACAGTGATCAAAATCAGGAAATTTACTATTGATCCAATATTGCTGTCTTTTTTGTTTGTTTGGTTTTGGTTTTTTTAGAAATAGTCATGCTCTGTTGCCCAGGCTGGAGTGCAGTGGTGCAATATTGGCTCACTGCGCCTAGCTAGTTTTTCTTTCTCTTTTATTTTTGGTAGAGACTTCCTATATTGCCCTGGCCAGTCTCAAATTCCTGGCCTCAAATGATCCTTCTGCCTCAGCCTCTCAAAGTGTTGAGATTACAGGTGTGAGCCACCATGCCTGCCCCAATATTACTGTCTAATCAGTCTATGTTCAATTTCCCTACCAATTGCCTCAACAATGTCCTTTATAGCTCCCCCCTTACTTTTGAAATCTAGCATCCAATCAGGATCACCCATTGTGTTTAGTAATGATGTCTCTTTTAATTTTTATTTATTTATTTATTTATTTATTTTTAGACACTCACTCCGTGGCCTGGGTGGGAGTGCAGTGGCACAAACATGGCCCACTGTAATCTCGACCTCCTGGGCACAAAGCATCCTTCCACATAGCTGAGATCACAGACATACACTACTGAACCCTAGCTACTCAGGAGCCTACGAGTTTGGAGCTACTACACTAATTTTTTTATTCTTTGTAGAGATGGGGTCTCACTTTGTTGTCTAGGCTGGTCTTGAACTCGTAGGCTCAGCAGTCCTCCTGCCTCGACCTCCCAAAGTGATTAAAGGCATGAGCCATGACACCCAGCTTTTTTTTTTTTTTTGAGACTGCAGTCTTGCTGTGTTGCTCATGCTGACCTGGGCTCAGGTCAGCCTCCCATCTCAGCTCCTGAGTAGCTGGAGCTATGCACCACTGGGCCCAGCTAATCTAGTCTCCTTGATCTCTAATCTGGAACATTTCCCCAGCTTTTCTGCATCTTTTTTGACATTCACATTTTCTGTTTGTTTTGTTTTAAGACAGTCTTGCTCTCTCACCCAGGCTGGAGTGCAATGGCGTGATCTTGATTCACTACAACCTCTGCCTCCTGGGTTCAACCAATTCTCCTGCCTCAGCCTCCTGAGTAGCTGGGATTACAAGGGCCCACCACCACATCCAGCTAATTTTTGTATTTTTAGTAGAGACAGGATTTTGCCATGTTGACCAGGCTAGTCTCAAACTCCTGACTTCAAGTGATCCATCCACCTCAGCCTCCCAAAGCTGACATTTGCTTTTTTTGGTGGGGGGCAAGGGGGTGGGCAGAGTCTTGCTCTGGCTCCCAGGCTGGAGTGCAGTGGCACAATCTCGGCTCACTGAAACCTCCACCTCCTGTGTTCAAGCGATTCTCCTGCTTCAGACTCCCAAGTAGCTGGGATTATAGGCACCTGCCACTGTGCCCAGCTAACTTTTGTGTTTTTTAGTTGAGATGGGATTTCACCATGTTGGCCAGGCTGGTCTCAAACTCCTGACCTCAGGTGATCCACCTGCCTCAGCCTCTCAAAGTGCTGGGATTACAGGTGTGAGCCATCATGCCGGCCAACATTTGCATTTTTTTTTTTTTTTTTTAATTTGAGACAGAGTTTTGCTCTTGTTACCCAAGCTGGAGTGCAATGGCACGATCTCGGCTCACCGCAACCTCCGCCTCCTGGGTTCAGGCAATTCTCCTGCCTCAGCCTCCTGAGTAGCTGGGATTACAGGCACACGCCATCATGCCCAGCTAATTTTTTGTATTTTTAGTAGAGATGGGGTTTCACCATGTTGACCAGGATGGTCTTGATCTCTTGACCTCGTGATCCACTGGCCTCGGCCTCCCAAAGTGCTGGGATTACAGGCGTGAGCCACCATGCCGGCCAACATTTGCATTTTTAAAGAGTAAAGGCCAGTTATTTTTTTGTAAAGTCTCTCAACTTTGGTTTATCTAATGTTTCCTTGTGATTGGATTCAGAGTGTGCATTTGGAGCAGGAATACTACCCTAAGTGAAGTTATATCCTTGAGTTCTCATTGTGTTTCATCAGTAGGCACAGATGTGGGCCTGTTCCATTATTGTGATATTTACTCCCATTATATGGTAAGGGTAGTGTCCTCTGTAAAGTTGCTATTTTATTCTTTTGTACTTAATACGTAATTTGTGCTGAGATACATCCAGATGATGTGAGTAACAGATGGCTTCCAACATCTTCCAGTAAAACCATCACACGACCCTTAGAACCAGGCACGGTCAAATCACAGATGGATAGAGCAAGGCTCAGAGAAATTTTATAAGTAGCTCTTAGTGGAGGTCACACAGTAGGTATTAGAGATAGAGCTCCTTTCTGAGTCCACAGTGAGCTCTTTACCACTGCTCCATACTGTCAGACTTTGTTGAAGATGACACAGTGTCGGGGCCCTGGCAGGTGCTGATCGGAAGCCAGCTCCCCCACCCATTTGGGCTGACCCTCTACGGAGAGCGCATCTATTGGACTGACTGGCAGACCAAAAGTATACAGAGCGCTGACCGGCTAACAGGACTGGATCGGGAAACCCTGCAGGAGAACCTGGAGAACCTGATGGACATCCATGTCTTCCACCGCCGGCGGCCCCCAGGTGAGCAGCCCTTGGCTTGCATTGGCTTCTCTTTGGCCCTCCTATGCCCTAGCCCTCCCCATTGAATGCCCCCTCCTCTCTACCCAGTGTCTACACCATGTGCTATGGAGAATGGCGGCTGTAGCCACCTGTGTCTTAGGTCCCCAAATCTTAGCGGCTTCAGCTGTACCTGCCCCACAGGCATCAACCTGTTGTCTGACGGCAAGACCTGCTCACCAGGTGAGTCAAAGCATCACAGATGTAGATGCAGCCTCTCTAGGAGGGGGCAATGGCTCTCTTCCTTCCCTGCAGATGGGCTCCAGTGTGGTCTGAGAAACAATGAGTCCTGCTGCTTCTAGAGGCCTAGGGGCGAGACTCAGAGCTTTTAGAAAAGGGGAGGGGCTTGGGGAGAGGTCCTGGGGAGAGGTCCTGGGGAGCAGGTAGAAAGGACTGGAGGCAGGGTCCAACTAGTTCTTATGGTGTCTTCATACATATTAGATAAAGATGCTCCTTTCTGAAAACACTTTCCTCTCATCTGGTAGTACATTGTCATAATATACTGGTTTGCTTGGAATAAGACACTTCTGGCTGGGCTCAGTGACTCACTTCTCTAATCCCAGCACTTTGGGAGGCCGAGACGAGCAGATGACTTGAGGTCAGGAGTTTGAGATCAACCTGGCCAACGTGGAAAAACCCCGTCTCTACCAAAAATACAAAAATTAGCTAGGCATGGTGGTGCATGCCTGTAATCTCAGCTACTCGGGAGGCTGAGGAAGGAGAATCTCTTGAACCCAGGAAGCGGAGGTTGCAGTGAGCCAAAATCATGCCACTGAACTCCAGCCTAGGGACAGAGTGAGACTCTGTCTCAAAAAAAAAAAAGACACTTCTAATTGCCCTAAATTGGTATAATAAAGACAAAAGTGTATGATATCTACAACGTCACGGTACCTCCCCTTAGATGTGCCACTTTTGTGAGTGCACAAACTATGTAACAACCTTATTGGAGGGTCCCAGAAGCAGGACCTGGTTACCCAGATGTTGGAAGTCAAGGTTTCCCCCTAGGAGAAACCTTGGTAGGCTGCATTTGAACTCTAACCTCCCTGGGAATTTTAGTGAGAAAAGAGCTGTGAACTGTGCCTCCCAGGTTGTGAGTAAAGCCTGCTGGGGTCCCTTTATTCCTTTTCTTTTTTCCTATTTCTTAATCTTCACAGTAAAGGGTCCTTCAAAGAGAGCCACTTTCTTAATATTAATAAAGAGGCATTAATATGAATATGTGTGAGACCTAATGGTAAGTACTTTATGTACAGGATCTCTTTTAACCCTTATAAGCCACCCTATTATTTTTCTCATTTTATATATAAGAAAACTGAGGCTTAATAATTTAGGCTGAGAGTGGTGGCTCACGCCTGTAATGCCAGCACTTTGGGAGGCCAAGGTGGACAGATGCTTGAGCCCAGGAGTTTGAGACCAGCCTGGGCAATGTGATGAAACGCCATCTCTACAAAAAATACAAAAATTAGCTGGGCATGGTAGCATGTGCCTGTAGTTCCAGCTACTCAGGGGGCTGAGGTGGGAGGATCGCTTTAGCTTAGGAGGTCGAGGATGCAGTAAGCCATGATCATGCCACCACACTCCAGCCTGGGTGACACAGAGAAACGCTGTCTCAAAAAATATTAATTTAGCTGGGTGCAGTGGCTCACACTTATAATCCCAGCACTTTGGAAGGCCAAGGCAGGTGGATATCCTGAGGTTGGGAGTTTGAGACTAGCCTGACCAACTACTAAAAATACAAAATTAGCTGGGTGTGGTGGCGCATGCCTGTAATCCCCGCTACTCGGGAGGCTGAAACCAGAGAATCGCTTGAACCCAGGAAGCAGAGGTTTTGGTGAGCCAAGATCACACCATTGCACTCCAGTTTGGGCAACAAGAGTAAAACTTCACCTCAAAAAAGTAAAAATAGGCTCATGCCTGTAATCCCAGCACTTTGGGAGGCAGAGGAAGGCGGATTGCCTGAGCTCAGGAGTTCGAGACCAGCCTGGACAACACAGTGAAACCATGTCTCTACTAAAATACAAAAAATTAGCCAGCTGTGGCAGCGAGCACCTGTAGTCCCAGCTACTCGGGAGGCTGAGGCAGGAGAATTGCAAGAACCCAGGAGGTGGAGGTTGCAGTGAGCTGAGATCATGCCACTGCACTCCAGCTTAGGCGACAGAGTGAGAGTCTGTCTCAAAATAAATAAATAAATAAAATTTAAAAATAACAATTTAAATAACTTGCCTAGAATAACATAGCTAGAAACTGGCAGGGACAGGGCATGAGTCTCAGTTTGCCTGATTCCAAATCCACTTAATGGCTGTGCTCGAGTGATCCTCTTTCCTCCTTTCCACCTGGGTAGGCATGAACAGTTTCCTCATCTTCGCCAGGAGGATAGACATTCGCATGGTCTCCCTGGACATCCCTTATTTTGCTGATGTGGTGGTACCAATCAACATTACCATGAAGAACACTATTGCCATTGGAGTAGATCCCCAGGAAGGTCTGTGTGGCCCTCCCTTCCCACCTAGCCTTCTGTCCCTGCCCTTCAGCAACTACTGTCCTTTCTTTCCCATCACCTTCGTCCCGTGCCAGGAGCCAGGGGGCTCCCCATTCCCTCTGGCATAGCCCCTGTCCTTGTTTCTCTAGCAGTTTATCTTTGGTTGTGAGAGCATGGTTTGGGGCCCTCTTCGCTCCAGCTCTGCCAAGAGCTATCCTGCTATGATATTTCTGCATTTTCCTTGATTTCCTCTGCTAGAGGCTCCAGGGCTCTCTGACATGCTCTGGTGCTTCAGGACACGAATCAGCTATGTGTGTCCCATGGTAGGGGGTGAGGGCCTGGGTTGAGCCAAGCTTTCCCTCTCCAGGAAAAGTGTACTGGTCTGACAGCACCCTGCACAGGATCAGCTGTGCCAGTCTGGATGGCTCACAGCACGAGGACATCATCACCACAGGTGGGCCTTCCTCCCAGCCCAGGGACCACCTGTCTGGCAACAGGGCTGGGGAAATAGCCCATCTGTTTCAAAGTAAGAGCCAGTGTGCTCTTTTGACTTCCCACAGGGCTACAGACCACAGATGGGCTTGCGGTGGATGCCATTGGCCGGAAAGTGTACTGGACAGACACGGGAACAAACCGGATTGAAGTGGGCAACCTGGACGGGTCCATGCGGAAAGTGTTGGTGTGGCAGAACCTTGACAGTCCCCGGGCCATCGTACTGTACCATGAGATGGGGTGAGAGTTGTGGAGGGGCAGCTCAGCTGGGGTTATGATGGGGTGAAGGTGGGCAATGGAGAGCAAGCTTGCATCACAGGAACAACGTGACCTCCCTGGGGCTCTTCCACTCCCTCGTGACTTCTTGCAGGGTGACAGTACAGTGTAGAAGTTAAAAGCATGAGCCTTGGAATCAGAGTACCAGGACTGAAATGTTTTCATCACGTATTAGCTATATCACTTGGGTCCAGTATTTAAGCTTTCTGAGTCTCGGCTTCCTTACCTATTTCATAAAATGGAGGTAGAAGTGAGAATACATACTTTGTGGCCCTTATGAGGATCAAGTGAGATAATGCACGTGAAGAATTTAGCAGAGTATTTTGTCAAGCAAAAATTTTGCCTGACATACTCTAAGTACTCAAGTGTATCTGACATACTGTTAAGTACTCAGGGTATATGGTAGCTGCTGGAATAACTAGCTAATATAGCTTTTATTCTTCCTCACTCAGGTTTATGTACTGGACAGACTGGGGGGAAAATGCCAAGTTAGAGCGGTCCGGAATGGATGGCTCAGACCGCACGGTGCTCATCAACAATAACCTAGGATGGCCCAATGGACTGACCGTGGACAAGGCCAACTCCCAACTGCTATGGGCCGATGCACACACCGAGGTGAGAGCCGTGCCCCTGCTGCTTCCCAGGAGCCTGGGAAGATGGGAAAGGCCTGCCTAGGATCTCCACAGAGAGCTCTCAGTCTGCTGATGACCACTCCCAACCCTCTCCTTCCTCTGCAGCGAATCGAGGCTGCTGACCTGAATGGTGCCAATCGGCATACGTTGGTATCACCGGTGCAGCACCCATATGGCCTCACCCTGCTCGACTCCTATATCTACTGGACTGACTGGCAGACCAGGAGCATCCACCGTGCCGACAAGGGTACCGGCAGCAATGTCATCCTTGTGAGGTCCAACCTTCCAGGCCTCATGGACATCCAGGCTGTGGACCGGACACAGCCACTAGGTGAGAAGAACCCTGGGGCTGTGATCAGAGCTTCTGGCTTTCTGGGGCCATCTCAGCATCAGAGACATGTCCAGAGCACAGAACTTGTTTACAGCCAGAAAGACGGTGACCTGCCTAAACTCCCTTCCAAGATTGGGCTGTGTTCTCTCGGGGTGTGGCTGGTGCTACAGCTGCATGATGCTGTCACCTTCAAAGGACTCCTGGAGATCCCCCTGCAGACCCTCCTTCTACCTCACCCTGCCAGGCACTGAATCCCGTCACTTAGAACAGCAAAGAGCCAGCCACAAGCAACTGGGACCTTTGTAAGATTCAGATGATGTTCCAGGATAGGTGTGAACACCTGTGCTTCTCATCACCAGGTTTTAACAAGTGCGGCTCGAGGAATGGTGGCTGCTCCCACCTGTGCTTGCCTCGGCCTTCTGGCTTCTCCTGTGCCTGCCCCACTGGCATCCAGCTGAAGGGAGATGGGAAGACCTGTGATCCCTCTCCTGAGACCTACCTGCTCTTCTCCAGCCGTGGCTCCATCCGGCGTATCTCACTGGACACCAGTGACAACACAGATGTGCATGTCCCTGTTCCTGAGCTCAACAATGTCATCTCCCTAGACTATGACAGCGTGGACGGAAAGGTCTATTATACAGATGTGTTCCTGGATGTTATCAGGTACGAGCAACACTGAAACATCCAGAGGACACAGACTTGTTCTTGCTCATGAGTGAGGTTATGTTCTGACTGCTAAGTGGAGTGATTTGGCACTTTGGATAGTGAGTTCTAATCCTGACTTGCTCACTTTGCAGTGTTGTCATTTAGAGCAGAATTTCAAACTTGTGTTTGTTTAGAGCTTACACAGAAGTCTAGTATGTAAAACAAACAACAACAAAAAAACAAGTAAAGTCAGGGCGGGGACCTAGAGCCTTTTGCACCTACTATTGTCCCTTAGGACTTACTGATGAGTAGGCCATGTAACCAGTATCTGTATTGCAGTAACAAAGTCACACCCAAATGTCTAGGCTTAACGGTGGTTTACAAAGCTGTTGTTTTTTTATTTTTATTTATTTTAATTCTTTAAATTTTCGGCCCTAACACAGCTTAGGAATATGATGCCCTGCCACCAGTAAGCGTGGTTTACCATGGCAGATTTTCTCACAAGGAGGAACAGGGAACATTCCCCTTTGTTCTCCCCAAGGGATGTATTAGAATTTCAAGCTGGGGACAGGTAGGCATATGCAGTTTAGTGAAGATCCCTAGGTGACAGTGACATGCTCCCCATTCTGAGGTAGAGTTCCCTCCTGCTGTAGGGCCTCTGCAAAAGTGCATGGTGGCTCACGCCTGTAATCCCAGCACTTTGGGAGGCCAAGGTGGGAGAATTGCTTGAGCCCAGGAGTTCAAGACCAGCCCAGGCAGCATAGTGAAACCTCATATCTATTTGTATTTAAATTGGTTTTTAATTTTTAAAAAATTCACAGGTAGGTTTTGACAAATCTGTGTTTCTTATAATCACCACCTAGCAATCCTTGTCTCTTCCCAAAAATATGTGGGGATGATACACCTGTCTTGTAGCAAGGCATCCCCTGGCAGCCGCCATTATTTTCAGTTAGCAGGAAAGACTCTGTCTTCCTAAGAACTCGTTCGTTCATTCTGCAATTATTTCATTGAGCATCTGTCATGCTGGGTGCTGAGGAATGTACTCATAGATACTTGATCTCCATCTCTGTGGAGCTTACATTTAGTGAGGGTCCAGTTATAGGAACATGGGTTAAAGGAGTTCTACTCTATTCTGGGTCAGTCTGGTTGCTCATCCAACACTGGGCTCTCCCCAAGGCGAGCAGACCTGAACGGCAGCAACATGGAGACAGTGATCGGGCGTGGGCTGAAGACCACTGACGGGCTGGCAGTGGACTGGGTGGCCAGGAACCTGTACTGGACAGACACAGGTCGCAACACCATTGAGGCATCCAGATTGGATGGTTCCTGCCGCAAAGTGCTAATCAACCACAGCCTGGATGAGCCCCGGGCCATTGCTGTTTTCCCCAGGAAGGGGTAAGTTTATGGCCAGCAGAAGAGAGATCCAGGGAAGAAGGGCAGGTGGAAAAGATGGTGTTAGTGGGTCCTCCATGTTCTCTCAGCCTCTGGGTGCTGTCTTCCCATGCCTTGATGATGACAGCACTGTTGTGTCTCAGGTACCTCTTCTGGACAGACTGGGGCCACATTGCCAAGATTGAACGGGCAAACCTGGATGGTTCTGAGCGGAAGGTCCTCATCAACACAGACCTGGGTTGGCCCAATGGCCTTACCCTGGACTATGATACCCGCAGGTGGGAGTCCTGCACCAAATAACCTCCTGGAAATTGGGTGGGCAGAGGAGAGGATGGTTGAGATTAAAGTGGGAAAATGAAAAGATAGAAGGCTCCCTGGTATGTCGGGAAGGGGAAGCATTGAGAAGGATGAGGGAATGTATTCTTAGAGCAGGGATTGCTAAATCCAGCTCACAGCCCTTAGGTGGGTTTTGTTTGGCTGGTTTACTTCTTCCTAATTTGAGTGCCTTTGGCAGAGCATGTCTTCTGGCTGAACCACAGGTCCCACACCCCTACTCATTTAAGGACTGATTCTTTTTTTTTTTGAGACAGAGTTTTGCTCTTGTTACCCAGGCTGGAGTGCAATGGCGCGATCCCGGCTCACCGCAACCTCCGCCTCCTGGGTTCAAGCAATTCTCCTGCCTCAGCCTCCATAGTAGCTGAGACTACAGGCGTGCACCACCATGCCCAGCTAATTTTTTTTTTCTTTTTGTATTTTTAGTAGAGACGGTGTTTCACCTTGTTGACCAGGATGGTCTCGATCTCTTGACCTCGTGATGATCCACCTGCCTCGGCCTCCCAAAGTGCTGGGATTATAGGCGAGAGCCACTGCGCCCGGTCAGGGCTGATTCTTCTATTTGTTATAATATAACAAATCTTGATCCCTTCAGGCTCTGGAACTTTGTTGTTGTTGAGACAGCATCTTGCTCTGTTGCCCAGGCTGGAGTTCAATGGTGCAGTCACAGCTCTCTGCAGCCTGAACCTCCCTGGCTCAAGCGATCCTCTTACCTCAGCCTCTCAAGTAGCTGGGACTATAGGCACACACCACCATGCCCAGCTAATCTTTAAATTTTTTGTAAAGACAGCATTTTGCTATGTTGCCCAGGCTGGTCTCGAATTCCTGGACTCCAGCAATCCTACTGCCTTGGCTTCCCAAAGTGGGATTTCAGGCATAAGCCACCATGTCTGACCCAGGCTCCAGAATATTCAGCTCCTTGTCTAGATAAGAAATGCTGAGAGTGGGGGGGAAAGGGGTTCTGAAGCAGTCTGTGCCCCCTTTTGGCCCAGAAGAAGGGGAAGGGATGGTAGAATGCCTCTTTTAACCTCAATGTGGTCCATGTAGACTGAGCTCACTTCCTTTTTTTTGGGGGGAGGGGGGATGGAGTTTCACTCTGTTGCCCAGGCTGGAGTGCAGTGGCACCATCTCGGTTCACTGCAACCTCTGCCTCCTAGGTCCAAGCAATTCTCGTGCCACAGCCTCCCGAGTAGCTGGGATTACAGGCATGTGTCACTATGCCTGGCTAATTTTTGTATTTTTAGCAGAGACAGGGTTTCACCATGTTGGCCGGTCTGGTGTCGAACTCCTGACCTCAAGTGATCCATCCACCTCAGCCTCCCAAAGTGCTGGGATTACAGGCATGAGCCACCATGCCCAGCCAACCGAGCTCTCTTCTTAAAGACCATTTGTAAGAATTGGGCTTTGATTCTTGGGTAGGAGTCAAAGAGCAATCAAGTTCCTGAAGATGAGGCTGGGTGGTGGTTCCTCTGAGGTCACTAGACTTTCTACCCCTCCCCAGAGCAGCCCTGGCCTCCCCACTCATGAACCATCAGCTCCCCTCTTCAGCTTTGGGACTCATTATGACCCCTCATCCAGGATGCTTCTTGAGTTCTCATAGCACCTGCCAGTTCAGCTCAGGAGGGGACAGATAGGTTCTTAGGAGGGAAGAGCTGGGCTCCCTGGCAAGCGTTTGGAGCAGCTACCCTTCTCATTTTCTTTGCAGGATCTACTGGGTAGATGCGCATCTGGACCGGATCGAGAGTGCTGACCTCAATGGGAAACTGCGGCAGGTCTTGGTCAGCCACGTGTCCCACCCCTTTGCCCTCACACAGGTACTGGCTCAGGAGAGAGGTAACTAAACCTCCTTGACTGGGATGTTTCTTTGGGGTTCTGAGTCAGGAGCCTCAGCTGTAGCTGCTTTTGAACAGGCATGCTATGGAAGCTCACTGTAGGGATTTTTCCTGTGCCCTGAAGCCATGGTAGGTTGATAGGGCCACAGAGTGCCCTGCTCCTCCTATCCTACCATTCCCATGTTCTAGTATTCAAAGGGTGGCTCTCAAAGAGTGGTATACAGAATCAGATGTGACACTTGTTAGAATGCAGGTTCCTAGGCCCTGACTATAGGGACTCTAGAAGCTCCTTCATGAGGGCTGGGCACAGCAAAATACATTTTGACAAGTTCCCCGGTTAATCCTAATGCTGTGGTCCTAGCATCTGGGCTTAGGCAGCTGACTTAATGGCAACAGGGTGGAGTGGCTAAAAGCCAGAGTTTTGAGGCATCTAGCCAGTTGGTAAGTATTTAATACCATCAGTGTGCCAGGTACCTGGGTTCAAGTTCTATCTGTATTATTAAATAACTGTGTAACTTTGAACCGAAGTGACTGAACCTCTCTTAGCTTCAGTTACCTACAGAATAAATCAGCCTAATAATAGTATCCTCCTGAAATATGACAAAGCATTAGCATAGTACCTGGCACATAGTAAGCACCACATGCACGTTATCACTACCCATTTTAATTATTATTTGCTATCGTTTTTGAGAGTTCTAACACAAAAAATGATTTGGGCAAGAAAAAGAAGATCTACCAAGCCTGAGGCCAAAACAGGAATTCTCAGTCATTTGAAAATCTTGATTAAAAATCTTGGCCAGGTGCAGTGGCTTATGCCTGTAATCCCACCACTTTGGGAGGCTGAGGCCAGAATATCGCTTGAGCCCAGGAGTTTGAAACCAGCCTGGGCAGCATGGTGAGACCCTGTCTCTACAAAAAAAAAATTTTAATTAGCCAGGTGTGGTGGTACACACCTATAGTCTCAGCTATTCAGGAGACTGAGGCAGGAGAATCGCTTGAGCCAAGAGGTCGAGCTGCAGTGAGCTGCATTTGTACCACTGTGCTCCAATTTGGGCAACAGAGCAAGATGCTATCTCAGAGAGGACAGAGTCAGAGAGAGAAAGAGACAGAGAAAGGAAAGAAGAAAGGAACCAAAAGAAAGAGAAATAAATTTGACCCTTTTTGCTAAATATTATCCACCCTGTCTGTATTCTGTATTATGTCCTACAAACTAAGAAGATTTTATCTGGTTTTACTTAATGATGGGCTTTTTTTCATACTCTAAATGTAAAGCTACAGAGTAATACTGCATATAGTTTTTTCAATTTACAGGTTTCCCCAGAGTTTCTGATATATGCCCTTGGGTGGGGATGGGAACACTTTTGGTTGAGAATTTCACCATTGTTGCACTTGAAGAAAGCTGCCCACAGAAGTAAGCAGAGGATTGGGGGCAGTGCTCTGAGTAAAAGACCCAGAGGAACAGGAACCTAGAAGAACCTTCAGATTTACTCCTATTTGCTAGATAGGGAGCCATTCAATCAACTGAATGAAGACTGTCAGGTGCTAGAAATTCAGAGATGAATAGAACGCATTCTTGTCCTTGAAGAACGTAATCTGGTAGGACTGACAGACCTATAAACAAATTGCTTGAGTGTAAAAATGAACTTGTGTGAGTGACTACAAGGTGTAGAACTGTATAGAGGAGGGAATGGTGAAGTCTATATGGATTTGGGGAGAGTTCCTTGGCAATGTCGTGTCTAGTGATGCACCGAAGTAGACTTGCTGAGGAAGAGATGAAGAAAGCATTTCACCAGAGGCAGTGGCACATGCGGAGGCACAGAAGCTGTACAGGAAGGAGGCTGCTTGCTGAATAATATTTACTCTTTTTTGGGTACCCCTGTTGAGTAGCAAGACAGGTGGATCTACTGGACGGACTGGCAGACAAAGTCAATCCAGCGAGTAGACAAATACTCAGGCCGGAACAAGGAGACAGTGCTGGCGAATGTGGAAGGCCTTATGGATATCATCGTGGTTTCCCCTCAGCGGCAGACAGGTGGGCTCCCGCGTACTGACCCTACTTCCTTACCATCTGTGGGATTGGTTGGTCACCCCAAGGACTGTTAGGGACCAAGACAGACCCACAAGAGAGCTTCTTCGTTCACATTTTAAACTCCTAGACCTTTTTACTCCCTGTGGTTGTATCTTTCCTGCTCCCCTGTTCCTGGGAGTAGGGAAATTCTGGATTTCCTCTATATTTGAGAAGCATTAAACTGGGAGACCTAATTCTGTCCTAGATAAGACACTCATCTACTTTGCCTCCAGGGACCAATGCCTGTGGAGTGAACAATGGTGGCTGCACCCACCTCTGCTTTGCCAGAGCCTCGGACTTCGTATGTGCTTGTCCTGACGAACCTGATAGCCGGCCCTGCTCCCTTGGTGAGTTGGACTGAATGGGCTGGAGCCACTCAGCAGAGCCCCTGGAAGGGCTGAGGGTCAGCAGCCTCCAATCCTGGTCTGATCTGTCCTTCTGGGTGGGATCCCCATAAAGAAGGTTTTATTAGTAGAGTGACTGGTAGCGATCTGCTTGGGTTTTGGGAGTTGCTCTAACCTGAGTTTGTCTGCCCTCGGGCATTTGCTAGAACAATTCAGGTCTCTTGATTCCCAGGTCCCTGCTGTGGGATAATCAGTGGCCTGTATATCACTCTCTCTTCCTGACTTTGGTGGGCCAGCTGTCCCATCCAGAGCTATTAATATTGAATCCACCTCCTTTTTATTTATAGTATTAAGAAGGGCCACTAATGAAGGGTGCCTGGGACTAGGGCAGCTAAAAGATTATTTTGTCAAGTTCTCCAGCTGCTACTCTTGGGCCATACATAGAGGTTTGTAGTTCCAGTGGCCCACTCCAATCCTCTTTTTTGTCTAGTGCCTGGCCTGGTACCACCAGCTCCTAGGGCCACTAGCATGAGCGAAAAGAGCCGGGTGCTACCCAGCATACTACCTACCACCTTGCATTCCTCAACTACCCGGACCCGCACGTCTCTGGAGGAGCTGGAAGGAAGGTAAATAGGTTCAATATAAGATTGTGGGCCCTTTCATTCAAATCACCGTCCCATCTTAATAAGGCAGTTGGGAGGTAGATTATGTCATGAGCTACCAGTCCCTGCTATTTGGGACAGAAGATGATATTCAGATTTGTAGATTGTTGCAGGTGATTCCCTTTTTAGCTCTGAGGGCAAAAAGCTTTAAGAACAACTTGAAACAGAAATCACTTAGGAGGACCCTCCCACAAGGCATTCTTCCTTCTTTCTCTCTCTGTGACATTTGCTCTCACATCATTGTCTTGTCTAAGAGTAGTCTCTGGGCTGTGGCTTTATGACTTGGAACAAAAAGGTAGGTTTCCCCAGAGATATGATGGCTTTAGCTTGTAATGACACATGCATCCCCCCACACACAAACACCATTATTAAATAAGTAGGTATAACCACGAACAGTTCTCAAATCAAGTATAAAGTATCTTATTTCATTAAGTTAAGGGTGCTACCCATTATAAAATGCATCCTGATTTGAGAAATGAAACTGAAAAGATAACCAACAGCAAATGTGTGTGAAATCCTGTTTTTTTTTTTGAGACCAAGTCTCACTTTGTTGCCCAGGCTGGAGTGTAGTGGCGTGATCTTGACTCACTGTAACTTCTGCCTCCTGGGTACAAGCGATTCTCATGCATCAGCCTCCCAAGTAGCTGGGATTATAGGTACCTGCCACCACGCCCAGCTTATTTTTATATTTTTAGTAGAGATGGGGTTTCACTGTGTTGGCCAGGCTGGTCTTAAACTCCTGACCTTGTGATCTACCCACCTTGGCCTCCCAAAGTGCTGGCATTACAAGCGTGAGCCACCCCGCCTGGCCGAAATGCTATTGATTTGTTAAGTCACATTCCTGTTTCAGGGATGGTAGACCATAGAAAAAAACACATTTTAAAATAAATATGATGTTACATTCAATTCAGAGAAATTCTTTTTCTTTTCTTTTTTTTTTTTTGAGACAGGGTCTCACTCTGTCACCCAGGTTGGAGTGCAGAGCATGAACACAGCTCAAGCTCACTGTAGCCTCCACCTCCTGGGCTCAGGTGATCCTCCTATTTCAGCCTTCCAGGTAGCTGAACTACAGGTGTGTGTCACCAAAGCTGGCTAATTTTTTTGTACTTTTTGGAGAGATGGGGCTTTGCCACGTTGCCCAGGCTGGTCTCAAAAACTCTGGGCTCAAGCAATCCACCTGCCTAGGCATCCCAAAGTGCTGTCATTACAGATGTGAGACACTGCACCTGGCAAAAAATTCTAATAACTACGTTTTTCATTTACACTTCATAAAAAATAATCTGGGCTGGGCGCGGTGGCTCATGCCTGTAATCCCAGCACTTTGGGAGTCCAAGGTAGTCAGATCACATGAGGGCAGGAGTTCAAGACAAGCCTGGGCAACATGGTGAGATCCTGTCTCTACAAAAAAGTTTTTTTTTAATTAGCTGGCATGGTGGCAAATGCCTGTAGTCTCAGCTACTTGGGAGGATGAGGTGGGAGGATTGCTGGACCCCAGGAGTCAGTGAACTGTGACTGTGCCACTGCACTCCAGCCTGGGTGACAGACTGAGACCCTGTCTCCAAAATTAAATAAATGAGTAATCTGGAAATACAGATGTGAATTAAGAAAAAGCGAATAAAAAATATAATTTACTCTTAATGTTTTCATGTCTATCTTTTCTAGACATTTTTCTAATTAGAACAGTTTTTTTCTTCCTCTTCACATACTGGTCTCTTTATTTTTCATATCAGTAGCTTACAAAGCAGTTAACATTTGATTTCAATTCTGAAAGCAGGAACTTAAATAATCCCAAATAAAAACTTTAGACTCAATGTCCCTAAAGTTACAAGATTTGCACATGATCAAATTTATACACTGTGTGCCCTCATTCTCTGTTTTTACTATAGTTTGTAAAGAAAAGAAAATATCCAAGTATAAACCAGGTACAAAAATGTGCCTTTCTCACTAACTTTTTTTTTTTTTTTCCTTGAGATGAATCTCGGTCACCCAGGCTGGAGTGCAGTGGTGCCATCGTGACTCACTACAACCTCCACCTCCTGGGTTCAAGTGATTCTCCTGCCTCAGCCTCCCGAGTAGCTGAGATTATAGGCACCCACCACCACGCCCAGCTAACATTTGTAATCTTAGTAGAGACGGAGTTTCACCATGTTGGTCAGGTTGGTCTCGAACTCCTGACCTCATAATTCGATCGCCTTGGCCTCCCAAAGTGGTGGGATTACAGGTGTGAGCCACTGCACCCAGCCTCACTAACTTTTAAGTACTATCAGTCATTATTACTCTCTAATTTTCTTTTTCTTTTTTTTTTTTTTTTTGAGACAGAGTTTTGCTCTTGTTACCCAGGCTAGAGTGCCGTAGCACAATCTCGGCTCACTGCAACCTCC
The DNA here is from genome assembly GCF_049354715.1 of Callithrix jacchus. NCBI lineage: Eukaryota > Metazoa > Chordata > Mammalia > Primates > Cebidae > Callithrix > Callithrix jacchus. The sequence goes on along the minus strand of NC_133511.1, from coordinate 111,921,877 downwards.
ACCTCCTGGGTTCTGGCAATTCTCCTGCCTCAGCCTCCTGAGTAGCTGGGATTACAGGCACATGCCACCATGCCCAGCTAATTTTTTTTGTATTTTTAGTAGAGATGGGGTTTCACCTTGTTGACCAGGATGGTCTCGATCTCTTGACCTCGTGATCCACCCGACTCGGGCTCCCAAAGTGCTGGGATTACAGGCTTGAGCCACCGCACCCAGCTACTCTCTGATTTTCTTTAGGTTTATTTAGAAAATGTCTGACCCAGGCCGGGTGAGGTGGCTCATGCCTGTAATCCCAGCACTTTGGGAGGCTGAGATGGATGGATCACGAGGTCAGGAGTTTGAGACCAGCCTGACCAACATGGTGAAACCCTGTCTCTACTAAAAATACAAAAATTAGCCAGGCATGATGGTGAGCGCCTGTAATCCCAGTTACTCGGGAGGCTGAGGCAGGAGAATCGCTTGAACCCAGGAGGCAGAGATTGCAGTGAGCCAAGGCTGCTCCATTGCACTCTAGCCCGGGTGACAGAGCAAGACTCCGTCTCCAAAATAACTAAAGAAAACTTTTGACCCCTGCTTGGACCTTTTCTTATTGTCAGAGTTCTATTTGAAAATTCAGTGCATCTTTGTTCCATATGCTCTTGCAAGTAGCTTTTCTCTGTTTAGGAGATGCCTTTAATTGCCTGCTCATAATGTAACATAAACAAGTCACCTTCTGAGCATTTCAGGTTAGTTATCTGAGCATTCCCTCTGGATGTCTTTCATATTCCCTTGTGAAAGAATGAGGAGAAGAAAAACAATTTTTTGACCTTGTGATATTTAGCTCTTGTGATAAGTTTTACCCCATCAGACTGGTTTGGCTAGCAGCTTCTTCTGACTCATCCTGGTAGTTCAAGAAAGCCTAATATTGATGTCCTTAGTATTCTTTCTGCAGACTTCCAACTCGCTCCAAAGCTGCTTCTCATTTTTAAAGGTATATAATATATATATTTTGTTTGTTTTCCCAGAGGTGATCCAAAAAAGGTACATATTTTATAACACCTTTAAATATGGTATAACAGCTTGAAAACAGTGCCTTGCACTGATTTCTCTCCATTTCCTGCTGTTGCCCTCTCCATGCTTCTGGTATCTTCCATCTGGTACATTCTCATACCTGAAAGCCCCCTCTTACAGGTCTTTCCCCTTTCCTGGAGGAAGGTGTGATCTTCACTGAGTATGAGTAGACTTCACATTCAGTTTTCTGTGCCCCACAGATGCTCTGAAAGGGATTCCAGGCTGGGCCTCTGTGCACGTTCCAATGAGGCTGTACCTGCTGCTCCAGGTAAGCCCTGAGTGCCTCTCTGTTCTGGAAAAGAAGATGTAATGAATCTAGGTCTTCACTGACACTTTCTTATTTATTTATTTATTATTATTTTTAAGACAGGGTTTCACCATGTTGGTCAGGCTGTTCTTGAACTCCCGACCTCAGATGATCCGCCCGCCTTGGCCTCCAAAGTGCTTGGATTACAGGCATGAGCCACCACGCCTGGTCTCCACTGACATCACTGACATCTTTCATAACCTTCGTTGGGACTCTTTGGAGTTGATTAACTCTTTTTTTTTTTTTTTGAGACAGAGCCTCGCACTGTCGCCCAGTCTGTAGTGCAGTGGCACAATCTTGGCTCACTACAATCTCTGCCTTCTGGGTTCAAGCAATTCTCCTGCCTCAGCCTCCCAAGCAATTCTCCTGCCTCAGCCTCCCAAGTGTGCCACCACGCCCAGCTAATTTTTTTTGTATTTTTAGTAGAGGCGGGGTTTCACCGTGTTGGCCAGGATGGTCTCGATCTCCTGACCTCGTGATCCACCCACCTCAGCTCCCAGAGTGCTAGGATTACAGGCGTGAGCCACCTGGCCGATTAACTCTTTTTAAACTAAAATCCATAGAAATAATAATCATAATAGCTCTCACCACTTACAGTGACAGCTTATGGTATGCTTTCCATATTTCAGGCATGTGATAAGCCATATATATGCCACACATATGTGTGTGTACATGTATATATACATACTCTCGTGCAATCTCCAGTCCTATGAGCAATTTATTATTTACATTTAACTAAAGAGAAAATGTAGGCTTACTAGTTAAGCATCTTACCTTATGTCAGATATCTAGGAAGTGGTGGAAATGGGATCAGAGATGCTGGCAGAGTGATAGATTCCTTCTCAGCCTCCTCCCTGCACCTGCCATTCACCTCTCTGAAAAGGAGGCCCCTAGCCATCGCCAGATGGTGTTGGATCCAACACCACAAAAGAAACGCCTCACTTTCTATTCCTCACACCAGCACCAGCTAGAAGGTCGTCAGTGGCTCCTGCCTAGTGTTTCTGTATTCTTCCTAGGGGAAGGACTTCATATCAGCTACGCCATCGGTGGACTCCTCAGTATTCTGCTGATTTTGGTGGTGATTGCAGCTTTGATGCTGTACAGGTAACTTCGGTCTTGCTGCAGGGGCCACATGCTCATTAGTCTTCATGAGCATGTCTGGGATCGCCCAAAGCTCTGCAGTTCACTGAATGAAGCTCTGACTAGCTTTATTGCAAGGTTGGGTGCCTGGTCAGGGTAGCAGAAGGAAAGGGTGGAAACCTAAATACTTCCTCTTCCCCAGTCACAACCTAAGCATTTTCCTTACTGAATGAATACAACAACCCTTCAGATTTTCTTTTTATTTTATTTTATTTATTTACTTTTGAGACAGAGTCTTGTTCTGTTGCCCAGGCTGGAGTGCAGTGGGATGATCTCGGCTCACTGCCACCTCTGCCTCCTGGGTTCAAGCGATTCTCCTGCCTCAGCCTCCTGATTACTGGGATTACAGGCACATGCCACCAAGCCCAGCTAATTTTTGTATTTTTAGTAAAGATGGAGTTTTACCATGTTGGTCAGGCTGGTCTCGAACTCCTAACCTTGTGATCCACCTGCCTCAGCCTTCCAAAGTGCTGGGATTACAGACGGGAGCCATCACGCCCAGCCTCAGATTTTCTTTATAGACTGGGATGCTGAGGACGCAGGAGATATTACCCAAGGTCATAGAGTGAGAGGCAAAGCTAAGACTGACTCTGGAATTTTTACTTTTCCCAGTACTCCCTACCTCGAACCATTGAAATTGGAAGTGATTTTTCCCTTATACAAACACAGTCCTTTACTACAATATTGGTTGGTACTTTATTGCTCAGTAGCATTCATTTTGGAAAGGCAGAATGTGTTATCTAGAATCTTTTTGTGTCCCTCTTTCTTTATATTTTTCCCCAAATGCTTTAAACGTAGTTTACAGTTTGCTGCTGTTGTTCATCATCATAACAGTTACCATTAATGGATATATGTCAATGTCACGACAACCTCGTAACACAGGTATTATTATTCCTCACTTTACAGATGAGGATCTGAGGCTCAGAAAGTTTATTTTTTTATTTTTATCTTTATCTTTTTGAGATAAGAGTCTCACTGTCGCCCAGGCTGGAGTGCAGTGGTGCTATCTTGGCTCTCAGCAACATCTGCCTCCTGGATTCAAGCCATTCTTGTGTCTCAGCCTCCACGTAGCTGGAACTACAGGCACACAGCACCACGCCCAGCTTTTTTTTTTTTTTTTTGTATTTTTAGTAGAGATAGGGTTTCTCCATGTTGGTCAGGCTGGTCTTGAACTCCTGGCCTTATGTGATCTGCCCACCTCAGCCTCTCTAAGTGCTGAGATTATAGGTGTGAGCCACCACACCCAGCCAGAAAGTTTAGATTATATCTACCAAGGTCCCAGCTAATAAGTCACACAGGATTTGAAACAGATCTGTCTGACCCTAAAGCTCAGTGCATTAGTTCTCCATTGCCGCATAAGAAATTACTCTAAAACTTAGTGACTCAAAATGATAACCATTATTTCACAGTTTCTATAGGTCAGAAATCTGGATGGAGCTTAGCTAGGTGCCTCTACCTCAAGATCTCCCACAGATTGCAATCCAGATATCAGCTGGGGTTGCAGTCTCATCTCAAGGTTTTACTGGGGAAGGATCCCCTTCCGCACTCGCTCACATACTTGTTGGCAGGATTCACAGGATTCAGCTCTTCACAGGCTGTTGGCTGGAGGCCTTCCTCATCAGTTCATTGCCTTGTGGGCCTCTCCATGGGACAACTTACAAAATGGCAGGTTGCTTCTCCCAGAGCAACAGCAAGAGAGAATGAAGGAGGGCAACTCAAAACCAGAACCAGTTTCTTGGTAACCTAATCTAGCAGCCAACACATCTGCATAATCTTTTCATTAGAAGTAAGTCACCAGACCAGTCCACACTCAAGGGGAGGGGATTCTTAAGGGCATGAATACCAGGAAGTGAGACTCACTGGGATTATCTTAGAGGCAGCCTACCAGACTCAGGTTACAATTTTCCCAGGTATTAACCACTTAAAGATCTGAACTAATTTCTCATCACCTTTCCTCCTAAAGACACAAAAAAGCTAAGTTCACTGATCCTGGAATGGGGAACCTCACCTATAGCAATCCCTCCTACCGAACATCCACACAGGAAGTGAAGATTGAAGCAATCCCCAAACCAGCCATGTATAACCAGCTGTGCTATAAGAAAGAGGTAAAAATTGAAATTTATATTCAAGGGTCTTTTTGGGGAGGTGCGGGGAGGGGTTATACTCCAAATGTCTCATTAAGTCAGTAAGGGCTGCTGAGTAATCCCATCTACCATTTTGGAAGTTATAGTGGACAGAAGAACTGAATGTAATTTGGGTTTCTGGGAAGTTCTAGAATCTCTGAGGGATTAGCTTGAGGGACCTTAGTGAGAGCCAGGTTAGAAGGCAGATCCCAGAAGATTTAGATCTAAAAGCAGTTGCCCTGCCAGGAGATGTTTCCAAGCTCATAGGTTCTTTCTCTCCAGGAATTGTCATTCCCCTGCTAAAGGCTTTGCGCTTCTGAAACAAGGGAGCTCTCCTAGACAACACCCAAAAAACCCAAGAGCTCCTGGACTCGCCCATTTATTAGCCTCCGATCCAAACTGGTAGCACCGATGGTTGGAAATTGCTTGTTTTTCACTATTCTTCCTCTTATCACAGCAATTTCTCTAAAATTCTGAAGGTTTACCTGCTTTTTTTTTTTAACCTGTCACTTCAATGGAAAATTATTTGCTCAATGTTAAGGCATGAAAAATAGTCTCATTTCAATTAGCTGGGTGTGGTGGCTTGTGCCTGGAGTCCCAGCTACACAGGAGGCTGAGGTGGGAGGATCGCTTGAGCTCAGGAGCTGGAGGCTGCAGTGAGCTATGATCATGCCACTACCCCCAGCCTGGGTGACAGAGTGAGACCCTATCTCAAAAAAAAAAAAAAAAGTCCCATTTCCACAAAGGAACTATACCTGGGATTTCAGATTTTTCTAATCCAATGTAGCCTTGTTTTTTTCCTAAAATCCTGTAACTCTTCATCGGAAGTTATTCGTTTCGAAGATCCTAACAGGTCTTCTTCCTTGGCCTATCTAGCACAGTCAGAACCTGCTCTCACACCTGCAGGGCTCTCATGTGTAAAGAATCCCTTTCACATAAAAATCTGGATCTATGAATTCTCATATTTAAAAAGCTTCCACTACTTCTGGTTCAAGTTAGTGTTTGAAAAAAAAAATTTGAGTTGGAGTTTCGCTCTTGTTACCCAGGCTGGAGTGCAATGGCGCAATCTTGGTTCACTGCAACCTCCACCTCCTGGGTTCAAGCAATTCTCCTGCCTCAGCCTCCCGAGTATCTGGGACTACAGGCGCGCACCACCATGCCCAGATAATTTTTTGTATTTTTAGTAGAGATGGTGTTTCACCTTGTTGACCAGGATGGTCTCGATCTCTTGACCTTGTGATCCACCCGCCTCGGCCTCCCAAAGTGCTGGGATTATAGGCGTGAGCCACCGCGCCCGGCCAAAAAAATTTTTTTTAATTAAACATTTTTTTAAAAAGCTTCCACTGCAGTCAAAACAGAACGTGCAAGGATGGCTTGTAATTCTAGGAATGGTAGAGCCCTCAATGCATATCTTTGAGAGAAAGACTCAAAGATACTTGGGTTCCTAGAGCATCTGATGCTCCAAAAAAGAACCGCAATGAAGGCCACAGGAGAGCAATTAAAACGGTGTGACCTCTTTCTTCTGTTGTGTTTCTTCTTCAGCAGCTCTTTTACCCCTCTGATAGTCTTTCACCTTTTCTCTTCTGATTTCCTCTTGATTTCAGGTACCTGTTGCTGTGTGTTTGTAGAGGGAGTGGTGTTCCCCAAATTGCAAGTGCCATGTCCCCCACCTCTCCCTAACTTACCCAGTGTGTCTCTGTGATTAAGACACTGAGTGGCCTGCATCTTATACTAATTTCATCTTGGGGGGTGTGCTGGGTGAATGGACATCTGTGTGTGTGCTTGTGTGCTATGTCCCTCTCTGCATGGTTGAGGGAGCTGTCACTCTCAGAGGGCAGGGACCATGTTTTATATTGTATAATCATCAAAGCACCTAGAACAGTCTCCTGCTTAACATAGGGGCTCAGTAAATATCTGTGGAATTGAGTTGTTATAAAAATAGAGCCGTACTTGCAGAACTCTTGGCAGGAATACTATCCCAGGGACAGAACCCAAGCGACGATGCATTTTCTTCTGGCAGTGGTGGCATGTCGGTTTGTATACCCCAGAAGCCAGGAGTGAGGCTGCTCTTTGAGGAAGCCATAAAGGGAGAGGCCTGAGCAGAACTCCAGGCTGTGCCTGGAAGAGTCCCAAGTTTTGCTTCGGAATGGTCCCAGGACTCATGACAGGAGAGCCAGAGTAACCTCCAAAAAAGGTTATAGGTTACAGAACCCCACTAGATTGACATTAGGACACAGATAAGAGGACTTTCCTCTTATCTGGAATTACAGGCATAAGCCACCATGGCCGGCTGGCCAGATGAGAGGATTTTCTAGAGTCTCCCGTCTTATCTCTCAAGTTTTCTCCTTAACAAAATTAGAAAAAAGAGATAATTGAGAACACACTAATACCTGAAGTAGCTTAAAATCCTGAATAAATACACATTTAATTGCTCTTGCCAATTGCTTTTGATGATTTATATCAGCATGATGTCCCATGAATAAACCACAGTAACAACATAACAAAGCTAACACATTACAGTGCATCTTGTGTCAACACTCTGATAACTGCATTCCATGTTTCACTTCGTTTCACCTGGCAGCAGTTGATTGTGAGGTGTGGATACTGTTACTCTACACAGCAGAGTTTCAGACACTGAGTTTTAGAGAGGTAAAATCATTTGCCCAAGGAGACAAAGCCAGTGAGTGGCTGCTGCAGGACTGAAAGCCATGGTTTTCCCTCCTCCCTGTATGATAATGGTAATAATCATCATAGCTGCCCCTCCCCTTTTAGGCTAGGCCTCATATATTTGCCCTAATCACATTTCCCCATTTGTCTGTGGGATTTTTTTCGTTTCACTCCTACTCTTACCCCATCCACTTCCTTTTCCAGTTTGCCAGGGGATCCTTTGTAGAAAGCCAACTGACTGACCATGTCTGCCCACTCTCCACCCTAGGGAGGGCCTGACCATAACTACACCAAGGAGAAGATCAAGATCGTAGAGGGGATCTGCCTCCTGTCGGGGGATGACGCTGAGTGGGATAACCTCAAGCAACTGAGAAGCTCACGGGGGGGCCTCCTCCGGGATCACGTATGCATGAAGACAGACACAGTGTCCATCCAGGCCAGCTCTGGCTCCCTGGATGACACAGAGACGGAGCAGCTGTTACAGGAAGAGCAGTCTGAGTGTAGCAGCGTCCACACCACAGCCACTCCAGAAAGACGAGGCTCTCTGCCAGACACGGGCTGGAAACACGAACGCAAGCTCTCTTCAGAGAGCCAGGTCTAAATGCCCGTGTTTTCTTCCCTGCCTGCCTGTTTCTTCTCCTTTATGGACGTCTAGTCCTTGTGCTCGCTTACACCACAGGCCCCCTTCCTGTGTGCTCGTCCTCCTCCTCTTCCCACCCCATAACTGCTCCTAAGCCCTCATGGGAGCTGTTTACCACCTGAGTCCATAACTACCTGTGCACAAGAAATGATGGCGCATCTCGAGAATTTAGACCTGGATTTTGCCATGGACTTCACATCTTGTACTCCGTCCTGGGCCCCCTGAAACTGCTTATTCATGATTCCTCGCCAGCGTAGAGCTCCACCTCTCTTTCCCCTGGTACCCTCAGTGCCTGCTTCTCAGTGCTGATACAGCTGATGACCCAGGACTGTGCTCTGCGCCATCACAGCCAGCATGACTGCTTCTCTGAGAGAACTTGCCCATCAGGGGCTGAGACAAGGGGGTGTGGGTAAAGAGGGATGAAGGATAGAGGCCGAGAGAAGAAGGGAGAGTCAGCCCAGCAGGTATGGGCATCTAGGAAACCTCCAGCCTCAAGTGTGTTGGCAACACAAAAAAGCTTTTGGGGGTAGTTGGGTCTGGGTATCCGGTCCATTGCTGGCAGTGGACATTATTCTTGCCCTAAGAGTCACTGCCTTTTCAGCAGCAGATACTGGCAAGATGGGGGTGGCTGAAGCTGTTCTTCCTCCTGCTAGAATGTCTGGAGCTGTTTCTACCTTCAGATAACTGGGGCTCCTATCATGAGGCTCCTGGCTAATATGAATTCCCTCCTGGTGCCACCACTGGCCAGTACTTTTCCTAAGTCTTTGCTCAGAGTAACCAGGTTGTGAGCCAGTAGCTGGAGTGAATGTTAGGCCTTGGGGGCTGAGTCTCTGAAATGTCTAAGAAGCTCTGCCTAGACCAAACATGGTGTATACCACCTGAACCCTCTCCCCCTCATTCCCTGGGATTCTGGGGAAAAGACTCAGAAGTAAGCTTTCAAAGAAAAACTAGAAGTTATCATAAATTATCAGAAAGAACAATCAGGTTGGAGACTTGGGACACCCAGGACCTAAAGAGAAGTATCCATGAGGTCAGACTTCCTGTTGAACTTCCTGTGTTCTTCTGCAAGTGCTCAGGGACCTAAGTTAGCGGACAGGAGCCTGTGGCTATGGGGTGGTGATGTTCCTCTTCTAGCTCTCTCCTCAGCTAAGGGGCTCAGTTCCCATGCGGGATGCCATCACTGGATTCATGCTCATTCACACAAAGGGCACGTGTCTCAGCCTAGTATCAGGGAAATTGAGACTTATTTTTGCCCTGAAACATCTCCCTAGCTGTTCTTCATGTTTTTTTTTTTTTTTCCAATTTGTTTTTTTGCCTGACTTGCTTTTTCTGACCAAGCCTTGTGGCACCAGCAATCTCCAAAGTCTTGTGGTGGAGAGGGCTAAATAAATAAAGATGCAAAGAGGTGGGCAAGGAGTAGAAAGGTAGAATCACTGATGAGACCCTGTTAGCCTGTGGCAGACCCAGACCTCTTCTCCTCGGGAATTAGAAGTGGCAGGAGAGGACAATGGGCTGCGAATGCAGGGGAGAATTTCTAGGGGAAGTTTCCTGAGTTCAAACTTCTTCCATGGTTATTGGTACTGAGAAATCAGTTACCAAACATGGGTGAAAAAGGACAAGATCAAATCTTTTCTGGTTAGTTCTAAGACCGCTAGAGAGAGATACCAAGCCCTTAGCCTTGCTCTCAGTAGTGTCAGCCCCAGGTCTGGGCCTCCCCACATCAGAGACAGGCCAGGCCACCAAGGGTTCACCAGTGCACAGAGTTGGAAAGGTGAGGTGCCATTTCTGGGAGGAAATGGGAACATTTTACACTTGACAAAGCAGTAAAGGAAGGAGCACTTTGGGTCTTTAGACTCATGTCTGGAGAGGAAGAGCAGGTAGAAAAGTGGCATTTTCACGATAGGAAAGGGGAAAGGATCTTATTGCACTTGGGCTGTTCAGAATGTAGAAAGGACATATTTGAGGAAATACCTATTTGAGCACTGATTACTCTGTAAAAAGCAAAAATCTCTCTGTCCTAAACTAATGGAAGTGATCCTCCCATGTTCATGTGTAATGGTTTTAACGTTACTCACTGGAGAGATTGGACTTTCTGGAGTTATTTAACCACTATGTTCAGTATTTTAGGACTTTATGATAATTTAATATAAATTTAGCTTTTCTTAATCACCTTGCCTGGCCTGGAGTCATGACTAATCCTGTACCTGCTCTGTCTGGCAGACCCATCCTGTGGGAAACCTGCTTATAGACATCACTTCTAAGTCCTCTGTGGATGTGGGGACAGTGAAGAGCAATAAAGGGTGTGAGGCTTCTGCCGGAGTTTCAGCTCATCTGGAGAAGAAAGGTTGAAGCCAGAGCTCGTTGACTGATGAAACCCTTATTTCCTCTAGAAGAGGAATGGGGCCAGGCACGGTGGCTCACGCCTATAATCCTAGCACTTTGGGAGGCCGAGGCAGGTGGATCACAAGGTCGGGAGTTCAAGACTAGACTACTGGCCATCATGGTGAAACCCCGTCTCTACTGAAAAAAAAAAAAAAAAAAATTAGATGGTGTGGTGGCTTGTGCCTGTAATCCCAGCTACTTGGGAGGCTGAGGTAGGAGAAATGCTTGAACCGTGACCCGGGAGGTGGAGGTTGCAGTTACCCGAGATCGCGCCACTGCACTCCAGCCTGGGCTACAGAGCAAGACTCCATCTCAAAAAAAAAAAAAAAAGGAATGGTAGATGGGTTTCCTCTTGAGTGCCGACTCTGACTGGTTGGTAGTGGCTGCCTGAGGGCCTGTTCACACTCAATGGAAAGAATGTGTCATGGTTAGTGCCATCTCTTTTGTGCACTAGAAGGAAATGTCATGGGATGTGTACCATGTATCTTCTATTTCTGTTCTAGGTCTTTGTCATAGAACGTTACTTTGCCTTGCAGTGATGGTCACTGGCAAGACTATCTCATGTAGTAAGAAAAGTACTGGAACTGGAGACATGGAGGGCTAATTCCAGTCCCAGATCTGCCACTAGCTCTGTTTGATCTTAGTCAACTTTCACAGTTACTCTGAGAATGGATCAAATGATCACTAGGATTTCATTTATCTTATTTTATTTATTTATTTTTTTATTTTTGAGATGGAGTTTCGCTCTTGTTACCCAGGCTGGAGTGCAATGGCACGATCTCGGCTCACGGCAACCTCCGCCTCCTGGGTTCAGACAATTCTCCTGCCTCAGCCTCCCGAGTAGCTGGGACTACAGGCATGCACCACCATGCCCAGCTAATTTTTGTATTTTTGGTAGAGACGGGGTTTCACCTTGTTGACCAGGATGGTCTCGATCTCTTGACCTCATGATCCACCCGCTTCGGCCTCCCAAAGTGCTGGGATTACAGGCGTGAGCCACCGCGCCCGGCCCGATTGCATTTATTTTTAAAAAGCTGCCTTTTCATAGCTCATCCACTACTTCCCAAGGCTAGAATAAGGAGCTAGTGATCCCTTCCCAGTTTCTATGGATGTGATACCCCTCAGTGAAAACTGAGAATCATGTTAGTCTCAATGCCCAATGTAGAATTTCATGTCAAGTCTCAATAGTTGATTTTCTAAACCACACAACATCTATAGAATAGTATCTCCATTCATCTACTGTGGGCTAGGCACCGCCCATGCCTAAACGAAGACATAATCTTACAGAGCTTAGAGTCTAGCTACACCATTACCACCACCATCTCAAAAAAGAAAAAAAACAAAGCAAGAAAGACTGAAGCTTCTGTATTTAAAGTGACCAGAGATCTGAGTATAAAATAAAATGTAATTTTTCCAACTTTGGTGAGGAGTAGGTGTGCCAGAACAAAAACAAGTAGAATAGCCCAAGGATAACCATCTCCCCAACCCCTACTGTTCTCTTTTGGGGGGAAAAAGAGCAGAGAAGGAGGACATCTTGGGATAAAACAAAGGTTGTGAATTCCTTTTCTGGTTCTCTGGATATAAAATCTGAAACTAGGGTCAGGCACAGTAATCTCACCACTTTGGGAGGCCAAGAGAGAAGTAAGAAGTATTGCTTGAGGCCAGGAGTTCAAGGTCAGCGTGGGCACATGGCAAGACCCTATCTCTACAAAAAAATTTAAAACTATTAGCCAGGTGTGGGAGGTCACACCTGTAGTCCCAGCTGCTTGGGGGGCTGAGGCAGGAGGATCACTTGAGCCCAGGAGTTCAAGGTTACAGTGAGCTTTGATCACGCCACTGCATTCCAGCCTGGGTAACAGAGCAGAACCCTGTCACTAAAAATCAAAACCAGAAAAACCTTGAAACTGATAAGTGAGCAGATGGTGGGTCAAGTTCTGACAAACTGGCCATATTTTTGCAAACTCACTCAAAATACAGTCACTGCCTGCCTTTCTGTGGTGTGTGAACAAACTGTGGAATCTGAAATGAAAGGATCTCTGGCCCGTAGTAAGGACTCTATGGCATGAAATGAAGCTTTCACCAAACTTAGGCCCGAAGAAAACACAAAATGCATAGGGACTCAGAGGCAGCATCTGCAAGAGCTGAGGGTGCATATGTTTCTAAGTGTAATGCACTGATATCCAAGGTTATCCAGTGAGCTTAAGTTCTCTGGTTTCTATCTACGGACATAATGATAAAAAGAAATGTGCTTGAGTCCTTTTTATGGCTATGAAACAATCTGTAGTATGTTTTCAAATTCGAAGATGAGTCAACTAATCCACTTAATAGGATGTGTGTTTTGGGATGTTTTAGGCAGTCTTTGTTTTGAAACATTCCCTCATCTGCCTACTTATTTTCTGTCCACACCATTCTCCCCTTAACTAGCTGGAGAGGCTAGCAGAGCTCAGCATAGGGAATAGAGTTTGATGTCCAGTCAAAGCTCCAGCTCATTAACTTTGGTCTCCTTGACATGGTGTTAAACAGACCCAGACAGCCTAATTAAGCGTCTGAGTTTAAACCCAAGGCTAAGTTAGCCCCAAGCCACACAATCTGCTTATTTCATTTTATGAGACATGAAGAACCAAGAACTTTCACATATCTTGCCCTTCCTGATGGTTTTCCCTCCAGGCTCTAAAAGCCTATTGATAGCCTGCTAATGAGGTCCCTTCCTCTCCTTTCTCCTTCCTTCCTCTTTGGTGGGGCTGATGCTTCTGTGGTCAAAATTCTTGGACAGCCTACGTTTTGGGGGCTAAGGAAAATGAATTATGAGAAAAGAAAAAAAAAGGCTATGCATTCCTTCATTCAACCAGCACCTATTAAACGCAATCAAGTGCAAGGTAGGGTAGGCTTTGCAATCCTGGAAGACAGCTGGCACTAAAACCACAGGCACTTGAAATCTGCATTAATGTCACCACTGCCAGGAAAATAATGCAGAGGGCACCTGGATTGAAAGTTGAAAGGAAGCTCATCGGGCCGGGCGCGGTGGCTTACGCCTGTAATCCCAGCACTTTGGGAGGCCGAGGCGGGTGGATCACGAGGTCAAGAGATCGAGACTATCCTGGTCAACATGGTGAAACCCCGTCTCTACTAAAAATACAAAAATTAGCTGGGCATGGTGGTGCGCGCCTGTAGTCCCAGCTACTCGGGAGGCGGAGGCAGGAGAATTGCTGGAAGCTAGGAGTTGGAAGATGCAGTGAGCCAAGATCGTACCACTGCACTCCAGCCTGGTGACAGAGACTCCGTCTCAAAAAAAAAAAAAAAAAAAAAAGTGAAAAATTAACAGATGCTGGCAAGGCTGCAGAGGAACAGGGACACTTGCACATTGTGGTGGGAATGTAAATTAATTCAGCCACTGTGGAGAGCAGTTTGGAGATTTTTCAAAGAACTAAAAGTTGAACTACCATTCAATGCAGCAATCCCATTACTGGGTATATACTCAAGGGAAAATAAACCATTCTACCAAAAGGACACATGTACCGATTACAGCACTAGTCACAATGGCAAAAACATGGAATCAACCCTTGTGCCCATCAATGGTGGATTGGATAAAGAAAATGTAATACTAGACCAGTGTGGTGGCTCACACCTGTAATCCTAGCACTCTGGGAAGTTGAGGTGGGTGGATCACGAGATCAGGAGTTCAAGACCAGCTTGACCAAGATAGTGAAACCCCATGTCTACTAAAAATACAAAAATTAGCCGGGTGTGATGGCAGGTGCCTGTAATCCCAGCTACTCAGGAGGCTGAGACAGGAGAATTGCTTGAACCCAGGTGGCAGAGGTTGCAGTGAGCCAAGATTGCGCTACTGCACTCCAGCCTAGGTGACAGAGTAAGACTGTTTCAAAAAAAAAAAAAAGAAAATGTTGTATATATACATCATGGAATACTATGCAGCCATAAAAAAGAATGAAATCATGTCCTTTGCAGCAGCCTGGATGCAGCTGGAGGCCATAATCCTAAACAAACTAATGCAGAAACAGAAAACCAAATATTGCATGTTCTCACTTAGAAATAGGAGCTAAACATTGGGTACACATGGACATAGAGAAGGGTATGATAGACACCTAGGACTACTAGAGATGGGAGAGTGGGAGAGGAGCAAAGACTGAAAACCTACTGTTGGGTACTATGCTCAGTACCTACGTTTATTCATACCCCAAACCTTAGCATCACACAATATACCTTTATCACAAATCTGCACATGTACCCCAGATTCTAAAATAAAAGTTGAAAAATAAAATAAAATTATAGTCTTTCCAACCCCAATTTCCTAGCCCTTTACCCAGTTTTATTATTTTTCCTTTTCCCACTGGACATATTTTCTAATAACACACTATATAATTTATTTATGCATTGATTGTCTGTGTTTCCTCACTATAGTGTGAGTGCCCCAAGGGGAGGAAATTTTGGGGAGTCTATTTTGTCTACTGATCGTTGCAGTGCCTAGAATAGTCCCTCCACATACTAGGTGCTGATAAACATTTGTCGAATGAATAAATGAGTAGAATCAGACATCTAATGCCCATCTTAAAGTAGGGATGTACCTAAGTCATCCAAGACAAAAAGGGGTTTTGCCGTCTTGTTCTAAAACTCTCCAGGACCCACACTGTACAAACATACTTTATTAAGCCAATTCCAGATTATCATCACACCCTCTCCATAAATGTGATCTTCAGTTTATTTCTGGTAATATTTAAATGAAGTAAATATGCCAACAACCAATGACTGAAGAAGACTATTTCTGTATGTCCTCATCAATTTCTCCAAGGTTACCATGACCGTATTGCTTTGATTCATTCCTTTCTTCTCCTACATGTGAATCTGTCCTCATTGCCCATCCTTTCACTCTTTCCAATCCCCTGTCTGTAGTCTCATTCACTCTATCAATGTGATCCCCAAATCTTTATCATTGATTCTACATCTATTCTTCCAGCTTCCATTGTATATTTTCTAGGCCTACTTGGACGGTTCCATTAGAATGCTTCATTGGTACCTACCAGTAAACAGGTTGTAATTTAAACTCCTCACCCTACCCTTGAGACCTGCTTCTTCTGATTGCCTACTTCCATTGGGCAATCAAATCCTGGAATTCTCTTTGACTCGCCTCCCTAAATGGGATCCACCCTCTCCTTTGCAACTAATTTAGTCAGTTGCCAAATCTTTCATTCTTTCTTGAATCTGCTCTCATTCTCTCTACCGCTAACACCTCATATCAGACGCCTTGCTGGGTTCCCAACTCTAAACCATTTTAGACAATCAATCTAATTAATGTTCCTAAAGTACAACTCTGATTTTGTCACTCTCTTGCTCAGGAACTCTTAATAGCCCCCCCCCATTATCCACTTAACAAAGTACTAATTCCATACCCTGGTATTCAGGATCCTTTAAGAACTGCTTCTAACCTTCTGTGTCAATCTTGTGTTCCACTACTTCCCAACATAATTTCAGTCCTAAAATCAACCCCACATGTTCAGTCCCATACATACGATGCACTTCCTTGTTTCTGTGCCCTGACTCACACTTTGCCCACTAGACATCTCGCTCCTTCTATGAAGGAAAAAAGAAACACATCATATCAATGGTAAAAATTTATTTTCTTCCCTGTCGAGTCCCACTTCTATTAAGTTTCTTATAATTCCAGGAAGGTTCTAACCATTTTCAGGCATGTCCTCAAACACATATATTTATAACCATATATAATAAAATCATTGCACAAGTTTTGCAACTTGCTTTTTGTTCAATTAATAAAATTTGTGCATTTTTCCACTCCAGCATGTAGATGAACCACATTCTTTTAAACAGTTGCATAGAGTTCCATTGAATGGATATACCATAATTCATGTAAAAAGTTCTCTGTTGATAAACATCTAATTTCACCCAGGCTGGAGTACAGTGGTATGATCATAGCTCACTGCAGCCTTTATCTCCCACACTCCAGCAATCCTCCACCTCCAGCTCCCAAAGCACTGGGATTATAGGCATAAGCCACCATGCTTGGCCTCCAGAATTTTTTTTTTTTTTTTTTTAATCTTAAGCAGTGCTGGCTGGACACAGTGGCTCATGCCTGTAATCACAACACTTTGAAAGGCCAAGGCGGGTGGATCACTTGAGATCAGGAGTTCGAGATCACCCTGGCCAACATGGTGAAACCCCGTCTCTACCAGAAAAAAAAAAAAAAATTAGCTGGGCATGGTGATGCAAGTCTGTAATCCCAGCTACTTGGGATTACTGCAGTAGTGCAGTAAACATCATTGGAAATTTTTCTTTTTCTTTGCATACTTGCGTACATCTGTAGGACAAATTCCTCAAGGTAGCATTAAACTCAGGAGGCTGAGGCATGCTGACGGTCAGAAATGCCCAGCCCTACACACACCTTTGGCCCTCCTTTTCGGGGCCGTCGGCAGCTCGGCCCCCGCAGCGACCGGCGTCCCCACCCGAGCTGGCAACGCCAGGTCCAGAGGGAAACACAGCAGCGCGCGGCTCCCTTAAGGCTGCAGGAGGCGCGTGCCCACAGACCTTTCAAATGGACCAATAAAAGGCTGATGGGCGGTCCGTCGAGGACCAATAAAGAACGAGGACACTGCGGGGTGTGCGGCGGCCCAAGCGGTTTCAAACGGCTTAGAGCAGGCCCCTTGGTTCTGACCCGGCTGAGGTGAGTGATAGGTGGGCCTGCCCCACCCACGAGGCCCTCGAGGGCAGGTATCGCGCGCGTACAGTGGTCTCTGGGTCCCAGGGGCGGGGGGGTCTTCAGAAGCGCGCCGCCCTTGTCCCACGAACCCGGCAGGTCTGAGGCGGCGAAGCGGGGCGGAGGCCGGGGGACCTGCGGCGGGCAGGGCGGGGGGCGTGGGCGCTCGTGTGCGGCGGAGGCCGGGGTTGGGCTCCGGGTGGCCAGAGCGCACCGCAGCAGGGCGCGGGTGGCAGTGCCCGGGAAGCGCGGGCGGCACCGGGCCGCGCCTGGCGGCTGCGATATACCCGAACCAGGGCGGGGGCCCGGGGAGCCGGCCCTGCTAGAGTGCTCCTCGCGTAATTGTCAAGTGAATGAATAAGTAAGAGCCTCCTAGGGCTGTGGTGGTTGAGAAGGGCCTTGTCGTCTCGGAGCGTGACGAGAACGGCGGTATTGGGGCCTGGCCGCACACCTGTGTCCCCTGCCGGCTTGCTGCGATGTGAACGATTCCGATCATGCACCACCCCGCCCTTAACGTTTGTTTGGCTTTCACTCTCTCAAGGTGTCGGGAGCGTTCAGGTGTCCTTCTAGCCCTGGAGATGTGGGGGAACCAATACAATAGCCAGCAATGTGGGGTCCAGCAGGCCTTGCTACTTTAAGGTCGGGGCTCAGTGAACTGGATTCTTAGTTTTGAGCTCTCCCCTACTAGTTGTAATGGTGGTCATTGTTGGGCAGGATTGAAATGCATTCCGTTCTGTTTCTTGGATAGAAAATGGTGAAAGGGATGTTGCCAGAGTGGCTAGTGTGTGTTAGAAAATATATTCGTGTTGATGAATCTTAACAATGAGTTTTTCATTCAGCATCAATAGAAGTTGAAGTGGTTTTTGCAGAACTTGCCCCAAATTTATGCATGGCTCTAATTTAATTCTCATGGGACCAGGACATCAAATCTTGGCCCAGAAATGCTGCCTGTCTTATGCATAATTATAGTAATTGAAAACTCATTTTTAGAAAGGTGAGCTCCTCCTTCCTCCATTTTCATCACCCTGAAAAGTCCTTCTTTGACCTAACGAGCCAATAAATGAAGCTAAGAATCTTTTGAAACTTTAAAAAATTGTAAAGGATTTTTGACTTAAGTGACTGGGCAAACTGTAATGCTTTTATAAACTTTAGTGATATAAAGGTGGAAGCAATTTATTTTGCCAGCATAAGTTAAATCTAGTTGATAAACTCATGCAAAAAAAAATTTTAAATACATTTTTAAAGGCTGTTCACTGAGGCAATGACAAGCAAAGGTATTCCATAACAATTAACATGACTTTTATTTTATTCTCCATTACTTTAAAGTGTTGATCAGCTTTGAATTATGAACAGTGGTGTGTGGTAATTCCATCGCACTTTTCTACAACTGACGGTTCAGTTTTAGCAGCAGCTGTTTTTCTGTTTTTTTTTTTTTCTTTTCTTTTTCTTTTACCAGTTTATTGTAAAGGATGCTACAAAGGATAGAGATGAAGAGAGGCATAGGTCTAGTAGGTGTGAGAGGGGTGTGGAGCTCTCACATGAAGTATGTTTGAATATACCAACTCTCTTATAAACTTTTATCTTAATTCCATCAACGCTTTTCTTTCTTTCTTTTTTTTTTTTTCTTTTTGAGATGGAGTCTCACTCTGTTGCCCAGGCTGGAGTGCAGTGGCATGATCTTGGCTCACTGCAACCTCTGCCTCCTAGGTTCAAGGGATTCTCCCACCTCAGCCTCCCAAGTAGCTGGGACTACTGGTGTGTACCATGATGCCCAGCTAATTTTTTGTATTTTTAGTAGAGACAGGGTTTCACCATGTTGGGCAGGCTGGTCTCGAACTTCTGATCTTAAGTGATCCGCCCACCTCGGCTTCCCAAAGTGCTGGAATTACAGGGGCGAGCCACCACATCCAGCCAACCCTCACTTTTCTAACTGCAGCTTCCATTAGGACCTGATCAACAGGTTTTGTTTTTGCAATTCTAGGTAGGGGAAGTGTTCCCCAGCCAGACATATTATCCATTCCCATAAAACATTTATGTATAGGAGACACGGCTTCCAACTTTCGTAGTAGTGTCAACACGTTTTTGTGTTCTCTCTCTCTCTCTTTTTTTTTTTTTTTTTTTTTTTTTTTTTGAGATCAGATCTCACTCTGTCGCCTTGGCTGCGGTGCAGTGCTGCAATTATGGCTCACTGCAGCCTCGACCTCCAGGGCTCAGGTGATCCTCCCATCTCAGCCTCTGAGTAGCTGGGACTACAGATGTGCATCACCATGCCTGGCAAATTTTTAAATTTTTTGTAGCAACGAGGTTTTACCTTGTTGCCCAACCTGGTCTTGAATTCCTGGGCTCAAGGCGTCCTTCTGTCTCGGCCTCCCAAAATGCTGGGGTTACAGGTGTCAACCAGTATGACTGGCCTTCTCTTAATCTAGTTGTAGCCCTCTTCAGGGCTTCACAAATGGCTCTTGGTACCACTGTGCCTGGGGCTTCTATATGAAGGAGACCCAGGAATTTCTCTTCACCACTCCCTGACCATTTTACCTACTTGTATACAGAAAACTTGGGGTCCTCATCCAAGAGACACTTGCCCATTTGTCAGTTTTTTGTTTTTTTTGAGATGGAGTCTTGCTTTGTCACCAGGCTGGAGTGCAGTGGTGCAATCTTGGCTCATTGCAACCTCCGTCTCCTGGGTTCAAGTGATTCCCCTGCCTCAGCCTCCGGAGTAGCTGAGACTATAGGCACGTGCCTCTACACCCAACAAATTTTTTGTATTTTAGTAGACACAGGATTTCACCATATTGGCCAGGGTGGTCTCGATCTCCTGACCTCATGATCCACCTGCCTCAGCCTCCCACAATGCTGGGATTACAGGCATGAGCCCCCACACCCGGCCTGTTAGTCTTTATCTTTTTGACTCACCTGCTTATTGCCCCATCAATTTCAGATTCGATTTCTCATTATAATCTGCCTCCTGACTTAGAATTTCTCCAAACTGGGGTAAATATAGCAAACCTGGTTGGAACCCCTTAATATTGGGAAACTACCAGGGGCTCCCTTTGGCACCCATGCTAGTCTTGAACCCCTGGGCTCACGTGATCATCCAGCCTCGTCCTCCCAAAGTGCTGGGATTACGGGCATGAGCCACCACATCCTTCTACCTTATTTCTTAATAACCATTTAAAAATTTCCACCTTCCATGATGAATCCATTTGCCCTCTGTCTCACTATTCTCTTAGCCTAATGGTTTTATTAGCATCTGTAAGTCCTATGAGAGGAAACAGACAGCACATTTGGTAAGGCTTCTCGAACTGTCTTTTGATTTTGCAGTGGTAAGGTTATCCACATTAAGGAGTCCACCCTTAACCACCGCATTTACCATGACCTGGGTAGTGGGCATTTTTAGAAGGTAAATGTCCTAGTCATCATAAAGCCATTTTCACGTGGCTTGCATATGAAGCATCAGTGGCTTTATCTGGATCTGGGGTGTTACACTTGGCATTTATAGGTAGAATCAGACTGTTCTCCTCAAGAAGCTGATGATACTAATGTACAAAAATGAAACAATTCTTTCACATTGTAGCCCCTGGTTTCAATAGTTCCTTGGTTTTGCAGACCACCCTCTTCCTTACCAGAGGTCTTAGAAGCACTTTTGGTTGTGACAGCATAAATTTTTCCCTTGGGACAGCTTTGAGGCTAGTGGCCTAAGCTCACACACTTACTGAAATCTGAGCTTGGTCTAGCAGGAAGGTCCAACCCACCACTCTCTTAATTTCATTTTAGCTGTAACAGATAACAATAACCAAGGGATTTAACATTTCATTTCTTAAATACTAGTTTGCATCTCCTTGTGTATCCCGTGAACCAACTCCCAGGCAGTTGGATCCATCTGTAGATTCCATAATTAACTTTTTTTTGAGACGCAGTCTCGCTTTGTAGCCCAGGCTGGAGTGCAGTGGTGCAATCTCGGCTCACTACAATCTCCACCTCCTGGGTTCAAGCAATTCTCCTGCCTTAGCTTCTCGAGTAGCTGGGACTACAGGTGCGTGCCACCACGCCTAGCTAATTTTTTTTTTATTTTTTAGTAGAGACAGAGTTTCACCATGTTAGCCAGGATGGTTTAGATCTCTTGACCTCGTGATCCACCCACCTCAGCCTCCCAAAGTGCTGGGATTACAATCGTGAGCCACTGTACTGGTTCCATAGGATAACTTTTACCTTTAGTAATTGATGACAGCACAGCTTTGGCTCCTTGCCATAAGTGACCACTTGGCCACTCAGGAATCAAAGATTCTTCGTCCCCCATCCTTTTATCCTTTTTCTTCCCAAACCATATATGTCTGTGAGCCAAAGTCATTCAAGCAAATCCCAATTCTGACCATTTAGAATAACAAACTAGTAAGTTTATCTTATACATTTATACTGTAGAATATTTCCGTGACCTCAGATATGTGGGAGCTTTTCCCCACATGCCAAGCAAGTAGTTCTTGAGCAGTGAACACCACCTTTGTGTCCTCTAGTTCAGTTCAATTCTAACACTTTTTTTTTTTTTTGAGACAGTCGCTCTGTCACCCAGGCTGGAGTACAGTGGCGTGATCTTGGCTCACTGCAACCTCCGCCTCCTGGGTTCAAGCGATTCTCCTGCCTCAGCCTCCTGAGTAGCTGGGATTACAAGCACCTGCCACCACGCCCAGCTAATTTTTTGTGTTTTTAGTATAGACAATTTTTCCATGTTGGCCAGGCTGGTCTCGAACTTCTGACCTCAGGTGATCTGCCCACCTCAGCCTCCCAAAGTGCTAGGATTACAGGTATGAGCCACTGCGCCTGTCCAATTCTGACACTATCTGGAGGTAGTGTCAGATCCCACAGATTGAGGGTTTAGTCTTGTAAGATTGCCCCCAACTCAGATGCCAGTCTGAAGCCCCAGGTTTTTTTTTTAATCTGTGCTTCTGTAGACTGACTGACTATATAAATGGGCATTCCTCCCTGGTTCATATCCGGGTGCCCCCTCCAAAAAAAAACAAAAACAAATAAATAAATAAAAAATAAATGGGCATTCCTATAACCCTCCTCCTTGGGTTTGATTAATTTGCTAGAGCTGTTCACAGAACTCAGGAAAACACATTTTCCATCCAGTTTATTATAAAGGATATTGCAAAGGATACAGATGAAGAGCTATATAGGGGAGGTATAGGAGAAAGAAGCATCGAGCTTCCATGCCCTCTCTGGGCACACTATGCTCCAGAGACCACCGTGTGTTTAGCTCTCAGCTGCTCCAGCAGTAAAGTTTTAATTCTAATAAATTTGAGTACCTTAATATTATGAACCCTGTTCAAGGTTTTTGGTAAGCAATTAAAAATAATAAACTTCTACAACAGTGCCTTAGGATAAGCGTTAAAAATTTTGACAGGGAATGAAGATGTTAGGGTAAAGCCAGCCTCTCTTATACTCCTTTAATGGGGTCTTATTTATTCATTGAATAGATATTGAGATTGATGCTTAATGTCTATTTCACATTGTTCTAAATTCAGGGAATACACTGGTGAACCAGAAAAAGACAAAGGCCCTGACCTAAGGGAGTGTGACAGTTTTATCTCTCAAACAATTTACTGTAGCAAATTATAGTTTCTGTAATCCCTCTAGGCTCAGCTCTGGTCCTTGAATAAAATTCATGCCCAGATACTTTCACTAACAGTAGCTAGCATGTATTGAATGCCTACTGGGTCCCATAGTTTATTTTTTTATGTTTTTTTGAGATAGTGTCTCGCTTTGTTACCCAGGCTGGAGTGCAGTGGTGTGATCATGGCTCACTGTAGCCTCAACCTCCTGTGCTCAATCGATCCTCCCACCTCAGCCTCCCAAGTAGATGGGACTATGGGCACATGACAGCACACCCAGCTAATTTTTGTATTTTTCTGTAGAAACAGCGTTTTGCCATGTTGCCCAGGCTGGTCTCAAACTCCTGGACTTAAGCAATCTGCCCTCCTCAGCCTCCCAAAGTGCTGGGATTACAAGCATGAGCCACCATGCCTAGCCATGCTTTATCTTTTTTTTTTTCTTTGCATGCACTTAGGGCATAGCCATGCTTTATCTTTTTTAGCCTCACAGTGTTTTACAGATGAGGAAACTGAGTCTTAAAGAGGCTGTGCAACTTGCTTAAAATCATAGAACTAAGTGATAGAACCTGAATTTGAGTTAGTCTGTCTCTAGGGCCTTTGCTCTTATCTTAACCTATGGTTGTACTATGTGAAGTAGGGATCTGTAGGAGAATTCAGGAGCAATTTCTGGGTAGAATTCCCCCAACCCCTTTTAAAAAAGTACTTCTACCAGAGATATGATGAAATATGAATGACAGGCATGATCATTTTTAGAGGGAAGATGGGGCAATGAAGAATAGCATTTACGATATGGGAGATGGACAACTGTGGCAGTGGTGGGGGTTAGCTAAAGGGATACGTAAAATTTAGTTCTTAATTGAATTAGGATTGATGGATTCTTGGTAGTCAATGTTGGAGTGTTTTAAGGTTTTTAAATGATTTTCCTATCTTTCCTCTGGAGTTTAGAATACATTACTTAGCTCATTTCTATCAGAGCAGTTACTTTACCTACTTGATGTATATGTCTCTAACACATTACACTTACTCTTTTCAACCTTTATATTCTGTTCTGGAACTTCCCACTTCACTCTACCCCTACCCCCAGCCTATGTTACTGACACCTTCAGGTCTCAATTTAAATATGTCATCTCCTTAAAGAGACATTTTTCTTAGCTCTCAGAGGAGCCCTTTTGGTCACTTTTACTTATTTACTTCATACCATACATTATGTAATTTTTTATTGTTTGTCTATATACTTTTAGATTTTTCTCGTAGAAATGCAAGCAGAGCATAGATTTTTTTTTCCCCCCTGTAAGTTTACCTCAATGGCTCAACAGTGCCTGCAACAAACTAGGTGGTCAAAAATATTTGTTGAACAAAATTGGCCAAAACTGGCATCATCTTCTCTGTACAGTGAAATGATAAAAACAGTATCTGACTAACCAGTTCGCTGTGTTTCTGTCTTTATTTTTTTATTTTTATTTTTATATTCTAAAAATATTATGACAAGGTTGGCTCAGCAGTGTTTTTTTTTTTTTCTTTTTTGAGTTGGGGTCTCACTCTGTCTCCCAGGCTGGAGTGTGTGGTTGCCCGCTTTCTGCTTACTGGGACCTTTACCTCCCAGGCTTAAGGGATCCTTCCACCTCAGCCTCTAGGGGCTGGGACTGCAGGCGAGTGCCACCATGCCTGGCTAATTTTTTTATTTTTGGCAACAAGGTATCACTATGTTGCCTAGGATGATCTTGAACTCCTGGACTCAAGTGGTCTGCCTGCCTCGGCCTCCCACAGTGCTAAAGTGCTGGGATCATAGGCATGAGCCACTGTGCCCTGTCCTGTTTTGTTTTTTTTATGTGGAGACACAGTCTCAGTATATTGTCTAGACTGGTCTCAAACTCCTGGCTTCAAACAATCCTCTTGCCCCAGCCTCCCAAAGTGTTGGGATTACTGGTGTGAGCCACTGCACCAGACTTGTTCCTGTGTCTTTGGATGTGAACAGTATCTCAACAGCCTAGTTCAGAAAGTTTTTGACTAAGAAAGCTAGAAAAATTATAGATCTGAATTTTTTAAAATTTTCTAATCTGTTTTAGAGTTACTAGTCAAATACATTGTAAGATGTCATTCTATTAGAATTTGTCTGATGTTTTTCTAATTATTAGACTGGAGTTATAGGTTTTGGGCAGGAAGACCACAGAGGTAAAGTGCCATTTTCATCACATCATATGAAAGGTACATGCTATCAACATGATTTATGACTGTTAATATTGACCTTTACTGTTCATACTAACCTGAAGTAGTGTTTGTGAGGTTTCTCCAGTGTGAATTTACTCTTTTTCTCCCTCCCTTTCCATACTGTAGTTTTTGAAAGGAAGTCACTGTATGCAGCCCACACTTAAGGAATGGGGAGTTCCTTGATCGTTAGGATAGAGTATCTACATAATTTATTTGGAATTCTCGTCTCTCCTTCCCCATTTATTAGTTTAGTCAAGTATTTACTGATAATAGTATGGACTCAAGGATATTTATTTTATATTTTAGGTTACATTCCAATATTACTTTATTTTGTTGTTCAGGTTGTTCCAGCTTTCTCCACTGGGAGCTCTTTTGGTCGGCTCCTGTATTCCTTTAACATACATACGTGTGTGTGTGTGTGTGTGTGTGTGTGTGTGTGTTTGTGTATTGATCTTTGAGTACTACTTTACTATCTGGAAATGTTCCAGGCTCATATTATGTATTTTTTGTCCCAGTGCTAGAATCAGCCGTTTCTCCAAGGCACCTGGTTCCTTTATTGGAGAATGCTATTAGAAACAAGAACTGGGTACTAAGTGTTCTCTTTGCTACTGGGATGTCATTTCTTTTAGGCCCTTTCAACTATTAGAGTAAAGAAATGTATGAATGTATGCTAACTCCATATATGTAGACATATCTATAAATATTTCTCTTTGTAGCTGTGTCTATATTAAGTTAAACATGAGTTCCATAGATCACTTTCAGTAGTATGGGGGGGGGAACATGAGTTCTTACTAGTATCTTCAATTCTGATCCATTATTATCACGTAGATCATTCTAGCCTCCTCTCCTTGCTGATCTTTGAATTCCATTACCATAGTAAAAAACCTAATTTCCACCTCCATTTATTTATTTGTCCATTTCCATTGTATATGGATATACATACATGGATGACAGTATTGGAATTGCTAACCCATACTCCATGGGAAAAAACTTTATCAACTAGAGTACATACTTCTGTGCAGTTCCTTTTGCCCTTAATCTTTCAGACTCCACTCATTAGCAAAGCTACTTAGGTCAGAACCTTTTTCCCACCCTCTTTGGGGAAGTTGTTTCACATATCTGTAATATAGTTAGATTCCCTTGTCATAGTCTTTATTCTTTTTTGCAATCCCCCAGTCTCCTAAATGACTTTTTAAAATTTGCATACATTTCACTCCTGTAATCCTAGCACTTTGGGAGGCTGAGGTGGGTGCATCACGAGGTCAGGAGTTCAAGACCAGCCTAACTAAGATGGTAAAACACCATCTCTACTAAAAATACAAAAAAATTAGCTGAGCATAGTGGTGGGTGCCTATAATCCCAGCTACTTGGGAAGCTTAGGCAGAGAATTGCTTGAACCTGGGAGGTGGTGGTTGCAGTGAGCCAAGATCGTGCCACTGCACTCAAGCCTGAGCGACAGAGCGAGACTCAGTTTAAAAAAAAGTTTTTATACATTAATATTCACTGTTTATGTCATAAAGATCTTGAACTCCTGCCTTGGCCTCCCAAAAGTGCTGGGATTAACAGTGTGACCCACCATGCCCAGCTGTTATAAATTTTTAATTTAAGTAAGTAAATACACAGAAGCAGATTGCTGGGTCATATGGTAAGACTAGGTATAGTTTTGTAAAACACCAACAAAGTGTCTTCCAAGTGGCTGTACCATTTTGTGTTAGTATCAGCAATGAATGAGAGTTCCTATTGTTCCATTTTCTTGACAGCACTTAGTTTTATCGGGTTTTTGGATTTTAGCCATTCTAGTAGGTGTGTAGTGTTCCCACTTTATTATTATTATTATTATTATTATTATTTTAAAGAGATGGGGTCTCACTATGTTGACCAGGCTAGTCTTGAACTCCTGACCTCAAGCAAGCCTCCCAGCTCAGCCTCCCAAAATGCTAGGATTGTAGGAATGAACCACTGTGCCTGGCCTGGTGTTCCCACTTTTTAAAATTTTTGGTTTTCATGACATTACCTTTTTTGAAAATAAATGATAGTTTTTTAAGAGGAAACTTTTTAAAAATTAACTTTATTTTGTAATAATTTTAGATTATTCCAACAGAAAAGTTGCAAAGATGATATGTAGAATTCCTGAATACCTCCCACCCAGTGTACCCTGTTGTTAACATCTTATGATACATTTGTCAAAACCAAGAAACCAACATTGGAACATTACTTAAAAAAAATTTTTTTTTTGGCTGGGTGCGGTGGCTCACGCCTGTAATCCCAGCACTTTGGGAGGCTGAGGTGGGTGGGTCACGAGGTCAACAGATCGAGACCATCCTGGTCAACATGGTGAAATCCCGTCTCTACTAAAAATACAAAAAATTAGCTAGGCACGGTGGCACGTGCCTGTAATCCCAGCTACTGAGGAGGCTGAGGCAGGAGAATTGCCTGAACTCAGGAGGCGGAGGTTGCGGTGAGCCGAGATTGCGCCATTGCACTCCAGCCTGGGTATCAAGAGCGAAACTCTATCTCAAAAAAAATTTAGTTTCGCTCTTGTTGCCCAGGCTGGAGTGCAATGGCGCGATCTCGGCTCACCGCAACCTCTACCTCCCAGGTTCAGGCGATTCTCCTGCCTCAGCCTCCTCAGTAGCTGGGATTGCAGGCATGTGCCACCACACATGCCTTTTAGTAGAGACGAGGTTTTACCATGTTGGCCAGGCTGGTCTTGAACTCCTTACCTCAGGTGATCTGCCCGCCTCAGCCTCCCAAAGTGCTGGGATTACAGGTGTGAGCCACTGTGCCAGCCTGGAGCATTACTTTTACACAAATTCCAGATTCTGTTTGTGTTTTAACGATTTTTCTATTCATGTCCTCATTCTGTTTCAGGATCCAATTCAGGGTAACATATTGCACTTGGTGGTCATCTCTTTTAGCCTTCTCTGGTCTTTGGCAGTTTCTCAGTCTTTCCTTGTTTTCACGACCTTGACAATATTGAGGAGTGCTAGTCAGTTGTTCTGTAGACTATCCTTCCTTTGGCTTTCTCTGATGTTTTTCTCATGATTAGTCAAGAGTTAATGTGTTTCTGGAAAGAATTCCATAGAATACCGTATCATATCAGAGGTTTTGTGATATCCATGTGACATCATTAGTGATACTGACCCCGATCACTTGGTTAAGTTAGTGTTTGCTAGGTTAAGTATTGAAGTTAGTGTTATTCCCTTTCCATAGCTGTTCTTCTGAAAATGAGTAGCCAGGTCTTGCATACCCCCAAAGTGAGTGAAGAGCTTAAATTCCACTTCCTGGAAGTAAGGGTTTCTATATATATTTGGGATTTTGTAAGGAAGATTTGTCTCTTCCCGCCCATTGATTTCTTTACTCAACTATTTATATTTTATGGACTAGTGTGTATGTAAGTGTGTATTGACTTATGTATATTAATTCTGTACTTTGAGATTTTGTAATCTAGTAATCTATTTTTTTTCCCTCGAATAATTCCAGCTTTGACTATTGGGAGCTCTTTCTGGTTGGCTCCTGTGTCCCTTTGACATGCCTCTATCTTTTTAATTTTTTTTTTCTTTTGGAGCACTTTTTTATTCTCTGGTACTTTAAGATGCTCCAGACTCACCTATTATTTTCTCTGCCCCAACCCTAGAATTAGAGATTTCTCCAAAGAGTTCTGGTTCGTTTTACTTGGTAGAAACCAAGATCTGGGTACTCTGCTGTCTGCTCCTTGCTAGTGGTGTGTCAGTGTTTCTAGGCCCTCTCAACCAAAACAGCTAGGTAATATATATATGTATTTTAAAGGATAATGGTGCATGATTATTCATTTATACTTTATTTTAATTTTTTTAGTTGACAGTAATCACCAATTGTATTGACCTCTATCAGACAGATTCTATTCACTCTTTTATGCACAATTTCTTACATCAATTGCTAAATTACAAGGAAGGCGCTGCTTCAAGATAACTAGAAGTGTTAGCTTGATCACAAGGTTGAGAAAAGAAAGCTGTAAAACATAAAGCCAGCCTGAGCAACATAGAGAGACCTCATCTCTAGGAAAATAAAAAAAAAATTAGCAGGTAGTGATGGTGCATGCCTGTGATCCAGCTATTAGGAGGCAGAGGTGGGAGGATTGCTTGGGCCTAGGAGGTCAAGGCAGCAGTGAGCTGTGTTTGTGCCACTGGACTCCAGCCTGGGCGACAGAGTGAGACCCTGTCTGAAAAAGAAAAGAAAAATCTCTATGCAGTAAATAAAAATATTTTTACACTTTAAAGGACTGCCTACAAATTTTGAGCAATGTTTAATATGGAAGATTCCTCCAAACCTATGCATAGTCCCCTTAAATATCACCAAATAACATAATTTGTTTAATAATGAATCTGCTTTCCATAGGATAAAAAGGAATAGATTGCTTATACACCCAGAGAAGCAGTTTGTTTTAGACATGAGAGGAGGGCTCTAACCTTACGTAGGCTTTTTTTTTTTTTTGGAGACAGAGTTTTGCTCTTGTGCCCAGGCTGGTGTGCAGTGGTGCAGTCTCTGCAACCTCCGCCTCCCAGGTTCAAGTGATTCTCTTGCCTCAGCCTCCTCAGTAGCTGGGACTACAGGTGTGTACCATCATGCCTGGCTAATTTTTGTAATTTTAGTAGATAGGGTTTTGCCATGTTGGCCAGGCTGGTTTCGAACTCCTGTCCTCAAGTGATCCACTCACCTTGGCCTCCCAGAGTGCTGGGATTACAGGCCAACTTAGGCTGCTGTTACACCAAAGGACTGAAATATAGGCTTACGTCTGAAGTCAACTAACATCTCTAAATGACACTGGGATGATGATTGTAATAATATAGTAAAAGACCACGATGGGTGGATCTCCTGAGGTCAGGCTTTTGAGACCAGCCTGGCCACATGGTGAAACCTTGTCTCTACTAATAATATAAAATAATTAAAAAAATTAGCCAGGCAAGGTGGCAGGTGCCTGTAATCCCAGCTTCTAAGGAGGCTGAGGCAGGAGAATCACTTGAATCCAGGAGGTGGAGGTTGCAGTGAACCAAGATGCACCACTGAACTCCAGCCTGGAAAACGAGCGAAACTCCATTGGAAATAATAATAATAATAACAATATAGTAATGATAGCTGTGGTTTACTGAGTGCTTGGTATTTGCCATGAAATCTAGTTAATACTAGTTAATACGAGTACTTACTTGCATAAAGTTATTGGATTTGTTTGATTTTAACCTTTCCAGCCAGCCTTTCTCTTGTTTGGCCACATGGGTCATATTTTTGTTCTTCACTCTTACCTATGTTTTTCAGAGGTCCACACACATGCCTGAAACATTCTCTGATTTTGCCTTTGCTTGGCTAATCCCTATTAATTTCCTTTAGTTTTCAGCCTGAGTATCACTTTCACAGGGAGACCTTTCCTGAATCCCCCCTACCCCAGTCTAGATTAGATTGCTCTGTCATACTATCTCATTGTACTTCACCCCAGGGCTATTGTAGTGCACAACCTGTACTCCACGTCTAGATGAGCATCTAACACCAGATAGCCTCACATTATCTGACAAGCACAATTGTACTTGTGGGGCAGGAGAATAATATGAATATTTGTGGGGAATTTATTATTTTTTTTTTTTGAGGTATGCTCTTGCTCTGTCACCCAGGCTGGAGTGCAGTGGCTCAGTCACGGCTTACTATAGCTTCAACCTCCTGGGTTCAAGCAGTCCTCCCACCTCAGCCTTTTGAGTAGCTGAGACCACAGGTGCATGCCACTACACTTGACTATGGAGGGAATTCTTAACATGTATAAGGCAAAATCTCATTTAATTTTTACAGCAATAATTAGTTGAGTCATGTTAGGCAAGTTACTCTCTCTGCCTCAATTGCCTTGTTATTATTATTATTATTATTTTTTTTTTTTTGAGACAGAGTTTCGCTCTTGTTACCCAGGCTTGAGTGCAATGGCACGATCTCGGCTCACCGCAACCTCCGCCTCCTGGGTTCCGGCAATTCTGCCTCCGCCTCCGGAGCAGCTGGGATTACAGGCACGCGCCACCGTGCCCAGCTAATTTTTTGTATTTTTAGTAGAGACGGGGATTCACCATGTTGACCAGGATGGTCTCGATCTCTTGACCTCGTAATCCACCCGCCTTGGCCTCCCAAAGTGCTGGGATTACAGGCTTGAGCCACCGCGCCCGGCCAATTGCCTTATTATTAAACAGGGATAATAATATCAACTTTGGAGTTTTAAGGATTAAATGAGTAAATACATATGAAGTGCTTAGGATAGTGCCTAGCACGTAATATGTGCTCAAGAAGTCTGTGAAAAATAGATGAATAAAACTGAGGACCTGCTAGTTTGTGGCAGAGCAAGGTTTGCAACTCAATCTGTCTACCTTCGGAGCTCAACTTGACTCCAGGTTTACACTAAATTTAATCTCAAGTGGAGCTTTCTACAGTTTTACTTCAAGCAGCTGTTGTACTGCCGTGGCTTTGCCAAAGTGAAAGATCCTAAAAATGAAATGACCCTCTTTTAGTGGCTCTTATAATAAAAAAGTAACTAACTAGGAAAACAGTGGCAAAAATTTTAGAAAATTTCAAAATAATTTTACTGAGTGATTTTTTTCACTTTGAAAAAGGATTTACTTCAGAATTGTATTACATATATCTTGTTTTCTCAACACATTTGAAATACATATTCTACAAAATTTTCTTTATAAGACCAGGTTCAGTGGCTCACGCCTGTAATCCCAGCCCTTTGGGAGGCTAAGGCAGGTAGTTCACTTGAGTCTAGGAGTTTAAAACCAGCCTGGGCAAGATGGTGAGACCCCCCCATCTCTACACAAAGTAAAAAAGTTAGCTGGGCATGGTGGGGCAGACCTGTTGTCCCAGCCACATGAGACACTGAGGCAGGAGGATTGCCAGAACCCAGGAGGTCAAAGCTGCAGTAAGCCATGTTCATGCCACTGCACTCCAGCCTCAGTAACAAAGCAAGACCCCGTCTCAAAAAAACACACACAAAAAGATACATTTATTATATATTTAAGACTTCTTGCTGGGTGGGGTGGCTCATGCCTATAATATCAATACTTTGGGAGGCTGAGACAGGAGGATTGCTTGAGCCTGAGAGTTCGAGACTAGCTTGGACCACATAGTGAGACCCTGTCTCTACAAAAAATTTAAAAAATTAGACAGATGTGGTGGAGCATGGGCCAGTAGTCCTAGCTACTCAGGAGGCTGAGGCAGGAGGCTTACTTGAGCCTGGGAGGTTGAGGCTAGAGTGAACGGTGATTGTACCACCATTCTCCAGCCTGGGCAGTGAGCAAGACCCTGTCTCAAAAAACGAAAAGACTTCTGTGACTTGATGAAATGGTGCCATTTTAGAAATTTTACACTAGAGTACGAAGTACTATACTCATTGCTGGGATAATGAATAAGACTCAGTTCCTTCTTTCAAAGTAGATATTGTGTGCACAAAAAATGTTACGAGGGAAAGTGAAGTGTAGCCTATGGGATGAGTCCATACTCATCTCATACAGATGATCCAGCTTCAAGGCTCTGAGTGGGAATTTTAGTTTTAAAGCGTTTAAAAGCATTATTTATCATCTAAATGAGAGCTAAATAAAGAAAAAGTAAATGAAAAATTAATATAAAAATGCAAATAAAATAAAAACATTATTATAAAAGACAATGAAGCTCATTATTAAAAATCAGAAGGCATGGATGGGTATTCAAGTAAAAAGTAAAAGTTTTTATTTTTTTAAAAATTTCTTTGCTTAACCCTTAGACACAGTTCTCAGAAGTAGACATGGTTAACAATTTTCTACAGATCCTTCCAGAAAATGTTTATGTGTATTCAAACATGTACAATGTTGTCCTAGTTTCCTACGGCTGCTGTAACAAATGACCGCAAACTTGGTGGCTTAAAACAACAGAATTTATTCTCTCACAGTCTGGAGGCCAGAAATTCGAAATGAGTCTGTGGACCTACATCAAGATGTCAGTCATCAGGGCCACACTCCCTCCAGAGGCCTTAGGAAAGAATCCGTTCCTTGCCTCTTCCAGCTTCTGATGGCTGCTGGCATTCCTAGGCCTGTGGCCATCTTACTCTACCCTGTTCTAATCTTTCTCTGATCCCTCTTCATATCACTTTCTCCATGGTGTCAAATCTCCCTCTGTCTCAGAAGGATGTATGTGATTGCCTTTAGGACCCACCCAGATAATCCGGGGTAATCTCCCCATCTCAGGATCCTTCATTTAATCACATCTGCAAAGACTGTTTTTCCAAATTAAGTAACATTTACAAGTTCCAGGGATTACAACCTGATCTCTTTGGGGGTCATTATCAGCCTACACAAATGCATATGTAAATGTATATGTGAGGCATATCACATATGTAAACAAAAAAGGAATTAAACTTCACATACTGTCTTGTAAATTTCTTCTTAAAAGTTAATGGATTTCTTCCACATTGGCACATTTGACACTTGAGCAATGATGAGGTTAGAAATCCCCCTGTGCAGTTGAAGCTTCACATATATCTTTGGACTCCCCCAAAACTTAACTAATAGCTTACTGTTGACCAGAAGCCTTATTGATAACACAGTTGTTTAACACATATTTTGTAGGTTTTATGTATTAAATATTATATTCTTGCAGTAAAGTAAGCTAGAGAAAAGCAAACGTTAAGAAAATAAGAAAAAGGAAAAAATAAGAAAATCAGAAAAAGGAAAAAGTGTTTTTTGTCGCTCCATCATTCAGGGTGGAGTGCTGTGGTGCACTCTTGGCTCACTAGTACTGGGCTCAGGCGATCCTTCCACCTCAGCCTCCCAAGTAGCTGGGACTAACAGGCATGCACTGCCATGCCCAGCTAATTTTTTATTTCTTTTTTAGAGACAGGTCTCATTTCGTTGCCCAATAAATAGAAAATATATTTACTACTTATTAAATGGAAGTAGATCATCATAAAGGTCTTCATCCTTGTCATCTTCATGTTGAATAGGCTGAGGAAGAGGCAGGGTTGGTCTTTCTGTCTTAGGGGTGACAAGGGCAGAAGAAAATTCACATGCAAGTCAACCTGTGCAGTTCAAATTCATGTTGTTCAAGGGTCTGTATATATTTACTTCTGTCTTCTATATTATCTTTTGTTTTCTTTAAATATCTGCAAAGCAATTTTTGTATAGATTAATGTCTCATTTTTTGTGTGTGGTAAAAAACAATAGTATAAAATTTGCCATCTTAAACATTTTTAAGTCTACTGTTTAATAGTGTTAAGTATATTCACATTGTTATGAAACAGATCTCCAGAACTTTCTCATCTTGCTAGTCTGAAACTCTAAATATTTCTCTTATCCCCCTCCTGAGCCACCCCCCCACCCTGTCTTTGGTACTACCATTCTACTTTCTGGTTCTATGAATTTATGAATTTGACTGCATGCCTTATAAAAGTGGGATCATACAGTATTTGGCTTTTTTTTTTTGGTGACTGTTAATAGATCTTTTTCTCTAATGTTTAAAATGTTTAATTTACTAATAAGCACAGCACAGGGTATTATCCGTTTGTGTGTGCATGCACACATACACTCACTGTGCTACGTTTATTGCCCTTAACTGAAGTCCTGTGTCAGTAGACTGCTGTATAACAGAAAGTATTGGTCATACCTCTTGTGATAATATTTGTTGGGTACTTATATTGTATCACACACTGGGAGAAAAAGATAATTAAGATACATTCCAGCCCTTGCCCTTGAGACACTCACAATCTGATGAGAAAGGCTGATCTGCAAACAGTCCATCTCCGCTTCGCCCCCATGCTCCGCCCCCACCCCGACCCAAGTGAGGAAACAATACTTGGCAACTTTAGCTTAGGGTTCTCTAAAACCTTCAGAATAAGAGTAACCTGAGTCTGCTCCGTGGTGGAGGAATCTTCATTCCTATTCTTTGGATTCTTAAATTTCTGCTTGAACTCTTGTTCGGGATAGGAGACATTGGTTTACTTACAAATGGTCTTTAACCTTATTACATTGATTCCCATACTGATCTAATGATGGCCTATGGATTTAAGGAGGTGTATTGATTCATCTAAATTAGGTGGAGTAATACAGACTTTAAAAAGCACATATCTTTCCTGTTGGTATGATGGGAGACATAAAATGCAGTCAAACCTTGTAAACTAGGATTCAGGACAAGCTCCTCCTATGAAAAAAGAAAATAAAAACTAGTTGCCAACCTTTGGAGATTGCAGATCCTAAGACAACTCCTTGAAATATTAATGTTGTTTCTACTACAATTTTCTTAAGAAGCCTTTGTATTAAATTATATGACTACACATTACAATTGTGTTGGCATGCAAGATTACATAGACTTGTACATTTGTTTACATTGACTTATAAGTCCATTTTTGAAAGATCACACTTTACACACAAGAAGGGAAGTTTTTTTCTTTTATGGGCTTAGGGTCTCGTTTGGTTGTTCAGGGTGGAGTGCTGTGGTGCAGTCTGGCTCACTGCAGCCTAGTCCTAGCTTGGAATCCTCTCCCACCTCAGCCTCCCGAGTAGCTAGGACTACAGGTGTGCACCACCATGTCCAGCTAATTTTTTTATTTGTTGTACAGATGGGGTCTCACTTTGTTGCCCAGGCCTGTATTTTTCTATTTTACCTTCTGTTACTTTCCTACCTATCTTGTGTCATTGTCCAGGATTCCTCCAGTGTTGTAAAGAAGGAAGTCCATGAATGGGTGAGGTAGAGCATTGTAGGATCTTTTCTGGGCCTTTGAGTTGCCATTTGAAGAACTGCTCGAGCCCAATGGAGTAAGCAGCTTACATATAATGAAGAAATATATATTTACCTCGATTTGGCTGTTACCTGCTTTAATTTTTTTCACCCTTCGAGGAGGGATTAGGACTGTGATAGTGAGAACTGGTCATCTCCTTTGTTTCTGGAATATTACGTGTATTACCACCAAAAAAAGAGGTCCACCCAACTACAGCAGTCTTCCTAGTTGGTCCTTCATTTGTCTCTTACCTTGGAAAGCCTGTGACCTGGAAGCAACGCCTGATGCCTGCAAACCTCTGGGCAAAGATAGCCTGCAGCTCCTTTAAGCTTTCAGTGTGTGCGGAAAGGGGAACTGGAGGGTGGGGCGGGCACTCTGACCGTGGGGCTCTGAGCCCCGCCCTCGGAGGAGGCGTTTCCCAGCGGTCCGCCGCACCAATGCTGCCGCCGCCGCCGCTGCCGCCGCCGCCTCAGCCTGCCTGGTATTCCTGCTGATCGATCCTGCTTGGACCTTAGGTCCCTTGACCTCTCCCTTCCCAGGGAGCGTAAGTGTCAAACTGCGGGCAAGGGGCAAGCATCCCGCGACCGTGTTGGAAGTCCTGGTGGACAGTACTGGGGACTTTCCTGGCCTATCAGAGGCTAAGGCGGTGAAAGAGCGTAAACAATGCCGGCTGCAGTGAGCTAAAGCCAGGGCATCTGCTCTACTTCTGGGTGGTGACAGCAGCCGTAGTGTGCTTGTTTGGGTATGCAGTGGGTGAGCAGTGCCCACGACCTGGGTTTGCCCCAGCCTGATTCTTACTTGGGGTGAGGAGAGGGTTGCTTTTACCAGAGTATTAACCCATTTGAGCTGAATGGGTGGAGCTGAATCTCTTGCTCTGAGCCGGATCCTCAGCCTGGTATTTGAAGACCTTGGTAGCTTTGGGATGAGTAAGCATTAGGTTTTCAGCCACCTTGGTACAGTCGAGCAGTAACTCCGAGTTGCCCTAATTCTCAGCCAGGTTTAGCTTTCTGTCTGTCCAAAGGCCTGTGTTGGTATCCCCTCCCCCTTTTGGATATGTTGACAGTGATCATCTATTAGGAAGAGTCCAGTTAACCTTCTTTCCTGCTGATAGGAAGAGCACAATGTGAGAGATAGCTCTTTACCCCTCTCCCTCTTTGAAGGAATTTGTGGGAGGCCACCATCCCAAGAATAGGAAAGCAAACACAACAAAGTTTGAGATAACCTGCTAGAAAACAGTTCAGATTTCTGGCCCCCTGGCAATGCAGAATACTCTAGCAAGGGGATAACACTTGTCCTTGTGAATGGAAAATACCTGGAGACAGTGAGGTTTTTTTTAATTTGAGAGAAAGTCTTGTCAGTTTTGCCACCTGCTACTCAGAGATGGGATTTTGTCAGATTTTGGCTAAGTAATAAAAATTTTAAATTCTTTATGACAGTTACATAATTGTTATATTTCTTTAATCTAGTTGTCCTTCCTAGACATGGTTTAAGTAGATTTCTGGGCATGTATATGCATTTTTTAAATAATTTTTTTAATGACTCTGTCATGACAGTAATCAAAGGGGTTTTTTTTGATGGAGCAGAATTTTTTTCTCAAATTTCTGTTAGAATCATTCTATGCTTCTGCAGTAGCATCTCCTTAGCCAGAAGTGAGAGTCTAGGAATGGTAATCATAGTTCCAGATCTCTTGTATTGTGATAGTGAAGAACTTTTGTAGGTCAAGAGCTTGGGAATTTGCCTAAAATAGTTGTACTGCCAATGCTTCTTTCTAAGTAGAAAAGAAAATAATCTGTATAGTAGCTCTGTAATTACTCTTATAGACTGTCAAAATACAGGAATTTAAACTAAAAAGACACCACACTTGGGCCCATGGGTTGTAGGGAAGAGATGTAGACTGAGAAGTGGGAGACATAGGTTCTGGGCCCAACTCTAATATTACTCATGACTTAATCTCTCTGTCCCTTATTTTTAACTGGTTGGTTAATGGG
This sequence comes from Callithrix jacchus, assembly GCF_049354715.1. Taxonomy (NCBI): domain Eukaryota; kingdom Metazoa; phylum Chordata; class Mammalia; order Primates; family Cebidae; genus Callithrix; species Callithrix jacchus. The sequence goes on along the minus strand of NC_133511.1, from coordinate 111,884,292 downwards.
GAAATGAATAGATTTGGGGATCTCTTTTATGATGGGATATATAATGCCTATTTAATAGGCGATTTATTTGTTTGAACACTAAACTGAAAAATCAGACAATTTGGAATTTATTCTAAGTTCTACCTTCATGTATAACCTTGAAAACATTTCTTAACCTCTAGTCTAAAAATAAACAATTACCTCTAAACCTTTTCAGCGACAGTGTGGACTATATGGTATTTGAGCTCTTAGGAAGACATTTTTAGATCAATGGTATATGATTATAATATTTCTGTAAAACATATTTATTTTAGCTCGCCTCCTTGCCTTTTCCTTTGTTTTAGACTGGGATAAAATCTCCTGAGAGCCCTGAATAATTGAAATTTCTGAATATGTGTATTTAGTAGGGACTAGAGCAAATAAGCCATAGCAATCATTATATATAGTTCAAATTAATTTTATTAATGCTTTTCTTTGTTGGCAGTTTTGTTTGCTTTTTAGGCATCAAGCTCTACTGTTTAGCAAAAACTTGGTTTCTGCTGTTTGTAAAATTCAGATCAGTCTGTTCATCCCTATATGATATTTTACACAGCAGCTAGACCGTTTAGCATTCACAGCAGCTGGACCATTTGGCATTCAACTTAAAAAATACACAGATCTAATAATTTTTATTGTATTTTACACAGATACCAGTATTCAGTTGATGGGGGTGCTGGGGGAAAGACTGGTCCTGAGTTTGAAAAACACAGTTTGAGCCGAGCACTATGGCTCATGCCTATAATCCCAGCATTTCGGGAGGCCGAGGCGGGCGGATCACAAGGTCAGGAGTTGGAGACCAGCCTGGCCAATATGGTGAAACCCCATCCCTACTAAAAATACAAAAAAATTCGCCGGGCTTGGTGGCACATGCCTGTAATCCCAGCTGCTCAGGAGGCTGAGGCAGAAGAATTGCTTGAACCCGGGAAGCAGAGGTTACAGTGAGCTGAGATCACGCCACTGCACTCCAGCCTGGGTGACAGAGTGAGACTCTATCTCAAAAAAAAAAAAGAAAAGCACAGTTTGATGAACATGTGAGGTGTTTCCAGTTTTTGACTATTACAAAGAACATTGCTATAACTATCCCTGTATAGGTCTTCTGGTGTAGCTTGCATTCGTTTCTAGACTATATAGCTAGGAGTGGGTTTGCTGGATGGTAGGGCATTCTTATCTGATATGCCATATTGTTTTCCAAACTGTTGTACTATTCTGTCTCCTATCATTGCTGTATTTGAGTTCCTGAGATTCTCTAATAAGACTTGGCTCCTTTAAATTACACGGCTGCTGTTTCATGGCCATCCTAGGGATATTGAAGAGAAGTCTTCATGAAAGTTCCTTCCACATATCCTAATAAGCTTTTACAATTCTTTCTCTGGGAATTTTCTTCTTTGTGACGGGAGGGAATAAGACGTGAAGGAAGAAGCATAGACTTTGAATCTTCGTTTGTTTTGGCAGGTTATTTAATCTTTGTGAGCCTAGTATGTAAAATGAGGAGAATATCTTTATTTCATGTAGATGATGTTAGTTACAAAGTCAATTAGCATGTTTAAAAAGTACTTTGCACAGTGCCTGATTCAGAATAGATACTACCAGAGTATTATATATTCAATAAGCAAATATTTATTGAAAACATATTTTATGACGGGCCAGAACTAGGGATGGAGAATTAAGCAGAACCTTGTCTGTGTTATTATAATACTGAAAAATTGGCCAACCTGGGCAACATAGTGACCCCCATTTCTGCAAAAACTAAAAAATTAGTTGAGCATGGTGACACATGCCTATAGTCCCAACTATTTGGGAAGCTGAGGCGAAAGAATTGCTTGAACCCAGGAGGTGCAGGTTGGGAGAATTCCTTGAGCCTGGGAGGTCAAGGTTGTAGTGAGCTGGGATCACACCACTGCACTCCAGCCTGGGTGGCAGAGTGAGACCCTGTCTCAAAAAAGAAAAAAATTGGAAACAATTTAAATGTCCACTAGTAGGGTTGGTAATTATGGTACATTCGTAAAATGGAGTGCGCTGTCGACTTTAAACATCATGTTCTCAAATCTGGGAAAATGTTTGTAATCATGTAAGAAAAATGTTATAAGAGGATTATGCTTCTCTTTTTCATATAATTTATATACTACATGTATATTGAAAAAAAAACTGGAAGGAGTCAGGTGGATACATACTTTAGTGTTCATCATGGTTATTAGGTAGTGGTGAAATTGTGTTTTAATACTTAGTTTTTTCTGTAGTTACTAAATTTTCTGCAGTTAACACACATTAATTTTATAATAAAAAAAGGTGTTATCTAGATAGATAGCATAGGTGTGGTGGCTCACAGTTGGTGGGATTGCTTGAGCCCAGGCATTCGAGACCAGTCTGGGCAATATAACGAGACCTTGTCTCTACAAAAAATTCAAAAATTAGGCTGGGTGCAGTGGCTCACTCCTATAATCCCAGCACTTTGGGAGGCCGAGGCGGGTCACGAGGTCAAGAGATCGAGACCATCCTGGTCAAGAAGGTGAAACGCCGTCTCTACGAAAAATACAAAAAAAAAATTAGCTGAGCATGGTGGTGCACACCTGTAGTCCCAGCTACTCAGGAGGCTGAGGCAGGAGAACTGCTTGAACCCAGAAGGAGGAGGTTGCAGTGAGCCAAGATCGTGCCATTGCACTCCAGTCTGGGTAACAACAGTGAAACTCCATCTCAAAAATAAAAATAAAAATTAGTCGAGCATGGTGGTGCACACCTGCAGTCCTAGCAACTCCTAGCTATTCAGGAGGCAGAGGTGGAAGGATCTCTTGAGCCTGGGAGGCAGAGGTTGCAGTGAGCTGAGATTATGTTATTCCACTTCATCCTGAATGACAGAGTTAGGCGCTGTCTTAAAAAAAAAATAGATAGGTAACATAAAGTTATTAAAAGGATGTTGACTATAAACTTCAGTAAAAACAAATGGTTTATGGCCAGGCACGGTGGTTCACGCCTGTAATCCCAGCACTTTGGGAGGCTGAGGCAGGCAGATTAAGGGGTCAGGAGTTTAAGACCAGCCTGGCCAACATAGTGAAACCCCATCTCTATGAAAAATACAAAAATTAGCCGGACGTGGTGGCACACACCTGTAGTCTCAGCTACTCAGGAGGCTGAGGCAGGAGAATCGCTTGAACCCAGGAGACGGAGGTTGCAGTGAGTTGAGATGGCGCTATTGCACTCCTGCCCATGTGACAGAATGAGACTCCGTCTCAAAAAAAAATGGTTTACATAAAGAATATGTATAAAAGTTCATTCACGGATTTAATTTTGTACTAATTTATGTAAACATTAATTGGTCATGTTTGCTAGAATTGGGTAGGAAGCTTGGCAGGATCAACATTTTTTCATATTGATTATTTTCTATAAGTAATTCTAGGTGAAAGTATGACTTTCTCCAACACTTTTTTCTTGGCCTTTTAAAAGGTCAAATAGCTCAGCAATTCAGGTTTATTCTAGCTTTGTTTTATATCTAAGAAGTTCCATCTGGGAAAATATAAGCATCGTTTTTAAAAACAGATTTTTAGGTTTTTTTGAGACAGGATCTTGCTCTGTTGCCCATGCTGGAGTGTAGTGGCACGATCACAGCTCACTGCAACCTCTGTCTCATGGGCTGAAGCAGCCCTCCCACCTCAGCTTCCTGGGTAGCTTGGACTACAGGCACACACCACATGCCTGGCTAATTTTTGTATTTCTAGTATAGACAGGGTTTCACCATGTTGCCTAGACTGGAATATTTTTATATTTAGGATTTAGATTTTTTGAGTGACTTTGTTTGTTTGTTTGTTTATTTATTTTCTTTTTCTTTCGCCGCTATACCAGCGCAATTTATTTATTTTTTTGAGATGGAGTCTCACGCTGTTACCCAAGTTGGTGTATAGTGGCATGATCTCGGCTCACTGCAACTTTCACCTCCTAGGTTTGAGCAATTCTCCTTCCTCAGCCTCCTGAGTAGCTGGGACTACAGGCATGTGCCACCATGCCCAGCTAATTTTTGTATTTTTAGTAGAGACGGGGTTTCACTGTGTTGACCAGACTGGTCTTTTTAACTCCTGACCTCAGGTGATCTGCCCGCCTCAGCCTCCCAGAGTGCTGGGATTACAGACGTGACCCACTGTGTGCAGTCTTCTGAGTGATTTTTTTTTAAAAAAAGGTTGTATTAATTGAATTAAGTGGGCATCTGACCAAAGAATGGGATTTTTACTCTTCTTGTTGCATGAATAAGATAATAATCTAAGAAAAGTTATTTTTGTCTTAAGAGACTTCCTGATTGCTAGAGTAATAAGTATCTACCTTTATCTGACCAGATTCTTACTTTTAATTCTAAGGAAAACCTGGAAGCACAATGGGAGATGACAGTGAGTGGTTGAAACTGCCAGTTGATCAGAAATGTGAACACAAGGTAAGACTCTTCTGGAATTTGATTTTCAGTGTCATTGGCTTGTTTTGTCAGCACTTACACTATCATCTTACTTAGAAGCCTGTGAAAACATTGGCAGTTTCAAAAATACTGTTGCCTTGTTAGATATATGTTACTTTTTCTCATTAAAAATAGGTTTCTCTAGCTCAACTAAAAATTTTTTTGAGTCTCTGGAAATAATTCAAAGAAAATATATTAGTGAAAAGTAAGTAGTATCGGGCCGGGCGTAGTGGCTCACACCTGTAATCCCAGCACTTTGGGAGGCCGAGGCGGGTGGATTACGAGGTCAAGAGATCAAGACCATCAGGCGGGTGGATTACGAGGTCAAGAGATCAAGACCATCCTGGTCAACGTGGTGAAACCCCGTCTCTACTAAAAATACAAAAAATTAGCTGGGCACAGTGGTGCGTGCCTGTAATCCCAGCTACTCAGGAGGCTGAGGCAGGAGAATTGCCTGAACCCAGGAGGCGGAGGTTGCGGTGAGCCGAGATCGCGCCATTGCACTCCAGCCTGGGTAACACGAGAGAAACTCCGTCTCAAAAAAAAGTTAGTATCTGAAAAAAGTTAGTAACTGACTAGTTTTGTCATCTCCTTCTATATACAGTACAATGTACTTCTGGTATCTAAGTGCTTATTAATATTTTATTAGAGACTCTTCTTTGGAGATGTGTTGTGAATTTGGCCTTAGAACTCCAGCATTTTTTAGGTTCTTTGATCTATATAATCTGGATTCCAGTATCTACCCTCAGAATCTACCAATCTTTCTTTTCTGGTTTAAGCTAACAAAAGACAATTTATCATATCATGTCATTATTTGGTGGGTATCCTTTCAGATTATCTTATTTTTTTCCCTAACTATACCTCTAGTTTCTTTCATTTTTAATTATTTTGAAAACTGCAAATATCTACCATTTGGTAGATTTTAGAATTCCATTTCTTCTTGTAAATTTATTCTACTGAAAGTCCTCAGGTTAACCACTGTATGTTCTTGACAGTTCTTTTAAAGTTTGTTTTGAATCTGAGAATTCAAGATTTATGGTTGTTAATTACTAAAAATACTGAATAAAATATACTAACCTACACAGTTGTAGACATACAGTTCTACCTATGTAGAGTAGAAATTTGGAGCCATGGTCCCTATATTCTCCACAGAAGCACTCCTTCATCCTATATAATAAATTAGCCAAGGCTCAATGCCGTTTCAAAAATCAACATGTAGCTCTTCAAATAAGGCCAGATTAACAGTGAGCTAATTGGTTTTTATTTTAATTAGTATAGAAATTGTTGGTATTAGTACATTAAATTGCAACAAAACAAATTTTGGGGAGAATTTTGGAACTTACTCAGAATTGAAACTATGTATAATGCTTTTCTTGGTAGATAATGTATTTTCTGACTGAAAGGAGCAGACAAAATAGATAAATCTATTAAAGATTTTCCAATTTTTGATTGGTTAATATGTGCTAAGAGTTTTTCAATCTTATGTGATTTGGTCCTTTTTTTTTCATTTTTTTGAGCACTTATGATATGTCTTTGAAACTTAAAGAATAGAGATGTTAAATCTGGTTTAGGGAACACTCATTCTGCTTTATAGAATGAGATGTTGCCCAATTAAAACAATTATTAAACCTTGTTTAAATTGGTTAGTAAATGTACAACTATGATGTTAATTGATGTTATACTTCACTCTAATGTTGCAGAATAGGTAATGCCTTCTTCCTAATGAAAACATCTTATAGTGGGTTAGGAAGCATTCTTTCCGAAGGGGCAGTTTTTTCTGTGAGCATAGCACCTGCCCCAAATTACATTTTCATTTAAACAAATAACATGTAAATTATTTGTTTTTCAATCATGTCTATCCTTCTGTCTCTGTGATCTAATAGTGTTGAGGACAAACATCTAGTTCTTTACTAATGCCTAACACAGTAAAGACAAATTTGATCATCCCATAAACTAGCATCTCATTTAACTGCCTCCACATCATTTCATTGCTTTCCCATTGCTCTTAGAATAATGAGTGGAATCTTTATTTGGCCTTCATAGTCCTGCATGGTCTGGCCTATTCCAGTCCCCTCCAGCTCATTTTGTACCATGTTCTCTTTCTCTTTCTTTATAGGAGTGGGAAATACCATATTCCTTGCTGCCACAGGGCCTTAGCATATACTGTTCCTTCTGGAATGTTCTTTCTTCCCCTTTGCCACTCTTTCCTATTTATCTTTTAGGGCTCAGCTCAGTTACCAGTTTCTCAGGAAAATTTTTCTTAACGCTAAGACAGACTAATCCTTTTATAATATATGCTTTCATAGCACCAAGTTTTTTCTCCTTTGTAGTATTTAATGGTTTCTTAATTTTAAACATATTTGTATGATTGCTTAATGTCTCCTCCTACTGGAGTATAAGCTCTACAAGGGCCAGAGTGGAATTTATTTTTATTTACTAAACACCTGTTGAATAAATTAATGAAAAAAGAATACCTTAGTAAAAATGTCTGAAATCTACTTAGCTGAAATTAATATACAGAATAGTATAAAGCTGCCTAATGATTATACAAAAATAGAACCAAAACACAGCATATACTTTGGAGATAGGGCAGTTTCATCAGGGTGATTTCTCATGTTTGAGTTGTCACATCTTTAATATCATATTCTAAAGAAATAATAACTAATTCTTAGATACAATGTAAGATTCATTTATAATAACATATTATGAATTTTAGGTGGCCTTGGGAGAGTATCATAAACACTAAATACTTGTAAGAAGTTTATTAGCTAATCTTTTTGGAAGACTGCCAATTTCTTAAACTCTTTTTTCGTTTCTAAAAGTCTTGAGGTCCTTTGTCCAAATTGCCTGACATAGGGTATTCATTTTTACTGTCACACCCTGCCCCCCAAATTAGCAGTAGATGATAATATCATTAAATTCTGTTTTGTTTCAAAATACTACTTTTCTTTTAGCTGTGGAAAGCAAGGTTAAGTGGGTATGAAGAGGCCCTGAAGATCTTCCAGAAAATAAAGGATGAAAAGAGCCCAGAATGGTCCAAATTTTTAGGATTGATCAAAAAATTTGTCACTGATTCCAATGCAGTGGTTCAGTTGAAAGGATTAGAAGCTGCACTTGTTTATGTTGAAAATGCCCACGTAGCAGGAAAGTAAGTACTTTCTTTCCAACTTTACTGATAAAAACCCGTTTGGTGTTACATAGATTATGTATGTTTGTAAATCACTATCCTTAGTTACTAGCAGTTTTAGCATAGATGAATTTTCTTACTTTCATAGTTCTTTGATAATTGTTTTTCATTCAGTCTTTATTCTCAGAAATCTAAATGGTATAAGAGATCTGTAGAGGAGTAAGATAGAAATAAAATATTGAGGGTTTACCTTAAGGTTTGATGAGCAAGTGGTTTTCTCTTTAAGCTTTTTGTATGGAAGTTATTCTTAACTAAAGGAAGAGTCTTAAGTAACTTCAAAAAGAAACTGAGAGATCGTCAGCAAAGGAATTACCAGAATTTCATTGAAGACATTTGGGCATTATAAAAAACTAAATTTTTTACAAGGGTTCTTAGGTAGGTGATCTTAGAATCATGTCTTTCTCCCTGTATTCATTAGGGCATTTTTATTTTTGGGGGGCGGTAATGCTGACTAAATCTCAGTGACTACTGGCCTATTTAACTTGATCTGTGAATGACAGATTTCTAGTCATTCTATTATCCCATCACACCTCATAGACCTGATTTTCTGTGTCATTGAAAGGAACCCTCCATACAAAAAACAGTTGAAACACTTGACTTAATTGCACAAGAAATATATACTTGACTTACTTAAAAGATTATACCAATAAAGGTCATCATTAATTCAACATCATTAATTCGGCATCACTGGGTTTCCTTTACCATTAGTAAAACTATCACTTTTTATGGCCAGGCGTGGTGGCTCACACCTGTAATCCCAGCACTTTGGGAGGCTGAGGCAGGCGGATCACCTGAGGTCAGGAGTTCAAGACCAGCCTGACTAACATGGAGAAACCCTGTCTCTACTAAAAATACAAAATAAGCCGGGCATAGTGGCACATGCCTGTAATCCCTGCTACTCAGGAGGCTGAGACAGGAGAATCACTTGAAACCGGGAGGTGAAGGTTGCAGTGAGCCAAGATCGTGCCATTGCACTCCAGACTGGTCAACAAGAGCAAAACTCTGTCTCAAAATTTAAAAAATTATCATTTTTTAATTTCTCTTCTAATACCAGAGGCTGTTTTTTGATAAATGCTGCATGTAATCTCAACCCACTCAGTTCTTCTAATTCCTAGTAGTATAGGTTTCATTTCATTTAGAAGAGATGCAGAGCGATAAAGTTACTGTAAAGTCTTATCAAGGAGTAAAGAGCAGTCTTTTGTTATTAAAGGTTCATATTCATTCCCTTTGTGAAGAAATTCTCTTTTTCTAAAAGGTGTTTAAAATGACTTTAAAATGCTCTTGGCCACATGACTTTAAAATGCTTTGTGGCATGTGCTTGTAGTCCAAGCTACTCAGGAGGCTGGGGCAGGAAGATCACTTGAGCCCAGGAGTTTGAGGTTACAGTGAGCTAAAATCCCACCACTGTACTCCAACTGGGTGACAGCACAATAAATTTAATATAATAAATTAATACAAATTTAATATAAAAAAATTTAAAAGCAAGCATTCTGTAACCCTACTTTTGTAAAGTTTATTTGTATGTCCATATACACACACGCTTAGAGAAAGGTCTGGAAGGAGGGATATCAAAAAGTTGAAAGGAGTTTTCTCTGGGTGGTGGTATTTCAAGGGATCTTTGCTTTTTTGTTTGAATTTTCTACATTTATAAACTGATACTGTGCCTGCTATGACATGTCTTAAAATTTTATGGTTAACGTAAGTTTTAAAAATATTCTTAAACATAAATTTAAAAAAATTAAAGACTCAGTTACTGTATTTCTAGCATTTGTTAAAGTACTTGTATACCCCCTTTCCATGACCTTTTTCCAATTCTTACTATAAAGTGGGGTTTTTGTTCTTTATAATATATATTACAGAACCACAGGAGAAGTTGTGTCAGGCGTTGTAAGTAAAGTGTTCAACCAACCAAAAGCCAAAGCCAAGGAGTTGGGCATAGAGATCTGTCTTATGTATATAGAGATTGAGAAAGGAGAAGCTGTTCAAGAAGAGCTCCTGAAAGGCTTGGACAATAAGAACCCCAAGATCATAGTGGCCTGTATAGAGACACTGAGGAAAGCCTTAAGGTAAGACTTTTTGTTTTAGCTCTGTTAACTGGAGCAACAGTCCCCAACCTTTTTGGCACCAGGGACCAGTTTCCTGGAAGATGATTTTTCCATGGAAGAATTGTATGGGGGATGGTTTTGAGATGAAATTGTTCCACCTCATAAGGAGCACGCACCCTTCCCTCCTTCCCTCACATGTGCAGTTCTCAGTAGGGTTCACACTCCTATGAAAACCTTAATGCCCTGCTGATCTGGCAGGAGGCAGAGCTCGGTGGTAATGCTCACTTGGCAGCTGTTCACCTCTTGCTCTGCCTGCGCCTGGTTCCTAAAAGGCACCGTATTGGTCCACGGCCCAGGGGTTAGGGACTCCTGAACTAGAGTATCTCAATTGAATTTGGATTCCTGGTTTAAACAGAAATGGAAACTGCAGAATTTTTTTTTTTTTTTTTTTTTTTTTTTTTTTGAGACGGAGTTTCGCTCTTGTTACCCAGGCTGGAGTGCAATGGCGCGATCTCGGCTCACCGCAACCTCCGCCTCCTGGGTTCAGGCAATTCTCCTGCCTCAGCCTCCCGAGCAGCTGGGATCACAGGCATGCACCACCATGCCCAGCTAATTTTTTGTAATTTTAGTAGAGACGGGGTTTCACCGTGTTGACCAGGATGGTCTCGATCTGTTGACCTCGTGATCCACCCGCCTCGGCCTCCCAAAGTGCTGGGATTACAGGCTTGAGCCACCGCGCCTGGCCGAAACTGCAGAATTTGACTTGACATTCCAAAACAAACAAGAAAATGACCTGAAAAAGGAAAATCATTCCCCCAGTGTGGCACTTCATGTTGACTAATTTTAGCCTTCAAGTGTGTTGTATAGTTATTTTATCTGAATCCCTTTCTAATGAAGATGAGATTTCTGACCTGTTATCAGATTAAGAATTGGGCTTTTTAGCTGGGGGTGTCAGTTCATGCCTGTAATCTTAGTACTTTGGAAGGCTGTTTTGGGAGGATCACTTGAGGCCAGGAGTTCAAGACCAGCCTTGGCAAGATGGCGAGACCTCTGCCACTATTAAAAAGAAGCTGAGGTGGGAGGATTCCTTGAGCCTAGAAGTTCTAGGCTGCAGTGAGCTGTGATTGTGCAACTGCAATTCAGCCTAGGTGAGAGAACAAGACCCAGTCTCTTTAAAAATAAATAAATATGGCCAGGCACAGTGGCTCACACGTGTAATCCTAGCCCTTTGGGAAGCCAAAGCCAGCAGATCATGAGGTTAGGAGTTCAAGACCAGCCTGGCCAACATGGTGAAACCTCATCTTTACTAAAAATTTAAAAAATCAGCTAGGTATAGTCACATATACCTATAATCCCAGCTACTCAGGAGGTTAAGGCAGGAGAATCACTTGAACCCAGGAGGCAGAGGTCACAGTGAGCCAAGATCACACCACTGCACTATAGCCTGGGTGACAGAGCAAAACTGCATCTCAAAAATAAATAAATAGCTGGGTGTGGGGGCTCACACCTGTAATCCCAGCACTTTGGGAGGCTGAGGCAGGCAGATCACGAGGTCAGAGTTCAAGAGCAGCCTGACCAACATGGTGAAACCCCGTCTCTACTAAAAATACAAAAATTAGCTGGGCGTGGTGGCACGTGCCTATAATCCCAGCTACTAGGGAGGCCGAGGCAGGAGAATCACTTGAATCTGTGAGGCAGAGGTTGCAGTGAGCCAAGATTGCCCCACTGCACTCCAGCCTGGGCGACAGAGTGAGACTCTGTCTCAAAAAAATAAATACATACATACATTTTTTAAATTGGCCTTTTGGTGGAAAAGCACTGCCAAAAACAATACTGGCCTTTTGTTGGAAACTCCTCAGGGTATTTAAGCAGCTCGTTTTCTCTTGCTATCCTTAAGTACAGATTGTCGAAGTCTATACTTTGAGATGTTGGCTGAAGTTGTAGTTTGTGGACTAAAGCAAACCTTTATTTAGGTGCCTTTTTAGTAAAGTAGAAGCAAATGCTATATGCTTTTAAAGAGAAGTACAATGAGAGCAAATAGAAAAATAACTTTTTTTTTTTTGAGACGGAGTTTCGCTCTTGATACCCAGGCTGGAGTGCAATGGCGTGATCTCGGCTCACCGCAACCTCCGCCTCCTGGGTTCAGGCAATTCTCCTGCCTCAGCCACCTGAGTAGTTGGGACTACGGGCAAGCGCCACCATGCCCAGCTAATTTTTTTTGTATTTTTAGTAGAGACGGGGTTTCACCATGTTGACCAGAATGGTCTCGATCTCTTGACCTCGTGATCCACCCGCCTCGGCCTCCCAAAGTGCTGGGATTACAGGCTTGAGCCACCGTGCCCGGCCAGAAAAATAACTTTTATATAATAAGTTATTTTTAACCCTAGACTTTCTTGATGTTTGGCCATGAAATTTTTCATGAATAGGATCTCTTTCAGAAACAAGCGGCTGTAATTTGCTATGGAAATCTTAATTAGACAGATCACTAGTTTGTTCAGATTTGGCAGTTCTTCTAATCTGATATCCTGTCCCCAAGTACTGTCTACATGAGATATTTTACAAAGCAGCTCTAGTGAAATCCTCAGGGAATGAAGATCATCCAACTCACTTCTCTTGTGATTTTGTGTATGACCTACATCTTGGAGAAAAATGTTTCCTCTGGTGTTTATCTTCTTTGAAAGTATAAAAGCTCTTGAATTTTGTTGAACAGTCTTTGATTTATAAGGCTTTAATTTTTTTTTCTTTGTTCATTATGTACTTCTATAAAATTTGACTTCTGCTTAGATTCTTGTGGTATAGCAAGCAGATGTTTTTGTGAATAGTAAATAGTATGCTCATCCTGTTATCTTAGAAGTTTAGTGAATTGTCTTAGTTATCAGAACTGTGCTTCTATCAGTAAATCTTTTGTGTCCTTAGTAATGTCTGAATTTAAAAAATATAATCTTTGTTGTTGTTGTTTTGAGACAGGGTCTCACTCTGTCACTCAGACTGGAGTGCAGTGGCGCGATCTTAGCTCAGTGCAACTTCCACCCCTGGGTTCGAGCGATTATTGTGCCTTAAGCCTCCTGAGTAGCTGGGACTATAGGCAAGCACCACCACACCCAGCTAATTTTTGTATTTTTAGTAGAGATGGAGTTTCACCATGTTGGCCAGGCTGGTCTGGAACTCCTGGCATTAGGCGATCCCGCCTCAGCCTCCCAAAGTGCTTGGATTACAGACGTGAGCCACTGCACCTTGCCTATAATCTTCTACCTTTAAATTAGACGTTTCTAGTCTGGAGTGCTCTACACTCTGGTTATTTCATTTTTTAGCTAACTGGGAAAATAAGGGTAGGAAAATAACAAGTTAGGTATATCCCATGTTTTCCTCACAGATGTTGTTATATATTCCTGTCCCCACATGGTTCTTTATTTGTCCTGAAGCATTTCGGATTCCATAGTGGAACTAAGTAGCTCTCTGGGACCCTCAAGAACCTTGAGGCCAAACTGCTCAATCATGGGTTCCAGCGCTTGCTAAAGCTTTGTTAATGAGAGCTTCAGATGACCTGAAACATTCTGTGGTACCTAAAACAGGCTTCTAGTACCCTTTTGTGTTTTCTATAGTAATATGTTTATTAGCAAAATTAGGTTTTATTTTATTAAAGTGTCTATTTTCCATGTGGACTTGCTCCTTTTTTTTTTTTCCTTAAAGAATTAGGCCAGGATAGAGAAAAAAGAATCAGATGAAACAGTAGTAATATATAGGAAGATTTAAGAAATCTCAAATGTTAGGTTCTTCAGGAACCATGTTAAATATCCCTAAAACAAAATGGTTTATTGTCACTATAATTTCTTTTTTTTTTTTTTTGAGATGGAGTTTCGCTCATATTGTCCAGGCTGGAGTACAATGGCACAATCTTGACTCACCGCAAACTCTGCCTCCCGGGTTCAAGCGATTCTTGTGCCTCAGCCTCCTTAATAGCTGGGATTACAGGCATGTGCCACCATGCCCAGCTAATTTTTGTATCATTAGTAGAGGCAGGGTTTCTCCATGTTGCTCAGGCTGGTCTCGAACTCCTGAGCTCAGGTGATCCACCTGCCTTGGCCTCCCAAAGTTCTGGGATGACAGGCATGAGCCACCACACCCGGCCTGATTTTCTTATTTTTTCTTTAATCTTAAAGGTTAGCTGAACCAAGTTGAAATGTCACTTTTTAATAATATAAAGAACATTTTAAAGGAAATCTTAGAGATTATGTAGGTTATTCTCATGATAATCCTAGTCTGTTTACTAAGAAAGTTTGTTTTAAAATGGTTGTATTGTTTTGGGCCCTACACATTAAATAATATTCTTGGAAGAACACCACCTAAGTAGGTAAGCAGTTATGAGTTTCTTTTCTTTTGTTGCCTTAGAAAAACTGAACTTACATAATTCTTCTAATATATAAATATGGAACTATGAATGAAGAAATGTTTGAGTAAAGCTAATGTTTTACTGAAGTGCATTGTATGTTAACAGTTTTTTCTCCAATTTTTTACTTGTAGTGAATTCGGTTCCAAAATCATCTTGCTTAAGCCAATTATCAAAGTGTTGCCAAAACTCTTTGAGTCTCGAGAGAAGGCTGTTCGAGATGAAGCCAAACTAATTGCTGTGGAGATTTACAGATGGATTCGGGATGCTCTGCGACCCCCATTACAAAATATAAACTCTGTCCAGGTAAGACAAAAAGTTTTCTGGTTGCTTTTGCATAAGGTTCATATGAAAATATTTTCTTCCTATTGTTGTTGATATTCTATCCTTAAACATAATTATTTTTCATTCTTAAATTTGAAATCAGTTATTCTGAGCATAGGTTACTTTCTCTCCAGTTCTGCTGGGCAACAGAACTTACTGTCTGTGTGAAGTACATTCTTTCTTGCTTTTTATTACAGTTGATTTGATGCAAATGTATCTGAATTCATGAACTAATGAGAATGTCTTAAAAAGTGGGACTTACTGTTCTTTCTTAATGCTTAGACATACATCTTCCTTATAATAAATTCAATTAGATTTGACTTACGCTGTAAAATAAATACAATTTAAATACATATTTTCTTTGGCTGGCATGGTGGTTCACACTTGTAATCCCAGCACTTTGGCAGGCCCAGGCAGACAGATCACTTGAGCCCAGGAGTTCGAGACCAGCCTGGACAACATGGCAAACCCTAGCTCTACAAATAATAAAAAAAATTAGCTGGGCATGGTGGCACAACCTGTAGTCCCACCTGTTTGTGAAACTTAGGTGGGAGGACCACCTGAACCTGGGGAGGTCGAGGCTGCAGTGAGCCAAAATTGAGCTACCGTACTCCAGCCTAGGCAACAGAGCTGAGACCCTGTCTCTCAATGAATGAATGAATGAATCTTTTCTCTGGTAGAGCCACATAAATAAGAAATTGGAAGCCAGGCACAGTGATTCACCCCTGTAATCCCAGCATTTTGGGAGGCTGAGGCGGGAGGATCACCTGAGGTTGGGAGTTCAAGACCACCCTGGACAACATGGTGAAACCTCATCTCTATTAAAAATACAAAAATTAGCTAGATGTGGTAGCGCATCCCTGTAATCCCAGCCACTTGAGAGGCTGAGGCACAAGAATTACTTGAACCCAGGAGGTGGAGGTTGCAGTGAGCCAAGATCATGCCACTGCACTTCAGCCTGGGTGACAGAGTAAGACTCCATCTCCAAAAAAAAAGAAAGAAATTGGGTCCTGATATGTCAATAAATGTAAGTATTAAGTATGTTAACTAATGGTGGAGATGCAGATGTTATTTAATATTATGTGATATTTGCAGTTGAAAGAACTAGAAGAAGAATGGGTCAAACTGCCAACAAGTGCTCCTAGACCTAGTCGATTTCTTCGTTCCCAACAAGAACTAGAAGCTAAATTGGAACAACAGTCTGCTGGTGGAGATGCTGAGGGAGGTAAGCCAATTTTAAATGCTGGTTTCTGCAAAAATTAGCAAGAACTGGCACTGCCACAAGAATCTTGTCTTCATTGGGCATATTTTGCAGGACTGCCTTTAATAAAATATAAGTTGCATGTAGCTTTAATAACTCTGATCCCTTCTCTATTAAAATTTCACAAGGGTTGTGAAAGGACTAACAACCAGTAAGTAAAATAATTCTAACCATTTTTAAGATTTGTTTTGTTTTTCTCCTTGAAGGTGGTGATGATGGTGATGAGGTACCACAGATAGATGCTTATGAGCTTTTAGAAGCTGTAGAAATTCTTTCCAAACTTCCCAAAGACTTTTATGACAAAATTGTAAGTAGTAGTTAAACTTCTTTCACTTATTTCTTTCAAAATAATTACTTGAATAGAATTAGAGTACTCTGCTGAGTGCTTGCCTGGTGCACTCCATTCCACTCGTATCTTCCCTAGCAAAGTGAGTTAGTTGCTTCTTCCTCTTTGCTCCTACACTACTTTGTACATATATATATTATAGCACTCCAGATCTGATCTCCAGATTCCTCTCCTTTCTCCATTTTCTCCATTTCTCCTGCCGCTACTTTACCCCAAGGTTTCTTGACCTTAGCACTGTTGACATTTTTTGTCAGTTGCCCTGTGCATTGTTTGATGTTTAGCAGCATCTCTGGCTTTTATCCACTAGATGTCAGTAATACTATCCCCCTAAGTCATGACAACCAAAAATGTCTTCAGACATTGCCAGATGTTCCCTAGGAGACAAAATCATACCCAGTTGAGAAACACAGTCTTATCCCAACCACCACTATAGTAGTGGGTTGTTGGTTATGTGATTGTTCTTTTCTGGTCCTTTTAATGTTGTCAGTGTAGAAATTCCTCTCCTGTAATTGTGCTACTGTGAGATGGGTGGGCTAGAAATGCTTTCTATTAATGTTTTCTGTTTGATATCTGCTTACTAACATTTGTCTAGAAAATGAGAATGAAACATTTATGGCATTCTGTTTGCTTATTATATTACTTTAGTTATAACATCTTATGAAAATATTTTTAATATTAACAAAAATTTAGGTATATAACAAAATGTTCTGATTGCCTCCACAGTTTTATAATTAAAAAATATATATATCTTTGAATTAGCAGGGTGCAAGAAATAGACTTTTATTCTGCTCTCTTATTTTCTGTTACAAATGACTCATATTGTATCTTGCAGGAGGCAAAAAAATGGCAAGAGAGAAAAGAGGCCCTGGAGGCTGTAGAAGTACTAGTAAAAAACCCCAAACTGGAAGCTGGCGATTATGCAGATTTAGTAAAAGCATTAAAGAAGGTAAATATGAGGACTTTCACACTGGTATTGTAATAACAATCAGGCCTTTGAATTTCTAATCAGTCATCTTTTTAATTACACATACATTGCCACATAAGGAACACTACTGCTGGTATTTGAATTACAGGCATACATTTTTTTTTTTTTAAGATGAGGTTTCACCATATGGTCAGGCTAGTCTCGAACTCCTGACCTCAGGTGATCCTCCGACCTCAGCCTCCCAAAGTGCTGGGATTACAGGCGTGAGCCACCATGCCTGGCTCAGACATATATTTTTAAAGGATTGTTTTAAATTACTGTTGTGGGTTAGTTTCATTTTCAGTATTTGTTTTTTGTTACTTTGACTTTAGGTATGCTATTTGATAGCTTCTGTAAACCTCTAGAAAAAGAGAGTCTTGCTGATCTAGAACTGAATATTCCAGTTTTATAATTCTATAGGATGAACTATTTAAGTTAGCTCTATTTAATTGGACAAATATTAAACATGAGGATAGCAAATGATTGCACACTACATTGTATCAGTATGTAAAGAGTATGGGATCTATGGTCAGTTTTGAAGCAGGCAAGTACTAAGTAAGAGATAAACATTTTTAGAAAATACTCTTGGTATTGCTTAGGTCCAGGCAAGTTGAATGCTGCTGGTGGACATTTTTTATGTAATAACTTGTTGTGAAATCTGTAAGTACAGATCAAACACAGTAGGTATGATTATAGTGCTAAGAACAAACTCTGAAAACATCTTGAATACAGCAAGAATGAAAACTTTGTTTTGTTTGCTTCCTCAGTCTGAAACTGCAGAGGATTAGAATGGTGAGACGAGGAAGTTGATCTTTAATTATATGCACATCGAAGTATAGTGATTCTCATTATTCATGGTAGTTATTTTCTATTAAGCCACTGAGAACACTAAATTAGTGAATATTGAATCATTGCTTCTAAGAGAAATACAGTGTTAGGATTCTGCAACTCTTTGGTCACAACATTTCCATAAATCAATAAATATCTTTGTTTTATTCTGTTTGGAGGTACCATATTTAATGTATATCGTTGATTCATTCCCATCGAACTCTTGGCCAATAGCATTATAACTCATGCTTGAACAAAGCTTTTCCTAATGTATATTTTCTCCATAAGGCACATCAGAGCCTTTTTGCATTTAGGAATATTAGACAGCATTTCGGCACTACACTTAGGAGCCATTTTAAACAACAAAAGCACCAACAAAAAACACAAAAATGCAAAAACATGGCACTGAATAAACCATGAAAAAGACACTTGTTTATAGTGTAAGAGCCAAAGCAAGAAGGCAGAGTGTTATCTTGTCGACCTCAGCTGGAAATATTCACAATAGACCACACAAAATGTTCACAGCTTTGAACTTGTCGGTGAATGACTGGGAAAGTACCATGAGTGTTGATTTTGAGATTATAAGTAGGTTTTAGCAAATATGGATTCATGAATAATGAGGATCAACTGTATATTCTAGTAGTTAACCTTCCTAGGCTTTCCTCCATTGGAACTTGGGGGCAGAGATAAGATTTGTGAAATCTTTGTTCAATTGTCAGTTTTCCATCTTGAAGAACCACACTCGTGTAAGATAAATTAAAAGAGAATTGCCCTAGGGGAAAGAGTTTTACTCACCTGGAGCCTGAGAGGAAAGAATGGGAAGGGGAATAGGAGAGGGCATCGAGACAGGCAAAGTCAGATTCCAGTGGTGTATGAAGAAAGCTACAGATTCTCTGTCAATTCTTCCAACATGTGATTATTATTAGAAATCTTATTGCTCTGGCACTGAATTCCCGATGTGTCAAAGAAAACCTTTTCTTTTTCTTTATCATTAATATTATATGTTTTCTACATGTATTTTTAAACGATATTAGCTTCTCACACAAAGACAGTTCTGTGATTTCCATTGGTATTGTGAATGTAAATATAATCTCTTGCTGTATTATATAAAGAGAGAGCATCATGGATTTTATATTTGAGTAGACCGTTTGAACCATATAAAAATACTGATGTCCAAATTTCATCCCAGATTCATTGAACTAGAATTTGTTGGAATGGGCTCGGACATGTTTTTGACATCCATTTCTAGAATGTATATTTAAATGCTTAATATAAAGTCTAGCATCGAAATCAAATCTGAGAGGCATTTTGGTAAGGAAAATAATCAGAACATTTATAAATGCCAATAGTAAAAAAATAAAAATAAAATGCCAATAGTGATTTCAATATAGAAATGAATGAAAAATTTTTTTCTCCATAGTCTTATAGTAATGAGAGATTTTTTTTTCCCCTCAAAATGGAGTCTTGCTCTGTCACCTAGGCTGGAGTGCAGTGGAGCAATCTCGGCTCACTACAACCTCCACCTCCCAGGTTTAAGCAGTTAGTTCTCTGTCTCAGCCTCCCGAGTAGCTGGGATTATAGGCGCCTGCCACCACACCTGGCTAATTTTTGTGTTTTTAGTAGAGACAGGGTTTCACCATGTTTGCCAGGCTGCTCTTGAACCCCTGACTTAGTGATCCACCTGCCTCGGCCTCCCAAAGTGCTGGTATTACAGGCGTGAGCCACCGTACCCAGCCCAGTTATCAGAGATTTAACAAAATGTTATTAGGACCTTGATCTCATCCTCTCATGAGGAAAGTGGACTAAACATAACACAAGTTTAGAAGGAGAACATGCTTTAGATAGTGATTTCAATACAGAAATAAATGGAAAATATTTTTCTCCACAGACTTATAATAATTAGAGATTTAACAAAATGTTTCTTAGGACCCTGATCTCATCCTCTCATGAGGAAAGTGGACTCAACATAACACAAGTTTAGAAGGGAGAACATGCTTTAGATAGTGATTTCAATACAGAAATGAATGGAAAATTTTTTTCTTCATAGACTTATAATAATTAGAGATTTAACAAAATGTTTTTTAGGACCCTGATCTCATTCTTTCGTAAGGAAAGTGGACATACCATAACACAAGTTTAGAAGGAGAACATGCTTTACTTAATAAAGGGAGCAAAAGCTTTAAAGGGAGTGAAAATTGACCTGAGTTTGAATCACACAGCATTACCATTTGGTAACTACCTGACCTTAAGCACATTAATCTCTAATTTTTAGAATCTGGCTGGGTGCAATAGCTCACACCTGTAATCCCAACACTTTGGAAGGCCGACGCAGGCTGATTACTTGAGTCCAGGAGTTTGAGACCAACCTGGGCAACATGAAGAAAACCCTTTTTCTATAAAAAATAGAAATATTAGCAGATGTGGTAGCACTTGCCTTTAGTCCCAGCCACTTGAGAGGCTGAGGTGGGAGGATCACTTCAGCCTCCTGAAGGATCAAGCCAGACTCTGTCTCAAAAAAACAAACAAAAAAAATCTTTTGAAATGTGCACAGTTTTTGTTGTTGTTTTTTGTTTTTGAGGCAGGGTCTCGCTCTGTCACCCAGGGTGGAGCACAGTGGTGCGATCTCAGCTCACTTCAACCTTTGCCTCCCAGGTTCAAGCAATCCTACCTCAGCCTCCTAAGTACCTGGGATTACAGGCATATGCCACCATACCTGGCTAATTTTTCAATTTTGGTAGAGGCAGGGTTTTGCCATGTTGCCCAGGCTGGTCTTGAACTTCTGGGCTCAAGCAGTCCTCCCTCCTCAGCCTCCTAAGGTCTTGAGATTATAAGTGTGAACTACCACGCCTTGCTGCAAATCCTCAAAGTTGAAATAATAATAATACTACCTCATTGGGTTTGGGTGAAAATTAAATTTAAAAAAGATTATAAAGTGCCTGCAAAATTGTGGTGCCTAATTTGTTTTTTTAATAAATGTTAGTTTCTTAATCCTTATTCTTCAGCACTTAAGGAGTGCATATAAGTGCCAAATAGAACTTGCATCCTACAAGTTAGGATTTGTTTAATACAAAGAATCTAGAATAAAGCATTCTGCTTATGGAACATCAGCTTGTAGGGACAAGATGAAATCCAAAGTAGATTGGAGGCATTACTCCTACTGGGAAAAGAGTGAAAAAACAAGAGTTTGGGGCATTTATAAATAAAATAGCTTTCTGTTTTCTTTTTTTGTGACAAAGACGTGCTTTGCCACCCAGGCTTGAGTGCGATCTTGGCTCACTGCAGCCTTCACCTCCCAGGTTCAAGTGATCCTTTTGCCTCAGCCTCTCAAGTATCTGGGACTGCAGGCATGCACCATCATTTGATTTTTGTATAATAAAGCAGCTTTTTTGTTTGTGTGTTTGTTTAAGATGGAGTCTTGCTCTGTCGCCCAGCCTAGAGTGCAGTGGCATGTCTTGGTTAGTGAACCAACCCCCACCTCCCTGGTTCAAGCAATTTTCCTGCCTCAGCCTCCTGAGTGGCTGGCATTACAGGTGCATGTCACCATGCCTGGCCACTTTTTTTGTATTTTTAGTAGAGACGGGATTTCACAATGTTGGCCGGACTGGTCTCGAACTCCTGACCTCAGGCAGTTCAGCCCATCTTGGCCTCCCAAAGTGCTGGGTTACAGACATGAGCCACCACACCCGGCTATAAAGCAGCTTTTTAACACCAACTGATTGGGCAGTGTACCACAGTAAAATCTTACCAGGAAGGAACCCAGTCATAGTCACTATCTTGTTGAATTGACATAGACGCAGCTACTACCCATGAGTTTAGATAAGTGCTGGGCTTTGTGGGGTATGTCATAGGAGGGCAGTAGTATAAACAGTGCTAGAGGAGAATCTACTCAGACTTCGAATCCAAGCTTAACAATTGTTAGATGACTGAAGTGACAGCCTCAAGGCCAGAAGCTCCCTCAGAAAAATGGTTGCAGTAGCATTCACAATTTAAAGTCCCCATGGACTTCCTGAAGGTATCTACAGCAGTTTCTACTAGTGCTTCTTGGTTATGAATATTAGAGCTGTTACCCTGTGGTGTCTTTCAGAGATACATTATCTTTTCATTTTCCTTGTCCCAAAACAAAGTCAGCAGAACTCTGGCTTCTCTGCCATTGTCAGGGTCACTTGCTGCACAATTGAACAGTGCCGACAGCCCAGACTGCCACTACTAGATAGTAATTCGATGTTGTGGTTTTATCTATGTTTTGTTAGTGGAACTTTAAGAGAGAAGACTAAACATAATGAAGGGAAGCTCCCAAATTCAATACAGTAAAAGAAGAATTTTTCCTCTCTTGTAGGAAATAAAATTGGTCAAATATTAGCATAAGAGCTTTCAGAGTTGTTGTTGTTGTTTTCTCTTCTTTTTTTGAGGCAGAGTCTTGCTCTTTCTCCCAGGCTGGAGTGCAGTGGCACAACCTCAGCTCACTGTACCTCTGCCTCCCAGGTTCAAGCGATTCTTCTACCTCAGCCTCCCAAGTAGCTAGGATTATAGGCGCCCACCACCATGCCTGGCTAATTTTTGTGTTTTCAGTAGAGACAGAGTTTTACCAAGTTGGTCAGGCTGGTCTCAAACTCCTGACCTCAGGTGATCCACCCGTCTCGGCCTCCCAAAGTGCTGAGATTACAGGCGCGAGCCACTGCACCCAGCCTCTGAGTTTTTTGAGAATAAAATTTAAATACCCTTCTACAAGGCTGTGACTATTTTGTTTTCCTTTTTTTCCCCCTTTGTAGGTTGTTGGAAAGGACACCAATGTCATGTTGGTGGCTTTGGCAGCAAAATGTCTTACTGGCCTGGCTGTTGGGCTAAGGAAGAAATTTGGACAGTATGCAGGACATGTAAGTAACACTCCTTTTTAGATACAGAACAACAAAGTTTATCAAAATGGCAAACCTAGTTTGCTCTATGCTTTAAAACAACTCCTTGGCATAGATGTGTACTTATTGTACAAAGTATATTTCTCTCTGTTTCATTAATATTCAGCATAGATTCTTATACATTTCAGTAGATGTCAGTTACAACAAAATTTATAGGCTTTATGTAGAAAGTCAGGCACTAGGCCTAATAAAGTACTTAGTTGAGTTGATTTATTTGCTAATTTCTTATTTACTTATTAGTATCTTGCTTTGTTCTTACAATATTATACACATGACAACAAGATAAAGCTTATAATGACCAGGACCAGAATGAAAATGAGAGTAGGAAAGGCAATATAAAACTGTGAATGTAAAACTGTGAGGTTAACTTACAAAATGTGTTTTATAGTGTTTTCCTATTTTAATATATAATTTATTTATATTTATATAGGTTACAATGTTATATATTTTATATAGGCAATGTCTGTTTAACTTATTCAAAGAAAATCTGACTGGAGACATTTGTTGACTATACTATTTGTTTAAGTTTGTTTCCAGTCAGATTTGGTAATAATTTTAATTAATTAAGATATTTTCTTTAACTGGGATCTGCCAGTGGCCTCTAAATCTGGTCTGAATTACTAAGAATGGTTCAGCATCCTAAAAATTGACCCTATTGATCTTTAGAGTTTAGCTTGCTAGCTACTTTTATCATTTGATTCCCTAGGTTGACTTAGAAGTTTCCTAGTAGTCCCTAGTCATGTGTCCATTTTATGTTATGAAACTAATATTTAGCCTCACATGAGCTATGGTATTTGGAGCTTGCTTACTCATAGGATTAAAAATAATCTCAGAGATCTTAATTGAAGAAAAAGAAGACACTATTAAATAAAAATAAATCATGACTGGATTATTACTAGGGAAATAAAAATAAGAGTCTATAAAACCCTTAGACATGTAAATCATAAATTGAATCAAATTTAAAATCAATGTTTTTGTAGCAATCAATATATAATATCTATGTGTATATGCTATTGGTTTATTAACTAGCTTTCAGTCAAGTTTGTGTTACTTAGTAGGCCATTACACTTTTGTATTGGGAATAATTTTTCAAGATAGAGAACAATTTTTTTTTCCTAAACCACTTAAATATCAGTCCAGAGAATTTTTTTTTTTTCTTTTTGATACAGGGTCTCACTTTGTCACCCAGGCTGGAGTGCAGTGGCACCATCTCTGCTCACTGCAGCCTTAAACTCCCAGGCTCAGGTGATCCTCCCACCTCAGTCTCCCGAGTAGCTGGGACTTCAGGCACACCCCACCATGCTTGACTATTCTTTGCATTTTTGGTAGAGATGGGGTTTTGCCATCTTTCCCAGGCTGGTCTTGAACTCCTGGGCTCAAGCCATCTGCCTGCCTCAGCCTCCAAAAGTGCTAGGATTACAAGCTTGTGCCACCACACCCAGCCTAAAATTCATTTTAATTTACCAAATTATGCTTGGACGATTACCTGGCTTTCCAATTTGAGTTCTGATTATGGCTTTGTTTCACTTTGTTGTGCTGGTTAAAGAATGTCTCCATTAGGCCAGCACGGTGGCTCACTCCTGTAATCCCACTACTTTGGGAGGCCGAGGCGGGCGGATCACGAGGTCAGGAGATTGAGACCATCCTGGCTAACATGGTGAAACCCTGTCTCTACTAAAAATACAAAAAATTAACTGGGCATGGTGGCAAATGCTTGTAATCTTAGCTACTTGGGAAGCTGAGGCAGGAGAATCGCTTAAACACTGTAGGCAGAGGTTGCAGTGAGCTGAGATAACGCCACATTATCAGTGAGCTGAGATAGTGTCAGTCTGGGCGACAGATGAGACTCTATCTCAAAAAAAGAAAAAGTCTCCATTGTTTTATAGCTTGAGGTCTCTCCCGCCTTAATACTGTAATATACACAATGTTTGGTATCAAGCATGTTAGTGACTTGACTTTCTTTCAATGTTTACAAACTGTCTTTTTGGCAATATTTATAAAAGTGAACTTTAACTTGATAGACATTAAAATATCTTGATTTTCAATTTATAACTTTCTAGTATTAAAAAGTCTTATATTTTTCCATGGGAACCGTAGTCCTTGGTCTATACCAAGTAGTCTATAACCACTTCTGTGAAATCTTGAAAACAATTTTTTCTTTTTTTTTTTTTGGATGCCATTGAGCTTTGCTGTGTCTTTTGGACCTTAGAAATTTTCTTCCCCAGCCTGGGCAACATGGAGAAACCCCTGTCTCAACAAAGAATAAAATAAAAAATTACATTTACAGGAAAGTGGCTAAGAAATTAAGAATTAAAAAATCAGCAGGTGTAGTGGCATATACCTGTAGTCCTACCTACTCAGGAGGCTGAGATGAGAGGATTACTTGAGCCCAGGAGGTTGAGGCTGCAGTGAGCCATGTTCACACCTTTGAACTCCCACCTGGGTGACAGAGCAAGACCCTGTAAGGTGCAGAGGCAGCAAATAGGTTGAGAAGCACTGCCATAGGGGGAGAGAATGAGAATTCTTCATTCTAAGATTCTGTGTCCTTCAAGAAAGGAAATGACTTTTTATTCCACTTAAATATTTGCTTTATTGGTTTGGGTGGAGACAAGGTGATTTTTTTAGGCAGCAACTTTATGAGATAAAATTTACATATTATAAAATTTACCCTCTTAAATTCATTTTAGAATATTCACAATGTTAGATAACCATCAGCACTATCTAATTCCAGAACACTTTCATCACCCCAAAAAGAAACCCCTTGCCCATTAATAGTCACTCCCCATGCTGCTCCCTGCCCTTGACTCTGGCAACCACTAATCTACTTTTTTGTCTCTAAGGTTTTGACATTTCATGTAAATGGAGTCATCATACAATACATGGTCTTCGTGACTGCTTTTTTTTTTGAGACAGAGTCTCACTCTTGTTGCCCAGGCTGGAGCGCAGTGGCATGATCTCGGCTCACTGCAGTGTCTGCCTCCAGGTTCGAGCAATTCACCTGACTCAGCCTCCCGAGTAGCTGGGATTACAGGTGCCTGCCACTGTGTCCAGCTAATTTTTTTTTTTTTGTAGTTTTCCTAGAGATGGGGTTTCCCCATGTTGGCCAGGCTAGTCTCTAACTCCTGACCTCAGGCGATCACTCACCTTGGCTTCCCAAAGTGATGGGATTATAGGCGTGAGCCACCTCGCCTGGCCAACTGCTTTTTCTTTTTGTAAAAGACAAGGTCTTGCTGTGTTGCTCAGGCTGCAGTACAGTGGGACAATCACAGCTCACTGCAGCTTTGACCTCCTGGCCTCAAGTGTTCCTCCCACCTCAGCCTCTCAAGTAGCTGGGACCACAGGCACACATCACCACACCTGGCTAATTTTGTTGGTTTGTTTTAGTAGAGACAAGGTCTCACTCTGTTGCCCAGGCTGGTCT
The DNA here is from genome assembly GCF_049354715.1 of Callithrix jacchus. Lineage (NCBI taxonomy): Eukaryota > Metazoa > Chordata > Mammalia > Primates > Cebidae > Callithrix > Callithrix jacchus. The sequence continues at coordinate 111,858,166 of NC_133511.1, read as the reverse complement.
TGAACTCCTGGCCTCAAGCAAGCCACCTGCCTCAGTGTCCCAAAGTGCTGGGATTTCAGGCATGAGTCTCTGTGTGCAGCTTGTGACTGGCTTTTTTTTTTTAACTTAGCATACTATTTTTAAGATTCAGCCATGTACTAGCATATTCCTTTTTGTACATCATTCGTTTTGTTGCTGAATAATGTTCTAGCCATTCACTTTTACAGGTTGTGCCAACCATTTTGGAGAAATTCAAAGAGAAGAAACCTCAAGTGGTACAAGCCCTGCAGGAGGCAATTGATGCAATCTTCCTTACTGTAAGTTGACAGCATGAGTTTGTAGTTATCTGAAGTAAATTTTGTCAATGTAATATTTTGATTGTTCTTTACAATTGAGAAAAGCTCATTAACCACATTTTCTTTCCAAAGACCACACTACAGAACATCAGTGAGGATGTTTTAGCAGTAATGGATAATAAAAATCCGACCATCAAGCAGCAGACATCTCTTTTTATTGCAAGAAGTTTCCGCCACTGCACTGCTTCTACCCTGCCAAAGAGCTTGCTAAAGCCCTTTTGTGCTGCACTACTTAAGGTATAGACTCTCTTTGAAATTGGGAGAATATTTTATACCTAAGCAAGATTTTTTCCTGCTAATTATGTACAGTAACTACTTGACTTTCAGACTATAGAGGTTATGACCTTTTGATCATAGAGGAGCAGACCCTTTGCAGCTTGGAAACTGAATCCAAATTCTCGTAACTATGTTCGTCTTCTTGAAAGAAAGCACAAGTTAGTGTTAAGATTCCGTTAACTGTTAAACATTTTGCTTCTTACTTGGCCCATATACTAGTGTTCAGCTGGATCTGGCCAAGCATAGACATCAAATGTGAAGTATTTGAAGATCATTTGGGAGTGAGTCATTTTAGATAGAGGGTAAGAGGAAAAGGAAGCACTTATTTGCTAAATGGAATACCAAGGCTTTCCTTAACCCAGAAAGACTTTTTTTTTTTTTTTTTTGGAGATGGAGTCTAGCTCTGTCACCCAGGCTGGAGTACAGTGGCATGATCTCGGCTCACTGCAACCTCCGCCTCCCAGGCTCAAGCAATTCTCCTGCCTCAGCCTTCTGAGTAGCTGGGATAACAGGCACCTGCCACCACGCCTGGCTAGTTTTTGTATTTTAGTAGAGACTGGCTTTCACCATGTTGGCAAGGCTAGTCTTGAACTCCTGACCTCAGCCTCAGCCTCAGCCTCCTGAAGTGCTAAGATTACAGGCATGAGTCACCATGCCAGGCAAAAATTCAAAGAATTTTTGAAAGAGTAACTGTCAGTTTGCATAAGGAAAGCTACACTTAGCTTCAGTAAATTGTAAGAAGCAAATTCTTTATGCAGCAACCATCAATCTGAATTAAAGTAATACCAATTAAATAAATAAATAATAAAACAATAAATAAAGTAATACCTGAAATACCTTACATTAATATCATTTTGCTTACTTCTGGATTATAGCACATCAATGATTCTGCTCCTGAAGTCAGAGATGCCGCATTTGAAGCATTGGGTACTGCTTTGAAAGTGGTTGGTGAGAAAGCAGTAAACCCATTCTTAGCTGATGTGGACAAACTCAAGCTTGATAAGGTAGGTTAGTTAGTTAGTAATGGATTGTACTGAAATTGGACAACAGTCCTGTCTCTTTGCATCATGGCTTTGTCTCTTAGCAATTAGAGAGTACTGGTATTCTTTTGATCAGGATTTTTAAATTTTTTTTAAAATTGCCATTTATAGAAGGAAAGAAATGCATAATTGAAACAAGTTTTGGAGGATGCTTTCTACTACTTTGGTCTTAATTTCATCTGTTCTGTTTTATTAAGAAAAAAAATACTGACTTCATCTCAGGAAATGTATTTCATTCTCCACTGGTAGCTCAGACCTAGAGTTTGAAAACATAGCTTTTGTAATTTAAGTTTCATTCTAGGCTATGATGGTGATAATAGTAGAAATATCTTTCAAATTATAAGCAAAAAAATGCTAAGTTACCAATTCGTAGAAAAGACGGAAGCAGTTCTGTGAGATAAATTTATTTCTAAAATCCGTAAAATTACCTTTCTATGTGTGAAGACTTCCATTAAAAATGTGCTCATGTTAAGTTTATTGTATTTCTAACTTGTAAAGAAATAAAATGTAAGATTAATATCTTACATAGGCCCATCTATTGCCAAGAAAGTGTGGATAATTTATCTTTGTTGAGAAGGAAATGTTTTCTCTGAATTTTTGTGTGTGTGTGTGGCAACGGAGTCTTACTCTGTTGCCCAGGCTGGAGTGCAGTGGCACAATCTCAGCTCACTGCAACCTCTGCCTCCTGGGTTCAAACGATTCTTGTGCCTCAGCCTCCCAAGTAGCTGGGATATAGGCACCCACCACCATGCCCAGCTAATTTTTTTGTATTTTTTGTAGAGGCAGGGTTTTACCAGGTAGGCCAGGCTGGTCTCAAACCTCTGACCTCAAGTGATCCACCCACCTTGGCCTCCCAAAGTATTGGGATTACAGGCATGAACCACCTCGCCTGGCCATTTCTCTGAATTCTTATATTTAGTTGTGGTTTAGAAATATAGTAATGTAGTGGTTGTGTTTTTCAAAGTTAAGCTTACTGATATTCATCTCACTTTCACTCTCCAGATCAAAGAATGTTCAGAAAAGGTAGAACTGATACATGGTAAGAAATCTGGACTAGCTGCTGATAAGAAGGAATTCAAACCTGTGCCTGGAAGGACTGCTGCTTCAGGAGCTACAGGAGATAAGGACACAAAGGACATTTCCGCACCCAAACCAGGACCTCTAAAAAAGGCACCTGCTGCTAAGGTTAATAGATGATTTAAAAATAGAATTTAGTAAGGAAGGGTCCAAGTCTCAGGTTCATGGCTGTTCCTCTAAAATTATTTCGTTTGAGAAATGAATTCATTGGCCACATTGAGAATACAGCAGAAAATCTGTTAATGAAGATAGGATATTCCAGCAATAAATTTGGCGATTTGAAGAATTTGATAGAGATGAAAATGGTAGCAAAGGTATGGAAGTGTGTTTTGTCAATTTAACATAAAATTTACTATCTTAACTATTTCTAATGTGCAGTTCAGTAATACTCAATGTGTTTATAATGTTGTGCAATGTCGCCACCATCCATCGCCAAATGCTTTTCATGGTTTAACATTGAGACTCTATTATTTAAATTACCTCCCATTCTCACCCTCTCCCATCCCCTTTTTTCTGCTTCTATGAATTTGACTACTTTGTTTTTATTTTTTATATTTTTTTAGAGATAAGGTCTCTCTCTGTTGTCCAAGCTGGAGGGGAGTGGTACGATTATAGCTCACTGTAACTTGGAACTCCCAGGATCAAGTGGTCCTCCCCATTCAGCCTCCCAAGTAGCTAGAACTACAGGGACTTGCCACCATACCCAGCTGATTTAAAAAAAATTTTTATAGAGACAGGGCCTCGCTGTGTTGTCCAAACTAGTCTTGAACTCCTGGCCACAGGTGATCCTCCTGCCTTGGCCTCCCAAAGTGCTAGGTATAGACTCAGAAGTGAAATTGTTGGATCATATGATAATTCTATGTTTAGTTTTTTAAGGAGCCACCACGCTATTTTTTTATAACACCTATACACCATTTTACGTTTCTACCAATAGTGCACAAAGGTTCTAATTTCTTTATATCCTTGCTAATAACTCCACATCCTTGCTAATGGGTGTGAGGTGCTATTGTAGTTTTGATTTGCATTTCCCAGATGATTAGTGTTGTTGAGCATTTTTTGTTTTAAATTTTAATTTTGGTTTTTGAGACAGTGTCTTGCTATGTCTCCCAGACTGGAGTGCAGTGGTGCAATCATAGCTCACTGAAACCTTGAACTCTTAGGCTCAAGTAATCCTCCCAGACTGCTGAGGTTACAGGCATGAGCCACTTAACCTGGCCTTGAGCATATTTTCATGTGCAGTTGGCAAGCTGTAGATCTTTGGAAAAATATCTACCCAAGTCCTTTGCCCATTTTAGAATTGGGTTGTTTTGAGACAAGGTCTCTCTCTGTTGCCCTGGCTGGAGTGCAGGCAGTCCTCCTACCCCAGCCTTTCAAGTAGCTGGGACCACAGGCATGTGCCACCACACACAGCTGAGTTTTTATTTTTAAATTTTTTTATAGAGACAGGGGTTTCACTGTGTTGCCCAGGCTAGTCTCAAACTCCTAGGCTCAATGAATCCTCCCGCCTCGGCCTCCCAAACTTTTGGGATCACAAACGTGAGCCACCTCACCCAGCCTCATGATGCTTTTGCCCTCTTTTTTGTTCTAAAGATTTTATAGTTTTAGGTCTTACATTTATGTCTATTTTGACTTAATTATTATGTACAGTATCCAACTTCATTCTTTTTGCATGTGGATATTTAGTTTTCCCAGCACCATTTGTTGAATAGACTGTCCTTTGCCCATTGAACAGTCTTGGTACCCTTGTCAAAAATCATTTTACTGCATATGCAAGGGAAGACTTTTTTTTTTTTTTTCCTGAGGCGGAGTCTTGCTCTGTTGCACAGGCTGGAGTGCAGTGGCATGATCTTGGCTCACTGCAGCCTCTGAATTCTGGGTTCAAGAGATTCTTTTGTCTCACCCTTCCAAGTAGCTGGGATTACAGACACCTGCCACCATGCCCAGCTAATTTTTTTTTTTTTTGAGACAGAGTTTCACTCTTGTTGCTCAGGCTGGAGTGGAATGGCATGGTCTCGGTCCACCACAACCTCCACCTCCCATGTTCAAATGATCCTCCTGCCTCAGCCTCCCAAGTACCTGAGATTACAGGCATGAGCCACCACATCTGGCTGATTTTGTATTTTTAGTAGAGAAGCATGGCACCATGCCCGGCTAATTTTTGTATTTTTAGTAGAGATGGGGTTTCGCCATGTTGATCAGGCTGGTCTCGAACTCCTGACCTCGTGATCTGCCTGCCTCAGCCTCCCAAAGTGCTGGGATTACACATGTGAACCACTGCGCCCAGCCCCATTATCGTATTTGAGTCTCGCAAGCACCATGCAAGCACAGGCATCTCTATTTCTAGTTCACAGATGAGAAAACTGAGCCCAGATGAGTTAAATAACACCATGCTGACTCACACTAGCAAGCAGAGAGACTGGAGTCCAAACCTAGGTTTTCAGAATTTAAAGCCATACTATATCCCTTTAGATTTTTTGGAAACTGATAAGCTCTAAAGCACTGTGCAAATACAAGGAACTGCTTTAAGTGTGTTTGCACAAGCTGTTCATACACTAGACGGATGTCACAAATGCACGAATTTCTATTACTTTATTCCAGTGATTCCAGCACTTGATTCTTTCTAAAGCAAATCTATGTCCATAGCCGCATTTGTAGGGTTTCTCTATATTGGTCAGGCTGGTCTTGAACTCCTGACCTCAGGTGATCCGCCTGCCTCGGCCTCCCAAAGTGCTGAGATTACAGGTGTGAGCCACCACGCCTGGCCAATTTTTTTCTATTTTTACTAGAGATGGGGTTTCGCCATGTTAGCCAGGCTGATCTTGAACTCCTGACCTCAGTTGATCTGCCTACCTCAGCCTCCCAACGTGCTAGAATTACAGGCATGAGCCATCACGCCTGACTGGGAGGGGAGTATATTTTAAAGGATCAGAAAGTATCATTAAATAATGAAATAAAATGTGGCAACACATTTAACATTAATAACTAGTAATACTAACTTGGTCATTTTACTAATAATGCTGATGGATCACGTCACTGAGTCTCCATGCCGTCCAGGTCTTTCACCTTTGTACATTGTAGAGTGGAGCAAATGCCCAGTGGCATTCATGGCATCCTTTTAATGAACCCATATCCTGTAGATTCTCTTAAGTGTTAGAGTTATCTGCTGCAGATGCAAAAAGTTTAACTTTCCTTCCCCATGCCAGCCCCATCTTGAACCACTTAGAATGGATTTAGGGGAAGAGAACTGATACTTAGTGAGCATCATCTTGTGAAGCACTTTGCCTTTATAATGTCATTTAATCATTATAACAACTCTTGAGGTAGGTGTTCATTATCCTTGTTTTTCCAAAAAATGAAACTAAGACTCAGTGAGTTTGTGTCCTACACGTGATCTGATATTTTTATTGTTCATTTGTTTGTTTGCTGTCTCCTCACATCATATTGTAAGCTTTTAAAGGATAGAGATCTTGTCACTGCTTGATCCTCTGTAATAGTTTCTGGCATATAGTAGGCACTGGGCAAATGTTCGTGGAATACATAGAGTGGCAGAACTGGTATTTATCCAAAGTATCTCTAGTTACAGACTCTGTACTTTTTTTTCATGTTATGCTCTTTCCTCGGCATTCTGTTTTCTCCTTTCTCACTGGTTCCTATTTCTCTGGACGGTGACCAGGACCCAAAACTTTAAAACATGTGTCCAGATTTTCTTATTATAACCCACTTTCCTCTTACCTCTTTAAACACTTCCATGTTCATGCTGGCTGACCTTCTCTTATGAGAAATTCTCTTAAAAATTAAAATGGTGGGAGCAACCTCCTTCTATTCCCATTTTGAAAAGAGTAGGACAATATCAGCACCTAAGCCACTGAGCCAGCTAGCATGTAGAATGATAAATCGGTCTTGTTTGTTTTTTTGTGTCTTTTTTGGGGGAGGGAAATGGAGTTTCCCTTTGTCGCCCAAGCTTGAGTGTGGTGGCACGATTTTAGCTCACTGCAACCTCTGCCTCCCGGTTTCAAGTGATTCTCTTGCTTCAGCCTCCCAAGTACCTGGGATTATAGGTGCTGCCACCACACCTGGCTAATTTTTGTATTTTTGGTGGAGACAAGGTTTCACCAGGCTGGTCTAGAGCTCCTGACCTCAAATGATCCACCTGCCTCAGACTCTCGAAGTGCTGGTATTACAGGCATAAGCCACCATCCCCAGCCTCAATAAATCTGTCAGTTAATAAATAAAAATTTATGTCTGTTGACTGGGCATGGTGGCTCACACCTGTAATCCCAGCACTTTGGGAGGCTGAGGCGGGCAGATCACGAGGTCAAGAGAGCGAGACCATCCTGGCCATCATGGTGAAACCCCATCTCTACTAAAAATATAAAAATCAGCTGGGCGTGGTGCTGTGCACCTATAGTCCCAGCTGCTCGGGAGGCTGAGGTAGGAGAAGTACTTGAACCTGGGAGATGGAGGTTATCGTGCCACTGCACTCCAGCCTGGTAACAGAGTGAGACTTTGTCTCAAAAAAAAATTTATGCTGTTAACAACAACAAAAAGAATAGTAGGAGATTTGTTATTTGAAGTATCTCTCTTTGTAGAGAATGCTATTTACAGAGAAGGATCCAGAAGAAGTATTCTAGTTAACTAATTTAAAGAGTAAAGAATTTTCCATTTTTAGGGTTAGAATGCAAATCCCTTTATGGAGTTATTACTATGAACCAGCAAAACCATACTGTCGACATGACATGGCAAGCGTTACAGGTTTCCATTTAGTTTAAACACTTAGCATCCTCAGTTTTGCTAACTGCAACTTAAAATATTGGAATATATTAAAGATAACATTGGTTTCAGAACAGGTCTGGATGTTGAAGACTAATTTGGTCCTCTGTCATTGTATCTTTTCTTTTTAGGTTTTGGGTATTTCATAACACATATCCAAAATAGGTAGAAGGAACAATGTGAATGATGATGTATGTTGCCATAATATAGTTATTACCATTTACTGTGTACCTTGTGATATACTATTTTCTTGTGACTTTCCCCCACCCATACATATTCTGCTTTTGTATCTTGGGACTTTTCAAAACTGGAGTGGAATGAATTTATTTATTTATTTTGAGATAGGGTCTCACTCTGTCCCACAGGCCAGAGTACAATGGCACGATCATGGCTCACTGCAGCCTCAACCCCTAGGCTTAAGCAGCCCTCCCACCTCAGCCTCCCAAGTAGCTGATAGTCATACACCAACACATCTGACTAATTTTTTCATATTTTTTGTAGAGATAGAGTTTTGCCATACTGCCCAGGCTGGTCTCAAACTCCTGCGCTCAAAGGATCCTCAGCCTCCCAGAGTGCTGGGATTACAAGTGTGAACTACCACACTCAGCTACATGGGAAGCTGAGGTGAGAGGATCGCTTAATTCCAGGAGGTCGAGGCTATAGTGAGCTGTGATCAGGCCACTACACTCCAGCTTGGATGACAGAGCAAGACTCTGTCTCAAAACAACAAACCAAAAAAAAAAACACAAATGTTAAAAAAAAATAAAGGCATCAGGATGTCATTCTCAAATTAATTTATAAATGTAGTATAATTTCAGGCCATGACTTTTGTTTCATTTATCTCATTAATTCTGAATTCGAGTTTTTAATATGAGGTCTACAGATTACCCCATGGGTGGTCTTCAGGGGTTCTGTCTGACTTTGAAACTGCTAAATTTTGTAGGTACAAAAATATTTATTTTAGGGTAATCCCTCATTGTAATCAATTTTTAAGGGAGTGTGTGACTCAATAAAAGTTTAAAAACCACTGTTTTAAGCTGGTGCAGTGATTCATGGTTGTAATCTAGCAGTTTGGGAGGCCAAGGTGGGAGGATCACTTCAGACCAGGCATTCGAGACTAGCCTGGGTAACATGGTAAAATCCTGTCTCTACACAAAAAAAAAAAACAAAACATTTTTTAATTAGCCAGTCACAGTAGCACATGCCTGTGGTCCCAGCTACAGAATAGGCTAAGACCGGAAGGAAGATGGCTTGAGCCCAGGAGGTTGAGCCTGTAGTGAGCCATGCTTATGCAACTGCAATCCAGTCTCAATAACAAAATGAGAAACTGTCTTTAAAAAAAAAGAAAACTCCACTATTTTAAATCCATAAGTGGTTTAATTTTTATTTTTTAAATTGTTTTTAGGCTGGTGGGCCACCAAAGAAGGGGAAACCAGCTGCACAAGGAGGCTCAGGGAGCACTGGAACCAAGAACAAGAAAGGACTGGAGACCAAAGAAATAGTGGAGCCTGAGCTCTCGGTTAGTATTACCCGCTGAGCCTGGAACTCGTTAACCATGCAAAGTGAGACCTAGGAGAAGATTGGAGTTCTTTGCTGGATTCTACAACATACAGTTAATTGATATTTTTAGCTTATTGAAACCACCGTGGAAAATCTCCTTTGTCGTAGTATAACAGAATCCTCAGAAACTATCGCATACCTATGGGAGTATTCTTTTAGTTTTGGCTAGATTCTGTTTACATTTTTATCATCTGTTCCCTTAAGCAATTCCTAATTCTAATTTGTGTTTGTATTTTACAGATAGAAGTATGTGAAGAAAAAGCTTCAACTGTCCTTCCCCCTACCTGTATACAGCTTCTTGACAGCAGCAACTGGAAAGAAAGGCTGGCTTGTATGGAAGAATTCCAGAAGGTAGTGCATAGGAATGAATTGAGTGTGAAAGAAAATTAGATTTTATGGAAGCAGTGAAATTGACAAATGAAGGATTTGTCCTAATTGCTGTGTTTTATAACCAGTGAACACATTTCATGGCATTAAACATAAGGTGGGACTTTTTGTTTCTTGTAGTAGTTGTATAGTGTTTGCTATCTTTAAACATCAGTATTCTATGGCCTCTATAAGCTCATGATTTAATACTTAGGAAAATTAGATTCTTATTCTGAATTGTAAGGCTTAGATTATTATTATTTTTTTTTTTTTAGAAGGAATCTTGCTCGGTCATCCAGGTTGGAGTGCAGTGGCGCAAATATCAGTTCACTGCAACCTCTGCCTCCCAGGTTCAAGTGATTCTCCTGCCTCAGCCTCCCGAGTAGCTGGTATTACAGGCACTGCCACCATGCCTGGCTAATTTTTTGTATTTTTAGTAGAGACAAGGTTTCACCGTGTTCATGAGGATGGTCTCAATCTCCTGATCTCATGATCTACCACCTCGGCCTCCCAAAGTGCTGGGATTACAGGCGTGACCCACCGTGCCCAGCCAGATTAATTTTTTAATTATGGTACTTGCTCATAAACTTCCTAGGCAAATAGGTCTCTCTACCTAAACCACCCTTCATCCGGTTTTTTTTTTTTCCCGTTTATCATAATGGTTCTTTGGTAGAATGAACATTATCCATTGGTATGAAAACCTCTCAAAAACCAGTATTGGAAAGGAGCATGGCAATTCATTTTGGCAAATACTGGGTAATTCTAATGAGGAAGGGTAAGGAGAAACTGCAAGAGCGCTGGAACTTAAGGCAGACACCTTCCAGTCCTGCATCTGCTGCTCATTGGGTTTAGATCTGAGTTTGTGCATCTTTGATATTTAATACTTTAGAACTTCAAATCTATTCTGCTTTCATGTCTTTAGGAAAATCAAGTAAGAGAAAATAGGTATAAGCAGTTTCTGCCACACACTAGCAAATGAAAACTTATTATTTTACATGGAGCAAACTATTTGTGAATTTCTGAAATGTGAGATAGTTTCATTGATACTAATTTAACAGCCATATACCAAGCCATACATAAGAAATGAAGCATTATAGACATAAACCCACAAAGAAATAAAGCAACAGCAGAGACTGTGTAAGCTCTCTCAGTAACCCTCCTCAGTTCTATTCCAGGCCTTCCTTCAGAGGTAACTGCTTACTTGACTTTGGTATTTACTCTTCCTTTGGAACTAACCTTTAACACTCATATTCTCTTATTTTACTTCAAGGCTGTTGAGCTAATGGACCGAACTGAAATGCCATGCCAGGCATTAGTGAGGATGCTAGCCAAGAAACCTGGATGGAAAGAAACTAATTTTCAGGTATTTTAAAATGTGAGATTTAATGTCTTTTATTGAAGTAATTTACATTACATCATCCTTTGGAGTAATACAGCGGTATAGTTTTGGTAATGATTTTTAATCAACAATGGAGTGTGTGCATTTTGATTGAACACATAACTACAGTTGACTCTTGAACAATGTGGAGGTTAGTGGCACTATCCCTTGTACAGTTGAAACTTCACATATAACTCTGGATTCCCCAAGAACTTAACTACTAATAGCCTACTGTTGCCAGAAACCTTATTGATAGCATTGTCAATTAACACATATTTTGTATGTTATATGTATTGTATGTTCTTTTTTCCTTTTTTCTTTTATTACATTGTAACATATAATATATTGTATATTCTTACAATAAAGTAAGCTAAAGAAAAAATGCGATTAAGAAAATCCTAAGGAAAAGAAAACATTTACAACTTATTAAGTGGCAATGGATCATCATAAAGGTCTTCAATTCTCATCATCTTCATGTTGAATAGGCTGAGAAGGAGAGAGTAAGAGAAAGGGTTTGTCTGGGTGTTTCAGGAGTAGCAGAGGCAGAAGAAAATTCATGCATAAGTGGATCTTTGCATTTCAAATCCATGTTGTCCAAGGATCAACTGTATAACTTTATATAATTAGGGATTTATATATGTATAATATGTAAATTTATATACATGTACATATAATTTGTATAATTTAGATATATGTATTTTTTTCTTCTCATTTTTAGGCCTAAATGGTTTCTAGTCTAATCTTTACATATTCAAGGGAGGAATAAACAGTGAGATAGCTTTTTTATTTGATGGAATAAAAAATAAGTGCAGTCCTTAAATTGCCAATGAAAATCTACCAAATGATTAATTTTATATCCTCATTAACTAATAATAGAGCTCAAATTTAGCAGTACCAAGTTATTAGGCTAAGCAGTAAGTATAGGAAAGTGGTATAGGAAGGTAAATGAGGAAAAGTTTCTCTCTCTTTTTCTAGATGTATATAAAATAGACCTTGACCAGACACGGTGGCTCACACCTGTAATCCCAGCACTTTGGGAGCTGGAGATGGGTGGATCACCTGAGGTCAGGAGATCAAGACCATTCTGGCCAACATAGTGAAACCCTGTCTACTAAAAATACAAAAATTAGCCAGGCATGGTGGTAGGTGCCTGTAATCCCAGCTACTCAAGAGGCTGAAGCAGGAGAATCACTTGAACCTGGGAGGTAGAGGTTTAACAAGACAAAAAAAAACAAACAAAAAAAAGGCCTCATGATAAACAAACTTGAAATGTGTCAGGTTTATTTTTGGCATCTTGCTAGTCTCCTTTTGGTTTCTCTTCTGCTGCCACCTTGTTTTCCCTCTAGGATGTTTAGCTCCCTCATACACTGTGTTTCCCTTAGATTCTGTTACATAGCACCTTATCTGTATAGGCCAGCTCCACAAAGCCTAAACATTCTAAGAGATTCCTGAGGTGCCTCCCCCCTGCCCTTTTCTTTTCTTTCTTTCTTTTTTTTTTTTTTTGGAGAAAGGACTTCACTCTGCTGTCCAGGCTGGAGTGTGGTGGTGCAGACATGGCTCACTGCAGCGTTGACATCCCAGGCTTGGCTGGGTGTGGTGGCTCATGCCTGTAATCCCAGCACTTTGGGAGGCTAAGGCAAGTGAATCACTTGAAGCCAAGAGTTCAAGACCAACCTGGCCAACATGGTGAAACCCTGTCTCTACTAAAAATACAAAAATTAGCTTGGCATGGTAGCACATACCTGCTACTCAAGAGATTGAGGCAGGAGAATCACTTGAACCGGGGAGGCAGAGGTTGCAGTGAGCCGAGGTCACATCATTTGCACTCCAGCCTGGGTGACAGAGAGAGACCCTGTCTCAAAACAAAACAAACAAAAAACCTTGCAGACATCCCAGACTCAAAAGATCCTCCCACTTCAGTCTCCCAAGTAGTTGGGACTACAGGTGTGCATCACTACACCTTGCTAATTTTTTTCTCTAATTCATAGACTCTCTCCTTGGTTAACTTAATGATAAGCTAACAACTTAGATAGATTTTCTTAAATACCTTGAAGCAATATAATATGTCTGCCAAGGGGTGTGTGTGTGTGTGTGTGTGTGTGTGTGTGTGTTGGGACATGCCAGAGATACTCAGGCACTTTACAGCTTACCTTAGACTTTTTAAGCAAGGTCTGAAGGTCAGTCAGAGATCTGAGATTAGGGCTATTTTCAGTCTTTCTTGGGCATACACACAGCCTTGAATATGCACACAACCTCCTAGATTGTCAGAGTCCTCTCTGGACATCTTATTCCCTAGATAGTTTTATGTTTTTGACTAAGCTGGTTTGCCCTGACTGGTATTGTGACCTTACACAGCTCTGATGTTAGATGTTAAACAGTTGCCACTCATTGTTTTCAGCAAAATCCCTGAGGATAGGGCTTTCCCACTGAGCTAGCTAGAGTCCCATCAAATAACAGGCTCTTCTAATGGAACTTTTCTAGGAAGCTGTCAGGTAAGACAGTACTTGGGGTAAAAACTTTTTGAGGAGATCCACACATAAGCTGTCCCCCCACCTGCAGAGCTCTAGGTTTTCACAGTTGCCATGTTTATAAGACTTCAAGTTTTGAAGGCTACTGTGGAGCTGAAAGAAAGGAACAAAGCAAGTTAAATCACCAGAAAACTCATTCTTCTTACTGAAATTCAGCAGCTTTTTAAAAAATGGTTCTTGTATTGTTACAAACCTTTTTAAAATTTTCAGAGTTGTGAAATAAGTTGATTTTGATTGTTTTTGCCAGTATTCTACGTTGCTTTTAAAGAAGATCAGTTTTTCAGAGGTATTGACTCCACAGTTGCAAAGTCCCACCCAAGAACATTTCTTTGGGTTGTTCTTTGGTTTGGGGTTTAAAAAATTTTTTTTTTAATTTTTATTTTTTCACATGCTGCTATGTCAAATTTTGGGGGTTTTTTCAGGCAAGGTCTTACTCTCTTGCCCAGACTAGAGTACAGTGGTGTGAACATGTCTCACTGCAGCCTCAGCCTCCTGGGTTTGAGTGATCCTCCCACTTCAGCCTCCCAAGTAGCCAGGACTACAGGTGAGGGCCATGACACCCAGCCAATTTTTGTACTTATAGAACTGGGGTCCCTCCATATTGATGAAGCTGTTCTTGAACTCCTGGGCTCAAGCAGTCCTCTCGCCTCAACTTCCCAAAGTGCTAGGATTGCAGGCATGAGGCAGGCAATAATCATATTTTAAAAGAGGATGTTTGTGTGGCCAGCACAGTGGCTCACACCTGTAATCGCGGCACTTGGGGAGGCTGAGGCGCTATCCACTTGAGATCCACTAGAGGTCGGGAAATCGAGACCAGCCTGGCCAACATGGTGAAACCTCATCTCTACTAAAAATATAAAAATTAGCTGGGCATGGTGGTGGGCACCTGTAAGTAATCCCAGCTATTCGGGAGGCTCAGGCATGAGAATCACTTGAACCTCAGCAACCTCTGCCTCCTGGGTTCTAGTGATTCTTGTGTGTGTGTGTGTGTGTGTGTGTGTGTGTGTGTGTGTGGGTTGTAGTATTTTTGTAGGCAGCGCTAGTAGTAATTCTCAGTTATGCAGTCAGTATAGTAATTTATTGTATATTTTAGGATGTGTATTCAGTACTAAATGCAAATAATCATAGGAGGAAAATACAAAAATTAAAATTTTCAATTTATAAACTTTCTCTATAATATTACTAGATAACATTTTGGAAAAGAGTAGCTTTTTTTCAAGCCTGTAATCCCAGCACTTTGGGAGGCCGAGGCGGGCAGATCACGAGGCCAAGAGAATGAGACCATCCTGGTCAACATGGTGAAAACCCCGTCTCTACTAAAAATACAAAAAATTATATGGGCACGGTGGCACGTGCCTGTAATCCCAGAGAACTGCCTGAACCCAGGAGGCGGAGGTTGCGGTGAGCCGAGATCGCGCCATTGCACGCCAGCCTGGGTAACAAGAGCAAAACTCCATCTCAAAAAAAAAAAAGAGTCGCTTTTTTTTCCCTCTCTTCATTGTCAGTTGAGTAACTGGTAACAATTAAAGGATAAAAATGCTGGGCAGGAGCTGTGGCTCACGCCTGTAATCCCAGCACTTTGGGAGGCTGAGGTGGGCAGATCACGAGGTCATGAGATAGAGACCATCCTGGCCAACACAGTGAAACCACATCTGTACTAAAAATACAAAAATTAGCTGGGCATGGTGGTATGTGCCTGTAGTCCCAGCTACTCGGGAGGCTGAGGCAGGAGAATCACTTGAACCCAGGAGGTAGAGGTTGCAGTGAGCCGAGATCACGCCACTGCACTTCTAGCCTAGTGACAGAATGAGACTCTGTCTCAAAAAGAATAAATAAAATAATTTTTAAAATATAAATAAAGGATAAACATTATTTTGTGTATTTGTTTAAAATGCTGATTTTACCTTAGTTGTGTTCTCAGTTGTCCCTAACCATGTCATATCTATTACATGCTATTCATACAAGTAAATAAATAAATGTCCTTGACTTGCTCATAACTTTATAATACTTATCCTTGTTCAGGTGATGCAAATGAAGCTTCACATAGTTGCTTTGATTGCCCAGAAGGGAAATTTTTCTAAAACATCAGCTCAGATTGTATTAGATGGCCTTGTGGACAAGATTGGAGATGTAAAATGTGGGAACAATGCAAAAGAAGCTATGACAGCAATAGCCGAAGCCTGTATGTTACCATGGACTGCTGAACAGGTTAGTGACACAGAACTCATTTCTTCAGTTTTCCCAGTTTTTTCTCCCCAGACTTTAAGCTTACTAATTAAACATCAGTTTTTATCTTCTCAAGTAAAATCTTTTTTAATACTGCATTTTTTTTTTAAGATGGATTCTCACTCTCGTACCTAGGCTGGAGTGCAGTGGCACAATCTCAGCTCACTGCAACCCTCCCAGGTTCAAGTGATTCTCTTGCTTCATCCTTCCACATAGCCGGGATTACAGGTACCTGCCACCACACCTGGCTAATTTTTGTATTTTTAGTAGAAACGGGATTTGAATATGTTAGCCAGGGTGGTCTTGAATTCCTGACCTCAGGTGATCCACCTGCCTTGGCCTCCCAAAGTGCTAGGATTACAGGCGTAAGCCACCACGTCCAGTTCTTTGATACTGCATTTTTATTTTTACCTTTAAAAATAATTTATTGCCTAGTGATGAAAATTTATCTTAGTCAAAAATATTCGGCGTATGCAGTGACTCACACCTGTAATCTCAGCACTTTGGTAAGCTGAGGCAGGAGGATGACTTGAGGACAGGAGTTTGAGACCAGCCTGGCCAACAAGGTGAAACCCTGTCTCTTCTAAAAGCACCAAAATTAGCCAGGCATGGTGGTGTGCACCTGTAATGCCAGCTACTAGGGAGGCTGAGGCAGGAGAAGTGAGCTGAGTTCACGCCACTGCACTCCAGCCTGGGCAATAAAGTGAGACTCTGTCTCAAAACAAAACAAAACAAAAATTCTATAGAAGGTGAGAGAGCCCAGGAGCTCGAGGCTGCAATGATTCATGATTGTGCCACTGTACTACAGGGTGACAGAACAAGACCCTGCTTCTTGAGACAAAAAAAAAAAAAAAAAAAAAAGACATTATAATGCTGAGTAATTGCTGAAAAGCTATAAACAGTCCAGAATGCTTTTAGTCCTATTGTCAGTCACCTCATTTTCTAGTGTAGGTTAACTCTTGTTCCTTAAGGCATGCTTGTTAGTTGTTTGAAAACTATGTTTAATGCACATCTCCCTTAATGTAGTGGTATATTTCTATAAGAAATATGAGATAAAACACAGATCTATTGTTTTCCCCCGTTCCAGGTTATGTCAATGGCTTTCTCACAAAAGAATCCCAAAAATCAGTCAGAAACTCTGAATTGGCTATCAAATGCCATAAAAGAATTTGGTTTTTCTGGGTAAGTCAGAATGAAATCAAGTGGAAAATAATTAAATGTTCTGTCAGTCTCTTAAGTCATGATTTGTCGTAGTTATTGCTGCTTACTTCTGAAGAGCTAGAGCTGGGTTGTCTCATTTATATAAAAGAAAATTACCTTTGTTCTCAAAGGTCAATATTGGCTTGTGTTCCTCCTGCCTTTTGATATTCACTGAAAGAGTTCTCTAAGTTATTTTTCCTGAAGCATTAATAGCTTTCCCATAGAAAATCAAGTTCCAAGGATTTCTAGTCAAATACATTAGGAAATTTCTGTATGTAATTACATTTGTTTGAATACCTATAGTGTGCTTTGGCGAATTAAATGCTCTCAGAAATCCTGCAATAGAAGAGCTTATTTTACTTTTTTAACTCACTGTTCCCCAACTTATTTGCATATAGAGCACAGCTGTTTATTTAAAACAAAACTTTATACAGTTTACTTTATTCAAAAAGCACGTTCTAAATCATAGTTCATTTGATTTAATTGTTATAAAAACTATGTGAGGGATTATGTTATCCTCACATGAGGATAACAGGCATAGAAAGTTTAAGTAATTTAGGCTGGT
Organism: Callithrix jacchus; assembly: GCF_049354715.1. NCBI lineage: Eukaryota > Metazoa > Chordata > Mammalia > Primates > Cebidae > Callithrix > Callithrix jacchus. The sequence goes on along the minus strand of NC_133511.1, from coordinate 111,840,845 downwards.
TATAGTTAGGAAAGTGACAAAACCAAGATTTTAATCCAGGCATTCTGCTTTGGAGAGAAAATGGTATAACTGCTGTACTGTGTTGCCTTCTCTGTGCCATGCTACATTTTGCAACATGCCTTTTAATATCTTGTAAAACAGTATTTTGAGTTCTACTGCTTGACAAAAACACTACTCTAGAAGTTACCATTCAAACAACAAAGAACTGTTTATTATGTTATCTGTGGTATTCTCCCATAGTTGAGGGTATTGTTATAATTTCTCTTAATTGTAGTCTTTGATATAACACAGCTTTCTTGGCATGTCACTTATAAAAGCCACATAAATATTTTCCTCTTTTTATATTATGTTCTTTCATTTATTCATTTATTAGACAATTACATATTGGCCACTACAAATGTTCCAATTGTTCGTTACAGTCCCTCAGAATACATCATGAACAAAATTAAATTTATTTTTCATGAGAGTTATAGTTAAGTAAAGAAAGATAGGTAATAAATAGTTAAAAAACACATATATATATGTATGTGTATATATGTGTGGCGTGTGTGTATGTGTGTGTGTGTGTGTATGCCAGGTGCAGTGGCTCACAACTGCAATCCTAGCAGTTTGGGAGGTGAGGCAGGTGGATTACCTGAGGTCAGGAGTTCGAGACCAGCCTGACCAACATGGAGAAACCCTGTCTTTACTAAAAATACAAAATTAGTCGGGCATGGTGGCACATGCCTGTAATCCCAGCTGCTTGGGAGGCTGAGACAGGAGAATCACTTGAACCAGAGGCAGAGGTTGCAGTGAGCTGAGCTCATGCCATTACACTCCAGCCTGGGTAACAAGAGTGAAATTCCATCTCAAGTATAAAATATATATATGTGTGTGTGTGTGTGTGTGTGTGTGTGTGTGTGTGTATTGCATATATATTTATGTAAAGCAGGATAAGGGGTTAAATGAAGTCAACATGGTATAGTTTAGATGGTGTTGTTTTCTATACGGTAGTTGAAAAGTTCTTCCTGAAAAAATGACATTTGAGCAGAGACCAGGACATGAAAGAGTAAACTGATAATCAGAGAGGAGCATTCTTGACCAAGGGAAGAGCAAATGCCAAAAGCTCTGTGGTAGGACACATGTGATGTATTTAAAATAGCAAGGAGTACATTTCCTTCAGAATGTAGCTATAGGACAATGAGTGAGTGGGTAGGAAGTGGTAGGAGATGAAGTTGGCGAAAGACTAGGGGGCCAGGTCATGTGGGCCTCAACATTTTGAATAAGTTGGGAAGGCATTAGGGGATTTTGGAGCATTAGAGCAACAGGTTCTTTCTGACTCTCGTCAGAGAAAACAGAGAGGAGATTAAAGACAGGGAGATGAATTAGTAGGCTATTGGAATAATCCTGTTGATAAATTCTTGTGGGTTGGACATAGATTGTAGAAGTGCAAGTGTTATAACTGATAATATATTTAAAATGTAGAACAGAACAGGATATAAGAGGACAAGTCAGGGATAACTTCAAAAAGTCAAGGATAGCCTGAGCAACTGGAAGAAAAATGTGGCTCTTTACTGAGGTAGAGAAGTCTGGGAGGAACAGGTTTTGGGATTGGAGTGAGGATAATCAAGAGTTTGGCTTTAACATATTAGATGTAGGGTGTTTTCCAGGCATACAAATGGAAATATCACAAAGGCAGCTGGTTGATATGAATCTGGAGTTCAGGGGAGGGTTCAAGATTAGATTTAGGAGTTGTAATTAAGCATAATAGCATTGTCATATATAGATAGTATTTAAAGCTCACTTTAAAATTAGTGTAGGAGGCTGGGTGCAGTGGCTCATGCCTGTAATCCCAGCACTTTGGGAAGCCAAGGCAGTCAGATCACTTGAAGTAAGGAGTTCAAGCTCAGCCTCGCCAACATGGTGAAACCCTGTCTTTACTAAAAATACAAAAAAAAAAAAAAAAAAAAAGCAGCTGGGTGTGGTGGTACACACCTATCATCTCAGCTATTCAGGAAACTGAGGCATGAGAATCGCTTGAACCAGAGAGGCAGAAGTTGCAGTGACCTATCATGGTACTGTACTCCAGGCTAGGTGACAGAGCAAGACTCTGTCTAAAATAAAATAGTGTAGGAAAAGAAAAAAAGTGAGAACTTCTCCAAAGGGAGCCAGTCCTAGAGTCTGGCTTTATACAACTCTATTGCGTATTTTGAGGGTTTCATTCATTTGCTTTTAATTCTAAATGTTTTTTCTAGGTTGAATGTCAAAGCTTTCATTAGCAATGTGAAGACAGCTCTTGCTGCAACAAACCCAGTGAGTACATAACAACATATATAGGGCATTATTGTCATCTTTGTGGTTCTTTTCTGATTTAAAAAGTTCTTTTTCTTCTGTCTGGCAGGCTGTAAGGACTGCTGCCATAACCCTGCTTGGTGTGATGTATCTGTATGTTGGTCCCTCTTTGCGAATGTTCTTCGAGGATGAGAAGCCTGCCCTCCTATCCCAGATAGATGCAGAATTTGAGAAGGTAAAATTTCCACAAATGATAGAATCCATAAGTGGACTTGAGAATCTCATATTAATTAAGACTAAACTGTTGAGTATGGTGCTGCGGGCCTATAGTCCCAGCTACTCAGGAGACCGAGGAAGTAGGATTGCTTAAGTGCAGATGTTTCAGGCTGTAATATGCTATGCCAGTTGGGTGTCCACACTAAGTTCAGCATTAGTATTGGGACCTCCCAGGACCTGAGACCACCAGGTGACCCAAGGAGAGGTGAACTGGCCCAGATCAGAAAGAGAGCAGGTCAGCCAGGTGCAGTGGCTCATACCTGTAATCCCAGCACTTTGGGAGGCCAAGTCAGGAGGATCCTTTGAGCCTAGGAGTTCAAGACCAGCTTGGGCAACAAAGTGAGACCTCGTCTCTACAAAAATATCTAAAAATTCGCCAGGCATAGTGACACATGCCTGTGGTCCCAGCTACACAGGAGGCCAAGGTCAGAGGATCACCTGAGCCCAGAAAGTTGAGGCTGCAGCCAGCCAGGTTTATACCACTGTATTCCAGCATAGGTCACAGAGAGAGACCTTGTCTCAAAAGAAAAAAAAAAGAAAACAGAGCAGGTCAAAACTCTCATGCAGATCAATAGTGGAATCACACCTGTGAATAATCACTGCATTCCAGCCTGGGCAATGTACTGAAACTCCATCTTTCTGGAATGAAGAATATGTATGTGTTTACTTTTATGTACAATAAAGTCTGGAAGAGTTCATAAGAAATTGATTATTTTGGCCGGGCTTGGTGGCTAATGCCCGTAATCCCAGCACTTTGGGAGGCCAAGGCTGGCAGATCACTGGAGGTCAGAAGTTTGAGACCAGCCTGGCCAATATGGCAAAGCCACGTCTCTACTAAAAATACAAAAATCAGCCAAGCGTGGTGGCACATGCCTGTAATCTCAGCTACTTGAGAGGCTAAGGCATACGAATCACTTGAACTCGGGAGGCAGAGGTTGCAGTGAGCCATGATCATGCCACTGCACTCCAGCCAGGGCAACAGAGTGACACTCTGTCTCAAAAAAAGAAAAAAAAAAGATTTATTTTATTTTTGAGATGCAGTTTCTCTGTTATTGCCCAGGCTAGAGTGCAATGGTGCTTCCTTGGCTCACTGAAACCCACCACCCAGGTTCAAGAAATTCCCTTGCCTCAGCCTCCTTACCTGGGAAGTTAGGATTATAGGCTCCCGCTACCATGCCAGGCTAATTTTTGTATTTTTAGTGGAGACGAGTTTTCACCATGTTGGCCAGGGTGGTCTCAAACTCCTGACATCTGGTCATCTGCTTGTCTCAGCCTCCCAAAGTGCTGGGATTATAGGCGTTAGCCACCACACCCAGCCGATTATTTTATTTATGAGGAAGAGAATTAGGTGGTTATGGTACAGAATGGGAGATTTTTCTCTTTATGTTCTTTCATGCAATGTCAAACATTGTAAATGTATTACCTGTTCAAAAAGTACATTAAATATAACATTTTGTTCACTCTATTTTTCGAGACAGGGTCTTACTCTGTCACCCAAGCTGGAGTGCAGTGGCACAATTATGCCATGCAGCAGCCTCTACCTCCCAGGATCAAGCGATCCTCTGGCCTTAGCTCCCAAATAGCTGGAACCACAGGCACATGCCATCATGCCCGGCTAATTTTTAAAATTTTTTGTACAGACAGGGTCCCCCTTTGTTTCTCAGTATGGTCTTAAGCTCCTGGGCTCAAGCAGTCCTCTCACTTCAGCCTCTTAAAGTGCTGGGATTATAGGCATGAGCCACTGTTCCTGGCCAAATATAACATTTTTGAAAAATTTTAAATTAAAAACATAAATTTTAAAACCTTACTCTGCTTAAATAATATTTCTAAATGAAATTGCTGAGTGTTGACAGACTTGCTCTGCACTGTCTTGAGTATATGAGTCAAAAGACAGCTTCATAATTCTAATGGGTTTTAGGGGAATTGTTTTTGGGTTTGGTTTGGTTTTGTTTTTGAGACAGAATCTTGCTCTGTCACCCAGGCTGGAGTGCAGTGGCACGATCTCAGCTCACTGCAATCTCTGCCTCCTGGATTCAAGCAATTCTCCTGTGTCAGCCTCTTGAGTAACTAGGACCACAGGTGTGTGCCACCACACCCTGCTAATTTTTGTATTTTTAGTAGAGATGGGGTTTCACCATGTCGGCCAGGCTCATCTCAAACTCCTGACCTCAAGTGATCTGCCCACCTTGGCCTCCCAAAGTGTTGGGATTATAAATATCAGCTACCACACCCCACCTTCTAGTAGGTTTTGTATAAAATTACCTTTTGACATATAGTCTCAAAATTGTAATGTAGGTAGTAATCAAATTACCTACTGTGTAAATAGGTATTATAAAGGAATGAGAGCTTGACACAGGCACCCTCTCTAATTTGTTTTTTCCCATATTCTATATAAATTTCATTAGCCTTACTCATTCATGTGTGTATAGATGCAGGGACAAAGCCCACCTGCTCCAACCAGAGGGATTTCCAAGCACAGCACAAGTGGTACAGATGAAGGAGAAGATGGAGATGAACCAGATGACGGGAGCAGTGATGTTGTTGATCTTTTGCCAAGGACAGAGATCAGGTAGTTTCCAGTCTGTGAAGTGGTTTATTTCATTCATTGTATTGAATCCTGAATGGTGTTGTTTTGAATTCAGTGAGGGGAACTCATGTGATATCATCATTTTTTTCTTTTGGAGTCTGGAATTAAAGGTTGTTTTCTGTTTTTCAGTGATAAAATCACTTCAGAGTTGGTAGCTAAGATTGGTGATAAGAATTGGAAGATCAGGAAAGAAGGCCTAGATGAAGTGGCAGGTATTATCAATGAAGCAAAATTTATCCAACCGAATATAGGTGAACTTCCAACTGCCTTGAAGGGTCGACTCAATGATTCAAATAAAATCTTGGTATGTGGAGCATATGGCTGTTCTTTTTATCTCCCTTCCCCGCTGCTGCAGGAGTTTCCTTTACAGTATAGCCTTCACTAGCAAAAAATAAATGGCTACTTTATTTACTTTGAACTAGAAATAGCTGCCTTTAATTCATTAAGTGTATCTCAAGATAACTTGGTAGTTGGCAGATTTATTCATCAAATTTTTATGAATCTCAGAATTTGCTTTATGGGGAAATCCAATATTGAATATATTTGTATAAAACTGCTTATAATATACATTAACATAATAATATCTGATTTTTAAGTGTGGATTTTTATATCGGAGCTTCCGATATAGGTTTTACCTTACTTTAAAATTGTAAAGTTGTATAATCTCTGGTCTAAAATTCTGATAATCCAATTTTACAAACTGATGATAAAAGGAGAGGCCACTGCCTAAAAATTAATTAGAATAAACTAAGGAGAGTAGCATGACAAGCTAATGTCTCTGTCTCTTGGGTAGGCCAGAAATCTCCTACTGTATTGACAGTATAGAAGCAAACTTAAGAAAGTTGGCACACAACTTACTTACGGTTTCAACATAAAGTATTGGCTCTTTTCACTCAGGTACAACAAACGTTAAATATCCTGCAACAACTGGCAGTAGCCATGGGCCCAAACATTAAGCAACATGTGAAAAATTTAGGCATTCCTGTCATCACAGTACTTGGAGACAGCAAGGTAAACCTAACTCTTTTTACCACAGCTCCATTCTGGAATAGGCCAGCCACATTCTTGGGTTAAAGATAATTCTCTTTTTAGAGTACATGAAAAGACCTTATAAACTTTATAAAGATGAGAATATTAGAATAAAAACAGTAAACAGTTTTATCTTCCAGGCCCTGTTAAGGTGACCAGATACCACTTACTAGTTTTGTGACCTTTAGATAAGCTATCTTCATTGAGAGTCAGTTTCTTTAACTGTGATATTTCTTACAGAAGTAAATTAGTCTGTATGTAAGGTACATTTTATTGTGCCTGTCTCCTATAGTATGCACACAGTAAATGGTTGCTATTATGATTATAACATAACTGTGTAACATTTTGCTATCATGAGTAATTTTGTGAATTTGGGGTTCGTGAAGTTATTTTCTTTTTCTTTTTTTTTTTTGAGACGGAGTTTTGCTCTTGTTACCCAGGCTGGAGTGCAATGGCGCGATCTCGGCTCACGGCAACCTCTGCCTCCTGGGTTCAGGCAATTCTCCTGCCTCAGCCTCCCAAGTAGCTGGGATTACAGGCATGCGCCACCATGCCCAGCTAATTTTTTGTATTTTTAGTAGAGACGGGGTTTCACCATGTTGACCAGAATGGTCTCGATCTCTTGACCTCGTGATCCACCCGCCTCGGCCTCCCAAAGTGCTGGGATTACAGGCTTGAGCCACCACGCCCGGCCTCGTGAAGTTATTTTCTACTTTTATTTCCCTGAACTATTAGAGTGGGATCTTCTAGTAGTTCAGCAAGATATTTGTAGTTTCATAGTCCTAGAAGTCACTGAAATGTCATTGAAGGTTGCAATGTTTAGACCTAGACTAAAATTTATAAATATCTCTATACTATTGTGTAATTTATTTAATTTGAGTAACTGTGCTATTTTAATATTAACATAAATTAATATGAAAACATAACTAATTTTCAATTAGCAGTTTCACTCTTAACCATTACGAGGTATTTAACATTTAGAATTTCCTTCTTTACCAGACAAACATGGACATAAATGCCCCCAAAGATTCAAGAAACAAATCTAAGAGTTTATTCTTCTTACATGATACTTTATGCCCAGATCATTCACTGTTTTGCCTGATTAACTGAGTACACAAGTTTTACAATTTGGAGTTTTATATTTCTACTTTACCTTGGAGTTTTAGTACAATTGTAAAACTGGTTTCTGTTTCAGAGAAGATGGTTTCAAGTATGTTCATGTGTACCTTAGAGAACCCTCCATTGTTCATGTTCATAAAGCAACAGTGATCACCCCCTAGCTCCAAACTGTAGTTGATGTTATTTTTGCTGATTATCTTCTCCATTTAGAACAATGTTCGAGCTGCTGCCCTAGCGACTGTGAATGCTTGGGCAGAACAGACTGGCATGAAGGAATGGCTGGAAGGAGAAGATCTTTCTGAAGAGCTGAAAAAGGAAAATCCTTTCTTGAGGCAAGAGGTTAGTATCATAAGTTAATCATGTGCATTACTCATGTCATTTACTTCCACAGGGACTTGAGCCTGTCTGATAAATACACATTTATGGTTAGAATGAGTTTCATTTTAAAATAGTTAAGCTGGGCGCTGTGGCTCATGCCTGTAATCCCAGCTCTTAGAGAGGCAGAGGCGGGAGGATAGCTTGAGCCCAGGAGTTCGAGACCTGCCTGGGCAATATAGCGAGACCCCATTCTCCACAAAAAGGAAAAAAAAAAAAAAAGACAAAAAATAAATAAATAAAATAGTTAATAAAATGAAACCACATTCCTGGGGCTTTTGTATTCATGTGCTTTCATTTTTTTCTTTCACATGCTTCTTTATTAATAACACTTTTTAAAGCACTAGGCTTTTTGTGGGATTTTCCTCTTTTCTTAAACATTTAAATGGTAAAATCAGAGCTTTTTTTGTGTGTTGTTTTTGTTTTTAAAGATTATACTTTAAGTTCTGAAATACATGTGCAGAATGTGCAGGTTTGTTACATAGGTATACATGTACCATGGTGGTTTGCTGCATCCATCAACCCATCATCTACATTAGGTATTTCTCCTAATGCTATTCCTTCCCTATCCCCCTACTCCCCAACAGGCCCTGGTGTGTGATGTTTCCCCTCCCTGTGCCCGTGTGTTCTCATTGTTCAGCTCCCACTTATGAGTGAGAACATGCAGTGTTTGCTTTTCTGTTCCTGTGTTAGTTTGCTGAGAATGATGGTTTCTAGCTTCATCCATGTCCCTGCAAAGGACATGAATTCATTTTTTATGGCTGCATAGTATTCCATGGAGTATATGTTCCACATTTTCTTTATCCATTCTAATATTGATGGGCATTTGGGTTGGTTCCAAGTCTTTGCTATTGTGAATAGTGCTGCAATAAACATACATGTGCATATGTTTTTATAGTAGAATGATGTATAATCCTTTGGGTATATACCCAGTAATGAGATTGCCGGGTCAAATGATATTTCTAGTTCTAGATCTTTGAGGAATTGCCACACTGTCTTCCACAATGGTTGCACTAATTTACACTCCCAACAGTGTAAAAGCATTCCTATTTCTCCACATCCTCACCAGCATCTGTTGTTTCCTGACTTTTTAATGATCACCATTCTAGCTGGCATGAGATGGTATCTCATTGTGGTTTTGATTTGCATTTCTCTAATGACCACTGATGATGATGAGCTTTTATTCATATGTTTGTCGACCGCATAAATGTCTTCCTTTGAAAAGTGTCTGTTCGTATCCTTTGCCCGCTTTTTGATGGGGTTGTTTGTTTCTTGTAAATTTAAGTTCCTTGTAGATTCTGGATATTAGCCCTTTGTCAGATGGATAGATTGCAAACATTTTCTCCCATTCTGTAGGTTGCCTGTTCACTCTGATGATAGTTTCTTTTGCTTTGCAGAAGCTCTTCAGTTTAATTAGATCCCATTTGTCAATTTTGGCTTTTGTTGCCATTGCTTTTAGTGCTTTAGTCATGAAGTCTTTACCCATGCCTATGTCCTGAATGGTATTGCCTAGGTTTTCTTTTAGGATTTTTATGGTTTTAGGTCTTACGTTTAAAACTTTACTCCATCTTGAGTTAATATTTTTATAAGGTGTAAGGAAGGGGTCCAGTTTCAGTTTTTTGCATATAGCTAGCCAGTTTTCCCAACACAATTTCTTAAATAGGGAATCCTTTCGCCATTGCTTGTTTTTGTCAGGTTGGTCAAAGATGAGATGGTTATAGATGTAGGGTGTTATTTCTGAGGCCTCTGTTCTGTTCCATTGGTCTATATATCTATTTTGGTATACCAGTACCATGCTGTTTTGTTTACTGTAGCCTCGTAGTTTGAAGACAGGTAGCATGATACCTCCAGCTTTGTTCTTTTTGCTTAGGATCATCTTAGATATACGCCTTCTTTTTTGGTTCCATATGAAATTTAAAGTGGTTTTTTTGTAATTCTGTGAGGAAAGTCAATGGAAGCTTGATGGGAATAGCACTGAATCTCTAAATTACTTGGAGCATTATGGCCATTTTCAGGATATTCATTCTTCCTATTGCATGAGTGTGGAATATGTTTTTTTTTTTTTTTAATTGCACATTACTTCTTTATTATACTGATCTGGAAAAAGGATTTAGTACAGTTATGCTCAAAGGAACACTGGACCCATGTGGCAGAGCCAGGCAACTAGAACATGATGCAGAAATCAGTGAGACACTTGGACAGGACCAAGAGGCATTTCACTGCCACAAAACAAGGTGGGGAGGGATTTGGAAACATACAGCAGGAAGCACTCCTGCCCCTCAGAGGTCAAGGAGCTGATCCCATATTGGTATGAGGAATGGTTTATTTTCTGATGACCATATGCGGTACTATTTCAACCGCCACAAGCAACCCCAAAAGGGTTATTGTTTTGTACTATTTATATATACTATACTTTCTTTTTTATATATAAGTAAATGTAACACCGGGCCAGGCATGGTGGCTCACGCCTGTAATCCAAGCACTTTGGAGGCCAAGGTGGGCGGATCACCTGAGGTTGGACGTTCAAGACCAGCCTGACCAACATGGTGAAACCCCGTCTTAAAAAAAAAAGAAAGAAACAAGAAGTAAATGTAACACCTAAACTAAATTCAGGATTCATCCTAACCTTCTAGAGCCAGCTTCTCTGGAGTCAGGGAGGAAACAGTTGTCACATCACCATGTAGGTTATATTCATCTGCCACTGGAATGACTAGAGCCCCCAGGCAGTGGCCTGACTGCAGACAAGCAGAGGACTGGCTCCTGGGGGCAGACAGGCTCTCTTGCTTCTCTTCATTGGTCACGGCTTAGCATGTTCCTCCCTTCAAGTCCTTAGTAAACAAAGCACTTGCAAAAACCCGTCACTACCTTTCAACTCTCTTGGATAAGGGGAGCATTTCTACAGCTTGGACTGAGAACCTGTGCCCTAGAAGTGCAATTCTGACTAGAATGTATGAAGGAAGTGGGTACAGGAGACAAAATGGCTAAAATGAAAATGGGAGCCACCAGTCCCCATCTGCAGCTACGACTCAAGATGTCTACAGATGTGGTCAGTGTGACATGTGCAGGAGGGAGGGGTAGAGGGATGCAACAGGCAGGGAGGATGCTCCTGGGGATAGCAGCCTGCCTGCCAGCCTTCACTTCTTGGTCTTCCCCTGGGCAGCCACAGCTTCCATGGCTTTATGCATGGTCTCTTCATCCCCCAGGAACTGCATGGGCTTGATGGGTTTCAAATTCTTGTCCAATTCATAGACAATGGGAATACCAGTTGGCAAGTTCAGCTCCATGATAGCCTCTTCAGAGAGACCCTCCAGATGCTTGACAATGCTCTGGAGGCTGTTGCCATGGGCTGCAATCAGTACCCGTTTCCCCTCCTTGATCTGGGGAACTATTTCTTCATTCCAGAAGGGCAGAGCTCTAGCAATCGTGTCCTTCAGACTCTCACAGGAGGGTAACTGATCTTCTGTGAGATCTGCATACCTGCGATCCTTACTGATATTGCTGTAGAAAGGATGGTTGGGCTCCATCGGAGGTGGTGGGACATCATAGGAGCGCCTCCATATCTTCACCTGGGCCTCACCATACTTTGCAGCAGTTTCTGCTTTATTGAGACCAGTTAGACCCCATAGTGCTGCTCATTGAGGCGCCAAGTCCTCACTAATAGCAGCCACATCTGATCAGTGGCATCTAGGACTGTCCAGAGGGTCTGGATCGCTCTCTTCTGCACTGAGGTGAAGCAGATGTCAAACTCATAGCCAGCATCTCGCAGCGCTTGCCTGCCACGCTTTGCCTCCTCGTGGCCCGCCGGGCTCAGATCGGCGTCATACCAGCCACTGAAGCGGTTCTCCAAGTTCCACGCGCTCTCGTGCCATATCAGCACCAGTTTATAGGCGGCCATGGCGGCGGGATGGGGATGCGGTACCGACTGGGGTTTGCAGATTCCCGAGTGGCAGCCCGCCCCCCTCAGCCGCGCCTGCGCGCTGGTACCGCGCAGCCCGGCTCCCGCGTAGGTTCTTGTCCAAATCTTTCCGCTCACTTGGGACCGGAATATGTTTTTCAATTTGTTTGTGTCCTCTCTTACTTCTTTGAGCAGTAGTTTGTAGTTCTTCTTGAAGAGGCCCTTCACATCCCCTTGTAGGTTGTATTCCTAGGTATTTTATTCTCTTTGTAGCAATTGTGAATGGGAGTTTGCTCATGATTTGGCTGTTTGTCTATTATTGGTGTATATGAATGCTTGTGATTTTTGCACATTAATTTTGTATTCTGAGATTTTGCTGAAGATGTTCGTCAGCTTAAGGGGATTTTGGGCTGAGAAGATGGGGTTTTCTAAATATACAATCACGTCATCTGCAAACATAGATAAGTTGACTTCCTCTCTTCACTTTTCAATACCCTTTATTTCTTTCTCTTGCCTGATTGCCCTGGCCAGAACTTCCAATACTATGTTGAATAGGAGTGGTGAGAGAGGGCATCCTTGTCTTATGCTAGTTTTCAAAGGGAATGCTTCCAGCTTTTGCCCGTTCAATATATTAGCTATGGGTTTGTCCTAAACAGCTCTTATTAAAATCAGAAGTTTTCCTCAAAACATAAAAATAGAGGCTGGGTATGGTGGCTCATGCCTGTAATTGCAGCACTTTGGGAGGCTGAGACAAGCAGATCATTTGAGGTCAGGAGTTCAAGACCAGCCTGCTCAACATGGTGAAACTCTCTACTAAAAATACAAAAAAAATAGCTGGCGTAGCAGCCGGGCCCGGTGGCTCACACCTGTAATCCCAGCACTTTGGGAGGCAGAGGCCGGTGGATCACGAGGTCAAGAGATTGAGACCATCCTGGCCAAAACGGTGAAACCCCGTCTCTACTAAAAATACAAAAAAATTAGCCGGGCATGGTGGCACGTTCCTGTGGTCCCAGCTACTCGGGAGGCTGAGGCAGAAGAATCGCTTGAACCCAGGAGGTGGAGGTTGCAGTGAGCCAAGATTGCACCACTGCACTCCAGCCTGGTGACAGAGCAAGACTCCGTCTCAAAAAAAAAAAAAATAGCTGGTCGTAATGATATGGGCCCGGCTCAGCTACTCGGGAGGCTGAGGCAGGAGAATTGCTTGAACCCAGAGGCAGAGGTTGCAGTGAGCTGCTGCACTCCAGCCTGGGTAACAGAGCAAGAATCTGTCTCAAAAAAGGCCAGGCTGCCAGTGGCTCATGCCTGTGATCTCACCACTTTGGGAAGCCAAGGCAGGTGGACCACCTGAGGTCAGGAGTTTGAGACCACCCTCGCCAAAGTGGTGAAACCCCATCTCTACTAAAAATACAAAAATTAGCCAGACATGGTGGCGGGTATCTGTAATCCCAGTTACTTGGGAGGCTGACGTAGGAGAATCACTTGAACCCAGGAGGTGGACATTGCAGTGAGCCAAGATCGCACCATTGAACTCCAGCCTGGGCAACAAGAGTGAAACTCTGTCTCAAAAAAGAATAAAAATAAATAGAGCATTCAAAAATTCATCAGTGTAATCGTAACAACAGAATAACAAAATTCATATGATTATATCAATTGATGCAAAAAAAGGCATTTGACATATCTAACGGATTTATGATTAAAAACTCTCAGTAAGTTAGTAATGAAAGAGAATTACCTCAATAAACAGCATATGCATAACAACCTCTACAGATAATATGAAACTTAATGGTGAGGTCTGGGCGTGGTAGCACCTTGGGAGGTGGAGGCAGGCGGATCACAAGGTCAAGAGATCAAGACCATCCTGGCCCAAATGGTGAAACCCCTTCTCTACTAAAAATACAAAAATTACTTGGGCACAGTAGAGGTTCCTGTAATTCCAGCTACTTGGGAGGCTGAGGCAGGAGAATCGCTTGAACTGGGAGGTGGAGGTTGCAGTTAGCCGAGATTGTGACACTGCACTCCAGCCTGAGTGACAAAGCCAGACTTGTCTCGGAAAAAAAGAAAAGAAAGAAACTTAAGGGTGAAAGACTGAATGCTTTCCCCATCAGATCTGGAAAAAGGCAAGGATGTTGACATTCACTGCTGTTAGTCAACATAGTACTAGCAGTTCTAGTCAGTGTGATAAGGCAAGAAAAAGAAATAAAATAGAAAAAGAATAAAGAAAACTGCTCCTAGTTGCAGATAACATGACTATGTAGAACATCCCATGAAATCTATGAACTCCTAGAACTAGTAGAACTCCTAGAAGTAATCAGTGAGTTCAGCAAGATACAAAACCAACACACAAAAATCAATCATATTTCTTTATACTATAATAAATATGAAAAAAAGTTAAAAACACGATACTGTTAGTCCAAAGAAAATGAAATCCATATGTATGCTGAAAATTCAGAATATGTATGCTGAAAATTATAGACTGCTGACAAAAGAATTCAAACAGGACCTAAATAAATGAAGAGACATACTGTGTTTGTGGATTGGATGATTCAACAAAGTAGAGATGTCAGTTCTCGGCAAATTAATCTATAGGTTTAATGCAGTTCCTTTCAAAATTACAGCAAGGTTTTTTTTAATAGACAAAGATATGTTTATGCTAAAATTCATATGGAAAGGCATAGGCCCTAGAGTAGCTAAAACAATTTTGCCAAAGAAGGGAAAAAAAAAATAGGAGGAATCACTTTACAATTAGCTTGCTATATTGCTAATGTAATCAAGACACTGTGATTGTGGTAGTAGGAGGATGGGGGTAGAGATAGACACATAGATCAGTGGAACAAAAGAGAGAACCCAGAAATAGACCCACACTAATATGATCAACTAATTTTTTACAAAACTACAAAAGTACTTCCGCAGAGAAAGTATAGTCTTTTCAACAAATGATACTGGAGCAATTGGACATCTATAAACAAAAAAATGAACCTCAACCTAAACTTCACTGTCTCAAAACAAATTATGGACTTAAATGTAAAACATAACACTATAGAACTTTTAAGCACAAACTAGAACATCTCCAGTATATAAGGCTGGCAAAGAATTCTTAGACTTAAAACCGAAACCATAACCCATAAAAGGAAAAGTGATAAATTGGACCATGTGAAAATTAAAAACTTTACTCTGCAAAAAAAAAAAAAACACATGAAAATAATAAGACAAGCTACGGAACAACAGAAAAGATTTATAAGCCAGTATCCAATAAAGGGCTAATACCTAGAATATACAGAAAACTCTGAAAATTCAATAGTTTAAAAAAAAAATCAGAAAATGGGTATCCATAGCCAAGCCTGTTTTAGGGGGAAAATTTTTTTTTAAAAGAAAATGGTCGGACTGGGCGCGGTGGTTCAAGCCTGTAATCCCAGCAGTTTGGCAGGCCGAGGCGGGTGGATCATGAGGTCAAGAGATCAATACCATCCTGGTCAACATGGTGAAACCCTGTCTCTACTAAAAATACAAAAAATTAGCTGGGCACGGTGGCGCATGCCTGTAATCCCAGCTACTCAGGAGGCTGAGGCAGGAGAATTGCCTGAACCCAGGAAGCGGAGGTTGCAGTGAGCCGGATCGCGCCATTGCACTCCAGCCTGGGTAACAAGAGTGAAACTCCATCTCAAAAAAAAAAAAAAAAAAAATTGTCTCAGGTCCCTTAGAGCAAAAAATTAATTAATTACTTAATTTAAAAAAAAAGAAAATGGGGCAAAAGACATGAACAGATGTTTCATTGGAGAGGAAATGCAGATGACAGGCCAATGAAAGATAATACAGTGTTAATTAGCAACCAGAGAAATGCAAATTAAAACTGCAATGAACTATCACTGTACAATCATCAGAAGTGCTAAAACCTAAAAAGTCATGCATTGCTGCTGGCAGTATAAAATGGTACAGGCATTTCAGGAAAATGTTGGGCTTTTTTTTTTTTTTTTTTGAGACCGAGTTTCGCTCTTGTGGCCCAGGCTGGAGTGCAATGGATTTTGGTTCACCACAATCTCCACCATCTGGGTTTAAGGGATTCTCCTGCCTCAGCCTCCCTAGTAAAGACAAGGTTTCTCCATGTTTGTCAGGCTGGTCTGGAACTCCTGACCTCAGGTGATCTGCCTGCCTTGGCCTCCCAAACTGCTGGGATTACAAGCATGAGCCACCACACCTGGCTGGCATTTTCTTATAAAACTAAACATGCAGTTACTATTTGAGCCAGCAGTTGCACTCTTGGGCATTTATTTCAGAAAAATGAAAGTTTATGTCCATACAAAATCTATGTACAAATGTTCATAGCAACTTCAGTCATAGTAGCCAAAAACTAGGGTTATAGCTCAAGGGTAGAGGATTTGACTGCATCATGGCCAAAAACCGGAAACTGTTCAGATATCTTTCAATAGGTAAATGGTTAAACAAATCTGTTGTACATCCATACGTGGAACACTATTTAGCAATTAAGAACAAACTGCTGGTAAATGTATCAATTCAGATAAATCTCCAATGAATTATGCTGCATGAAAAAAGCCAGTCCCATTGGCCTGTGAGCCAAGATTATGCCATTGCACTCCAGCTTGGATTATGAAGGTGAAATCCTCAAAAAAGAAAAATACAAATAAGAACTATTTTAGGGATATATAGAAAAAAAGTCAACATAAGGCAGAAAAATAGAAGTCTTGGTAAAATGTGTAACCTTCTGATCACAATAAGTGCTTTGGGTCTTCTAGCTAAGATAAGTAAAAGTTTTTCATCTTTAAGATGCATTAAGAACTATTAAGGCTTTATAATTTAATATCCAAATATAGTCCAAAGAAATGTGTCCTTATCTTAAAGATGATTGTCATCATTGCATATGTTATTTAAATATAGCACAGTTCCTGAATTATGAAAAGTACTGATTTTATATTAGAAAGTTAGCGTGAAAGCTAATTGAGTGCTTGAGACTGATGAAATTAGTAAGCCTACGATCATAAATAACAATCTTCATTTGAAGTGTGTAACTAGTCTTTATTTCTTTTGGCAGCTTCTGGGCTGGCTGGCTGAGAAACTGCCTACTCTTCGTTCCACCCCTACAGACCTTATCCTTTGTGTTCCTCATCTGTACTCCTGCCTAGAAGATCGAAATGGAGATGTGCGAAAGAAGGCCCAAGATGCCTTACCATTCTTCATGATGCATTTAGGATATGAAAAAATGGCCAAGGCTACTGGGAAACTAAAGGTACTACTTCTTGTTGTTGCTACTGCTGTTAAAGCTATTAAAAAATATATTGAACATGGTCTAGGCACAGTGGGTCACACCTGTAATCCTAGCACTTTGGGAGGCCAAGGCAGGTGGATCACCTGAGGTCAGGAGTTCAAGACCAGTCTGGCCAACATGGTGAAACCCTGTCTCTACTAAAAATACAAAAAAATTAGCTGAATGTGGTGGTGCATGCCAGTATTCCCAGCTACTTGGGAGGCTAAAGCAGGCAAATCACATGAACCCAGGAGGCAGAGGTTTCCAAGAGCCGAGATTGTGCCACTGCACTCCAGCCTGAGCAACGAATGCGAAACTCTGTCTCAAAAAAAAAAAATGTATATGTTGGATATGAATTTATATGAGCAAAAAACCATATTACTTCCTCGGAGTCAATTTGAAATCATAACAAGCAAAAATAAAATATTTAAGAGTGTAGAAGTAAAAATCTGCTGGCTTCACAGGGGTGAAAACTGTGACCTTCTAGTATGATACCTACTTTAGTGTGACTTCATAATGTATGTGATTTCTTTGACACCATGCACTGCCTCCCTTACTGCACTGATATTTCAAAACTAGGAGCTCTGTCATTTGTTTGACAGAGGATTTGTTTGTAAGCTTAGTATGACTTTATCATTTATATGACCTCTCATTTTTATGTTATTTTGTCTCTCTAGCCAACTTCTAAAGATCAGGTATTGGCCATGTTAGAGAAAGCCAAAGCTAACATGCCAGCCAAGCCTGCTGCACCTACTAAAGTAACTTCTAAACCAATGGGAGGGTCCGCTCCAGCCAAATTCCAGCCTGCATCAGGTAACTCTACCTTGAGAGGGCTAAAAGGGAAGGAAATAGCCCTAGGAAACTCTAAAAAGTTCATCTTTTTTTAAAATCACATTTCCTTACAGCCTACGTCCCAAGCTTTCCTTTCTTCTCTCCTTACTTTCCTTTCACAAGCACTTGTCAAGTATGTATTTTATGCCAGGAACTGTATGTACTAAGAGTACAGAGATGATTAGTTTCCAATTCTAAGAGGTTTTTTGGTTTTTGTTTTGTTTTTAGAGATGGGGTCTTGCTCTGTCACCCAGGAGGGAGTATAGTGGTGTGATCATAGCTCACTGCAACCTCAAACTCCTGGGCTTAAGTGTTCCTTCTGCCTCAGCCTTCCAAGTTGCTGGAACCATAGGCATGCGCCATCACTCCCGGCTGCATTTTTCACTTTTTGTAGAGATGAGGCTTTGTTGTGTTGCCCAGGGTGGTCTCAAACTCCTGGCCTCAAGCAATCCTCCCATCTTGGTCTCCTAAAGTGCTGGACTTACAGGCTTGAACCATCACACCCCAAAAGAAGTTTTGGAATAGGACATTAAAATAGTCCTTTCTGAAGTATTACATCCCTACATTTAAGGTTTCCACAATTATTTTTGCTCTTGGAGGCTATAATTAGAAGAGGAATTGTGAGAATCTAGCTTACTCCACTGTATTAACCTTCTCTAAGGGAAAATTCTTGATTTCTTCATCCTGATATTAAAATTCCATAATAGGCTGGGCATGGTGGCTCATGCCTGTAATCCCAGCACTTTGGGAGGCTAAGGCCTGCACATCACCTGAGTGAGACAAGTCGGGCCAACATAATGAAACCCTGTCTCTACTAAAAATACAAAAATTAGCCAGGCGTGGTGGGACATGCCTGTAATCCCAGCTACTCAGGAGGCTGAGGCAGGAGAATCACTTGAATCCAAGAGGCAGAGGTTGCAGTGAGCCAAGATCATACCATTGCACTCCAGCCTAGGAGACAGAGTAAGACTCTATCTATCTCAAAAAATAAAAATACAAATAAATAAAATTTCATAATATATAACCTGTGACTAATTCATTTTTAGACTTACTGATTAAACAAAACAATATTCTTCCATTTAGTGGAATAGAAATTGTTGATGCTATAAAGTTAGAAATTTTACATATATACAGCCTGAGCAACATGGCAAAACCCTATCTCTACAAAAATTAGCTGGGCTTGGTGGCGCACACCTGCGGTCCCAACTACCCAGGAGGCTGAGGTTGAGGTGGGAGGATTACTTCAGCCAGGAGGTTGAGGCTTCAGTGAGCTATGAGTGCACCACTGCACTCCAGCCTGGGTGACAAAGACCCAGTCTCAGGAAAAAAAAAAAAATTTACATGTATAAAACTGTTGATATCAAAGTACATAATCAGTTTTAGCTTTTTTTTTTTTTTGGGGGGGGGAGGAAGGCAGGAAGGGAGGGAAGAAGGACGGTAGGGAGGAAGGAAGGGGTGAAGGAAGGAAGGAAGGGAGGAAGGAAGGGAGGAAGCGAGGAGGGAGGGAGGGAAGGGAAGGAAGGAAATCAAGCAATGAGAGAGACATTGCCGACCTGGATCTAGAGGTTTACAAGTTGATTTCTTTTTTTTTGAGAGAAGGAAAGAAAAAAATAACAATAAGTAAAGGAGAGGAAGAAAGAGGGAGAGTAAATGGAAATATTGCTTTATTTTGAAAAAAATTGGGTATTAATGATGGCCAATCAATGTTTCATTTAAGCTTATGGGTAGGTGTGATGTGGTATTGACAAGAATGTATATTTTATGTATTTGAAGTGGAGAGCTCTATAAATATTTATTAAGTTTACTTGTTCCGGATCTGAGTTCGAGTCCTTGATATCCTTATTAATTTTCTGTCTCTTTGAATCTAAGTCTCGTATCTGGGTGTTAGGATCGTTAGCTCTTGTTGTTGCATTGATCCTTTTACCACTATATCTTTGTTGCTTTAAAATCTATTTTATCTGCTACGAGAATAGCAACTCCTGCTTTTTATTTATTTATTAATTATTTTTGCTCTCCATTTGGTTGGTAAATCTTTCTCCATCCCTTTGAGTCTTTGTGTATCCTTGCATGTGAAACAGGTCTGGATGTAACATGCCATTGGGTTTTGGCTGTGTCTTTTGATTGGGGGATTTAGTCAATTTAAATTTAGGGTTACTGCCATTTGATGTTGACCGGCTGTTTTATCCATTCGTTGGTGTAAATTCTTCTTTATGTTGGTGCTCTTTACTTTTTGGTGTATTTTTAGAAAGGCTAATACTGGTTGTTTCTTTCTGTGTGTAATGCTTCTTTCAGAAGCTCTTGTAAAGCAGGCCTGCTGGTAATAAAATCTCTGAGTTCTTGCTTGTTCATAAAAGGTTTTATTTTTCCTTCAGTTGTGAAGCTTAGTTTGGCTGGATATGAAATTCTGGGCTAAAGGTTCTGTTCTTTGAGGATGTTGAATATTGGCCCCCACTCTCTTCTGGCTTGTGGAGTTTCTGCTGAGAGATCTGTTGTGAGTCTGATAGGCTTGCCTTTGTGGTTAACCT
The DNA here is from genome assembly GCF_049354715.1 of Callithrix jacchus. Classification (NCBI taxonomy): domain Eukaryota; kingdom Metazoa; phylum Chordata; class Mammalia; order Primates; family Cebidae; genus Callithrix; species Callithrix jacchus. The sequence goes on along the minus strand of NC_133511.1, from coordinate 111,820,680 downwards.
GACCTTTCTCTCTGGCTGCCCTTAGTATTTTCTCCTTCGTTTCAACCCTGGTGAATCTAACGATTATGTGCCTTGGGGTTGCTCTTCTTGAGGAATATCTTTGTGGTGTTCTCTGTATTACCTGGGGTTGATGTTGACCTGCTTTGCTAGTTTAGGAAAATTTTCCTGAATAATATCCTGAAGGGTATTTTCCAGCTTGGATTCATTCTCTCCGTCGCATTCAGGTACACCTATCAAACGTAAATTTGGTCTTTTCACATAGTCCCACATTTCTTGGAGACTTTGCTCATTCCTTTTTATCCTTTTTTCTCTAATCTTTTCTTCACGTTTTATTTCATTAAGTTGGACTTTGACCTCTGATATCCCTTCTTCTGCTTGAACAATTGAGTGTTTAAACCTGTGCATACTTCTCGGAGTTCCTGTATTGTATTCTTCAGTTCCATTAATTCACTCATACTCCTCTCTAAGTTGTCTATTCTCAATAGGATTTCATCAAACCTTTTTTCAAAGTTCTTAGTTTCTTTACGTTGGGCTACAACATGGTCTTTTAACTCACCGAAGTTTGTTATTATCTATTCCTTGAAGAGTGATTCTGTCATCAGAATGCGCTCGTTCTCCATCAAGCCTTGTTCCATTGTTGATGTGGAACTGTGATCATCTTTAGAGGGAGAGGCGTTCTGACTTTGAGTATTCTCAGCTTTTTTACGCTGGTTTCTTCCCGTCATTGTAAATTTATCCTCCTGTCGTCTTTGAAATTACCAACTTTCAGATTAGGTCTCTTGAGTGGACGTCCAGGTTGTTAGTTCCCAGGGCCAGAGCAGCGGCGTTAAAACTGATGGTGCTTTTCTGCCCAGGATTCTCCTGTCTGGCTTCCTTCTTGTGTCCGTAGTAGGCGACTCTGCCTTCCCGGGACTCCAAACCTCGGTCAGAAGGGGAACCGGTCCCGTTTACTCTGCGCCGAGCACTGCCGCGCGGAGGTGCCGGCGGAACCGCTGCGCCGGCCACGAGAGTCGCTCTGGCCACCCGTGTGTTTCCTCCACTGGGGGATCTTCTGCTCTGTGAGCGACCAGAATTTGCCTGAAAGTGTGGCGTCCTCTAGTTCTCGGCGCCTTCCCTGAGAGCTGCAATCCCGGGATGTTAGCGATCGGCCATCTTGGATCGTTCTCAGTTTTAGCTTTTATTAGAATCTTACTATATAGCAGATCCTGAATATCAAAGATGTCTTTGCCCTCAAGAAAGGATCAGTCTTGGCTAGGCATGGTGGCTCACACCTGTAATTCCACCACTTCGAGAGGCCAAAGAGGTCAAGACCAGTCTGGGCAACACAGTGAGACTGTCTCTACAAAACAAAATTGTTTTAATTACTTGGGCATGGTGATACATGCCTGTAGTCCCAGCAATTCAGAAGGCTGAGGTAGCCAGGGAGGTTGAGGCTGCAGTGAGCCCTGAATGCGCTGTTGCATTCTGCCTTCATGACAGAGTGAGACCCTGTCTCTAAACAAACAAATGAGGCCAGAGCGGTGGCTCAAGCCTGTAATCCCAGCACTTTGGGAGGCCGAGGCGGATGGATCATGAGGTTAAGAGATCGAGACCATCCTGGTCAACAACGTGAAACCCCGACTCTACTAAAAAGACAAAAATTAGCTGGGCATGGTGGTGCGCACCTGTAGTCCCAGCTATTCAGGAGGCTGAGGCAGGAGAATTGCTTGAACCCAGGAGGTGGAGGTTCAGTGAGCCGTGCCATTGCACTCCAGCCTGGGTAACAACAGCGAAACTCCGTCTCAAAAAAAAAAAGAAAGAAAAAGAAACTACAGTTTAAAAGTTTAAATGTTGGTAAATGAGATACAGATTTTCTGAATTAATTTCTCTCTTATGCTTAAACAGAGATTCGAGGAGAAAAATTAGGGAAAAAAATCTAAGCCAGCCACAGTGGCTCACACCTGTAAGCCCAGCAGTTTGGGAAGCTGAGGTGGGTGGATTGCTTGAGCCCGGGAGTTTGAGACCAGCCCAGGCAACTTAGTGAAACCCTGTCTCCACAAAAAAATACAAAGAAGATTAACTGGGCATGGTGGCATGGGCCTATAGTCCCAGCTACTAGGGAGGTTGAGGTGGGAGAATTCATTGAGCCCAGGAGGTCAGGGCTGCAGCGAGCACTGCAAAACCACCACTGTACTCCAGCCTGTGAGACAGACCAAAACCCTGTCTCATAAAAACAAACAAACAAACCTGGCTGGGCACCGTGGCCGAGGTGGATGGATCACCCGGGTCAGGAGTTTGAGACCAGCCTGACCAACATGGTGAAACCCTATCTCTACTAAAAATACAAAATTAGCTGGGTGTGTTGGCACCTGCCTGTAATCCCAGCTACTTGGGAGGCTGAGGCAGGAGAATTGCTTGAACCCGGGAGGCGGAGGTTGCAATAAGCCGAGATAGTGCCATTGGACTCCAGCATGGTCAACAAAAGTGAAACTCCGTCTAAAAAATAAAAAATAAACCTAACTGAAAACATCTTAAAAATGGATACATTTAAGACTGCAGGATTCCTTGTCAACATTATATGTGTAACCTGTGCAAAATAAAATGACATTATTTAAAGTTTATAGTATGTGCTTTTTTTTCCTCAAAGCACCTACTGAAGAGTCTGTTTCCAGCAGTGCAGAACCCAAGCCTGATCCAAAAAAGGCCAAAGCTCCAGGATTATCCTCTAAAGCAAAGGTATGTCAGTTCTCTATACTTCAATGTAGACTTCCTTTTAAATATGTTTTGTACAATGAGTCATTCTATTAGGAAGGATCATATTATATGTAAAAGAATATCACTACTGTTGATACTAACAAATTATTTATACAAATTTCTGTGGCTCATTTTTAATAAGGTCCTAAAATAGAGACATCCTGCTCTGAAGAGGTGCTGTCATCGTTCCTTTCATGTAGATTTTTAGGGAAAGATTTGCTTTATTGAAAGGAGAAAGGGCCAGGTGTGGTGGCTTACGCCTGTAATCCCAGCACTTTCGGAGGCCAAGGCAAGTGGATCACCTAAGGTCAGGAGTTCTAGACCAGCCTGGACAACATGGTGAAACCTTGTATCTACTAAAAATACAAAAATTAGCTAGGTGTGGCATGCACCTGTAATCCCCACTACTCAGGAAGTTGCGGCAGGAGAATCCCTTGAACCTGGGAGGCAGAGGGTGCCGTTAGCCAAGATCTTGCCGTTGTACTCCAGCCTGGGCAACAGAACGAGACTCAGAAATTAAAAAAAAAAAGGAGAAAGAAAGCATTTGTAGCTCTGGCATAATAAACACTTCAGGCTGATTTGGATTTAAGAAAAGGAGTTTCGCTGTTGTTACCCAGACTGGAGTGCAATGGCACGATCTCGGCTCACCGCAACCTCCGCCTTCTGGGTTCAAGCAATTCTCCTGTCTCAGCCTCCTGAGTAGCTGGGATTACAGGCATGCACCACCGTGCCCAGCTAATTTTTGTATTTTTAGTAGAGATGGGGTTTCACCTTGTTGACCAGGATGGTCTCGATCTCTTGACCTCGTGATCCATCCACCTCGGCCTCCCAAAGTGCTGGGATTATAGGCGTGAGCCACCGCGCCCGGCAAGTTGGACAATTTAAAGCAGTATGTTCAAATGGTCAACTTTATCCTTGAGTGATTTTTTTCATTTTAAGTTTTTTAATAGCAGAAAATTGTCATTATTTCTATCAAGATTCAGATTAATAAACATATTCAGAGCATTATTTAATACTTACAAAAGGAAAATTGCAAAAACTGTGCAATGGGTAGTAAATTTAATAGTAAATCTAAATAGGGAAGTATTTAATTTACTTCCTGTAATTGATGAAAAAATATAGAGTGATAACTTTTTTTAGGCAGTGTATGTACAAATACACTCCAAAATAGAGTGTATTTTGGAGTACATGCTCTAGGGTCATTCCTCTAAATATTACAGTTATCCATTTTTCTTCCCTATGCTTGGCTCTTTAACTCCTCAGTGAGTTAATTTAAATGGGTAATTATCTTCAACTATCCAAAGATGTTGTTCTTTTCCTGTCTGCCTGTCCTCACTCCAAATTTATCAAGTGCTTATTTTAGTGTTGATCACGAGTGCTTTGAAGTATTTTTTGACTCCGTTCTTAATGCCACAGTTTTTTTTCCAGTCTTTTTAAACTTACAAAGCAGTTTCATATACATGATCTCATATTTGTTTGGTCTGAATGACTTAGTGTTTATACTAGAAAGAAATTCTGGCCAACTAGAAATAGTGGCCATGCTGCATTTATAATAATAATGATTCCAATAATGAAATTTGAATTTTACCTTAAACATATATACTCTTTACTATTTTCTATCTAATATGAAGATTGTAAATCTTGGATTATTTTTAAAATCATGTGACTTAAGTTTTTAAAGCATTTCTTATAACTTTCTCTAGAAGGAAGTTTGAAAGGCCTTTAGTTATACTGTTATGATAGAGATACATTTCAATATCAATGGAGAGAAACAGAAAAGCTTTCAAAGTAAGTGATATGAAATGTGTAAATGCCATTCGAGGTGTCATTAATGGCTGAGGCAGGTGGATCACTTGAGGTCAGGAGCTCGAGACCAGCTTGGACAACATAGTGAAACCCCATCTCTACTAAAAATACAAAAATTAGCCAGGGGTGGTGGTGGGTGCCTGTGATCCCACCTACTCAGGAGGCTGAATCAAGACAATCACTTGAACCCAGGAGTCAGAGACTGCAGCGAGCCAAGATTCTGCCACTGCACTCCAGCCTGGGCAACAGAGTGAGACTCCATCTCAAAAAAAAAAAAAAAAGATGTCATTAATGTGGAATGCTATAAATAGTGTTGAAGATTTCAAGATAAAAACAATCATCCAATAAACAAAAAGTCTGTGACCTAGACTAATGATCAGTAGTAGTAGCTTTTACAGCTACATAGCATGCCAGTCCAAGAGCTAACCAACAATTACTTAACAATATTCTCAGAAAAATTTCTGGAGAACCTGTTCAAAAACGTATACAAGATTCTATGACATATTTTTTTTTCATGTGAAATATCATGTAGAAAGATGTCTCTGGTTTCTATAGTGCCCTTTTACTGGGCAGCAGCATCATATTCTTAAGGAGAAGTGGCCAAGCTAATCAGAATTCCCCGAACCTTGGTTGTAGGGTGCACAAGGGAAGAAGGTGCCAAGCAAAACAAGCTTAAAGGAGGATGAAGACAAATCTGGACCGATTTTCATTGTCGTTCCAAATGGAAAGGAGCAAAGGATGAAAGATGAAAAAGGATTGAAGGTAAGGAAGGATTAAGAATCGTCAGAGATTTTTACTTGTTTTGTTATTCAAGAATAGTTTTGCCGTCTGAAATTCATGTTATTGTGAAATATCTAGGAATTCAGTGTTTCTTTTGCTTGTTTTAAGATATTTAAGATATTTTGCTTTATTTAAGATATTTAATAAATATTAGTTTATAGGAGCATTACTTCCTACCAAAAAAACCTATAGAATATAGTTATTGCCTATTTGTCCCTGTAAATAGAAATAAATGATATAGTAGCTTTTTTTTGGTTTCTTCATTTTTAAAATCAAAGAATGGAACATATTCATTGTTGTTGTTTTTTTTTTAATTAACTAGACATATAAGCTTCTTCATTAATCTTTCTTTCTAAGACCTTACAAGGCAGATTTGGTGACTGTTTAATAAATGGCTAGTTCAGTCATTTCTCTTATTTTGCTTTGATTTCATTAGGTACTAAAATTTGTTTTCACAATACATAATCTTTTTTAAAAATTATAAGCAGTACAAAAAGTGCAAAGTATAGTATGAAAAGCATGTCTCTCTTCCATTATCCCTTCACAGGGAGGATATTAGTACTCATTTTTTTAATGTATTACTCCAGAAATATTTAATACCTCTACTGTCATATGTATATTTTTATATAACCTCCTTTACACAGATGGGGACATGCCATACTGTTTGTTCTGTATCTCACTATTTTCTTTTAATGATGTTTGAACTATCTGAAAGATTATTCGTATCTGTATATGTATGTGTGTGTCACTGTTTGTATTGGTACATTATATGTACATATCTTTCTTTATCCTTAGCCTACTGTGTTGGACATTTAGGTTGTTTCTGGTCTTTCACTGTTACAAGCAGTGCTGCTGTGAATATCTTTGAATGTGGGTCTTTGTACACATATGTCAGTTTATCTTTGTTAAACTCCTAGAATAACAATGTGCATAATTTTGATATATATATAAAATTTTCTCTCTGTCAAAGATGTGGCAACAGTATCCACCATGTAATATATGTAGGATTGATTTCTTTTTTTTTTCTTTAGTAAGAATTGCAAGGCCAGGCACAGTGGCTTACACCTGTCATTCCAACAATTTGGCAGGCCGAGGCAGGCAGATTGGGTGAGCTCAGGAGTTCGAAACCAGCCTAGACAACATAGTGATACTTCATTTCTACAAAATTTATTTTTAAATTAGCTGAGCATGGTGGTGGTGGTGCATGCCTGTAGTCCCAGCCACTTGGGTGGCTGAGGCAGAAGAATCACTTGAGCCTGGGAGGTCAATGTTACAGTGATCTATGATCATGCCACTGTCTCAAAAAAAAATAAAAGAATTCCAAAAATTTCTAATTCCTACAAGATTTTCAGAGTTGTTAAGCTTCAAGCAGTATGACACCTTGAAAAGATATTTTGCATTCATACTTCATTACAAATGAATGTTGTTGAATTTTTAAATATTTTATTGTTCCTGAAGCTGCTTTATATAAGGCTGTTTACTTCATTTCAGTTGAACACCCTGTAGCCCCTTTTCACTGTTTGTTTTTTCCAGGTGCTAAAGTGGAATTTTACTACCCCACGGGATGAATACATTGAGCAACTAAAGACTCAAATGTCTAGCTGTGTAGCTAAATGGTTACAAGATGAGATGTTTCACTCAGACTTTCAGCATCATAACAAAGCTCTGGCTGTGATGGTTGATGTAAGTCTGCAACAGATAAATATGCATGTATCTCAGACATGTAAAAATACTGAGCCCTATGAAATAATCAGAAGTTTGCATGAGTTGAAAAGGAAGTAGACTATACTGTTCTCTATTTTTAGAACTGTCTTATTTGATAGAATAAATGGATGTATGTGTATATTTTTTAGGTCTTAATCGAAGCCTTAAAAATCTGTCATTTTCTTTTTGGGCTCCAATAAAATTTAAGAGACACTTGCCTAATAGAACTTTAAGAATATAGAAGATTTTATACATTCTTATTTGTGGGAGTTTTGTTTTGTTTTATTTTAAGCACTTGGAGAGTGAAAAAGAAGGTGTTATTGGTTGCCTGGATCTTATCTTAAAGTGGCTTACCCTGAGGTTTTTTGACACCAATACGAGTGTCCTGATGAAAGCACTAGAATATTTAAAATTGCTCTTCACCTTGCTGAGTGAGGAAGAATATCATCTTACTGAGAATGAAGCGTCTTCCTTCATCCCCTATCTTGTTGTCAAGGTAATGTTGTGGTTTCTCTCTGGGAGACTGCTTAAGTTCCTAGCTGACCTCAGTTTCTATACTTTTATTTCCTCTCCCTTTTTAACTGATTATATCACAGTACCTTCCCTACTCATCCCTATCCCCCTCTTCTTTCATAACATAGTAATGCATGGGAGAATCATTGCTACTTAGGAAATGTCTCACTTAATTATTATTTTCCTTGTTGACTAGGTTGGAGAACCAAAAGATGTCATTCGTAAAGATGTTCGTGCCATCCTGAACCGGATGTGCCTTGTCTACCCAGCTAGCAAGATGTTTCCCTTTATCATGGAAGGAACCAAATCCAAAAACTCTAAGCAGAGAGCAGGTGAAGCAAACAATTTAAGTGGAGATGTGGATCTCTGCAGCAGTAGCCTATAGAAGAAATAGTTTATAGATGAACAAATACATTTCTTCAGTGCCTATGTAGTTGATTCCAACCTCCTGATTTAGACTGTGAGAGTGATGAGTTGCACACTGGTGGAGCCATGGTATCAGGTGATACAGGCACCACTCAGTATCACCCTGGTGACAAAATCAAGTGCACAGGGGCCATCTGACTCACAGGCATCTCTTCCTTTCAGGAGCACTTGCTGAAATACCATTGTTTCTCTGATAAAAGGCAGTAAACAAAAAAATCCTAGGCAGAGCCAGAGTAAGATTTTAGTCCTTCATATATGCCAAGGGAAATTTTTCTAGTAAGGATAAGTCTCTATCCCAAATGTGTGTTGTCTCATTAATCTAGCCTTTCTTCCCCATCAGAGTGCCTGGAAGAGCTGGGATGTCTGGTTGAATCCTATGGCATGAATGTTTGCCAACCAACCCCAGGAAAAGCCTTAAAGGAAATAGCTGTTCACATAGGAGACCGTGACAATGCTGTACGCAATGCTGCACTCAACACCATTGTAACGGTGTACAATGTACATGGGGATCAGGTGTTCAAACTGATTGGAAATGTGAGTGACTTCTCTCAACACTGTCAGCATGTTGTGAAAAGAATTGCAATATCTCCTACTTGTTAGTTAGGTTTCCTGTCCTCTCAACTGTAGCTAAGTTTTTACTACTTTTTAGTCAACTCAACCAATCAATGTGTCCTAGAATCCAGATAGACCTTTGAGGTGTCTCTGATTAGGCTGTTTTAATAGAAATCAAGTTTTCTTTTCTGAGCATTCTATTCATAGCAAATTTGCTTTAGAAATGAGTGCTATTTTTGAATCAAGAAATCTGAGCTAATCCCGGGTTTAAATTCTGCCTGGCAATCTGCCCTGTAATTTTTACTGCATTGAGTTTTTGGTTAAAAAGTGTTTGCTTACTTGTGTACAATGTGGATATTAGTATCTCTCAGATCACATCTTGAGCTACATCCGTGAGCCAGTTTGCCACTCACACTAGGTTCTGCCTCTGACCTCTTATTTCCTTTGGCCCAGTCATTATTGTGTCTGGACTTCTGTCTTCAGTTACCCCATAGTGTCACCTTTCATTTACACTGGGCTTAAATATGTTTACTTATATTTTCTAATTAAATTCTCACTACTACGCAGTGAAGAATATAAAGCAGTTGGGAATTTTACGGGTGACCAAAAATGAAGTTTCTTGTCCATAGTCACACAGCTAGATAGTGGTGACAAAACAAAAAATGGGAAAGCTTCATTTAATTTTTGACCTTTTTATTTGTAGTTACAAATTGGCTTTCTTTTTTATCCTTTCCCTTTTTTTTTTTTTTTTTTTTTTTTTGAGACAGGGTCTTTCTCTGTCACCTAGGCTGGGGTCCAGTGGTGTGATCATGGCTCACTGCAGCCTCAACCTCCTGGGCTCAAGTGATCCTCTCACTTCAGTCTCCTGAGTAGCTGGGACTACAGGCATGTGCCCCCACACCCACCTATTTTTTGTACTTTTTGTAGAGATGGGGGTTTCACCATGTTGCCCAAGCTGGTCTTAAACTCCTGGGCTCAAGTGATTCTCCTGCCTTAGCCACCCAAAGTGCTGGGATTACAGGCATGAGCCACTGTGCCCAGCCCCTCTCCTTTCATATCGTCTCTTACTATAGCAGCTGGGCAGGTATTAACAGTAGTTGATTTTGAAATGCGATGTCTTCAAAATAAACATCTCCAAACATAGAAGGTTCTATTTGTTTTGATATGAAAGTAGATATTAATTATTGAGTTCTCCAGTTAGGTTTCTAAATTTGGCCTCTTGACAGCTTTCTGAAAAGGATATGAGCATGCTCGAGGAGAGGATTAAGCGGTCAGCAAAGAGGCCCTCTGCTGCACCAATAAAACAGGTGGAAGAGAAACCTCAGCGTGTACAGAACATAAGCTCCAATGCCAACATGTTACGCAAGGGACCAGCTGAGGACATGTCTTCCAAACTCAAGTATGTAGATAGAGATACTTGTCTGAAAGCATCTCCATGGCCTTTGCCTTCTGTGCTCACAGCCTGTCCTGTAACATAATCTTTAGTTCTTGTAGCCATTGTCATGCATGACAGAGTGTCTGGGTAAATGTATTGTAATCAAACGTTTGATCCTTCAGTCTTCATTGTCTTTGTCTTTGTCTCAAAACCACTTCTAAATGGTCTTGTGCCTTCTTTCACTGCTTTTCCGTGGACAGAATTATGTATCGCACTTATAGGATGTAAGTACTGCCTGCTAATTTCTCATTAGCAGGGCTCTTATATCTTTCTAACTTCTGACTTGGATTCATCCCCTCTGGAGGGTGACTAGCTTAGAGTTTATAATCAGGGTAGAGGGTATCCGTAAGTTCCCCATGAATCAAGTCTTCCACAAAAGTTCAATGTCGTGTGGCTAAAATATTGATTCACTTTCTTCTTTGTGTTATACTTGGTTGTGCTTAGTTTCCTATTCTTGAGATAAGGCTAAATAAAATGCATGCAACCCAGAATTGGCTTAGGGACTCAAAATACTGCCTCCTAAGCAAGCAGCTCTGTTTTGGGTTGTGTCATGAGTATAATTTTAACCAACTTGAATTTGGAAACTTTGAATCCCTATTTCTTGAATGTAAAGCTGGCCCTGACCTGTCAAGAGTGAATATTCCTAAAAAGGGGTGACTGGTGGTCCCACAAAGTATAAAATGTGCTGAACACTGCATGGAATGGTACTTATGATTAGCAAAATTAAAGCACTTGTTAATTTGTTGGAAAAGAACCAGCCAGTCTAGATTTTTCTTACATATTTGCCCATAAGTCATGAACTTTGAGTCAATATAAATACATTTTTTTGTTTTTTGCCCAATAAGGAATAGAAGTACAAGGTTTGTTGGCTTTAGTGAACTAGAACAAATACTATAACTTGGCAGGTAATGTAAGTACAGATTAAAGTTATCTGCCCTCTTAGGATATTCATGAACCAGTGTTGTTGCCTGTTAAAGGCACTTGCTTAGACTCAAGGACTTAAATCATTCAGGGGGGCTGAAACCAGAAGTTGAACATCTGTCCTGAAGCTTTGGGGCAACTGACAGTGCTACTCTTGCCCTTTGGTTAAGAAGTCTCTTTTAGTTCAGGAGCCTCCTTTTGCTTTCCTTAGCCAAGCCCGAAGCATGAGTGGGCATCCTGAGGCAGCCCAGATGGTCCGCAGAGAATTCCAGCTGGATCTAGATGAGATTGAGAATGACAATGGTACAGTCCGATGTGAAATGCCAGAACTTGTTCAGCACAAACTGGATGACATTTTTGAGCCAGTCCTTATTCCTGAACCCAAGTGAGTTAAACTCTTTTGTTTAAATATAAGCAGTTCATGATCATCAAGACACCATATGTGAAATGTGCCCTTTGTGGTAGTGTGCAGTTAAAACTTCTTAGAACTGATTGCTCTCTGAATTATAATAGTTGTTAACTAAGACCTGGACCTAGTGGAGAATTGTATAACTCCAATGGGATGTCTTGTAATAGAGATTGAAGTTTTCTCTTTGCTCTGCTATCTAGGATCCGGGCTGTTTCTCCACACTTTGATGACATGCACAGTAATACAGCATCCACAATCAATTTTATTATCTCCCAAGTAGCCAGTGGTGACATCAACACAAGTATCCAAGCTCTGACACAGGTAATGGGTGTGCTCCCGTGATAGGGATTCCGTTGGTGGACACAGGCTGTAAAAGTGATGAGTTGTACCCTCATAGAGTCATAGCACTGGGGGATGCAGGCACTGTGTAGTACTTTCCTGAGGAAAGAAATGCACAGGGGCCACTCACTCATCACTTGTCTCAGAGGATATGGCTCTGATAGAGCCTTTTTTTTTTTTTTTTTTTTTGGAGACAGGGTCTCACTAGGTTGCCCCAGGCTGGAGTGCAGTGACTATTCACATGCACTATCATAGCATGCTGCAGCCCTAAACTCCTGGGCTCAAGTAATCCTTCTGTCTCAGCTTCCTGAGTAGCTGGGTCAACAGGTTTGCATCACTGCATCTGGCTGAGCCTTTCATTTTTTTAATTGCATTGATTCACCAGAGGCTAGAGATATAAGAACAGTTAACAAGTAAGGACCAGCTCTCACGGAACTTAAACTTAGATTTTAGTGGACAGAGACAAGTAAACAAGAAAATATCACACAGTTGTAACTACTATGTAAATATAACTCAAATTGGGTAATGAGAGAGAGAAACTGAGTAGTTACTTAGACTGGGTGATCAGGAAAACTCTTGATATGTGTGAGGCTAAGAGACTCCAAGCAGAGGAAACAGCTAGTACTCAAAGGACTTAGGGAAGAAACGAGCTTGCAAGTTCAAGGAAGTAAGAGAAGGTTCATGTGCCTGGAGCATAGTGTTCAAGGAGGGGAATGATACAGCATGAGATTTGAGGGGCAGTGATCAAATCATGTAGGGCTTTAAAAGCACTAGGGTGAGTTGGAGTTTATTTCAATTATGATGGAAAATCATTAGAAATTTTTAAAAACAGAAATCGTGGTGGGTGTGGTGGTTCCTGCCTAGAATACCAGCTGCTCAGGAGGCTGAGGTGGGAAGATTACTTGAGCCCAGGAGGTTGAGGCTGCAGTGAGCTGTGATTGTACCACTATACTTACTCCAGCCTGAGTGACAGAGTAAAACCCTGTCTCGAAAAAAAATTAAAAATAGGCCAGGTACAGTGGCTTATGCCTATAATCCCAGCACTTTGGGAAGCCAAGAAAGGTGGATCACAAGGTCAGGAGTTCAAGACCAGCCTGACCAATATGGTGAAACTGTCTTTACTAAAAATACAAATAGTAGCTGAGCATGGTGGCACATGCCTGTAATCCCAGCTGCTGGGGAGGCTGAGGCAGGAGAATCACTTGAACCCAGGAGGTGAAGGCTACAGTGAGTCAAGTGCACTGCACTCCAGCCTAGGTGACAAAGCAAGATTCCATCACAAATAAATAAATAAACCCAAAATGAATCAACAACAATATGACAAAATAATTTTTTTGTTTTTTTGAGATGGAATCTCGCTCTGTTGCCCAGGCTGGAGTGCAGTGGCGCAGTTTCGGCTCACTGCAACCTCTGCCTCCTGGGTTCAAGCAATTCTCCTGCCTCAGCCTTTCTTGTAGCTGGAATTACAGGCATCTACCATCACATCCACCTAATTTTTGTATTTTTAGAAGAGACGGGATTTCACCATGTTGACCAGGCTGGTCGAACTCCTGACCTCAGGTGATCCACCTGCCTCGGCCTCCCAAAATGCTGGGATTATAGGTGTGAGCCATCGCGTCAAGCTGACAAAAGGAAATTATGTGCTACACTGATAGGATCCAGTGAGAGTTCCGTATCACTTTGCTGATATTTCTAATGTTGCATAACCTGAATCATAGGAAACATCAGAGAAATACAAATTAAGGGACAATCTTTATAAAGATTCCAGGTCAAAGCCGGGCATGGTGGCTCATGCTTTTATCCCAGCACTTTGGGAGGCTGAGGCAGGCACCTGAGATGAGTAGTTCGAGACCAGACTGACCAACATGGAGAAACCCAGCCTATACTAAAAATACAAAAAAACTAGCCACGTATGGTGATGCATGTCTGTAATCCCAGCTACTGGGGAGGCTGAGGCAGGAGAATTACTTAAACCCAGGAGGCGGAGGTTGCGGTAAGCCAAGATTGCACCATTGCATTCCAGCCTGGGCAACAAGAGCAAGACTCTGTCTCAAAAAAAAAAAAATGATTCAAGGTCAAAAAAGTCAAGAAAAGACTGAAGAACCATCCTAGACTATAAAGAGACTGAGAGACATTACAGGTAAATGCAGTACATGATTCTACACTGGTCTTTTGCTTTAAAGGACATAATTGAGGTTATTAGAGAAAACGGAATGGGGTCTGAGGATTAGATGATAGTAACAGCAATGTTAATTTCCTTTTTTTTTTTTTAAAAAAAAAAAAAAGAGGTTTCACCATGTTGGTCAGGCTGGTCTTGAACTCCCGACCTCAGGTGACCCACTCACCTTGGCCTCCAAAGTGCTTGGATTACAGGCGTGAGCCACCACGCCTGGCCTGTTAATTTCTTGATGTTGATGGTTTCATTGTACTTACAAAGGAGAATGTCCTTGTTGTTAGTAAGTATACCTTAAAATATCAGAGGGTTGTGGAACGTAAGATTGATAACTTACTCTTAAATGATTTAGGATAAAAGAGTTCCTCTACTACCCTTTCAGTGTTTCTGTAATGTACTTTTTTTTTCACTTTTGCAGTTTTTTTGTTTGTATTAATTGTAGAAGAAATTACTCTGGCCACTCTAGAGATAAGATTATATGCAAGGCAAGAGTGGATTCCAGCAATTCTTTTTTTTTTTGAGACGGAGTTTCGCTGTTATTACCCAGGCTGGAGTGCAATGGCACGATCTCGGCTCACTGCAACCTCTACCTTCTGGGTTCAAGCAATTCTCCTGCCTCAGCCTCCCGAGTAGCTGGCACTACAGGCGCGCACCACCATGCCCAGCTAATTTTTCTATTTTTAGTAGAGACAGGGTTTCACCTTGTTGACCAGGATGGTCTCGATCTCTTGACCTCGTGATCCACCCGCCTTAGCCTCCCAAAGTGCTGGGATTATAGGCGTGAGCCACCGCGCCTGGCCGTTTTCCAGCAATTCTTTTAGGAAGCTGTGGCCAAAATTTATATGAACAATACCATATGCCACGAGGATGATAATAGTGGAGAAGAAAGGAGTGATGGTTTCAGGGTTTCTTTTGGAAGCAGAATCCACAGAACTTGCTAATAGATTGGATATAAACATAATGCCTTTCACCGTTAGTGACAGCCAGTGTACCAAAACAGAATGCTGGACCAATATGTGATAAAGCTGAGTTTTGAGTTTGGACCAAGTAGTCTGATCTTTCTGAGCCTCACTTTTCATCGGTAAATGGAGATCTTAATATCAGCCCTGTGTAAAGAGTCTAAAAAGCATTCTTTTTAATAAATTGAACATTGAAACCTAAACATTTGTGGGGTTTTTTGTTTGTTTGTTTTTATGAGATTGAGTCTTGCTCTGTCCAAGGCTGGAGTGCAGTGGCATGATCTAGGCTGACTGCAACCTCCACCTCCTGGGTTTAACAGTTCTTCTGCTTCAACCTCTCAACTAGCTGGGATTACAGGTGCCTGTCACCACACCAGGCTAATTTTTGTATTCTTAGTAGAAACAGGGTTTTACCATCTTGGCCAGGCTGGTCTCGAACTCCTGACCTCAAGTGATTTGCCCACGTTGGCCTCCCAAGTGGAGGAATTTGTAAATAAATCCCTAGTTATTTATATATAAAGTAAATGGGGTTGGGCCCAATGGCTCATGCCTATATGATCCCAGCACTTTGGGAAGCCAAGGTGGGTGGATCACGAGGTCAGGAGTTCAAGACCAGCCTGGCCAAAATGGTGAAACCCCTTCTTTACTAAAAATTTAAAAATTAGCTGGGCGTGGTGACGGGCGCCTGTAATCCCAGCTACTCAGGAGACTGAGGCAGTAGAATTGCTTGAAACTGGAAGGCAGAGGTTGCAGTGAGCCAAGATTATGCCACTGCACTCCAGCCTAGGCGAAAGAGCGAAACTCTGTCTCAAAATAAATAAAATAAATGGGAATATTTTTCAAGATAAGACTTTGGAAGTACTTTACTAATCAATATTCTTACAGAGAAGTTTCATATAGCATTTCCTGCTACTTCGGAAGTATGAAGCTTGGAAAATATATCTTGAAATTTTTGTTATCAGATCGATGAGGTCCTGAGACAGGAAGACAAAGCTGAAGCCATGTCTGGCCATATTGATCAGTTTCTGATAGCCACGTTCATGCAGCTAAGACTCATCTACAACACACACATGGCAGATGAGAAATTGGAGAAGGATGAGATCATCAAATTGTATAGCTGTATCATTGGCAACATGATTTCGGTAAGGGCACTTCTGCAAAATTTCAGCTTCCCATCAGTCTCTCAGCCTGCCTGGGTTCTAAAGCCAGAATCCATGCAGATGTTCCAGTGAGTCCTGTGTCACTTGGTAGAATTTTACATGCATTATATAGCAAGCTACTGATGGCTTTCATTGGATGCTGGGCTATACTCCATCCCACCTTACTGTTAGGATAAAATAAAATGCTTACAGACTACCTAGCTTCTTCTGCCAGTTTCTTCATCAGGCATGGTAGGCCCTAGCTGACTTTTCACAGATAAGTATGCTTACATTAAAAATGCTAAGTAGCCTGGTTTGATCAGTATACATTGTATGCATGAATTAAAATATCACTCTGTATTCCATAAATTTGTATAGTTATTACATGTCAACTAAAAATAAAAGGGAGAATTTTGCCAATGATTTATCTTTAGAGCAGATTATAAGGATAATATAGACATTCACTTGGATTTCAAAGATACTCACTTGGATTTCAATATCAATATGCTTTCTTAAATTGGGGCTAAAAGGGTGGACTTAATGACACCAACTAGCCAGAAATTACAGATTTGGCATAACAGGAAATAATTTCACAGGTAAAAACAAATACTTTGGCCAGGCACAGTAACTCACGCCTCTAATCCCAGCACTTTGGGAGGCTAAGGCGGGTGATTCACAAGGTCAGGAGTTCAAGACCAGCCTTGCCAAGATGGTGAAACTCTGTCTCTACTAAAAATCCAAAAAATTATGGGTGTGGTGGCAGGCGCCCATAATTTCAGCTGCTTGGGAGACTAAAGCAGAGAATTGCTAGAACCCAGGAGGCAGAGGTCACCAGGAGCCAAGATTGCACCACTGCACTCCAGCATGGGTGACAGAGTGAGATTCCATCTTAAAGAAACAACTTTTACAATTAGAAAGAAGTACACCAATTAATTTTGCCTATTACTAGAGGCTTAGGGGAGTATGCTGTTTTGTTTTTTCATTATTACTCTGAATTTTTTTTATTTTTTCTTTATTTTTTAAAAGACAGGATTTCACCATGTTGGCCAGGATGGTCTCGCTCTCTTGACCTCATGATCCACCTGCCTCGGCCTCACGAAGTGCTGGGATTACAGGCATGAGCCACCACACCCAGCTATTACTCTGAAATTTTAAAAATACAACATAATTGAATGTTTACCAGAATTTGCCACCCAGATTTATATTCTTTATTCTCTATATTGAGTTTTACACCTCCCTGATACAATTATGTCTGGATAGCTATTTCAGATAGAGAGCCTTGCCCGGGAGGCCTCCACTGGAGTACTAAAAGACCTAATGCATGGCCTCATCACCTTAATGCTGGATTCTCGGATTGAAGATCTTGAGGAAGGACAACAGGTCATCCGCTCTGTGAACCTCTTGGTGGTGAAGGTTCTGGAGAAGTCGGACCAGACTAACATCCTGAGGTATATCTGTACTCCCAGCCAAACGAGCCTGGGACATCCTCTCTTTCGTCTATACCTAGAAACCTTAACCTCCATAAGTCAACTTCCTAGGCAACCTAATAATCACAAATCAACACTTAAGTGTGCCTCGGAAGTTGATTTATTACTCTTCATCATGGACCAAAGGTATTTTAGCCTGAGACCATAGCTAAAACTAGTAGCTACTCAGCCAGTCAATATCATGCATTTTCTAGAATAGGACTGTAAAGTTTGTTAGGTACATTTTTCTTGTACATTTCAGGTACATTTTATTCTTTCTCAGCTACCAATCACAATGAAAAACAGAATGACAAACCTTACACTTACCAAGTGGTGACTTACAAGGCTTAAACAATGTTTATTTTCTTAACTGAATGTCAGGTACTCCAGGATATGTCCTGATCCATGACCTCTCAATTTATTAGATGGATAGAGTAATCTCACTTGCTCTTTCAATTACTAATTTTAATTGGAATGCAGGTTTGAAACTTAATGCTGTTGTGTTGGGTTTTTCTTCCAGTGCCCTACTTGTTTTGCTCCAAGACAGCCTGCTAGCAACAGCCAGTTCTCCCAAATTCTCAGAGCTTGTTATGAAGGTGAAGTTGAAATGATTTGATTTCTTTTCTCTCAAAGATGCAATCACTTTGTTAAAAGTATGGGGAAAGAGGAATTGGAGCTAAGAAAGATATAGGCTCAAATCAACCAAGTCACACCTGAAAAAAATATATTTTTCATAATAAAAATATTAATAAAATAAATTTTAAAAAATTTAGCTGGGTGTGGTGGCATTCTTTTATGGTACCAGCTACTCAGGAGGCTGAGGTGAAAAGATTGCTTAAACCCAAGAGTAAGCTTGATCACACCACTACACTCCAGCCTTGACAATAGTGAGACTCAGTCTCTAAAATATATAGAGAGTTTTTAATATATATGTGTATTATATACATGTATATAATACACACACACACACACACACACACATATATATATATAAATTGGTCTTCTGTTTTTCCCTTCCTACAATTTATATCCTAAGTTCAGGCCTGAACAGTTTGTGGCCTCAAACAGTGAAAGGGAGCAGGTATTTTGTAAATATTTTACTAATTCTCTAAAAATCAAAAGGAAAGAAGTTTGAGAAATTTTATTTATTTTGGGAGAAAAGATATATATAGCCCTGTGATATTTGGTCTCTTTTTACAAAAGAGACCAAATGAACATTTATAACATTGTAATACTGTTATTACACTGCAGTAGTATCAGATATTTTGTCTCCTTGTGTTAGATTTGGTTAAGCAACATGAACTACTTTATTCTCAGTTACCAAGGAAACCCAAGACAGAATTGCTACCACGTTAAATGACGGCCCCTAGCTCTGGGGAGTGGGAAGGAGTAGACATGGATGATTAGATGATGACTGGACACACATCAGCTGGTGTCATGGTAGAAGTGATTACAATTTTTCATGTTTTAGCAGCTGAACTTGAAAGATATGTGCCACATTTATATCCCTGGCCATCTTTTAGAAGTGAGCCCAGAGCTTAGGGAAGATGAATGGTGACAAATGATCCTCATTCTTCAGTCACTCCTTCTAATTCTTTTATTCTTTTCAATAGTGTCTCTGGAGAATGGTTCGATTATTACCTGATACCATAAATAGCATTAACCTGGACAGAATTCTTCTGGATATCCACATTTTCATGAAAGTCTTCCCCAAAGAGAAACTGAAGCAATGCAAAAGTGAATTTCCCATAAGGACCCTAAAGACCCTGCTACACACCTTATGCAAATTAAAAGGGCCCAAGGTGAGTAAGAATCACAACTGGTCTTTGAGGGAGCTTGAGAGAAAATCCTGGAAATGGTGATGCTACCAGTCATGCATGTATCTCCCTCAGATCCTGGACCACCTAACGATGATTGACAACAAAAACGAATCTGAGCTGGAGGCCCATCTCTGCCGGATGATGAAGCACAGTATGGACCAGACTGGGAGCAAGTCTGATAAGGAAACAGAAAAGGGAGCATCTCGAATAGTGAGTGACCTGACTTGAAAGATTGAGGGAAATGAGGCTACACTGCAAGTGATCTTATCTAAGGTGTAGGTCACCTGGAGACTCTTTCTGAAGGCCCCAGGGGAAGGCTCAGGAACCGGTCTAATCAGTCTCCTGCTGTGATGCAGTAACCATTTCCACCTTGAAATTTTAAAATCTAAACTAAGTATAACCCTGTGGTTTTTGGTCCCCAAGAAAGATGGCTAAGGCATTGGTCACGAGATAAATAGCTAGCTCTACTTAACCTGGGAAGAATGGGTCAGTTCCCTCTCTATCAAGTTGAGGTGGAAATCTGAGACCGGAGATTCAGTAACCCAAACGTCAGTGTTTCTGCTACAAGACCCTACATCATTGGTGCATCTGTTATCTGTAGGAACATACCAGTAAGGCCCAGATTTTGAGATGTTTTCTGTTCATGTCCAACCATCAGTTCCTAATGAATAACTCAAGTATAACCAGTTCTTCCTTGTGTCTTTGAACTTTTCAGGATGAAAAATCATCAAAGGCCAAAGTGAATGATTTCTTAGCTGAGATTTTTAAGAAGATTGGCTCTAAAGAGAACACTAAAGAGGTAAGAGTGAAAGGGTTAAACAGAATGGAGTCTGCTTTACGGAAAAGGGACACTAACATCCATCCTCACCTCTTCCTGTTTCTTGTTCACCAGGGACTAGCAGAGTTATATGAATATAAGAAGAAATATTCAGATGCTGACATTGAGCCATTTCTGAAAAATTCCTCACAGTTCTTCCAGAGCTATGTTGAGAGAGGCCTTCGGGTGATTGAGATGGAGAGGGAGGGCAAAGGCCGCATTTCCACTTCAACAGGTAATGGATTTCTTTTATAGCTCCAGGAATAAGCTCAACGTAGCTCCTAGCTCAGGAACCCGGAGTTTTGGTTGGTTTACATTTGTATCCATGAATCTCAATTCTTAATGGTAACCAAATGATCTTCTCATTGCTATAT
Source organism: Callithrix jacchus (assembly GCF_049354715.1). Lineage (NCBI taxonomy): Eukaryota > Metazoa > Chordata > Mammalia > Primates > Cebidae > Callithrix > Callithrix jacchus. The sequence goes on along the minus strand of NC_133511.1, from coordinate 111,800,314 downwards.
CCAGTGGTCAATTCTCAGCCAACTGACTTGACCCATCATCAGAATTTGACAATGGTAAATTGTTCCCTGCCTTTGCTTGAGACAGCTTCTTCACTTGGCTTCAAGTTGTCCACTCTATCTTGTTTTCCTCTAATCTCACTGGCTGTTCCTTTTTGGCTTTTGACTGATTCTTGCTCACTCTGACCTCTTAACTGTGGACATCCTCCAGGGTTCAGTCTGTGGTTGTCTTCTCCCTTTCTTTTATTTCCTTAATGAATTCATCTGCTTTCACCACTTTAAATAACATTTAAATCTCCAGCTTAGACCTCCTTCCTGATTTCCAAACTGCTATAACCTTCATGATATCTCCACCTGGGTTTCAACAGACATTGTTTCTTCCTTTTTTATTTTTTATTTTTTTGAGACAGTCTCACTCTGTCACCCTGGCTGGAGTGCAGTGGTGCAATCTTGGCTCACTGCAACCTCCACCTCAAGAGTAGCTGGGACCATGGGCAGGCACATCACACTCAGCTAATTTTTGTAATTTTAACAGAGACAGGGTTTTACCATGTTGGCCAAGCTGGTCTTGAACTCCTGACCTGAGGTGATTTGTCCACCTTGGCCTCCCAAAGTGCTGGGATTACAGGGCTGAGCCACCACGCCTGGCCTCAAATAGGCATTGTAAACTCTACATGTCAAAAACCGAACTCCTGATCATCCCCTAAGCCTGATCCATTTGAGTTCTTTTCCATCTTGGCAACTTTATCCTTCTAGGTTGTTAATATCCAAAGCTTTTGAGTCTTCTCTTCCTTTCTACCAGGAAATTATTGGCTCTACCTGCAAACCATATGCAGAATCTGTCCACACTTCTCACCTTCACTGCTACTACCTTGGTGTGATATGTTCTCTCTCATCTGGATTATTGCATTATCTTCCTACCTGATCTCCCTGCTTCCACCCTGCCTCCCTCTATTCTTTTCCACACATAGCATCAAAATGACGCTAATGACACATTTTCCAGAAGCGCTCCCTTTCACTCAGCAAAAGCAAAAGGCCTTTTTTTTTTTTTTTTTCCAAGATGGAGTTTCACTCCTGTTACCCAGGCTGGAGTGCAATGGCGCGATCTTGGCTCACTGCAACCTCCGCCTCCTGGATTCAGGCAATTCTCCTGCCTCAGCCTCCCAAGTAGCTGGGATTACAGGCACGCGCCACCATGCCCAGCTAATTTTTTTTGTATTTTTAGGAGAGACGGGGTTTCACCATGTTGACCAGGATGGTCTTGATCTCTTGACCTCGCAATCCACCCACCTCGGCCTCCCAAGGTGCTAGGATTACAGGCTTGAGCCACCGCACCCAGCTGCATATTTTTCTTAAAGTTTAAATGCTCACAAAAGACCTTTTAAAGGTCTCTGAGGTCCTGTGTTTGTAGGACCTGCCAATACCTCTAGCACCTCATCACTTACTCTGTTGTTTCACTCTAGCTCCACCAGCCCCCCCCCCCCCATTTCTTTTTGAATCAGGGTCTCTCTCTCTCTGTCACTCATGCTGGAGTGCAGTGGTGCAATCATGGCTCACTGGGTTTGAGCAATCCTCCCACTTCAACCTCCTGAGTAGCTGGGACTACAGGTGCATGTCACTGTGCTTGGCTAATTTTTGTATTTTTTGTAGAGACAGGGTTTCTCCTTGTTGCCCAGGCTGGTCTCTAACTTCTGGGCTCAAATGAGTCACCCACCTCAGCCTCCCAAAGTGCCAGGATTTCAGGGGTGAGCCACCTTGCCTGGCCTCCCCCTGGTTGTTTCTGAAAGACACCAGGCATGTGTCTTCTTAGGGCCTTTGCACTGGCTATTTCTTACACATAAATGTTCTTCCTAAGATGGGTTCATTGCCTAGCTCCCTTTCCTCTTTCACATCTTTGTTCAGATACCACCATCTTAGTAAAACCTTTTCTTTTTTAAGATGGGAGTCTTGCTCTGTTGCCCAGGCTGCAGTGCTATGGCACGATCTTGGCTCACTGCAGCCTCCGCCTCCTAGGTTCAAGAAATTCTCCTGCCTCAGCCTCCCAAGTAGCTGGTATTATAGATGTGTACCATCATGCCAAGTTTTATATTTTTAATAGAGACAGGGTTTCACCATGTTGGTCAAGCTGGTCTCAAACTCTTGACCTCAGATGATCCACACACCTTAGCCTCCCAAAGTACTGGGATTATAGGTGTGAGCCACCGCTCCTGGCCAGCAAAATCTTATTGTTTAAAACTTCTAACCTCTCCCTCACCCTGCCATAGCACTTACTTTTTTTTTTTAAGACGGGGTTTCACCATGTTGGTCAGGCTGGTCTTGAACTCCCGACCTCAGGTGATCCACCTGCCTTGGCCTCCAAAGTGCTTGGATTACAGGTGTGAGCCACCATGCCTGGCAGCACTTACACCTCTAACATACTATATAATGTATTTATCAGGTTAATTGTTCAGCATCTGTGTCTAATCATGCATATCAAATCATGTCAAATTATGCATATTTCAGCCAATGATGGACTGTATATATGATGGTGGTTCCATAAGATTATTTATTGGTTTTGAGACAGGCTATCATCCAGGCTGGAGTGCAGTGACATGATCTTGGCTCACTGTAACCTCCACTTCCTGGGTTCAAGTGATTCTTTTGCCTTGGCCTCCCAAATAGCTGGAATTACAGGTGTGTGCCACCACACCCAAATTTTTTGTGTGTATTTTTAGTAGAGACAGGGTTTTGCCATGTTGCCCCAGCTGGTCTTGAACTGGTCTCAAGTGAGCCACCCACTTCAGCCTCCCAAAGTTTTAGGATTACAGGTGTGAGCCACCATGCCCAGCCAGTCCCATAAGATTACAATGGAGCTGAAAAGCACCAAATGGTATCACCTAATGATATGATAGCTGTCATATCGTAGTGCAATTATTTTTCTATAAATTTAGTGTAACCTAAGTGTGCCGTGTTTATAAAATCGACAGTAGTGTCCTAGACATTCATCTTCACACACCACCCACTCACCTAGAGCAATTTCTAGTTTTACAAGCTCCATTCCTGGTAAATGTTCTATACAGATGTACCATTTATTTATTTATTTTTTTTTTGAGACGGAATCTCACTCTTATTGCCCAGGCTGGAATGCAATGGTGCAATCTCAGCTCATCGCAACCTCTGCCTCCCGGGTTCAAGTGATTCTCCTGCCTCAGCCTCCCGAGTAGCTGGGATTACAGGTGCCTGCTACCACGCCCGGCTAATTTTTTGTATTTTTAGTAGAGACGGGGTTTTACTATGTTGGTCAGGCTAGTCTCGAACTGCTGACCTCAGGCGATCCACCCACCTCTGCCTCCCAAAGTGCTGGGATTACAGGCATGAGCCATCACACCTGGCTCCATTTATCTTTTATACGGCATTCTTACTGTACCTTTTCTTTGTTTAGAAATACTTAACGTTGTGTTAAAATTGCCTACAGTATTCAGTACAGTAACATGCTGTACAGATTTGTAGCCTAGGTGTATGGCAGGTTATACCAACTAGGTGTTCGCATAACAATAAAATTACCTAACAATGCATTTCTCAGAATGTATCCCTGCCTTTAAGCAACACATGATGATATTTGCTAAATGATAGGAATGAATGCAATAACTAAGTTTAAGCTGAAATATTACTGCCCCCACAGTGAAAAAGCCCCTATTTGAGAATTACCACTTACAGGATCTAGAGACAAACGGGAAGATTTAAGAGGTTTCAGTTATAGAAAATAGCTATCATGAGCCTTCATCCAAGACAAGAGAGACCCAACTACAAAAGGGCCCTCTCATCAGTGCTGTGCTTAGTTCCGAGTTTAGTGACATTCACTTACACTTCCACCAGGATATCAGGTGTGAGCCACCTTGAGAATGTGTTTGCCCATCACAGCATGTCCCTTTGTGGTTTTCAGACCCTGATCAAATCCACTCAACCTGTATCTTGCTAGGCTGAAGCTTCAGTTAAATTTTGTTCTCTCAAACAGTTGGGAGTTCTTTTTTGTTTTTGACGCCTTAAATTACACCTTTCCAAGACTGTATGAGTCTTTTCATTTTTTGAGATAGGGTTTTTTTTGTTTCTGTGGGGTTTGAGAGAGGGTCTCACTCTGTCATCTAAGTTAGCTTACTGCAGCCTTCCAGGTTCAAGTGATTCTCATGCCTCAGCCTCCCTAGATAGCTACCACTCCCAGCTAATTTTTGTATTTTTTATAGAGACAGGGTTTCACCATGTTGGCCAGGCTGGTCTTGAACCCCTGACCTCAAGTGATCCCCCTGCCTTAGCCTCCCAAAGTGCTGGGATTACAGGCGTGAGCCACTGCACCTGGCCAGGGTCTCATTTTGTTGCCCAGGCTGGTCTTCGACTCTTACGAGGTCTTTTTCTTGAAGTGTGGTGAGCAGAATGGCAAACACTGTGCCACATGTCAGCTTACCATAGTTTGATCAGAACAGGCATCCTTTCCTTGTTTCCAAAGCCCTTTTTGGTGATGTTCAATGTGTGATAATTTTGGCCTAAACAGCACTTTAGCAGCACAAGCATGTATTCCCAGTGATTATTGAGTTGATTTCGTGCCTTAAAGTAATTAGACATCTCTTATTGCTACTTTGACATAATCCTTCATTCATTTTTCACCCTCTCAGAGGATTCTCCTCATCTTTACATTAAAGGAGTCTTTTTTCCCTGGAGTAACCTGTTGTACTTTTCTATTACCATAAGGCAGTGTTTCCTCCTAGTACCTTATCTTTGGGGCCTGTGGAATGCATTTGTATTGATACCAAGTGAAGTATTTTAAATGCCTGCATTGTATCATTGTTATTCTCAGAAATTTAGGAAGTGTGATTTTTTTTGTTTTGGTTTCTTTTTTGGTTTTCCTCTCTCCTGCCAGAATATTGATCTTAGTGGAAGGGTTACAAACACTCCAGTTCTCTGCCTTCTTTAGATAATTGTTGGACACCTCCTTATGTTCCCCATGAATATGCCATAGCCTTGAACACCTTGCTTCCTTCACAGGTTTGAATGAGTTTCACCTATGTGTCGTTGGTCCAAACTTAATCTAATTCTTCCAAACATTTAAGGTCCTTGAGTTTTCAGTGGGCGATTACATTATCCTCAGGAGTAGCTTCAGCTTTTTGGATTGCCCAAGTTAGCCCTGGGATTACTGGAATACAGCCCCTGCATCATCCAGGATGTAGAGGGATGATCCAATTTACATTCTGCCTTTATCAATTCTTGGCATTCTCAAGAAGCTTATATTGTATATTATTTCAGAGCACCCTTTATCACCAACCCCAGATAGATTCTTGTGGAATTTTTAGTTTTCAAGTATAGTGACAATATTCAAGCCCCACGAAATTCTTAATTGTTCTTTTTGGTGGGAGATAAACTTCAGATGGGAGATATGTGGCTATCTGAATATTCTTCCTACTTTTTCCTCTCTAGGCATCTCCCCTCAGATGGAGGTCACCTGTGTCCCCACATCCACAAGCACAGTGTCTTCCATAGGTAACACAAATGGGGAAGAAGTGGGGCCATCTGTCTACCTGGAAAGGCTAAAGATCCTCCGACAGCGATGTGGTCTGGACAACACAAAGGTACTGCTCCTTTTCTTCTGTGCAACTCAGGGAGGGGAGTCACAGCAGGTCCGAGGCAGGCCGGCCCACAGAGAAGTGGCTCAGTCTTGGTGTATGTTGTTCTGGAGCTGCATCTTGACTTGCTTGACCTGATCTTAGATAATCTCTCTCCTTCTCTCAATAGCAAGATGACCGACCCCCGTTGACCTCTTTGCTCTCCAAACCAGCAGTTCCTACCGTCGCCTCTTCCACAGACATGCTCCACAGCAAACTCTCTCAGCTCCGGGAATCGCGGGAACAGCACCAGCATTCAGACCTGGATTCTAACCAGACTCACTCTTCAGGAACTGTGACCTCCTCCTCCTCCACAGCTAACATAGACGACTTGAAAAAAAGACTGGAAAGAATAAAGAGCAGTCGCAAATGAAGCTGCCCCATTCCCCTGGTACCCTGCAGCTTTAGTTTACTAAACTAGAAGTCCTCATAGTTTAAAGTGGCCTCAGCAGGCCTAGTGTACACAAACTGGTTGTATGTATCATGCCGTGGAGCTGGGGGAGGAGTCGTTGTGGCACAAGTATTTGTACATACTCTGCTTCTCTCCGTCAGCGTCCCGCCGCTCTAGAAGACTGTCTGTGGATGAGTTTAGTGTACAGACTTGTAAACAGCTGCCCCTTCTGCTCAGTCTAGTTCCCAGATCATTTTCTTTTTAATTGCTCATTTGTAAAATTGTCCTAATCTTTCCTAGCTTTCTAATAGTTAATATTAGAAACTCTTTAACAGTTTTCCTTTCAGTTTGTGAGCTCTTCTCTCTGTTGCCCTGAAGGGTCACTGTATTCTGTATGAATGCATGGCATGATACAACTAATTTAAGAGTCTTTTATAAATAAAGTTTGCATTAACTATACCTGACTCCCAAGATGCTCCATATCATGGAGCATTGGGCAGCAATTTGTTTAACCTCTTTTGGTACCAGCTGGGTATTCAGCCAGTTAGAGAAAGGTTAATTACTGCTTACAGAACTTCCCTTCTTCTTGGCTCACAGACTTGGAGCTGTCTTCTATTCCTTTGTAATGGAAGGAACTCGCCTTTGCTGCTTTCCACATGCAGCTCCTAGGGAGCAGAAAAATCTCATCCTTGTTTTTGAGATTTTGGTCATGACTTCCCTTTCATTATCACCAGTTGTTTCAAGGAGCTCTTGGACATCCTACCACTTTGCTGACCAAAGGCACACAAGATTGTGCCCAGAGATTGGCTGGGCTTCAGTGGTTCTCACACTTATGAGAACCAGACTTGGGTTCATTTGACTAATGGAGTTTGGGAAAGCTTAGTGGTTTCCTCCCTGGTTATCTGAGCCTCTTTTGGTCCAGGCTAACAGTTGCTTCACATTCAGAGTAAGGACTAGAAAGTGAGCTGAGCATTCACCTCTGGAATAAAATCCATAGGACCTCCCTCCACAGTCAGAAAAACTCTTAAGGATGAAAAGGTACTGGATTCAGGAGGAGATTTTGGGCAGTTATAAAGTTCAAAAGAACTTTTCTGTTGTAGCTCACCTTCTACTCAATTGATGTCCAAGAAATGAAAGACTGATGGGGGGGCCACGGTGGCTCCGGCCAGTTGTCCTGGCGCTTGAGGAGGCAAGGCCATGAGTTCAAGGCCAACCTGAGCAACGTTACTTGCTCTCATTGATTGACAAAAAAAAAAGACTGATGGAAGATTAATCTTGTATAGGTTCCAGTCATCGTTTTTAGGTGGCCCCTGAGCCTCTTGAAATTCAATTTCTCTCCTTTATAATGGAAACACGGGACTGGGTATTTGTTCACTGAAGAGATAGAGGCATTTGCTGCTATAGTGGAAAGCTATTTAGAAAGAATGGTTACACAGGCTGGGCCTGGTGGCTCACACCTATAACGTTAGCATTTTGGGAGGCTGAGCTGGGTGGATCACTTGAGCCCAGGAGTTCAAGACAAGCATGGGCAACATGGCTCTACCAAAAAAAAAATTAACTGGGCATAGTGGCTCAAGCCCGTAGTCCCAGCTACACGGGAGGCTGAGATGGGAGGATCACCTGAGCCCAGGAGGTCAAGGCTGCAGTGAGCCATGATCACTCCACTGCACTCCAGCCTGGACAACAGAGCGAGACCTTGTCTCAGAAGAAAAGAGTGCTGTACTCCGGTCTGGAATTAGCACAGCTGATTTGAAAAACCCAAGTTCCTAGAGCTTACAACACTGACCACTATGTTGGAAGAAAACAGACTTAGGAGAACATGTATCATTGTTTAAAAAGCAGGTCCTCTGTGTTACAAGTAATTCTGAATCCCTTTCCCCCTTGATTGAGTTGATGCTCTGGGCTGTCAAGATCCTGCAAGCTCACTGCCTTTCAGTCAACCAGAACCAAAGAATGAGGGCAAGGAACTCTCCTGTTTTCTGATGTGTTGAAAAATGAGAAAAAAATGTTAAGCAGAAGGGCTGAAGATCCCTATCTTAGGTCCCTTCCTGCTGAAAACCACATTAGAAGAAGATCCAAGGCCAGATACCGTAACCACAGGGATTCCCTGCTCCACTCCACTATCCCATGCCTGAGGCCAACATTGATCTTTATTCTTCCCCTGAGCTCATGGATGGGACTTCTCAAGGGAAAGCCATGCTGTATCCTACACCTGTGACCTCTGCCAACAGTAACCATGAAGAATGTGCTAAGAAAGGGTATCTTTGAAGTTCTGGGAGTCTTGCTCTGTCACTCAGGCTGGATGGCGTGCAGTGGCATGATCTCTGCTCTCTACAACCTCTGCCTCCTGAGTTCAAGCAGTTCTGCCTCAACCTTACAGGAAGCTGGGATTACAGGTGCCCACCACCAGACCTGGCTAATTTTTGTATTTTTAGTAGAGTCGGGGTTTTACCAGGTTGGCCAGCTGGTCTCCCACTCCTGACCTCAGGTGATCCATCAGCCTCAGTCTCTGCTAGTGCTGGGATTACAGGCGTGACTCACCACAGCCTGTGACTCTTACAACTTAAAATTTGAGATCCCATGTCTTGGAAAAATAAATTGTTCCAGCTGGTAACTGCTGTGTGAGGAAACATTCCAGGAAGCAACTACCCCACTGATGGGCTATTTGCAGGACCCAAGGTGAGGAGGAGGCAAGCGGCAGAGCAATAGCCAGGCCCGATGCCCGCTCCGGTTCCCAGGCAATAGTGAGGACACGAGTGGTGATTCACAGAGAGCTTACCCGGGCACTAGGCATTATGCTAAGGTCACTGTGTGAGTTCTCATTTAATCCTCATAACCATAAGAGGTAAGTAAAGTCATTATATACACCGTTTAATATGCAGGTGGCCCTCCAGATCTGTGGGTTTTGTATCTGCAGATTCAACCAACTGCAGATTGAAACTTTGTGGGGAAAGAAAACAATAAAAATAACAATACAATTAAAAACAATGCAAATTTTAAAATACAATATAACAACTACATAGCTAGCATTTATGTTCTATTAGGTATAAGTAATCTAGAGATGATTTGAAGGACAGGTCCGGGCGAAGTGGCTCAACACCTGTAATCCCAGTACTTTGGGAGGCTGAGGCAAGCGGATAACCTGAGGTCAAGAGTTCAATACCAGCCTTACCAACATGGTGAAACCCCGTCTCTACTAAAGATAACAAAAATTAGTCAGGTGTGGTGGTGCTTGCCTGTAATCCCAGCTACTTAGGAGGCTGCGGCAGGAGAATCACTTAAATCTGGGAGGTGACCAAGTAGCCAAGATTACCCAGCTGCCATCATGCCCAGCTGATTTTTATATATTTAGTAGAAATGGGGTTTCACCATGTTAGCCAGGCTGGTCTCAAACTCCTGACTTCAAGTGATCTGCCCTCCTCAGCCTTCCAAAGTGCTGGGATTACAGGTGTGAGCCACCGCGCCCAGCCAAAGGAAGGCATTTAAAAACCGAGCATAGGCCAGACTAGGTCAGGAGAAAAAAAAAGTACTGAGCATATACCTGTTTTTTTATTTTTTTTGAGACGGAGTCTCGCTCTATCACCAGGCTGGAGTGCAGTGGTGCGGTCTCAGCTCACTCCAGCCTCCACCTCCCAGGTTCAAGCGATTCTCTTGCCTCAGCCTCCTGAGTAGATGGGACCACAGGCATGCATCACCATGCCCAGCTAATTTTCATATTTTTAGTAGAGACAGGGTGTCACTGTGTTGGCCAGGATGGTCTTGATTTCCTGACCTTGTGATCCACCTGACTCAGGCTCCCAAAGTGTTGGGATTACAGGTGTGAGCCACCACGCCCGCCCAGATCTGATTTTTATTAACAGGATCTCACTGTTACCCAGGCTGCAGTGCAGGTACAGTGACATGATCATGGCTCACTGCAGCCTCAAGCTCCCAGGCTCAAGGGATCCTCCCAAGTAAACTTGACTGCAATCACATGCCTCCACACCCAACTGATTTTATTTTTTGGGTCTCACCACATTGCCCAGACTGGTCTCACATTCATAGCCTCAAGTGATCCTCCCACCTTAGCCTCCCAAATTGCTGAGATTACAAGTGAACTACCATGCCCTACCTGCTCTGACATCATTTTAATGATAGAAAGATGTAGAGACTTAACTAAAGCACAGGACTCAGTATTTTCTATATTTGAATTCCTACTTTGACCTTTCTTAGCTGTGTGACCTTGGACTAGGGACTTCTCCAAATCTCAGTTTACTCACCTACCTCTTGTGAGGATTAAATGAGATAATCCATTAAAGCCTAGAGTGTGGAACATCTTAAATGCTTGTAAATTCAACCTGCCATCTTTCCTCTCACCTGGTCTGAAGATGGATTCTTTTGGGACAGGGTCTCACTGTGTCACCCAGGATCGAGTGCAGTAGCTCACTGCAGCCTCAACCTCCTGGGCTCAAGGGATTCTTCCACCTCAGCCTCCCGAATGCTGGGACTACAGGTGTGCACCAGGTGGTGGATTCCAAGGTCCTCTTTATCCAGCGGTATTACTGGCTCCTCCTGAGCCCAGAGAGCTGCCCATGAATAGCACTGGGAGCATTGAGGCTCATTGAGAGTCACTTTTATTGGGAACCATAATTTTAGAAACACAAAAATAATTCTTTCACTGGATTGCTTCCAAGAGCCCAGAATATGAGTGGCTCCCTACTCTCCAAACTGATCAATGACCTTCTTTATCCACTTCTTCAGACGGAACACGTGTGTGTAGAAGCCATATTTCCCATCCCGGTCGCAGCCTTCACCCCATGAGACGATGCCCATTTGATACCAGCGGTTGTTAGAGGGGTTCTGAAGAAGAAAGATGAGGTTTCTGATAGAATCAAGTTCAAGGTCACATCAGTATTCCCCTGCCAGGCAACTGTTTCTAGAGACTAGAGTTTCTCCCCACCCCCAGAAGATGTGTTCACCAGGCCCTGGCCTTGCGAGAAGCTCACCTTCATGACAAAGGGTCCCCCGCTGTCGCCTTCACAGGCATCCCCTCGTTTCCCTTCATCGGGCTTGTAACCTTGAGAGAGAACAGCCATGCTCAGGAGTACAGCTCAGTCTGGCCACGCCCCTTCACGAGACACAGCTGGTGAGAGTCCACTTCCCCCTTCCAGTCCTTCTTGCTCTCTGCACTTCCTCACCCTGCACATCCAGTCCTAGCAAATCTTGGGGGCTCTACCTTCAACATAGACCCCAAATCCAACCCCTTCTCACCACTTCTAGCTCTGGCTCCTGAACCACTAGTTTCCTTAACTCTTTGCCCATCTAAAATCTCTTCTCCACCCAACAGGCAGAATAATGCTTTTAAAAAGCATGGTGGCTCATGCCCAAGGCAGGTGGATCACTTGAGCTCTGGAATTCAAGACCAGCCTGGGCAATATGGCAAAATCCTGTCTCTACAGAAAATACAAAAAATTAGCTGGGCATGGTTGCTCGTGCCTGTAGTCCCAGCTACTCAGGAGGCTGAGACAGGAGGATCACTTGTGCCTGGGAGGTTAAGGCTGCAGTGAGCCGTGATCATGCCAGCACACTCCAGCCTGGGTGACAGGGTGAGACCCTATCTCAAAACATAATATAAATTAAAAGACAAAGGAAAAAATTAAAAAATTAAAAAGTTAATCTGCTGAGGATAATAATGGCAGTTGCCTTTATTCAACTCTCCCCACATATCCTCTACATACAATTCAGAACAACACCAACAATAATAAAACTACACAAAAGACCACACCTTGGCTGGATGCAGTGGCTCACACCTGTAAGCCACCTGTAAGTGGCCCACCCAGAAGTTTGGGAGGCCGAGGACTGACCAATACCTAAGGTCAGGAATTTGAAACCAGCTTGGCCAACCTGGTGAAGCCCCATCTCTACTAAAAATACAAAATTAGCCAGGTGTGGTGGTGTGTGCCTGTAGTGCCAGCTACTCAGGAGTCTGAGGCAGAATTGCTTGCACCTGGGAGGCGGAGGTTGCAGTGAGCCAAGATCGTGCCACTGCACGCCAGCCTGGGCCACAGAGCAAGACTCCAACTCAAAAAAAAACAAACCAAAAACACAACACACCTTTAATGTCACTGGAATTCAGTGAAACAACTAAACCTTTAATTAGTATATTTAGTTGTATATCTAATACCTAAACATGTAGGGATATAGATGGAAAAATATTACCTACTAGATAAAAGAAACAGGGGCAATCAAATTAGGAATCATAAATAACTACAAATTCACAAAAGGAACAAATGAAAACTAAAATAGATCCGTACAAAGACACTATAGAAAAACAGAAAATACGAATAAAGAGACCTCAGCTAATAAAATTCTTCCTCAAAACACAACCATGGGCCAGGTGCAGTGGCTCACATCTGTCGTCCCAGCACTTTGGGGGCCAAGGCAGGTGGATTGCTTGAGCACAAGAGTTCAAGACCAGCTTGGACAACATAGTCAGACCCCACTCTACAAAAAATAATTTGAGCAGGTGTGGTGGTGCATGCCTGTGGTCCCAGGCACCCGGGAGGCTAAGGTGAGAGGGTCACTTCAGCATGGGAGGTCAAGGCTGCGATAAACTATGAGCATGCCTCTACACTCTAGCCTGAGTGACAGAGCAAGACCCCATCTAAAAAAAGCCACAACCATGAAGAAAGAAAACTGTAACTGAAATAAATATCCTCAGGCAAACTTGTAAATCTAGAAAAACAACTTCAATCAGAAAATCAAAAGTTAAAAATGAATGGACAAACAGTAAGAAGAAATAAAAAGCGGAAAGTGGTTGAAATGGAACTCAGGCTAAACAAAGAAGAAATCTGAAGCCTGGGCGCAGTGATTCACGCCTGTAATCCCAGCACTTTGGGGAGGCTGAGGTGGGTGGATCACTTGAGGTCAGGAGTTCAAGACCAGCCTGGCCAACATGGAGAAACTTCATCTCTACTAAAAATGTAAAAATTAGCCAGGTGTGGTGGTGGGCACCTGTAATCCCAGCTACTAGGGAGGCTGAGGCAGGAGAATCGCTTGAACCTGGGAGATGGAGGCTGCAGTGAGCTGAGATCACACCACTGCACCCCAGCCTGGGCAACAGAGCGAGTTTCTGTCTCAAAAAAAAAAAAAAGAAAGAAAGAAAGAAAGAAAAGAAAGCAACTAAAAGGGCATTTCAAAAAGGTTCTAGGTATGATGCCTTACAAAAGTAAACTAAAAAAAAAAAAAGGCATGGGCCGGGCACAGTGGCTCACCTGTAATCCCAGCACTTTGGGAGGCCAAGGAGGGCAGATAACAAGGTCAGGAGGTTTGAGACCAGCGTGGCCAACATGGTGAAACCCCATCTCTACTAAAAATACAAAAATTACCCAGGCGTGGTGGTGCGCGCCTGTAATCCCAGCTACTCAGGAGGCTGAGGCAGGAGAATTGCTTGAACCCGAGAGGCGGGTTGCAGTGAGCTGAGATCGTGCCACTGCACTCCAGCCTAGGGGACAGAGCAAGTCTCTGTCTCAAAAAATAGGATTGCTTGAGCCCAGGAGTTCAAAGCTGCAGTGAGCTATGACTGCCACTGCACTACCGCCTGGGCACCAGAGCAAGCAAGACCCTATCTCAAAAATAAATAAATAAATAAAGCAAGCTAGCAAGAGAAAAGTAAACCAGACAAAAACATTTAAAAAAAAAATTTTTTTTGAGACAGTCTCACTTTGTCACCAGGCTGGGGTGCAGTGGCACAATCTTGGCTCACTGCAACCTCCGCCTCCTGGGTTCAAGCGATTCCCCTGCCTCAGCCTCCCGAGTAGCTGGGACTACAGGCTCATGCCACCATGCCTGGCTAATTTTTTTTTTTTATTATTTTAGTAGAGATGGGGTTTCACCATGTTGGCCAAGATGGTCTTGATCTCCTGACCTCATGATCCACCCACCTTGGCCTCCCAAAGTGCTGGAATTACAGGCGTGAACCACTGTGCCTGGCCAAGAAAACTTTTTAAGAGATAAAAGCAGAAATTAATAAGCAACAGAATAGAAAAATAATAGGCCTAATGATTTCATAAATCAAATCCCTAAGTATTTATTTCTAGAAAACTGGCAAGCAATTAGCTAATTTACTCAAGAAAAATAAGATAATACAAATACATAAAATAAGATACCAAGAGGGCCGGGTATGGTGGCTCACACCAGTAATCCCAGCACTTTGGGAGGCCAAGGCAGGTGGATCGATCACCTGAGGTCAGGAGTTCAAGACCATCCAGGCCAATATGGTGAAACCCCATCTCTACTAAAAATGCAAAATTAGCCGGGTGTGGTGGTGGGTGCCTGTAATCCCAGCTATTTGGGAGGCTGAGGCAGCAGAATTACTTGAACCCAGGAGGCAGAGGTTGCAGTGAGCCAAGATCACCCCATTGTACTCCAGCCTGGGCAACAAGAGTAAAACTCTGTCTCAAAGAAAAAAACCCAAGGGAAAAAATTATGAGAGAATACATTGCAGCAGTCAAGAAAGAGACAATAATAGACTTGAACAAATGGGAAGACATTTCTTTTCCTTGGATAAAATGACTCAACATCAAAAATAGATCTGTTCTCCCGGTTAATTTATAAAAGTATCATAATCCCAATAAAAATGCCACCAAGATTTTTTATAGAGCTAGACATATTGAAACTAAAGTTCATATGGAAAAACAAACATGCAAGAATTGCCAGGAAAACACTGGGAAAAAAAAAAAAAAAACTAAAAGAGAACATTAGCCTTCCCAGCTTTGCACGCTAAAGCCTCTGTCATTAAAACAATGTGGCGCTGTGCAGAGACAACAGACCAGGAAGGCTGAGTAGAAAGTCCAGAAACATATCCTCATGATACTCTATCCACAGAAATCCAGAGTGTGGGGCTGGGTGGGCACTGCGGCTCATTCTGATAACCCCAACACTTTGGGAGGCCAAGGCAGGAGGATCACTTGAGCCCAGGAGTTTGAGACCAGCCTGGGTAACAGAGCAAAACCCTTTTTCTACAAATCAAATAAAATCAAAATTAGCTGGGTGAAAGAAAAAATAAAACCTAGGTCAGGCATGGTGGCTCACATCTGTAAACCCAGCAGCTTGGGAGGCCAATGTGGGAGAACTGCTTGAGCCCAGCCAGGAGTTCAAGATCAGCCTGGGCAGCATAGTGAGACTTGTCCCTATTTCAAATAAATAAATAAAAATAAAATACAACCTAGAATGCGATAAAGGTAAAATCTCAAATCATTAGTGCAAAGACAGATTTTTTTATATATGGGAACAGGTTCTCACTCTGTCACCCAGGCTGGAGTGCAATGGCGCAGTCAAACCTCACTGCAGTCTTGAACTCCTAGCAAGCAATCCTCCTAACTCAGCCTCTCAAGTAGCTGAGACTAGAAGGCACACGCCACTCTGCCCAGCTAATTTTTAAAATATTTTCTTGTAGAGACAGGGTCTTGTTATGCTGTCCAGGCTGGTTTTGAATTCCTGGCCTCAAGCAATCCTGCCTCAGCTTTCCAAAATGCCGGGATTACAGGTGTGAGCCACCATACTTGGCCGAGAATTTTTAATAAATGGTGTAGGGACAGCTGATTAGCCACTTGGAAAATGATAAATTAGATCTATACCTCACATCAGACACAAAAATGAACTCCATATGAGTCAGGAATCTAAGTGCAGAAAAATTAAACCAGGTACTAGAAGAAAACATGAGTGAATTCCTCAGTGACTTAGGTACCAGGAAAGGTTTTACTGTTGTTTTTTTGTTGGTGGTGGTTTTTGATATGAAGTCTTGCTCTGTCGCCCAGGTTGGAGTGCAGCGGCACAATCTCAGCTAACTGCAACCTCCAACTCCTGGGTTCAAGCAATTCCTCAGCCTTCCAAGTAGCTGGGACTACAGGCATGAGCTACCACACCCAGCTAATTTTTTTTTTTTTTTACTTTTAATTTTTGTATTTTTAGTAGAGATGAGGTTTCTCCATGTTGGCCAGGCTGGTCTCGAACTCCTGACCTCAGGTGATCGCCTGCCTCGGCCTCCCAGAGTGCTGGGATTACAGGCGTCAGCCACTGTGCCCAGCCAGGAAAGGTTTATCTAACTCTGATTCGAAATCCAGATTCAATAAAATAAAGGATTGATAATTTGACTACCTAGTAATTTTTTAAATTGCATGGCCAAAAAAATTATACATAAGGTTAAAAAAACTGACAAACTAGGAGAAAACATTTGCAATGTATACCACAAATAAAGGCCTAATGTAAATATGAAGAACTCACAAAAATTGATAAGGGACCAAAAAATGGACAAAAACCCATGAAGAGAAAATCCACCCAAAAAAATTATATAATACAGCCAGGCACGCCTGTAATCCCAGCGCTTTGGGAGGCCGAGGTGGGCGGATCACAAGACCAGCCTGGCCAATATGGTGAAACCACCCTGTCTCAAAAAAAGAAAAAAAAAATTATATAATACAAATACCAGCCAGGCATGGTGGCATGCACCTGTAGTCCCAGCTACTTGGGAGGCTGAGGCAGGAGAATCACTTGAGCCTGGGAAGTGGAGGCTGCAGTAAGCCAAGATCATGCCACTGCACTCCAGCCTGGTCGACAGAGTGAAACTGTCTCAAAAAAAAAAATAATTATATAAAAAGGGTCCTTAATCATATGAAAAGATGTTCAACCTCATTTTCAATTTGAAAAATGTCAATTAAAACAATTTCAAGATACTATTTCTCACCTCTCGAATTGGTAAAAATTTTAAAGTGTGACATTCTTTTAGCAAGGTTGTGGGGAAACGGGCGTTCTCATACACTGCTGGAAATGCAGACTGCTACAACCCTTATGGAAAGAAATATGAAAATCTCTTTAAAAACTACACATTTGCCTTTTGACTTAGCAACCTCACTTCTAAAAATGTACTAGGAGAGCCCAGGCGTGGTGGCTCACACCTGTAATCCTAGCAATTTGGGAGGCCGAGTTGGGTGGATCACTTGAGCTCAGAGTTCAAGACCAGTCTGGGTAACATAGTGAGACCCAGTCTCTACAAAAAATCGAAAATTAGCTGGGCATGGTGTTGTGTGCAAGTAGCCCCAGCTACTCAGGAGGCTGAAGTGGGAGGTTGGCTTGAGCCCAGGAGGTAGAGGTCGTAGTGGGCTGAGTACAGGATTTTTTTTTTATGGGTTTGTTTTTGTTTTTTTTTTTTGACAGTCTCACTCTGTCATCCAGGCTGGAGCACAATCTCAGCTCACTGCAACCTCTGCCTCCTGGGTTCAAGCGATTCTCCTGCCTCAGCTTCCTGAGTAGCTGGGACTACAGGCACATGCCACCACACTTGGCTAATTTTTTTGTACTTTTAGTAGAGGTGGGGTTTCACTGTATTAGTCAGGATGGTCTCTGTCTCCTGACCCTGTGATGCACCTGCCTCAGCCTCCCAAAGTGCTGGGATTACAGGTGTGAGCCACCACGCCAGCCAGGATTGTTTTTAATAGTGCTATGGATGGAGGATTCTGAAACTGTATTCTAGTTTTGCTCAACTAAGTAAACGCATTACAGATAACGGAGTCAAGTTTCTTACTGTCAACAGAGAGAATTACAAACAAGGAAGAGGAAAAGCTAAAATGAATCCAGTGATGTTAGGTTGGAATTGGAGGTTTCAGGAGGAAACCTGAATATGGTTTTTTATATAGATGACAGAGATGTTGTTGTATGCATCATATAATTCTTTTCTGGTTCTGTCCACTGAGAGAGCCTAGAAGTAATGACATCCCAACTAGCAATGTGCACACGCCAGCACCCAGATCGCGTTTGTAAATTCCACTAGCAGGGTTCCCTGGAGAAATGGCTGGTTCCAACACTACAGTCAGGAAGGCAGGATTAACCCAAAACATCTTGCTGTGCCAAACAGTAAGAAAGTAGTCAAAGAGTGACAGGACATCTCCCCAAGTCACAGAAGCCAGCTTGAAGGGACTCCCACCAGTCAAACTTGGGATCATTTGAGCATCAAAAGAAGTTACAGCAGTAAGGAAGTATGGCCGGGCACAGTGGCTCGCGCCTGTAATCCTGGAACTTCAGGAGGCCGAGGCAGATCAATCACCTAAGGTCAGGAGTTCCAGACCAGCCTGGCCAACATGGTGAAACCCCATCTCTACTAAAAATACAAAAACTTAGCCAGGCATGGCAGCAGGCGCCTATGATCCCAGCTACTTGGGAGGATGAGGCAGGAGAATCGCTTGAACCCGGGAGGCGGAGGTTGCAGTGAACAGAGATCAAGCCACTGCACTCCATCCAGCCTGGGCAACAAGAGCAAAACTCTATCTCAAAAAAAAAAAGGAAACCCTTAGAATAAAGTAAGGATCCTTAAGTCTACACTGATAGAATGAAAGGAAAGCAATAAAATAACTAACAAATGTAGAAGGAATGACAGAATTTGAAAAGCAGTATTTGGTAGTCACCCTAGTTGGGAGAAGGTTTTGATGACAAACAGAATACAAAGTATCAAAGTAGGCCAGGCGCAGTGGCTCATGTCTGTAATACTAGCATTTTGGAAGGCCAAGGCGGGTGGATCACCTGAAGTCAGGAGTTCGAGACCACCCTGGCTAACATGAGGAATCCCCTTCTCTACTAAAAATACAGAAATTAGCCAGGCTTGGTGGCATGTGTCTGTAATCCCAGCTACTCAGGAGACTGAAGCAGGAGAATTGCTTGAACCCAGGGAGTAGAGGTCACAGTGAGTTGAGATTGTGCCACTGCACTCCGGCCTGGGCAATAGAGTGAGACTCCGTCTCAAAAAAAAAAAAATCTAATCAAAGTATCTCTTCACCAAATATTTATTAATTACAAAGGGAAAAGCAAAAGTTACAGCAAGAAACTTGGCAGATATTACCCTCCTCAAGAGGTCAAAGTTAGACTCACTGCATATGAGACAAACTGTCCTCACGTACTAGCTAACAGGACACACTGAGAAGGACACGGCACCACTGAGCCTGAACCTGATCGTGAGGAAACCTTAGACAGCCCAGACCCAGGGCCAGTGTACAAAATAACCAGACTGTGCTCATCTGACACGTCAAGGTCATGGAACACAAAGATCCTTCATTGAATCCTGGGTGAGAAAAATGCTTTTTTCCCTATAAAAGACCTTATTAGCAAGACTAACAAAAATCTGAATTAGGTCTGTAGATTAGACAATAGTATTGTAGCATCATTAATTTCCTGGTTTTGGCTGGGCACCATGGCTCACGCCTGTAATCCCAGCACTTTGGGAGGACAAGGAGGGTGGATCGCCTGAGGTCAGGAGTTCAAGACCAGCCTGGCCAACATGTTGAAACCATGTCTCTACTACAAATACAAAAATTAGCTGGATATGGTGGCGCATCCCTATGATCCCAGCTACTTGGGAGGCTGAGGCAAGAGAATCGCTTGAACCCGGAAGGAGGAGGTTGCAGTGAGTGGAGATCGTGCAACTGTACTCAAGCCTGGGTGACAGAGTCAAGAAAAAATTTCTTGGTTTTAATATTTGTTCTGTGGTTATATAAGAGAACATCCTTGGGTTTTTAAAATTTTTTTGAAAATACTCAAGTATTTATGGGTAAAAAGAAATCATATGCACGATTTGCTCTCAAACTACGCATATATATATAAACTCCCACACATACACAGAATGGGGGACAATCTGGATGACAGTATACAGGAAATCTTTGTATTATTTTTGCAACTTTTCTGTGAGTCTGAAATTACACTCGATTTTTTAATCTTTTTTTTTTTTTTAAGTCAGTCAGATTAGTTGTTAACCTGCCCCAAACCCCTCTGTAACTTCCCATCTCACTCAATGAAGTCCTTCCAGCCCCTAATGGAAGTGCCGGTCCTCTGCCTGCTCCCCTCTCTCCCTGCACCCACTGCTGCCCCTCCTCAGCCCCCAGGTCTCCCTACTACTCCCCAGACAAGGCAAGCGTGCTCCCACCTCAGGGCCTTTGTGCCTGCCATGACCCCCAGCCTGTGGTGCTCCTCCCCTGCCCATGCCGGCTCGCTCCTCCCTTCCCCTCTTCCAGTCCCTGCCCAGACATCACCTTCTCATGGAGGTCTTCTCCAACCTTCTCTGGCCACCAGATTGATTGATTGGTTGATTGATGGAGTCTCACTCTGTTGCCCAAACTGAAGAGCAGCGATGCCAGATCTCAGCTCACTGCCACCTCCGCCTCCCAGCCTCAAGCAATTCTCCTGCCTTAGCCTCCTGAGTAGTTGGGATTACAGGCATGCCCCACCACGCCCAGCTAATTTTTGTATTTTTAGTAGAGGCGTGTTGCCCAGGCTGGTCTTGAACTCTTGACTTCAAGTGATCTGCCCACCTCCTCTGGCCACCCTGTTTAGAAGCTCACCTCATCGCCCCTACTCTCTCCCTGTGCTTCATTTTTCTTCACAGCACCAGTCAGGGATTGCTGCTTCAGATCTGTTTATGGACGTACCCTCCTCCTAGGAAGGAAGCTGAGGGCACAGGCATTGTTGGTCTGGGTCCCTGTCATATACCCTAGAATGCTGCCTGAACATGATACACGCTACATAAATACTTGCTGAGAGACTAGATGAATGAATGGCATTTCCCCACCGCAGTCTCTTGCTGCTATCTGAGCTCACATATATTTAACATTTCACTAGTGACTGATAGTACACCAAATATATTAATCTATGCTGCCTCATTTAACCCTCCCATAACCTTATGGGATAGAGACTTTTACCTCCATTTTACAGAGGAAGAAACTGAGCCACCAAGAGGTTAGGCAACTGGCCCAAAGTCACATGGCGTGAACCGAGGCACAACTCAGTCCTCCCAACCCAGGCCCCACCTATCCCTCGGCCCGTCCCGCCCTGCATAGACTTGCCAGCACAGAACATGTTGTCGGTGATGCGGATCCGGGTGGAGGCCTTGCAGACCGGCCGCTCCACAATGGGCAGATTCACCACCTGCAGGACGCTGGGCAGCACCTTACCGCTGGCTGTCCACGTCTCCTTCAGGTTGCCCCAGCCAGTCACCCGCCCCAGGTATCCAGACTGGAGCAAGCTTTGGGGAAGGGAAAAGGGCCTGGTGAGAGCCAACCCCCCAGGAGCCGCCTAGCCCTGATGTCATTCCTCAGAGACCAGAATCTAAAACACCAGTGCTGGCTGGGCACAGAGGCTCACACCTGTAATCCTAGCACCATGGGAGGCCAAAGCGGGCAGGTCACATGAGGTCAGGGATTCAAGACCAGCCTGGCTGACACAGTGAAATGCACAGTCTCTACTAAAAATAGAAAAATTCGATAGGCATTGTGGTCCATGCCTATAATCCCAGCTGAGGCAAGAGAAACCCTTGAAGCTGGGAGGCGGGCTTGCAGTGAGCTGAGATTGCACCACTGCACTCCAGCCTGGGAGACAAATGAAACTCCATCAATAAATAAATAAAAATTTAAAAATGAAATGCTAGCCGGGCATGGTGGCATGCCTGTAATCCCAACTACTCTGGAGGCTGAGGCAGAAGAATTGCTTGAACCCAGAAGGCGGAGGTTGCAGTGAGCCGAGATTGCACTACTGCACTCCATCCTGGGTGACAGAGCAAAACTCCATCTTGAAAAATTAAATAAATAAATAAATGCCAGTGTTGGAAAAACTTTTGGGTTCACTCTAGGAAACTGAGGCCTGGAAAAGGGGTAAGGACTCCTGCAAGGCTACTAGGCTCTGCCCCCCAGCTAATAAGCTTCTGGTGGCCCACCTGACTGCTGTCTCTCTGTCGGGCAGGCACACGGGGTGAATGTAGTCGCTGAAGGTGATGGGCTTCTTTAGCTTCAGCAGGGCGATGTCCCGGTCCAGATTCTCCCGCCAGTTGTACCTGGGGTGGATGTAGATCTTTTCCAACATGGATATCTTTTCTATGTTGCGTTCGTACCTGCAGAGACCCCAAGAGAGAAATGAGGAAGCTGCAGGTTCACCCAGTGAGGGGCAGGAAACTGCCTGCCCTTGGGGTCTGGGAGACAGGGTGCTCTGCAGGCCATCAGGGAGGGGATAGGGCTGGCTCCTGCCATGGCAGCCCCCTGGCCGTATCTTCCTGGGCCTAAAGCCATGCAGGGCTTTGGAGTCAGTCAACGGGGTGGACAGGGATGGGGGCACAGGTAGCACCCCCCGGTCCAGACAGACTCTATTTTCAAACTCCCAAGTGGGCCATATGCTGGTGTTGGAGGGACCAGGAGACAGACTGGGATGTCTGCCTCCAGCTCCAAACCTCAGTCAGGACATGGCCAAATGGACTTTCCAGCAGAGACTGTGGGGATGTCATGTTGTGGGGGGTGTACAGAACATCCCATGTGGCCCAGAGCCATCAGGTCCCCTCATGGTCGCTCTGGAGGACTGAGACCCCTGCCAGACACCCACAGGCCACCAGTTCTGTACCTGGTGCGGGCATGCTTGCCAATGCGCACCAGAAGGTCATTCTCAGTGAAGTTCTTGTCCCAGGGCGGGTACAGGAGGCAGTGGGCAGCGGTGAGGACCCAGCGGTCACTGATGAGGCTGGCTCCACACAGCAGCTCCTGGGGAGCCTTCCGGAAAAGCATCACCTGCCTAGGAGGGGGAGCAGGAAGAATTAGGAGCTGAGGGGGAGGGGGCTGCCTCTACACCAACCCTAGAACTAATGAGTCCCAGGTCTAAGAACCAGCTGGGCAGAACTGCTTCCCGGGCCCAGATCCCAGCTTGGGCTGGCTGCCCTTTGGGCCTGGAGCCTCCGTGTGATGCTGAGGGGCTACCTCACACCTTTTTATTTTTTCAAGACAGGGTCTCACTCTGTTACCCAGGCTGGAGTGCAATGGTACGGTCACAGCTCACTGAAGCCTCAACCTCCTGGGCTCAAGCAATTCTCCCACCTCAGCCTCCTTAGTAGCAGGGACTATAGGCATGTGCTACTATACCTGGCTAACTTTTGTATTTCAGTAGAGATGGGGTTTCACTATGTTGCCCAGGCTGGCCTTGAATCCCTGACCTCAAGTGATCTTCCCATCTTGGCCTCCCAAAGTGCTGGGATTACAGGGGTAAGACACTGCACCTGAACTGCTTCCTGCTTTTTTTCACCCCCTCCCCAGGTCCTTCCAGTCCACAATTCACATAGCATAGCACGACTCTGGAATCAGAAGAACTGAATTCAAATCCATTAGCAGCGTGCAGATCACACCCGGCCCACAGCTCTGTCTCAGCTTCACCATCTGCTTAGAAGTAAAGAACCAACGGGCCAGGTGTGGTGGCTCATACCTGTAATCCCAGCATTTTGGGAGGCTGAGGCAGGTGGATCACTTGAGGTGAGGAGTTCAAGACCAGCCTGGCCAACATGGCGAAACCCCATCTCTACTAAAAATACAAAAATTAGCCGGGCGTGATGGCGTGTGCCTGTAGCCCCAGCTACACAGGAGACTGAGGCAGGAGAGTCGCTTGAACCCAAGAGGTGGAGGTTGCAGTGAGCCGAGATTGTGCCACTGTACTCTAGCCTGGGTGATAGGGTGAGATTCCATCTCAAAAAAAAAAAGAAGTAAATAACCCATCTCATGTGGCTGCCGTGTGAAGTTGGTGGGATCCTAGATGCTGAGCTGTTGTCATCTGTGAAGCCCGGACCTGCTGGCAGGGCCTGAGGATGAGGAGGCAGCAGCAGGCCCGCCCCCAGAAGTGAATGGCAGGACCCACCAAGGTGAGATGCCGATCTCCGCATCCCAGCCCTCCACAATGCGTCCATCGATATAGGATTCCAAGAGCTCTTTTTCAGTTTTGTCCTTCAGCAACTTCTTCTCAAACAGAGGTCGAAGCCCACAGTCTGCAGAGCAAGCCAAGGGGTGAGGGGTGAGTGCCAGCCACCAGCCCCACAGCCCCGAAGCCCCATGTCCCCTTGGATGCCCACTACCTTACCTGACTCCCCTGAGCCGAAGGTCCCCGGATTGAAGAAAGTCTGGTAGTCATTGATGGAGGTGCGCCCTTGGATGGCCCCCTCTGGGTCCTCACCCGGCCCATATCCTGGCTCCTCATCCACGGCGTCCTCTGTTGAGACCCAGCCACTGACTGAGACTGGGCTGGGTGATTCCTCACCCATCCCCTAGATCACCCCAATTCCCCTACGGGCCATGGAGGCCATTTGGCACGGAGGTTAAGCGTACAGGCACACTTGGGTGACTAGGCAATAACCTCCTGGGACCTCAGTGTATTTATCTATTTTTTTTTTTTAAGATGGAGTTTCACCATGATGCCCAGGCTGGTCTTGAACTCCTGACCTCAGGTGATCCACCCACCTCGGCCTCCCAAAGTGCTAGGATTACAGGCATGAGCCACCGCGCCCGGCCCTCTCAGTGTACTTATCTATGAAATGGGCACGGGACCTTACCCTCACCTGGTTACCGTAAGGCTGTAATGAGTGCACTCAATGTGGTGAGTGTTCAATAAGCAGAAGCAACTGTTGTTATTCCCGCCAGGATATGTCCCTGCGTCTCAGGCCCCCTACCCAGGCAGCTTACCACAATAGTTGAGGTCGCAGTACTCAAAGTCGCCAGGCCTTCCGGCCACATAACACCACGCGCCCTCCTCGTCCCCATCTGGGTTTCGGCAGAAGTTCTCCACCAGCGGCACAGCTGAGCTGAAGTCCTGGTTCTTGCTCAGGGCCTTGGCTTGCGGGCTGGCCCAGGCCAGGCAGGGGAGCCCACTTGCGGTCACTGCCAGGCGCCCCTGGTACTGCCGCCCCCGATCGGGGACACACCACTCCGATGGAGGTGACAGATTTCCCCCGGAGCCTCTGGAGCGTGGAGTCATCGCTACAGTGACTCGATCCTCACCTGGTGTGTGAGGAAGGAGGAGGCAGTATGTGTGAGACCACACATGGACCGGAACAGACAGGGATGTGAACCCCGATCTTGCTGCTTTCTGCCTGCATGGCCTGAGGTTACTTAACCTCTCTGGGCTTCTGTTTGTCTGCCTTTAAAGGCGTTATCAACGCCACTCTAGCAGGCTTGTTGAGAGAATTAAAATATACAGCATTAAGTGTCTGGCACAGAATAAACCAGAGATAGTAACCAGGTTTGGCCTCCTGGGCTACCTGTGGTCAGCTGGTAGTGACTGTCTGAAGGCTGCCGCAGGCAACTGGGAAAACTCTTATGCTGATGGCAGACACAGAAAACAAGGAACAGAAAAGCGTCATGTGTCCTGAAGGCCTAGGCCCAGAACAGGCACAGTCAGCCCCACTCACATTCCACTGGCCTCTTGGGTTATCTGTAGTCAGCTGATAGTGGCTGCCTGGAGCTGCTGGAGGAGTCTGTGTTTTTTTGTTTTTTTGTTTTTTTTGAGACGGAGTTTCGCTGTTGTTACCCAGACTGGAGTGCAATGGCACGATCTCGGTTCACCACAACCTCTGCCTCCTGGATTCAAGCAATTCTCCTGCCTCAGCCTCCCGAGTAGCTGGGACTACAGGCGTGCGCCACCATGCCCAGCTAATTTTTGTATTTTCAGTAGAGACGGGGTTTCACCTTGTTGACCAGGATGGTCTTGATCTCTTGACCTCGTGATCCATCCACCTCGGCCTCCCAAAGTGCTGGGATTACAGGCGTGAGCCACCGCACCCGGCCTGAGTCTGTGTTTTTATAGGGCACAGCAGGAAGCTTGCTGGGATCACTAAGATGTTCACCTGGAGAGTAGGTCAATTTCTGCAAGCCTGAAACTTATTTATCATCAGTGTGTGTGTGTGTGTGTGTGTGTGTGCATATGGGAGTTGGGGGGTAAATGGTAGCCTTTTTCGTTAGGATGAACTTGCTATAAATCCAATCGCAGGAGCCAGGCGGTGACTCATTCCTGGCTTTGGGAGCCCAAGACGGGCGGATCACCTGAGGTCAGGAGTTTGAGACCAGCCTGACCAACATGGAGAAACCCTCTCTCTACTAAATATACAAAAAATTAGCCAGGCGTGGTGGCGTGTGCCTATAGTCCCAGCTACATGGGAGGCTGAGGCAGGAGAATTGCTTGTACCCAGGAGGGGGAGGTTGCAGTGAGACAAGATTGTGCCATTGCACTCCAGCCTGGATGACAGAGTGAGACTGTTTCAAAAAGAAAAAAAAACTGACCCCAGGAACAAGCAATGGGCCCAACAGGGATGCTTAGAAAACAAAGAACACGAACGCATGTTTGTGGACTGGTAACCAGCACTAATTCTTTACCCCTGCCTGCATCCCCATCCGTTGCTGTGATTTCACAGGCTGAGGTGTAGTTCAATTCTCGACTCTGGCCTTGAACATAGACTTCTGGTCAGTGGAACGCGGGCGGGGCTGACTGTACCTGTTCGGAGCCTAGGTCTTCAGAACAGATGACCTTTCCTGTTTGTTGTTTTCTGTGTCTGCCATCAGCTAAGAAAAGTCTTCCCAGTTACCTGCTGTCTTTTTGTCTCAGCCCCAGCAAGAACACACGTGGAGCAGATCTAGGCCCAACCCTCAATGAGGAGCCAGGCTCAGCTGGAACCATTGTTTGAATCAGAGCCACCCAGCCATGGCCAGCCTCCGTGAATTGACCCTACGGATTCGTCAGCGAGTGCAGCTGAGATCAGCAGCACCACGCCCGCCAACTCTCAGGGCACGAGGCTTGCTCTGTGATACTCAGAACAGAGCATGTGGACTGAAGTGGCTAGGGAGGGCTTCTTGGAGGGAGGAGTGCCTTGATCAGAAAGGAGGCATGTTTGGAATGAGCCACGGCCTGGACCATCAGGAAGTCAAGAGTGGGGAGGGGAAGAAGGAAGCTGGCAGATCTCTGATTCCCTGACTTCACTGTGCAATAGACATAGATATGATATGAATGACTGAGGCCAGCTCTGAAGGTAGCTGGCATCTTTTTTTTTTTTTAAGGAGTTTCATTCTTGTTGCTCAGACTTAAGTGCAGTGGCATGATCTCAGCTCACTGCAACCTCTGCCTTCCAGGTTCAAGTGATTCTCCTGCCTCAGCCTCCTGAGTAGCTGGGATTACAGGTGCCTACCACCACACCTGGCTAGTTTTGTATTTTTAGTAGAGATAGGGTTTTGTCATGTTGGCCAAGCTGGTCTCGAACTCCTGACCTCAGGTGATCTGCCAACCTCAGTCTCCCAAAGTGTTAGGATTACAGGCATGAGCCACTGCACCCAGGTAGCCAGGCATCTTGGTTGCCATCCCAGGCTGCCAGGCCCCAGGAAGCCCCCGGGCCTTGGCTGTGGGCTGCCTCATTGCCCCCAGCTCACCACAGACAGGGATGCTGCATTCCTCCCTCCGCACGGTGGGGTCGGTTGTGTAGCACCAAGGTCCCATGGTGCTGCTGTCAGGGTTGCGGCAGAAATTCTCCTGCAGGTCGGTCTCGGGATGGGTGGTGGTGTTGATTCTGGAACAGGAAATTTCCCAGTAGGAGGCTATGGCCCACGGGGTGTCCCTGCTCCCTGTTCTCAGCCCTTGGTGGGAAGGCCGGCTCATCACTCACTCAGGCTTATGTGGGTAGCGACTCCTCCATAGCTGGCACTCGATGCCTGATGCGGTGACGTTCACATGCCCTCGGTAGTTCGTACCCAGACCCTCCGCACAGTTACCTGTGGGGACCCCACCCCGGTCAGCCTTGGAGCCTGGGGACTTATTTCCTCTCTCCCAGCAAAGTTGTGTCTGTCCCTGCCTCCAAGCTCACAGTGGTCCACAATCCTTAACCTGCATTCACCCAGCTCCTCTTCCTCTCCATCCTGCAGTTCTCCCATTCACTCAACAGTGGCCTCCAAGTATTTGCTGAGTGCTCACCATGTGACAGGCACTGTTGGGTGCTCAGCACGACAAATAGGACAGTTACAGCCCTGCCCTCAGGGAACTTCCATTCAGTGGCTTCTCTTGGCCAGCGGGATGAAAAAGTGACCAAGGTCCTTTTCATCTGGCCCCGGTCTACCTGTCCCTGCTAGCTTGGCTCCTCGTGCCTCTGGGTCTTTCCACGGGCTTTTTCTGCCCGGAATGCCCTCTTGTTTGTTCATCTGGGCATCCCCCCAGGCCAGGCAGAACTCTGCCTCTCCTGGGAAGCTGTCTCTCATTCTTCTGGCAAACCAGACACTCATTTTCCTGTGTTCTCTCGGTGCCTTGAACAGAACTTTTGTTGCAATCACTTTATTTGTTTATGTATTTATTTATTTGTTGTTGTTTTAGAGACGGAGTCTTGCTCTGTCACTCAGGCTGGAACTCAGTGGCACAATCTTGGCTTACTGCAACCTCTGCCTCCTGGGTTCAAGCAATTCTCCCACCTCAGCCTTCTAAGTAGCTGGGATTACAAGCGTGTGTCACCACCCCCTGCTAATTTTTTGTATTTTAATAGAGACGGGGTTTCATCATGTTGCCCAGGCTGGTCTCAAACTCCTGACCTCATGATCCGCCCATCTCGGCCTCCCAAAGTGCTGGGATTACAGGTGTGAGCCACCGCATGCAGCCTGTGTTTTCATTTTTATTTATTTTTTTAGAGATGGAGTCCTGCTTTGTTGCTCAGGCTGGAGTGCAGTGGCGTGATCTCGGCTCACTGTAACCTCTGCCTCCAGGGTTCAAGTGATTCTCCCCTCTCAGCCTTTCCAGGAGCTGGGATTACAGGTGCATGCCACCACACCCCGGCTAATTTTTGTATTTTTAGTAGAGGCGGGGTTTCACCATGTTGGCCAGGCTCTTCTCAAACTCCTGGTCTCAAGCGATCCACCCACCTTGGCCTCCCAAAGTGCTGGGATTAGAGGCTTGAGCCCCTGTGCCCAGCCGCAATCACTTGAACGTTTTATATTTTTTGTTCTCTTTTGAGATTTTGAATTCCTTGAAGGCAGAAATGGTATTTGATTCTCTTAAAATCCCCAGCACCTGATACAGAGCCTGGCACGTAGCGGGAACTTTGTAAAATGTCAGTTGAGTATGTAATTTGACAAATGAAAGTACAGCAGCTGGATGCGGTGGCTCACACCTGTAATCCTACCACTTTGAGAGGTCGAGATGGGAGAATCACCTGAGCCCAGGAGTTCAAGACCAGCCTGGGCAACACAGGGAGACTCTGTCTCTGAAAAATAAATAAATAAATAATAAAGAGCTACAAGTCACAGAACCTGTTGTGCTAAAGGTGCATTCAGAAGACGGTACAGGAGGGAGGGTGCTCCCTGGGGTCTCAGCAAATGTGATGACATTTGAAGCAGTTCTTGATGGATAGGAAAATGTTCAGTGTAGGTGGTGATGGTTGCTTCAGAGGAAACTGACAACATATGCAAGGGCCAGGTGCTAGAAACACCATGGTGCACGCAGGGAAGTCCCTGGTGTCAGAGAAGCTGGGGGCTTGGGTCCCTGTTTGGTGCAATGACACCTAAAGCTAGAAGGGGATGTGACATCATCAGAGCTCTGACTAGGCAGGTGCAGAGACTCGGGTCAGGCAAAGGAGAATGAAGCCTTAAACGTGAATTCATTAATCCATTCATTCATTTGTTCCTCCAACATGTTGAACCCAGGAATGAGAGTGATGTCAGATGCTGGAGATGGCCTCAGACTCCGCCGGCCACACTCCAAGCCCACCCGTGAGCTCCTCTGCTCCCAGGCTCCCCTCCGTGTCCTGCCCCTCAACCCCATGTCAATTGCTCACCTTCCAGACATGCAACGAGCTTCTCTCGAGGCGTCCTCACCAACTCACAAGCTGGAAAAGACCCAGGTGTTTACCTTTGGGACTAGGGTATGGCTGGGATGGGCTGGATTCAAGGGTGGATGAGATGATGTGGAGAAACAGAGAGATGGAGGGACAGAAGGGAGGGAGGAAGGAAGGAGTGGGGAATGGGGGGATGGGTGGCTGGCTGGGTGCAGCGGAAGATTCTCTGGGTGGAATTATCTCACCGGGGTCCCCAGGCCTCCCTTCCTGGGGCAAATCCTTCCCAGTGCTCACCTTTATACTTGGTCCAGAATACATCCTGAAAAACAAGGGCTGGGAGTGAGGCTACAGCGGCTCCTGTTTGTTTTAGTAAACATTATGTCTCCTCCTGATACTTTGCTTTACCCTAGTCACGCAGCGGACAGGCTCTGGGAGGTTTGTGGCAGAGCTTCCTACTTTTGTTTCCAAAGGAAGAAGAATATTTGAGGATAGGGGAGTTCCTCCAGCACACACACCGAAACTGAACAGTGCTGGGGGAGAGGGGAGGAAAGGGGACTGCAGGACCCTGGCAGAGCCCTACAGGCAGGGAAGGCGACACAGGGTTCCAGGAGCACTGAGTCTTGAGTCTGGGGCTCGTGGTGGCCTCCCCAGAGTCCCACCCCTCAATGGTGGCACAGGAAGCTGCCGCTGAGGAGGCCACGTGGACCCGGGCCAGGGTAGATGGATGTCTGAAGACTGAGGAGGACTCCCTCATGTCATGGGGCTGCACAGGACCCCGGAACCTTGACACAGTACAGGCACACGGACCCCCAAGAAAAGCTGAGGCTGCTCCTCTTGCCAGCCCCGGGAAGAGGGACTTAGAGTTGAAATGAGGCAGTGAGCAGCAAAGGGGCTCTGGCGTTCCTTGCTCGCCTCTCTGTGGAAGTGTCTAGAGTTGGGCCCGCTCTGAGGCCCCGGGCCCGTCCGAGCAGCCCAGGCTCACCGTGTCTGTGCGTGACTCCAGAGCCTCGAAGGCCTCCTCGTAGCTGCAAATTTCCTCTATGCACTCTCGCTCCAGGTTGCCCTGACGCATCTCCTCCAGGAAGCCGCTGTTGGCTCGCCGGGCCCGCGGGAGCAGCGACAGCGCTTGCTGAGGGGCCAGGAACACTGCAGGGGGGCGGGGGGTGTCATGGAACAGCGGCCTCAGGAGCAGGCTGTCTTGGCCATTGTAGAGGCAAGAAGCCTGCCCTGCCATGCTGGCTTCTGAGAGGGGCTGTCTGGGCTGGTGGAAGTATCTGGAAGGCTGCTAACTGTGGCCCCCTGTGCCCTCCTACACTGCCCCTTGCCCCCAACCTACTCCCCATATTGGAAGAGAGAAGCAGCCATTCTCAGGCCCTGAACTCCCGACTTCTTCCTTCCGGTGGCCGCCTGGGGCTGAGACCTACCTTGGGACCAGCGCTGTGTGCTCTGTCCAGTCAGGAGACCCCAGCCCATGGGCCCACACCCCAATCCTCCAGTCTGTCCCAGCCTGCAAGCACCCCCTTACCATGCTGGCTGTGCACAAGGCTACACAGGGCAGCCAGGGCCAGGCAGCCAGGCAGCTGCAGGCCTCGGACGTGCGCCATAGTGCGGCGGCTCCTGGGTCACTGAGTGATTGTCCATCCTGACCCCTCTGGGTTAATGTTGAACTAACATGAAGAAATCAGTGGAGAGGGTGAGATCAGAGGGTCAGGGCCATGGGGACAAGTTGGTAGATAGTCCTCCTGTCCACCCCCACCATCCGAGAGGACAGATCCTCCTGGGACCAGGGATGGATGGTCAGGAGAGTCACAAAAAAATGTCACACATCATCTCCCACCCTCCCTCTCTGAGTCTCAAGCCAACTCTGACCAGTTGAGCTTTGAGACATTCCTGGAGCTCCTTCCAATCCTAACATACAGTGGTGGTTGATTTTAATCTCTGCGTGCCTCAGTTTCCTCATCTATACAATGGAATAATACCTTTTTATTTTTTGAGACAGATTTTCTCTCTTGTTGCCCAGGCTGGAGTGCAGTGGCATAATCTCAGCTCACCACAACCTTCACCTCCCAGGTTCAAGTGATTCTCCTAACTCAGCCTCCCAAGTAGCTGGGATTGCAGGCATGTGCCACAACACCCGGCCTATTTTGTATTTTTAGTAGAGATGGGGTTTCTCCATGTTGGTCAGGCTGGTCTTGAACTCCTGACCTCAGGTGATCCACCCACCTTGGCCTCCCAAAGTGCTGGGATTACAGGTGTGAGCCACCACACCTGGCCGGGAATAATACTTTGTTGCGAGGACTAAAGGAGATTAGGAATGAAAAACCCATGGAATATCATAACCTCTTAGTAATCAGTAGGTCTGTGCATATAAGCCAATGTGGAGGTTTGTGTAATTACAATACACAGATATCAAAAATAGAGACAAAGATAAAAGGTGTGGCCTGATGGAACTTACTTCTGGACCTAGGATGCACCAGGGACAGTGCCCCAGCCTCTCAGCCACTGGAGGAGGGGCCTATTTTCCTCTTTCCCATCCAGGGCACCTGGATGGAGTGTGTTTGTGTGTGGCAGCTGCCTGGGAGGAGGAGTCAGGTCCAGGGATTCTTGGGCCTTTGGTCTATCCTCTGTCACTTCCCAAGACCTGCACCTGTCCCGGAACAGGAGCTAGTCCAAATCTGGGTCTCCACTACAGGGCCCTCCCTCTCCCTGCCTGCCTGCCCCAGACTAGGCCTAGCGAGGCTTCTGGTCCTACCCTGCCCTCCTCCGCTCAGCGCTACTCCTGTCCCTCCTCCATTCCCTGTTTGCTGTACAAAAGGCAAATATTAGTCCTGGGTCTAAGTAGGACAGAGGGACAAAGAGCAGGAACACCAGGAGGCACAAGTTCTCGCCTCACCTGCCCTTTGGGCCTGGCTGTTGGGGGTCTGGACCAGGTCATGCACGGTGTGGGAAGAGGGAGCGCTGGCAGAAAACTAGAGACCAGGACTCCCACAAAGACCTTAATTCCTGGGAGGCCCATTTCTTAATATTTTTTTTAGGCCAGGCACAGTGGCTCACACCTGTAATCCCAACACTTGGGGAGGCCAACATGGCAGGATTGCTTGAGGCCAGGAGTTTGAGAACAGCCTGGGCAACATAGCGAGACTCTCATCTCTACCAAAAAAAAAACTGAAAAATTAGCTGGGAATGGTGATGCACGCCTGATGTCCGAGGCAGGAGGATCATTTAAGCCTGGGAGTTCCAAGCTGCAGCGAGCTATGATTGCACTACTGCACTCTAGCCTGGGTAATGGAGTGAGACCGTGATTCTTTTTTTTGAGATGGAGTTTCGCTGTTGTTACCCAGACTGGAGTGCAACGGCATGATCTCGGCTCACCGCAACCTCCACCTCCTGAGTTCAAGCAATTCTCCTGCCTCAGGCTCCCGAGTAGCTGGGATTACAGGCACGCGCCACCATGCACAGCTAATTTTTGTGTTTTTAGTAGAGACGGGGTTTCCCCTTGTTGACCAGGATGGTCTCGATCTCTTGACCTCGTGATCCACCCACCTCAGCCTCTCAAAGTGCTGGGATTATAGGCGTGAGCCACTGTGCCCGACCCGATTCTTTTTTTTTTTTTTTTGACATAGAGTCTCGCTCTCTCGCCCAGGCTCAAGTACAGTGGAAGAATCTCGGCTCACTGCAACTTTCATCTTGCTTGTTCAAGTAATTCTCCTGCCTCAGCCTCCCAACTAGCTGGGATTATTTTTGTATTTTTCGTAGAGACAGGGTTTTGCCACATTGACCAGGCTGGTCTCAAACTCCTGACCTCAGGTGATCCACCCACCTTGGCCTCCCAAAGTGCTGGAATTACAGGCATGAGGCACCGTGCCTGGCCTGCTCAACATGTTTCTAAGATTCGTGCATGCTGTCGGTGTCAGGAGTTCCTTTCTTCTAATGCTTTGTGGTCTGTCACTGAATGAACATAGCACATTTTATGTGCTGTTCACCTGTTGATGGGGGTTTGGATATGTTTTCAGTTTGGGGTTATTGTGAAGAGTGCTTCTATGAATATTCTTGTACAAATCTTCAGGGGTAAATAAGCACTTATTTCTGTTGGGTATATGCCTAGGAGTGGATTTTCTGGGTCATAATATAAGTGTATGTTTGTTTGTTTGTTTGAGATGGAGTCTCACGCTATTGCCCAGGCTGGAGTGCAGTGGTGCCATCTCGGCTCACTGAAACCTCCACCTCCTGGATTCAAGCGAGTCTCTTGCTTCAGCCCCTGAGTAGGGGTTATAGGCATGGACCACCACGCCTGGCTAATTTTTGTTGTTTTTTTTTTGTTTTTTTTGAGACGGAGTTTCGCTCTTGTTACCCAGGCTGGAGTACAATGGTGCGATGTCAGCTCACTGCAACCTCCGCCTCCTGGGTTCAGGCAATTCTCCTGCCTCAGCCTCCTGAGTAGCTGGGATTACAGGCACGCACCACCATGCCCAGCTAATTTTTTGTATTTTCAGTAGAGACGGGGTTTCACCATGTTGACCAGGATGGTGTCGATCTCTTGACCTCATGATCCACCCGCCTCGGCCTCCCAAAGTGCTGGGATTACAGGCGTGAGCCACCGCGCCTGGACCTTAATTTTTGTATTTTTAGTAACGATGGGGTTTCACCATGTTGGCCAGGCTGGTCTCAAACTCCTGACCTCATGATCTGCCCACCTGGGTCACCTATAATCCCAGCTACTCGGGAGGCTGAGGCCTAGGCCACCTATAATTCTAGCTATTCGGGAAGCTGAGGCATGAGAATTGCTTGACCCCAGGAGGCAAAGGGTGCAGTGAGCTGAAATTGAGTCACTGCACTGCAGCCTGGGCTACAGAGTGAGGCTCTGTTAAAAAAAAAAAAAAAGAGAGAGAGAGAGAGCACTGGTTTAGGAGTCCCGTGCTTGGTATCACCATCTGTAACATCAGGATTATAACATCATTCACCTCACAAAGGTATTGTTGAAAAAATTAAATAAGTTTGAGATAACACTGGCCTTTCTGCAGACTTATTTTTTTTTTTTGAGATGGAGTCTCACTCTGTTGCCCAGGCTGGAGTGCAGTGGCTCACCCCATCACCACGCCCAGCTATTTTTTGTATTTTTAGTAGAGATGGAGTTTCACCATGTTGGCCAGGCTGATCTTGAACCCCTGACCTCAGGTGATCCATCCGCCATGGCCTCCCAAAGTGCTGGGATCATAGGCATGAGCCACTGCTCGTGGCCTCTTTGCAGACTTTTACTCACAGTTGTAGGCCTGCTGAGTATATGACATTCTTATGCCCATACATGGCTATCTTAGCATGGGCTGCTATAAAATTTACTGTAGGCCACATCTGTTATCCCAGCACTTTGGGAGGCCAAGGCAAGTTAATCACGAAGTCATTGGTTTGAGACCTTGAGACCAGCCTGTCCAACATGGTGAAACCATGTCTCTACTAAAAATGCAAAAATTAATTGGGCATGGTGGCATGCACCTGTAATCCCAGCTATCAGGAGGCTGAGGCAGGAAAATTGCTTGAACCAAAGAGGTGAGGTTGCAGTAAGCTGAGATTGCACCACTGCCTTCCAGCCTGGGTGATAGAGCAAGGCTTTACCTAAAAAAAAAAAAAAAAAAAAAAAAAAAAATGTTCTCAGGAGGCTGAGGCAGGAGAATTGCCTGAACCCAGGAGGCGGAGGTTGCAGTGAGCCGAGATCCCGCCATTGCACTCCAGCCTGGGTAACAAGAGCGAAACTCCGTCTCAAAAAAAAAAATGTTCTGTGAAAGAAATTAGTGATCCAAGGGAAAAAAATGTACGGTAAACTGGGTGATTTAAACAATAGACATCTGCAAGGGGTCTTCAAACAGTTCATGGAAAATATGTATTATGAAAAAAACTGCGTGGATTAACATTTTTTGAACCATAATAAACTCATACTATCTTGCTACGACATGAGTGAACAGGATGTAGTTTGAGGCACTAACAAAGATAAGGCATCAGTTTGAAGTAAGCCTCTATCAGAGCAAGATGAAATCTGCTAAAATGGAAGCAAGAGCAAACAATGTTACGGTGAAGCTTGGGTGGAACAATGGTGGAGTCATTCATGCTTTATGAAAAGTTTATGGAGACAATGTCCCAAGGAAATCAGCAGCTTACAAATAGCCAACTCATTTTAAGAACAGACAAGAGAGCCGTGTGTGGTGGCTCATGCCTGTAATCCCAACACTTTGGGAGGCCGAGGCGGGTGGATCACTTGAGGACAGGAGTTCAAGACCACCCCGGCCAACATGGAGACACCCCATCTCTACTAAAAATATAAAAATTAGCTGGGCGTGGTGGCATGTGCCTGGAATCCCAGCTATTTGGGAGGCTGAAACAGGAGGATTGCTTGAACCCAGGAGGCAGAGGCTGCAGTGAGCTGAGATTGTGCCATTGCACTCCAGCCTGGGTGACAGAGCAAGACTCTGATTAAAAAAAAAAAAAAGACATTTTTTGGACAAACAAAAACACTTAAAGATAGGTTAGGTATTTAATGCACCACCATGGGTGCAGGACCACAAGGGACCCAGCACATGCTTAGTCTTCAGGGTCTGATATGCGCCCCCAGCCTGCAGAAACCATTCGTTCTCCTTGGAACTCTGCTGGCCCCAGTTGGTACCATACAGCCAAGTTTGGCATTCCTGCCTTTCAGCACAAACATGTGCCTGCACACTTGAAGCAGATATCCTTTTTTTTTTGAGACGGAATCTTGCTCTGCTTCCCTGGCTGGAATACCGTGGCGCGATCTCGGCTCATCACAACCTCCACCTCCCAGGTTCAAGCAATTTACTTGCCTCAGCCTCCTGAGTAGCTGGGATTACAGGTGCGCACTACCATGCCCGAAGAGTTTTTGTATTTTTGGTAGAGACGGGATTTTACGATGCTGGCCAGGCTGATCTCCAACTCCTCACTTGGGTGATCTGCCCACCTCGGCCTTCCAAAGTGCTGGGATTATAGGTGGGAGCCACGAACCCAGCCTTAAAGCAAGTACTCGTTCCCTCTAAGAGCAAGGCCATCACAAAGCTGGGGGAAGGGGGTGCCTTTCTGCTCAACAAGTTGGCATCAAACAAAATCACGGGTAAAGACCAATGCTAAATTGTAAGGCAAAGCTCTATAACCACTGAAAACAGTAAAATAATATTCTAAGACCGTGTTAGAGAATTTTAGGGCTAGAAGGAAGACTAGATATTATTATTATTATTATTTGAGACAGAGTTTCGCTCTTGTTTACCCAGGCTAGAGTGCAATGGTGCGATCTTGGCTCACTGCAACCTCTGCCTCCTGTGTTCAGGCAATTCTGCCTCAGCCTCCCGAGTAGCTGGGATTACAGGCACGCACCACCATGCCCAGCTAATTTTCTGTATTTTCAGTAGAGACGGCGTTTCACCATGTTGACCAGGATGGTCTCAATCTGTTGACCTCGTGATCCACCCGCCTCGGCCTCCCAAAGTGCTGGGATTACAGGCTTGAGCCACCGCGCCCGGCCGACTAGATATGATTAAATCCAGCTGTTTGCAAGCCTAGAGCTGTGTGCACGTTCTAAAGAGTGGCCTTGTCTTTCTGCATGTATTTTGTTAAAACCTCAAAAACTGTGAATTTGCCTTAAGGTAAAAATAAAATTTTTTCCCTTTTGGCAGAAATTTCTTCTCTTTAGGTGGTTAATAATCTTATGTTTTTCTCAATTTAATCAGCAGTTTTCCATTTTTTTTCTTTTTTTATTTCTTTTTTTGTTTTGCTCTTCTGGAGACAGTGACTTAAGCAGTTTTCTATTTCAACTAGGACATGTGAGTAAGTTGGCCGGGTACGATGACTCACGCCTGTAATATCAGCACTTTGGGAGGCCCAGGTGGGCAGATCACTTGAGGTCATGAGTTTGAAATCGGCCTGGCCAACATGGTGACCTTCTGTCTCTACAATACAAAAAAAAAAAAAAATTAGCCATGTGTGGTGATGAGTGCCTATAATCCCAGCTACTTGGGAGGCTGAGGCAGGAGAATCACTTGAACCCGGGAGGCGAAGGTTGCTGTGAGCTGAGATCACACCACTGCACTCCAGCCTGGGCGACTGAGTGAGACCCTCTCTCAAAAAAAAAAAAAAAAAAGTTATGAGTAAGTCCATTTCTATTTAGGAAAAATCTTTTTAAATATGGGATCCATAAAAGAAAAAGATGTTAGCAAATGGTTCCACAGTGGAGCCAAGATTGGGAACCACTGATTTCATTCAACTGCCCCGTCTCTATGTGGTCATGGAGGAAAGGGAGTGGGGACGGCCATGCAGAACTGGTGGTGGAGCCAGGATGGAAACCCAGGCTCCTGCTTTAGGCCAACACTTTCTCCTCTCACAATCCTTGACCCCTGACATCCTGGTAGAGTACGACCTCACTGGACCGTAAAGTTGAGCCAGAGAACACTCACCTAACGTAGAGAACTATTGTGTGGGTGAGGCTGCCCTGCCCCAAACAACTATACCTAAGGACACATGTGAAGTCCCTTAATTTTGCTTGTCCTGCTATTTAGCAAAACTGATGACAATACTATTAAGTACAATTTAATAAATTATTTTTTTATTTTTATTTTATTTTACTTTGAGATGGGGGAGCACTCTGTTGCCCAAGCTGGAGTGTGGTGGCACGATCATAGTTCACTGTAGCCTTGAACTCCGGGCTCAGGTGATCCTCCCACCGCAGCCTCCTGAGTAGCTGGGAATACAGGCATGTGCCACCATGCCCAGCCTGTTTTTTTAATTTTTGAAAAATTTTATATTGTTATGTATTTATTTATTGAGATGGAGTCTCACTGTGTCGCCCAGGCTGGAGTGAAGTGGCACCATCTTGGCTCACTGCAACCTCACTGCCTCCCTAGTAGCTTGGGTTCAAGCAATTCTCCTGCCTCAGCCTCCCCAATAGCTGGGATTACAGGCGCACACCACCTTGCCTAGCTAATTTTTGTATTTTTAGTAGATATAGGGTTTCACCACATTGCCCAGGCTGGTCTGAAACTCCTGAGCTCAAAGTGATCTGACCGCCTCGGCCTCCCAAAGTGCTGGATTACAGGCATAAGCCACTGCACACTGCCTAATTTTATATGTTTAGAGACAGGGTCACGCTGTCACCCAGGCTGGAGTGCAGTGGTGCAATCATAGCTTACTGCAACCTTGAACTCCTGGACTCAAGCAATCCTCTTGACTCAGCCTCCCAAGTAGCTGGGACTACAGGCATGCACCACCATGCCTGGCTAAGTTTTTTTTATTATTTTATAGAAACACAGTCTTACTATGTTGGTCAGGCTGCTCTCTAACTCCTGGCTTCAAGTGATTCCCCTACCTTCTTCTCCAAAAGCACTGGGATTACACACACTAGGCCTACAATTTAGTAATTGCTCATCATGTACTAGGGAGGTAGGACATGAGGTAGGTACTGTATTTATCCCCATTTTATGGATGAGGAAACTGAGGCATAGAGAAGCAAAGTGACTTGCCCAAGTTGATGCAGCTAGTCAAGGTGAGAACCCCAACCCACATCTCAACAGGTCTAAAGGTGGAACTCTTTATGATCTGTCGTGACTTGCTGGGTCCAAAGGTCTCTGAACAGTATCCGCTTTTTATTCTAAGATTCTTCTTGCACTAGTAAAGTTGCAAATCAAGACAGAAGAGCCTCGACGGGCCCTCGATTTCTGACTTTGGGCTCAGCAGCTGTAGACACTGCGTGGACTGACTTGCGTCTGTGAAAAGGCTCCAGCAACATCCTCTTAGTGTCTCTGCCCTATAGCAAGGAGAAACATCCAAATTCAGTATTACACAAAATCATTAAAAATGACCTTATCAGGACTGAAGGAGAGGAGAAGCGTGGAATAAAGGGACTTTCAACATTATAATTATAAAAATTATATTATGGTCAGGTGCAGTGGCGCATGCCTGTAATCCCAACACTTTGGGAGGCCAAGGAGGGTGGTTCACTTGAGGTCAGCCTGGCCAACTCGGTGAAAATACCAAAATTGGTATTTTCTACTAAAAATATACAAATTGGCTGGGGATGATGGCATGCACCTGTAATCCCAGCTACTCAGGAGGCTGAAGCAGGAGAATCGCTTGAACCTGAGAGGCAGAGGTTGCAGTGAGCCAAGATCATGCCACAGCACTTCATCCTGGGTGACAGAGACTGTCTCAAAAATAATAATAAAATAAATAGGCCAGGCACAGTGGCTCACACCTGTAATCCTAACACTTTGGGAGGCTGAGGCAGTGGATAACTTGAGGTCAGAAGTTCAAAACCAGCCTAGCCAACATGGTAAAACCCGTCTCTAATAAAAACCCCAAAAAAACCAGTCTGGGTGTGGTGGCTCACACTTGTAATTCCAGCACTTGGAATTACAAGGCCAAGGCAGGTGGATCACCTGACATCGGGTTCAAGATCAGCCTGGTTAACATGGGGAAACCTCATCTACACTAAAAATACAAAAATTAGCCGGGCATGGTGGCAGGTGCCTGTAATCCCAGCTACTCAGGAGGCTGAGGCAGAAGAATTGCTTGAACCCCAGAGGCAGAGGTTGCAGAGAGCTAAGTGCCACTGCACTCCAGACTGAGGCTACAAAAGAGCCTCAGTCTGTGGAGCCTCAGTCTGTAGAGCAAGACTGTGACTACAAAAAAAAAAAAAAAATCCTCCTCAAAAAATAAACAAAAATAAATAAAATAAAAATTATATTGAAATCAGAGGGAAACAAATATATATTTAGAGACGGTCTTGCTGTGTTGCCCAGGCTAGAAAGCAGTGGTAAAATCATAGCTCACTGTAGCCTTGAACTCCTGAAATTATTTCCTCAGTGAAAAGAATTCTCCAGTTATTAGTCTTTCCAAGAATGATCCACCTTTTATTTGAGCTGGAAGAGCACTAAATTAGTCAGAAGGCCTGAATTCTGTCCTGGTCTGCTACTGACAGGTCTCCTGACCCTGGCAAATGACTTGTGTTGAGGCCTCTGTTTTCTCATGGGGAACTGTAACATGAGGAGCTTGGGCGACGCTGTGTAATGCCCATTCTCACTTGAGCCATGCGTGTTGGCAGAGCAGAGACTCCTGAATCACCTGCCTTTGAATCTGTAGGCTCTGTTCTGACCCTGCTATGTATCAGGGACGGCTTTAATGGAGAAAAAATTCTCCATCTGTGTGGTAATATAGAAAGGGAGTGTGGGCATCCCAGCTGTTGGCCTGGGGGTGTGTAGGGTGTTGACAGGCCTCCCCAAGAGCCCAAAGCATCCCTACTCCCTGCACAGTTCAATTTCAAGCAAGGAGCATGTCCCCAGGATGCTTAAAACAGTAGCCAGATACTGCTGAGCGGTCGTGAGTTGAAGTGGCCCTGCCTGAGTCAGGAGCTGAAAAGAAGTCGTGTAGGCTCCAAGTCACAGGGTAGCTGACTAAAAACTAATCTTAGCTGCTGTTTCTCAGACTTCGGATGGTGTGGCCCTTCTCTTCACAGATCACCACGATTTCCTGCTGTCCTCCCGCTCCTTGGACAATTTTAGGCTTATGCTTTGCCAAGAAGTTATTCAGATTGGGCAGGCAACTGGGTTAATGTCAGTGGCAAACCAGGAGGCATGGGGATGCCCGTGACATCATGGTCAAATGCCAGGAAGCCAGAAAACCACCCACATTAGAATACTGGCTTTCAGCTGGGCATGGTGGCTCATGCCTGTAATCCCAAGACATTGGGAGACAGAGGCAGGTGGATCACTTGAGATCAGGGGTTGGAGACCAGCCTGGCCAACATGGCAAAACTCCATCTCTACTGCCCAAGTGCAGGGACTCACGCCTGTAATCCCAGCACTTTAGGAGGTCAAGGCGGGTGGACTACCTGAGGTTAGGAGTTCAAGACCAGCCTGGCCAACGTGGTGAAACCCTGTCTCTACTAAAAATACAAAAAATTAGCTGGGCGTGGTAGTACACGCCTGTAATCCCAGCTACCAGGAGGCTGAGACAGGAGAATCGCTTGAACCTGGGATGCAGAGGTTGCAGTGAGCCCAGATCATGCCATTGTACTCCAGCCTGGGCAACAAGTGCGAAAACTCTGTCTCAAACAAAACAAAACTTCATCTCTACTAAAACTACAAAAATTAGCCAGGCATGTTGGCACACACCCGTAATCCCAGCTACTCAGGAGGCTGAAGCAGGAGAATCGCTTGAACCTGGGAAGAGGAGGTGGCATGAGCTGAGATCTCTGCACTTCAACCTGCACTACAGAGTGAGACGGGGTCTCAAAAAAAAAAAAAATCCTGGCTTTGCCTCTGACTGATGGTGTGATCTTGGTGTCCTCTCTGAGCCTTAGTTTCTTTACCTATAAAACAGGGACCACAATTCCTATTTTGCAGGACAGTAGAGGCATAAAACAAGCAAGTCTGTTTTGGCTTCCCCCAGCTCTCCCTCAGCTTGCCAGTGACTTCCAGAAACTTCAGCTCTCTCAATAGCAATGGACATTGCTGACCACATCCCCCTTGATGAAACTCTTCCATCAGCTTCAATGGCTCCCACTTTGTAGGTTTTTCTCTTCCGTTGGGTGCTGATTTGTAGTGTCTCCTGATGAGCCTACCTCCTGTCACTGAACCTGAAGCACTGGATCACCCAGGTCTTGGTCTTCCTCCCTTCTCTCTGTATTGAAGGAAACCAAAATATTTCACCCCACAATATAATTCTTTGATATAGCTCAAGATGGCTATTCAGGAAGGCTAGAAATACAATAGCTGAAAAACTGTCCTGTGTGGGGGAAGATTGGCATCTGCAGAGAAAACTGAAGGAGCCGGGTGCAGTAATCCCAGCACTTTGGGAGGCTGAGGTGGGCGGATCAGGAGTTCAAGACCAGCCTGGCCAACACGGTGAAACTCCATTTCTGCTAAAAATACAAAAAGTTAGCCAAGCGTGGTGGCGGGCACCTATAATCCCAGCTGCTCGGGAGGCTGAGGCAGAAACACGAACCTGGGAGGTGGAGGTTGCGGTAGCCAAGATCGTGCCATTTCACTCCGGCCTTGGCAACGAGAGAGACTGCCTCTCAAAACAAACAACAACAAAAACACTACTTGGATGCAGCCAGGCCTTCTCCGAGCCCTCCCTTGTCCAGATCTAGAAAAGATTAACTGAGAGTCTGAGTCTGACACCTTTAAGATGGAAATTTTTTTTTTGAGACAGTTTTGCTCTGTCACTCAGACTGGAGTGCAGTGGTGCGATCTTGGCTCACTACAGACTCTGCCTCCCAAGTTCAAGTGATTCTCATGCCTTAGCCTCCCCAGTAGTTGGGATCACAGGCGCGCACCA
This sequence comes from Callithrix jacchus, assembly GCF_049354715.1. Taxonomy (NCBI): domain Eukaryota; kingdom Metazoa; phylum Chordata; class Mammalia; order Primates; family Cebidae; genus Callithrix; species Callithrix jacchus. The sequence goes on along the minus strand of NC_133511.1, from coordinate 111,757,365 downwards.
CCACACCCAGCTAATGTTTATAGTGGTGCCGGGGTTTGCCAGGCTGGTCTCCAACCCCTGAGTTCAAGCAATCCTCCTGCCTTGGCCTCCCAAAGTTCTAGAATTACAGGTGTGAGCAATTACGCCCAGCCAAGTCTGATGCCTTTAAAGGTCTGATGGAAACATTTATCCCTTCTGACGGCTGCTACATGTGACATTTCACTTACATCCTGAGACCCTCTTTGCTGGCCAGGCCTTCTCTTCTCTCCCTCTCACCACCTGTCTTGCCACCATTTCCTGATTCACCACCATAAACTGTTCTGGGCCCTGCTCTGAGTCAACCATTTGATCGTTTCTTCGAGATCTTACATTTTATAAGACTGCTGTGCACACTAATGTGTCTGTATGCCTTTTCTATTAATTTGCTTATTAATCTGCCTTTCCTCACTTTTTCAGCAAATCTTCAGAGAGCAAAGGGAAGTTTTCCCTCATCCCCTACAGGATTCTCCCCTGGCTCCCCCAGCCCCAGTGACCACCTATTTGGTGGGGACTCCTGTGATGCTCCCTCTAACCCCAACTTTCCTCCCCAGGCTTGTATTTCCAATTGCTTATCTGTGGTCCCTCCCACAGGCACTTCAAACTCAGAATTCATCCCAAACCCAAATCATAATTATCCCAGGTCCCACCGATACCTACTTACTTTAGAAAACTTGAGGCTGGGCGTGGTGCCTCATGCCTATAATCTCAGCACTTTGGGAGGCTGATGCAGGTGGGTGGATCACCTGAGGTCAGGAGTTCAAGACCAGCCTGGTCAACATGGTGAAACCCCATCTCTACTAAAAATACAAAAATTAGCCAGGCATGGTGGTGGACACCTATAATCCCAGCTAGTCAGGAGGCTTAAGTGAACCCAGGGGGTGGATGTTGCAGTGAGCTAAGATTCACTCCAGTCTGGAGACAGAGGAAATCTCCATCTCAAAAAAAAAAAAAAAAAAGTGGGCAGGGCTTTGGCAGAACCTAGCTACGAGGTTCCCCTCATTTCTGCTCCCCCCCAAAAAACAACAATTTTTTTGAAAAGGAAAAGAAAACTTGAGTCAGATATCCCTCTTTTCCACTGTTTGAATCGTGTCACTCGTGCCTCCTGGAACACTTAGCCACCCACCCACAGCCCTAACCCCAGCCTCCGCAGTGCCTCTCTGACCTCATTGCCTCCCATGCTGTCTTGGTCTCCCGGCTCCTGCTGTCCACACTGGGCTTGTCCTCACTGTACCCTGCTCAGAATCCAGCTCCTCCCCCACATCCTCCTCTCTATTATTCAAGCCTCTGCTTAAGCCTTGCTTTTAGAGGCCTTTGCTGACTGCCTTCTGTATGTAAATCCCACTCCATTCTTTGTCACCCCAGCCACAGTACAGTGGCTTGATCACGGCTCACTGCAGACTCAACCTCCTGGGCTCAGGCAATCCTCCTCCATGAGCTTCCTGAGTAGCTGAGACCACAAGTGCATGTCACCACTCCTGGCTATGTTGCTCAGGCTGGTCTCGAACTCCTGGGCTCAAGTGATCCTCCCATCTTGGCCTCCCAGAGTTGGGATTACAGGCATGAGCCACAGCACCTGGCCACTCTGCATTACTTTTAAAACGTTTAACACAGGCCGGGCACGGTGGCTCAAGCCTGTAATCCCAGCACTTTGGGAGGCCGAGGTGGGTGGATCACGAGGTCAAGAGATCGAGACCATCCTGGTCAAAATGGTGAAACCCCGTCTCTACTAAAGATACAAAAAATTAGCTGGGCATGGTGGCGCGTGCCTGTAATGCCAGCTACTCAGGAGGCTGAGGCAGGAGAATTGCCTGAATCCAGGAGGCGGAGGTTGCGGTGAGCCGAGATCGCGCCATTGCACTCCAGCCTGGGTAACAAAAAGCGAAACTCCGTCTCAAAAAAAAAAAAAACATTTAACACTTTTAACAGTTGACATGAATTTGTCATCTTTCTTTCCACACTAGGTGAGCTATGTGAACACAGCAATGACAGTCACTGCTACATCCCTAACAACTTGCATTCAGGAAGCACTTAGTAAACACCTGCTGGATAATTGATTCCACGTCTCTGCATGACCGCAGCTACCACCCTATTCCCAGCCACCCTGCAGACTCCTAATTGACTTACCCACAACTGCACTTTGCTTTCCAATCCATTTCCTAGTTGTCTTTTCAAATCATCCTATTATGCCCTGTTCAAAACCCTTCAAAGTGCTCCTCAATGTCCTGAAAATATAGTCCAAACTCCTGAGCCGTGGTCCTATGTGATCTAGCCCTCCTCCCTCTTCGTGTTTCCCCCGCCTGGCCATGTTGGTCCCAATAGCTCAGACCTACCAGTCTCTCGCCACCTCCCCTCCCACCTCCACGTCCATCAACCCACAGCTGAAACATGGGGCAGAAGAGTGCAGCAGTAAAGAGCCTGACTCCAGCGCGAGGTTTTGTGGGCTGGAATCTCAACCCACTCACAGCATGTTGACCTTGGGCAGGATACTTAAAGCTCTTTGCTCCTCAGTTTCCTGATCTGTAAGGAAAAAAAAAACAACCACTCCTCCTACCTCACAGGGTTGTTATATGACGGTTATATAACGCACTGGCCCACAGTAAGGGCTGAGCATTATCCTTCTTTGGGACGTCTTCCCTGACATCCCAGGCCACATTAAATTGTCCTATTAAACAAGTTCACAGTACCCAGCTCTGCCCCTTTCAACTTTTATCCAGTGATTTTTGCCTCCCTGCCCCTGGCACAGGTGGATCAGTACAGGGTACTGCCTGATTGTCGTGTTCATAGCTGTGTCCCAGGACCTAGCACAGTCCAGGTCACAGTAAATGCAAAATATGTCCTTCCCTGAACAGGGCTGCCTTTAGACCAGGCACACAGAGGGCACAGATCTGGCCCTAGCCACCTCCCAAAGTGTTCAGTATTAAAAGCCATTCAATTTGCTTCCAAATTGAAGTGCCTGTGTCCTCAGGGAGCTCCATGGGTGTGACCATCCCAGCGTGAAGCACTCAGGCAGCAGTAGCGCTGCCAACGACCACTGCCTCACTGGGTGCCTGTAGCCGCACGCACCCTGCAGCGTTCCTAGGGAGGAAGGCAGAGCAAGCTCTACCAAATGTCAATACAAAGATCTCTACTTCAGAAGAGGTCTCACCTAGTAGGCTTGGAACACGATTTGGTGGTTCCTAAGCAGGAAGGGAAGTCCTTGACCTGTCTCTCACAGTGGACTCTAATCCCTACCAGGCAACCCCAAGAAAGAAGATGCAGACACACAGCGAGAAAGCACAGGGCTTTATGGAGCTGTGTCAGGAGAAGGCGAAGGCGTCAGGTGCCTGTCTCCACCTCCACCACCTCTGCCCAGGCGCTGAAGCCCAGGTCCTTATGAATTAGCACCAGGCTGGGGGCGGTGCCCGGCTCCTCTGGCACCATGAAGCACTTCTCTCGGCTCTCTGAAATGGTGACCTCCACAACATCCCTGACAGGGGAGATGGCCTGCTCTCTGTGTATGTTCATTAGTTGTGGCTCAGCCTGCAGGAGCACCACAGTGGGCTCAGAAGCAGCAGAAGGCACAGAGGGTGGGCTAGAGGGTGCCTCGGGCTGGTGACTGAGCTGGTGCCGCCTGAGGCTCTGCAAGAGGGTGTAGCCCATGCCACAGGTGGGGCAGCGGTAGGGCTTGTCTGCCAAGTGAGATTTGAGGTGGCGCCGCAGTTTGGTGGCCAGCGTGTAAGCACGGCCACACTGGGGACAGGGAAAGGGCCTCTCTCCGGAGTGCAGGCGCTCATGAGCTCGGAGCGTGTGGGGGTCTCGGAGAGCCTTGCCACACACGGGACACAAGTGGGCCTCCCCGGTGTGGGAGATGAGATGGCGCCGCAGTTCAGGCAGCTGGGGGAAGGCATCCGCACAGTGTGGGCAGCGGTAAGGACGCTCCCCGGTGTGGAGCCGCAAGTGCCCACGCAGGTTGCCCCGCTGGCGGAATGCCCGGCCACAGTGTGGGCACAGGAAGGGCTTTTCTCCTGTATGGAGCCTCATATGGTTCCGCAGGGAGCCCTGGTTGGCCAGGGGCCGCCCACACACAGGGCACGGGCAAGGGGCAGGGGCAGCTGGCACCTGGTGGGTCTTGTGATGCAGCCGCAGGGAGGGCCGGCGGGCAAAGGCCTTGCCACACTGGTCACAAGCAAAGGGCCGGGCACCTGAATGTACCACCTGGTGCTCTTTGAGGTCTCGCCGGGTGCCATAGGCCTTGTCACATTGTGGGCAGGGGAAGGGCCGCACCCCGCGGTGGCCCAGTGTGTGAGCTTTGAAGCTTTCCTCTGAACTGTAACTCTTGCCACACTCAGTGCAAAGAAAGGGCTTGTGGCCTGTGTGTACAAACGCATGCTTCTTTAGGTGGCATAGCTGCAGAAATGCCTTGCCACACTCCCCACACCGGTACCGTCGCCCTTGCTTTGGGGAGCTTCCTGCTGGGCAAGGAGGGCTCCGGGAGAGTGCAGGGAAGCCAGGCTGCTGGGCTCCAGGCTCTGGGGTCTTTGCTCTGGGTGGGCACTGATCACTGGGTCTGTGTAACTTCTCGGCTAGGTAGGCATGCAGCTGGGTGCCCCTGGCAGAAGATGAAAAACTGGCTTCACTGCCATCTGGGTCCTGCTGGGTAGCCAAGTTGCTCTGAAGTTCAGGTGGAATCTGTGCCTGGGGTGGGTATTCCTCATCCACGTTACCGTCCTGAAGCAAGGGGCCAAGTGGCTGGCTATCCTTGGAAAGTTGGTCCTGGGTGGGAAACTGAAGTCCAGGGCTCACCACACTCGCTGCTTGGTTGCCAGGGGGTGACTGTGAACCAGGATCTGCAAGGCAAGGATGGGGTGCTGGGGTTAGGGAGCTTCAATGCAGGTGGTGTTACCAGAGAATTATAGGAACAGATGTTTTCTCCCACCCAGTCCCTGAGCCTCAGAAGGAGCAATGATATCAATCTCTTCCCTAAAGCATGGGTGCCTACTCCATTTATCATCCTGTCCAGCCGTAGGCACCTCCTGGAGAAACACTCCTGAGAGCCGTGGTGCCCCGGCCACCTGGATCATCACTAGAGTAAGGCTGTCCCAGATGAAGGATTCCCTTGTTCACCATCTGGAGATATATCTGGAGATATATAGTTAGGATGTGATTCAAGACCCTCTTCCAGCCAGGCATGGTGGCTCATGCCTGTAATCCAAGCACTTTGGGAGGCCGAGACAGGCAGATCACTTGAGGTCAGGAGTTCAAGACCAGCCTGGCTAACATGGTGAAACCCCGTCTCTACTAAAAATACACAAAAAATTAGCTGGGCATAGTGGCACACACCTGTAATCCCAGCTACTTGGAAGGCTGAGGCAGGAGATCGCTTGAACCCAGGAGGGGAGGGCTGCAGTAAGCCCTCCATTGCCCTCTATGCCTGCACTATGCCATTGCCCTCCAGCCTGGGCAACAAGAATGAAACTTCATCTCAAAAAAAAGGCCGGGGTGGTGGCTCATGCCTATAATCCCAGCTCTTTGGGAGGCCAAGGCGAGTGGATTCCCTGAGGTCAGAAGTTCAAGACCAGCCTGGCCAACATGGTGAAACCCCATCTCTACTAAAAATGTAAAAATAGCCAGGAGTGGTGGCAGGTGCCTGTAATCTCAGCTACTTCAGAGGCTGAGGCAGGAGAATTGCTGGAACCCGGGAGGCGGAGGTTGCAGTGAACTGAGATTGTACCACTGCACTCCAGCCCGGGCTGATAACAGCAAGACTCAGTCTCAAAAAAAAGAAAGACCCCCTTCCCACCCTAGCTCATCCGTAAAATAAAAGAACGCCCACACTGGAGGGAAGAAACATGTGAGGCTGAAAACCCTGTACGTATGAAGCTTACTCTCTTCCTTACTCTTCCAGGAAGCTCTTAGGAAGGTGACAGTTGCAAACACCTGTATTGTTATTCTAAAGAATAGACCCATCACTCTTCAACAGAAAGCACTGAATGACAATAACAGTCCAAGACCGTCCCTTGCCTGAAAATTCTAGCCTTGCTGTATCTACCAACCCTAAGCTATTCAGTCATTATCCTTACCCAATACTAATCAATGCCCACCCTCCTATCCCATGTTGAACGATCCACTTAGATCAAAATCTAAGTTGAACGATAACTTAGATTTTGAAAAGTCACTAAGGGCCAGGAGCGGTGGCTCAAGCCTGTAATCCCAGCATTTTGGGAGGCCGAGGTAGGTGGATCACAAGGTCAGGAGTTCAAGACCAGCCTGGCCACACTGGGGCAACCCTGTCTCTACTAAAAATACAAAAATTAGCCAGGTGTGGTGGCGTGCACCTGTAATCCCAGCTATTCAGGAGGCTGAAGCAGGATAATTGCTTGAACCTGGGAGGCGGGTTGCAACGAGCTGAGATGGCGTCACTACACCCCAGCCTGGGCAACAGAGTGAGACTCCGTCTTTTAAAAAAAAAAAAAAAAAAAAAAAAAGCTACTAAGACTCTGTAGCATTCTTCCTTACCGCAATGAGCCATGAACTCTGCTTTGTCTTATCAACAGGTTGATTTGGTGGGGAAATTGCTGGGGAACCAGCATTTATTTGACACATACCTGTGCAAGGTTCTGCTGCATCCTCTCCAGGAGAGGCCACTTCCTGCTGTACAGCAGACTCCACTTCTGTCACCACTGCTACAGCTGCCTCTCTGTCCAGTCCGGGCTGGGCGAGACTTGGGTCCTCAGAGAAAGGCCGGGGCCACAGCAGCAGCTCAAAGCCGGGCAGCACCACCTGGTACACCTGCAGATGGAGCCGCTCGCTGATCCACACTGGGGCCACATTTCCCTCACTCTCCAGCCTGCCCCGCTGCACCAAGCTGCAAAGCAAAGTAAGAGCCACCTAGGAGATGCTCACTAGTTAAGTGGTCTTCCCTGAAACCCCAGTCCCCAGGCATCTGGGTCTGAAAGGACGCCATGCCTTTGGAACATTCACTACAAAAGAACACTGGGTAGGGAATGACTGTCAGCATTGGGTTCCAACCCAAGCCACAACAGAAGTCTCAAAGGAACAAGTATTCATGACACACTCTCCTCTAACTTACCTAGTCCAGCCAGAACTCTGCTCACAGGCATGCACGTCTCCCCATGGGCCTAATGACAGGTTCTGAAATAAACCAACAAAAGTCCTTCTCAAATGTGTTTGAGGGGGTCGGGTAGGGGGAAAAAAAAAACAGACAAACAGATGAAACCTTCCTGGGACAAATTTAAGATGAAACTCCTGGAAGGTTAGAAGCCTCTGGTTCTACCTCTAACAGGAGAGTGCTGTCTGATTCTTCATTCAATAAAGACCAAAAAGTCTGTCTCCTTACCTCCCTCCCAAGTGTGTGCAGAATTACTAACACACATTACTGTCTTCCAGTGAGTACTAAACAGAAAAACTAACAGGGAACACCAGCTTTTTAAAACGGTACTTATTGGGCCAGGCACGGTGGCTCACACCTGTAATCCCAGCACTTTGGGAGGTCCAGGCAGGTGGGTTACTTGAGGCCAGGAGTTTGAGACCAGCCTGACCAACATGGTGAAACCCTGTCTCTACTAAAAATACAAAAAATAGCTGGGTGTGGTGGCAGACACCTGTAATCTCAAGCTACTCGGGAGGCTGAGGCATGAAAATCACTTGAACCTGGAAGACAAAGATTGCAGTAAGGTGAAATAGTGCCACTGTACTCCTGCCTGGGCAAAAAAGCAAGACTGTCTAAGAAAAAATAAATAAATAAAACAGTACTTATTGTGCAGTGAAATCCTTTATCTGCACTATTTAATCAGGGCCTCCATATAATCCCAAGAGAGCCATTGCTTTGTTTCACAGTTGACTTAAATGAGGCACATAATTTAACGAGTTAGGTGACAAGGCTGGAATTTGATCTCATGCTTTCTTAACTCCGAAAACCTCAGATCTTGACCTTCGTCACTGCTGACACTATACGAACCCAGCTTTCAACAACTTTTCAAATCTCGATTCCTTAACTACTACTGCTGAGAGGAGGAGACATTCTGGAGGGAAGGGACAAGACCATTTCCTATCTCTTGAAATACCCTCTTTCTTAGAACTGAAGAGCTATTTAGAAATGTCCAAACCTCCCTACATTTTCAATGGCGGAGAGCAGCCGCTCTATATATTTCAATACCTCCTCCGGCTGTGGCTTGATTCCCTTGCCCTTCTCCTCGGAGACAGATTCCTCTTCCAGCGGCCCCCAGAGCAGGCCGGGCTGCAGGGGCTCCCCGACACACCAGACCCCCAAGCGCTGTTCCTTGGCGCGTGAGGGGCCAAGGGCCAAGCCCCGGGGGAGGCTCTTTAAAGCGAAGAGGGCTCGGCTCGGCCTGGGTGGGACGTCCTTGAGGCTCGGCGCACAGCCTTCTCCGGAGGGGTTCCATCCTAAGTCCAGGCCCAGGCGTGGCTCGGGGGCTGCAGGGAGAAGGGAAGACGGTGAGGGAGCCGCCCAAGAAGGCGTGGGGTGGAGAAAAGTGTGGGAGGAAACCGCAGGTCCAGATGAGCCTGCGGAGCCCGAGGGACGGGTGAGGGCTCCAAGAGGGGCCCTGAAAGGTTTGAGGGGGCTCAAGGGCTCTTCAGAAGCCCCCAGAGACTCTGAGGGCACCGGAGGATCCTGGGATCGGGAGGAAAGGAGACTGAGGAGAGAGTTGACCTTAGAGTGTCAGACCCATCTGGGCCAGGGCTGAAGGTCGCAGACATCGCAGGACACTCACCAAGCTGCACCGCCTTCTTCCCCTCCAAGAGCAGCTCCTCCGCCTCCTCCATTCCGGGTCAGAAAGCCTCCTCCGCCGGAAGTGAACGTCCTCTTCTCAGCTCCTCCAGGAAACAGTCATGGACTTCCAAATATCTTCTGAGGAAAGAAGCCTCAGAGTCAGACCTCATTGGTTCAAAGGACTGGGAATTTGGGAGTAGTGGGGAGGCAGAATTCTGCCCGAGAGAAATACGAACCTAGGATTCCGGAGGTCCACCAGGGATTCGAGTATCTAGTAAAGCGGAACTAATTGTTCCAGCTACCTCTTTTTGGGAGTGACAAGTCGGACAGTTATGCTGTTACATCCCCTAGGTGGGTACTTAGGCGGGCAAGTGCAGGAAGTGGGCGGGGCTCCTGGAAAGGCCAAGTTTGGGGCCGGAAGTGGGTTGGAGGTGTGGCGGAAGTGGTTGGGGACCGAGGAGAGCGGGAGGGGGCGGTTCCCGTTCCACCTCGGAGCCGGATGTTTGCCGAGCTTTGACAGGCGTGGCAGAGGGAGCAGTGCCCGAGTGCGGTGAGCTGCTGGCCGCGGGGTCTCCCCGGGTGGGGACGGGGAAAGGAAAGGAGCTGGCCAGGTCTTCCGAAGGGATGGGGTCCGGATGGGGAGGACCCGAGCAGATCCGAGGAGGGGGACGGGGGTGGAATTGGGCTCAGAGGCCCGGCCTTCTTGCAGGGTTTCTGCCCCATTTTGGCGCCTGCAATAAGAGGACTTTTACCACTGTCGCTGCCTTCTTCCTGGAGAAAGTACTCCCCAGGGGAAAGTCCAGGCCAGATCGCTGTCATCCAGCAAGCCGGCGGGAGGGGGAAAACTCCCAGATTTGATCTGGCAAAGCACTAAGAACAAGAAATTTGAGGGAAGTATTCCTCCCTGCCACCTATTAGGCCACGATTTCAGTTCAACTTCTTAATCTGTGAAATGGGATAATTGCAAAACGCAACTTGGGCTTTGTAAACCGTGAAGCTCTATGCAAACATAATTGTAGTTGAGAGTTGTAATTGCTGTTGTATTGTGGTAGGATTCGGGTTTTTGTAATTATGGAGCTGCAACTAGAAAGCCGATTCCAGCACTGAGAATATGATTTTCTTTTCTTTTTTTTTGAGATGTAGTCTCGGTGGCATGATCTTGGCTCACTGCAACCTCTACCTCCCAGGTTCAAGTGACTCTCCTTCTCCTGCCTCAGCCTTCTGAGTAGCTGACATTACAGGCACGTGCCACCATACCGGGCTAATTTTTTGTAGTTTTAGTAGAGACGAGGTTTCACCGTGTTAGCCGGGGTGGTCTCGATCTCCTGACCTGTGATCCACCTGCCTCAGCCTCCCAAAGTGCTGGGATTACAGGCGTGAGCCACTGTGCCCGGCTTCTTTTGATTTTTTTTTTCTTTTAGATGGAGTCTTCGTCTGTTGCCCAGGCTGGAGTGCAGTGGGGCGATCTTGGCTCATTGCAACCTCTGCCTCCCAGATTCAAGTGATTCTTCTGCCTCAGCCTCCCTAGTAGCTGGGACTACAGGGCTGTGCCACCACACCTGGCTCATTTTTGTATTTTTAGTAGAGATGGGGTTTCACCATATTGGCCAGACTGGTCTTGAACTCCTGACCTCATGATCCACCTGCCTCAGCCTCCCAAAGTTCTGGGATTACAGGTGTGAACCATCACGCCCCACAAGAATATGATTTCAAGTTGCTATCTGTGTTCTGTATAAAAGAGAAGATTAGGGGAGAGGCTTTAGTTTGCTCTTTTGTGGCACTTCTCTGAATCTTGAGAATTGCATGAATGACAGCTACTTAGGTAATTGTTTAGGTGCTGATCCTCGCCAAGAGACCACTACAGACAGACATGGATTAAAGCCCTGACTCTGCTGGTTGTATGACCCTCAGCAATTGGCTTATTTTTTTCTTGTCCTCACTTTCCTCACTGTAAAATGGGCTTAATAGAACATGCTTCATCAGTGCTATTGTGAGGTTGAGTTTATGTCCCCAGTTCATGGTCCTATATAGGCCCTGAACAAGTATGCATTCCCTTCTTAATTAATGAGGAGATGAATTAATTCCCTCAGTCATTCAACAAATGACAGCATCTACTATGTATCAGGTGTTATTCCGAATGGGCCAGAAGTTCTTAAATGGTGATTCTCAGAAGGTGTTTTAACCTCTTAAAATTGCATGCATCTACTAACTTTTCTTAGGGAAAACGTCCACAAATGTTACCAGTTTCAGAAAAGTCTACAGCTTCCCAAGAGTGATTGCCTAAGGTGATCCTTAGGATTTTTATAATTGGCTGGGTGGTGTGGCTCACGCCTGTAATCCCAGCACTTTGGAAGGCCAAGGCGGGCAGATCACCAGAGGTCAGGAGTTCGAGACCAGCTGGCTAACATGGTGAAACCCCATCTCTACTAAAAATACAAAAATTAGCCAGAGGTGGTGGCAGGTGCCTGTAATCCCAGCTACCAGGGAGGCTAAGGCAGGAGAATCACTTGAACCCGGGAGGCGGAGGTTGCAGTGAGCTGAGATTGCACCACTAATAGTCTCACTCTATTGCCTGGCCAACAGAACAAGACTCTGTCTCAAAAAAAAAAAAAGATTTTTTAACGGTTTACCTGCTGAGAATGGAAAAATTAATCTCAGAGTTGGGTGTATTTTGCACAGATTAGAACAGGCTTGTGGGTGGCTGGTGTCTTAAACAGGCAGGATACTTCATTTCTACTACTTGATGTTAGAATTTCCCTGTGCCAGCTTCCTCACCCTCCCACTGAATGGGAGTTCAACTTCCGGGCTCAGAGAAGGTAACAGCTGTGGGTTGGAGGGTGATGGGAGAGGCCACTCTGGCTGGGAGATGGAAACAACTGGGCTTAGTTATGCTGGGAAAGGAGGTGATGTGGGGCATTGAGGGAGGTCACATCTGGAAGAACTGACAGAGTAGAAGAGCAGTCACTGGCAAAAAGGTGGAGTTCAAGTTCAGCTCCCTTTTAGATGGTATCCTTCTCCCTCCCTCACACCTACCCCTGCTCCCAGCTGCTCCTTCTTTCTTTTTTTTTTTTTTGAGACAGTCTCACTCTGTTGCCCAGGCTGGAGTGAAGTGGCGTGATCTCTACCTCCCAGGTTCAAGCAATTCTCCTGCCTCAGCCTCCTAAGTAGCTGGGATTACAGGCACCCACCACTATGCCTGTCTAATATATATATATATATATTTTTTTTAGTAGAGACGGGATTTCACCATGTTGGCCAGGCTGGTCTCGAACTCCTGACCTCGGGTGATCCACCTGACTCGGCCTCCTAAAGTGCTAGGATTACAGGTGTGAGCTACCTCACCCGGCCCCATCTATTCCTTCTTATTCCGCTGTTCTCTGCAGCACAAAGTATTTCTGAGCACTGGAGAATTACATTTCTGGGAGGCACTGTTGCCTCTACAGAGGAGGAAATTTAGGCCCAAGTAGGAAAAGGACTTGCTCAGCATCTTTGCAGCGCACTGGCTTAGGCAAGAGGATAATCTAGCTCTCCATACTACCTCATCGTTTCACGCCATTGAGTACCTACTGTGTGCAGAAAGATGTCTCTGGGCTAGCTGTGGGTGGGGTTGAAGGAGCCCCTGTTCCCTGGGCAGTGACAGGCTGAACAGAAGGGATGGAGAGAAGGCTCTGGCCAAGAGGGGGTTGCTTTGAGCTGGATTCTGTCTTTATTACCCTCTTGGAGGTCACTATGGAAGGCAGCCGCCACAGCCTTCTGGTTGGATGGCACAGAGGAGCATGTAGATATTGGAGGGTTGAAGGGTTGAAGGCTGAAGGGGAGTGAGGGAGCTGGGCGTGGCGTCACTGAGAGAAATGCATTCCTACTGTGAGGGATCATTCTGCTTTGAGTTCTTTGGAAGGGATTATATTTTGATGATAAGCAGTGGTAGTGGATGAGGCCAGGGGACAGGGCAAAGGAGAAGAAGAAGAGGGTTTTTTGGCTGTTTTGGCTGGTTGGCTTTGGCTTGGGAGCATGAAACAGCGTTACCTCTGAATCTGTGTGGTTGCCCTGGTGATAGGGGACCTGTTGCTAGGCACAGGGAGAGGGCTCACCAGCCAGGGCCCTTGACTGTTATGTGATGTGATGTGTGCGGGAGGCTGTCAAGTGGCCTCGAGCCTGGAGTCTGTGGCTCCGGGATGGCAGCTCTCCCCCTCTTCTTCCTGCCCACCCCCAGGCCTTGTCTGCTCTCCTTATCTGCCCTGCTGATTCTCTGACCATATATGTCAGTTTTGGACTCCAGGAATGCAGCTGGACGTGGAGCAGCCTCTTCCCTGGGGTTAGACTGAATAGGTTGAACTGAAAACCCCCCTCCCTCACCCATGTGAGGAGCTTGTGGCAGGAGAGGGAGTTGCTTCCTGTTAGGGCTGAGAGCAAAGGTGCCTACACCCAGGCTGCATATGACTACAACCTTCTGGCCAGTCCAGGCCTGAAGAAACCCGGCTTGGTGGTCGGCACTGCCCCATGCCTGCTGGAGCTGCTTTTCCGCCAGTCACCTCCTCATCCCAGCACTCCAGACACCACGAGCATCCCCCTTTCCCATCTGTGCCCTCCAATCCTTAGGGCAATTGACCTTTCCACCTTGAAACTGATGTCAGGAGTGCTCTGCAGAGTAAGAGTGGGGCTTGGAAGTCCCTAGGAGCCTGCAGACTGTCTGCGATGACTGTCAGGCGATTCTATCCCCTGTTGCTAGTTCCAGTCCTGGGGCAAACCCAGCTGGGCCCCTCAGTCATAGCCATATTTTTCTGGGACCCTGTACTCTCCAGCTCCCTCCTCTCCCCTGGGCCAGGAATGAGGGATGAAGTGGCCAGGGCCACAGATGACTTTTTTCAGGCATGGGATGGGTTTGGAGACCTGACCCCTATGTTCTTTAGATTCTTACAACATTTCTACCCCTGTAACTGCTGGAGACTGGGATGCTTCTGTACTCAGGTCCCCTCAGGAGAGGGGCATGGACCTGTGCCCTTTGTAGCTGGGCCTGCATCACTGAGCCAGCTGGGTGGCAGGCGACACAGGACCTGGCACAGCTCTTCCCTCTCCAGCTGCAGGACCTGGAGGGAGGCGCCGAGCTGTGCCATCCTCTGCCCCAGCTGCCTTTTCTGGCAACATGCCTGAGCTGTGGAGCCAGGAGAACCCAGAGCTACGTGGAGCTCTTGGCGGGATGAGGAGTGTTGAGGAATAGGGACAGGGAGCCTAGGAGAAAGAAGAGTGGGGGCAGGAGGGCACATAGTAGAGGTTGCAGAAGGTGAAAACAGCGGGTCACTGACCTGACACCTGTTCTCCTCTCTCCCAGCTTTCTCTTCAGGTTCTGCAGGGTGAGGCTGTGGGGGACGGGCTTGGCCATGGATCCACTCTCAGAGCTGCAGGACGACCTGACCTTGGATGACACCAGCGACGCTCTGAACCAGCTGAAGCTGGCCTCCATTGATGAGAAGAACTGGCCCTCGGATGAAATGCCTGACTTCCCCAAGTCAGGTGGGCTGTGTCCGGTCTCAGGCAGCTATAGGTGCTTTAGAGGGGAACGCATCCCTCCTGCTGAAGGGAGATGCCAGGAGGGCAGGATGGGACAGACCAGTCCCAGGGTTAGGCTAGGAGCACGAACCTTACTAGGGGAAGGGCCAGACAGCCTGCCTCTCGGGCAGAGCGCGGTGCCAGCCCCCTGGCTTGTCCCCTGACCTTGCTGTGTTCCTCAGATGACTCCAAAAGCAGCTCCCCAGAACCTGTGACACATCTGAAGTGGGATGACCCGTACTATGACATCGCCCGGCACCAGATTGTGGAGGTGGCAGGTGAGCACACCCAGCGCTATTTTCTTAACCCACAGAGCTCCTGGCTTCCGGAAGTCAGCCCCTCACACCACAGGGGAAGAACCTGGGGACATAGGCTGGGCCCACCCTGTAGTCTGACACCTGCAGTCTGACACCTGGCCCGGAGCTCCTGAGTGCATACACTTCTTTTAAAGGACAGACTCGCCAGGCATGGTGGCTCATGCCTGTAATCCCAGCACTTTGGGAGGCTGAGGCAGGTGGATCACAAGGTCAGGAGTTCGAGACCAGCCTGATTGATATGAGAAACCCCATCTCAACTAAAAGTACAAAAAAATTAGCCGGGCATGGTGGCACACACCTGTAATCCCAGCTACTCAGGAGGCTGAGGGAGGAGAATCACTTGAACCCAGGAGGCAGAGGTTGCAGTGAGCCGAGATTGTGCCACTGCACTCCAGCCCGGGCAACAGAGCAAGACTCCATCTCAAATAAAAAAAAAGAAAAACACAGACTGGTGATTGCCATTTGATGTGCTCACCTGCAGCCACCTTCTGACCTCTGGCCCCATTTTCTCCACTTGCATGGGGCATGTGGGGAGCCATGTAGCCTAATGGCTTTGAAGTCAGAAAGCCCTGGGTTAAACTCCAGCTCTGCTCTCTGAACTCTCATTTCTTCCTGGTGAGTTACAATAATGAACGCATGTCAGGGCCTACGCCAGAGCCAGAGCACAGTTGGTCTTGAATAAGTGGGCCTCCCCTCCCCTCGTTCTATTCCCCTCCTGTCCCTCTACCCTAATGTTGACTTTTCCACCCCATCAGTTACTGGGGAGGATGGGAAGTGCCGGTCCTTCTTGGGAGTTGGTAGCCCCAGGGAAGTCTGGAATGGGCAGAGCCTCTTCCCAGAAGTGGGGGGCCACATGGCTCCCTGGAGCATCAGGTTCCTGCCAGATGTGCTGCCCTGCTGAGAATGGGTGTGGAGCTCCACTTAGGTCTCTGTCTGAGGGAGCTACCTCTCTCCTGTTCATAAGGGGAGACCCAGAAGAAACCAGGAGCAGGGGAGTCAGGCTGAGGAGGTGGTTGCTGCCCTTAGAGCCCTGCTTTAGAAGGAGCAACTGGAATCCTAGGATCCTTGTCTTTTCCCTAACATTTCTCCGTCCTTGCTGGTGAGGCCAGGCATTCATAAGCAGGGTGACAGCGGGGGCCCTGCTCTCAGGCATTGGCATGGGCAAAGAGAGCCAGGTAGACACCAGCCCTGGAAGAAGCCCATCCAGCCATGGGGTTGCTGGGCTCAGAGAGGCAGGGATTGCCCCAAAGGTCAAAGGTGTTTCCTTAACATTTGTACTCCTGCTGCCTGCCCTGGTCTGAGTTGAGGGCCTTGGCTCTGGTCTCACTCGCCCTCTGCGGAAGCAAGACTGAGAGTTTTTTCTCTGGCCTGGTTCTGAATTTGACACAGGAGAGTTACCCTGAAGGTTCTGAATTTGACACAGGAGAGTTACCCTGAAGGTTCTGAATCTGACTGGGGTCTGGGAGGTGCCTAGTGTGGAGGAGTATCTGTCCTGACATCATCCTGGCCTGTGTGGTCAAGGCAGAGCTGGGGGAGCCTGCCCTTTCCCACTAATGTGGGTGATGTCTCTTTCCCCACATCCCTGGCACAGAGCTGCAATTTCTTTCTATTTCCTCAGACTGTGATGAGCATGAGGGGGCCCAGCCAGGTAGGTGTCCGTCCTGGCTCTCTGTGCTTGGCCTCTCTGGGCTGCGCCTCTGGGGCTGTGAATCAGGAAGGGCTGTGAATCAGGAGGGGCTCTTGGTGGAGGCCAGATGGGGCTAGCTTAATTGTGGCCCCACTCTGGGGAGCTGAGAGCTGGTGGTGCCTGGGAGCCGGAAATAGCAAAAGATTTATGGGAAGTGGGGGAGCGAGGAGGGGAAGGCTGTGTGGGGACACACCCAGACCCCAAAGGGAACGGAGCTCCCAGGAGGGTCTGGCCCTGGGCAATGGCCTAGCCTGAGTGGTGGCTCAGGGACCTTCTGGGTGATAGTGTCCCCATGGGTGTGCCTCCCTGATTGCAGAAAGGTGGCTGGATTGGCATCACCAGGCATTCATTTGATGAGCCCACTGTGGGGGTGTCCGGGAGAAGCTCTTATTGGAAGGGAGGGAGGGTTACAGCCTCAGCTCCCCTGCAGCCCCTGTTCTCCCTGCCTGCAGTTGTTGCCATGCCCCAGGGTCAGATCTGACTCAGTCCCAGTGGGTTCTTTCCAGTGGTGTGCTGGTAAATGGCTCTCTGGAGAGGGGAAGAAAAGGCCACGATTTGTAGCGTTTGCAGTTTCTGCTTTGCCGATCTCTAGCTACCAACACCACGTTAACTGGCTTGCAAATTCCTGACCACTGAACAACTTAACAGATGTGTGAGCTGGCTCTAGCGCGTGACCGGCTCTGTCAGCTCAGCCCTACCTCCCAGGTCCCAGGCCTGCCCGGCCGGTTGTGGGTGGGGCTGGTCTGTCGGCCCAGAATGCCTGGGGAGACCTGTTGCTGATTAACTCCTCGGCCACCCCTGGAGAGTTCCCGATTGGTATCTGGGGAATGCAGAGGCCTCCTTCTCAGGCGGCTTGTCTCTTTGTGGTGCTTTGCACAAATGCTGCCCTTCCCTCCTCATTGACTCTTCTCCCCAGTGCCCTGGAGACACTAGAGCTGCCAGCTCCTTTGTCTGTAAAGCTCCTGGGCAGGGCCAGGCACAGTGGCTCATGCCTGTAATCCCAGCACTTTGGGAGGCTGAGGCATGTGGATCATGAGGTCAGAATTGCTTGAACCCAGCAGGTGGGAGATTGCAGTGAGCAGAGATCATGCCACTTCACTACAGCCTGGGTGACAGAGCGAGACACCATCTCAAAAAAAAAGTGCACATGCTTGTAATATTTGTCATATGACATCATGGAGGTGCTGCATTTACTGAGTGCATTGGTGGAGTCTGGTTGAGAACCCAAAGCTTCCCATTTACAAAGTGGCACCACAGGCCTTTAGCCCGCACCCCAGCAGCGTCCCTAACCAGTTGCTACTTCTGAAATTTCAGAGCCAGGGCCCTCAGACTTTCTATCCTGGCTGAATCCTGAAATCTGCCAGCCAATGAGGCCTGCCTTGCTGCCAGAGCAGGTGTGAGGTGTGGGGACTCCCAGACTGGAAGGAAAGATTCTTTTGGAAGCCCCCGTGATCCTTCCAGCATTTCCCCCATATCCAGGGCATTTCCTCTGCCTAGAAGGAGGGAGGCAGATGAGGCCTCCTCTCCCCAGGCTGGTGATAGACATCCCAGGGGTTTCTGAAGCTCCAGACTATAGTGAGGCTGGGCTTGCCAATCTAACCCTTTGTCCCTGGCCCCTGCCAGTCTGCTTTTCCTTCCACTGTCAGAGCCAGTGGGAAGTGAATCAGAGCAGGCACACAGCCTCAGAGCCACCCACAGCTGGCCTCAGGGGATCTCAGCACCTCAGGATCTAGGCTAGGGTATGAAAGAGAGAAGGTGCCACCTGGTCCTTTAAAACAGACCTGCCGGGTTGGAGCTGCATCTTCTCTTCAGACAGGCTGGTAGAAGATTCTCTACTTGCAAATCTGGTGAATTTCTGTCCTGAGCTTTGGGGAAACTCACTGTCTGAAGCAGTCTGACCTGTAACCAAAGCATAATCAAGAACAAACACAGAGGCTAGGCACTGTGGCTCATGCCTATACTCTGAGCACTTTGGGAGGCTAAGGCATGGATCATCTGAGGTCAGGAGTTCGAGATCCCCCTGGTTAACATGCTGAAACCCAGTATCTACTAAAAATACAAAAATTAAGGCTGGGCGCGGTGGATCATGCCTGTAATCCCAGCACTTTGGGAGGCCAAGGCAGGTGAATCACCTGAGGTCAGGAGTTCGAGACAAGTCTGGCCAACATAATGAAACCCTGTCTCTACTAAAAATATAAAAATTAGCCAGGCATGGTGGCACATGCCTGTAATCTCAGCTACTTGGGAGGCTGAGGCAGGAGAATCAACCCAGGAGGCGGAGGTTGTAGTGAGCCGGGATCACCCCATTGCACTCTAGCTTGGGCAACAGGAGCGAAACTTCATCTCAAAAAACATAAAATAAAACAAAAATTAACCAGGTGTGCTGGCACATGCCTGTAGTCCCTGCTACTTGGGAGGCTGAGGCAAGAGAACCGCTTGAACTCGGGAGGTGGAGGTTGCAGTGAGCCCAGATCACGCCACTGCACTCCAGCCTGGATGACAGAGACATGGTCTTTTTTTTTCCCCCTTGTTTGCCAAATCCTAGAGACTTGGTCTTAAAAAAGAAAAAAGAACAAACACAGAAGTAGTACAAGAACCATGCATCCCATGGTTTAATGGTGACCTGTGATTCTGTGCAGGCTAACAAAATGGATTGAATACCTGCCACGTGCGGGATACTGGTACCCTGGTGTGCACCTGTAATCCCCGCTACTCGGAAAGCTGAGGCAGGAGTTCAAGACCAGCCTGTACAACATAGCAAGAGCCTGTCTCAAAAAATTTTTTTAATTAAGTAGGTGGGGTGGCATGTACCTGTAGTGCTAGCTACTCAGGATGTGGGAGGCTAAAGCAGGAGGATTGTTTGAGAGTGGAAGTTAAAGGCTGCAGTGAGCCACAGTTGCACCACTGCACTCCAGCCTGGGTGACAGGATGAGACTCTTATCTCAAAAAAAAAAGAAAGAAAGAAAATCAATCACAGCTTTCCAGTAGTAAAAAAAGAGAGACAACGAGACACAGCCTCTGTCTTTGAGCTGCTCACAAGCCTGTCAGGGAGACAGGTACATAAACGATTATATAGGAGAGCAAAGGGTCAGGACAGTGATGGATGACGGTTTAGCTGGGAGCCATGAAAAGGGGCAGCTAACCCATCTGGGGGAAGAAGGCGAAGACACAGGTGTCTAGGAGGCAATTATGCCTGCTTTGAGTCTTAAGGGTTGGTGAGAGTTAGCCTAAAGGATAGGAGAGGAGCAGACTTGTCTAGAGAAAGGCCTTTCTGGTGTGAGAAACAGTCGAGCTAGCCTGGCATGGGCAGGGCTGTAGGCACTGCTGGAGGTGTGCCCGGTGAGAGCCTGGAGAGGCCTGTGAGCCCTTCCAAGGAGCACTGATAGGACTGGGGCCCTCAGTGTCTATCTGGGGAGGGTTCTAGGAGGAAAGGAGGATTCAGAGCAGTAGAGTGGGGTCAGGTAGGAATTTATAATCCTCCAGGGCTAGAAGATAGACCAAGTTAGGAGGGGATGACAGAGCTGTCTGGGCTTGGTGGGCTGGGCCTCAGACCCTGGCCTAGGAAATTCTTGGAGGGCCCTGGTTAGGACCTTTTAGAGCCAACAGAACCAGGCAATGCTTTGGATGGAGATGGGAGTTTTGGGGGATTGATGTAGAGGCTGACATGGTGCTGTGACAGCCGGGAGCAAGGTACTAAATCAGGCCCAAGCACCAGCAGCAGGCAGGGATTGGAGCCGCCCAGCACATTCCAGAAGCCTCCCTGAGCCCCTCCACTGAGGCTTGCCTTGGCCCTAGAGAAAAGGGTCAGTACTTTGGAAAAACACTGACTCCTTGGGGAGGATCATGAAATCATGGCTTATGAAATAGCAGGAGACGCTCAGCAAGGCCTGTGGCTGTCTGCAGTCCTGGGAGGTGGAGGAAGGGCGACTTCCCCTGCATTCAAGGTTGAATAAGTGGCTGGGTGTTGTGGCTCATGCCTGTAATCCCAGCACTTTGGTAGGCCAAGGCGGGCAGATCACCTGAGGTCAGGAGTTGGAGACCAGTCTAGCCAACAGTGAAACCCTGTGTCTACTAAAAATACAAAAATTAGTTGGACATGGTAGCTTACGCCTGTAGTCCCAGTTACTCAGGAGGCTGAGGCAGGAAAATCGCTTGAACCCAAGAGATGGAGGTTGCAGTGAGCTGAGATCACACCATTGTACTCCAGCCTGGGCAACAGAGTGATACTCCATCTCAAAAAAAAAAAAGTTGAATAAGGGGTCTTTTTATTCAGCTCTCAGATGGCAGGGATTACACAAGTTAGTCTGGTGTCTCGGGAGAGGCAGGAGGGTAGACGTGAAGGGAAGTTCCCTAGGGAATGGGGGAGTGGGGACCAGGCCCTGCCCCCATTGAGCTTTGCTTAGAGTCCTTTATCCATGCTGACCCAGGAAAAGCATATTACATTAGGGCACAATAGTGTACATTTCTGGAGCTTCCCAGCTTCAGAACAGAGCCAGATGGTCAGGCCATCAAATTGTGACTTTTTGGACAAACATCCTTGAATGATTACACCCAAATGAGCATTTTCCCACTGCCATAGCATAACAGACTCCTCTGAACCACATGTTCTTTAGAATATCTTAATGAGAAAGGATAGAATGCTTAGAAACCTACAGAAGTCGCCAGGCGCAGTGGCTCACACTTGTAATCCCAGCGCTTTGGGAGGCCTTGGCAGGTGGATAACCTGAGGTCAGGAGTTTGAGACCAGCCTGACCAACATGGAGAAACCCCATCTCTACTAAAAATAAAAAATTAGCCAGGCGTGGTGGCACATGCCTATAATCCCAGCTACTCAGGAGGCAGAAGCAGGAGAATCACTTGAACCCAGGAGGCAGAGGTTGTGGTAAGCTGAGATCGCACCATTGCACTCCAGCCTGGGCAGCAAGAACAAAACTCCATCTCAGAAAACAGAAAGAAAAAGAAACCTACAGAAGTCAATCAGAGCCAGTTAGGTTCATAATTCTAGTAATAAGCTGGGTGCAATGGTGTACACCTGTAGTCTCAGTGACTTAGGAAGCTGAGGTAGGAGGATCACCTAAAGCCAGGAGTTCAAGAACAGCCTGGGCAACACAGGGAGACCCCCATCTCTTTAAAAAAATTCTAGTAATAAAATCAGAAAGTAATTGTCAGTGGTCATAAATGAGACATGACTGTTAAGTAATCAGACTAATTCCTCAGTGGCCTCAAACATGCTGAGAAGGTAACTTCAAGAGGCTTTCCAAATACATGATGCTTAGCGAGGATGCTTTTTTTTTTTTTCCCCCCCCCAAAACGGAGTCTTGCTATGTCACTCAGGCTGGAGTACAGTGGCATGATCTTGGCTCACTGCAACCTCCACCTCCAGGGTTCAAGTGATTCTCCTGTCTAGCCTCCCGAGTAGTTGGGATTACAGGGGCCTGCCACCACACCCGGCTAATTTTTGTATTTTTAGTAGAGACAGGGTTTCACTGTGTTGGCCAGGCTGGTCTCAAATTCCTGACCTTGTGATCCACCTGCCTCAGCCTCCCAAAGTGCTAAGATTACAAGCGTGAGCCACCGAGCCTGGCTGGAAAAGTGTCGACTTTTAAGATGACTATTTGGCAAGATCTCAAATGCTTTACTGAGCTTCCCCCTGCCCCACCAACCCTGAGACAGAGTCTCACCCTGTCACCCAGGCTGGAGTGCAATGGCATGATCTCAGCTCACTGCAATCTCTGCCTCCCAGGTTCAAGCGAGTCTCCTGCCTCAGCTTCCCAAGTAGCTGGGATTACAGGTGTCCACTACCATGCCCAGCTAATTTTTTGTATCTTTACTAGAGATGGGGCTCATCATGTTGGCCAGGCTGGTCTCGAACTCCTGACCCTCCTGATCCACCCACCTTGGCCTCCCAAAGTGCTGGGAATACAGGCATAATCCACCGGGCCTGGTCCTAGTGAGCATTTTTAAATAATTGAGAAAAGATTCATATAACAAAATCATCAGTATGCAGTGCACAATTCAGTGGTTTAATATTTAGTACATAACGTCATACAATTATCGCTGCCAACTGACCCCAAATCATTTTTATCACCTGTACTCATGCACATCACCAAACCCTGCACCCACTAAGCAGTCAGTCCCCATTCCCTCCTCCCAGCACCTGGAAACCACTACTTTGCTTCCTGTTTCTATGCATGTACCTATGTAGACATCTCATGTACCTGGCCTTTTGTGACTGGCTTTCACTTGGCATAGTGTTCCGGAGGTTCATCCACATTGCAGCCTGTGTCAGTACTTCATTCCTTTTCACGGTCAAACAGTATTCCATTGCATGGATGAACTACCTCCATTATCCTTTCATCCGCTGATGGACATTTGGGTTATCTGTACCAAGGATGACTTTTTTTTTTTTTTTGAGACAAGAGTCTCGCTCTGTCACCCAGGCTGGAGTACAGTGGCGCCAGCTCAGCTCACTGCAACCTCTGCCTCCCGGGTTCAAGCGATTTTCCTGCCTCAGCCTCCCAAGTAGCTGGGACTACAGGCATGTACTACCACTCTTAGCTAAGTTTTGTATTTTTAGTAGAGATGGGGTTTCACTATGTTGGGAGGGCTGATCTTAAACTCCTGACTTCAGGTGATCCTCCCGCCTTGGCCTCCCAGAGTGTTAGGATTACAGGCGTGAGCCACTGTGGCCAGCTGGCATGACTTTTGAAAAAGGGTGTGGCGGTGCTCACCTATAGTCCTGGCTACTTGGGAGGCTGAAGCAGGAGGATCTCTTGAGCCCAGAAGATCAAGGCTACAGTGAACCATGATGGCACCACTACACTCCAGACTGGGTGAAAGAACAAGATTCCATCTTGAAAAAAAAAAAGTGATTTTTTTTTTAATACCCTAGCTCAGTAGCCCTGAAAGCAAGCTGTCCCCCTCTTCAGTGGCACACACTTGAGTGCAGGAGGCTGCCTGGAGGTGTGTCTGCATGGGCACCCTAGCCCCTGTGCTAACTGGTTCAGATCTGCAGGCCTGGCCCCTTTAAGTTCCTCACTTCTTTTGGTTCCCCCTCAACCCACCACGCTCCATCTTTCTCCACACCTAGGAGATGACAAGTATGGGCGGAAGATCATTGTGTTTAGTGCCTGTCGCATGCCCCCCAGCCACCAGCTGGACCACAGCAAGCTCCTGGGGTGAGTACCTGCGGGGAAGTGTGTTGGGGCTCTGCCCAGATCCCTAGTGTAGCCTAATGCCACATTCTTCACTGTCCCTCCCTGCCTGGGAGAGCTTGGCCACCTGCCTTAATGCCTCCCCTCTTCTCATGAAAGAGCTGGTTTCTATTTAGGGGAGAGCACTGGATGAGGAGTCAGACCTAGTTTTTAGTTATTGAAACTGGATGACCTTGGTAAGCATCTTTAAGCCTCATTTTCCTCTCCCTTGAAAAGCGATAATAATACAGGCGTCTTTCTTTATAGGAGTGAGAAACAGCACATGGAAAGGAAGGACTTTTGTCCAAATGTGAGGATTGACCATTAGAATCCTCTGGTGCTGGCCAGGCACAGTGGCTGACGCCTATAAACTCAGCACTTTGGGAGGCCGAGGTGGGTGGATCACAAGGTCAATAATAGATCAAGACCATCCTGGCCAATGTGGTGAAACCCTGTCTCTACTAAAAATACAAAAATTAGACGGGCATGGTGGTGGGCGCTGGTGGTCTCAGCTACTTGGGAGGCTGAGGCAGAAGAATCACTTGAATGCAGGAGGCCGAGGTTGCGGTGAGCTGAGATCACGCCACTGCACTCCAGCCTGGGCAACAGAGGGTGACTCTGCCTCAAAAAAAAAAAAAAAAAAAAGAATCCTCTGGTGCTTCTGAGATGGTTGCAGTGTTTATCATTTCTAGGAATAATTAGTGTTGTGTTATTTTGTGCCTTTGGTGTCAGTGGTTTCTGTACCTATGTGGGTTCTGTGAGCTAAACATAGGTAATAGCTCTGGCTGGTCCAGACACTTCCTGATTCACGTCTGAAGCCTGGTTGAATGCAGAGGCTTGAGCAGAGGCTTGACATACCCGTTGATGGTTGT
Organism: Callithrix jacchus; assembly: GCF_049354715.1. NCBI lineage: Eukaryota > Metazoa > Chordata > Mammalia > Primates > Cebidae > Callithrix > Callithrix jacchus. The sequence continues at coordinate 111,733,000 of NC_133511.1, read as the reverse complement.
GCCAGCTCTGGGCCCACAGGTGAGCACACTCACCTCCTGCTGCTGTCCTCAGGGTGTGTAGTAGAGTGAGACCATCTTGCCTTTCTTTCTTTTCTTCTCTCAGCAAATTTTAGAAAGATGCACTTCTTTCTTGACCAGTTTAAAGCACTCTCTGAAATGTAAAATTCTGGCACTGTCCCAGGCAGCTCTGAGAGATCCTGAGCTCTGTAAGATCCTGAATGGTTGCGTGTGAGCAGGAGGAAGTAGGGGCTCAGGACAGACCAGAGGGGCTCGGCAGAAGGAGAGGGGCCTGAATTTGGAGTCTCAGCCAGTCCTGGGCAAGGCAGGGCCACAGGCTGAGTCTTCCAGCACCATGTATGTGTTCTTTCTTTCTGGCCTTCTGAACCCTCTTCCCACTGCTCCTCGGATAAGGCAGGCAGAGCCTTGTTCAAGCCCACCACACAGCCCAGCCAGAATGAGCAAGAGCTTGGCCTGAGGCTGGCGGAGGCACATGGCCTTTTCTCTGGTTCTTTCTGTTCCTGATGGACCAGGTGACAGCCTTCTGGCCAGATAATAAGTAAAGTGGGAGGAAGTCAGTGGATGGGGGTGGAAAGCACCCAGTTTTCAGGAGGCAGCTTGCTGAGGGAGGCCACACCCACCCCAGGGCATCCTTGGCTTCAGGAAGTCCTCGATGTCTGCTGATGCTTGCCCTCTGTCACTTCCCTGCCTGGTCACAGTCCCTGCTGAGGGCAATTAGGTGCTTCCATTATGGAGCACTTTGTCCCGTTTTCAGTAGATTATCTCAGACTTGGCTCTTCCCAGCTATCCATTCAGATCTGGGATGTTGAAACAGAAAGTACCTGAAGCTTGGAGTCAAATTCAAAAGACACATTAAACTTCAGCTCTGTACCTCGTGCTTTGGGCAGGTCTTTTCCAAGCTTTGTAAAAATGAGATTTGTGGCCGGGCACGATGGCTCATGCCTGTAATCCTAGCATTTTGGGAGGCCAAGGCAGATGGATCACTATGTCAGGAGTTCGAGACCAACCTGACCAACATGGTGAAACCCTGTCTCTACTAAAAATGCAAACATTACCCAGGCATGGTGGTCTGCGCCTGTACTCCCAGCTACTCAGGAGGCTGAGGCAGAGGAATCACTTGAACCCAGGAAACAGAGGTTGCAGTGAGCCGAGATGATGCCACTGCACTTCCAGCCTGGGCAACAGATGAAGATTCTGTCTCAAAAAAAAAAAAAGATACAAAACATTATAGAGTTCCATAAACATTATAGAAAAAATAAGAAGTGACTACACGAAAAAGAATTTTTTTGGGGGACGGCATCTCACTCTTATTGCCCAGGCTGGAGTGCAGTGGCACGATCTCGGCTCACGGTAACCTCTACCTCCTGGGTTCAAGCAATTCTCCTGCCTCAGCCTACCAAGTAGCTGGGATTACAGGCATGCACCACTACCCCCAGCTAATTTTGTATTTTTAGTAGAGACAGGGTTTCTCCATGTTGGTCAGGTTGGTCTCAAACTCCCAACGTCAGGTGATCTGCCTGCCTTGGCCTCCCAAAGTGCTGGGGTTACAGGCGTGAGTCACCACACCCAGCCCAGTTTTATATCTTTTTTTTTTTTTTTTTTTGAGATGGAGTTTCGCTGTTGTTACCCAGACTGGAGTGCAATGGCACAATCTCGACTCACCACAACCTCTGCCTCCTGGGCTCAAGCAATTCTCCTGCCTCAGCCTCCCGAGTAGCTGGGACTACAGGCGCGCACCACCATGCCCAGCTAATTTTTGTATTTTTAGTAGAGACAGGGTTTCACCTTGTTGACCAGGATGGTCTCGATCTCTTGACCTCGTGATCCACCCACCTCGGCCTCCCAAAGTGCTGGGATTATAGGCGTGAGCCACCGCGCCTGGCCCATTACATTTTTTTCTAAGCATTAAACATTCTTTGAAAATATCATCTAGGGCCTTGGAAGGCTGAGGCAGAAGAATTGCTTGAGCCAAGGAGGCGGAGGTTGCGGTGAGCCAAGATCGTGCCATTGCACTCCAGTCTGGGTAACAACAGCGAAACTCCATCTCAAAAAAAAAAAAAAGAAAAATCATCTAAAAAATATTCTATTGACATCTAATATGCTGACATAAGAGTGAACAAATTATAAGTGTCCTGTGTGATGAATTTTCAAAAACCACATACAGCTGTGTCACTCACACCCCACAAAGGGCATAACCGCTGTTCTGACGTGTGACTTCACAGATTCATTCTGTCTGCAGAAGCGTCCTGTGAGCTCTTCTATTTATGGCTGTCACATGACTGATTTAACCCATTCCCTGCTGTTGCAGTTAGCTTGCCACTAGATTTTTTTCCCCATCATAAAACAGGTCACGAAGAACAGCTTTCTACAAAAATGTTTCTGTTCATCTCAGATTATTTCCTTAGGACAAACTCCTAGACATATTTTTACAGGATCAGAGAGTATGAGCATTTTATAGCTTCTGATAAACATCACTTGATTTCCCTACAAAAGGCCATGACCTCCGTCAGTGGATGAGAGTGTCTGTTTTCACTACAATCTTTGCTGTTTTTATAGTTGGAAAATGCAATCTCTTTATGGGACAGCGCCTTTTATTTTTAATTTTTTTTTTTTGAGATGAAATCTCACTCTGTCACCCAGGCTGGAGTGCAATGGCTTGGTCTCGACTCACTGCAACCTCGGCCTCCCTGCAACCTCTGCCTCCCTGCAACCTCTGCCTCCCGGGTTCAAGCAATTCTCCTATCTCAGCCTCCTGTTAGCTGGCACTACAGGCATGTACCACCACACCCCACTAATTTTTGTATTTTTAGTAGAAACGGGGTTTCACTATGTTGGCCAGGCTGGTCTGGAACTCCTTACCTTGTGTTCCACCCGCCTTGGCCTCCCAAAGCGTTGGGATTACAGGCACGAGCCATCGCGCCCAGTCTATGGACAGCTCTTTGTAAACTGCAGTGCTCAGCACGGGAAAGGGGTAAATGGCCACATGCTGGGGATCCCAGCATCAGCCACCCCACAGCTGCCTGTGCTGGCCCAGCCTGGCACCCACGGGCTAGTCTTGAGCATACTCCCTCTAGGTTAGGCCAAGCTCTGGTCACTTCCCCAGGCTGCTCTCCTTCCCTGCCTCCCCTTGAAGTCCTCAGTATTCTGCCTGCCCAGCCTCCCATCCTGGATGTCACCATGGGAGCCTAGGAGCTCTTTGACCAACTAGAAAAAGGCCTTTGCACGTACTCCCCTCCCTTTCCCCAGTTCTCATTCATTCCATCCATACCTCTCAGTGTGCTCAACACAAGGTGTGTATGTTTGTGCTGAGCTGGTAGGTAGTGTGTTATGCACACAGGGAACCAGAGGAGTTGGGGCTCTTTGGTCCACCAAAGGCCCAGTGACTAGAGCAGGTGACTCTCTGGCCACCCCATCCCCTCTCAAGGACACAGTGTTTTACCCCTGGCGCTGGAGTTCATGTGTAAAAGGCAGAGCTGTCCCGTGGTCAAGAAAGTGGGCTTTGTGCTGGGTGCAATGACTCATGCCTGTAATCCCCCAGCACTTTGGGAGGCCAAGGTGGGAGGATAGCTTGAGGCCAGGAACTCAAGACCAGCCTGGGAAACAGAGTGAGATCCGGTCTCTACAAAATAAAAAATAAAAAAATGAGCCAGGTGTGGTGGCTCACACTTGTGGTTCCTGCTACTCAGTAGCCTGAGGCAGGAGGATAGCATGAGCCTGGGAGGTCAAGGCTGCAGTAAACTGTGATTGTGCCACTGTGCTCCAGCCTGGGTGACAGTAAGACCCTGCCTCAAAAAAAAAAGCAGACTTTGGAGTTAGACACTTTACTTCCAGGATCCACCACAAGCTGTGTGACCTTGGATCAGCACTTGACCTCTCTGGTCATTGCCTTCATTTATAAGATGGAGATTATACCAGCCTCAGTTATGAGCAAGGGATGAGCTAATGTAGGCAAAGTGCTTGGCAGACACTAAAAGCTTAATACTGAGAAATGGTGGGGCATCATTATTACTGATTCAGGGAAACATCATTCCCATTCTTGCTGCAGGCCTCAGAGGGCCCGGGTTTGGGTCCAGTCTCCTGACCTCTAGTTTGTGCTCAAGAATGAGAACTGTTATTATTATTATTATTATTATTATTATTATTATTATTATTGAGACAGAGTTTTGCTCTTGTTGCCCAGGCTGGAGAGCAGTGGCACAGTCTCAGCTCACTGCAACCTCTGCCTCCTGGGTTCAAGTGATTCTCCTGCCTCAGCCTCCCAAGTAGCTGGGATTACAGGCACGCACCACCGCCATGCTCAGCTAATTTTTGCATTTTTAGCAGAGATGGAGTTTCACCACATTGGCCATGGCTGGTCTCAAACTCCTGACCTCAGGTGATCCACCCACCTCAGCCTCGCAAAGTGCTGGGATTACAGGCGTGAGCCACTGTGCCTGACCGAGAGCTATTATTGTCGTTCCTCCACTCAGCCACTACCCTGGGTCTCCTCCACAGGAACCTGACTGATTACGAGCCAGAATATGTGCTAGGGGAGGGCCCGTGTGGAAGGGGCTGTGACATGGCGGGAGATTCCGGGGGCTGCTTTCTGTCTTCGTGGGGCCATGCCTGTGCACAGGGTGGGCCTGAACAGGGCTTTTCTCTGGAAGGTACCTGAAGCACACCCTGGACCAGTACGTGGAGAGCGATTACACACTGCTGTATCTACACCACGGCCTGACCAGCGACAACAAGCCCTCCCTCAGCTGGCTCCGTGATGCCTACCGGGAGTTTGACCGCAAGTGGGTTGGGGCATGGGGCTTGTGCAGGCGGATCCAGAGGCAGCGGCTCTGCCAGCTTCCAGGCTGTCCTTCACTTGGGCAGGAGCTTATTCCAGGGCAGGGGTGGCAGGTGCTGCTTTCTATGTAAATGAGAACAATCTGCAGTCAGATCACCCTGGCCTCAAAGCCCAGTTTCTCCGCTTATTCGCACTCTGACCTCTTGTTTTACTTAACCTCTCTGAGCCTCCTATTTTCTAATCTGTAAAATGTGATAACCATGGCCCTTACTTACCTGGCATGCTGGCCATGCGTGTGCAAATCAGAAAGTATGCACTGAGGTCGGGCGCAGGGCCTCACTCACACCTGTAATCCCAGCACTTTGGGAGGCTGAGGCGGGCAGATCACTTGAGGTCAGGAATTTGAGACCAGCCTGACTAACATGGTGAAACCCCTATCTCTACTAAAAATACAGAAATTATCTGGGTGTGGTCGTGGGTGCCTATAATTCCAGCTACTCGGGAGGCTGAGGCATGAGAATTGCTTGAACCCAGGAGGTGGAGGTTGCAGTGAGCTGAGATCGTGCCACTGCACTCCAGTCTGGGCGACAGAGCGAGACTCTTTCTCAAAAAAAAAAAAAAGTAGCCCTGGGACCCTAGCACAGCACCTGTCCCACCACACCTGCTCCTGAGTTGCCCCTTCTGCCTCTGCAGGTACAAGAAGAACATCAAGGCCCTGTACATCGTACACCCGACCATGTTCATCAAAACTCTGCTCATCCTCTTCAAACCCATCATCAGGTGAGCAGCTGCAGGCAGAGCAGAGCCAGTGGTCCCAGCTTGCCTAGAACTCTGAAGCCCGAGGCTGGGCAGCCTGGGGACCACCAGGTGCAGCTGGGCCTGGGTCTGAACTGGGTGGGTGTTAGGGGCAGAGTGGAGGCCACCGTAAGCAGGGACTACCAACCCAGGCCCTTTCCTCTACCAACAGCTTCAAGTTTGGGCAGAAAATCTTCTACGTGAATTACCTGAGTGAGCTGAGCGAGCACGTGAAGCTGGAGCAGCTGGGGATCCCTCGACAAGTGCTCAAGTGAGGCGGGTGTGGCGGCCGGGGGCCTGCAGAACCAGGGTAACGAGGATGCGGGTCCTGATTCAGAGACCGAGTGGGGCTTAGGCAGAGCCAGCCTGTGTTCTGACCTCTCCCAGGTCTTTGTTTTCTGCTGTGGAAAGCGGAGTTGTTCGGGAGATCACCTGAGATGATCCTCCTGACCCAGCACGGTCAATGCTTGATTAAATTGGCGGAGCAACTCCAGAGCCAGGCAGGGCCTGATCCACCTCCCCCTGCTCCTGCAGGTATGACGACTTCCTCAAATCCACACAGAAAAGCCCTGCGACAGCCCCCAAGCCCATGCCCCCACGGCCCCCCCTGCCCAACCAGCAGTTTGGGGTGTCGCTGCAGCAGTGAGTATGAAAGGTGGCTGGGCCTCAGGGGCGGGGTGGGCGGGAAGGGCTGCAAGCCCGCCCACTGGCCTTGTTCTCTCAGCCTCCAGGAGAAGAACCCAGAGCAGGAGCCCATTCCCATCGTGCTCAGGGAGACTGTGGCCTACTTACAGGCCCATGGTGAGTGCCGGGCCTGCCAGCTCCCACTGGGAAGCTGAAGAAGCTGCAAGGCAGGGCAGAGGGAGGTCCTGCAAGCCTCAGTGCCCTGACCCAGGCCTGCCTAGAACTCCAAGACAGAGCAGGGACAGGGAATCCAGCTGGTGCCCAGTGCTCCGAGGCTCACCAGGCCCTACTGTTTCCCAGCTCTCACCACCGAGGGCATCTTCCGGAGGTCAGCCAACACCCAAGTGGTCCGGGAAGTCCAGCAGAAGTACAACATGGGTGAGCGGCCCAGGGCTGCGGCAGGGCCACGGGTGTGACTGGTAGGGGCTTCTCTGCCCTCTGCTGCCCTATAAACAAGGGTCTCAGAGTCTCTTCCTGCTAGAGGTTTCCATAGCACTTGGTGTCACATAAGTCCCACTTCTGCCAGGCCTGCTGCCTCATCGGTCCAGCTCCTGAGTCCTGGGTGCAGGCACATTCAGAAGCGAGGAATAACGGTGGGGTGTGCTGGGCCCTGCTCCACCCAGATGGCCAGAACCTGCATTCTCTGGTCACCGAAGAAGAGGGGAGTCAGGTGCCAGAGGGTGCCCCTGGGAGAAGGGGCCTGTGCAGGGTCCAAGGGCGATCAGGCAGTGGGGCCTGCGTTGTCTCCAGATGGGTGCTGCCCTTCAGGCTGCGCCGAGCTCCTCTCATGCTGCCCCCACCCCAGGGCTGCCTGTGGACTTCAGCCAGTACAACGAGCTGCACCTGCCAGCAGTCATCCTCAAGACCTTCCTCAGGGAGCTTCCTGAGCCCCTGCTCACCTTTGACCTCTACCCCCATGTGGTGGGCTTCCTCAGTGAGTTCCCCTCTCTTCTGTTGAGCCTGAGACTGGACTTGGGGCAGGTGTGCTGTGGGCTGGCAGGCCTAGGCGCCTCGCAGGGAGGACAGCTGGGGGGGGGTCTCCCCTCTAGCATGCATCTGGGCTTTCTGAACCAGCCCAGCCCAGGGCCCCTGTCAACCGGGCCCCCTTTTCTCTAGACATAGATGAGAGCCAGAGGGTGGCAGTGACACTGCAGGTCCTCCAGACGCTGCCCGAGGAGAACTACCGGGTGCTTCGTTTCCTGACTGCTTTCCTGGTGCAGGTGAGACCTTGGACTTGGCCTCTGGGGTGAAGGGAGGGGAAGGAGGAGCTGCTGCCTCTGTGCCCTGGTCGGGATTGCTGGGAGTGGGATGCAGAGTCTGTGGCTCTCTGCTGCAGCCCCCAATTCCCTCCCCAGATTTCTGCACACAGTGACCAGAACAAGATGACCAACACTAACCTGGCTGTTGTCTTTGGCCCTAACCTGCTGTGGGCCAAGGATGCGGCCATCACCCTCAAGGCCATTAATCCCATCAACACCTTCACCAAGTTCCTTCTGGATCATCAAGGGGAGCTGTTCCCTAGCCCAGACCCCAGGGGGCTCTGAGCCCGGCCCCTGCCCCACCAGCCCCTCTGTGATAGCCCGGGTTTGGATTCTTCCTCCTGCCATCAGGGGCCTTGAAGCCCCCTGGAGAGAGATGCTGGAGCCGCCCATCAGGCATGCTCTCCCCCACCTCTGTCCAGCCCACCTCACGGCCCTGGCGGCCTCGCTGTTACCAGAAGACTTTTTCTTCGCCTTACACTTCTCACTGCCTCTCTGGACACCCAGCTATTGCTGGGCTTTCCAGAGCTGGGCTTGGCTCTTCTAGCTGGAGAAGAACTGAGCCCCAGTAACCCCTTTCCTGCTTTTTCCTGCCTCTGTTTCCCTGGCAACTGTGGGTGAATCAAATCACTGCCGGCTGGGCTGGTAGCAGGGGCCGGTCCTCCCCTTCTGATTGCTGGGAATGAGCAGCTGAGCTCCTTGGTGTGGCCACTGCCCCACGCTGAGGCGCCTCCCTGTCTGGTTGGCTGCTGTGCTTTGCCTTGCTTTGCTAAGTCCCACTGTGTGAAGGAGTGCAAGCACCCCTGCTGCTATACTGCCCCCAGCAGTTCAGCCTGGGTTATTTCCCCTGCTGAGGAGTGACAGGGCTGGAGCCTAGTATCTGCTTTCTGCCTCCTTCTCTTCCATGAATCCTGGGTCAGCCTTTCCCAAGTGATAATGCCCCTGGGGTGTCCCAAGCCCCTGGTTCTGTCAGGAATGGTAGCTTGGATGACAGGGCTCAGAGTCCCGGCGTCCATTTGAAATCTCCCTCCCTGCCTCTGAGTGTGTGGTGGGATCAGTGACTGGCAGGGTCAGCCTCTCTCTGCCTGGCCTCCTTTCCCACACAGGCAGATCCTCAGCCTTCAGATTCTTGTGGACCTGCCTGTTGTGGAGTCACAGTGGCCCCTGCCCTGGCCAGAGGTGACTCAGTGCTTCAGGATCTGTGGCTCCTTCCTCCAGCTGGGGTACTCTTAAAGGGGCTGGGGTAGAGGCTGAGTGCCCATAGGAGGGCAAAGATTGTGCTGATAGGTCAGCCCAGATCGGTGGGTTCTAGCAGTTTGCCCAGGGGATTAATGGGGCTCTAGGGACCTGCTTTCAAGGAACTTCGACAGCAATTCGACCCCAATGATGGCTGATCTCTCCCACTGTCTTGTAAAATTACACTCCTTCCTGATGAACTCTGGGGACCCCTCTTCCTGCAGCCTTGTCCTTGGGGAGTAGAGGGAAATACTCTGCTCCAGTGACCCTGCCCCCATGACATTGGCCAGGCAGGACAATTCCAGAGCCTGTACTGTGGGGATCCTCACTGGCCAGCCCAGCCTCATCTGCAAGCCAGGCTGGGCCTGGGTGTCACTTCGCTGGGCTCTCCCAAGGCCATCAGCAGTGAATACCCGCACCCCTGCCACTGGAGCCTGGGCTCTCTGTGAGTCCCTTGGTCTCTAGCCTGGGCCTGGGCTGCTCTGCTGCCCGTCCTCCTTTGTGTATCAAGTGTCGCTCACAGCCCCATTCACTGGGGAGCCTTTCGGATCTATTTGGTCTTTCTCGTGCCCCCACTGGTCTGTACCCTGGGGAATGGGCGCTTGTACTGTGAATCCAGTGTTCACATTCACACTTAATGACTTCCTTGGCACAAATCATGTATTTCACCATTTGCACTTTTTGTATTTCAATAAAAATGGAGATGCAAAACTGCCCATCTGGATGTTGGGCAAGTGAGTGGGGCGTGGAAGTTGGGAACTAGATGGGAAGTGTGGTGCGGTAGAGGAAGAGGAACAGATGGGGCCTCAGGAGGTACCCTCCCCGGTCTGTCGCTTCCTCATCTTGTGCACTCGAGTGGTAATGAGGGCAGCTTCCTGACCAACTTCTAGACATGGAGGTGTCCACAGCAACCTTCCCTTATTTGTACCCCAGTATTCCAGCTGGCCACCATGTACTCTATCCTATGACCAGGGCCTCCTGTTTCCCAGTTTGAAGGTACCAGAAGTTTGAAGGGAACTTAAATTTATCTAAGGCAAGTAGGGGGAAGAAAAGTGTGGACTGTGGTGGACAATGGTGTGGGATCTGGGGTCACATGAGAGTTGAGTCCTCATTCCCTCATGTACCAGGTCTCGCCAATAATCTCTGGCTTACCCTGTGACTGCTGCTTCATCAGAAGACGGTTCCTCTGAGGGTCAGAAATCATGCAGACACCCCAGGCACGTGGCTCACACCTGTAATCCCACTGCTTTGGGAGGCAGAGACAGGAGGATCACTTAAGCCCAGGAGTTCAAGACCAGCCTGGACATAGATCTCACATAAGATCCTGTCTCTACAAAATCTAAAAAATAGCCAAGCATGATGGCACACGCCTGTGGTCCCAGTTACTAAGGAGGCTGAGGTGGGAGGATTGCTTGAGCCCTGGAGGTCAAGGCTGCAGTGAGCTGTGATTGTACCAATGCACTCCAGCCTAGGTGACAAAGGGAGACCCTACCTCAAAAATTAAAAATGTAGACAGCATCTAACATCACAAGTGTGCAGTGGTCATGCGTGAATGTGCAGCAGCTGAGAGAGGGTCCCTCAGCCCCTGAGCCCTCCCCACCATGCCACCCCTTAGCCTGAAGTCAGGCCATTTCCATCTGCCACCTACTCACACGGAGGCTGTGACAGATTCAGTTCCCCTATCCTCTCTTGAGCAGGTTTTGCTTTGCTTTAAAGGTCAAGATAGTTATTCTACCACAATTTTTTTTTTAAAGGTTTGTCAGTGGGAGGGTAGGACAGAATTTCACTTCCCACAGTGGTCAAGTTCCAGGTGTTTGCTGCTTGCTTACTAATGGTAATCAGGAGGCTCTAAGCGGCCCCAGCTGTGCCTGGTTTTTCAGGGCCAGAGCTGTGGGATCAGGCAGTGTTAAGATGCTGGTTACAAACATTAGGCCTGAGCCCCAGGAGGCGAGTCCCATTGCAAGATGGTGGCCTTCCACCAGGCACTAGGGGCCTCCTCTCTCTCTGGATCTGCTCAGCTAGAGCTGGGTGACTGGAACGGAGAGGCAGTGACCCAGGGAAACAGCAGTGAAGAAACTGTTTACTTGGATTGGGCTCCTGGCAGGGCCTCTGCTGAGTGACTTAAATGCCAATTTACCAAGGCCTTAGCAATGCTGGCCTCCAGGGGTGGAGTGCAGGGAGATGCTTTAAAGAGGTAGGACACCATTGCTGGGCATGGGGCAACTGAGCTCGTTATTGGGGGTTCCTGGCTGAAGGGGAACACTGCGAACAGCCTTTTCATCACTTCTGACACAAGTATCAGGCAATTGTCCTGGTTGGCCCCATGATCAGTGTCATCTGGTTTACTAATAAGCACGAGCTGCCGGTTCCAGCAATGGGCTGGATTTAGAATTTTCTAACCAGCCCTTTTTAATCCTGGACCTGGCTTCAGCCTGAAGGTGGGTGGGGCAGCAACCAAACAGCGGCTGTCGTTTTTGTCTGTTCTTTGGCCTCTAGAACTCTCTCTGCCTCTGGGACGTTGGCTCTACCTTCAGCTTCCTCCCCCAAATATGGGCACAAACTAGGAGGCAGGGCTGGCCCTGGCCAGGTGAAGAGGCTGGCAGCCCCAGCCCCCAGGGGCCAGACAGGACGCAACCCCCATAGGGCTCCTCTTCCTGGCTCAAGGACCGCCCTAGGGCCCTGGTGGGAGTGCTGGTCAAATCAAGGCAGCGAATAAACTTGCATGGGCCCTTAACTTCCTGCTGCTTCCCTCTCTGGTTGCTCATGCTCCCAACCCCAATGGCTTGGAGAGCCCTTCACTTCCTGCCACCAGGACTGTTGTTTTTCCCTCTGAACCATTCCTCCAAGATGAGTTCTGTTACATAAGAGGCAATAAAGAGCTGACAGTGGCCTACATTTTATGGAGAGTTTACTATGGGGGTATTTTAAATGCATTAGCCAATGAATATTCAAATACAAGCTGCTGACAGGGGAACAGGGAGAGTGAAATTCTAAGAAGTTTCCTGACCCAGGAAACCCCAGGGTACACAGCCCGTAAGTGGCCGCACCCCACTCTAAACAGGCTTGTGGACACAGGTTTTTGCAAGCTTCACAACGCACCACTCTCCCCTTTCCCAGACCTGCATTGGGGCGGGGGGAAAAGGAGTTACAAGGTCTTCAGACAACTTTGCAGGACAGGAGACTGTAAAGTACAGAAAAAAATTTATTGGAAATCTCTTGAATACATTTTGAAGTGTAGCTCAGTATTTCCAAAGTAGGCTGGAGAGGTTGGAGGAGGGACTCTGCCACCTGGAGACGGACAGCTGGTCCCAGCTTGTCCCGGGGGTGCTGCAGGAGTCAGTCTAGGGCTCATATGTTTTATGGTAGGGCTGAGGGGCAAGGGCTGTCCTTAACAGTTGCTTTGGTTCTCCCAGGCTCAGCTCAGTCAGGGCTGCACCTCCCTGGCCTCTTCACAGATGAAGCTCTGGTGAAAGGCTGCTGCCGCCTGCAGAGGCCAAGAGAGCTGCCCAGGGACAATGGCTAGCACGCCTTTCCATACAAGGCCTTGGAAAGAGGCCAGTGGCTGAAATATGGGGGCATGAATAACTTACCAAGGGCCTTCCCCCTTCTCAGCTGGGACCTTGGGGATAAACCTGGGCCTGGGTTCAGCAGGCCATGCATGTGCTCTGGCCCAAAGACAGGAGGGCCAGTTGGCTGCTGCCGCTGAGAACAAGTTCCCTGTGGCAGCAGCAGCAGGCAGAGCTCAAGTCTCCTCCAGAGCCTGCTCCAGTGCTCAGAGGTCAGCCTTATCGGTGGGAACAGTCACGTGCAGTTTACTAACAAGCAGTTGAGAGCCACCTGCTCCATTCAAGCACAGCTGCTGCCAGTGAGAGCCCCACGTGGGCCAGGAGGAATGGCGTAAGCCTAGATCTCCTTAGCCAGGACTACCAGCGAGGCTGGGAGAGGACAGATGGCAGGTGGGTGAGGCTAGGCACTTGACTTACTCAAGTAACAATACCTGAAGGGTTAAGTCTCATACGCCCAGCTTTGGTTTCTCAACTAGGAGCCAATCCAGCTGGTAAACCCCAGGGCAGTGTACAGACCCTGGGATTAGAGGGAGGTGGTAGCTAGCCCCAAGCAGGAGGAGGAAAAGCTCCACAGTCTAGCCCCAAGGACCAGGAACAAGTACCCCAGCACTGAGGGGACACACACAACATCCCTTAAGTACTACATGTGGCCATCACATTTAGACCTCCTGGGCTGCCAGAACGGAGTCAGTCACGCTGCAGAAGCTGTCAGAGATGTAAGGCTCACCAGGAATACTCAGCTGTCCAAGGTAAAGCCTGTAGTCAGTTTCAGTGCAGCCATGCTGGGAGCTGACTTTGCTCCCGGTCAGCCCTCTTCTTGGATCTCGCTGTCTGTATGGTGGGAAGGCAGATCCTTGCAGCAGCAGCCCGGATTCTCAAGAACCTCCAGAGGAGGACTCCGTCCCAGGAAGAGCCCTCCACCTTCTCCAAGTGAAAAACAACTCACCTCAAACATATTTTCTTTATAAAATATCTGGTTTCTCTGAAAGTAATAAATATTTACTGTGTTCTATAACCAAGGAGCAGCAACGGGGGGACGAGAGGAAAAGAACCTTTGCTATGACTCCAAGTAACAGAATCCTAGAGATTCAGGGTTCCATTTTTATTTCTCATGTAGCTGAGGACCTGAGCATGGGCAGCCACCAGGGCTGCTCAGACCCTCCCAACCTTCAGGGGTGGGAGTGGCTAGTTTTGGAGTTCTCATCTTGGGCAGACAGGCCTGTCATATTGCTAGAAGTACAGGCATGGGGGCAGAGAGGGAGGAAGAGGGGAAGAAGATAGCAGAAAGTAAAGGGGACAATAAGAGCCAAGGGACTCCTTCCTTCTCCTCTTGGCACTGTCCCCTTCCTCTTTCTGCCTCAACACCAATCTCTTGGCCACCAGCTGAAATGTCAAATAGTGGATGGTGACAGCAGGCAGGGAAGGGGCCAGCTGTAAGGCAGGCCCAGGCAGGAGGCATAGGATGCCGTCCTTGGGAAGCAGTTGGTGATGGGTGGGGCACACAGATGGCCCTGCTAAGGGCTCTTTTGTATGAAGGGTCTTCCCATCTTCAAGGCCAGAGCGTAAGTCTTCTCCAACTGGACACTGGGCTTGACTGCTGCCACGGAGGCTCCAGGAGTACACGAGTAGGGAGTTCTGGGTCACCATGGGAGAAGCCAACCTCCCTTCCACCTGGCTCGGTGCAGGATGAGGTGTGGGAGCAGCTGGTGCATGGGAGGCTGCCTGTCCCCTGGGGCCACAAAAAGGGGGGTGCTGCTGGGACTCGAGGATACTTTTACTGCAGGGTTTCCACAAAGGCATCAAACTCACGGACATTCTTCTCATGCACAGCCAGCTTCTCTGGTAATGAGTCCTGTACCAGGAAGAAAGGAAAGAGCTGCTTATCAGACAGGGCCTTGAAGAGGCAGCCAGCCCAGTCCCTGAGAGGGGAGGAAGCGAGCAAGACAAAGCTCAGCTGAGCCTCACTGGGCCGATCGAGCAGGAGAACGCAGGGCAGCGGTGCAGGCGCGGGATGGGGAGAGGTATGTCCATCAGGGCTCTGCAGGGGCTGCAGGGTTAACAGAACAACCTTGAGAGTCCAAGTAGGCCACAAACTTAACGAGAGAGAAAAGGACTACAAGAGCAAGATGACCCAAAAATTAAACATGAAATATCCCTGGCAAAGATCAGACCGACACTAGAATAAAACAGCAAGTGTACAGCTCTACAAATTAAGCAGAGTTTACAAAAGATTTCTTCATACCCTTTGCTGGGCATCAGGACCCCCTGGGGGAACGTGAACCAGGCGGCCCTGAAACAGTCCCAGAATTCTGACACAGCAGGTCTGTGGCAAGGCCTCGGAATCTGTATCTTTACACTAGCTGAGTAGAGGGTGAGAGAGAATGGTAAAGAGAGAAGCAAAGGAAAATAGAACTGTCAGATTTAACTGTCTAGAGTATCAACTATTAATAAAAATGTGCCTCCACTGATGACTCAATGAGAAGCTGCATCTGCAGAGTTTCACTGGGACAATTTCCTGACAGCGTGGGGTTAAGCACGACCACAAGGGAGTCTGGAGAATCTCTTGTCTCAGAGCTTATAATGTGGCCTGGCCACACCAGTAGCTGAGAGTGGTTTGGGTGCAGCTTCCTGAAGGGAGAGAGAGGCCTCAGAATTGGTTTGCAATGGCTGTGGCATCAGCTGAGAGAACTGGAGCCATAACGTCCTTCCAAGTGCATGTCATGATAGGCAGGGGAGTTGAGTGGTTAAAAGACTAAATTCAGGAGCCAGCTCCTCTAGAATCAAACAAAGCTTTGTTTTGCCTGGATCTGTGTGACCATAGCAAGCTAATCATTATTGGTTTTCTCATCTGTAAACTGTGATAAGAAAATCTTCCTCTTAGGGCTGTTGAAGATTCATGTAAAACACTTAGAAAAATGCCTGGCACTCAAAAAGCTTTGATTTTTTTTTTTTTTGAGACAGGGCCTCACCCTGTCACCCAGGCTGTAAGCAGTGGCGCAAACAAGGCTCACTGCAGCACTGATCTCCCCAGCTCAAGCAATCCTCCTGCCTCCACCTCCTGGAGTAGCTGGGACTACAGACGTGTGCCACTACGCCCAGCTAATTTTTTATAGAGACAGGGTTTCACCATGTTGCCCAGGCTGGTCTTAAACTCCTGAGTTCAAGTGAGAGCCTACTAAAGTGCTGAGATTACAGGGACTACAGACACATGCCACCATGCCCAGCTAATTTTTTGTAGAAACGGAGTTTTACATGTTGCCCAGGCTGGTCTTAAATTCCTGAGTTCAAGTGATAGCCTCCTTGGCCTCCCAAAGTGCTGAGATTACAGGCGTGAGCCACTGTGCCTGGCCCCAAAAGCCTTGGTAATAATTATTACTTTTTTTTTTTTGAGACAGAGTCTCGCTCTGTCACCCAGGCTAGAGTGCAGTGGTATAATCTTGGCTCACTGCAACCTCCGCCTCCCAGGTTCAAGTGATTCTCCTGCCTCAGCCTCCTGAGTGGCTGAGATTACAGGCGCCTGCCACATCCTGCCAATTTTTGTATTTAGAGACAGGGTTTCGCCATGTTGGCCAGGCTAGTCTCGAACTCCTGACCTCATGATCTGCCTGCGTTAGCTTTCTAAAGTGCTGGGATTACAGGCGTGGGCCACCACACCTGGCTATTACTGTATTGTTATTACTGAGCATGCTTTTCTCCTTAAAGCAAATCCAAGGCGGCTACCACAGGGTCTTAATATCTATTTAGGAGGTGATCATTCCACCTCAGAGAGGAATATCTCCTGGCAGAGGGCACCCAGAGTTTGTGGCTTGTGTGGGGCACTCTTCTGCCTCTCAGAGGCAGGCAAAGGAAATGCCCTAAGCAGAGACCTGGGGTCATTATGGTACCAGGACATCTGGCCAAGAGTGAGAATTGCTAGATGATGGAGTGAGCTCTCTGATGAAAGGGCAAGAACACAGACACTTGGAACTTCACATTCTCCTCTGCCCAGTACCACTGGCATTTGCCTGGCAAGCTAAATAGTTAATGCAAAAGCTGTGAGAGCAACTTGGCCTAGTGGCATTTGCAAGGACAAGACATCAGGAACAGAACAACAGGAGCATGTAAGTAATGCTGAGAATGCAGAGAAAGGTGGAACTGAGCTCAAGCAAATTCCAGATAATGACTGCCGGGCACAATGCAAATCTTGGGCACAATGCTAATCTCAAGTGTGATCAGAAGATAATGGTCTCAAAATGTCTCCTTCCTATTACAGGGAAGATAGGAGGTGGTGTGGGGATGCAGAGGAGTAACAGGAAGAAATTTCTAGGCCTGTGGCAAAGAAATGACCACCAAATAAGGATGCACTGCAGTGGAGGAAGAGGTTTCCATACCAAGTCTTCAGCCATGGACTGCGCTCCAATATCTATGGAGAGGCTGCTCAGCTGAGGGGGATTCTGAAACTCACGATAGAAGGTCCCCAGGTCCATCGGAAGAATGTCATCTTTAGAAAAAGCTGGTTTCTTCAAAAACAAGACAGACTCAGTTTAGCTTGCTTTGAACCACTAAAGAGATAAGCTATGAACAAGTCTCTTTCCTTCTAGCAATTATCCAAGGAAAGGTTCTTCAGCCTTATCTTAGGGATAGGAGTCTTTATACTTCTCTCTTCCAGATTTTTCACTTCTCAGCCCTCCACCCCTTTTTTGAGAGAGGGTCTCACTCTGTGCAGTGGCGTGATCTCGGCTCATTGCAACCTCTGCAGCCTGAGTTCAAGCGATTCTCCTGCCTCAGCCTCCCGAGTAGCTGGGATTACAGGCACCTGCCACCACACCCGGCTAATCAGACTGTTCACTTCTAATGCTGCTGATAATATTCCTTTCCACTGGTTGGGTTTACATCCCCTTCCTTCAAACACCTTGCCTAGGCACAAATAAGACCTAAAAGAGTATCAGTGGAAAATCTCCATTTAAGAGTTGAATTTCATTATGAATTTTAACCAAGGGCATGACACAAAATGCCTTGTTGTTTATGGGCCTCCAAAATGGCTCCCCAGACCAGGGTCCAGCTGTCCAGCCTCTCTGACTACACCAGTACATCAAATCCCTATGAAGGAAATCTGGGTCAGGTACAGTAGATGCTTCTAGGTCTAGCTCCCCAGCACAGCAAAGGTCAAGAAAGGTGATGGCGACTTACAAAATCTATCATAACGAAGTCATCATGGGTATTGCCACTGCTGCCCCCGCTGGAGCCATCTGAGTGCAGGCTGCCCTGGAGAGGAGATTCAGTGTCTGGGGAATCTGGAGGATTCACCTGTTTCATAGTAAGGCAGGTTAGGGCTGACGCTGTGACCCAGATTCAACTTACTGTAAACAATCTGAAAATTCTGGGAAGAACTTAATGCTGGCTACAAATCCATAAGCTAAGGGGCCATGGTTTATAGTCTGTGGAGGATTAGTGACTCTGGCCCAGGAAGGACAATGACTATTATACCATCTACTGGGATCTGGTAGTCAATGGTGAGCTCACCATTGGATCAGTATCCTCCAGCTCCAAATTCTTGGGAGCAAACATGGCGAAGGGTATATCCAAACTCGTCAGGGTCACCTGAAGAGACACAGGAGAAAAGCGCTCATGCCTGCCCCTCCTACAGCGTTCCTGCTTCCTTCCAGGCTGCCAGAAGCCTAGAGGTCCAGCAAGTTCGCACACCTAGGCTGACCATGCTGCCCCTTAGGCTGCTGCCTTGTTAGACGCTCCCCAAGCTCCCTTACCTCCCTGTCCCCCCCAACACATACACCCACAGCATAAACAAGGGCTGGTGTAATACCCGCACTTTGGGAGGCTGAGGCGGGCAGATCACGAGGTCAGGAGTTCAAGACCAGCCTGGCCAACACCTGCCTGGCAAAACCCCGTCTCTACCAGAAATACAAAAAATTAGCCAGGCGTGGTGGCACATGCCTCTAATCTCAGCTACTTGAGAGGATGAGGCAGGAGAATCGCTTGAACCCAGAAGGCGGAGGCTGCAGTGAGCCGAGATTGTGCCATTGCACTCCAGCCTGGGCAACAAGAGCAAGACCCCGTCTCAAAGTCTCAAAAAAAAACCCAAAAAACTAAAAAAAAAAAAAAAAAACAAGGGCTGGGTTCCTGAGGACCCTGGGAATTCAGCTTTGGAAGCTTGATCCACAGTAATGCAGTAATAATGTACTTCACTGGCCCTGCTGAGGAGGAACCTCCTAGTTCAGTTCAAACAAGGCTAAGCCAATGACAGAGTGTAGTGTTTTTGTACTAAATGGTATCTACGTCTACTCTCCCTTTCTTGTACGAGGCTTTAAAAGGTCACAGAAGAATAGGTCTTGACTTATTATAGAGGGGTGGCACAGGTTATTAATCTTCTTCACAGAGAAATTTACACACAGATACAATTTTGCATGCCAGTTCAGTAGTTTCATATATAATAGTATCTCAGGTGAAGAACACTGTGGGGCCTTACTCTAAGAACTCAGACATTCTCACAGGTGGCAGTAGCAGAAAAATCACCTGGTTAATGGGTTTGTTGACAAAAGCCCCCACTTTTCGGACAAAGATTGTCTCCAAGACATCGTGTGGGGAGGCCCGTCCCTCGCTGCTGTTTGATACGGTTTCAGTATCCTCACTGGAGAAGAAAGGTTAAAGTTAGTACTCCTCAAACCGTAGCAGAGCGACTTAGTACCCTATAAATCCACCATCTGGTGGGGCTATGGCCTAGGATAGGAGTTGGCCCCCACTGGCCCAACCAATGGGAGATGGCATTATGTGGCCTGGCTGATGCCAGGATCACCCTGCCTTTTAAGTTGATTGCAGAGGGCTGCACTTCCTGGAACTACTAAAAGTTTTACATAGGTGAATGAAGCTCAGTGTTATAATTGTGCAAAACTTAAAATACAGCCGAAAAGACCGATGATAAATATGAGTTACCATGCATATAGCAGTCATAGATCCAGGCAAGCAACTCTCATAAACAACTGTAGTTTTAATATTTATGTATTACAATAGCCAGACCCCAAATTTTTAGCTTTTCTTCTTCTTTGGTTCCAAATTTGATTCCTTAGTCAGCCAGAGCTCTCTTCACCCTTGACAAACTGCCTGGGCTAAGGTTCTCTCGGCTCCCTGCCATGTTTCCTCCCCTCTCCCCTCTCCTTGCCCCAGTCATCCCTCCCTTAACAAAAATCTTTGAATGACATTTAATTTGGCTGCTCCCACTCCCTCCTTCCCAGCCCTTCAGACTGATACTGAGTCCTGCACAAGGGGCTCTAAGCAGCAAAAGTGGGGACCCGTGGTTGTGGCTGCCAAACCAGCAGTCACAGTCCTACAAGCAGCAAGGGTTAGGAAAAGTCCTCTGGCCAAAAACAGGGGTTCAAGGTGGGTAGGAGGGTTGTGCAGTCAAGTGGCCCCTGGACTCCAGCCAGAAGGGAGGAGCCACACTGCGCAAAGGCTTTTGAGCTCTTAACCTGTATTTAAGAACTCCCACACAGGGGCCTCTGTCTTTAGCTACTCCTGGACATGTCCCAGAGTCAAGGCTCAAAAAACTAGAATACAAAATGCCTTTGATCATCTAACAGAGGGAGAAAGGGAGAGGATGGAAGTTTGAGAAGCTAGGAATGACATAAATTATTTTTCCTGATGGATGCCAGAAAAAAAAAAAAAGGCTTTCTAAATGACTTCCCTCCCACTTTACCACTTTACCGTGGGAATGAAAATAAATAAATAAATAAATAAATAAGGAATTCCTATCATGTGAAAGTTCATTTAGAATGTGAGGGGGCAAAGTCATCTCATTATCTCGAAGGCCTTCAAAATCAAGGGAGGGTAGGGCAGGTCAAAACAGTCCGTGGCTCCCCAGGGAGAGTGGGAGCATCTTGGAAAGAAGGGCTGGTGTTCTGGAGTCAGAGAATCTGCTCGCCTTCCTGTCCTGTGAGCTAAGTGAGCTCAGGCCAATCATTTAACCCTTCTGAAAAAGCAGGCAACAGTGGTGGGAATATGAGAACGTTCACTTCTTATCTAATGTTTTCAGGATTTGAGTCTTATAGAATGTGTCACTTCAGTAATCAGAAAAGACAAAGATTTACATTTTTTTTTAATGAGGAAAACAGTTGTTCCAAAGGCTCTCCACCAGGCTCTAACACAGCAGAAAAAGATCAATTCCCAACTACAACACAGACACATTGTGGTCCAGACTTCAGGGCTATGGTCAACACCCTGTTCTGGTCCTTGGGAAACACTAAGGATTGATTCCAAGGACACAAATCTTGGAGTAAGAGAAAAACATCTGACAACCCCTTTACTGGATAAGGGTAACAAGAATCAAGCTCCTGCTGTTTCCTGTTAGTAGTGAAGCTCCAGGCCAGCTTCCTTCTATCCCAGCAGATGTATCAGATTCTTATCAGGGAACTTCAAGGAGTCCACACTGTTTTTCTCTTTCTTTTTTTAAAAATAGTTTTGAGGCTGGGTGTGGTGGTTCATGCCTGTAATCCCAGCACTTTGGGAGGCCAAGGTGGGTGGATCATTTGAGGTCCGGAGTTTGAGACCAGCCTGGCCAACATGGTGAAACCCTGTCTGTACTAAAAATATAAAAATTAGCTAGGCATGGTGGCGGGCGCCTGTAATCCCAGCTACTCAGGAGGCTGAGGCAGGAGAATCATTGAACCTGGGAGGTGGAGGTTGCAGTGAACCGAGTCTGCACCACTGCACTCCAGCCTGGGCAAGGGAGTGAGACTCTGTCTCAAAAGAAAAAAAAAAAGGGAAAAAATTTTTTGAGAGATAGTCTCACTACATTGGCCTAGTTAGTCTCAAAATCCTGGCCTCAAGCAATCCTCCCACCTTGGCCTCCCAAAGTGCTGGGATTATAGGTGTGAACCACCACTCCCAGTCAGAAGTCCATGCTTTGGGCACAAATGCCATACCCCAGCCAATGCTGAAAGCTACTCTTTACTGATACCAAATAAGCACGTGTGTCAGGGAGCCAAGGCCCCTGGCCAGCCTTAGCAGAGACAGAGCCAAAATGTGAACTCACCTACTGGAGGGTGTGGCAGCACAGTGGGTTCCATCAGAAGGGGTGCAGGTTGCCAGTCTCTCCTGGTCAGCCTGGGCACCATGGACAGGCTGGTTGGGAGCAAGGGGTACCCCACCTTCCTTCCCAGGAACCAACAGCTTTGGGGAAAAATGGAAAGAGACAGTGAATCATGGCATGCCAGGCAAGAGGAGAACCTCACATTCTAGCATGATAGTATCTGATTTTAAGTTTTCCATTACCAATGCTGCCACCAAGCGGGCAGTAATCCCTTGACCTTTATCCTCTCTGAAACTCAGTTAAGGGAGGGAAGACATGCATGGTAATGACTACAGAGGAAAAAGGAAAGAGGGAGAAAAATCCTTGAGAAGTCTTCTTTCCTTTCTGAAGCCTAAGAGGCTCCTTCCTCTCAGAGAGTCACTTTAGGTCTCTGAAGTTACAAAAGAGTTTTGCTTCAGAATATAGCACTTAGAACACGTCAGCCTTGAGACAGCCCTTAATTGCCTCCGGGTAGGGCAGGCAGCACTGGAAACCCATGGTCCTCCCATCTCTAAAGATACCTGGTGAGGGTGTGTAGCATTTAAGCCAGCAGCAAACACTACTGGATAAGCCAGGTCAGCTGATCCAACGCCCAGGGCAGTAGGCTGATAGGAAAGGCGAGAGCTTGAGAGCTAAGCAAGAGAAAAACAAAGAGGGGAAGAGGAAAGGCAAGGAAAAACAGGCAATCCCAGAGAGGAGGGCTCAGTAGAGAGGTAAGGAATGGCTCCCGCCCACATGCCCACATTGCAGGGGGCCTGACATGATAAGGGTTAGGGAGAGACCAGGCCATTCAGTTATCAGAGAAGAAAACACAGACTTGTTTGTACTGGGATAGGGATTACAAGCTGTGGAGCCTCCCAAAGGCCTGAAATAAGTTTCTTGCTCCCCGTTTTCCCAGGGGCTGAGCTAACTGTTTCAGTACTAAGCCCAGCAGATGTGTGGAGCATAAGCCTGGACAGAACTTGCAGCCAAAGTCATCAGGTTCTCCAAAGTCATTCTATTTTCTCCTTTGTCCTGAGGTACCTTTGAAACAGAAAGCCATCTTCTCTAATCACACCTTCCATCACCCCTGGAGATGGGAATATTGCTATTTATATTGAAAAAAGAAAGAATACCAGTCTTGAGTTGTTTATTTAAAAATCTGATATAAATAACTCCATGTATTTTTCACATCAATGGTAGGAGGAGGGGCAGATGAAAATTCCCTAT
Organism: Callithrix jacchus; assembly: GCF_049354715.1. Taxonomy (NCBI): domain Eukaryota; kingdom Metazoa; phylum Chordata; class Mammalia; order Primates; family Cebidae; genus Callithrix; species Callithrix jacchus. Next base: position 111,710,401 of record NC_133511.1, on the reverse strand, counting down.
TTTGGGCTGCTGGGCTGTGGCTGTGTCCTATTAAAATCTATTACCAAGCCTCAAAATAATCCCACAGAACACTCAGGACATTTAAATAACTATACCCTGTAATTTATTTACAATTTAAAATAAAAGGATGCCATCTGATTATATCCCCTTCTTCCCATTATGGACTCACTTGATGGGAAAAGGCCAGTCCTGCCATGGGGACCCTCAGGGTATCCGTCACCACAGGAGTAGGGGTCTGAAAATGTGCCTTTGTGACAGTAAACACACACTGTGCACAGACACACACGGAGACAGGAGAAACAAGAAAAAAAGAAAAGGGGCTTGAGAAAGAAGTGAAAAAACTCTCAAAGGAGCAGTAACAAGAAAGGCTGGAACCAACACTAGAGTCAGGAGTGAAGCAGGTGAGGGCGTGGGGCTGTCTTTCTAAAGGGACAACTTGGAAGGTCCTAGAGTGATGTTTACTTCAGGGCATTTCATGCATGCCTGTCTCCCTGACGAACAGCTAGAAAACAAAGCTGAGGTGAGCTGGCTAAAACTCGACCAAACAGAGAAACCTGAGCCAAGCATTAATCTGTCTCTGCTCAAAAAAGAGAGGAAGTCAGATAGCAGCTTCCAACAGAAGGGCCTGACTGCAGATGCAAGGTGTGCTGAAGATGGATAAGGATGCAGGGCCTGTAATGTTCAACTGAAAGCCTTTTTCAGGAAACCCAGAATCTGCAGGATAGTTTCAAACAACTGACATTTGTTGGCTGGAACTTTAAGAAGCTCAGATGCACGCTTTTCTACGTCATTCCAGGGAAGACAGTGGGTGTACAGGGGTGTGTGTGTGCGTTCTTACAGTCCCTGCTGGCGTAGGTGAACTTGATAGAGTAAAAGCTGGGGCATGTTGAAAACTCTTATGATTTCAAAGCTACTTAAGGGCATAATGCTTATGGTCATGATGATTATTTTGGGTCTTGCTGTTCCATTTTAGACCTGACCAGTTAGCTAATTAATTCTTAGAACTGGAGGCAGGACCTCAGGCCACAGTAGGTTCATTTCTAGACTTAATTCTGTGCCCAAATGGCACAATGATCTTCATACTGTTGGCAAAACCAACAACATCACATTGACATATATTTACTGGACTTCAGCAAAAGCTCCAATAGAAATTGCTAAGTTGAGTAATTATGCAAGTCACTAAGAAAAATACTACTTCAACATTTAACAGGAATGAGGAGAAATGACAGCAAATGATTGTCTCTCTACCACTGAGAGAAACTAGGTTCAAAATGGACTATTTTTGTACCAAACTGTACCAGCCTTGATCAGAGGTCCCCAAGGAGTAATGACAGGCCTCACTTATGGAGTGCAGACGACTGATAAGAACTTGGTGTGATCTAGTTTTAAACTGTGATAAGACACATTCGGAGACAGTTACCATGAAAAAGCCTCTAGTCACAAAGGCATGCAAACTTTGATGCAAACATCAGTTGCAGAAGCTACTAAATAAACATTTACTTTCAGGTTCAACTTCCCATTGTACCTGAGAAAGAGATAGACTAATCAGTAAGGCCCAGTCTCACCATCCCTCATATCTCACAAGTCACAACTTTATTATTTATGAATCTATTACTTGTGAAACAGAACTGCTTATTGAAACTTAAATTTGACATCTCTTTTAGAACAGCTGGGATGAGCTTATAAAAATAAAAATAAAAAAAAAAAAACCTCAACATATCTACAACTTAATTACCTAAAAAAAACCCACCCTGTTTCCGTTAATGTACACTAGGAAGAAAGCAGGTCTTTGTCTCTTTGTCTGCTTTTTTTGTCAGTGCTTCTCTGTGTCAGTAAGTATACAAGCAGCTCCCCCGATGAGATCAATGCTAACATGAAAGCAGCAGGGGAAGGACAATTCTGAAACCCCAAAACTAAACCGTTTTGGCAACTTTAGAACAAGAATCTCTTTCACCCTAAACAAGCTAGGATAACAGATTTTACATCACCATTCACAGACATTAACTCCTGCTTTTGAAACACATTACAACTCTGACTTTATTTCATTATTTTTTTTTTAGACAGGATCTCACTCTGTCATTCAGGCTGGAGTGCAGTGGTGTGATCTCGGGTCACTTCAGCTTTGACCTCCCAGGCTCAGGCGATCCTCCCAGATCAGCCTCCTAAGGAGCCGCAACTACAGGTTTGTACCACAACACCTGGCCAATTTTTTTATTTTTGGTACAGACAGCCTGGGCAGCACAGCAAAACCCCATCTCTACAGAAAATTCAAAAAATTAGCTGGGCATGGTGGCATATACCTGTAGTCCCAGATACTCAGGAGGTTGAGGTGGGAGGATTACCTGAGCCTGGGAGGTCTAGGCTGCAGTGAGCCATGATGGCACCACTACACTTCAGCCTGAGTAACAGAGTGAGAACGGCTTCAAATAAAAAAAAAAAAAGGTATGAAGAAAAATTGAAACAAACAAAAAAACACAGAAAATAAAAACACATGAACAGCTAATAAATTTGTCTGGTCCTCCAAAGAAGAAGTTGAACTGGGAGAATCTGGGGCTGATTTAAAGGAATAGAGAACTGAAGTAGGTCTAGAAGAAACTATCTAATGTGAAAGTCAAAGAGGAAGGCAATAATGAAGACGATGCAGCCAGAAGGGGAATCTGGAGGCAAGGAGGCTGGGAATGTGTGACTTGAGGTGGAAGGCAAGAAACATGCTCCTGCAATTCAGCCAGCTGCAAAAATGACTGCAGTGAAAGCAGCCTTGGCACCACACACATTACACAACAAGACCACAGGGGTGCTCTCTCTGGGGAAGCTGACGACAGTGTTTGGAGCCTGTGTTTTATGAAACTGGGTTTGTCACTGAAGACTGACTGAAGTGGAAAGTTAATAGTTAAAAACGCCTGGCTAGAGAATACACACAGGCAGAAAACTGTGTCAAGTATAAAGAAAAACTGGCCGGGCGCGGTGGCTCACACCTATAATCCCAGCACTTTGGGAGGCCGAGACGGGTGGATCACAAGGTCAAGAGATCAAGACCATCCTGGTCAACGAGGTGAAACCCCGTCTCTACTAAAAATACAAAAATTAGCTGGGTATTGTGGTGCACGCCTGTAGTCCCAGGTACTCGGGAGGCTGAGGCAGGAGAATTGCTTGAACCCAGGAGGCGGAGGTTGCGGTGAGCCAAGATCCTGCCATTGCACTCCAGCCTGGGTAACAACAGCGAAACTCCGTCTCAAAAAAGAAAAGAAAAACTATACTTACTGGTTTCTCCCTGGCATTTTACGCTAAATAACTTTTGGCTCTTTGGGGGCCCTTTCATTATTATAAATGAAATTTACTACTCAATAGAGAAGTAGCTAGGAAGTTAACAAGCATAGGTTAAAGTAAATCTCTGGTGTCAGAATGCATCTGGAATGCTGTGACTTGATGTTGTAGGGAATTTTAAGATGTCACCAGGAAGGTAAAAGCTAAATGTAACCCTGAAGGTTATGAATAATTACAGACTAGAAATACCATCTTCTGGATAAGAAGGCTGTCTCTTAACCCTCAAAGTAATCCCTTTAACAATCACCACCACTACCAAAAGGGATTGTAGCCAAATGTGGACACCATTTTATAAAGCCTATATATATACCAAACCACCACCACCCCCCGAGACCTGCACCCCCTTACCTGTGATGGAGGGGAGGTGGAAAAAGAGGTGGTACACACTTCTTGGGAGTCTTCTACAGATGGATATGTTACTCCAGTGTCCTCACCAGCAGTTCTAAAGTGAAAAAAAGGAAATAATGAATTTTATGGTGGTGGAAGTCAGTTTCAGAAAGGCTTCAAAAGGCGATTAGATAAGGATGGGAGTTGTACTAAGAACTATTTCACACAGTTCATACTGGCAAGAGAGGCACGTGGAGTCCTCAATAATTTCAAACATTCCAGAGAGTAGCATTCAGAGGTTTGACATGTTTTGTTCTTGTTTTTTTTTTTTGAGACAGGTCTCACTCTCACCCAGGCTAGAGTGCTGTGGCATGGCTCACTGCAACCTTCCCAGGCTCAAACGATCCTCCTGCTTCAGCTGCCCTAGTAGCTGGGACTACAGAAACGTGCCACCACGCTCAGCTAACTTTTAATTTTTTTTGTAGAGACAGGGGTCCCCCTATGTTACCCAGGCTGGTCTTGCATTCCTAAGCTCAAGCAATCCTCCTGCTTTGGCCTCCCAGAGTGCTGGGATTACAGGTGTGAGCCACCACATCCAGCCTGTTTTGTTTTTTAAATGCAAACTTCTTACCTGACCTATTATTTGAGAGAGCATTTTTTTTTTTTAAATTAGTAGAGATGGTGTTTCGCCATGTTGCCCGGGCTGATCTTGAACTGCTGGACTTGAGAAATCCACCCATCTAAGCCTCCCAAAGTATTGGGATTACAGGCACTACCCAACATACCTGGCCTGAGAGCATTTTCTTAAGCAAGGCCAGTGGTGGATCTGGGTTTTCAAAGAATTATCAGTAATAGAGACTCCATAAAACAAGTAACTAAACCCTAAAGACAAGCTATTCAATTTCACAAGTCTATCACATACTGATACACATCTATTCCAATGCTTAGAGAATTCTATTTTCTGAGTTCCAGACCTAGAAACACGTTATTCTGATATAAAACTAATGTGCTAGATGGCAACCTGAAAACCAATTAATTAATTTGCCAAGGATATTCCACAAATCATTGCCATTCTTCTAAAGCTCTAAGTAACTTGTAACTGAGAAAAGTCTTTGTTTGTTTGTTTTGAGATGGAGTCTCACTCTGTAGCACAGGCTGGAGTGCAGTGGCGCAATCTTGGATCACTGGAACCTTTGCCTCCCAGGTTCAAGTAATTCTCCTGCCTCAGCCTCCTAAGTAGCTGGGATTACAGGCATAAGCTGGCGTGCCCAGCTAATTTTTGTATTTTTAGTAGAGATGGGGTTTCACAAAGAAAAGTCTTATCACTAACATCAAGATCCAAAATATCCCAAGAATACTGAGACAGTCTGTATGCCCTAAGTCTTGGTGTACCTAAGAGGGAGCAGAAAGAAGGGAAACTGGCCCATTTGATTTATCTCCATGTGGGGTCTCCATCAGTGACCCCCCGGCCCATTGGAGAGTGAGTGCTGAGAAAGGTGTTCTGTGCACCTGTGCAGGATGGATGCTTCTGCCCAGCTGCAGTTTTGGAGAGCACCTTTTCACTTTCCTCACCTGTAATTGCAGGGGTGCATGGGAGAGGAGCTGGGATAGGGACGGTCCACAAAGTGATCAATAATAATCCCCATGATAGGTGGGGTCCTCTCAAATTGCCTGTAATACAATAAGCAGATTCCAATATTTGTTAGAATGCCTTTCCATCCCCCACAAAGTCCTCAGAGGGCCCCTCACCTTACATCTGTTGGCAGGCACTACCAGAGCTTTAGCTATCACAATCCCTATATATAAACCACCAATCCTATGTTCTGCACAAATTGGCTCTGGGACACTCAAATTCTCCAATCTGGCAACTGTGTTCTCTCTTTCTTGACTTTATTCTTCTGAAGGCACTGCTTTCAGCAAAGCTGAATTGTAGATTTAGTCTTGAAGTTTAGGAGAAAAAACACATTAACATCTTTGGAAGATTTCTTTCGGATTCTTTCGCTCTTCCTCACCTGGTAGACATGAAGGCCAAGTTAATTCTGTAAGCACAAGAAAGAGTGATGGTGCCCACAGGAGTGCCCACTGTCCCAACACGAACTGTCTGGAAGCCTAGGAGAAGAGATACATTATTAACTTTTTTTGCAGAGAACACTGATATTGCCCAGAGAATGCCTTTTCCTGAATTATTTGGCCTACTGTATGATCTCTGGCATTATCCACTTAGCACATTACGTGCAGAAGCCTCAATTTTGTGTGTATATGCAGGTGTATATATAGGTTTCTTTCTATGTATTGGGCCAATATTGGCAGGGGAAATAGCACTCTGTTTACAGATAAACCTACCTTCCAAGAGATAATATAACTGTTAGTCTTAAAGCCGGACCAAGTTCTACTAACCAGCCCTGCAAAGACACATCACATGCTAAAAAAGACAGTGAAGGAGCACTAGAATGTCACACAAACATCTCAATTTCAGAAATAACTGCCTTCCCCCAAGCTGCCACTCCAGAGCTAAGTAAAGACCCATGGCCTTGCAAGTGGCACTTTCAATAAAGCTTTCCTGATTTCCTTGGTTTCATTTCCATTTTTTCAAAATTCTTGGTGTTCATCAGAAACATTTCCCTTCCTCATTGTAGAAAATTAGGAAAATAGACAGTTTTATAAAGCGTAGGAAAGAAGACTGAGTTCCTGGAACTTTGGGAAAAATTATTTGATTACCCCTGGCAGATGCTTGGACCACCTACCTGCATTCTTATCTTTTCTTTACTTGTATTATGCATATTAAGACAACCACCTACATATTATAACAAGTAGAAACCAAACTCATCTCTGAAGTTACGAGAGCTCTGAACACAACAAATGTTTTTCAACCTTGATACATACCTTCTCCTAAGCCAGTCAGCTGAACTTCCCCAAAATATATCCTGTATGGAAGAAAAAATAAGAAATGTTACCTGATTCTTTACTCCTAAACGCCTCTATAGCCCAAACACCTAGAAACAAAATAAACAAAACAAAGCCTTCTTTACTCATCTGCACAAACACCTCTCCTGATGAAGCATTAATAATTCCTACTTCTCCAATTAAGCTGCAGGCATGGAGATGTATACAGAGTGGGTTGGTTAAAAAATAAAAAAAATAAGGCCAAGCAAAATGGCTTAAGCTTGTGATCCCAGTATTTTTGGAGGCTGAGGTGGGAGGGGAGACCCCCTCCTCTCCTCCTGCTTCCTGGCCTCCACCTCCTCCTCACCTCTGGATGTAAAGGAGAGTGAAAAAGGGAAAATACCAAAGAGCTTGAATCGGTGGTGAGACGACTTGCTGACGCCACTGACCAGGCCATAAAGAGGCCCAAGGAATGGGAAGATGACTCCCTTTTCGGTTCCCATCCTCTCTGCTATCTATAAGCCTTGAAAGAGTTACAAAGAATGTTATCACTACTGGCCAGATCCAGGCACTGGGTCATGTCCTCCATGTTTGCATGACCCAGGCCCCCGCCTGGAAATACCTCTGCCAATTAATGATTTACTGCCTTTGTCTTGTCTCTATAAGCCCCCTGCCCTGCCTGTTCCCACTCATGCTGCATATGAACTAGCAAATCAATGAGTCAAAGGTTGTGAGGTCAAATGTCCAGCCAATGGACAATAAAAGTTTTGCCTCAGTTTCCCCTTTAGCATTGTAAGCCTATAAAAAAAAAAAGGAGATGCTTCACCAGGAACTCAGTGGTCAAGGCATTAGCCTCCCACAGCTGAATAAAAAGCCACTTTCTTTCTCAGTTCGGTGTTCAAGAGATTTGTTCACTGCCAATCCTGCTACAGAAGCTGGAGGATCACTTGAGACCAGGAGTTCAAGACCAGCCTGGGCAACATATCAAGACCCTGCATCTGCAAAAAATGAATTTGCCAGGTGTGATGGTGCATGCCTGTAGTCCCAGATACCTGGAAGGCTGAGGTGGGAGGATCACCTGAGACCAGGAAGTCAATGCTGCAGTGAGCCAAGAATGTACCACTGCCTTCCAGCCTGGGCAACAGGAGTAAGACCTGGTCTCAAAAAAAATAAATGAGGAAAATAATAATTAAATGGAAACTGCTATTTAAGCTTCTTCTGTTTCTACAACATATTTTAAATTGTATCTACTGAGAAATAAATAATATATATATAAGAGTGACCAATAAGTCTAGTGTTGCTTCTAGAAGGCACCAGTTTTTTTTCTTTTTTTTTTTGAGATAGTGTCTTGCTCTGTTGCCCAGGCTGGAGTTCAGTGGTACAATCTTGGGCACTGCAACCTCTGCCTTCTGGGTTCAAGCAACTCTCCTGCCTCAGCCTCCTGAGTAGCTGGGACTACAGGTGTGCACCACCAAGCCTGGCTACCTTTTGTACTTTTAGAAGAGACAGGGTTTCACCATGTTGGTCAGGCTGGTCTTGAACTCCTGACCTCGTGATCCACCCACCTTGGCCTCCGAAGGTGCTGGGATTACAGGCATGAGCCACTGCACCTGGCCTGGGTTTTTTTAAAAGTAATTTTTTTGTAAAGACAGGGTCTCACTATGTACCCCAGGCTGGTCACAAACTCCGGCCTAAATTGTTTTTTTTTGTTTTGTTTTGAGACGGAGTTTTGCTCCTGTTGGACAGGCTGGAGTGCAACCTCTGCCTCCCAGGTTCAAGCGATTCTCCTGCCTCAGCCTCCTGCCGAGTAGCTGGGATTACAGGCATGTACTACCAGGCCTGGCTACTTTTGTATTTTTTAGTAGAGATGGGGTTTCTCCATGCTGGTCAGGCTGGTTTTGAACTCCCAACCTCAAGTAATCTGCCTGCCTCAGCCTCCCAAAGTGCTGGGATTATAGGTGCGAGCCACTACACCCGGCTCTCAATTGTATTTTTGTTTTTTTTAAACAGCGTCTCAGCATGTTGCCCATGCTGGTATGCAGTGGTATGATCACAGCTCACTGCAGCCTCGACCTCCTAGGCTCCAGAGATCTTCTCACTTCAGCCTCCTATGTAGCTGGACTACAGGCATGTACCACCACACCCAGCTAACTTTTTTTATTTCTAGTATAGACAGGGTTTCAGTGTGTCACCCATGCTGGTATCGAACTCCTGAGCCCAAGAGATTCTTCCACCTAAGCCTCCCAAAATGCTGGGATTACAGGTGTGAGCTACTATCCCTGGTTGTGGCTTCAAATTATTTTCCCAATTCAGCCTACCAAAGTGCTTGGATCACAGGCATGCGCCACCATACCTGGCCAGAATGTACTAGGGTTTGGTAAGTGGTCTTCAGTTGTGGGGAACTCTCTTTTTTATATACATATCATTTTTAAAATAGTAGCGATAGGGTCTTGCCATGTTGCCCAACTGGTCTTGAACTCCTGGGCTCAAGCAATCCTCAGCCTCAGAAGTGCTGGGATTATAGGCATGAGCCACTGTGCCTGGTCTTGGAGAAATCTCTAAGTAAATGGCTTAACAAAGTAGAAAATCTTTTCCACTATGGAATAATTAACTAGGTAAGACTATTCTGAAAAAAATAAAAACATAAACATGAGTGGAACCTTCTATGAGTCTTCCTGGACAGGCCAGTCTATATTAGCAAAAAGTTTGAATTAAAAACACCTAAAATCTGTTTTCATATTTTTCAAGTAATATTGATAAAAATTAAATATAAGCTGGGTACAGTAGCTCACGCCTGTAGTCCCAGCTCTTTGGGAGGCTGAGGCAGGTGGATCACCTGAGGTCATGAGTTCGAGCTCAGCTGGCCAACATAGTGAAACCCTGTCTCTATTCAAAATACAAACACTTAGCTGGGCATGGTGGTGGGTGCCTGTAATCCCAGCTACTAGGAAGGCTGAGGCAGGAGAATCGCTTGAACCCAGGAGGTGGAGGTTGCACTGAGCTGAGATTGTACCATTGTACTCCAGCCTGGGCAACAAGATAGAAACTCCATCTCAAAAATAAAATAAAATAAAATAAATATAATATATATGGGTTTATTCAATAAATACTAAGCTCCAGCAATGTATGAAGCTTCATGGTTAGATGTTAGGAAGGAAATAAAGATAAATATGAATCCTAGGTCTTAACGACTACAGTCTTGTGGACAGAAAAGAAATGTAGCCGAATGCAATGGATCACATCTGCAATCTCAGCATTCTGGGAGGTCAAAGTGACAGATCACTTGAAGTCAGGAGTTCGAAACCAGCCTGGCCAGCATAGTGAAACCCTGTCTCTAATAAAAATAGAAAAATCAGCCAGCCATGATGGTGTATACCTATAATCTCAGCTACTCAAGAGGCTGAGGCAAAAGAACTGCTTGAACCTAGGAGGCGGAGGTTGTAGTGAGCCAAGATTGTGCCACTGCACTCCAGCCTAGATGACAGAGTAAGGCTCCATCTCAAAAAAAAAAAAAAAAAAAAAGGGAGAGAGAAAAGAAAATAAATGTATATAAATATCTGAAATACAAGCCCAAAATTAACTACAGATCAGATAGACAAAAGATACTAACAAGCAGGGATCAGCAAACCTTTCTGCCAAAGACCAAACAGTAAATATTTTAGGATTGTGGGCCATATAGGTAGGGTGTAACAACTACTCAGATTTCTGTTGTATTACAAAAGTGGCCATAGACAATATGTAAACAAATGCGGTGGCTATGTTCTAAAAAAAAACTTTATTTATAAAAACAAGCAGATGGTCAGCTCACCATAGTTTAGTGACTCCTGCCATAAAGTAATACAGGAACAATGTTAATAGAGTGTTGCTAAAAGAGATCTTGCTAAGTAAATACCCTTTAACAAAAAGCTGACTTAGGCAATTCACTATTCATGTAAATACTGATACAGTGTTTAAATCTGCTAAACTTTTTCTTGGCTATATATATATTTTTGAGACAGGGTCCCCCTCTGTGTCACCCAGGCAGGAGTGCAGTGGTGTGATGGCTCACTGTAGCCTTAACCTTCTGGATCCAAGCAATTCTCCCTCAGCCTCCTGAGTAGCTGGGACTACAGGTGTGTAACACCACACCTGGCTAGGTTTTTAAATTTTTAGTAGAGACAAGGTCTCACTATGTTGTCCAGTCTGGTCTCAAACTCCTGACCTCAGGTGATCCTCCTGTCTTGGCCTCACAAAGTGCTGAGATTATAGATGCAGGCCACTACATTTGGCCAAGACTATGCTTTAATGGCATCAGGCTGTTAACCTTCTAACAACAGTATAAAAAGCGGGGGGGTCCACCTCTCAGAGGGGGACCAAGTCTACCTCTGAGATTACCCACCTCTCTAGATCTAAGCTACAGTTATCTGTATCCAAAAGCACTCCTAAATCATCAACATCCTGTGAGCAATACTGGTTTATTTGGGTTTTTTTGAGACACAGTATTGCTCTGTCACCCATGTTGGAATGCAGTGGTACGATCAAGAGATTTTTACATTCAAGAGATTTTTATGCCTCAGCCCTGAGTAACTGGGATTATAAGAGCGTGCCACCCTGCCCAGCTAATTTTTTTGCATAGTAGAGACAGTATTTTGCTATGTTGACTGGCTTGTCTCGAACTACTGTCCTCAGGTGACCACCCACCTCAGCCTCTCAAAGTGTTGGGATTACCGGCATGCTCCGGACCCCTGAGAGCAATAATGATTACTCCAGATATACATGATAAAGGACACGTTAAACACTGGTATGAAAAAGACTAGGAGTCCTAGGTAACTAAGTTGATGATTTTAGTAGGGTATCTTTCTAATACATCTGAATAGAAGTCTAGCAATTTTCAAATAAAACAACTTGAAACCAGAAGAAGACTACAGAGAAGACAGCAAAAATTTATTAAAGACCTAGAAAAATAGACACGGTTAGGCTTGCTAGGAGGATATTGCTAAGAAAGTTAAAGGAAATGACAACTATTCTCAGGTACTGGATTGTTTCAACAAAACTAGTTAAGTCTCTCCTCTTTGATCCCTCTATCTTGTGATAATTTCGTCTAAAAATCAGCTCTATCTGTGTAAGCCAAAGGCTAAAACCAATGGCTCATCACTAAATACAAAAAAAAAAAGGCATCTTTGGTAGATTTGGGACCCTGGCATTCCAAGCTCTTCTCTCACACTTTGCTACATACCCTCTACTCCAGCACTCTGGTCCATCTGACAATCTGAGCAGAGCTGTTACCCTGCACTCCACCTCTGTGCCTTGCTAGCTGCTGAACTCTCCAGCTGGAATGATTATTCTCCCTCACTTCTACCAGCTCAAATTCTCTTTCCCTAATGGGCCAGCTTAAATGCCACTTCCTCCCTAAGACCAGCACTGTTTACCAACCAGAACAAACTTTATCTTTCTATATTCTCTCAGTACCTTTTTTTCCTAGTGCTGGACCTCTGTACATTTCTTCAGTGATCCTAGCACAAAGCTTGCACTAAAAATGCACTCAATAAATGTGCTGAGGTGAAATACTCCAAAGAAAATACTCTGTTGACCAGTTCTTTATATCCACAGATAACTAATTAAAAACTTAAACTGAGTTAGCAGTTAGACAAAAAGTTTTAATTTAACCCTGGAATACAGAAGACTGTAGAATCTTCCCGGTATAGACTGTTTGATTTGACTTCCTTCTCTAGCTCTAAGATGTTCATCACGAGGACCTCAACATCCATTCCACAGGAATCATGATTGTGCATAGAGAAAAGGATAATAAACTTGGTGGCTTTGGAAGGATGAGGTTCACAAGGAAGGCTGGATAGTGATCATACGAAAGCAACAGCATCAATAATCCAAAAAACCAAACAACTGTCAAAAACATCATCACAGAACACCTAAGTGCCAGTCAATGTGCAAAGTGAGGAGGCTGATAAGTGAATTAAGATGGTCATCTATGCTGTTTACCTGTATAATATAACATATTCATGCCCTTGTTTTCTGGAGAGCCTGTAGGCTGGTGTCACCCTAGTTATAGCAAGGAGAGACTTCAGCAGCAATGACAGTCTGTTGTACACCGTGTAGGAAACTTTGATTTCTTTATCACACCTGCCAGACACAAAGATAAGGTCAGCATTTTCCTAGTAAGCACTGGAGCTACACAAGACCAAATTTATTATTAAGACATGTTCTCAACTACCCAGAGAACTCTAATTACATGTTTATCAACAGAGTATTGAGGTAAGCCAATGTTTACTTTCTCATGTTCTAGACATAAGCACATGAGCACCAAAAGGCACTCAATATATTTTTTCTAGCTTCAGTGTGTTTTTTCCAGAAATAAAGCAGCACATCTGAAAACAAACATTGCAATTATACATACTGAAGGTGTAGATGTACTATCCTATGAGCTGTCTATCTCAATAATCTAACAGCAGTCTGAAGAAAAGTCAGCTTGGTACTGTAATTTTGGGCCATAACCTGGCAATTACATTGTTTTTTTTTTTTAGATGGAGTCTCGCTCAGCTGCCCAGGCTGTACTGCAATGGCACATTCTCAGCTCACTGCAACCTCCTCCTCTCAGGTTCAAGAGATCCTCCAGTCTCAGCCTCCGGAGTAGCTGGGATTACAGGTGTATGCCACCAAGTCCAGCTAATTTTTTTGTATTTTTAGTAGAGTCAAGGTTTCACCCTGTTGGCCAGGCTGGTCTCAAACTCCTGACCTCAGGTGATTCACATGCCTTCGCCTCCCAAAGTGCTGGGATTACAGGCATGAGCCACCATGCCCAGCCTGGATTGTATTCAATAAAGAAAATTAGGGCCGGGCGCGGTGGCTCAAGCCTGTAATCCCAGCACTTTGGGAGGCCGAGGCCGGTAGATCACGAGGTCAAGAGATCGAGACCATCCTGGTCAACATGGTGAAACCCTGTCTCTACTAAAAATACAGAAAATTAGCTGGGCATGGTGGCGCATGCCTATAATCCCAGCTACTCAGGAGGCTGAGGCAGGAGAATTGCCTGAACCCAGGAGGCGGAGGTTGCGGTGAGCTGAGATCACGCCATTGCACTCCAGCCTGGGTAACAAGTGAAACTCTGTCTCAAGAAAAAAAAAAAAAAAAAAAAGAAAATTAATGCCCACCACACATACTTATCACTAAGATTTTTCTTCTGATGTGTTATTTCCTCAATTTTCCTATATACTCTTCCTAAAAACTGAAGCTTCAGGCAGGAGGTAAACTAATCTGTCTTGAAAGATGAAAATGGGGGAAGGAAATAACATGCATTTCTAATCCATGACCCCACACAGTCTGTAAAAAGGAGCAAGGAGGGGAGATCTTACTGGATGGCTGCCACACAGAAAAGAGACAAAATAGAGTAGTCATATTACAAGAGCTTGCGAGGGATTTAATCAGAGAACTAGCTGTACTCTGGGAAAACAACAAAGCCCTTTCAGCTTTCTCTGCTGCTCCTTTCCCTGTGGTGTCTGAGTCTCGCTGGACTGATGTTCCCTCTGAAGGTCATCTCTGTGTCTAGGCTGGAAGCCAAGCATGAAGCAAATTGCAGCAAAGACCTGTTGGCTTTGTTAAGTGGCCAGAATGCCCTCCCTGACTCTCAAAACAAAGCCCAGCTTTTCACATGATGTCATCTACTTTATCCTCAGCAACCACAACCAAGAACCCTAAGATGCCGCACTTACTTTTCATTCATTTCAAGACACCATATTTCCAGCTCCATGGAATCTCCCTGTAGATAAGACAAATTTAAAATATTTGTTTTAAATATTATTTTTAATTTCAAAGCATTATAGTCAATATAAAAATATTAAAAGTTATAGATAAGCAAAAAGAAAAAAATGGATATAAACTTATAATCAAACCAGCCTCTTCTCTAAATAAAAATGCAATCACAGTCTATATACTATTTTGATCACTTGCTTTTTCTTAATAAACATGCCATGGAATTTTCTTTATAATTAAAAATTCTAAATAATTTATAATGGTTCCACAGTATTCCACCACATGACTATCATTTTATCCAACTAGTCCTCCTATTCTTGAACATAAATGTTTCTTTATTCTTTCTTTGTATCTTTATCTCAGTGTGAACATAAAGGTTGTTTCTAATTTTCATTACTACAAACATTGTGATAAACAGCCTTGAGACTAAAACTTCCCACACCACCTCAATTAATTTATTTAGCAAATTTTCAGAATTAGAATTGCTAGGCTGGGCGTGGTGGCTCATGTCTGTAATCCCATCACTTTGGGAGGCTGAGGCAGGTGGATCACAAGGTCAGGAGATCAAGGCCATCCTGGCCAACATGGTTAAACCCCATCTCTACTAAAATTCAAAAAATTAGCCGGGCGTGGTGGCATGCGCTTGCAGTCCCAGCTACTCAGGAGGGTAAGGCAGGGGAATCACTTGAACCCAGGAGGCAGAGGTTGCAGTGAGCCAAGACCACGCCACTACACTCCAGTCTGGCGTCAGAGCAAGACTCCACCTCAAAAAAAAAAAAAGAATTGCTGGGTCTAAGAGTGAGTGTCCTCTTAATACATGCTTTTAAGATTTTAATATGTATTTTCAAACTGCCCTTCAGAAAGGCAAACACATTTCAAATGAAGGAAAGAGTCTTTCCCTCCAATTCTATGAGGAATATTTTTAGGTGACACCTACAGTTGAGGAAAGCTTGTTACCTTAAGAAGTTCTTTAGTTAAAAATCTTTTAGGGCTGCGCATGGTGGCTCACCCCAGTAATTCCCCCACTTTGGGAGGCCGAGGCAAGTAGATCACCTGAGGTCAGGAGTTTGAGACCAGCCTGACTAATACAGTGAAACCCAGTCTTTACTAAAAATACAGAAAGTAGCCAGGTGTGGGGGTGGGTGCCTGTAATCCTAGCTATTAGGGAGGCTGAGGTGACAGAATCGCTTGAACCCAGGAGGTGGAGGTTGTAGTGAGGCAAGATCATGCCACTGCATTCCAGCCTGGGTAACAGAGCGAGACTTTGTCTCAAAGAAAAAAACTTTTAGCTGTCTGATACTTTAGCTAAACTGTTCACCTCTCTAGATGTTATTCTAAACAGACATAGCCCAGTGGACAGGAAAGAAAAATAAATGACTCAAACCAGAATCCCTCAACCTTATAACACTCCTGTGTGTCACTTGGTGAGAAAGACAGTCACATATCTATGAACGTAAGTAAACCTTCCTACTAATCAGTTGGGAGAGGGCTATTTTCTTAGGGTTGAGAGTAAGTCTGAGTTAGTTTTTGGAAGAGAGAACTGACTTTTAATTGTTCTAGATCAAATTTAAATATGCATCCTTCATAGACATACCCTTCCGATCACACTGTCACTTTTTGTTTGTTTTTGAGACAGGTCTCACTCTGTCACCCAGGCTGGAGTTCAGTGGCACCATCTTGGCTCACTGCAACCACTGCCTCATGAGTTCAAGCACCCTGCCTCAGCCTCCTGAGTAGCTGAGATTGCAGGCGCCTGCCACCACACCCAGCTAATTTTTTTCTTTTTTTTTTTTATAATAGAGATGGGGTGTCAACATGTTGGCCAGGCTGGTCTTGAACTACTGACCTCAGGTGATCTGCCTGCCTCAGCCTCCCAAAGTGCTGGGATTACAAGCATAAGCCACCGCGCCCAGCACACTGTCACTTTTAAATGGTATGATAAATTTAAATTTCCCCCAAAACTCAAAAGATAACGAGATACTGGGAAGCACCTGAGTTGATGTGGTCTCTCTAGGACCATCGGAACAGTTTATCATCTGATTTTATACGTGCTTGGGAGAGGAGTTTTTCAAGGGATTTATTTTACACTCCCTATGAATAACTAAGGAAAACTTAACAGTATAAACTGGCAATTCAACAAAGAAGCAGTTTCTTTGTTATAAAAACTGGCAATTCAACAAAGAAGCATTTTATTTGGTAGTAGAATTTCCATGGAATATATACTGATATCATTTATTCAATACAATTCTTGAAAGCATACTACATGCCATCCCAGGCACTAACCTGGGTCCTGAGGACACAGAGGATTATTCATTTACACTCTGCCTCATTTCATAAAGAACTTGAGGAACTAAAAAAATATGTAAGATGTGGCATAGCTGTTGACCTCAAGAAGAAAAGCAGTTAAGAGTATAAATAGGAACATGTGTTGACTTCTTACTACATGTATGTTAGACATTTTTTTTTTAATTGCACTTTAGGTTTTGGGGTACATGTGAAGAATATGCAAGATTGTTGCATAGGTACATACAAAGCTATGTGCTTTGCTGCCTTCCTCCCCATCACCTATATCTGGCATTTCTCCCCATTTTATCTCTCCCCAACTCCCCACCCCCTGCTGTCCCTCCCCTATTTCCCTCCAACAGACCGCAGTGTGTGATGCTCCCCTCCCTGTGTCCATGTGTTCTCATTGTTCAACACCCATGAGTGAGAACATGCGGTGTTTGATTTTCTGTTCATTTTCTAAATAAGGATTAAAAAATATATATTATAGCTCTGCAAGACTGTGAAATATTGTTAGTTTAAAAGTGCTAGTGGGGGCCAGGCGCAGTGGTTCACGCCTATAATCCCAACACTTTCGGAGACTGAGGTGGACAGATCACCTGAAGTCAGGAATTCGAAACCAGCCCGGCCAACATGGTGAAACCTTATCTCTACTAAAAATACAGAAAATTAGCTAGGAGTGGTGATGCATGCCTATAATCCCAACTACTTGGGAGGCTGAGGCAGAAGAATCGTTTGAGCTGGGAGACACGGGCTGCAGTGAGCCAAGATCATGCCACTACACTCCAGCCTGGGCGACAGAGCAAGACTCCGTATCCAAAAACAAAAAAGTGCTAGTGGGGTCGAATTAAGTAATTTGGCTGAAGTCACTCAGCTGGGATCTGAACTTGATTCTGTGTGGTTCGTTCCAAATTCTATTTACCTTTCATTATACCATACAGCCTTACGATCTATTAGTGAAAATACATTAACAAAAATACAAGAAACAATATCTGCATCAATCCTAATGTGAAATAAGGCAAGCAAATATATTTTTAAAAACTCGGCCGGGCACGGTGGCTCACGCCTATAATCCCAGCACTTTGGGAGGCCAAAGTGGGTGGATCACAAAGTCAAGAGATCAAGACCATCCTGGTCAATGAGGTGACACCTCGTCTCTAAAAATACAAAAATTAGCTGGGCATGGTGGTGCGTGACTGTAGTCCCCGCTACTTGGGAGGCCAAGGCAGGAGAATTGCTTGAACCCAGAAGGCAGACGTTGCGGTGAGCCGAGATCATGCCATTGCACTCCAGCCTGGGTAACAAGAGTGAAACTCCGTCGCAAAAAAAAAAAAAAAAAAAACAAACCTCATAATACAGGCTGTGGGCAAAGTGGCTCGGTCCTATAACCCCAGCACTTTGGGAGTGTGAGACAGGAGGATCAGTTGAAGCGAGGAGCTTGAAGCTGCAGTGAGCTATAAGTACCACTGTACTCCAGAGCCTGGGCAGTACAGTGAGACCCTATCTCTACAAAAAAAATTTTTTTTTTAAACATTAGCCATGTGTGGTGATGCATGCCTATACTCCCAGCTACTTGGAAAGGCTGAGGTGGTAGGATCAATTGAAACTAGAAGTCTGAGGCTGCAGTGAGCTATGATTGCGCCACTGCATTCCAGCCAGGGTGACAAAGAGACCCAATCTCAAAACAATAGTTGACTGGGTGTGGCGGCTCAGGCCTGTAATCTTAGTACTCTGGAAGGCCAAGGCAGGTGGATCACCTGAAGTCAGGAGTTCGAGACCAGCCTAGCCAACGTGGTGAAACCTTGTCTTTACAAAAAATAGCCAGGCATGGTGGCATGCACCTGTAATCTCAGTTACTCAGGAGGCTGAGGCATGAGAATCACTTGAATCCAGAAGACGGAGGTTTCAGTGAGCTAAGATCAAGCCACTGCACTCCAGCCTAGGCAACAGAGCAAGACTCTGTCTCAAAAAGAAAGAAACCAAAAAGCATCAACGACAATCCAGCAAGTCATACTGTGGAAACAAATATAAACAAAGCACTATAGGAAGACTGCAGTTGTATCTCCCACTAAAAGGGGGAAAGTTTCTAGAGCACGTGAGTCTTAAAGGATGAGTAGAAGTATATCATATGAATAAGAGGGCAAAGAGCCTATACCAAGTGGTTGGAATAGTAAGTTCAAAAACCATGACCCCTGTAATCCCAGGACTCTAAGAGAGAGACTCAGGCAGGCAGACTGCCTGAGCTCAGGAGTTTGAGACCAGCCTAGGCAACATGGTGAAACCCCATCTCTAGAAAATATACAAAAACTAGCTGCGCATGGTGGCACATGCCTGTAGTCCCAGCTACTCAGGAGGATGAGGTGGGAGGACTGTTTGAGCCTGGGAGGTCGAGGGTGCGATGAACCATGATTGTGCCACAGTACTCCAGCCTGGGTTACTGAGCAAGACCCTGTTTCAAAAAACAAAACAGGCTGGGTGCAGTGGCTCATGCCTATAATCCTAACACTTTGGGAGGCTGAGGTGGGTGGATCACCTGAGGTCAGGAGTTCAAGACCAGTCTGGCCAAAATGGCGAAACACTTTTACTAAAAATATAAAAATTAGCTGGGCATGGTGGCAGGCTCCTATAATCCAAGTTACTTTGGAGGCTAAGGCAGGAGAATAGCTCGAACCCAGGAAGCGGAGGCTACAGTGAGTACAGATCAATCCACTGCACTCCAGCCTGGGTGACGAAACCTGTCTAAAAAAACAAACAAACAAGCAAAAAAAAAAAAAAAAAAAGAAAAAGCCATGACCCCCTCAGAGACTGATATGAATGTCAGAGAGGGAAGGTGCAGGAATAAGACTAAGAAATGAATTGGACTTAAGAGTGTGAGGAGTCTTGAGTGCTAAATGAAGACACCAACCTGGCCATAACCTTACCTCAGATGTCTTAAGTGAAATCTCCACACACATAGACCTCCCGACAGCAGGCAGCTGCCCTGCCAGTGCCTTCTTTGCTTCATGTGTAACCTCTGGGATGTCTTTAATTGCTAAGTTGAACTGGAAAACAAAAGTGACTTCTGCATGAAAGACTCATGGGAAAAATTATGGAAACAGAAATTAGTGTATGTTGGGTAACGCAAGTACTGCTGTGGCTGATGAAGGAAGACAATTCATTCACTTCTCCCTTCACCATAAGGAATAATCCTGTATCAGAGCCCCACATTTCAAGGTGAAAAAGGTAATTAGCATTACAAAAAGTAGCTAAGATACAATTTTTGTCTTCTAAGGACTACGCTTTTCACCTATTACTCCAGGAAATTAAGAATCAAATAAATACAGGATTAACATTCAATAAGAACATCCTTTTCAAGTAAATGGATCACATGGAATTAGATATTTTAATGTTGTTTATAATACTATAAATAGTATTACTTATTATTGCACTTGAGAACTTTACATTCATTCCTTGTGACAAACACTACAGTATACACCTTAGTAAATAATAGAATTTTACCCAGTCTGAACCCGTTGGGGAAGAAGAAGAACGAGTGCAAATCTTTTCACCCAGTCGAGCCTGGACAATCACTTGGACAGTCTAAAAAAGAAAACAAAAATACAAAAAAAAAAAAAGATGAAAAGTTTTAACAAACTAATCTAGCTCCAGATCAGGGTTAAAATCCTCCCAATACAGGGTTTAAAAGATGCCAACTAATCATAAGTATACTTCAGTATAGAGTAGAATTTTAATTTTTGAGAACAGATAGAAAAAATACTACACAGAAAGAATAACTTTGTAAATATTTCTGAGAGTATAATGTCAACCAATAAAAGGAATTATATGTCGAGGCTTGGAAACTATAATACTCTCATATGGCAGAAAGGAAAGCTGAGCACGGTGGCTCACGCCTATAATCCCAGCACTTTGGGAGGCCGAGGCAGGTGGATCACAAGGTCAAGAGATCAAGACCATCCTGGTCAACACGGTGAAACCCCGTCTCTATTAAAAATACAAAAATTAGCTGGGCATGGTGGCACATGCCTGTAGTCCCAGCTACCGGGGAGGCTGGGGCAGGAGAATTGCTTGAACCCAGGAGGTGGAGGTTGCAGTGAGCTGAGATCACACCATTGCACTCCAGCCTGGGCAACAAGAGTGAAACTCCTTCTCAAAAAACAAAACAAAACATAAAGAAATTAGTCCAACTGTGGTTTTAAATATTCACTGCCACAAACTTATAACATCATGGAAGATTTAAAACAAAAATTCCACAATTATTCATATCATTTGGCCCATATGGCAAAAGTCTTCCACCTAAGTTTATGACTAAAATCAACTAAATGGATTGTTCTATCATGGCAATGGTTGAGAGAAGGAGTGAGGGAAGGTGGAAATGATTTTTAGATTTAGGAAAACATGGCATTCAAAATTCAGTTCTGGCCAGGCGCGGTGGCTCATGCCTATAATCCCAGCACTTCGGGAGGCCGAGGCGGGTGGATCACAAGGTCAAGAGATCGAGACCATCCTGGTCAACAAGGTGAAACCCCGTCTACAATAAAAATACAAAAATTAGCTGGGCATGGTGGTGCGCGCCTGTAGTCCTAGCTACTCGGTAGGCTGAGGCAGGAGAATTGCTTGAACCCAGAAGACGGAGGTTGAGGTAAGCCGAGATTGTGCCATTGCACTCCAGTCTGGGTAACAACAGCAAAATTCCGTCTCAAAAAAAAAAAAAAATTCAGTTTTAATTCCTCATTTAACCAGGAAGGGAAGAATATATAAAACTTGAACATTTCAGGTTTAGTTGAAGCTTAAGGAAAGATATCCAAAATGCTGCCTATTCCAGCTGACAGTCTTTGTTCCCACCCAAAGGGAACATACTGTGCCAATAACCTGGCATAATGGTTTGACATTTCTGCAAACAGCCTTGCAAAAAAAAAAAAAGAAAGAAAGAAAAAAGACAAAATTCTGAACAAGTAGCTGAAAAATTGGAAGCTACTTTTTAGCTACACCCCCAATACCGCCCCCACACCTCACAGTTTGGTTTACAACAGACAGAAGTATCCCTTAAAATGGGCAAGCTGCAAGCTGTTATGCTACTTTCCAAAGAGAGTTGTTCTCAAAAGGGAGAAGCACGGAAGTTATTTCTAACAGTTCTAGGCTCAAGAGAATGGACGTATTACCTTGAGGGCAAAAAATTTAATAAACTTGTCCAGGTCCTTTCTGTCCTGGGAATTGAGATCAGTTTCCATTGCCTAGAGGAATCTTAAAAAAAAGAGAGAGAGTGAAAAAAATGACTAATATATTTTAAAAAGCAATAATACATCAAAGCATACAGAAATGGTATTGTCTACTAGCTTAGGAATAATCACGTGGGAGTGGAAGGAAAAAAATTTCCTTTAACTAAAGATATCAAAGTGAAAAATACTGAGATGCTGACTCTTGAGGAAAAAAGATTCCACACAGAACTACATCTAGGAAACTAAAAAATGAATGAGAACATTCTACCTGAATATGAAACTTTGAGCTTTAAATATAATTATCCATTCAAAACTATTTCATCATCCAGCAGATTCAGAACTAAGTTTTAATGAGACATAAACTTTGCTGAACACACATAAAATGAGTTAATTTATATTACTTCAAAGCCCACTAAATCAATTTAACTTTCGGGAGTTATAGGCTTTTGAGAATCTATTGACAAAAGCCCTTTTCTCCAGAAAAATACCTACTTATAGGAACGTTTGCATATAATTTCATGGGATTCATGGATTTCATGAAACACACCATAAATGCCCTCCCTGGCTGGCCACTATGGCTTATGCCTGTAATTCCAACACATTGGGAGGCCAAGGCAGGAGGACTGTTTGAGCCAAGGAGTTTGGGACCAGCCTGGGCAAGACACCATGGCGAGACTCTGTCTCCATTTAAAAAAAAAAAAAGCCCTCCAGGTTGAAATGATTTGAGATGGTTTGATATAAAGAATGCATTTAAAGAGAGATAAAGAGGTGCATACAACAGAGAGCAAATTAGGTTTAGAAATACAGAAATATTAAGTATTCCAGTCTTCCAAAGGATTGGGTATAGATGGAAAACGTTAATGGACACCCCAGGCCAACGGATAACATGGACTCCTGCAGCTGAGGGGTGCCATGTTTAAAACAGAACAAGACAGCTATAGCTGGGGGAGGGATTGGTCATGTATTCTTTGTTCTCAAAACCATGTATAAAAGTATCACAGGACCTCCCTTTTTATAATCAAGCTGAACAAGTTGGAGTTTACAATCCCAACATAAACTGGACAAGGGCCCCCAATCTCCACCCCCTGAATTCCCTCAATCAGCCTTTTGAAAGAAATGTCTGACAGACTTCTGGTTTGCGACTTGAAAACTAACCAGTCAGGGCTGAGCTCTATCAACCAATCAGAACTTGGCTATGCTGACCAATCAGAACTAACCAAGTTTCAATCCTTCCTTTGCATAAACAAACTTGATTGTAAACCTAGGCACTGTAAAACCTGCACACTCCCTTTGTTCTGCCAGTTTGCAAACTGTTC
Source organism: Callithrix jacchus (assembly GCF_049354715.1). Lineage (NCBI taxonomy): Eukaryota > Metazoa > Chordata > Mammalia > Primates > Cebidae > Callithrix > Callithrix jacchus. Next base: position 111,687,309 of record NC_133511.1, on the reverse strand, counting down.
ACTGGAATAGTCTCTTTCCTCCAAGTTACTTTGCAGAGAACATTTGTTCACAGGAAGTAATACACCTGGTTTGGGCCAAACCATGAGCGTCTTGAATACCATCACCATCTAGAAGTCAGATTGGCACCTAGTGTGCGAGAGATAGGAGCTCACCCAAGGCTTTTAACGAGAGGAAGTGACGCAATCAGAGAGGTAACAACATCCTGAATGTGCTTTAGAAAGATAGGTTTGTGGGTGTAAAGCAGAACACTCTAGAGTTCAAAGCGGGGAAATGGGGGTGGGGTAGGGAAGTTGGGGAGGGATAACATGGAGAGAAATGCCAGATATAGGTGATGGGGGGATGGAGGCAGCAAACCCCATTACCATGTATGTATCTATGCAACAATCCTGCATGTTTTGCACATGTACCCCAGAACCTAAGGTGCAATAAAATACATATATTTAAAAAAAAAAAAAAAGAAAGAAAAACAGGGAAATCAATTAGGTCCTTGGCAATAATTATGATTGTAATCAAGTATAAAACTCTAGCACAGGCGTCCTTTGGAAACAGTATAGATGGGAGGTATTTTCAAAGAATAGCTGACGGTCAAGTACAGGGGCTCACACCTGTAACCCCAGCACTTTGGGAGGCTGAGGAGGGTGGACCAACTGAGGTCAGGAGTTTGAGACCAACCTAGCCAACATGGTAAAACCTCATCTCTACTAAAAATGCAAAAATTAACTGGGCATGGTGGCACACTTCTATAATCTCAGCTACTCAGGAGGCTGAGGAAGGAGAACTGCTTGAACCCAGGAGGCAGAGGTTGCAGTGAGCCAAGATCAGGCCACTGCACTCCCACAGTGCATAAACAAAGAGCTGATAAGATTTAATGGCTGAATGATGAAACAGGATAAAGGAGTGGCAGGATTTTAGAAATAGATAACTGAGAGGCTAGAGTTTCATTTAACAAAAGACAGGGAAGCCAGACTGGGAAAAGATTTTAAGGAAAAGAGTATACACAAAAGGAAAGCTAAGGAGAACAATCCAAGATGGCCGATAGCTAACATCCCGGGATTGCAGCTCTCAGGGAAGGCGTGGAGAACTAGAGGACGCCACACTTTCAGACAAATTCTGGTCGCTCACGGAGCAGAAGATCCCCCAGTGGAGGAAACACACGGGTGGCCAGCGCGACTCTCGTGGCCGGCGCAGCGGTTCCGCCTGCACCTTGGCGCGGCAGCTCTCGGAGCAGAGTAAACAGGTTCGGAGGACCCGCACGGGTCCCCAGCAGGACACCAGAGCCCGGCGCAGCAGCTGTGACGGCACCTCGGCGTGGCAGCGCTCTGCGCAGAGTAAACAGGACCGGTTTCCCTTCTGACAGAGGTTTGGAGCACCGGGAAGGCAGAGTCACCTACTACGGACTCAAGAAGGAAGCCAGACAGGAGAATCCTGGGCAGAAAAGTACCATCAGTTTTAACGCCGCTGCTGTGGCCCTGGGAACTAACAACCTGGACATCCACTCAAGAGACCTAATCTGAAAGTTGGTAATGTCAAAGACGACAGGAGGATAAATTTACAATGATGGGAAGAAACCAGCGTAAAAAAGCTGAGAATACTCAAAATCAGAACGCCTCTCCCTCTAAAGATGATCACAGTTCCACATCAACAATGGAACACGGCTTGATGGAGAACGAGCGCCTCCTGATGACAGAATCACTCTTCAAGGAATGGATAATAACAAACTTCGGTGAGTTAAAAGACCATGTTGTAGCCCAACGTAAAGAAACTAGGAACTTTGAAAAAAGGTTTGATGAAATCCTATTGAGAATAGACAACTTAGAGAGGAGTATGAGTGAATTAATGGAACTGAAGAATACAATACAGGAACTCTGAGAAGTATGCACAGGTTTAAACACTCGAATTGTTCAAGCAGAAGAAGGGATATCAGAGGTCAAAGTCCAACTTAATGAAATAAAACGTGAAGAAAAGATTAGAGAAAAAAGGATAAAAAGGAATGAGCAAAGTTTCCAAGAAATGTGGGACTATGTGAAAAGACCAAATTTACGTTTGATAGGTGTACCTGAATGCGACGGAGAGAATGAATCCAAGCTGGAAAATACCCTTCAGGATATTATTCAGGAAAATTTTCCTAAACTAGCAAAGCAGGTCAACATTCAACCCCAGGTAATACAGAGAACACCACAAAGATATTCCTCAAGAAGAGCAACCCCAAGGCACATAATCGTTAGATTCACCAGGGTTGAAACGAAGGAGAAAATACTAAGGGCAGCCAGAGAGAAAGGTCAGGTTACCCACAAAGGCAAGCTTATCAGACTTACAGAAAATCTCTCAGCAGAAACTCTACAAGCCAGAAGAGAGTGGGGGCCAATATTCAACATCCTCAAAGAACAGAACCTTCAGCCCAGAATTTCATATCCAGCCAAACTAAGCTTCACAACTGAAGGAAAAATAAAATCTTTTATGAACAAGCAAGAACTCAGATTTTATTACCACCAGGCCTGCTTTACAAGAGCTTCTGAAAGAAGCATTACACACAGAAAGAAACAACCAGTATTAGCCTTTCTAAAAATATACCAAAAAGTAAAGAGCACCAACATAAAGAAGAATTTACACCAACGAATGGATAAAACAGCCGGTCAACATCAAATGGCAGTAACCCTAAATTTAAATTGACTAAATCCCCCAATCAAAAGACACAGCCAAAACCCAACGGCATGTTACATCCAGACCTGTTTCACATGCAAGGATACACAAAGACTCAAAACAAAGGGATGGAGAAAGATTTACCAACCAAATGGAGAGAAAAAATAAATAATAAATAAAAAGCAGGAGTTGCAATTCTCATATCGGATAAAATAGATTTTAAAGCAACAAAGATATAGTGGTAAACGGATCAATGCAACAACAAGAGCTAACAATCCTAACACCCAGATACGAGACTTAGATTCAATGAGACAGAAAATTAATAAGGATATCAAGGACTCAAACTCAGATCCGGAACAAGTAAACTTAATAAATATTTATAGAGCTCTCCACTTCAAACACACAAAATATACATTCTTGTCAATACCACATCACACCTACCCATAAGCTTAAATGAAACATTGATTGGCCATTATTAATACCCAATTTTTTTCAAAATAAAGCAATATTTCCATTTACTCTCCCTCATTCTCTTCCTCTTTCTTCCTCTCCTTTACTTATTTTTTTTTCTTTCCTTCTCTCAAAAAAAAAAAAAATCAACTTGTAAACCTCTAGATCCAGGTTGGCAATGTCTCTCTCATTGCTTGATTTCCTTCCTTCCCTTCCCTCCCTCCCTCCCTCCCCGCTTCCTCCCTTCCTTCCTTCCTTCATCCTTTCCTTCCTCCCTACCGTCCTTCTTCCCTTCCTTCCTCCCTACCGTCCTTCTTCCCTCCCTTCCTGCCTTCCTCCCCCCCAAAAAAATAAAAAAATAAAAAAAAGGAAAGCTAAAAGAGGAAATAATGGGTACATATTAAATTAAATTATTTTTTGGCCAGGCATCATGGTGCACACCTGTAATCCCAGCACTTTGGGAGGCTGAGACAGGTGGATCATTTTAGACCAGAAGTTGGAGACCAGCTTGGACAACATAGCACAACCCATCTCTACTAAAAATACAATAAAATAATAATAATAATTAGCCAGACGTGGTGGCACATACCTATAGTCCCAGCTATTTGGGAGGCTGAGGTTGGAGAAAGGCCTGAGTCCTGGAGGTCAAGGCTGCAGCAAGCCATCAGCAGTGAGCCATGACTGCTCCACTGCATTCCAGCCTGGGCCACAGGAGTAAAACTCTGTCTCAAAAAAAAAAAAAAAAAGGCTGGGTGCAGGGCCTCACGCCTGTAATCCCAGCACTTTGGGAGGCCGAGGCGGGTGGATTACAAGGTCAGGAGTTTGAGACGAGCCTGACCAATATAATGAAACCCTGTCTCTACTAAAAATATAAAAATTAGCCAGGCATGGTGGTGTGTGCCTATAATTCCAGCTACTCAGGAGGCTGAGGCAGGAGAATTGCTTCACACCAGGAGGTGAAGGTTGCAGTGAGCCAAGATTGCACCAGTGCACTCCAGCCTGAGCACAAGAGTGAGACTGTCTCAACAACAACAAAAAAATTCAGGTATAACTTAGATGCATTAAAATGTACAAATCTTAAATGTACAGGTTAAGAAATATTTTTATATGTATACACCCATATAACCACAAGCCAGATAAAGTTATAGAACATATCCAATATTCCAATACAATCCTTTCAGTCAAGTCCACCAAAGGGAAATCATTACTAACCTCTATCACCATAGATTAGTTTGGGCTGTTTTGAATTTCTTACAGAAATAAACAATATTAACTCTTGTGTGCAGCTTTTATTCAACATTATGTCTATAACACAATTCATCTATATTGTTGGGTGTAGCAGCAGTTTATTCTTTTTCATTGGTGCATAGTACTCTATCTCATTAATAACATAATATTAAAAATAAATTCTAGGCCCAGCACGGTGGCTCACACCTGTAATCCAAGCACTTTGGAGGCTAAGGCAGGTGGATCATGAGGTCAGGAGTTCAAGACCAACTTGGCCAACACGGTGAAACCTCGTCTCTACTAAAAATAGAAAAATTAGCTGAGTGTGGTGGTGAGCACCTATAATCCCAGCTATTCAGGAGGTTAAGGCAGGCTTGAACCCAGGAGGCAAAAGTTGCAGTGAGCCAAGATTACACCACTGCACTCCAGCCTGGGTGACAAAGCAAGTCTCCAACTCAAAAATAAATAAATAGGCCAGGCACAGTGGCTCACGCCTGTAATCCCAGCACTTTGGGAGGCTGAGGCGGGCAGATCACCAGGTCAGGAGATTGAGACCATCCTGGCTAACACGGTGAAACCCCCTCTCTACTAAAAATACAAAAAATTAGCCAGGCATGGTGGCATGCGCCTATAGACCCAGCTACTCGGGAGGCTGAGGCAGGAGAATCATTTGAAACCAGGAGGCGGAGGTTGCAGTGAGCCAAGATCGCGCCACTCTACTCCAGCCTGGGCAACAGAGCGAGACTCTGTCTCAAAAAATAAATAAATATAAATAAATAAATTCTACTCATGATAAACATCTGCGATATTTCCTGTTTTTAGCTATCATATTCTTGTATGTGTCTTTTGGTGGATGTAAACACTCACTGCTACCAGAGGAAAAGCTAGGAATGTTAATGGTGGATCACTGAGCTTAAATAGACACTACCAGAAAGGTTTAAAGTGTCTGTACCAGCTCACAGTCCCAGCAGCAGTGTTTGAGTGCTATGGTTGCTATAAATCTATATACCACTTGGTAATACTGACCGTTTAATTTTAGCCATTCTGGTAAAGATGTGGTAGTATCTCATCTAATCTGCATTTCCCTGATGACTGCAATTTCCCCTCTGAGCACCTTTGCATGTGCTTCATAATTTGGATAACCTATGATTATATTTTTTAATTTTGTGAGACAAAGTCTTGCTCTGTCACCTAGGCTGGAGTACACTGGCATGATCATACCTCACTGCAGCCTCAATCATCCAGGCTCAGGTGATACTCTTGCCTCAGCCTCCGAGTAGCTGGAACCATAAGCACTAGCTAAGATACCCTCTTTTGTGAAGTGCTAATTTAAGCCTTTTGGCCATTTTTACCACTGGGTTTTCTTTTTCTTACTGAATTGGATTTTTAAACATATATTCTGTATACAGGTACTTTGTTGGATATACACACTGCAAGTATCTTCTCCCAGATGTGGCTTGCCATTCTGATGGAACCTGTTTTTTATCTTTTAACAAGAGACTGATTATACTAATAGATAATGGCTATGAACTCTTTCTTAGAAGATTAACAAGAATTCTGGACAGAAATATAATTAACCATTAATCAGGCTGCATTTTGACCCACTTCCTTGTAACCATTTGCATCCCTACTGTTCTACAGATAGGCTCCCTGATGTTAGAATCAGAAGGCTTTTGTTTAAGAATTGCTTAAGTACATGGGCACTGTGGTTAACGCCTGTAACCCCAGTACTTTGGGGGGCTAAGGTGGCAGAATCACTTTAGTCCAAAAGTTCAAGACCAGTCTGGGCAACATGGTGAAATCCCATCTCTAGAAAAAAATATAAAAATTAGCTGAGCATGGTAGTCCCAGCTACTCAGGAGGCTGAGATCGGAGGATCACTTAAACCTGGGAGGCAGAGGTTGCAATGAGCTGAGATAGTACCACTACACTCCAGCCTGGGTGACAGAGCAAAATTTTTATTTATTTTTTTTTGTAAAAAAAAAAAAAAAAAAATTGGCCAGGTGCAGTGGCTCACACCTGTAATCCCAGCACTTTGGGAGGCTGAGGTGGGTGGATCATGAGGTCAGGAGTTCAAGACCAGCCTGGCCAATATGATGAAACCCCATCTCCACTAAAAATACAAAAATTAGCTTGTGGTGGCATGAGCCTGTAGTCTCAGCTGCTTGGGAGGCTGAGGAAGGAGAACTGCTTAAACCAGGGAGGTGGAGGCTGCAGTGAGCCAAGATCCTGCCACTGCACTCCCACCTGGGTGACAGAGCAAGACTCTATCTCAAAAAAAAAAAAAAAAAAAAAAATTGCATAAGCAGATCCTGAATTATAGCAAAACAGCTGATACCAAGCAGTTTAAAGACCCCCATAGAGAAGCCAAATCAATGTAAGAATATAAGTTTCTACCTTCTCATCTGAAAGCTCTAGAAGATTTAAAAAAAAAAAAAAAAAAAGGCCGGGCACAGTGGCTCAAGCCTATAATCCCAGCACTTTGGGAGGCCGAGGCGGGTGGATCATGAGGTCAAGAGATCAAGACCATTCTGGTCAACATGGTGAAACCCCGTCTCTACTAAAAATACAAAAAATTAGCTGGGCATGTTCGCGTGCACCCGTAATCCCAGCTACTCGGGAGGCTGAGGCAGGAGAATTGCCTGAACCCAGGAGATTGTGGTGAGCCGAGATTGTGTTATTGCACTCCAGCCTGGGTAACGAGCAAAACTCCGTCTCAAAAAAAAAAAAAGAATATAGTTTCTTCATCTCTCTGTGCCATGTCTTTACCTTGCATACTTAGACCAATCAATGATCTCCACACTTCAGCCCAATCTCAAACTCCTAAACTAAAACTCTAACCCCAAACTCCCTGGGGAAGCAGATTTGAGGGTTCCTCCTGTTTCCTCTTTTGGCAGCCCTGCAATTAAACCTCTTTCTCTGCTGCAACCCAGTGTTTCAGCATAATCACTTGCTGCATGCATTGAACAATGGACCTATTACAGTTACAGCTGAACCATATATATATATGTATATATATGTATATGTATATATATATACGGGGAGAGAGAGAGAGAGAGAGAGAGAATTCTGACTCACAACCTGAAGCAACCAGCCCAGGAAGCCAACCTACTATCTAAACTAATGAGTCAATGATGTCAGACTATCTCGATTAACCAGTCCAGGAAGCCAACAATAACCACTATAACAACTGGCTCAATTCACAATAGCCAAGATATGGAATCACCCTAAATGTTTGTCAACAAGGATAAAATGTGGAGGCTGGGCTAGGTGGCTCATGCCTGTAATCCCAGCACTTTGAGAGGCCAAGGTAGGTGGATCACTTGAGGTCAGGAGTTTGAAACCAGCCTGGCCAACACAGTGAAACCCTGTCTCTACTAAAAATACAAAAATTGGCCGGGTGTGGTGGCTCACGCCTGTAATCCCAGCACTTTAGGAGGCTGAGGAGGGCTGATCAGATCAGAGATCAAGACCATCCTGGCTAACCCAGTCTTTACTAAAAATACAAAAAGTAGCTGGGTGTGATGGCACACGCCTGTAGTCCCAGCTACTCGGGAGGCTGAGGCGGGAGAATCGCTTGAACCCAAGAGGTGGAGGTTGCAGTGAGCCAACACCACACCAATGCACTCCAGCCTGTGTAACGGAGTGAGACTATGTCCCAAAAAGAAAAAGTGGAATATATATCATGGAAATTAGCCATAGAAAAAGAGTAAAATCCTGTCATTTGCAGCAACATGAATAAAACTGGAGAACATTAAGTGAAACAAGCCAGGCACAAAAGAAAAATACTCCATGATCTCACTCATGTGGAATCTAAGATGTTGTTATTAAACTAGTAGAGAGTAGAACAGAAGTTACCAAAGGATGGGGAAGTAGGGTGCAGGATGATTGTGAGAAATTCATCAACAGGTACAAGGCTACAGTTAGTTAGATAAGAGGAATAAGTTCTGGTGTTCTATTTCATAGCAGAATGACTGGAGTTATCCATAATATATATTTCACAATAGCGAAAGAGAGTTTTGTTTTGTGAGACATAGTCTTGCTCTGTCACCCAGGCTGGAGTGCAATGGTTCGATCTGGGCTTACTGCAACCTCTGCCTCCATGGTTTAAGTGATTCTGGTGCCGCAGGCTCCGAGTAGCTGTGATTACAGGCATGCACCCCCTCACCCAGCTGATTTTTGTATTTTTAGTAGAGAAGGGTTATGCCATGTTGGCCAGGCTGGTTTTGAACACCTGGACTCAAGCAATTCACTCACCGCACTCTCCCAAAGTGCTGGGATTACAGAGGTAAACCACTGCGCCCAGCCGAAAAAAGAGGTTTTTAAATGTTCTCATCACAGAGAAACAATAAATGTTTAAGGTGATTAATATGCTAATTATCCTGATTAGGTCATCACACAATTTAGATATGCATCAAAACATATATCATTATTATGTATCAATTATAAATTAAAAATGAAAACAAAAAACCACTGGCCCAAAAGAACCACGACTTACTTAATACCCTACATTTTGGTCCCACCCCCTCCAACTTGGGACCAACTGAAGAAAGCCAAATATGTACCTCCTAACCACACAGGATGCCCTGCTTCTAATCAGCCTGTCTCCAGCGGCCCTATGCCAGGAGCCTCCAATTAGGGCACACCTGAAACCTTCTCCTCCCCCCACCCCACCACTATAAAGCTTTCCCACTCCTCTGTCCGCTTTTGAGTCTCTGCCAAATGCAAATGATAACAGCTGACTCTTTTGCTGTGAATAGCTTTTGCTTGTTCTCATCTGGGTGCTCTTTATTTCCATATTAAAAATAGCTTTGATGCACTTTGGGAAGCAGAGGTAGGCAGATCACTTCAGGTCAGGAGTTCATGATCATCTTGGCCAACATGGTGAAACCCTGTCTCTACCAAAAAATACAAAAATTAGCCAAAGGTGGTGGTGTACACCTGTAATCCCAGCTGCTTGAGAGACTTAGGCATGAGAATCACTTGAACCCGGGAAAAACTGTTGTTTTTTTTTTTTGAGATGGGGTTTTTGCTTCTTGCCCAGGCTGGAGTGCATTGGCACAATCTTGGGTCCCCACAACCTCCACTTCCTGGGTTCAAGCAATTCAACTGCCACAGCCTTCTGAGTAGCTGGGATTATAGGCATATACCACCATGCTCAGCTAATTTTGTATTTTTAGTAGAGATGGGGTTTCTCCATGTTGGTCAGGTTGGCTTTGAACTCCTAACCTCAGGTGACCTGCCTACCTCGACCTCCAAAAGTGTTGGGATTACAGGCGTGAGCCACCGAGCCTGGCCAAAATACATTATTTTTTGAAATAAAAAAGTGCTACACCTTTTCAATTTGCTTTAAATGATTGAAAAGAAGAGAGAGAGAAAGAAAAAATTTAAAAAATTAAAAAGTGCTAACCATCAAATGAAAGATTAATACATTATTAAAATCGAGAAAAGAAAATAAATTTTTGCTGATCTGCAAATCATGAAGATATTCTCCTGTATTTTCTTTTTTCTTTATTTTTTTTCTTTTTTGTAGATAAAGTTTCACTTTGTCACCCAGGTTAGAGTCCAATGGTGTGATCTTGGCTCACTGTAACCTCTGCCTCCCAGGTTCAAGCGATTCTCCTGCCTCAGCCTCCCAAGTAGCTGGGATTACAGGTGCCCGCCGCCATGCCAAGCTAATTTTTGTATTTTTTTTTTTTTTTTTTTTTTTTTTTTTTAGTAGAGATGGGATTTCACCATGTTGGTCAGACTGGTCTAGAACTCCTGACCTCAGATGCTCCACCTGCCTCGGCCTCCCAAAGTGTGGGGATCATAGGCATGAGCCATCATGCCTGGCCAATATTCTTCTCTATTTTCTTGTAGAAGCATTTTTGTTTTACCTTTCCCGTTTGGATTCCTGATGCATCTCCAATTAATTTTTTATGTGGTATAAGTTTGTGATGAAGGTTTATTACTTTTAGCCTGTCAGTTCAGTTTAATAGGTCGAGTCAGAAAAAGCAGACCTATCTGAAAATGTGAAGTCTGGAACAATGGTAAAGGTTAAGATAAGGACTAAGGTCGGAGATAGAAGTGGATATTCTCCAAAAGAAGAGATAAGTATAGTCAATAAAATCAAGGTAACAGAGAAAAGAAAATAACAAAGACCCTAGACAAATATATATATATATATAATAATCAACATAGAACTACATAGAATTGAAAACTAATCAGAGAAATAGGAAGAAAAATTATTTCTAAGCAGTTTTCATTGAAATCAAGGGAAAATAAAAGTTTCAAGATAAAAGATATGGTCTAACTGTAACATTCTCCAGAAGTGAAGGAAAGAACTGAGAAAAAGGCTACGGACTTGGCATTATGATGCAAATGACTTTTGAAGGCATGGTTTCTTAGAATGGTAGTAAGAAATGGATTCAACTACTTCTGAGAAGGTATTTAAAAAACTCAAACTGTTTGGTTGAAAGGATTTTCCTTATCATTTGAACCACCAATCCCACTACTGGGTATATCCCCAAAGGAACAGAAATCATTCTATTACAAAAACACAGGCACACATGTTCATTGCGGCATTATTTACAATAGCAAAGACATGGAATCAACATAAATGCCCACCAACAATAGACTGGATAAAAAAAATGTGGTACATACATACACACTATGAAACACTATGCAGCCATAGAAAAGAATGAGATCATGTCTTTTGCAGGGACATAGATGGCGCTAGAGACCATTATCCTTAACAAACTAACAAAAGAACAGAAAACCCAATACTGCATGCTCTCACCTAAAAGTGGGAGCTAAAGGATGAGAACACATGGACACACAGTTGGGAAAGACACACACTGGGGCCTTTCAGAGGGCAGAAGGTGGGAGGAGGGAGAAGATCATGAAAAATAACTAATAGGTACTAGGCTTAATATTTGGGTAATGAAATAATCTGTACAGCAAATCCCCATGACACAAGTTTACCTATGTAACAAACCTGCCACGTATCCCTGAATGTAAAATGAAAGTTAAAAGAAAAAAAAAAAAGGATTTTCCTCCCAGGATAGGAATATCTAAACAAATGTATAGGGAGGGGCGAAAAATGAAAGAGAAATAAAGCATGTAAGAGAGGAAATAATTATTGGAATAAGATGCCACGGGATAGTCCATTGTGATCAAGAACAGATTAATGGCCTAAAGTGACCCAAACTATAAATGACTGACCTACTGGAATCTATCATTTGTAGATCTGGCTGCATTTGAAATATATACCCACCTCAGACATTCCTAACTTTGGTTAAAACGAACACTAGCAATTGTGCCACTGTACTCCAACTTAGGTGACAGAGCGAGACCCTGCCTCAAGGGGGAAAAAAAAAATGTGCTGCAGAATCATACTGCCCTTATCTTACACTAAAGATAAGAATTGTATTCTCACCATCAGATCATCTTCCAAGGCAAACATCATAATGGCACGAGTCCAGTGACTTTTTGTACAACTGGTAGCATAGAAAAGATTATGTAACTGCAGTTCTTGAGCCAAAAAGGGTGCAGTCTCCACTAGGGAAAAAGTTATATCCCAGAGCTACTGGTTCTCTTAAGCCCAGTTAACCAAGAAGTCAATTCATCCTCTAAAATGTAAACATATGTAAGGTTTACTTTATGCTTTGCTCTTTGCAAAATTCTTCGAGTGCTCCTAGAAATATAAAGGTAAACTTGATATAAACATTAAAGAAACCTGCAATTGAACACTTCCTTTCTTCTGCCATTTACTATTTACTGCCCAGTTACTAAATCCCGCAACTACTGCTATGTAATTTTTTTTTCTGACCCTCAACTGCAGAATATGCAATTTTTTTTAAGAGATGGCGGGGGGGTCTCTCTATGTTGCCAGGTTGATATTAAACTCCTGAACTCAGGCAATCCTAATTACCCTGACTTGATCCTGTTAATGTATATATTTATTAAAACATCACTGTATCCCATGAATATGTACAACAATTACTATGTGTTAATTAAAATAAAACTTTAAAAAGACTGAGGATGGTGGTTCACGTCTGCAATCCCAGAACTTTGGAAAGCTGAGGGTAGGGTGGGGGGAGGATCATATGAGGCCATGAGCTCGAGACCAGCCTGGACAACAAGGCAAATCCAGTCTCTACTAAAAATATAAAATCAGCCAGGAGTGGTGGCACATGCTTGTAATCCCAGCCACTTACTTGGGAGGATGAGGCACAAGAATCGCTTGAACTTAGGAGGTGGAGATTGCAGTGAGCTGAGACAGCACCAATGCACTCCAGCCTTGGTGACAGGGTGAGACCTGTTCCCTAGCCCTAAGCCCCCACTTAAAAAAAAAAAAAAAAAATACTAGACCGGGCACAGTGGCTCACACCTATAATACCAGCACTTTGGGAAGCCAAGGTGGGTGGATCATGAGGTCAGGAGTTCAAGACCGGCCTGGCCAATACAGTGAAACCTTGTTTCTACTAAAAATATAAAAAATTAGCCGGGTGTGGTGGCAGGCACCTGTAGTCCCAGCTACTTGGGAGGCTGAAGCAGGAGAATCACTTGAACCCGGCAGGTTCAAGTGAGCAGAAATCTCACCACTGCACTCCAGCCTAGGCAACAAGAATGGGACTCTGTCTCAAAATGAACAAATAAACAAACACTTAGGCCAGGTGCAGTGGCTCATGCCTGTAATTCCAGCACTCTGGGAGGCTTAGGTGGGTGGATTACTTGAGTTCAGGAGTTCGAGACCAGCCTGGCCAACATGGTAAAACTCCATCTCTCCTAAAAATACAAAAATTAGCCACACGTTTTGGTGCATGCCTGTAGTCCCAGCTACTCAGGAGGCCGAGGCAAGAGGATCATTTGAACCCAGGAGGCAGAGGTTGCAGTGAGCTGAGATTATGCCACTGCACTCTGGCCTGGGTGACAGAGAATCCATCTAAAAAAAAAAAAAAGGCAAGAAAACTAAACTAAACTAAAAGAAAAAAAGAACCCCATGCAAAGTCAGCTGAGAAAATAGGTTATGTGATTTTCAAAAGGTGATCAGAGGCCTCTGCTGGTACTTTCAATGGAGTCTAGTCTGAAAGAGGCAAATGGTGATCCTGTACCAATATTTCAATATTTAGGCTTAGGAAACTAAACTTTTTTTGTGTGTGTGCACCCTCTGCAGATTTTTTTTTTAACTAAAACATTTAAAAAATTTATTTGTGGCCTTAATGAAGCAAAGGAAACTAATTTTATTAATTCAATCAAGGTTGTCGGGACATTACAAGTTAAAAGAGACTGTTCATATACCATAATTTTTTTTTTTTTTTGAAACAGGTTTTCACACTGTTGCCCAGGCTGGAGTGTAGTGGCGCAATCATAACTCACTGTAACCCCAAACTCCTGGCCTCAAGCAATCCTCCCACCTAAGCCTCTTGAGTAGTTGGGACCATAAGCTCACACCATCATGCCCAGCTAACTAAAAAAAAATTGGGGGGGGGTGGGTCAGGTGCAGTGGCTCACGCCTGTAATCCCAGAACTTTGGGAGGCCAAGGTAAGTGGATCACGAGGTCAGTAGTTCGAGACCAGCCAGACCAACATGGTGAAACCCCACCTCTACTAAAAAATACAAAAATTAGCCAAGCATGGTGGCAAGCACCTGTAAGTAATCTCAGCTACTCAGAAGGCTGAGGCAGGAGAACCACTTGAACCCAGAAGGCGGAGGTTGCAGTGAGCCAAGATCCCATCATTGCATTCCAGCCTAGGGACAGAGCAAGACTTCATCTCAAAAAAAAAAAAAAAAAAAAAAAATCTTTTTTAGAGACAGGGGTCTTGCTCTGTCACCCAGGCTGGTCTCAAACTGCTGGCCTCAAGTGATCCTCCCATGCTCATCTCCCAAAGCACTGGGGTTACAGTTGTGAGCCACTGTGCTGGGCCCATGATTCCAATTTTTGAGAAAGTAGAGAGAAAGGGATGCGTTGGGTAATAAGGATGTTATCTTTCCTAAAAAGAGACTGTTTGGGGAAGTAAAATAGTATCTGGTATTACCCCACACTTAAACTTTACACATCCTACTCTACCACAGGAGCAGGTAGCTTGGTGGTTCTACCACCAAAAGTCTAGAGAGCAACCTGACATGATGAGGTATATATTTGACTTTCTTTTCTTCTGACTTTGTAGACTACTTCCTGCCACAATTCTTGTTATGGCCAAAATGACTGTCTACATTAAGGGAGGAGACTCCTTGACAGTATAGGTTTTAAGACCACACATCAGCTGCTAGGAGACTAAGCCAAAGAAAAAGATTTTAGGTTGCCACTTCCTTCAAATCAAGGCCGCTTTACCTTTGAGCATTCTAGTCTCTCATTTACTTTGCAACTTTTCTGCAAGTTCTTCAAAGCTCTTGCCTCTTTCCTGCTAATATACTGGATATGTAAGTTCATATGAGCTGCTTACTATCTTGTTAATAAAATTTTCTGTCCTAAGGATATAACCCAATTACTAGGTATAATTTCAAATTCTCACAAAAAAAAATGTATGTAGTTCCCACTCATGTATAATTGATTAAATTTATGTCACTGTTTCTAGAATGGCTTAATTAGGGGAAAAATTTATACTCTATAATGCTCCCACAAATACTGCTATCCCTTTAAACTTCATCTATACTTATTGTCCCGTGACTTGATACTCAGGTTTTCTTGTCTTAGAAGTAATCGCATTTAATTAAGATCTTTCTTCATGACAAGATAGTTGTGTAATAACAAAAACTATTTATTGGCTTTTAAATTGCAATTTCAATTTTGCAACATCTCTGCACATCACTTTTGCAAACAGAAATTCCTAACAACACTTTGAGGTTCCCAAGTGTAAGAGACTAAATGCTTTTTGTTTTTGTTTTGAGACAAGGTCTTGCTCTGTTTGTTGTCTAGGCTGGAGTGCCTTGGTGCCATCATAGCTCACTGCAAGCCTTGACCTCCTGGGCCTAAGTGATCATCCTATCTCAGCCTCTCGAGTAGCTGAGACCACAGGTATGTGTCACTACATCCGACTAATTTTTTAATTTTTTGCAGAGACCTGGGAGGTGAATTGGGTGTCTCTGTTTGTTCCCCAGGCTGGTCTCCAACTCCTGGCCTCAAACGATCCTCGCACCTCAGCCTTCCAAAGTGCTGGGGTTATAGTTGTGAGCCATGGCACCCAGCCCAGACTAAATGTTTTTGAACAATTACTGAAAAAATAAATAATCTCATTGTTAGATAATGCCTATAGATAATCACCAACTTCCAAATGCTGGACTGAAGATTCTATCACATTACTTTAAGTGCAAAAGATAATCAACAAATGGAAAAGAAGATTTAACTGGATAAGCACGTTCTCTACATCTTTTGTATTGAAATCCTAATTTTAAACGAAGAAATAGGTGAGGTGGTGGTTCAAACCTATAATCCCAGTACTCTGGAAGCCCAAGGTGGACAGATTGCCTAAGTTCAGGAGATTGAAACTACAGTGAGCTATGATTGCACCACTGCATTCCAACTTGGGCAACAGAGTGAGACCCTGTCATTTATTCATTTGTTCATACATGCATATAGCATTCTACTTAAATAGGCAGATTAAAAAAAGATATTTATCTCAACTATCTTCCTAATCCTCAATTAAAAGCATATGAATAAAAAAGCTATAAATAAAGCCCAAAGACAGAAGAGGAAATAACAAATCAAAGATGTCAACAAAATATTGGAAAATAAAAAGTGAAGAGGCTGGGTACAGTGGCTCACAGATGTAATCCCAAGGCTTTGGGAGGCCAAGGTGGGATGATCTCTTGAGCCCAGGAGTTTTTGAGACCAGCCTGGACATCACAGGGAGACTCTGTCTCTACAAAAAATTTTTAAAAAATTAGCCAGGGGTGGTGGCATGTACCTGTAGTCCCAGCTACTTGGGAGGCCAAGGCAGAAGGACCACTTGAGCCAGGGGTTCAAGACCAGCCAGGGAACACAGTAACACCTTGTTCAGCAAAAAAGTAAGTAGCCGGGTGTGGTGGCATGTGTCTGTAGTGCTAGCTACGAGGGAGGCTAAGGTGGGCGGATTGCTTGGGCATGGAAGGTCAAGGCTGCAGTGAGTTGTGATTGAACCACTCCACTGCATTCCAGTATGGGTGACAAAGTGAGACCCTGTCTCAAAAAAAAAAAAAAAAAAAGCCTCCAATTTCTTGCTAGGGTCAAGCATAAGCCTGCCTATCAGCTTTCTGGATGTAACAAGCAGAATGAGAAATTATGTTCATTGATTTTGACCATATTTGTCTCCATTTGGCCTTTGTAACTGGTGCACTCACTCACCACAAAACACACAAGTGGTGTTTGGTATTTCTGAATCTGGAGCCTTCCCTGAACCTTAGCTACCTAGAGCCTCCAGTTTGGAACCATTACTGGGTTCTTGGTTCGAATCAGTTCACTTCTTGCTCCAACTTCATTTCACTTCTAGGCTGTTGCTTCTTCTGCATTGTTAAACCAGTTAAAACTCTTCCTCTACATTTCCTTCTCCCAAAAATGTAGAGAAGCTCGCTCTCTTTTTCTACGTTTCCCATTCTGTTCTTGAATGTTTATATCCATTTTATTCCTTTGCTATAATTTTATATGGCTTAAAAAGAAGTGGGGCCTGAAGGCACATACCTGTAGTCGCAGCTACTCAGGAGGTGGAGGAAGAAGAATCACTCGAGTCCAAGATGCTGTAGAAAAATATAATTATGCCTGTGAATACAGAGCATAGGCAACAGAGGGAGACCCCATTTCTTTGAAAAATTTGTGCTGTATCCAATTCTGCCTGTTACTTAATATCTTTGGGATGACAGAGCCTTAGGAGATCAAAAATAAACAAACAAAACAGAATAAATATATGGTCACTCTGTCATGTTTAACCACAAATTTGTAATCACAGTAAAAAATTCCTTATATTATAGAGCTTATATATAACAAGGGACAATAAAAATAATTAAAATATGTTTGAAAGTAATAAATGCATATTAAGATTAAGCAGGGCCAGGCAGAGTGGCTCACAGCTGTAATCCCAGCACTTTGGAAGGCCGAGGCAGGCGGATCACTTGAGGTCAGGGACTTAAAGACCAGCCTGGCCAACATGGTGAAACCCAATCTCTGCTAAAAATACAAAAAAAAAAAAAAATTAGTGGGGTGTGGTGGCAGGTGCCTGTGGTCCCAGCTACTTGAGAGACTGAGGCACAAGAATCGCTTGAACCCAGGAGACAGAGGTAGGGAACTGAGATCATGCCACTGCACTCCAGCCTGGGTGACTGAGCAAGACTCCATCTCAAAAAAAAAAAAAGATCAAGCAGGGTAGACTTTGCACTGAGATGATATCTGGGCCAGGATCTAGCAAATATGTGAATAAACGATGTGGACATGCAACGAAAACATAGATGTAAACCTCTGATATAGGGACATTCTTGTCATGCTTGGGAACAACAAGATGGAGACTGTAGACCAAGTGAAACACTGTCATATGCTGCTGATCAGAATATAAAGTGTTATAACCACTTTGGAAAACTTTGTTAGGGTCTTTTTTCTTTCTTCTTTTTTTTTTTTGAGACAGAGTCTTGTTGTGTTGCCCAGGCTAGAGTGCAGTGACACAATCTTGGCTCGCTGCAAACTCCACCCCCCGGGTTCAAGAGATTCTCTTGCCTCAGCCTCCTAGGTAGCTGGGATTACAGGCGCACACAATCACGCCTGGCTAATTTTTATATTTTTAGTAGAGAAGGGGTTTCTCCATATTGGTCAGGCTGATCTACAACTCTTGACCTTGTAATCTGCCCATCCTTGGCCTCCCAAAATGCTGGGATTACAGGCGTGAGCCACTGCGCAGGGCCCGAGCCACTGTGCACAGCCCATTAGGGTCTTATAAAGTTACTGACCATGCAAGTAATATGATTACAGTATGACCAAACAATTCTATTCCTAGGTAGTTACCCACCCAAGACAAACAAAAACATACATTCTGAAAGACTTGCACAAAAATTTTATGGCAACTTTATTCAGAGTAAATCCAAATAGGAAACAACCCAAACATTTAATAAGAGAAAATGTTTTAATAAATTATAGTGTATTCATACAATGCAGCAAAATAAAACCAACCAACAACACAAACAAAAAACCTTGGCCAGGCGCAGTGGCTCATGCCTGTAATCCCAACACTTTGGGAGGCTAAGGCTGGCAGATTACTTGAGGTCAGGAGTTTGAGACCAGCCTGGCCAACAGGGTGAAATGCCGTCTCTACTAAAAATATTTTTAAAAAATTAGTCAGGTGTGATAGCAGCCTCCTGTAATCCCAACTACTTGGGAGGCTGAGGCAGGAGAATCGCTTGAACTTTGGGAGGTGGAGGTTACAGTGAGTGGAGATCGAGCCACCGCACTCCAGCCTGGGCGACAAGCGCTATACTCCATCTCAAAAAAAAAAAAACAACCTCCTTATGAATACAAATAGATGAAACTCACATAATACAAAGTGAAACCAGACACAAAAATACATACTATGAGTGTCACTGCATCTATACCATGCTCTAGGAAAGGTAAATGTAATCTCTTGTGACAGAAAACACATCAGTATCAAATGGGTGAGGTGGTTCACACCTGCAATTCCAGCACTTTGGGAGGGAGAGGTGGGTGAGACACCTGAGGTGAGGAATTCAAGAGCAGCCTAGCCCACGTAGTGAAACTCCATTTCGACTAAAAATACAAAAATTAGCCAGGTATAGTGGCACACATCTGTAGTCCCAGCTGCTTGGAAGGCTGAAGTGGGAGGATCACTTGAGCCCAGGAGATGGATGTTGCAGTGAGCCAAGATCCCGACACTGCACACTCCAGCCTGGGTGACGGAGCAAGACTCCGTCTTCAAAAGAAAAAAAAAAGAAAACAGATCAGTACTGCTTGGGGCTGGGAATGGAGGTAGAAATGGTAGGGGGAAAAGTTAGTGATGGGAATTTCCATGTTTTGATTGTGGTGGTGATTATAAGACTTATGCATTTACCAAAACTTGTCAAACTGTACATTTATAACTGATTTAATTTATTGTATGTCAGTTACACCTCAATCAAGTAGGTTTTTAAAAAGGATTGCTCAGGTTGCTGTATAGAGAACAGACAGATATATATGAAACTAATCTAATATTAACAATGAACCATTAACCAATTAATATTTCCTTGATTTATTCTAAAAATGAATCCCAAATTCAGTTTTTCTTAGTAACAGCCCTGGCATATTAACAACACTGCTTTCACAACTGTATAATGCCTACTTCTATTTACACAAAATCTATAGGCAGTAACCTCAAAACTGTTACAGAAATAATAGAATGTTTTATCTGCAATTAAAAAGCACAAAGTATTTGCTGACAAATGCTCAACACTCTGGACGCTTAAAATGCATTTTTTTTACTTTTCTTTTTTTGAGACAGAGTCTCACTCTGTTGTCTAGGCTGGTATGCAGTGACAGTATCACTGTAATCTCCACCTCCCAAGTTCAAGTGATTCTTCTGCCTCAGTCTCCCAAGAGGCTGAGACCACCCTCTTGGGAGACTCACCACCTAAGCTAATTTTTTTTTTTTTTTTTTTTTGAGATGGAGTTTCGCTCTTGTTACCCAGGCTGGAGTGCAATGGCGCGATCTCGGCTCACCGCAATCTCCGCCTCCTGGGTTCAGGCAATTCTCCTGCCTCAGCCTCCCGAGTAGCTGGGACTACAGGCACGCGCCACCATGCCCAGCTAATTTTTTGTATCTTTAGTAGAGACGGGGTTTCACCATGTTGACCAGGATGGTCTCGATCTCTTGACCTCGTGATCCACCCGCCTCGGCCTCCCAAAGTGCTGGGATTACAGGCTTGAGCCACCGCGCCCGGCCCTTTTTTTTTTTTTTTTTAATAGAGATGGGGTTTCACCATGTTGGCTAGGCTGGTCCTGAACTCCTGACCTTAGGTTATCTGCCCACCTTGGCCTCCCAAAGTGCTGGAATTACAGGCGTGAGACACCCAGCCTGGACAAAATGCTTTTTTTCCTGACCCTATTTTTTTTTAGACAAGGTCTCAATCCTTTGTCCAGGCCGTAGTGCTGTGGCCGAACACAGATCCCTGCAGCCTCAACCTCCCAGACTCAGGTGATTCTCCCACTTCAGCCTCTGGAGTAGCTGGGACTACTAGTGTGCCACAACGCCCAGCTAATATTTTGTAGAAAGGGGGCTTTGCCTTGTTGCCCTGGCTGGTTGCCAACTCTTGGGCTCAAGCAATCCTCCCATCTCAGCCTCCCAAACTGCTAGGGATTGCAGGCATGAGCCACTGCATTTGGTCCTAAAAACGCTTTGGCAACAGAGCAAGACTCCGTCTCAAAAAAAAAAAAAGTGGCCAGCCATGGTGGCTCAAGCCTGTAATCTCAGCACTTTGGGAGGCAGAGGTGGGCAGATCACCTGAGGTCAGGAGTTTGAAACCAGTGTGGTCAACATGGCAAAACCCCATCTCTACTAAAAAAATTAAAATTAGCCAGATGCAATGGTGGGTGCCTATAATCCCAGCTACTCGAGAGGCTGAGGCAAATTGTTTGCATCCAGGAGGTGAAGGTTGCTGGGAGGCGAAGGTTGCTGTGAGCCAAGATTGCGCCATTGCACTCTAGCCTAGGTGACAGAGCGAGACTCCATCTACAAAAAAATTTTTTTAAAAAGCCATGCGTGGTGGCGCGTACCTGTAGTTGAGACTCTGCCTCAAAAAAAAAAAAAAGAAAAAAGCTTTTAAACTCATGTTTATCATGTGAGAACATTTAGGTTTAGGGAGCATTAAAATTAAATTTATAATTTGACATTTCTTTTTTTTTTTTCTCCAAGACAAGAGTCTTGCTCTGTCACCCTGGATGCAGTTACACTCATAGTATGTATTTTTGTGTCTGCTTTCACTTTGTATTATGTGAGAGTCATCTACTGTATTCATAAAGAGGTTTTTTGTTTATTGAGTTTTTTTGAGACAAAGTCTCACTGTCGTTGCCCAGGCTGGAGTGCAGTGACGTGATCTCTGCTCACCGCAACCTCTGCCTCCCGGGTTCAAGCAATTCTCCTGCCTCAGCCTCCCAAGTAGCTGAGATTACAGGCATCTGCCATCATGCCCAGCTAATTTTTGTATTTTTGTAGAGACAGAGTTTTGCCATGTTGGCCAGTCTGACCTCAGGTGATCTGGCTGCCTCGGCCTCCCAAAGTACTGGGATTACAGGCATGAGCCACCGCACCCGGCCTGGGCTAATTTTCTTATTTTTAGTAGAGATGAGGTTTTGCCACGTTGGCCAGGCTGGCCTTGAACTCCCAGGCTCAAGAAATCCATCCACCTCAGTCTCCCAGTGATGGGATTACAGGATTACTGCACCTGGCCTTATTTCTTAAGTGAACAGTGGAAGAGCAGATACAATCCTTTCCTGACACAGTCCTTTTTTTCTATAGCAAATGTGTTTATATTTTCCTCCTAACACTTTGGTTTCAAGGGTAGGTGTGCAATAAATGAAGAGGGGAAAATACTTCTTTATAGTATAATGCAATAAATAAATGTAAGAAGAATAGCAGACTTAGATAGAAAATGACAATTTTGTAACCATTATAGGAAGAACTAGTTCAAGCAAATCACCAAGGTATGCTAAAACTTCTGGGTGAAACTTTATTTACAAATGAGATGTTTAAAAATCCATGAGAACACAGGTTACTACTTACTAATTACAAAGAAAAACCTGGTGGATACAATCTTATCTTTAGTGGGTGGATACAATCTTATCTTTGATGAGATAACATACTGATATTGGGGCGGAGCAATCAATACCCCAGGCAGGGTGTGGTAGCTCATGCCTGTAATCCCAGCACTTTGGGAGGCCGAGGCAGGCGGATAGCTTTGTTCAGGAGTTTGACACCAGCCTGGGCAACATGGCAAAACCCTGTCTCTACTAAAAATACAAAAGTAGCCAAGGGTGGTCGCACATGTCTGTAGTCCCAGCTATCTGGGAGGCTGAGGCAGGAGAATTGCTTGAACCCGAGAGGCAGAGGTTTGCAGTAAGCCGACATGGCACCATTGCACTCTGCCTGAGTGACAGAGGGTGACTCTGTCTAAAAAAAAAAAAAATATATATATATATATATATATATCTCTGAAGTGGGCCAGGTACAGTGGCTCATGCCTGTAATCTCAGACTTTGGGAGGCCAAGGTGGGTGGATCACCTGAGGTCAGGAGTTCGAGACCAGCGTGACCAACATGGTGAAACCCCATCCCTACTAAAATTACAAAAAAATTAGCCAGGTATGGTGGCGGGCGCCTGTAATCCCAGCTACTCGGGAGGCTGGGGCAGGAGAATTGCTTGAACCCGGGAGGCAGAGGCTGCAGTGAGTCAGGATTGCTCCACTGCACTCCAGCCTGGGCAACAGACTAAAACTCCATCTCCAAAAAAAGAAAAAAATCTCTGAAGTGGCCTTTCATCAACAAGGTAGACTGAACTGATGCTGTCAGTTCCTCTTCCCAGTACAAACACATAAAGATGCAGACAAAGAGACAATAAAAGGCCAGGTGCAGTGGCTCATGCCTGTAATCCCAGCACTTTGGGAGGCCAAGGCGGGCGGATCACGAGGTCAAGAGATTGAGACCACCCTAGCCAACATGGCGAAACCCCATCTCTACTAAAAATACAAAAATTAGCTGGGTGTAGTGGTGCACGCCTGTAGTCCCAACTACTCAGGAGAATGAGGCAGGAGAATTGCTTGAACCCAGGAGGCGGAGGTTGCAGCGAGCTGAGATCGTGCCACTGCACTCCAGCCTGGCACCTGGCAACAGAGCGAGACTGTCTCAGAAAAAAAAAAAAAAAAGACAATAATAATGTTCTGACACACAGCTGAACTAGAAAAAATGAAAAACTGAGATATCCCAGATTCTATAAAGAGTACAGTCAAAGCCACAGATGTAAGGGCAATCTGATGCCAGAGAACCAAGGCCTATGGGGGAAAAGGATTAGGTCCTTTTGACAAACACATAACAGTACAAGAACAGGGTTGAGATTTATGATCTTAACCTTATAGGCAGGTAAAGGCCCTGTACCCTAGATAAAGCCCCAGAGCCAAGTGTTCCTTTCCTGGATCACAGATACTCAAAGAATCCCGAAGAAGCCACAAAGAGGTTTGCCATCTATCATGGCAAGGCTGAGAGATGGGCAACTTGCTCTCAAAATATTAAAAGCACAAGGAAAAGAAGCACATGAATATAAGATACAAAATCAAATTACCTACGTGCATGATAAGGAAATGAAAACCCAAGAAATTAACCTAAAAATTAGTCTTGAAACACTGAAATCCCAAGAAACAGGTAGAAGCAAGGCTGGATAGCCTTGGGAGAAGCTGTCACAGTCCCGAATGAACAACCTGCTGGCAGTACACACTCCTAACTCTTCCCCTCAACTTTTAGATAGACAAATTCATCATTTTATAAACTACAGACTTCATGTAAAAAAAAAAATCAACAACTAAAAATAATAAGCAAATGTGGCTGGGTGCAGTGGCTCACATTTGTAATCCCACCAATTTGGGAGGCCAAAGCAGATGGATCATGAGGTCAAGAGATTGAGACCATCCTAGCCAACATGGTAAAAACCTCGTCTCTACCAAAAATACAAAAAAATTAGCTGGGTATAGTGGCATGTGCCTGTAGTCCGAGCTACTCAGGAGGCTGAGGCAGGAGAATCGCTTGAACCCGGAAGGTGGAGGTTGCAGTGAGCCAAGATAGCACTACTGCTCTCCAGCCTGGCGACAGAGCAAGACTCCATCTCAAAAAAAAACAGCAAATATTAGAAGCTACATATGTGAGATAGACTAGGCAAACTAAGAAGAAATCTGCTTATTTTTGAACTTGTTAAACCAGTAAAAATAGAGAAGAAGCCAGGCACAGTGGCTCACTGACTGTAATTCCCAGCACTTTGAGAGGCCAAGGTCTGCAGATCACTTGAGCCCAAGAGTTCAAGGCCAGCCTAGGCAATATTGTGAAACCCCATCTCTACAAAAAATTAAAAGAAAAAAAATAAACCAGGTACGGTGGCACATGCCTGTGGCCCTAGCTACTTGGGAGGCTAAGGTGGGAGGGTTCACTTGAACTTTAGAGATCAAAGCTGCAGTAAGCCCTGATTGTACCACTGACTTCCAATCTGGGCAAGAGAGTGAAACCCTGTCTCAGAAAAAGAGAAAAAAAGGAAAAGGAAACTTAAGGCAGCGAAAGTAATACCAGAGTTCAAATCACATTTTCAGTGTGAGCATGAAAAAATTAGGCTTATAATGATCGCGGAGTATAAGGTAGCAAGGAAAAGACGTTTTGAGAAACCACAATGAGGGGTACTGGGAATAGAGAGTAAGTGGAAAGAAGGGATACAGACCTGGCTTTTGAATTGCAGAGGCAGGGCTGATTTAAAACACTGAGAAGGTAGTAGGTTGATTTCTTTTTTTAAAGATCACATTACTGGCTGGGTACAGTGGCTCACTCCTGTAATCTCAGCACTTTGGGAGGCCAAGGCAGGTGGATCACCTAAGATCAGGAGTTTGAGACCAGCCTGACCAACATGGTGAAACCCCATCTCCACTAAAAATACAAAACTGAAAAAAAAAAAAAAAAAAAAAAAACTTAGTTGGGCATGGTAGCAGTCACCTGTAATCCCAGCTACTGGGGAGGCTGAGGCAGGAGAATCACTTGAACTCGGGAGGCAGAGATTGGAGTTAGCCAAGATCCTGCCATTGCACTTCAGCTTGAACAATAAAGCAAGACTCCACCTCAAAAAAAAAAGTTACGTTACTTTTTTTTTTTTTCCCATGGCTGCTCTCGAACTCCTGACCTCATGATCCGCCCACCTCAAACTCCTGACCTCTGGCACAGTGATGGGTGCCTATAATGCCAGCTGCTCAGGAGGCTGAGGCAGTAGAATCACTTGAACCCAGGAGGTGGAGGTTGCAGTGAGCTGAGATTGTGCCATCGTACTCCAGCCTGGGTGACAGAGCGACACTGCATCTCAAAAACAAAAACAAAAAAAACCTGAGATATAATTCACATACCATACAAATCACCATTTTAAGGTGTACAACTCAGTGGTTTTAGTGTATTCACAGACATGTACAACCACTACCACTATCTGATTTTGGAAACTTTTTTTTTTCTTTCAGACAGGATCTTATTCTTGTCACCCAAGTTGGAATGCAGTGTTGTAAACATGGCTCACTGCAGCCTCAACCTCCCAAGATCAGGCGGTCCTCCCACCTTGGCCTCCCAAGTAGTTGGGAACTACAGGCGTGTGCCACCACGCCATGTTAATTTTCTTTATATTTTGTAGACACAGGGTTTCACCATGTTGCCCAGACTGGTCTCAAATTCCTGAATTAAAGTGACCTGCCCGCCTCAGCCTCTCAAAGTACTGGCATTACAGGAATGAGCCACCACACCTGGCCTAGAACATTCTCATAATACCAAAAAGAAATCCTAGCTGAATAATAGTCCATTATATGGAATATCTTTTTGTTTAGTGATAGCACATTGTGTTTGCTGATTTATCAGTTGACAGCCATTTGACTTGTCTCTACTTTTTGGTTGGTATGAATAATATTGCTAACAACATCCACGTGTAAGTTTTTACATTAACATATGTTTTCAGTTCCCTGAGTACATAACTAGATGTGAAATTCCTGGGTCATATGGTAATTCAACATTAAACTTTTTGAGGAACTGCCAAATTGTTTTCCAAAGCAGCTGTATCATTTTATATACAGCAGTAGGTTGAAATTTAAGATTAGTATATAAATTAAGGACAGCCAGACATGACGGCATACACCTGTATTCCTAGCTACTCAGGAAGCTGAGACAAGAGGATCACATGCGGCCAGGAATTCAAGGCTAAAGCACACTATGACAGCACCTGTGAACAGCCACTGCACTCTAGCCTAGGTTACATAGTGAGATATTGCCTTCAGAAATTTTTTGTCGAAGAAGGAGCAAAGATCTTTCTCTTCCTTTTTCTCCAAGTAATTGGCTCTTTTTCACAGTCCCACTTTGTGTTCTCCCATACTTTTTTTTTTTTTTTCAGATGGAGTTTTTCTCTTGCTGCCCAGGTTGGAGTACAGTGGCATGATCTCAGCTAACTGCAACTTCCGCCTCCTGGA
The DNA here is from genome assembly GCF_049354715.1 of Callithrix jacchus. Classification (NCBI taxonomy): domain Eukaryota; kingdom Metazoa; phylum Chordata; class Mammalia; order Primates; family Cebidae; genus Callithrix; species Callithrix jacchus. Next base: position 111,660,826 of record NC_133511.1, on the reverse strand, counting down.
TTCAAGCAATTATCCTGCCTCAACCTCCCACGTAGCTGGGATTACAGACGTGCACCACCATGCTCGGCTTTTTTTTTTTTTTTTTTTGGGGGGGGGTAGACATGGGGTTTTACCATGTTGGTCAGGCTAGTCTCAAACTCCTGACCTCAAGTGATCACCAGCTTCCCAAAGTGCTGGGATTACAGGCATGCGGCACTGCACCCAGCCCCAGTCTCTTTTAATCTATAATATACAATTCATATCCATATGCTATTGCTATACTCCTTTAATTTCAATATTCTTTGCCCCTAGTGGGCTGGGTGGTTGATTTCCTTAAATGCTTTGGCAAACATTAAAGTATTGATTTGAGATTTTTCTGCTTTTTAATAAATTCTGCTATAAGTTTTCCTCAAAGCACTGCTTTCACTGAATCCCATGAGTTTTATTATGTTCTGACTACCTTTTATCTTAAAATGCTTTCTGATATCATTTGTAGATTTTTTTAATGCATAAGCTTGTTTCAATTTTTATTTTAGCTTCAGAGGTGTATGTGTAGGTTTATTATATAGATAGATTGCATGTCACGAAAATTTGGTTTATTATTTGGTTTGGTATATATTATTTTGTCACCCAGGTAACAAGCATACCACTGATTTTTTTTTTTTTTTGAGAGGAGCCTTGATGGTTGCACAGGCTGGAGTGCAGTGGCGCAATCTCGGCTCACTGCAGCCTCCACTTCCCAGGTTCAAGCAATTCTCCTGCCTCATCCTCCCAAGTAGCTGGGACTACAGGTGCACACCACCATGCCTGGCTATTTTTTTTTGTATTTTAATAGAGGCAGGGTTTTATGGTGCTGCCCAGGCTAGTTGCAAACTCCTGAGCTCAGGCAATCTGCCCACCTCTGCCTCCCAAAGTGCTGGGATTACAAGCGTGAGCCACCGTGCCCAGCTTACTCGATGTATTCTTTCTTTCTTTTTTTTTTTTTAAGATGGGGTTTCACCCTGATGGCCAGGCTGGTCTTGAACTCCTGACCTCAGGTGATCCACCCACCTTGGCCTCCCAAAGTGCTAGGATTACAGGCATGAGCCACCGCACCAGGCCATCGATGTATTCTTTCAAGTTTTTTTTTTTTTTTTTTTTGAGACAAAGTCTCACTCCATCCCCAGGCTGGAGAGCAGTGGTGCAATCTTGGCTCACTGCAACCTCCACCTCCCAGGTTCAAGCAATTCTCCTGCCCTAGTCTCCCAAGTAGCTGGGACTATAAGAACACACCACCATGCCCAGCTAATTTTTGTATTTTTAGTAGAGACAGGGTTTCACCACATTGGCCAGGATAGCCTCGATCTCTTGACCTCATGATCCGCCTGCCTCAGCTTCCCAAAGTGCTGGGATTACTGGCATGAGCCACCATGCCCAGACTTTTCTTTTGAGACGGAGTCTCACTCTTGTTGCCCAGGCTGGAGTGCAATAGTGCGATCTGGTCTCACAGCAACCTCCGCCTCCAGGTAACCTCAAGCGATTCCCCTGCCTCAGCCTCTGGAGTAGCTAGGATTACAGGTAGGGGCCACCATGCTCAGCTAATTTTGTATTTTTAGTATAGATAGGGTTTCTCCGTGTTGGTCAGGCTGGTCTCAAACTCTCGACCTCAGGTGATCTGTGCGTCTTGGCCTCTCAAAGTGCTGGGATTACAGGCGTGAGCCACCATGCCCAGCTAAAGTTTCTTTTAATATACAAAATGGTAAATATTTTTCTTTCTCTCAGAAAACAAATGGGAGCTATAATTTGTAAGACTTCAAACTACTTTGTTTTCCAATGTTTGTATTGTGGTTAACACGTAATATAAAATTTACCATCTTTTTTTTTCCTTTTGAGAGGAAGTCTCACTCTGTCGCCCAGGCTGGAGTGCAGTGGCACAATCTCGGCTTACTGCAATCTCCACCTCCCAGATCCAAGCAATTCTCCTGCCTCAGCCTTGCGAGTACTACTCCCGAGCCACCAGGCCCAGCTAAGTTTTTTGTATTTTTAGTAGAGACAGGGTTTCACCCTGTTAGCCAAGATGGTCTTGATCTCCTGACCTTCTGATATGCCTGCCTCAGCCTCCCAAAGTGCTGGAATTACAGGCGTGAGCCACCGTGCCTGGCCAAAATTTACCATCTTAACTTTTTTTTTTTTGAGATGGGGTTTCGCTCTTGTTGCCGGGGCTGAGTGCAATGGCGCCATCTTGGCTCACTGCAACCTCTGCCTCTGGGGTTCAAGCGATTCTCCTACCTCGGCCTCCCCAGTAGCTGGGATTACAGCCATGCCTGGCTCATTTTTTGTATTTTTAGTGGAGAGGGGTTTCTTCATGTTGGTCAGGCTTATCTCTAACTCCCAACCTCAGGCGATCCACATGCCTCAGCCTTCAGAAGTGCTGGGACTAAAGGCGTGAGCTACCATGCCTGGCCCCATCTTAATCATTTTTAAGCGAAGAGTTTAGTGGTATTATTCATTCATAAAGTTGTGTAATGATCACCATACCATCTCCAGATCTGTTTTCATTTTGTACAGCTGAAACTATGTAACCATTAAACAGTAACTCACATTCCACATTACTGCCAGCCCTGGCAACCACCATTCTACTTTCTGTCTATAACTCTGAATACCCTAGGTACTTAACAGGAATCATACAGTATTTGCCTTCTTTATGACTGGCTTATTTTCACTTAGCATAATGACTTTAATTATCCCTGCTTTAGTACATTGCAAATTTATTTCCTTTTTAATGCAGAGTAATATTTCATTATATACCACCCAATACAAAAATAGATGAATACAGTATAGTTAGTACACTAAGTTTTTTGTTTTGTTTTGCTCCGTAGCCCAGGCTAGAGTGCAGTGGCATGATGTTGGCTCACCACAATCTCCACCTCCAGGGTTCAAGCAATCCATGTGCCTCAGCCTCCCAAGTAGCTCAGGACTACAGGTACATGCAACCACACCTGGCAAATATTTGTATTTTTAGTAGAGACGGGGTTTCACTATGTTAGCCAGGCTGGTCTCAAACTGCTAGCCTTAAATAATTCAACCACCTCAGCCTCCCAAAGTGCTGGGATTACAGGTGTGAACCTCCACGCCCGGTCTTTAAATTTTAGGTGACAGAGCAATACTTTGTCTCAGAAAAAAAAAAGTGCCTATAAGAGTATTTACCACACATCAGATACTCAATAAAGCTGTTCATTACATCACTTTACCTTTTACATATTTCTCTAAGGGCCAAGGAACATTATATAAATTGATCATGCTCTTGGCTATACACAATAAATTTCCAAAATATTGCACCCAATCCAATAAACTAGAAATAAGCAATGCAAGGTTAACCATGTGTAAATTAAGAAGCTTTTCTGAGACAGGGTCTCACTCAGTCATTCAGGCTGGAGTGCAGAAGTGCCATCACACTGAAGCCTCAACCTCCTGGGCTCAAGTTATCTCCCACCTCAGCCTCCCAGCAGCTGAGACCATAGGCATACCCCAATACCTCCAGCTATTTTTTTGTATTTTTTAGTAGAGATGGGGTTTCACCATGTTGCCCAGGCTAGTCTCGAACACCTGAGCTCAACCAATCTGCCGACCTTGGCCTCCCAAAGTGTTGAGATTACAGGTGTGAGCCACTGTGCCTGGTTAATTTAAAGTTTTTAATAAGAAACATTAAATTAAAGATTGAAGTTATGGCTGGGCGAGGTGGTTCACATCTGTAATCCCAGCACTTGGGGAGGCTGAAGCAGGCAGATCACCTGAGTTTGGGAGTTCGAGATCACCCAGGCCAACATGATGAAACCCCATCTCTACTAAAAATACAAAAAATTAGCTGGCCATGAGAGTGTGTGCCTATAATCCCAGCTACTCGGGAGGCTAAGGCAGGAGAATCACTTGAACCTGGAAGGTGGAGGTTGCAGTGAGCCAAGATTGCATCACTGTACTCCAACCTGGGTGACAAAGCGAGACTCGGTCTCAAAAAAAATAAAGAAAAAAAAATTGAAGTTACAAATTATATAGAAATTAACAAAATGGAAAATGTTTGACAATAAAACTAACAAAATACAGCAAAAAGAGAATTCAGAGGAAAATTTATGGCCTTAATTGCATTTATAATAAATGCTTAACTAAATGGGATGAAACAAAGATAAAAGCCATACTTGAGGCTAGGCACAGTGGCTCACACTTGTAATCCCAGCACCTTGGGAGGCTGAGGTGGGAGCTCCTGCAGAGGAGTTTGAGACCAGCCTGGGCACAGAACCAGATCTTGTCTCTAAAAAACAAATTTAAAAAAAAAGCCATACTTAACTAGAGACAATTTTAAAACCAATACCACGAATAAATAAGGCTAACATATGGTTTCTTGAAAATTCCAGGAGAAATAGAATAAAGGGGAAAAACATACTTAAATTTATATTTAAAACAGGGTGTTGGCCAGGCGCTGTGGCTCACGCCTATAATCCCAGCACTTTAGGAGGCTAACGTGGGCAGATCACAAGATCAGGAATTCCAGACCAGCCTGACCAACAAGGCGAAACCTCATAAAAACACAAAAATTGGCTGGGCGTGGTGGCTGGCGCCTGTAATCCCAGCTACTCAGGTGACTGAGGCAGAAGAATCGCTTGAACCTGGGAGGCGGAGGTTATAGTGAGCTGAGATCGAGCCACTGCACTCCAGCCTAGGAAACAAGAGTAAGACTCTGTCTCAAAAAAAAATAAAATAAAACAGAGTTATTATCTATATTTCACTAAGTATTTCTTAAGTCATCTTTCTCCAAATGACATAATAGCTATGTGGTATACAAAAGGAATTGGGAGGTAGGCGAGAACTCCTAAAGATTAGAAAGAATTGGCCAGGGTGTGATGGCTCACACCCATAATCCCAGTGCTCTGGGAGGCTGAGGCGAGCTGATCACTTGAGGTAAGGAGTTTGAGACCTGCCGGGCCAACATGGTGAAACCCCATTTCTACTAAAAATACAAAAATTAGCCAGGCATGGTGGTGTGTGCTTGTAGTCCTAGCTACACCAGAGGCTGAGGCAGGAGAATCACTTTAACCTGGGAGGTGGAGGTGCAGTGAAAGGAGATCCTACCACGGCACCCACCCTAGATAACAAAGTTAGACTCAGTCTCAAAGGGAAAAAAAAGAAAAAAAAAAAGATTAGAAAATAAATAAAAACAAAGTGAAAAAAAAAAAGATTGGAAAGAATGTTGGCCAGGCACTGTGGCTCATGCCTCTGGGAATCAGGTCTAAAGAAACCTCATTCCTGGCCAGGCGCGGTGGCTCATACCTGTAATCCCAGCACTTTGGGAGGCCGAGGTGGGTGGATCATGAGGTCAGGAGTTTGAGACCAGCCTGACCAACATGGTGAAACCCTGTCTCTATTAGCCAGGAGTGGTGACATGCACCTGTAGTCCCAGCTTCTCAGGAGGCAGGAGAATTGCTTGAACTCAGGAGACAGAGGTTACAGTGAGCTGAGATCATACCACCGCACTCCTGGGCAACAGAACAAAACTCCATCTCAAAAAAAAAAAAAAGAGAGAAAGGAAGGAAGAATGTAAAATGATGCTTAACCATTTTTTTTTTTTTTTAAGACGGAGTCTTGCTGTATCGCTACAACAATGGCGTACTCTCACCTCATGGCAACTTGCGCCTCCTGGGTTCAAGCAATTCCCCTGCTCCTCCCGAGTAGCTGGGACCACAGGCATGCACCACCATGCCTGGCTGGTTTGTTTGTTCTTTTTTTGTTTTTGAGACAGTCTTGTTCTGTCGCCAGGCGCCAGGCTGGAGTGCAGTGATGTGATCTCAGCTCGCTGCAACCTCTGCCTCCCTAGTCCAAGCAATTTTCCTGCCTCAGCCTCCCATAGTCCAAGCAATTTTCCTGCCTCAGCCTCCCAAGTAGCTGGGACTACAGGCACATGCCACCACACCCAGCTAATTTTTGTATTTTAGTAGAGACGGGGTTTCACTATGTTGGCAAGGATGGTCTTGATCTCTTAACCTTGTGATCCACATGCCTCGGCCTCCCAAAGTGCTGGGATTACAGCCATGAGCCACTGCACCCAGCCTGTTTTTTTTTGTATTTTAGTAGAGACAGGGTTTTGCCACACTGGCCAGAATGGTCTCCATCTCCTGACCTTGTGATCCACATGCCTCGGCCTCCCAAAGTGCTGGGATTACAGCCATGAGCCACCTCTTAACTATTTCTTTACTATTTCTTTCACATGTATGAATCACAAGTGAAGGCAGTATTTTCCAAAACAGTAATACTAAGTTATTACTCTTTTTTTTTTTGAGACAGTCTCACTCTGTCACCCAGGCTGGAGTGTAGTAGCATGGTGTTGGCTCACTGGAACCTTGGCCTCCTGGTTCAAGTGATTCTCTTGCCTCAGCCTCCCCAGTAGCTGGGACAACAGGTGTGTGATACCACACCTGGCTAATTTTTTTTTTTTTTTTTTTTAAGATGGGGTTTCACCATGTTGGTCAGGCTGGTCTTGAACTCCAGACCTCAGGTGATCCGCCTGCCTTGGCCTCCAAAGTGCTTGGATTACAGGTGTGAGCCACCCGGCCCTTTTTTTGTATTTTTAGTAGAGACAGGGTTTCACCTTGCTAGCCAGGATAGTCTTGATCTCCTGACCTTGTGATCTGCCCACCTTTCGGCCTCCCTTACAGGCCTGAGCCACTGTGCCCAGTCAAGTTATTACTTCTTTTCATTTTATTTTTCTGCTCCATGGGAGGTTTCTGTAAGCTATGACCTATGAATTCTTCATTTACCTTTTTACTGAGAAGACCCTATTAAGTTCAGCCATGCATGTTAATTGCCAGGCCTGGCATGGCAACCCCACCCAGCCCCTTGGGAGGATTTTTAACAAACTGGCCCACATTTACTCTTTAGTTAAAAGCAAGAATTCGGCCAGTCCCCTTGGCTCAATCTTGTAATCCCAGCACTTTGGGATTCTCCCGCCTCAGCCTCCCAAGTAACTGGGATTACAGGCATGTGGCACCACATCCTGCTAATTTTTGTATTTGTAGTAGAGACAGGGTTTCTCCGTGTTGGTCAGGCTGGTCTCGAATGCCTGATCTCAGGTGATCCGCCCACCTCGGCCTCCCAAAGTGCTGGGGATTACAGGCGTGAACCACCGCACCCAGCCTATTTTCAGTTTTTATTGGTCTCCACAATTTGATAGGAAGCAAATCTATGCACTTTCCTTTGCTAAATACATGCAGGAAAAATGGTTTATGTAAATTCATCTTATCAGCTCCACACCTCATGTTAGAAGTTACTTTGGAATCTTCTAGACCTCCCTTCAAGATTAAGCTCCTGGGCTGAACTTCCTGCCTTATATACATAATCCCAACATTTTGGAAAGCTGAGGTGGGAGGAGTCCCTGAGCCCAGGTTTTTGAGGTTACAGTTAGCTACAAAGGCACAACTGCACTCCAGCCTGAGGGACAGAGCAATACCTCATCTCTAACAATAATAATATTAATTATAAGGTCTTTTAGGCTGACTCCACTATGTTCGCCTCTGTGACCTGCACAGACACTCCAGATGAGTTCCGAGTTCCTGGAAAATCTAATGTAACTGGAAGAAGAATAAATGATCAACCCCTGTGGTGCCTACTTAACTTTGAGACTTTCTCTATTGTTCCTTATTCCAGCCCTAATTAAGGCCATTGGACTCTGTAATAGACCTTGGTCAACAACCTATGAACTTCTCCCAGCTTGCAAAAAAACCCGCCTTAAACTGTAACTTTCCACTGCCCACCCCAAACCAATAAAACCAACTCCTATCCCACTGCCCTTTGCTGAGGCCCTTTTCAGCCTCAGCCCACCTGCACTCAGCTGAATAAACAGCCATATTGCTCACACAAAGCCTGTTTAGGGGGTCTCCTGATTCAGCACACGCATTTTAACATTAATAAAAATTTTTAAAACCAAAAAATTAAAAGACTTCTCCTGAGTGAAAAATGGAGAGTTGAAAACAACAAAAACCTTATAATTGAGCTGGAGCCACTACATCGACACATAAAAAGGATAAACATTCATAAAACAACACACAAAATCTGGAAGTTAACTTAGGGTAAAGGAAGAGTCCATTGTTTCTTATTATCATACATCTACCATTGAACATGTCCTATCACCTTAGGAGATGAGTTTTAAACTAAGTGTAATGAGAAAATAGGTACTTTCTCTCTCTCTCTCTCTCTCTCTTTTTTTTAGACGGAGTTTTGCTCTTGTTGCCCAGGCTGGCATGCAACAGCGCAATCTCGGCTCACTGCAACCTCCGCCTCCCGGGTTCAAGCAATTATCCTGCCTCAGCCTCCCAAGTAGCTGGGATTACAGGCGCCCACGACCACGCCCCGCCAATTTTTGAATTTTTAGTAGAGACAGGGTTTCACCATGTTGGCCAAGCTGGTCTCGAACTCCTGACCTCCGGTGATCAACATCTCTCGGCCTCCCTCTCTTTTCTTTTTGGCTGTGGGGTGGCCAGACAATGAAAAAATACCACAAGTGAAATGCTACGCTGAATTGACCAGGCTAACTGGGAACTCACTGGAAAAGTGAAAACTGAGATGAATTAGTGATTAGCTCAAGAAGGTGCTTAGCCACTTACCCCTCTTTAATGAGAATGGATCGCTGGTTTCCACTGGTCGTTCCACTGCCAGTAAGAAGACAGTCGTGAACCTTGGGTCCCTTTTTTCACTAGTCAACAGTCACCCTCACCTACACGCGGAGTACATATTTGGCACTCAACAAATCTTGATTGAATGAAACCCTACCTCACTCACATAGGCACCTAACCCCGGAGTTATGGCCCCCCAAATTACCTCCAAGACGCCTGACTACCTAACCCAAAGAGCTGAAAAAGTAGAGAGGAAAGCTCCGGGGTGGAGGGGATTCTCTCTCAAACAAGCAGGGGCCACGGGGCCTACCCCAAGCCAACTTCCCATAGAAAACTCAGGGGCCCAGGGGATTGAACCGCGGCTAATTCCCTTCCACTTCCACGAAGTAGCACCCAATGGGCCGCAGATCCATAGCCTCCCATCCGGGGGCGCTGAGAGATCTTGGGGTATCTCCCCTCAAAGTTAGTACCTGCGAAGCTGCGGCACAGAGAGTAGCTCCAGGATCTCATTACGGAGGCCAGGGCCTGGGGCCGGCCAGCCGCGCCACCTGGCTGAGGGTTTCGCGCTTCGTAGCTGCAGTGACGGCACAGGTCGCAGATAGACACCTAAGGCTTTTCAGAAGGGTCCTGACTCGCAGGCCCCGGACGTTTTGCTCCTAGGACTCCGCGAGTTGTCGCACTCACGTCAACTGGCGCCCTTCAGGGCTTCCCTCACTGGTTAAGCGGTCACTTCTGCCTTTAGCCCAGCAGCCGGTAGCTTCCCGGCGCCGCCATCGTTAGTGTTTGTTTTCATTCGCTTCGGAAAGGCCAAGGGGGTGGAAGAGGGCTACGGCGGAAATCCAGATGCCTAACCTTAGTCGCACTTTCGGCATGGCATGGACGCCCTCTTTATTCTTTTAGTCCTCTAAATCTCTAGGAAAGTTGATTTTCTTTCCACGTAAGCTTTCTTGCCCAATCTTTCTAAGCTACTCAGGATAAATAAAGACGGAAAAGAGGTGTCAGAGAAGAGAGAGAGAGAGACGGTTTGGGCCGCGTGTGGAATGTGCGGAGACGAACCGCAGGTCGCGGCGGCGGCAACAGTGAGGACGCGGCGTGAGGCGGATGCTGACGTGAAGTGGGCGGTGCCGCTATTGCTCGCCGTGGCGGCCAGTGTGCGGTTGCCGGTTCCGGAGGAGGGCCCGATCTGGCTGGGTGGGTGGGGAGTGTGCCTGGTAACCTGGCAGCCGTGGAGAGGTGGGTGACGGGCCTGGGCTGACTGAGTGCCCTGCGCAATCAGACTTTGAAATCCGTTTTTAGGATGCCCTTTAAAAGTGGCGGAGTCGCTTCCCAAACCTGGTTCGGCCAGCCTCTTTTTTGCTCCGGATTCCCAAAGTATCTGGTCTTCCCTACTTACTGGCCCTCAGCTACACGATTTGGAGTTCTTGGAGTGAGAGAAAGCCTCTTGTTACAGCACAGTGTACGTCCATAAGGCTGGGTCGTGTACTTTGTTGTTGTTGGGGTTTTTTTGGTGCCCCTTCTTTTCTTGTTAGACTAGTTTGAGCACCCCAGCATCTGTCCTGTACTTATCAGGTGGAACCAGAAGTCTTTGGATAATGAAACCCGTGACCAGTTCTTACCTAAGGTGGTTATGACATGTGTCAGCTGCTTCTTGGCCTGTATAGTTAGGAGCCAACCTCTTTTACCTTGTGAATAGCTATGTCATCACCACCATTAATCTTCTGCTGTTCTCAGTTGAAATGCCAGGCATTAAATGAACCGCAAAGATTGAATTTCCATTATCCTTCAAATCAGAGCAAGCTTTTCATCCAGCCATGAGTTAGAGTAGAAAAATCTAGAATTGTAAGTACAATACGTTTGCTCCAACAAAATGGAAATTTGCAGAAAAGGAGGTGCTGCAGCCTTTGAGTTACTTTAAAGTCTTTTCTAATGTTTTTTTCTTTTAACCTTTACAGAGAGAAGATTACAAATGGCAGAGCCATTTAACTGTGGTTAGCTGTTGAATTCTGATACTTTCTTAAAATTACCTTCTTGCACCAACATCTTCATTGGGAAGGGTTCAGAAAAAGTAGCAGAGAAGAGAGACAACATTGACATTTACCATGGCAATACCAATAACAGTGCTTGACTGCGACCTCTTGCTGTATGGCCGAGGTCACCGGACACTGGACCGTTTTAAGCTGGATGATGTGACTGATGAATACTTGATGTCCATGTATGGGTTTCCTCGACAGTTCATTTATTACTTGGTGGAGCTCTTGGGGGCAAATCTTTCTAGACCTACTCAGCGATCCAGGGCTATTAGCCCAGAGACACAGATCCTTGCAGCATTGGGTTTTTATACCTCAGGTTCCTTCCAGACTCGGATGGGAGATGCTATTGGAATTAGTCAGGCATCTATGAGTCGTTGTGTTGCCAATGTCACCGAAGCACTTGTGGAAAGGGCCTCACAGTTCATTCGCTTTCCAGCTGATGAAGCCTCCATACAGGCCCTCAAGGATGAATTCTATGGGTTGGCAGGGATGCCAGGGGTGATGGGGGTGGTTGACTGTATCCATGTGGCCATCAAGGCACCAAATGCTGAAGACCTCTCCTATGTGAACCGGAAAGGCCTGCATTCTTTAAACTGCCTTATGGTGTGTGACATCAGAGGGGCACTAATGACCGTGGAGACAAACTGGCCTGGCAGCCTACAGGACTGTGCTGTGCTGCAGCAGTCTTCCCTCAGTAGTCAATTTGAAGCCGGTATGCACAAAGATAGCTGGCTTCTGGGTAAGTTTGCAGGTGTGAATTTTCATTTTGTTTGGAGGCATAGAAAAGTTATGTAGGCCGGGTGCAGTGGCACACACATAATCCCAGCACTTCAAGAGGCTGAGACAGTAGATATCACCTGAGGTCAAGAGTTGGAGACCAGCCTGATCAACATGGTGAAACCTCGTCTCTACTAAAAATACAAAAATTAGCTGGGCATGGTAGCAGGCGCCTGTAATCCCAGTTACTTGGGGAGGCTGAGGCAGGAGAATCGCTTGAACCCAGGAGGTGGAGGTTATAGTGAGCCAAGATGGCACCATTGCACTTCTGCTTGGGCAACAGATCAAAAACTCCATCTCAAGAAAACCAAGAAAAGTGGCTAGCCAGGCGCGGCAGCAGGCACCTGTAATCTCAGCCACTTGGGAGGCTAAGGCAGGAAAATCTCTTGAACCCAGGAGGCAGAGGTTGCAGTGAGCCGAGATTGCGCCACTGCATTCCAGCCTGGGTGACAGAGTGAGACTGTCTCAAAAAGAAAAAAAAAATTGGCTGGTGTGATGGCTCACACCTGTAATCCCAACACTTTGGGAGGCTGAGGCGGGCGGATCACCTGAGGTAGGACTTCAAGACCAGACTGACCAACATGGAGAAACCTCATCTCTACTCAAAATACAAAATTAGCTGGGTATGGTGGTACATGCCTGTAATCCCAGCTACTCAGGAGGCTGAGGCAGGAGAATTACTTGAACCCAGGAGGCGGAGGTTGCGGTGAGCCAAGATCACGCAGTTGCATTCCAGCCTGGCCGACAAGAGTGAAACTCCATCTCAAAAAAAAAGAAGAAAAAGGAAAGTTACGTAGTGGAGTAGAATGAGATATGGAAGTCTGTAGAGCTGAGTCTCAGTCCTGTCACTTTTTTATGAGACTTCAGGTGAGAACTTTGTGAGCCTTAATTTTTTAAAAAATCAACATTTAAACCCTGTGAGAGGTATAGAAAAGAAAATATATATATATATGTATATGTATATAAAATCAACATTTAATAGACATTATTAAAACTTTAATACTCTTAGAGCCAGGACAGTGGCACATACTGGTACAACTGGTAGTCGTAATTTCAACTACCTGGGAGGCTAAGACAAGATCATCACTTGAGCCTGGACCTTGAGAGCAGCCTGAGCAAGATAGCAAGACCCTGTCTCAAAAACAAACAATTTTTAGTTATCTTATTTTTTAATTTTGTGTAGAGGCAGGGTCTCACTATGTTGCCCAGCCTGGTCTTGAGCTCCTGGCCTCAAGCTATCCTCCCATCTCAGCCTCCCAAAGCTCTGGGAATATGGGTGTAAGCTACCACACCCAATGTAAAAAAATTATTCGTTTTTTTTTTAGATGGAATCTTGCTCCATCACCCAGGCTGGAGTGCAGTGGTGCAGTCTCAACTCACCGCAACCTTTGCCTCCCATGTTTAAGCAATTCTCCTGCCTCAGCCTCCCGAGTAGCTGGGACTACAGGCATGTGCCACCAAGCCCAGCTAATTTTTATATTTTTTAGTAGAGACGGGGTTTCTATGCCCTAAGTGCATGCAGATAAAAAAAGAAAAAGAGAGAGACGGGGTTTCACCATGTTGCCAGGATGGTCTTAATCTCCTGACCTTGTGATCTGCCCACCTCAGCCTCCCAAAGTGCTGGGATTACAGACATGAGGCACTGCGCCCAGCCTAATTTTGTATTTTTAGTAGAGATGGGGTTTTACCATGTTGGTCAGGCTGATCTCATGATCCACCCACCTTGGCCTGCCAAAGTGCTGGGATTACAAGAGTGAGCCACTGTGCCTAGCCAAAAAAAATTATTAATAAAGATACTTTATTTTATTTCATCCAGCTCTTTTACTCCTAAGAATTTATCTTAGAGGTGGCCAGGCGTGGTGGCTCATGCCTGTAATCCCAGCAATTTGGGAGGCTAAGGCAATGTGGATCACGAGGTCAGGAGTTGGAGACCACCCTGGCCAGGATGGTGAACCCCATCTCTACTAAATATACAGAAATTAGCCAGGCACAGTGGCAGCTAAGTAAAAAAATAAAATAAATAAAAATTGTTTAATTGTTGTTGAGACAGGGTCTTGCTGTCTTGCTCAGGCTACGCAAGGTCCAGGTTCAAGTGATCCTCTTGACTTAGCCCCCCAAGTAGCTGGGATTAGTAGTAATTAGTACCTGGGAGCCTGAGGTAGGAGAATCGCTTGAACCTAGGAGGCGGAGGTTGCAGTGAGCCAAGATCACGCCACTGCACTCTAGCCTGGGCAACAGAGCAAGACTCCACCTCAAAAAAGAAGAATTTATCTTAGAGGTATACATTTATATATATGTAAAACAAAATTGCATACAAGAATTTTTATTGCAAACAATAGCTACAGCAACAAAAACAAGCATATAAAAACCAACCTGTCTGGATGTGGTGGCTCATGCCTGTAATCCCAGCACTTTGGGAAGCCAAGGTCAAAGGGTCACTTGAATATAGAAGTTTGACATCAGCCTGGGCGACAAAGCAAGACACTGTCTCTCAGAAAAGTAATGATAATATAAATGAATAAATAAAACAATCCCCCTGAAATAAAGCCAAAATACTGCTGGGCACAGTGTCTGATGCCTGTGTCTCATCCCATCATGGGAGGCTGAGGCAGGCGTATCACCTGAGGTAGGGTGTTTGAGACCAGCCTGACCAACATAGTGAAATCCCTCCTGTACTAAAAAAACAAAAATTAATGGGGCATGGTGGCATGCACCTGTAATCCCACCTACTTGGGAGGCTGAGGCAGGAGAATCGTTTGAACCCAGGAGGCAGAGGTTGCAGTGAGCTTAGATCCCACCACTGCACTCCAGCCTGGGCAACAGAGCGAAACTCCATCTCAAAAAAAAAAAAAAGGAAAAAAAGGCCAGGCATGGTGGCTCATGCCTGTAATCCCAGCACATTGGGAGGCTGAGGCAGGTGGATCATGAAGTCAGGAGTTCAAGACCAGCCTGGCCAACATAGTGAAACCCCCATCTCTACTAAAAATACAAAAATTAGTCAGGTGTGGTGCTACGTGCCTGTAGTCCCAGCTACTCGGGAGGCTGAGGCAGGAGAATCGCTTGAACCTGGGAGGCAGAGGTTGCGGTGAGCTGAGACACGCCATTTGCACTCCAGCCTAGGTGATAGACGGAGACTTTGTCACAAAAAAAAAGAAGAATCCAACATACTTATCAGGACTGTCCAGAACTGCTTAAGTATTGTATATCCATACAATTGAGCCTTAATTTTTATCGTCTGTAAAACAGTTAAACTGACACCAACCACAGTAATATCTATTGTGAAGATTAGGTAATATATATGAAAGTTCCCTATAAATAAAGTATTATACAGATATACAAATGTGGCTGGGAGAGGTTGTTCATGCCTGTAATCCCAGCACTTTGGGAGGCCAAGGCGGGTGGATCACGAGGTCAAGAGATCAAGACCATCCTGGTCAACATGGTGAAACCCCATCTTTACTAAAAATATAAAAAATTAGCTGGGCATGGTGGCGCGTGCCTGTAATCCCAGCTACTCAGGAGGCTGAGGCAGGAGAATTGCCTGAACCCAGGAGGCAGAGGTTGCAGTGAGCTGAGATCGTGCCATTGCACTACACTCTGGGTAACAACAGCAAAACTCCATCTCAAAAAAAAAAAAAAAGAGAGATCGAGACCATCCTGGCCAACATGGTAAAAATCCATCTCTACTAAAAATACACAAAAACAATTAGCCAGGTGTGGTGGTGCAAGTCTGTAGTCCCAGCTACCTGGGATGCTGAGGCAGGAGAATTGCTTGAAACCAGAAAACAGAAGTTGCAGTGAGCCAGGATCACGCCACTGCACTCCAACCTGGCTATAGAGTGAGATCCATCTCAAAAAAAAAAAGAGAGAAATCTCCCATGTTGCAGGTGGCCAAAGACCTCACTGATGGGTACAGAGCTGCCTGGGCACCGTGTGTTATATCTTGGAACTAACTGATTTTCTTGAGTTGTTGCATTTCCATACCATTTTCAATGCACTACCTTCTGCTACTCTACTGGACCTTTGTCTTTTTTTTTTTGGAAGGAGTCTCATTCTGTCGCCCAGGCTGGAGTACAGTGACGTGATCTCGGCTCATTATAACCTCTGCCTCCCAAGTTCCAGCGATTCTCCTGCCTCAGCCTCCCGAGCAGCTGGACTACAGGCATGCACCACCACACCCAGTTTATTTTGTATTTCTAGTAGACATGGGGTTTCTCCATGTTGGTCAGGCTGGTCTCAAACTCCTGACCTCAGGTGATCTGACCGCCTCAGCACCCCAAAGTGCTGGAATTACAGGCATCAGCCACCACATCCGGCCCAGACCTTTATCATTTTTTTTTTTTTTGAGACGGAGTCTCTCTCTGTCACCAGGCTGGAGTGCTGTGGCATGATATGGGCTCACTGCAACCTCCGCCTCCCAGTTCAAGGGATTCCCCTGCCTCAACCTTCTGAGTAGCTGGGACTACAGGCACATGCCACCACGCCTAGCTATTTTTTTGTATTTTAGTAAAGATGGGGTTTCACCATGTTGGTCAGGTTGGTCTTGATCTCCTGACCTTGTGATTCACCTGTGTCAGCCTCCCAGAATGCTAGGATTACAGGCATAAGCCACCTCGCCTAGCCACAGACCTTTATCTTAAACACACCTTTTGCTTATTTTGAGCTTTCAAATTTTATTTTCATACAACTCACACCAAGAAATGTCGGAAAGTCTATTTTGCAATTGTCTCATCTGGCCATTTCTTCTACAACTGTGGGAGTACTTGGGTTCCAAGCTGATTTCTTTCTTTTTTTTTGAGACCGAGTTTCGCTTTTGTTACCCAGGCTGGAGTGCAATGGTGCGACCTCGGCTCACCGCAACCTCCGCCTCCTGGGTTCAGACAATTCTCCTGCCTCAGCCTCCTGAGTAGCTGGGACTACAGGCACACGCCACCATGCCCAGCTAAGTTTTTGTATTTTTTAGTAGAGACGGGGTTTCTAGTAGAGGCTCGTGATCCACACGCATCGGCCTCCCAAAGTGCTGGGATTACAGGCTTGGTTTCTTATGAATCTTTTCACTTTTTTTTTTTTTTTTTTTTGGACAGGGCCTTACTTTGTCACCCAGACTGGAGTGCAGTGGTGTGATCATGACTCACTGCAGACTTGACCTCAATTGATCCTCCTACCTCAGTCTGCTGAGTAGCTGGGACTACAGCTGCATGCCACCATGCTGGGCTAATTTTAGTAGTTTTGGTAGAGTTAGTGTTTTGTGCGTTACCCAGACTGGACTTGAACCTGTTGGCTCAAGCAGTCAGCCCACCTTGGCCTCCCTAAGTGCTGGAATTACAGGCATGCACTATCAAGACCGGCCTGGTCCCCTAACTATTAAGACAACTAAAACTTACTGAGCCCTTCGAATTTGACAGGCAATATTGTAAGCATTTGCATCTATTATATCACTTAATGCTTATAAAAACTCTTTAAGAGTTAAATACTAATATTAACATTTTTACAAAAGAGGAGACTGAGGCACAGAACATTTAAGCCCCTCCTGTTTCAGTGTTTAAACCAGATCATATGACAGATTACTCTATTTGGCAAATATTCCTTGTAAGGACTTCAAGATCATGTAGGAGGTACTGATTTTCTTTTTCTTACCACCTTGGAATCAGAGATTCAGTTGGAATTAGTGGATTTAAAGTAGTTTTTTACGTTGTTTGTAGTACATAGTTGAAAATCAGTAAAAATTCTGATAAATTACTTTTCTGATTCCCCTATCTACAGAAAGAGTAGACGTGGGAAACATGGATAGTGCAGCAACATTTAACAAATGTTTATTTTGTTACATATATACATATATTTTTGAGACAGAGTCTTACTCTGTCACCCAGGCTAGAGGGCAGTGGCATGATCACAACTCACTGTTCCCTTGACCTCCTTGGCCCAGTTGATCCTCCCATATCAGCCTACCGAGTAGCTGGGACCATAGGTGCCTGAAACCATGCCGGGCTAATTTTTAAAAATATTTGTGGCTGGGCATGGTGGCTCACACCTGTAATTTCAGCACTTTGGGAGGCTGACGCGGACAGATCACCTGAGGTCAGGAGTTCGAGACCAGCCTGGCCAAAGCCTGGTGAAACCCTGTCTGTACTAAAAATACAAAAATTAGCCAGTCATGGTGGTGGGCACCTGTAATCCTAGTTTTTCAGGAGGCTGAGGCATGAGAATCCCTTTAACCTGGGAGGCAGAGTTTGCAGTGAGCAGATATTGTGCCGTTGCACTCCAGCCGGGTGACGAATGAGACTCACGGGAGAAAAAAAAAAGATTTTTTTTTTTTTTGGTAGAGTCTGGGTTTCACTGTCTTGCCCAGGCAGGTGTCAAACTCATGAGCTCAAGCAGTCCACCTCAGCTTCCCAAAGTGCTGGGATTACAGGTATGAGCCACTGTGCTTGGTCCACAAGTGTTTATTAAAGCTAGTTTTGGTGTTAGGCACTAAGAAAACTAGGAATATACCTGTGGAAGTTGAAGATGTAGAAACTGATTTCCTTAGGCCAGGTGCAGTGGCTTACACCTGTAATCCCAGCATTTTGGAAGGTTGAGGTAGGTGGATCACTTAAGGACAGGAGTTTGAGACCAGCTGGCCAACATGGTGAAACCCCGTCTCCTACATATACAAAAATTAGTTGGGCAAGGTGGTGCAAGCCTGTAATTCCGCTACTTGGGAGGGTGAGGCACAAGACTTGCTTGAACCCGGTAGGTGGAGGTTGCAGTGAGCAGAGATCGTGTGACTGCACTCCAGCCTGGATGACAGAGTGAGACTCTATCTTTAAAAAAGAAAAAAAGGAAACAAAAAGTGGCTCATGCCTGTAAAGCAGCACTTTAGGAGGCCAAGGTGGGTGGATCACAAGGTCAGGAGTTCAAGGCCAGCCTGGCCAAGATGGTGAAACCCCGTCTCTACTAAAAATATAAAAATTAGTTGGGTGCAGAAGCACCTGTAAGCCCAGCTACTCGGGAGACTGGCAGGAGAATCGCTTGAACCCAGGGGGTGGAGATTGCAGTGAGCCAATGTCATGCTATTGTACTGCAACCTGGGCAACCGAGTGAGACTCTGTTTCAGGAAAAAAGAAAAAGATTTCCTTAGTACTCATCAGTTCTAGCCCAGTGTACCCTTTAGAAAGTTTCTGTGAGCTCTAACAGGTAAACTAGTTGGAAGACTTTTTACTTTTATAGTATTTCACAGATTTTCGAGCTCAAAAGAATCATCTGGGGAATTTATTTATTTATTTATTTATTTATTATTGAGACAGAGTCTTGTTGCCCAAGCTGGACTTGAATGGCACAATCTCAGCTCACTGGAACCTCCACCTCCTGGGTTCAAGCAATTCTCCTGCCTCAGCCTTCCAAGTGGCTGGGATTACAGGTGTGCACCACCAAGCCCAGCTAATTTTGTGTTTTTAGTAGAGACGGGATTTTGCCATGTTGGTCAGGCTGGTCTTGAACTCCTGATCTCAAGTGATCCACCTGCGTTGGCCTCCCAAAGTGCTGGAATTAAAGGCGTGATCCACTGCACCTGGCCAGGGAATTTATTTAAAATATACATTACTAAGCCAGATGTGGTAGATCATACCTGTAATCTCAGCACTTTGGGATGTTAAGGCAGGTGGATTGCCTGAGCTTAGGAGTTTAAGACCAGCCTCAGCAAAATGGCAGACACCTTGTCTCTACCAAAAATACAAAAAATTAGCCAGGTGTGGTGGTGGGTCCCTGCTGGTCCGGAGGCTGAGGTGGGAGGATCATTAGAGCCTGGGAGGGGGAAGTTGCAGTGAGCTAAGATTGTACCACTGCACTCCTATGTGGGTGGCAGAGAAGGACCCTCCCTCAAAAAATACATATATATGTATACACAAACATACACATTACTAGCTGGCTGATGGCTCACACCTGTAATCTCAGCTACTCAGGAGACTGAGGCAGGAAGATCCCTTAAGGCCAGGAGTTCAAGACCAGCCTGGGCAACATACCAAGACCCTGCCTCTAAAAAAAATCGTTGCCAGTCTTGGTGGCTCACGCCTCTAATCCTAGGACTTTGGGAGGCAGAGGCAGGCAGATCACCTGAGGTCAGGAGTTTGAGGCCAACCTGGCCAACATGGTGAAACCCTGTCTCTACTAAATATACAAAAATTAGCTGGGAGTGGTGGCATGCACCTGTAATCCCAGTTACTCAGGAGGCTGAGGCAGGAGAATTTTTTTTTTTAATTAGCCAGTTATGGTGGCATGTGTCTGTAGTCCCAGCTACTCGGGAGGCTGACCTGAGAGGATCACTTAAGACCAGGAGTTCAAGACTGCAGTGAGCTATGATTGTGCCATTGCACTCCAGTCTGGGCAACAAAGATCCTAAATAATTCATATGAATAGACAGATTTGGAAAATGCTAGTCTCTAGAGGTTGTGTGGACAATGGAAGTAATTATGGGAAGATTGGCAGGATTATAAGGAATGAGAAGATGTTAACAAAAGAGAGAATAGATGGCTAATTGTTTGTTGTTGTTGTTTTTTTGAGTCAGAGTTTCACTCTTGTTGCCCAGGCTGGAGTGCAATGGCGCAATCTCAGCTTGCTGCAACCTCCGCCTCCCGGGTTCGAGTGATTCATCTGCCTCAGCCTCCCAAGTAGTTGAGATTACAGTCACCCGCCACTACGCCCAGCTAATTTTTGTATTTTAGTAGAGACTGGGTTTCACCATGTTGGGCAGGCTGGTCTCAAACTCTGGACCTCAGGTGATCCACCCACCTCAGCCTCCCAAAGTGCTGGGATTATAGGCATGAGCCACTGCACCCAGCCACCTAATTGTATTTTAAGAAACAACTGTCAGGTTTGAGGAACAGTTCTAGATTTGTCAAACCTAGAAGTAGCTGTGATCCCCCTGCCTTTTTTTTTTTTTAGTGTATTTTTTCCTACGTTATTATCCATTCCTGTCCTCATTCTCCTCTGTCCCATCAGAATGCAGTATCTAAATTACTCTCTAAATACACCTATTTCTGCAAACAATCCATCCTCAGTTCTTATTTCTTTAGCTGTTGGCCTAGTCCTATTAAGCTGCTTTGGGTAAGGCCTGCCAGAATGTCTTGTGGATGACTGATCATATAAGCAATTGTAATCTGTTTAGCAATTTGGATCCTAATTCCCTCCTGAGTGTCTGTTTTCCAGTGGTGCTTGGTTTAAAACCAGTTCGCGAGGGTAGAGAAATTTTACAAAAGGTCTTCTTTAACTTTTTCTGTATATCTCCCCCATTTAAGGGGATATATAATTTCTTTTTTGTTTTGTTTTAATGAACAAGTGGTTAGCTATGCATAACAAGGGATATACAATTTCTTTTCTTTTTTTTTTTTTGAGACGGAGTTTCGCTCTTGTTACCCAGGCTGGAGTGCAATGGCGCAGTCTCGGCTCACCGCAACCTCCGCCTCCTGAGTTCAGGCAATTCTCCTGCCTCAGCCTCCTGAGTAGCTGGGATTACAGGCATGCGCCACCATGCCCAACTAATTTTTTTTGTATTTTTAATAGAGACAGGGTTTCACCATGTTGACCAGGATGGTCTCGATCGCTTGACCTCGTGATCCACCTGCCTCGGCCTCCCAAAGTGCTGGGATTACAGCTGTGAGCCACCGCGCCTGGCCTACAATTTCTTAGAGAAAATTTAACAAATATTATTTAGCATCTCCAGGTTTCAGTATTCATCCTAGATGCTTATTTTATTCTCTTTTACAGCATTATACTCTTGTTTTAGTATTCTGAGTCTGAAATTAGCATTAAGTGACTAGGTCTTTCCTTTGCCTGACATATCAACGGATAACAGAGATATACTTTGATCTTCTCATTTTGAAAATGAGTTCAATATCTAACCTAGCAGCAGAGTTGGGATTGCATAATAAGAGATAATCTTTTTTTTTTTAAACAGTCTCACTCTGTCGCCTAGGCTGGAGTATAGTGGCACAATCTTGGCTCGCTGCAACCTCTACCTCCCAGATTCAAGCAGTTCTCCTGCCTCAGCCTCCCAAGTAGCTGGGACTACAGGCATGCACCACCATGCCTGGCTAATTTTTGTATTCTCAGTAGAGATGGGGTTTTGCCATGTTGGCCAGGCTGATCTCAAAACTCCTGACCTCAGATGAACCACTGCACCTCGCCTAGTAATCTTTAAAAAAGTACCAGCTGGGTGTGGTGATCACACCTGTAATCTTAGCCCTTTGGGAAGTGAAATGGGTGGAGTTCCTCCTGAAGTGGGAAGAATGCTTGAGGCTAGGAGTTCAGGACCAGCCTAGCAACATAGGAAGACCCTGTCTCTACAAAAACTTTAAAAATTAGCTGGGCATTCTGGAATGCACATGAAGTCCCAGCTACTCAGGAGACTGTGTTGGGAGGATTGCTTGAGTCCAGGAGTTTGAGGTTGCAGTGAGCTATGATCACACTACTACACTTGAGCATAGGCAACAGAGTAAAACCCTGTCTCAAAAAAAAAAACCAAAGTAAATAAATATTGAAAATAAAGTTAGGCCAGGCATGGTAGCTCACACCTGTAATCCCAGCACTTGGGGAGGCTGAGGCAGGCGAATCATCTGAGGTTGGGAGTTCAAGACCAGCCTGGCCAACATGGTGAAACCCCGTCTCTACTAAAAAATACAAAGATTAGCCAGGTGTGGTGGCACAAGCCTGTAGTCCCAGCTACTTGGGAGGCTGAGGCAGGAGAATTGCTTGACACTGGGAGGCAGAGGTTGCAGTGGGCTGAGATCACGCCACTGCACTCCATCCTGCATATCAGAGTGAGACTCCATCTCAAAAATAAATAAATAAATAAAATAAAGTTAAAAAAAAGTACCAGCACAGTACTTGCTACATAGTAGGCATTCAGTGAGTCATGGATATTATTTTTCATTATTATTTATAGCATCAGTTTCTTAAATCTATTATTTAGTAGGGTTATGTTCAATTAAAAGAAAAAGTTATGGCCAGGCGCGGTGGCTCACCTGTAATTCCAGCACATTGGGAGGCCGAGTCCAGCGGATAGCCTGAGGTCCTAATTTTAAGACCAGTCTGGCCAGCATGGTGAAACCCCGTCTCTACTGAAAATACAAAAATTAGCTGGGTGTGCTGGCAGCTAATCCCAGCTAATGAGGCAGGAGAATCGCTTGAACCTGGGAGGTAGAGGTTGCAGTGAGCCAAGATAGTACCATTACACTCCAGACTGGGCAACAGAGTGAGACTCTGTCTCAAAAAAAAAAAAAAAAAAGGAAGAAAGAAAGAAAAAAGGTTATATCTAGGAGGGAAAAAGTCAGCTAAATATTAAATTTGAAAATTTTGTGAGACTTCTTAGACATTTACAGTTAATCTATTTCTTAGAAATGTAAACTCCTGGGCCAGATGTGGATGTAAGTGCCTGTAATCCCAGCACTTTGGGAGGCCAAGGCAGGTGTATCATGAGGTCAAGAGATCGAGACCATCCTGGTCAACATGGTGAAACCTTGTCTGTACTAAAAATACAAAAAATTAGTTGGGCATGGTGGCGTGTGCCTGTAATCCCAGCTACTTGGGAGGCTGAGGCAGGAGAATTGCCTGAACCCAGGAGGAAGAGGTTGCGGTGAACCAAGATGGCGCCATTGCACTCCAGCCTGGGTAACAAGAGTAAAACTCCGTCTCAAAAAAAAAAAAAAAAAGAAATGTAAGCTCCTGCTAGGCGCTGTAATCCCAGTACTTTGGGAGGTCGAGGTGGGTGGATTGCTTGGGCACAGGACTTAGAGACCAGCCTGGGTAACATAGTGAGACCTCTTTTCTAGAAAACATTAAAAAATTGGCTAGGCATGGTGGTACATGCCTGTGGTCCCAGATATTCGGGAGACTGAGGGTGGAGGCTGGAAGGTTGAGGCTATAGCGAACTGT
This sequence comes from Callithrix jacchus, assembly GCF_049354715.1. NCBI lineage: Eukaryota > Metazoa > Chordata > Mammalia > Primates > Cebidae > Callithrix > Callithrix jacchus. The sequence continues at coordinate 111,637,497 of NC_133511.1, read as the reverse complement.
TATCACTCCACTGCACTCCAGAACTCTGTCTCCAAAAAATTAGGCCAGGCGCGGTGGCTCACGCCTATAATCCCAGCACTTTGGGAGGCCGAGGCGGGTGGACCACGAGGTCAAGAGATCGAGACCATTCTGGTCAACCAGGTGAAACACCATCTCTACTAAAAGTACAAAAATTAGCTGGGCATGGTCGCGCGTGCCTGTAGTCCCAGCTACTCAGGAGGCTGAGGCAGGAGAATCGCTTGAACCCAGGAGGTGGAGATTGCAGTGAGCCAAGATCACACCATTGCACTCCAGCCTGGGTAACAAAGAGTGAAACTCCATCTCAAAAACAAACAAAAAATTAAAAATAAATAGATAAATGTAAGTCCCTAAAAGAAATGTGCCCTGCATGTTGGGAACAGTGCCTACCATGTCTGAACAGTTCAGAACTATTTACTGAAATTGATGGTGGGGCAGGAACACAGTGGTATGCAAACTTGTACTCCAGGGCCTATTTGTCTCTCAAATTTCTAAGAGGTTTTGCCTCTGTGTGGGACATCTCATCTGCCAGATGTAGTGATAGTGAGTCAGGACAAGAAAACATTATAGAAACATTGTGCTGTTGTATCAGGACATTGCACCCCAGTTTTTTTTTGTTTTTGTTTTTGTTAGTACTTCCTGGGATCATTTGATAAAGAAGTCACTTAAGAAGAATGCCTTGTGTGTATTTTTTAAATTGACTTCTGAATTCATTTCCTTGTCACTGACTATTACTATTTGCATGATTTTATGTATGCTCTCTTTGTTCATGGGTAATTCTTCCTCTTACAGAGGGATGGTTCTCATAATTGTGATATATAGGAAGGCAGAACACCTGAGTTCTGATCTCTGCCCTAAATGCTCGGACTTTTATTATTCTCAGCACTGGGAGGATAAATTACTATAGTCCATGAAATCCCTTGGAAGTGCTTTTAGACTTGAAATTTTGAGGGTAAAGTTAAGACTTTTCCTCACAAGTGTTTTGGGATCTCTTGGCAGAATTTTCTTTTTTCCTGTTTCATTCTTGCTCTTTAGAGATTTAGAAGATTGGCATGCTATTTTATTTTATTTGCTTTGGTTAAGCCTTTTTTGTTTTGTTTTGTTTTGTTTTGTTTGAGAGGGAGTTTTGCCCTTGTTGCCCAGGTTGGAGTGCAATGATGGGATCCTGGGTGACTGCAACCTCTGCCTCCCAGCTTCACGCGATTCTCCTGCCCCAGCCTCCCGAGTAACTGGGATTTCAAGCATGTGGCACCACACCTGGCTAATTTTGTGTTTTTAGTAAGAGACGGGGTTTCTCCATGTCAGGCTGGTCTCGAACTCCCAACCTCAGGTGATCCACCCACCTGGGCCTTCCAAATTGCTGGGATTATAGGTGTGAGCCACTGCTCCCAACTTAAGCCTTTTATTAAATAGCAGTATCTCTGAATTAGGAAAATGCGGGAATTTTATTCTATTTTATTTGAGAAGGAGTTTTGCTTTCCTTGCCCAGGCTGGAGTGCAATGGCATGATATTGGCTCACTGCAACCTCCACCTCCTAGGTTCAAGCAATTCTGCCTCAGCCTCCTGAGTACATGGGGTTACAGGCTCCCGCCACCATGCCCAGCTAATTTTTGTATTTTTAGTAGAGACGAGTTTTCACCATATTGGTCAGGCTGGTCTCCAACTCCTGACCTCAGGTGGTGACCCACCAGTCTCGGCCCAAAAGTACTCCCAAAGTGCTGGGATTACAGGCATGAGCCACTGCAGCTGACCAAATGCAGGAATTTTATTTCCTTCAGTGCCTTCACCTCCTTTCTACATTCTTTCATATTTGGTTTCCTTTAGGTACCAGCATTTTTCTCTGCCGATTTTTACCAAGGATATTCTCAGCCAGGACTCGTGTCTTTTTGCTCCTGGCATTGGCATGCTTTCCGCTTGGTTTTCTGGTGTGTTTCGGCGCCAGAGGCTGTTATATTTTCTTTTCCATCCTCAGTATATGTTTTCTGAATTTCACTTTCTGTTTGTAGTTCATTTATAATCACTTATGATTTCTTTGGTCCTTCCCCACAGGTGACAGTGCCTTCTTTCTTCATACTTGGCTCATGACCCCGCTTCACATTCCTGAAACTCCAGCAGAATATCGCTATAATATGGCCCATTCTGCAACTCACAGTGTGATTGAGAAGACTTTCCGAACCCTCTGCTCCCGATTCCGCTGCCTGGATGGATCCAAAGGGGCACTGCAGTACTCACCAGAGAAGTCCAGCCACATCATCTTGGCTTGCTGTGTCCTCCACAACATCTCCCTGGAGCATGGGATGGATGTTTGGTCCTCTCCAATGACAGGACCCATGGAACAGCCCCCTGAGGAAGAGTATGAGCACATGGAGTCCCTGGACTTGGAGGCTGACCGTATTCGTCAGGAGCTAATGCTCACTCATTTTAGCTAATGTAGAAGGTGGAGAGGAGGGAGACTTCCCAGGAGTTGTGTCAGACTTTCCCCCTCTTCACTTTCTACAGTTCCATCATCTAGAATGACTGAGTATACAGATACTTGTCATAAAGTGACATTTAATCTGTGTGTTTTGGTAAGATTGGGGCTATGCCAGTATATCTTGATTCATTTGCAAATGCATTAACTAAACCAAAACCAAAACAGCGGCTCCCTACTATCCAATGAACTCCTGGTTGAGTACCACTAGTTTGAAAGCTCACTGGTTGAAAACATTTATGACTGTGCCTACAAAGTCGTAGTAAAGGTCAGGAGTTTAAGACCAGCCTGGCCAACGTGGCGAAACACCATTTCTACTAAAAATACAAACATTAGCTAGGCGCGGTGGTGCATGCCTGGAATCTACTTGGGAGGCTGAGGCAGGAGAATCGCTTGAACCCATGAGGCGGAGGTTGCAGTGAGCCGAGATTGTGCCACTGCACTCCAACCTGGATAACAGAGCAAGACTCTGTCTCAAAAAAAAAGTAATACTAAAGGGGAAGACAGCATATAGTCAAAACACTTTTTTGGTTTTAATTATCTGTAGATTTTGGATGAAAACAATATTTACCTATTCTTGATTATTTTAGTGGTATTTTAATTTTTTTACTTTGCTGTTTGTATAGGCATAATCTGAGGCAAGTGTGAAGAGAATTTCAGTTGGGGAATGGTCTTCTGACATGAGTAAATGGCTACTAATCCCGGTTTGCAGCTTTGTGCTTGTAAGAGGATCTTAAAGACAGTCAGAAGCCTCCATCTTTAGCCTGTCAGCAATAATTGGACTGTGACTTGGACCTAGTTCCTAGGGAGAACATCTGGACTCCACTTTCCTATTTCCAACCCCGAGTCGGAGTTAGAAGCTAAATGGGTTTACGAACCCAATCAGCTTAAAAAAGGCAATTCGAATATAGACAAAATAGCAAGCTTATGCTTTACAGGGGATCTAAGGACTGAGAGAGATTGATGAGCAATGGAGATTCACCCAGATTCAGATACCTCACATTTAACTAGATCACATTTCTTATGATTTTGATGTTAGAATGTCTGTTTGATTGTTCTGTTTGGAAATTCCTTGTGCAAGAGGAAGATTCAGGGAATAAAGAAGGCATGTGAAAGTACTAAAAAGGAGAGGTAATAGGAATATGATTTCTTGGTTTGAAATGAATTCTGGTGCTAGACCTTGGATATGCAGAGCGATGGACAGAATTTCCCAAGAAATAAATAATCCCCCAGCAAGTCTTGTTCTAAAATTACACTGATATAAAAATAACTTGATTGGAATAATGAAAGTGTGAATTAGGTTCACACATTGGTGCCTTTGCTGGGACAAAAAAGAGACTTTCCTCAGTGTTGTCTTGTTCCCAGTTTCTCAGCCACTCACCATGTGATACCTCTGATTTGTCCTCTTGGATCATTTCCTACCTGCCTTTGGCAGTGTTAATCTGGTGATTTTTCAGAGTAAAGAAATGAGCAGCTGATGACAGAAGAAATTTGGAAATAAATCGAGGTTGACTCATCCTCAAGATTAAAAACAATTATGGATTATTATCTGCTGTTTTCTTTCTACTCCAAATGCTATTCCCCGTCATGATCCTGCTCTATAAAGACTGGGTCCATTTGGCAGAAGGTTGTGCCTTATATGTACAGGGATGTCACTGAGGTGGGAATGGACAACGAAGAGTTGGCTGTAAACATTCACTCTATTCATTATGCAACAGAGGTGCCCAGTTACATTTTTTTTCTTTGTTAAGTTCAACTTGTGACACAAGGTTGCTTTGTTTCCCCCATAAGGCAATGTTTTAATTCTCAAGGTCTTTCCTTTTTAAGTCTTCCAAGATGAGTATTTTCCCCATAAAGTTTTGGTTCCGTTTGGCATATCCCATCAGGAAAGGGTTACTGCCAAACAAGTATCATAAGTGGCAAGGTGAAGTGTGATCATGGAAAACGCCCTGCGTTTTAGCCTTACATAACTACATTTAAGGAAAACTGGAGTTTTTCACAACTTAACTCACTAGATGGTGACACGAAGACTGAGTGGGATGGACAGTCTTGGAGAGATTTCAAAAGCAATTTCAAGTCTATTTACTTGCACACCAAAGATAATCTAAGTGCTGAGCTGACTGAACATTGGCTGACAGTGTTTTTCCCAGGGAGCATTTTGTTTTCTAATAATCTCACAGGAAAACTCTTCAGATCTAAACCTTTAACTTCCTTTCAACCTGTAGTTTTGCAGGACAGGATTTTTTTTTTTTTTTTGTCATTAGTTATTCTTTCCCCAGAATGATGTAGGGGAAGGATCAGGGTCTGTACTTCTGAATTGCCAAGGATATCTTCACAGGGGCTTTTTATAAGTGTCTAAGAAAGCTTCTCCCTTTGTGGTCCTTAGTGTGGATTTATAGTTTTTTTCTGGCATGGTTTTGGGAAAGAGTCAAGGATTTTGTCTGTCTTATGTAAGCCTCATCTTCCCATAGATAACTCCATCTGGCCAGCATGGTAGTTTTCCAGATTTACCCTTAGATATTTCAAGGCAGTAAGGTCTCAGGATATATCAAGAGAAAACAATATTGGGTGATCATCAGTTTACCAATTCCAAATTATACAAAAGAGGGACCATAAACATATTCTTGGTTTAAGTGAACTGAATAGGGATGAAGCTGTTTTCCTGATCCTAGGACTGTGAAGGATCTATACCAAGTTAATCTAACTTAGGGATAAAAAAGAAGATACAATTTTAATTCAGTCATATAGTGATGACATAGAAGAGGTGGGTTATGGTGACATAGAGGCTGGACAGATAATAGATATAATAAGATTTTATCTCGGGCCAGGTGTGGTGGCTCATGCCTTTAATCCAAGCACTTTGGAGGCCAAGGCGGATGGATCACCTGAGGTCGGGAGTTCAAGACTAGCCTGACCAACATGGTGAAACCCCATCTTCAAAAAAAATAAAAAATTAAGTTAAAAGAAAAGATTTTATCTCTGTCTGAAACAAACTGAAAATAGCCCAAAGACTGAGCTTCATAGTTACTTTCCCTGGCAGTGGAGGGGAAGTTAGAAGGAGGACAAGAAAATAAGAAATGAAAGGGTTTTTGTGCATACACATGTCTTCAGGGCCCATTTGGCTGTCTAGATCCTGCCAAGATTTTGCAAAATTGTTGTGGGTATGAGAAATCACAGATTCAGGATTAAGATTTTGTTGATTATGTGGAAAGGAAAGAAAAATACTAGCTGAAGGCTGGGGACATGCTAGTTTCCCATCATATAAAATTCATAGACTTTTTTATCCTGCATAAATCCTTGTTCTAAAAATTTTTTTTCTTTTTTTGAGACAGGGTCTTGCTCTGTTGCCAAGGATCTTGGCTCACTGCAACCTTCACTTTCCGGGATCAAGCGGTCCTTCCACCTCGGTCTCCTGAGTAGCTGGTACTACAGACACACACCACCATTCCCCCTAATTCTTTTGTGTGTGTGTGTGTGTGTGTGTGTGTGTGTGTGTGTGTGTGTGTTTTTCATAGCAATGGGGTTTCACCATGTTGCCCAGCCTAGTCTTGAACTCCTGGATTCAATTGATCTGCCTGAAAAAAAAAAATTGATCTGCCTGTCTTGGCCTCCTAAAGTGCTGGGTTTACATGCGTGAGTCCTGGTCCTGAATTGTTTTTTTGTTTTGTTTTGTTTTGTTTGAGACAGTTTCACTCTTGTTGCCCAGGCTGGAGTGCAATGGCTCCATCTTGGCTCACCGCAACCTCTGCTTCCTGGGTTCAAGCTATTCTCCTGCCTCAGCCACCTGAGTAGCTGGGATTACAGGCATGTGCCACCACGCCTGGCTAATTTTGTATTTTTAGTAGAGACAGGGTTTCTCCATGTTGGTCAGGCTGGTCTCGAGCTCCAGACCTCAGGTGATCTGCCCAACTCAGCCTCCCAAAATGCTGGGATTGTAGGCATGAGCCACTGTGCCCAGCCTCTGAATGTTTTTTTAATTAACTTTTGTGGAGACAGGGTCTTACTCTGTCATCCAGGCTGGAAGTGCAGTGGTGTGATTGTAGCTTATTGCAGCCTTGAACTCCTGGGCTCAAGTGATCCTCCCACCTCAGCCTCCCTAGGCTAGGTGTAGCTAGGACTGCAGGTATGCACTACCATGCCTGGCTAATTTTTGTTTGTTTGTTTTGGTACAAACAGGGTCTGACTATGTTGCTCAGGCTGGTATTGAATTCCTGGCCTCAAGCAATCCTCTTGCCTTGGCCTTCTAAAGCACTCTGGGATTATATGGATTACAGGCATAAATTACCATACCCATTCTAAACGTTTTTTTTTCTTTTTTTTTTTTTTTAAACATGACTACAGGCCAGGTGCAGTGGCTCATGCCTGTAATCTCAGCACTTTGGGTGGCCGAGGCAGGCGGATCATCTGAGGTCAGGAGTTGCAGACCAGCCTGGCCAACATGGTGAAACCCTGTCTCTAATAAAAATACAAAAATTAACTGGGTGTGGTGGCGGGTACTTGTCATCTCAGTTACAGGGAGGCTGAAGCAGTAGCATCCCTTAAACCTGTGAGGTGGAGATTGCAGTGAGCAGAGATCATGGCATTGCAATTTCAGCCTTGGTAGCAAGAGCAAAACTCCAAAAAAAAAAAAAAAAAAAAACTACAACTCAAGGCCTCTTGTAATTATAAAGTAGAAGAAATGAGATGTCTGGATACTGAACAGGAGAAAGGGAGTAGACTTACTTAGAAATCATAAATTAGGGGCCTCCCTGTGTGCCCAGCAAAACATTAAGGATCTATTACTCTGCTGACATGTTAACTTTCTCTAATCCTTATGCTGTCTTTTATAGACAGGGTGATTTCCTTGTTATTCTAGAGCCTTAAAATGTGCATACATTTTGATCTATTGATACATTTCATCACTGGAGATTTATCTTATGGAAATAATTTCAAAGAAGGGAGAGTCTTCTATCCTGCAGCTAGCAGTTCTCTGCTGTTCTGGGCTCTCTCTCCTTCCCTGGGTTGCTCCTACATCACTATACTACTTCTGCCCATACCATTCCATCATCAAGTATATACATTACCCCACAGCACAAGAAGAACAGGCTAGAAAAGAACAGAACAGAATTGCTATGGCAGAATTGACAACTGGCTTACCATTTTGGCTGTTCAAGGCCTGACTAGTCTTCCTGATAAGATGACTTTCTAATATGATGACTCACGGTACTAATGACATCTCATTTCTTCTACTTTACAATCTCAGGCTAGGTTCAAGTCTGATTTCTATCACCCAGTGTGTGGTAGAGGCATGTTTCTCAGAACCCAGAGCCAAGATAAGGAACAGTCTCAATTCCCTCTTCTCTTTCCTCCCTCCTTAACTCTTCATTCCAGGCAAGTCTCCTAGGCAAGTGTGCCCCACCCTTATCCTCAATTTTTTTTTTTGAGGCAGGGTCTTGTCTCTGTTGCCCAGACTGGAGTACAGTGGTGTGATCCTGACTCACTGCAGACTCGACCTCTTGGGCTCAAGCGATCCTCCTGCCCCAGCCTCCTGAGCATCTGGGACTGCCAGTGTATGCCACCACTCCCTGCTAATTAAAAAAAAAAAAATTTTTTTTTTAGAGATGGGGTCTCACTATGTTGCCCAGGCTGGTCTCAAACTCCTGGACTTAAGCTATGCTCCCACCTTGGACTTCCAAAGTACTGAGAGTACAGGTGTGATCTGCCATACTTGGCCTCTTGCTGGTATAGTCTTTCCAAAGTTTTTTCCATGTGATTGACAGGGGCAAGGTCTATGCTTAAGAATGACCAACTGTCACAGCCCGATTGCCCATGGCTGTCACAGTTTTTTTTTTTTTCTTTTTTTTGAGACAGTTTTGCTCTTGTTGCTCAGGCTGGAGTGCAATGGTGTGATCTTGGCTCACTGCAACCTCCGCCTCCTAGGTTCAAGTAATTCTCCCGCCTTAGCCTCCCGAATAGCTGGGACTACAGGCGTTTGTTACCACACCCAGCTAATTTTGTATTTTTATTAGAGATGGGGTTTCTCCATGTTGGTCAGGCTGGTCTTAAACTCCCGACCTCAGGTGATCCACTAGTATCAGCCTTCCAAAGTGCTGAGATTACAGGCATGAGCCACCGCGCCTGGCCTGGCTGTCACAGTTTTAATGCTGAAAGTCCCATGTTCTGGGAAACCCCTCAGTCCTGGGCAAGCTTAAGACTGGTTATCCTACTTCAGGGAAGCACCATCCTACCTCAGGGGACTGGTTCCATGAGAAGAGTCCTACCGGATTTCAGTGATTAGCAATCAACACCATAATGAGTTCTGGAGTCTTTTTTTTAAGTTACAGGGTTTCACTTTGTTGGTCAGGCTGGTCTTGAACTCCTGACCTCGTGATCCTCCTGCCTCGGCCTCCCAAACTGCTGGGATTACAGGCATGAGCCACCATGCCTGGCGAGTTCTTGAGTCTTAACAGCAATATGAGGAACATCAGAGGTACAGCCCAGGATGATCTTCACTTCTGCTGGGCCTTTTTTTTTTTTTTTTAGACGGAGTTTCACTCTGTCTCCCAGGGTGGAGTGCAATGGCACGATCTGAGCTCACTGCAACCTCTGCATCCAGGTTCAAGTGATTCTCCTGCCTCAGCCTCCTGGGTAGCTGGGACTATAGGCATATGCTACCATGCCTGGCTAATTTTTGTATTTTTAGTAGAGACAGAGTTTCACCATGTTGGCCAGGATGGTCTAGAACTTCTGACCTCATGATCTGCCCACCTTGGCTTCCCAAAGTGCTGGGATTACAGGCATGAGCCACCACACCTGGCCAACCTTGTTTCTTTTTTACAGTTTTTCCTCTAGTGTGAAGAGATTCCTTCAAGGCTGTTGGTTTCAGTTCTTGATCTCTTGTGATCTACTCTTCAATCCAAATCAACATTTCCATATGGTAGTTTGCTGTCATACTGAAGCTTATATCCATCCATATATATATATATGTACATATACATACATTTAAAAAGAACAGTTATCTAAAGGAAATGTATCTGTAGAGGTGCCACTCTACAGATTCTATTCTGCCCATAGAATAAGCCACCTTTTCCATGATCTCACAAAGCAGTCTAGCCTCAGCTTTGCAAATATTGCCATTTTCAGATGACAATTTTAGATAAAACTTTGCCAAACTTTCAAGTGTTTTACTCAAAAGTCTCCAGCTTTTGAAAAATGGAAAGTATCTTATAGCAATGAAATTTAGTTTCTTTAGGTTTTTTCACTGCAATTAAAGTTTCAAAATAATGTAGTTATCTGAGTCAAATTTGAATAAGGGCTATATCTCTAGACACTGTGCCCCACAAGCCTCTCCAAGAAGGAAGCTTTTCTTTTTTTTGTTTTTTGGAGATAGAGTCTCACTCTGTTGGCCAGGTTGGAGTGCAGTGGCAGTGGCACAACCTCAGCTCACTGTAACCTCTGGCTCCTAGGTTCAAGCGATTCTGCTGTCTCAGCCTCCCAAGTAGCTGGGACTACAGATGCACCACACCCAGCTAAGTTTTTGTACTTTTAGTAGAGATGGGGTTTCATCATGTTAGCCAGGATGGTCTCAATCTGTTTACCTCCTGATCTGCCTGCCTTGGCCTCCCAAAGTGCTGGAATTATAGGTGTGAACCACCCCACCTGGTGGAAGGAAGCTTTTCTAAAACATGTATTCTGGGAGTGGAAACAGTCATGGAAGACAGCAGAGGAAAGTCTGTCTGACTGTTCCTCACCTGGCTTCAGGAAGGTGGCAGACTGCTTATTTTGTTGTCACCTAGTATCTATTTGCCCATGACTTTTAGGAGGTACCTGGCAGTCCAGGATAAAGACTAATTCTCAGTTTCTCTTGCAGTTAGATGTGGCTGTGTACATAATTTCTGGCCAATGAAATATAAGTGAAAGTGTCCTGTATTATTTTCTCTTTCTCTCTCTTTTTTTTTTTTTTTTTAGGTAGAGTCTTGCTCTGTTGCCCAGGCTGGAGTGCAGTGGTGCAATCTCTGCTTACTGCAACCTCTGCCTCCCAGGTTCAAGTGATTCCCCTGCTTCAGCCTCTCAAGTCTTTTGGATTATAGGTACCTGCCACCACGCCTTGTATTATTATTATTATTATTTTTTTTGAGACGGAGTTTCGCTCTTGTTACCCAGGCTGGAGTGCAATGGCGCCATCTTGGTTCACCGCAACCTCCGTCTCCTGGGTTCAAGCAATTCTCCTGCCTCAGCCTCCTGAGTAGCTGGGATTACAGGCAGGCGCCACCATGCCCAGCTAATTTTTTGTATTTTTAGTAGAGATGGGGTTTCACCATGTTGACCAGGATGGTCTCAATCTCTTGACCTCGTGATACACCTGCCTCGGCCTCTCAAAGTGCTGGGATTACAGGCTTGAGCCACCGCACCCGGCTTTGTATTTTTAATAGAGATGGAATTTCACCATATTGTCCAGGGTGGTCTTGAACTCCTGACTTCAGGTGATCTCCTGCCTCAGCCTCCCAAAGTGCTGGGATTTCAGGCATGAGCCACTGTGCCCAGCATTTTCTTTTCTTTTATTCTTTTTTGAGATGGAGTCTCAGTCCATCACTCAGGCTGGAGTACAGTGGTGCTATTTCAGCTCACTGCAACTTCCACCTCCTGGGTTCAAGTGATTCTCCTGCCTCAGTCTCCTGAGTAGCTGGGATTAAAGGCCTGTGCCACCACGCCCGTCTAATTTTTTTTTTTTTTTTTTTTGAGACAGAGTTTCATTCTATCACCCAGGCTGGAGTGAGGTGGCATGATCTTGGCTTACTGCAACCTCTGCCGCCTGGGTTCAAGTGATTTTCCAGCCTCAGCCTCCCAAGTATCTGGGATTATAGGAGCCTACCACTGTGCCTGGCTATTTTGTATTTTTTTTTTTTGAGACGGAGTTTCACTCTTGTTACCCAGGCTGGAGTGCAATGGCGTGATCTCGGCTCACCACAACCTCTGCCTCCTGGGTTCAGGCAATTCTCCTGCCTCAGCCTCCCGAGTAGCTGGGATTACAGGCACGCGCCACTATGCCCAGCTAATTTTTTGTATTTTTAGTAGAGACGGGGTTTCATCATGTTGACCTGGATGGTCTCGATCTCTTGACCTGGCAATCCACCCGCCTTGGCCTCCCAAAGTGCTGGGATTACAGACTTGAGCCACCGCCCCCGGCCCTTCTTTCTTTTTTTTTTTTTGTTTTTGTTTGTTAATTTTAGAGGAGATTTTTTTTTTTTAAAGTGCCAATACATTACAAAAAAGGCTAATATTGTAAGGATGTGCTCTTTGAGTTTAATTAAGGTCTTTAAAGGCTGGGACTTTTTTTTTTTTCTTTTTTAAATTTTAAGACAGGGTTGGCTGGGCGTGGCGGCTCATGCCTGTAATCCCAGCACTTTGGGAGGCCGAAGTGGGCGGATCACGAGGTTAGGAGATTGAGACCATCCTGGCCAACATGGCGAAACCCCATTTCTACAAAAAATACAAAAATTACCTGGGCATGGTGGCGTGCGCCTGTAGTCCCAGCTACTCTGGAGGCTGAGGCAGGAGAATTGCTTGAGCCCAGGAGGTGGCGATTGCAGTGAGCCGAGATTGTGCCCCTGCACTCCAGCCTGGCGCCTGTTGACAGAGCAAGACTGTCTCAAAAAAAAAAAAAAAAAAAAAAAAAAAAAAAGACAAGGTCTTGCTCCATAAATCAGGCTGGAGTGCATCATGGTGAGACCCCAGCAGTGGTGTGATCATGGCTCATTGCAGCCTCTGCCTCCTGGGTTCAGGATATCCTTTCATCTCAACCTCCCGAGTAGCTGGGCCTACCGGTGGGAGCCACCAAGCCCGGCTAACTTTGTAGTTTTTTTGTAGAGACTGGGGTCTCACCATGATGCTCAGGCTGGTCATGAACTCCTGGGCTCAAAGCAATCCACCAGCCTTGCCTCCTAAATTGCTGGGATTATGGATGTGAGCCGCTACGTCCTACCAAACTGGGACAATCTTGCTCCCTTTTTACACCCTTCCTCTCTGCGTAGCCTCCTTCCCTAGGAGGAGATAAGGTAGACTATGATTGCTTACACTCGGTAACCATACTTGCCGTGATCTTTGTGATTTATTGACTCATAGTTAGCATGTACATATTAATCTGTATTTTTGCTGAGCATATTCATTTATCAACTAAGAGACTACAGAAAGAAGCCATTGTTGTGATGATGAAAATGCCAACGCACTTTTTTTTTTTATCAGGTTCTGAACCCGAAGAGACTTTTGCTTATTATGTAAGCAACACACCTGTGGCCCTAGGCTTTTGAAAGAAAATAAAAAAGCAATTTGTGTCCTTTTTTCCCCCCTGCCTTAAGGTCAGGCTACGTAATTCTGGGTTTTCTGGGCTTCTCTTGGTCATGCTTTGTGAGGGCTAAACTGCAGCTTTTCGGTAGATCGTTCATTTTGTTCTTCAGCCTGAATTCTCTCTCGTTTTCTGTCTCTATCGTTTTTAATTCCCCTCACTGCTCTGTGAGGTAACTAAGGGTCAAATGAAGTGAAGTAATTTGTTCAATTGGGATAAAGAGTGTTGGGAGTCCATAAAACAGTCGCGGGACTATAGTTAGACAACAAAGTGTTATTGCGCTGTGATTTGATCTTCAACACATTCACGAGAAACTCCAGTTGTCTAAAGAACTTTAACAGCCGGCGACCCACAGAAAATGGCAGAAGCGCAGGTTCTTTTATTATCCCGTGGCTTAAGATCTGGGTTTGTTTATTTATGCCTCGGACCCGAGCCGGACCTGGGGTAGGAGTTGAGCTGTTTTTCGGCGCTCAGCTGTGGTTCCTTGAACGATTGCTTGGGCTTTCCTCCTTTGATGTCTGGGGCGTTCGTGTATTCGGTGATCTTTTGCGCCGTCTTCTTGCTTGATGTCTACTGAGCTGCGGCGGCGCCGGGTCGAGGGCTGAGTTATCCGCGAGGCCCTGCGCTCAAGCCACCTTCTCCTACCGGTTGGTAGAGAGGACCGTTGCTTTATTCCTGCCTCCTCCTTGTTTTTCCCTGTGGCTTAGCCCGCCCGCTGGACTGCAAACCGAGCTCCAGTCCGCCTTGCAGGTAGGCCCAGGAGGAGCCTGGGAGGCCCGGCCCGGCATCTTTCCGCCACGGGGTTGAGAAGACCTTGGCGCCGTTGGGTGGGCAGGCTGGCCGGCCGCCGTGACATTGCCAGAGGAGGGGCTACCGGACTGCGTTGAGGGGCGCGGCCGGAGGGGCAGCCCGGAACCGAAGGAGAAGCCGGAAGGAGGGAGAGATGCTGGGGTTTCCCGGTGTGGTTCGTTAGGGAGGAGATGTTGGGTCTAGGGCACCCCCAGTGTGTAGGTAAAATGGCTTTCCAGGAACTGATAGAGCTTTGCGCACTTTGACCCTCCTTTCTTTCTCCTTTTTCCCCTCCGAAGTCTCCGGGTGTCATGCCTCAATTGTACTGGCGACCCCTACTGAGTCCGGCCTTTGAAGGGACCTCTGAAGTAGGTGGAGGCGTGTGGAACAAGGCCCTCTGGCTCTTTTGAGCGAAGTGTCCTGTTCTCGCCTTTTTTGGGTGGGGAAACTGAGGCTGATGTCTGGGGCGTGACTTTTCCCCATATCCCTAACAGATGATTAAATGCACTGTAAGTCACTATTTGTCATTTACCAATTCACTTCCCCCCAGTTACTAGTCAAGCTATGAAAACACTGAGTTGTTTGATCGCCTGTGATTCCTCTTTTCCTAGGAATATATACTCTTAGGAATATAGATTCTGCCACTAGAGCCTTCAGAAGTAAAGGAACCATGTGGTCTTGGCTGTTTCGCTTTTCAAAGTCTGTATCATTTTAGCAAATGTAGCAATGACAGTTTATTTTTGTTTCTTGTTAACCTTGTTGTCTACTTTGTTTCCTGGTGGATGTTGATTTATCCTCCTACTCCCCAGCCTCTTTGGAAATCTTACAACTATGATGTTTGTGGTTAGAGACTAGTAGAGAATGGTCAAGAATCTGAAGGTAAACGCTTTTCCTGTGAGGGTCTGCTTTCTGGGGAATATCGAAAGGAAACCCAAGGAGTCTCTCTCTCTCTCTCCCCCCCACCCCTCCTTTTTTTTTTTTTTTTTTTTGGAAACAGAGTCTCGCCCTGTCGCTCAAGCAGGAGTGCAGTGGCACGATCTTGACTCACTGCAACCTCTGCCTCCCGGGTTCAAGCGCTTCCCCTGCTTCAGCCTCCTGAGTAGCTGGGACTACAGGCGCGCACCACCACACCTGGCTAATTTTTTTTTTTTTTTGAGGCGGAGCCTCTCTCTGTTGCCCAGGCTGGAGTGCAGTGGCGCGATCTCGGCTCACTGCAACCTCCACCTCCCAGATTTAAGCGATCTTCCTGCCCCAGCCTCCTGAGTAGGGGGGATTACAGACATGCACCACCACGCCCTCCGAATTTTTTGTATTTTTAGTAGAGACGGGGTTTCACGATGTTGGCTAGGGTGGTCTCGAATTCCTGACCTCGTGATCCGCCCGCCTCGGCCTCGCAAAGTGCTGGGATTACAGGCGTGAGCCGTTGCATCCGGTCAAATCTTGTATTTTTAGCAAAGACGGGGTTTCATAACGTTGACCAGAGTGGTCTTGAACTCCTGGTCTCAAGTGATTCGTCCACCTTGGCCTCTCAAAATGCTGGGATTACAGGCAGGAACCACAGCGCCTGGCCAGTTTTGTTATATTTGATTAGTAGTTTGGTCACTGCACATACAAAAGTTAAAAAGGCTGTGTAGGCTGGGCGCGGTGGCTCACGCCTGTAATTCCAGCACTTTGGGAGGCTGAGGAGAGCGGATCACGAGGTCAGGAGTTCGAGACCACCCTGGCCAACATGGTGGAACCCCCGTCTCTACTAAAAATACAAAAAATATTAACGGCGTCATGGCGGGTGCCTGTAATCTCAGCTACTCGGGAGGCTGAGGCAGGAGAATCCTTGAATCTGGGAGGCGGAGGTTGCAGTGAGCCGAGATCGTGCCACTACACTCCAGCGAGACTCTGTTTCCAAAAACAAACAAACAAACAAATAAGAGGCTGTGTGTAGAAATCATTCAAATACTGAGATATTTAAATGAAAGGTTAACGCTTTGGGAACTCCTTTTTGTTTTCCTTTTCCTTCCCAAGCTGGAAAGTTTGGGGACTAAGTTTCTTATTTTCATTGGATTCAGTGTCATGATCCTAATTTGTGTCACTTCTTTGTTGGGAAAAAAAAAATCAGCCTTGAGGTCATTCTGGGTCGGGTAAGTTTCTATAGTATGCAGAATCAGTAGGAGAGTGGATTTAAGGGAGTAGAGATTCAGTTCTAGACCTTGAATGGAAACTGTACAAGCCTATATTCTCCCACTATTTTTGTATTCTCATAGGAGTTTTGGAAAGATTACTGTTCCTTTAATTTTTTTGTGTGAGGTCAGCAAGATTTAAATGAAGGGCCCTTAATCATGAGCAATTTCCTAGTTACAAGACCTCAGTGCTCCCAGAAAGGGATTAATGAAGAGCCACCAGACTATCTTTATGTAGAATCTAGATTGGGAAGTTAAGCTAAGAATGTGCATTTTTGAAAAAGTTTTTATAGTAGAAAAGAATGTCTATCAGTGGAAAGAATGTAGAGAAGAAAGCAACATTGTCCACTGGGAATTGATAAGTTCTGTGTAGAATTTAAAGTTACAAGTAATGTATCATTGGGTACTAAAGAATGTTAAATAACAAATGGAAATTGCTGTGAGTGTCATGAAGAAATCTTAGGAACATTTTATTATATTTCTATAGGAAATAATTGGCAGAGGCTTAGGTTTAATTGAGGCCAAGAAATTTGGTGATGATGAGAGGTTACAGGGTTAGAGCTTATCAGTTTATCCCATGCTTTGTGACAGAAGTTCACTCAGCCTATTCTGTCTTTTAGTAAGACAATTCTGGCCAGGTGCGGTAGCTCACACCTGTATTCCTAGCACTTTGGGAGGCTAAGGCAGGCAGATAACCTGAGATCAGGAGTTGGAGACCAGCCTGACCAACATGGAGAAACCCTGTCTTTACTAAAAATATAAAAAATTAGCTGGGCATGGTGGCACATGCCTGTAATCCCAGCTACTTGGGAGGCTGAGACAGAAGAATTGTTTGAACTTGGGAGGTAGAAGTTTTGGTGAGCCAAGATCACACCGTTGCATTCCAGATTGGGCGACAAAAGTGAAACTGTCTCAAAAAGAAAAAAAGAAAGTTCTTGGAGATGATTACAGATGTGAACTTCTAGAACTTGGCCTGGAACAGAGTTATGTAAATCACTTGAAGAAGATTAATTATGTATATTATTATAAAACAATAGATTATTTTTATTAACAAAGTAGTAATTTACTTTTTTTTTTTTTTTTTTTGAGACAGAGTCTCCCTCTGTCACCAGGCTGGAGTGCAGTGGCACAGTCTCGGCTCACTGCAGCCTCTGCCTCCTAAGTTCAAGTGATTCTCCTGCCTCAGCCTCCCGAGTAGCTGGGATTACAGGTGTGTGCCACCACACCCAACTAATTTTGTATATTCAGTAGAGATGGCATTTCACCTTGTTGGCCAGGATGGTCTCGATCTCTTGACCTCGCGATCCACCTGCCTCCATCTCCCAAAGTGCTGAGATTATGGGATTATAGGCACGAGCCACGGTGCCTGGCCTTCCCTCCCACCCTTTTTAAGAGATGAGGTCTCCCTATGTTGCTGAGGATGGACTCAAAACTCCTGGGCTCAAGCAGCCCTTCCCAATAGCTGGAACTACAGGAGCATGTACCTAGCTTACATTTTTATACTGTATAATTTTCACAATATTTTCAGTACGTGTTAAGAAACTTATAAAACTTTTTTTTTTGATCATGTAGCTTTATGCTGCTTATTAATATCGAATCCAAACATTATGGTCCTCATGTATCTTGGGGAATGTTGACTGTTTAGATTGACAAATTGTCATTCTTCCAATTTATCTCTCTTAAAGGAATAAGAGAAAAAGTTTTGTTAGCACAAGGAGGTATCTTTTTCTAAACTATGTCTCAGCCTTGATAGAGTTATTTTGGAGTGGCATCTACATTTTTATGCCCAGTGGTTTGGTTTACCAAAAAAAAAAAAGAAAAATCTTAAGTTCCTTTAATCACAGTCATTCTTGTTTCATTCTCCAATTGTTCCTCATAAACTCAGAGAGAGCTTTCAGTTTCTTAATTTCTGTTTGTACAGAAGTGCTGTGGTACAGCCTGTCCTGTGGTTTGGGGTCATTTATATTTTATCTTTTCCAGCTAATACCAATTTTTTTTTCATAGCTAAAATTAGTTACTGATGGATGAAATTTTTGTGATTAGTTATTTTAGAATATATTTATGTGTCCAGTAGTATGTGGCAGCCTGCCAATGTAATATAAGAAGAAAATAGATTAAGTATTGATCAAGAGAAATAAACCAATAAAAAAAAGAGATTAAGTAATAGGAGATCTGGGTTTAAGCCCTAGGTTTACTAGCTGAGAAATCTTGTACAAATTATTTAAGGAGGCAGTAGGGAAGGTTAGAGTCTTTTATTGAGGATTTACTGTGTTATGTACTTTACATGTGTTATTTCATTTAATACTTCTAGGAGTCCTTTATAGTAGATGTTAATTTCCCCATAGAGTTACTATTTTTCCATTTTTTTTACAGTGAGAGTAAATAATTTGAACAAGATCACGATAGGTATGGCAGAGCTGAGATTCAAATCAAAGACTTTGAATGCTTTTCTGAGTCTAAAGGCTTTGAATGCTTTTCTGAGTCTGTATTTAAAGAATGGAAAAGTAAAACATCCATCATAATTTTTTTTTTTTTTGACATGGAGTTTTGCTCTTGTTGCCTGGTCTGGAGTTCAATGGTGCGATCTCAGCTCACTGCATCCTCTGCCTCCTGGGTTCAAGTGATTTTCTTACCTCTGCCTCCACAGTAGCTGAGATTACAGGCATGTGCCACCACACCTGGCTAATTTTTGTATTTTTAATAGAGATGGGGTTTCACCATGTTGGTCAGGCTGATCTCAAACTCCTGACTTCAGGTGATCCACCCACCTCAGCCTCCCAAAGTGCTGGGATTACAGGCATGAACCACCGCGCTTGGCCCTTCAATTTCTTTTCTTTTCTTTTTTAGGGTATTTAACTTTATAACCAGATTTAACTGTATAACATATGATTTTTCTTTTTTTTTTTTTGAGACGGAGTTTCGCTCTTGTTACCCAGGCTGGAGTGCGATGGCGTGATCTTGGCTCACTGCAACCTCTGCCTCCTGGGTTCAGGCAATTCTCCTGCCTCAGCCTCCTGAGTAGGAGGCCACTATGCCCAGGCACGCGCCACTATGCCCAGCTAACTTTTTGTAGTTTTAGTAGAGATGAGGTTTCACCATGTTGACCAGGATGGTCTCAATCTCTTGACCTCGTGATCCACCCGCCTTGGCCTCCCAAAGTGCTGGGATTACAGGCTTGAGCCACCTCGCCCTGCCAACACATGACTTTTCATATTAAAACTTTCCTAGTGTTAACTCTCTTCAATTTTAAGAATTAGAATTTCAGTTATTGAATTACTGAAAATTCATTTGGTTTTTTTAAAGTCTGGCTATGAAACACAAATCTTGCAAGGTGGCACTTTACAATACAGATTCTGTGGTCAAAAATGTTTTAGAAATACTGGATACTGTCATGCACAAACATGAAACATATTAGCCCATTAAAAATTCTGCAGTAAGGGAAACTTAAAACTTTAACCATGTTTCCCAAAGTTATGTGTCTACAGTACTCCTTCAAGTAAAATGTTCATTTATTGAGCACTGTTCTAGTTATAGATGGCTGCTTACCAAACATTCCTTAAATTTATCGTCTTAAATGAACAGCAATCAATTTTTTTTTTAGTTCATGAATTGGCAATTTGGGCAGGGCTCAGTGAGGAATGCTTGTTTCCTCCTCACATGGTGTCAGCTGGCGTAGTTTGACTCAAGGATGAATGATGAACTTCAGTATGGTTCCCTCATATGGCTGGCAAGTTGATACTGACTGTCAGCTGGGAGGTCAACCAGGACTGAGGGCATAGGTCTCTCCATATGGATGTCTCCATGGGTTGTTTGGGCTTCCTGAGGACGTGGTGGTGGGTTCTTAGGAATTACCCCATTGTCTGGGTCATTCTGAATTGTTTCATCTTCTTGAAGACATCTCTGTTCAAATTGAATTTCCTTTGGGAACAGCCAGTCTGTGGGACCCAGCGTGTGTGTGCGGGGCCGTAGGGGACGCTTCTTGTTTTTTTTTTTTTTGAGATGAAGTTTTGCTTTTTTTGCTCAGGCTGGAATGCAGCAGCGGTATCTCAGCTCTTTGCAACCTTCACCTCCCAGGTTCAAGTGATTCTCCTGCCCCAGCCTCTCGAGTAGCTGGAATCACAGGCTCATACCACTGTCTAGCTAATTATGTATTTTTTTTTTTTTTTGCCAATCAGTTTGAGCTTATGAGGTTGCTCAGGTTAGCCTTGAACTGATGACCTCGCCTTCGCAAGCACCATGACCTCCGGCGGGAGCCACTTTGGACCCCGTAATTATGTATTTTTAGTAGAGACAGGATTTCACCATGTTGGCCAGGCTGGTCTTGAACTCCTGACCTCAGGTGATCTGCCCGCCTCGGCCTCCCAAAGTGCTGGGATTACAGGCATGAACCACAATGCCTGGCCTCCTTCTATTTCTTTTCTCAATTGTTTTCTGTCTCTTCCTCTGCTTTTAGGATTGATAATCTTCACTTCTCTACTTAATTTTTTTTTCTTCATTGTGTATTGTTTTGGTACTGTTGTTTTTTTTCTGAGGTCAGAAATATTCTCGTCAGACCTTGTGGAGCTATTTCTTGATTGTAACTGTGTGTTTCAACCCTTACCTTTGCAGACGTTTGTTCATTTAGTAAACATTTATGACTCATTAGATGTTGGGATACAAAGCTAGAGATAGGTATTCTTATCCTTTTTTTTTTTTTTTTTGAGACGGAGTTTCGCTTTTGTTACCCAGGCTGGAGTGCAATGGCGCGATCTCAGCTCACTGCAACCTCCGCCTCCTGGGTTCAGGCAATTCTCTTGCCTCAGCCTCCTGGGTAGCTGGGATTACAGGCACACGCCACCATGCCCAGCTAATTTTTTGTATTTTTAGTAGAGATGGGGTTTCACCATGTTGACCAGGTTGGTCTCGATCTTTTGACCTCGTGATCCACCCGCCTTGGCCTCCCAAAGTGCTGGGATTACAGGCTTGAGCCACCGCGCCTGGCCCTGGTATTCTTATTCTTATGGAGTTTATTCCCGTGGGGAGCATAGGTATTTGATAAATATTGAAATTTAGACTGAAACAAGTATTCTGAAGGAAATAAACAAGGGCTGACAGAGGGAAGGAGGAGTGAGATGGGCCCTGGGTGTTGACAAGGATTGGAGCCTTCAGTCATGGCATCCTTAATCCCCTTGAAAAATCGGAATCACAGAACATGATTGCTTAAATTTAAGTTTCCCTACTGCCATTACAATCTAAGTCTTCATTAAGATTGCTACATGTGATATTTGTCTGATATTTAACGTATGATAACATTGGGTTTTACATAGTTGAGGATAACTGTGACTTACAAATATCTAGCATGCTTGACTAATGAATTTAATTTTCTTCTTTTTTTTGTGGCAGGGTCTGAACTCTTTGGCCCAGGCTGGAGTACAATGGTACGATGTCGGCTTACTGCAACCTCCATCTCCCAGGTTCAAGCGATTCTTGCGCTTCAGCCTTCCAAGTAGCTGGGCAGGTTCCTGCTACCACATTTGGCTAATTTTTGTATTTTGAGTAGAGATGGGGTTTCACCATGTTGGCCACACTGGTCTCAAACTCCTGACCTCAAGTGGTCTGCCCACCTTGGCCTCCCAAAGTGTTAGGATTACAGGTGTGAATCACCGTGACTGGCCTGAAGTTGTGTTTCTGTAGAATGAGGTGAAGCAGGCCAGGTATGGTGGCTCACACCTGTAATCCCAGAACTTTGGGAGGCCGAGGCGGGCAGATCATATGGTCAGGAGATCGAGACCATCCTGGCCAGCATGGTGAAACCCCGTCTCTATGAAAACACAAAAAATTAGCCAGGCATTGTGGTACATGCCTGTAGTTCCAGCTACTCGGGAGGCTGAGGCAGGGGAATTGCTTGAACCTGGGAAGTGGAGGTTGCAGTGAGCTGAGATCATGCCACTGCATTACTCAGTGTGGTGACAGAGTAAGATTATGTCTTAAACACATAGAAAGAAACAACCAGTATTAGCCTTTCTAAAAATATACCAAAAAGTAAAGAGCATCAACGTAAAGAAGAGTTTACATCAATGAATGGATAAGACAGCCAGTTAACATCAAATGGCAGTAATCCGAAATTTAAATCGCCTAAATCCCCCAATCAAAAGATACAGCCAAAACCCAACGGTATGCTACATCCAGACCCATTTCACATGCAAGGATACACAAAGACTCAAAATAAAGGGATGGAGAAAGATTTACCAACCAAATGGAGAGCAAAAATAAATAAATAAATAAATAAATAAATAAGCAGGAGTTGCAATTGTATCTGATAAAATAGATTTTATTTTATTTTTTTTTTGAGATGGAGTTTTGCTCTCGTTACCCAGGCTGGAGTGCAATGGCGCGATCTCGGCTCAACGCAACCTCCGCCTCCTGAGTTCAAGCAATTCTCCTGCCTCAGCCTCCTGAGTAGCTGGGATTACAGGCACTCGCCACCTTGCCCAGCTAATTTTTTGTATTTTTAGTAGAGATGGGGTTTCACCATGTTGACCAGGATGGTCTTGATCTCTTGACTTTGTAATCCACCCACCTCAGCCTCCCAAAGTGCTGGGATTACAGGCGTGAGCCACCGCACCCGGCCGATAAAATAGATTTTAAAGCAACAAAGATATAGTGGTAAAAGGATCAATGCAACAATAAGAGCTAACGATCCTAACACCCAGATTCATAGAGATTTAGACTCAATGAGACAGAAAATTAATAAGGATATCCAGGACTCGAACTCAGATCCGGAACAAGTAAACTTAAATATTTATAGAGCTCTCCACTTTAAATACACAAAATATACATTCTTGTCAATACCACATCACACCTACTCATAGGTTTAAATGAAATATTGATTGGCCATTATTAATACCCGTTTTTTTTAGAATAAAGCAACATTTCTGTTCTCCCTCTTTTTTTTCCTCTTTCTTCCTCTCCTTCACTCCTTTTTTTTTCTTTCCTTCTCTCAAAAAAAAAAAAAAAAATCAATTTGTAGACCTCTAGATCCAGGTCGGCAATGTCTCTCTCACTGCCTGATTTCCTTCCTTCCCTTCTCTCCCTCCCTCCCTCCTTCCCTCCCTTCCTTCCTTCCTCCCTTCCTGCCTTCCTCCCTTCCTCCCTAAAAAAAAAAAAAAAAAAAAAAAAAGTTGAGCCCAGCGCGGTGGCTCACGCCTGTAATCCCAGCACTTTGGGAGGCTGAGGTGGGTGGATCACGAGGTCAAGAGATCGAGACCATCCTGGTTAACATGGTGAAACCCCGTCTCTACTAAAAATACAAAAAGAATTAGCTGGGCATGGTGGCGCGTGCCTGTAATCCCAGCTACTCAGGAGGCTGAGGCAGGAGAACTGCCTGAACCCAGGAGGTGGAGGTTGCGGTGAGCCGAGATCGCACCATTTCACTCCAGCCTGGGTAACAAGAGCGAAACTCCGTCTAAAAAAAAAAGTTGAAGCAAATTTTACATTTCCTAATTTCATCACTTACTTCTGCTCCCCATAGTAGGCCATGTATTGGTGTATATACCCATAGTATAATGAAGTATCTGAAAATTTGCGGAGTTGGAGAGGATTAATAATAAGCATGTTTGATTTGGAGAGAAAATTGGAGTATTTTATTCTAGGTGACCAATGAAAACAGGGTAGAGAAATATCTCTCTCCAGACTTTTGAATAGCAGCATAATGGCACTGACTCCTAGAGCCAAGCAGCCTGGTTCAAATCCCAGCACCCCTACTTACTGTCTGTACACCTTGTGCCAGTTACTTAGTCTCTCCTCATCCGTAAAATACCATACCGTTGTTGTAAGAACTAAATTAGTTAATATGTATAAAGGATTTAGAACTGCATTAGATGCTGTATAACAACGATATTATTATTATTATAACAAAATAAAAGTTTTCCAAAAGAACAAATGATAGTGATTCTTTTTTTTTTTGAGACTGAGTCGTGTTCAGTTGCTCAGGCTGGAGTGCCGTGGCGTAATCTCTGGTCACTGCAACCTCCGCCTTCCAGGTTCAAGCAATTCTCCTGTCTCAGCCTCCCGACTAGCTGAGACTACAGACACCTGCCATCACCCCCAGCTAATTTTTGTATTTTTAGTAGAGACAGGGTTTCATCTTTTTGTCAGGCTGGTCTCCAACTCCTGATCTCAGGTGATTGACCTGTCTTGGCCTCCCAAAGTGCTGGGATTACAGGTGTGAGCCACTGTACCCAGCTGTTAGTGATTCTTAGATTGAAATTTTGATGCTTTGGGAAACCTTTAATAGGGAATAAGAAATTAAAACATCATATTTGTCCCTCCTCCCCCTCAGTACCCTTCAAATTAAAGTGAAAGGATATAGGTTCAAATCCTAGCTGGAAAAAAAAGGTAAAAAGATGGATATTTATTTTTAATTTAAAATTATTATTTTGAGACAGAATCTTGCTCTGTTGCAGTGGCACAATCTTGGCTCACTGCAACCTCTGCCTCCTGGGTTCAAGCAATTCTTGTGCCTCAGCCTTTCTAGTAGCTGGGATTACAGGTATGTCTTACCATAATTTTTATGTTTCTTTTAGTAGAGAGAGGGTTTTGCCATGTTGGCCAGGCTGGTTTTGAACTCCTGGCCTCAAGTGATCTGCCTGCCTCAACTTCCCTAAGTGTTAGAATTACAGGTGTGAGCCACTGTGTCAGCTTTAATAATTTTTATTATTTTCGGCTGGTTGTGATGACTCAAGCCTGTTGTCCCAGAACTTTGGGAGACCAGGGTGGGCAGATCATCTGGGGTCGGGAGTTTGAGACTAGCCTGACCAACTTGGAGAAACCCTGTCTCTACTAAAAATACAAAATTAGCCAGGCATGGTGGCGCATATCTCTAGTTCCAGCTACTCCAGAGGCTGAGGCAGGAGAATCAGCCTCTTGAATTTGGGAGGTGAAGGTTGCAGTGAGCTAAGATTGAGCCAATGCACTGCTGCAGCCTGGGCAACAAGAGTGAAACACTGTCACAAAAAAAAATTATTATTTTCTATTTATAATCGTCTTTATGCCAGGTGTGGTGGCTCACGCCTGTAATGCCAGTTCTTTGGGAGGCTGAGGTGGGTGGATCACTTGAAGTCAGGAGTTTGAGACTAACCTGGCCAACATGGTGAAACCTAGTCTCTACTAAAAATAAACTAATTAGCTGGGCATGGTGGCACACACCTGTAATTCTAGCTACTGGGGAGGCTGAGGCACTAGAGTCACTTGAACCTGGAGGCAGAGGTTTTAGTGAGCTGAGATCATACCACTGCACTCCAGCCTGGGCAACAGAGCGAGACTCTGTCTCCAAAAAAAAAAGGTCTTTATAATAGTCTTGGCTGGGTGTTGTGGCTCATGCTTGTAATCCCAGCACTTTGGGAGGCTGAGGTGGGCGGATCACCTGAGGTCGGGAGTTTAAGACCAGCCTAACCAATATGGCCAGTCTCTACTAAAAGTACAAAATTAGCTGGGAATGGTAGTGCATGCCTGTAATCCCAGCTACTTGGGAGGCAGAGCAGGAGAATTGCTTGAACCTGTGAGGGGAAGGTTGCAGTGAGCCGGGATGGCATCATTGCACTCCAGCCTGGGCAACAAGAGCAAAACTCTACCTTTAAAAAAAAAAAGTCTTTACTAGGAACAAGAAGCCTAGAAAGCAACAGTGTCTGAAAAGGAGTTCCAAATCTAAAATAGACGGCAATTTTTGAGGATTTTGTAATATATTCAGCAAAACAGGACAGAACTATTTTAGGAAGAGAAGAGTATTTCTTTGCAAAACAGGTAGAAATCATCTATGCAAGTATCTGAATTTTATCATCTAATTGAACTGGTTGGTGTAGGAAGGATATGGGAGAAGTGGATTAAACAAATGGAAAATAATGATATGTAAGACAAAAATCAAAGGCACCAAATAACCATGGTTAAACTTCTGGAAGAGTGAACATATTTGTAACATAGTGGTAAGGGCTAAGACTCCAGTAGAGTTAGGTTTTTGTCTTTGAGGCAGGGTCTTACTCTCTTGCCCAGCCTGGAGTGCAGTGGTGCCATCATGGCTCACTGTGCAACCTCGACCTCCCAGGCTTAAGACATCCTCCCACCTCAGCCTCCCAAGTAGCTGGAACCGTAGGCATGAGTCACTATACCCAGCTATTTTATTTTATTATTTATTTATTTATTATTATTATTTTTTGAGTTGGAGTTTTGCTCTTGTTACCCAGGCTGGAGTGCCATGGCGTGATCTCGGCTCACCGCAACCTCCGCCTCCTGGGTTCAAGCAATTCTGCCTCAGTCTCCCTAGTAGCTGGGACTACAGGCGCCTGCCACCATGCCCAGCTAATTTTTGTATTTTTAGTAGAGACGGGGTTTCACCTTGTTGACCAGGATGGTCTTGATCTCTTGACCTCGTGATCCACCTGCCTCGGCCTCCCAAAGTGCTGGGACTACAGGCTTGAGCCACCGTGCCCGGCCCATTTTATTTTATTTTTTTAGACAGTCTTGCTCTGTTTCCCAGGCTGGAGTGCAGTGGTGTGATCTCAGCTCACTGCAATGTCTGCCTCCTGGATTCAGGCAGTTCTCCTGCTTCAGCCTTCCAATAGCTGGGATTACAGATGCCTGCCACCTTGCCCCGCTAATTTTTGTATTTGAGCAGAGGTGGGGTTAACTGCTTGGTGCCATGTTAGCCAGGCTGGACTTGAACTCCCGACCTCAGGTGATCTGCCTGCTTCAGTCTCCCAAACTACTGGGATTATAGGTGTGAGCCACCATGCCTGGCCTACATAGCTAATGTTAAAAAAATAATTTTGTAGACATGAGGTCTCCACGTTGCCTCAGGCTGGTCTTGAATTCCTGGACTCAAGTGATCCTCCTGCCTCAGCCTCCCA
This sequence comes from Callithrix jacchus, assembly GCF_049354715.1. Classification (NCBI taxonomy): domain Eukaryota; kingdom Metazoa; phylum Chordata; class Mammalia; order Primates; family Cebidae; genus Callithrix; species Callithrix jacchus. Next base: position 111,610,844 of record NC_133511.1, on the reverse strand, counting down.
AAACTGCTGGGATTACAGGCATGAGCCAAAAATTGATGCGCCTGGCAACAATTTTTCAAAATTAGCTGGATATCGGCTGGGTGCAGTGGCTCACACCTGTAATGCCAGCACTTTGAGAGGCCGAGGTAGGCAGATCTACAAGGTCAGGAGTTTGAGAATAGCTTGGCCAACATGGTGAAACCCTGTCTCTACTAAAAATGACAAAAATTAGCCGGGCATTATGGTGCATACCTGTAATCCTGGCTACTTGGAAGGCTGAGACAGGAGAATCTCTTGAACCTGGGAGGCAGAGGTTGCAGTGAGCTGAGATTGTGCCATTGCACTCCAGCTCAGAATGACAGAGGAGGACTCCATCTCAGGGGGAAAAAAAGTTAGCTGGACATGGTGGTGCATGCCTGTAGTCCCAGCTGATTGGGAGGCTGAGTCAGAAGGATTGCCTGAACCTGGGAGATCAAGGCTGGAGTGAGCCATGATAATGTCACTATGCTCCAGCCTGGGTATCATCATTAGCAAGACCCTGTCTCAAAAAAAAATTAAAAAACAGATTTATTTAGCGATTATTGCAGAGTCTGTATTTTTCAGTTATTCATTTGGTAAATGTTTGTTGTATGTCTACGCCTTCAGTAGGCGGTGAGGATACCATAATGTGGTGTATTGTGTACTGTGGCTTTTTTTTTTTTTTGAGTTATGAGATACCCCGTGAGGCCTTTCAGAACTATTCTGTGATTGTGATTCTGTATTTCAACAGACTTTCGTTTGTCTAGCAAATATTGGTTCTGATCAGAACCAGTTCTTATTGAATGCTTTGTGCCAGGTACTACAGTAAGTGCTTTGTGTTGATTCTTTTTATTCTAATTAACAACCTTATGACATAAGTACTGTTATTCTTCTCATTTTATTAAAGTAGCAGTTGTGGCCCAGAGAAGTCAAGCAATTTGCCCAAGGTGTATAGCTAGCAAATGGCAGAACCAGGATTTGCGTCTAAGCAACCTGGCTTCAGATTCTCCTCTCTTAACCTCTAAGTTATACTGATTCTAAACTACGAAACGCTCTCAACCACTATATTAAGACTACAGCAGAAAAATAGATGTCCATGCCTTTATGGAGATTATAGTCCAGAGGAGAGAAAGGTAAAAAATTACCAAATAATTATACTGGTAAACATATAATTACAATGTTTGCTAAACCTATGACAGAAAAGTACAAAGGGATTGTAGTAAGGGAACCTGAGTTAAACTGGAGCTTTGAGAAGTATGTCTCTGAAGAAGTGGTATTTAAACCAAGACTAGAAGGTAAAGGGAATAGCAAGTATGAAATTCCCAGGATGGGAGAGAACTTGGCACATTTGAGAAACTGGAAGAAGATTGATATGGCTGGAATACTGTGAACAGTAAGGGATGGAGGAAAGGGGCATAGAATGAGGATAGAGACTTAGGCAGGACTATGTCAAGGCTTTTGTATTTTTTTTTTTTTTTTTTTGAGACAGGGTCTCACTGTGTTCCCCAGGCTAGAGTGCAGTGGTATGACCACAGCTCACTGCAGTCTTGACCTCCTAGGCTCTAGGATTCTCCCATCTCAGCATGGTTGATGTGGTGAGACCCCATCTCTACAAAAAGAACAAAAGAATTAGCTGGGTGTGGTGGCTCGCACCTGTGCTTCCAGCTACTCAGGAGACTAAAGTGGGAGTATCACCTGGTGTGGGGAGGTTGAGGCTGCAGTGAGTTAAAACCATGCTACTGCACTCCAGGCTGGGTGACAGCAAGGCTCTGTATCCAAAACAACAGTAACAGCAACACCTCATTACTGTGGTACATTGTGGGGAGTGGTTTGGAAAGAGAAGAAATGGGGGAAGTGTGGTTAAGAAGTATTACAGTTTCTTGTTGAGAGTGTCTCTGAGGATGACAAAAAAAAAAAAAAAAGTATTACAGTGGTCCAGGCAAAGATGATGATGGTTTGGATTAGACTGTAGGCAGTGGAGATAGAAAGATTTAGTAGATGTTTTTTTTTTTGAGATGGAGTCTCACTCTATCGTGTGCCACTATGCCCAGCTAAATTTTTTTTTTTTTTTTGAGACGGAATTTCGCTCTTGTTGCCCAAGCCAGAGTGCAATGACGCCATCTCGGCTCACCACAACCTCTGCCTCCTGGGTTCAGGCAATTCTCCTGCCTCAGCCTCCTGAGTAGCTGGGATTACAGGCGTGCACCACCATGCCCGGCTAATTTTTTGTATTTTTAGAAGAGATGGGGTTTCAGCATGTTGGCCAGGATGGTCTCGATCTCTTGACCTTGTAATCCACCTTCCTCCGCCTCCCAAAGTGCTGGGATTACAGGCGTGAGCCACCATGCCCAGCAAATTCAGTAGATATTTTAGAATTAGGATAGGCAAGACTTAATGGATTGGATGTGTGGGAAGAGGAAGGTGTCAAGTATGATTCCAGATTTTTGGCATGAGCATCTGGTAGATGAAGGTGCTGTTTCTGAGAGGGAAACATTGGAGGAGAAGCAGATTTTGACTAGAGTTGGGGTGTGGAGTGAAGACCTCAGGAAGTGTGAGATGCCTGTGAAAACATACAAGCGTAGATATCAAGTAAGTAGTTTTTAGGCTGATTCACAAAAGTGGTGCTGGAGAGAAATCTGGATGGTATTGGTATATGGATGGTATTTACACCCAAGGGAAATGGATGAGATCGTCTAGAGAACAAGTATAGAGTAGGAGGATAAGATCACACTCCAAGGAATTTAAGAGGAAATCTAAGAGATGGTGTTATTAGAGAAACCAAGAGAGGAGCATATTTCAAGAAGGGAGTAATAACTGTACATTGTTGGATTTAGCAACACAGAGATCATTGATGATTATAGCAAGAACAATATGGGAGGAAATTAGGGCCAGAAGCTACATTGAGTTGGGTTTAAGGCCTGGGAAGGGAAGAAGTGGAGATGGTCTGTGTATTTTGATTATTAACATGTCTGGGCTGGGTGTGGTGGCTCATGCCTGTAATCCCAGCACTTTGGGAGGCCAAGGCAGGTGGATCACCTGAGGTCAGGAGTTTGAAACCAGCCTGGCCAATATGGAGAAACGCTGTCTCTACTAAAAATACAAAAATTAGCCAGGCGTGGTGGTACACACCTGTTATCCCAGCTCCTCAGAAGGCTGAAGCAGGAGAATTGCTTGAACTGGGGAGGCAGAGGTTGCAGTGGGCCAAGATCGCTCCATTGCACTCCAGCCTGGGCAATAAGATCGAAACTCTGTCTCAAAAATAACTAACTAACCGGAATAGATCAATCCATAGAGACAATGCAGATTGGTGGTTATCAGGGGCTGGAGGAAGGGTGGAATGAGGATAACCTGCTTAACTGGTAAGTGGTTTTACTTTGGAGTTATGGTGACGTTTTTGCAGAACATTGTGAGTGTACTTAAATGCCACCGACTTGTTCATTTTAAGATGGCTAATTTTATGTGAAGTGAATTTCAGTTCAGTGAATCCTTTTTCTTTAAAAAAAAAAATGCAGCTTGGCGCTCTGGCTTATGCCTGTAATCCCAGCATTTTGGGAGGGCAAGGAGATCGGCTCTTTCTGTGACAAATGGCCATTTTGGATATTTCATATAAATGGCATCATACAGTATGTGATCTTTTGTGCCTGGCTTTTTTGACTTAGTGTAATGTTTTGGAGGTTTATTTACCTTGGAGTATTTATCAGTACTTCACTTTTTTCATGACTGAGTAATATTCCGTTGTGTGTATATACACTGTATTTGTTTATCCATTCATCCGTTTGGGCTGTTTCTGCCCTCTGCTTTTGTGAATAGTGTTGCTCTGAACATGCATGTGCATGGGCTTATTTTCAGTTATTTTAAGTACATACCTACAAGTGGAATTGCAAGTCCCTGTGGTAGTATATTATTGCTATTTTTTTTTTTTTTTTTTTTGAGACGGAGTTTCGCTCTTGTTACCTAGGCTGGAGTGCAATGGCGCGATCTCGGCTCACCGCAACCTCCGCCTCCTGGGTTCAGGCAATTCTCCTGCCTCAGCCTCCTGAGTAGCTGGGATTACAGGCACGCGCCACCGTGCCCAGCTAATTTTTTTTTTGTATTTTTAGTAGAGACGGGGTTTCACCATGTTGACCAGGATGGTCTCGATCTGTTGACCTTGTGATTCACCTGCCTCGGCCTCCCAAAGTGCTGGGATTACAGGCGTGAGCCACTGCGGCTGGCCTATTGCTATGTTACTGTTAATGATCTTCTGACATGTTAGAGATCAAAGCCAATATCTGCAGTTTCCCCAGAGTATGTGATGTCAGAGTTGTTGGCTGGGCTTAGATTGGGACTCAGAATCTCTTTCCTGTATGAAGAACTGAGTTATAACATTCTGGTCCTATTATTTGCATTTTACTGATGGGATAATTGAAGAACAGCATCTGCATGGTTTTAACTTCCTATCATCTTGAGAGCAAGTCAGTGATGGAATTAGGAATTTAAGACTCTTAATCATGTTCTTTGTCTAAGGTGACCCATATAAAGCCATGTTGCATTTACATGAAGCTATTTGAAATGGGCTTCCTATATTTTATAATCTCTTGGAGGGATATTGTTCAGGTGGTGTTAAGCAGATGTTCTCTTTCCATAGAGGATAGGACAAGAGGGAATGAGTTTTAATTGCAACATAAAGGATGTAGATTACATATTAGAGAGAACTTCCTGACTGCAAGATACTGAAATGTTGTTACCAAGGGATTTTATGAAGTATCTTCTCCAAAGACTTTATCTTTCTGGGATCATTTAGGTGTGAGCTTGTTTGGAAATGAGGGAGATGACAGAGATGACTTGCTGAGGTCCCTGGTAACCCTGAGACATAATTGATGGTTAATCAAAGCAATATCTCTGGCTGGGCACAGTGACTCAAGTCTAATCCCAGCACTTTGGGAGGCTGATGTGGGAGGTTCTCTTAAGCCCAGGAATGCGGGACCAGCTTGGGCAACATACGGAGACCCCATCTACAAAACAACAGCAACACCAACATCTCTGGCATTTTCATGAGTATATTTTCAGTTTTCTCACAACGCAATAATCACTAGAGGGCAGGTGAATTGCTCAAGGTTCCTGGTAAAATACCAGATTAGTATTCTAAATCTTCTTGGATTCCGCATCCATATTGAATACTCAGGGATGTCTTTCTTAAGTGACTCTTTTCTTGGCTATATGATCACAGTTATGATTCTTCTTGAATCATAGTGATCAAAGCTAGCATCTGCAGCTTCCATAGAGTGTATGATTTGAGAGTTGGCTAGGCTTAGATTGGAACTGAGAATTTCTTTACTGTTAAAATAGCTTTGGTCCCTGGTTATACATGAGGAAATGGGAACTTGTTATTAATAATAGACCACGACAGTGGATTCTTAATGACTGGTTTAGGTAAGAGCCAGTTTAAAATTGCTTAGGTGAGGGTGCACAGAACAGATGTATTTTTGGCTTACAGTGCCTGGAAAAATAGAAGACTGGAAGATGGGCAAATGAACATTCGATTCTTTTATAGAATATAAACATGAAAATACTCACTTAATCTTCGAATTAACTTGCCAGTTTAAATGCTTAGCTCAGGAAATGCCAAAGTTAAGATACTCAGTACCACAGTAATGTATCCATTTTAAATGTAGCATCTACATTAAGTCTCTCATAAGGGAGATCTCTTGTCTATTACCAAAATTGTGATTTTTGATCCATGAGTCAGTGGCTGGCTGGGAGGCTAAGCTGGGAGGGTGCTATGGTCTAAATGTTTGTGTCTACCTGAAATTTATGTTGAAATCCTCACCTACAAAGTGATGGTATTAGAAGTGGGGGCTTTTGGGAGATGATTGGGTCATGAGGACAGAGCCCTTACAAAAAAGACAGGAGAGATCCCCTTTCCTCTTTTACCATGTGAGAACACAGCAAGAAGGCACTGTCTATGAACCAGAACCTGGTCCATGAACCAGAACCTGGGTCCTTACCAGATAGCAGTGGACTTTCCAGCCCCAGAATATTGAAAAACAAATTTCTGTTTTTTATGAGCTACCTGTTTTTTTTTTTTTTTGGTGACAGAGTCTCGCTCTTGTTGCCCAGGCTGCTGGAGTGCAGTAGTGCTCACTGTCTCAGCTCACTGCAACCTCCGCCTCCTGGGTTCAAGCTATTCTCCTGCCTCAGCTTCCCAAGTGGCTGGAATGACAGGCACGCACCGGCATGGGCCACCATGCCCAGTTAATTTTGTTTTAGTAGAAATGGGGTTTCACCATACTGGTCAGGCTGGTCTCAAACTCCTGACCTCAGGTGATCCACCCGCCTCAGCCTCCCAAAGTGCTGAGATTACAGGTGTGAGCCACTGCACCTGGCCAGTTTTTGGTATTTTGTTAAAACAGTCTAAAAGGACTAAGAGGGAGTTATTAATACCAGTGGTACCTTTAATGAAGGATTTATTAGGTTTATTTTAGTTGAAGAGAGCATTTACTTGTTCACTTCTCTGCTGCCAAGAATATCTTCAGACATATTTATTGAGCTTTCTTGAATTGGCAACAACTGTTAACACTACAGATAAAGAAGAAAGAAACTTAACTTTTGAATGTGAACCATGTATAGGGAGTTTTATATTTACTCTTCCATGTAATATTTTTAACCTGTAAAGGATGAGGAAAAGTGAAACATTGTTTGAAAAAGTGAAACATCGTTTTTTTTTCAAAGGTTATACAGCTGGCAAATGGTAGAGCTGAGATGGAGAAAGCAAAGTCTTCAGTTTTTGTTTTTTGCTTTTTTGTTGCTCTGTCGCCCAGGCTGGAGTGCACTGGCACAGTCTCAGCTCACTGCAACCTCTGCCTCCCGGGTTCAAGCAATTAGTCTGCCTCAGCCTCCTGAGTACCTGAGAATACAGGCGACTGCCACCACACACGGCTAATTTTTGTATTTTTAGTAGAGACAGGGTTTCACCATGTTTGCTAGGCTAGTCTTGAACTCCTGACCTTGTAATCCGTGTCTACCTCAGCCTCCCAAAGTGCTGGGATTATAGGCGTGAGCCACCATGCCCAGCCAAGTCTTCAGTTTTAAACCAGTATTTTTGAAAATATTCTTGGAGGTGCCCAAGAGTTGGCCGTGAGAGTAAGGAAGAGCTTTAGTTCTCCCACTTTGCTTAAGCCAGAGCAGCTCAACTTCAACCTGTTTTACATTTTAGTGTTTTCACATAAGATTTCATTTGGAAAAAGGATTCTGCTTCTTTAGAAAGAGAAACCCTGGAAGACCACAAATTTTAGGAATCATAAAAGAAAGTTAGCTAAATCAATCTAAAGATTGAAAAGATGACTAAACTACATAACTGCCAGTCAGGAAATTATGTCAAAGTTTGAAGTGACTTGATATCACAGCCACATGTGCAGTGCAGTTATTCTGCCCTTAGGAGCTTTGTACAGCAGGAAAAGAGCATGGACTCAGGTGTTTGTTTTTGAGACAGAGTCTCACTCTGTCGCCCACACTGGACTGCAGGGCCTTGATCTTGGCTCACTGCAATCTGAGCCGAGTAGCTGGGATTACAGGCATGTGCCACCACATCCGGGTAATTTTTGTATTTTGAGTAGACAGTTTCACCGTGTTGGCCAGGCTGGTCTTGAACTCCTGATAAGTGATCTGCTCACCTTGGCCTACCAAAGTGCTGGGATTACAGGAGTGAGCCACCGTGCTTGGCCAGAATATGTCTTTTTTTTTTTTTTTTTTTTTTAAGCTAGCTCAGAATACTTCTTTTTAAATCCGGTGGCTACTGGATGTATCTCATGGTAGGTGCTTAGTATGCTTGTTTTTGATGAAGTTAGTCTTTAAAGTGCTATGATTCTTTACTCATAGATGTGTCTGATTGATTAAATGAGAAAACTTAGACTTCATTAAGTTCATTGTTACTGGATTTAAAGCAGTAGCAGTGCAAAGGAACCCTATATAGTGAGTTAAGAGCCCTGGGCTTATGTCTCAGAAATGCTCTTAGTGAGTTTGTAACAATGAACAAGTGAATCTAACTTTTTGAGATACTGATTGATTAATTGAGACAGGGTCTCATTCTGTTACCCAGGCTAGAGTGCCATGGTGCAATCATGGATTACTGCAGCCTTGATGTCCTAGGCTCAAGTGATCTTCCTGCCTCAGCCTCCTGAGTAGCTGGGACTGCAGGTGTGTGCCACCATGCCTGGCTAATCTTTGTCATTTTTTTGTAGAGATGGAGTTTGCCATATTATATGCCCAGGCTGGTCTCAGACTCAGTGCTCAATCCTCCCTCCTTGGCCTCCCAAACCACCAGTATTACAGGAGTGAGCTACTGTTATATGGCACTTTTCACAATTTTACGTTCACAATGATGCCCAAGTCACTTTTAACTTTGTATATCCATGATTTGACAAAAAAGTTAAAGATACTTTATTTTCATTGCTAGAATTTCCAAAATTTACAGGTTATTTTTGGAGAAAGAGCTTTGTGCTGACTTTAGCTGACAAACTTCTGTTCATACTTACTGTGTTCACTGCAGTGATTTGTATAGAAGGACATTGGGGATCGTTTGCTCAGGCCTAAGAATTGAAATTTATGGCTTATAGAATATCAGCAGAATGAAGCCAGAACCACTGTAAGGAAGCAAATGTGAGAGATTATCTGTTGCTTTTGGGAAGATAGCTGGCGTTTTCAAACCATGCCACTTTATACTTCCTTGATGGTAACACTTGCCACATTTCAGTACAGTGGTTGTAGTTACAGTATATTGCAGTGTTGTCTTCCTACAAGGTCTCGGAGGTTGGAGGCCTTGTCTGTTATTTCTACCTCTCTATCCCTCTCACCTGCAGTAGGGCTTGCTGCATAGTGTAGACCTCCAAAAATACGCTCAATGGACAAAAATAGTTGAACCAAGATCAGCAGACATATTTAGAAAATGACTTGTGCCTACATACTTGCTAAATGTATTGAATTTTTTCTGTTGGCATGTGATAGTATAGAAAAACCTGATGGAGGAAAAAAACCCAGTGTTGTAGCTTTAATCCACAGTTTATCTCTTACCGGCTTAAAAAAAATATTAACAGCAGTCAAATTATGGTTTGATGGAGGGCAAGTAATATCATGTTGAGCCAAGGTTTTCTCTGTAAAATAGGAGTGAGCGTGAGCCACTGCACCTGGCCACTTTGCTTTCAAGTTTCCCTCTTGTTGCCCAGGCTGAAGTACAGTGGTGCAATCTCAGCTCACTGCAACCTCCACCTCCTGGATTCAAGCAGTTCTGCCTCAGCCTCCTGAGTAGCTGAGATTACAGGTGCCCACCACCACTCCCAGCTAATTTTTGTATTTTTAGTAGAGATGGGGTTTTGCCATGTTGGCCAGGATGGTCTTGCACTTGACCTCAGGTGATCTGCCTGCCTCAACCTCCCAAAGTGCTGGGATTATAGGCGTGTGCCACTGAGGTGCCCAGCTGTGTTTTTTATTTTTATTTTTATATTTTTAGATAGAGTCTCTCTTTTCTCCCAGGCTGGAGTACAGTGGCATGATCTTGACTCACTGCAACCTCTACCTCCCAGGCTCAAGTAGTTCTCATGTCTCAGCCTGCCAAGTAGCTGGGATTACAGATGTGCACCACCATAGCCGGCTAATTTTTGTTAGAGACAGGGTTTTACCGTGTTTGTTGGCCAGGCTGTTCTCGAACTCCTGACCTCAAGTGATCACCCACCTTGGCCTCTCAAATGCTGGGATTACAGGCCTGAGCCACTGCGCCCAGCCTCAGCTGGGTTTTTCAAGTATAGTTTCGCACACAGCGGGCTAGGAATGGGTGCTGCTAATTGGTTGGGGTTGCAGTCATAGGCACATGGAAAATGGTCCTCATGTAATGAGTCTGCTTCTGGCTAGGGGCTACAGAGGAATCGCTGATCAGGGTATGGTCATCTTGTCATCAGAAGTGCAAAAGTCTGACAAGACATCTTAAAAGGGCAATCTTGCCTGGGCGTGGTGGTTTACGCCTGTAATCCCAGCACTTTGGGAGGCCGAGGCAGGTGGATCACTTGAGGCCAGGAGTTCGAGACCAGCCTGGCCAAAATGGTGAAACCCTGTCTCTACTAAAAATATGAAAATTAGCGAGGTGTGGTGGTGCTTGCATGTACTCCCTGCTATTTGGATGGTTGAGGCAGGAGAATCCCTTGAACCCGGGAGGTGGAGGTTGCATTGAACTGAGATCGCTTCACTGCACTCCAGCCTGGGAGACAGAGCAAGACTCTTTCTCAAAAAATAAAGCTGTGCAGAGTGGCTCACACCTGTAATCCCAGCACTTTGGGAGGCTGAGGCGGGTGGATCTCCAGGGGTCAGGAGTTCGAGACTGGCCTGGCCACCATGGTGAAACCCTGTTTCTACTAAAAATAGAAAAATTAACTGGGCATGGTGGTGTGCACCTCTAATCCCAGCTGCCTGGGAGGCTGAGGCATGAGAATAGCTTGAACCCAGCAGGCGAGGGCCACAGTAAGCTGAGATGGGACCACTGCATTCCAGCCTGGGTAACAGAGCAAGACTCTTGTCTCAACCCCCCCCCGGCCCCCCGCCAAAAAAAACTATTTAATATGCTTATTATTTTTTTTTTTTTATTTCATTTTCTTGACATATGGCTTACTCTGTTGCCCAGGCTGGAATAGAGTGTCACGATCTTGAATCACTGCAATCTCTGCTTCCTGGGTTCATATGCTTACATTTTAGTGGAGTTCAGGCCCCTCTCATAATCCTAAACTGTGGCCTTTTATTATTTTATAAAGGCGGTTTAGTTTTGAAAAGGGATATTATTATTTAAACTATAAACTACATTTATCCCAAAGTTAGCTTGTCCTACACATTTAACCAAGGGCAGTTAAAGGCAAGATGGAGTTGGTTAGGTCAGATCTGTTTCACTGTCATGATTTTTTTACTGTTAACATTTTTGCAAAGGCTGTTCACAGTAGATAGAGTTGCATTGAAGCTTTGCCCAGAAAATCCAGAGAGAATGCCTTCAGCGGGTAGGTAACTCAACCCCGCCCCCCTCTCCCCGTAATCTGTTTCAACTATTAATGTCTCTCATTGTCATTTTAAGACTGTTATATAAATGGAATTATATAGTATATAACCTTTTGTATTGGCCTTTTTCACTCAGCATAATTCTCTTGAGATTCATCCAAGTTATATTATCAGTAGTTCCACTCTTTTTTCTTTTAAAACTAGTCAAGTGAAGCAGTGGGAGTTTTTCTTTTTCTTGAGATGGAGTCTTGCTCTTGTCGCCCAGGCTGGAGTGCAATGGCTTGATCTCAGATCACTGCAACCTCTACCCCCTGAGTTCAAGTGATTCTCCTGCCTCAGCCACCCAAGTAGCTGGGATTACAGGTAACCGCCACCACACCCAGCTAATGTTTGTATTTTTAGTAGAGATGGGGTTTCACCCTATTGGCCAGGTCTTGAATTCCTGATCTCAGGTGATCCACCTGCTTCGGCTTCCCAGAGTACTGGGATTACAGGTGTGAGCCACCATGCCTGGCCAGTTCCACTTTTTTTAATTGCTAAATAGTATTTCACGGGTTGGATGTACTGTAGTTTAATTATTTACCCATTGAAAGACATCTGGCTGGGCACGGTGGCTCACACCTGTGTTCCCAGGACTTTGGGAGGCTGAGGTGGGCAGATTGCTTTGAGACCAGTCTGGGCAACAGGGTGAAACTTTTATCTTGGCCGGGTGTGGTGGCTCACGCCTGTAATCTAAGCACTTTGGAGGCCAAGGTGGGTGTATCACCTGAGGTTGGGAGTTCAAGACCAGCCTGACCAACATGGTGAAACCCCGTCTTTATTAAAAAGAAAAGAAAAGAAAAGAAAGAAACTCTATCTCTACTAAAAAAAAAAATTAGCTGGGTGTGGTGGCTCACACCTATGGTCACAGCTACTTGGGTGGCTGAGGTGGGAGGATCACTTGAGACTGGGAGATGGAGGTTGCAGTGAGCCATTGGTCATGCCACCCACGTTAGCCTGGGCGACAGAGGGAGAAGAAAAAAATAATGAATTCTTCTAATTTTTTTTTGGCTATGATGAATAAAACTGCTGTCAATATTTGTATACAAGTTTTTTTTTTTTTTTGAGACATAATCTGGCTCTGAGCCCAGGTTGGAATATGGTTGGCATGATCTTGGCTCACTACAACCTCTGCCTCTCAGGCTGAAGTGATCCTCCCACCTCTGCCTCCTGATTAACTGGGACCACAGGTGCATGCCACCACACCAGCTAATTTTTTTAGTTCATGAAGAGACAGGGTTTTGCAGTGTTGCCCAGGCTGGTCTCAAACTCTTGGGCTCAAGTGATCTGCCTGCCGTAGCCTCCCAAATTGCTGGGATTACAGGTGCGAGCCACTGCACCCAGATGATACACAAGTTTTTTTTGTTTTGTTTTGTTTTTTTTGAGACGGAGTTTCGCTCGTTACCCAGGCTGGAGTGCAATGGCACGATCTCAGCTCACCGCAGTCTCCGCCTCCTGGGCTCAGGCAATTCTCCTGCCTCAGCTGCCTGAGTAGCTGGGATTACAGGCACGTGCCACCATGCCCAGCTAATTTTTTGTATTTTCAGTAGAGACGGGGTTTCACCATGTTGACCAGGATGGTCTCGATCTCTTGACCTCGTGATCCACCCGCCTTGGCCTCCCAAAGTGCTGGGATTACAGGCGTGAGCCACCTCGCCTGGCCAATACACAAGTTTTTCTGTGAACATAAGTTATCCTTTTTCTGGGTAAATGCCCAAGAATTCAGTTACTGATTTATATGGTGTATATTGATTTTTTTTAATTAAAAGAAAAATGAAAACAGAAGTAAAAGAACAAATTACATAGTTCCTTTTCTTTTTCTTTTTTTTTTTTTTTCGAGAGGGGGTTTTCCTCTGTCTCCCAGGCTGGAGTGCAATGACACAATTGCATCCTTCACCTCCCAGGCTCAAGTGATTCTCCCACCTTAGCCTCCTGAGTAGCTGGAACTACAGACGCATGCCACCACGCAGAGCTAATTTTGTTTTGTTTTTTTTTTGTAGAGATGAGGTTTTGCTCTGTTGACCAGGCTGGTCTTGAAACCTGGACTCAAGCAGTCTTCCTGCTTTGGCCTCCCTAAGTGCTGGGAGTACACGCATGAGCCACCTCACCTGTCCGTGATTTATTTGTGGAGTACTCACACTCTACAGTCTTCTTGCACATAACTTATTTACTGTGATTTCTGGTGCTCTGCTGTAGTATCGAAGCAATAATAATAATGGTATAGTTTTCCTTGTTTCATCTGATCTGTGTATATATTACTATTACTATAAATAGTAATTACTATTCATAGCCCACTAGGAGGCAAATAATGGTTACCTCTGGAGAGGTTAGCTCCTTTTCTAGATAGATAGGTTGAGGCATGGATGTTAAAGAACTTGTCCACGGTTATAGCATGAGTCACTGTGTTCTGACTTAGATTCATTCAGATTTACTAATTCTTTCTCCCTATTCTTGTCTCTTGAATCAGCCCTTTATAATTATGACTTTCTAGGTGTGAGGACATGAAAAGAGTTTTTTTCTTTTTCTATATTTTATAGAAGCAGTAAGTATAATGGTTAGAGCACTGTACAATACTGCTTTTTTCGCAACAGATTTGATTTTGAATCACTCCTTTATTTAGGTAAATCATTTAGCCTCTGTAATCCCAGTTTTCTGATCTGTGAAATGGGAATAACAGTACCCATCTACTAATCATAGTATCATTGTGAGGAAAAAATGAGATAGTGTGTAGCACTACCAAGTGTGTAGCAAATGTTGCTTTAAGTATATGTGTTATGTTCTATCAATTGTCTTTTATCAGTTCATATGTAACTGGATAAATACTGGCATTTTTCTATCATGTACCATGTACTTAAGAAGGCTTTAAGATTGCTCTTATTCTTTTTTTTGAGATAGTCTCACTCTGTTGCCAGGCTGGAGTGCAGTGGCTTACTGCATCCTCTACCTTCCAGGGTCAAGCGATTTGCTTGCCTCAGCCTCCCGAGATTGCTGGGATTACAGGTGCGAACCACTACACCCAGATAATTTTGTATTTTTAGTAGAGACAGGGTTTCACCACATTGGCCAGGCTGGTCCCAAACTCCTGACTTAAAGTGATTCACCCACCTCTGCTTCCTAAAGTGCTGGAATTATAGGCATGAGCCACTGCACTCAGCTGATGGTTTCTTTTCTTTTTTAATTAAAAAAAATTTTTTTTTGAGATGGAGTCTGGCTTTGTCGCCCAGGCTGGAGTGCAGTGGCACGATCTTGGCTCACTGAAACTTCCCACCTCCCAGGTTCAAGCAGTTCTGCCACAGCCTCCTGAATAGCTGGGATTACAGGCGCATGCTACCACGCCTGGCTAATTGTTTGTATTTTTAGTAGAGATGGGGTTTCACTGTGTTAGCCAGGCTGGTCTTGATCTCCTAACCTCGTGATCCACCTGCCTCGGCCTCCCAAAGTGCTGGGATTACAGGTGTGAGCCACTGTGTGCAGCCTATATTTATTATATATTAATTTATAGGAAAAAATTAAGTTTCTCCTGAATTATTAAATATTTTCTCAGGCTCATATTCATAGAAAAATAGAAAGAAATCCTAAACTATTGATTTCTCCCTTTAATCTGCTCCCTCACCCCCAAACATACACATATAGTAGAACCCTTCTCAGTGAATGGCTCCACTACCCACTTGGGACTTAGGCCAAAAACTTAGGAATTACTGTTAATTTCACTCTCACAGCTCGCAGACAGTGCATCTGTAATTCCCTTAGCTGTTTCTCCAAAATATATTCTGAGTATGACTATTCACCTCTTACATTGTTAAAACCCTGGCCCAAATTCCCATCATCTTGTCACTTCCTTGGCTAAAATCCTCTAATAGTAATCCATTACACTTAATAAAATCCAAATTTTATCATGGTCTGCTGGTACCAGCTTGTCTCTGTTCTCTCCCTTGTTAGCAGTGCTCCAGCCGTGTTGGCCTTATTTCTGGCCTTCACACGTATGAAGTTTACTTACTAGGGACCTTAGTACTTGGTGCTCTTCATTCTCCTTGAAATATTTTTTTCACCTGCCACTTTTCTCAAGGCTTGTATTTCTTTCTTTTTTTTTTTTTTTAATCGGACAAATGTTCAATATCCAGAACAATCAAGGCTTGTATTTCAAGATGCTGGTCTTAACTCAAATATCATCTCAGAGAGGCTTTCTCTGGCCACTGTAGGTAAAATGGTGTGTGTGTGTGTGTGTGTGTGTGTGTGTTTCACCTGCCTATTTTCTTTCTAGCCTTTTTCAGTACTTGAAAGTATTATTAATATTTAATTATATAAAAATCACAAACTTTTTGGGGGCAAGAATGTTCTTATTTACTAGGGTATCCTCAGTGCCTAGAACAGTGGCGAGTACATAATATCTGTTTAATAAATGCTTGTTGGTTATGTATCAGTGCTTTTGCATTCCTCTACATCCTTAAATGTTCTTTATTTGGAAAGTTTGGGAAATGGAATCCAGCTTCTACTCAGATTTAAATAACTAGGTTCTTAAATCTAATGCCTTCTTTTGATTGGCTAAGAAATATGATTGGCATGGTAGAGTGGCATCTGGGCCTTTTAGCATAAGAACTCTGCATTTAATAATTTGACTTCTTTTCTTGAAGCCTTGAGGGAAATTTTTTCTTTCCCTATTTTAGTCTGCCAAGAACCTGACCTGGGCTGACTCTTCAGATTGGAAAACACTGAACACAGTATCTACTGAGCCAAGCAAGGACTGGGAGTGTAGCTCTGATACTGTCTGAAGGAAAAGCCTGAATTCAAATCCTGCTTTGGCTCCTGACTCATCTGTGAATCTAGATGAATTTCTTAACCTCTTCTAGGTTTTGTTTTTCTTATTTGTCTGACGAGTAATCACATCTGTCCTAGGACTTGTGAAGATTCATGGGTTTTAGTTCTTAAAGCTTTTTTTTTTTTTTAAACAATATTCCTGCAGTACCTCCAGGGGTTTCCAGGAAGAATTGGGGGCAACGTGGTGCTCTGGGGAAGGAGTTGGACTCTTTCTCAAAGACTGTGCAGAGAATAGAAGGATGCGATCCTTTCTGATTTGAAATCGGCCCTACTCAGCCTGCTGATGTTGTTGGTGGATGAAAGGTATGTTGTTGCCAAAGTCATTAGGTCTCTTTGAGGCAGCTGGTTTCAGTTCCTGTTTCTGGGGTTAAGCTGTTTTTGCCTCTGAAATTTCTTCCATCAGAAGCTACTCTTTTTTTTTTTTCGTTGCTTGCTAATAGGAAATCTTTTGCCATTTGTGTACACTTAAGAGTAGCCTTCTTGGTCTTTTGATAGCTTGGAACCAAAAAATTGAGCTTCAATTTCTTCCTGGTTTAGTGCTTTCCTCCTTGTTCTTCCTTTAGTTTTTAGGAGTTCTTGTGTTCTTAGTGCACTGTTTTCTCCAGGATGATTTGTAGATAAAACTTTGTTTTTTTTCTTCATCCTTCTGAGTGAGGTAAGTGGGAGTAAGGAAAATTGTCAGTCTTAAATTTGAGTCTTAAGGCTTTCTATTTCCAGTTTTAATCACACTTTGTTTTGAGCACAAGCTTTCCCGTGTTTCAGACATTAGGTAGCATCACTGTGAGTTACTTTAGAAAGCTCTAGTAAGCAAAATCTGTAGCAGGAAAGCTGGTGCTTCACTTCTCCCCACTTATTATAATAACAGTAATTAGAATTTATTTACATGTATCTTCAAAACATGCAAAATTGTTAGCCCCTTTGTGATATACCCTATACAGAGGCTGGTCTTATTTTGAGTTTATATATAAAAAAACAAATGCTGCTGCATGTGTGCAGTAGAGGTGCAGGTTCTGTCTGTTGGCAGTTTATTTCTGGAATTTTGGCTTCTTATGAAGAAAGAGACCTTGTATAATTTTAATTGTATTGATCTTCATTCTGTTGAATTATTTGCTTTCAATTTGTCAGGTGGTTAATTAGAGAGAATATACTCTGTGATTCTGCTTTATAATCACTGTAGTTTCCTTTGCAATCTTTCTCTTAGAACTGTAGGTGCCAGACTTCTTCGTGTGAACTCCTGTTTATCATATACTCTGGTTATTGTTCTAACTTGGCTTTTACTTTGAAAAGTAGTAATCTTGTCTTGAAATTTTATAACCCATTTCTTCTAAGATTCTCCAAGGACTTTATTCCTTTAAGATGGAAGGTGTTATTACTTTCAGTTTATGCATTGGAGGAAAACTTGAATTTCAGCAAGGATATGATTTGTCCAAGATTGTATAACAAGCAAGCGATAAAAATCAGTTATTGAAGCTTCTTACTTCTTGTTCGTATCTTTATTTATTAAATCATTGATTCTTGTTATGGACTTGACTGACACCTCTTTATCCCCAGTTTGCAGGATCAGCTTTCTTAGGGAGTAAATTAGGATGAGGTTTTTGTATTCAGCATTCTCCAGCTTGAAAGGTGTAATAGCCCATATTCTTATCTCTGCTCTCAGGGTATCCACTGCCTCTGTACTTTGTTCTTTTTTTCTTTTTTCTCTTTTTTTTTTAATTTTTTTTTTTTAAGACGGGGTTTCACCATGTTGGTCAGGCTGGTCTTGAACTCCCTACCTCAGGTGATTTCCCCGCCTTGGCCTCCAAAGTGCTTGGATACAGGTGTGAGCCACCACGCCCAGCCTACTTTGTTCTTAATATTCTGTGTTTTAAATAAGAGAATAAAAAAATTTTGCTGCCATTTTTGAGGGTTTTTTTTTTCTTCCCCACCTACAGTCGTGGTAGTGATGGATTAGCCTTTTGCATACTTTGTTTCCTGGCCCTCTTGTGATCAATGACATGTGCATAATGAAATGACTGGCTGAAATTAGGTTGCTAATGGTGCAAAGCCTTTTCTTTTCTTTTTCTTTTTTTATTTGAGACAGGGTGAGAGCTCTGTCACCCAGGCTGGAGTACAGGGGCTCGATCTCAGCTTATTGCAACCTCTGCCTCCCGGGTTCAAGCAATTCTCCCACCTCAGCCTCCTGAGTTGCTGGGATTGCCGGGGTGTGCCACCATGCCTGGCAAATTTTTGCATATATATTTTTTTGAGACATAGTCATGCTCTGTTGCCAGGCTAGAGTGCTGTGGAGTGATATTGGCTCAGGTTAAATCAATTCTCTTGTTTCAGCCTCCCAAGTAGCTGGGACTACAGGTGTGCACCACCATACCCAGCTAATTTTTGTATTTTTAGTAGAGATGGGGTTTCACCATGTTGGCCAGGCTGGTCTTGAACTCCTGAACTCAGGTGATCCCCCTCTACCCCGCCTTGGCCTCCCAGAGTGCTGCATTACAGGCATGAACTACCACACTCGGCCTAGCCTTTTCTTTTTAAGGTATTTGATTTGCCGAAATTAAATTTATGACCTTGAACTCATAACCACACTTTTAAAAATTCTAGATGTTGCTGTTTATGATAGTTTTGGGTTCATTTGGGATCTTCTCACAACTCTGAATATAAGCAAATACAAATATTCATTCTCTTCTATGCTAGACATTGTGCTAGGTACTGGGACTATGACAGACATTTTTTTTGCCTTTACAGAGTTTATAATCTAGTGAGGAAGAAAGAGTCCTAACAAAGGCCAGTGTGATAAAGTAAACTTATTTTGAGATATCTTTGGTTACCTAAATTATTAATTTTCATATTTTCTAAAAAAACTTCTTGTTAGAGTATTGAGCAGATAGTGGGTTTTCTGTAGAAAATTCTTGGTATTTGTCAGCTAGATATTAGGTAGGTAGTGTTTTAGTTATCCGTTGATGTACAAAAAGCAACCAGAAAATTAGTGTCTTAAAACATTGATTTATTTTGTCTCATAATTATGTGGGTTAGGAATTTGGGCAGGACTTGTCTGGTTGGTTCTTCTTCCCTGTGTAGCATCAGTTGGGGTTCTTCATTCGTCTGCTTTCAGTTGAGCTAGATTAGAAGGTCTAAGAAGGTTTCACTCATTTGTGGTATCTTGATAGTCTTCCATGTGGCTTCCCTCTCTCCACGTGGTATTTTATCATTCAGGGCCTCTCTGAGTCTTGCTCTGTTGCCCAGGCTGGAGTGCAGTGGCTCACTGTATCCTCCACCTCCTGAGTTCAAGCAGTTCTTGTGCCTCAGCCACCCCAGTAGCTGGGACTACAGGCATGCTCCACCATGCCTGGGTAAGTTTTGTACTTTTTGTAGAGACAGGATTTTACTGTGTTGTCCAGGCTGGTCTTGAACTTTTCACCTCAAGTGATCTGTCTGCCTCCACCTCCCAAAATATTGGGATTACAGGCATGAGCCACTGCACCTGGCCGTTGGTGAGTGTCTTTGGAGAGAATCTACCATAGGCAGATAAGCTGAGGTAGTTATAGAGAATCCTTATTTGGGACCAACTCTGGCAGTGCAGGGGAGTCATTAGAACATGTGTTTCTATTTTTTCCTTAGTGTCATTCTTTAATTTATTCCCTAGTGGTCTACTTTTCTTGACCCCTGAGGAAATGAACATTTAAAAAATAAAGTGGCCAGGCATGATGGCTCCCACCTGTAATCCCAGCACTTCGGGAGGCCCAGGTGGGAGGATTGCTTGAGCCTAGGAGTTTGAGGCCAGCCTGGACAACATAATGGGACCCTGTCTCTACAAAAAATAAATAAAATTAGCCGGGCATAGTTGCATGTACCTGTAGTCCCAGCTACTTGGGAGGGTGATGTGGGAAGATTGAGCCTGAGAGGTAGAGGCTGCTGTGACCTGTGTGTGTGCCACACTCCAACCTGGGTGACAGAGTGAGAATCCATTTCAAAAATAAATAAAGTATGCAGATTTCCAGTTGATATTGCAAGGCAGTGAAACATTGATTGAAGGCCTAATACATGTGAGACTAGACATGAAGCAAGAGAGATAGTTGAGGAGGTTTTATCTCAGGCATTAGAGAGGTTTCTGTAGTAATTAGATACCTAGACTCTGGAGGCACACTGCCTGCGTTTGTGGGTTTGCATCCTGAATCTACCACTGACTGACTGACTGACTGACTGACTGACTCTCTTTGTGCCTCGTGTGCACAGAGATGCTTGTGAGAATTATAAATGAGTTACTTTCTGTAAAGTGCCAAGAACAATGCCTGGCACATTATAAGTACTATGAAAGTGTTAATTACTATTTTAACCATTGTCTCATGGTTTTATTTTACTTTGTTATTTTTTTTGTTTGCTTGTTTGTTCTTTGGGACAGAGTGTCACCCAGGCTGGCGTGCAGTGGCATAATCTCAGTTCACTGCAACTTCCACCTCCTGGATTCAAGTGATTCGTGTGCCTCAGCCTCTCCAGTAGCTGGGAGTACAGGTGCATGTCACCACACCCGGCTGTATTTGTTAGTTTTTTGAGTCAGGGTCTTGCTCTGTCACCCAGGCTGGAGTGTGGTGGCACGATCATGGCTCACTGCAGCCTCGACCTCTTGGGCTCAGGCTGTCCTCCCACCTCAGTCTTCTGAGTAGCTGGAATCACAGGCAAATGCCACCATGCCCAACTAAACAATTTTTGTAGAGACTGGGGTCTCACTATGTTGACCAGGCTGTTCTTGAATTGCTGGACTCAAACAGTCCTCCTACCTCAGCCTCCTAGGGCTGGGATTACAGGTTTTGAGCCACTGTACTTGGCTGGTTTTATTTTTAAAAAGGTGACCAGTGTTAAGATCTTTTATATGAAATGGTTTGGAGACCTCAACAATGGACATTCTCATATTGCCTTGAAGAATTTGTTTTAAATTTAATTTGTCTGATTGTTTACACGGCTTTGTGGCCTAAACTTTGTGTTCTTGTTACCATTTTCTTTCTTTCCTTTTTTTTTTTTTTTCCTGAGGCGGAGTCTCCGTCGCCCAGGCTGGAGTGCAGTGGTGCGATCTTGGCTCACTGCAACCTCCCCCTTCCAGGTTCAAGCAATTCTCCAGTCTCAGCCTCCTGAGTAGCTGGGACTACAGGAATGTGCCACCACGCCTGGCTAATTTTTGTATTTTTTTAGTAGAGGCGAGGTTTTACCATATTGGCCAGGCTGGTCTCAAATTCCTGACCTTGTGATCTGCCCGCCTTGACCTCCTGAAGTGCTGGGATTACAGGCATGACCCACCATGCCTGGCCCTTATTACCATTTTCATTTGAATTTTTCATTACAGAATGAAAGTATTATTCTACTATAAGCATTTTTCATATAGTAAATCTTTTGATCCTTGTAACCCTGTGATATACATAATATCAATAGTCACATTTTATGGATGAGGAAAGTAAGGTACACTGAGGTTAAGTAACTATTCCTAGAAATCAAGATACCGTCATATACCAAGAAAATGATGGAGCTGGAATTCAATCAGCCATTCTGATTGCAGGGCCCATATACACGAGTATACTTTACTGTCTCTAATTTGGATGTTATGGATAACAAAAATAAAATAAACATCACTCATAATTTCTTTGTCTAGAGTTAACCAGTTAATACTTTGGCATATCCTTGGATATCCTTTGCACACAATAAAGACACAGTTAAGGGAATAGTTGGAGTATCCTTTGCACACAATAAATACACAGTTAAGGGAATAGTTGGAGTTTTTCTGCTTCTAGGTGTGTTTGCCTTCAGACTGTGTTGTTGACTGTTCTAAATTTGTGATGCTTTGCCCCACATTCTCTGTACCCCTGTAAATTTAGTCTAGTCTAAGTCAGGCAAGAGCTGTATGGAGTCAGGTGTGGTTGCTGGCTTGGCTTGCTTACAATTTGGACCTTGGTACTACATGATGTCACTTGAAGTCTCCTGAAATTTCCATAGGAAAGAACTATTAACAAAGCTGTCAGCGGTAGAAAACTCTTTGTATTTCTATTCATATGGAGTTTCCAAAGAGTACTAGGGCAGTTTTAGGCCTCTAATTAAAAGCCTGAAATTTTGTAGTTAATTTTCCATTTGGGTGAACTTTACTTATGCAAGTTGTCAAGTTGTCTTAGAATTCGTATTTAAAGGATTTTAAAAAATGTATATCCTCGGGTTGAATCAAGTTATGGAATATATGTTAGTATTACATGGTTGATTTGACTTTTAGACTTTGCCCACATGGGCATAGTGAAGTGGAAGAGAGATGTAGTTCCTCAAGTAAATGAGGAGATTGGATTCCATTTTAACAGCTTATTGAAAGTCTATAGTTTTCTGGATCACATCCTAAATGCAATAGGAAGGGGAAGATTTGGGTATGAATTATTAGTGAGGTTGCAGATACAACTCTAAATTGTTGGTTCTGTTTTTTGTTTTTTATTTTTTTAGATGGAGTCTTACTCTGTCACCCAGGCTGGAGTGCAGTGGCTTGATCTCCACTCACTGCAACCTCCACTTCAAGCAATTCTCCTTCTTCCGCCTCCCAAGTAGCTGGGACTACAGGCCTGCACCACCATGCCTGGCTAATTTTTGTGTTTTTAGTAGAGACAGGGTTTCACCATGTTGGCTGACCTCAAGTGATCTGCCTGCCTCGGCCTCCCAAAGTGCTGGGATTACAGTCGTGAGCCACCATGCCCGGCCACGGTTCTGGTTTTTAAATCACTTTATTTATGTAGAGGGAGCCCAAATCACATTGAATTCTTTTGCCACATAAACATATTTTATTTTCTCTTGAGTACTTCTTACTTTGTTTTCTGGTAACAGCCTTTTACATATTTCTTAGAAATCTGCTATTCTTGGGAATTTGATGTCTCTGAGGTTTCAGTTGGCCCTATTGTTCGGTGAGGGAAACCATAGTGAACCTCAGAGAGGATTCAATAATAATAAAAACAACAATAGCAACGAGATTCATATTTCCACAGCTGTTTTCTTATTTGGAACCTCATAACAATGCTATGAAGCAGACATTTTGATCCTGTTTTTTCTCTTTTTTTTTTTTTTTTGAGAAGGAGTTTCGCTGTTGTTACCCAGACTGGAGTGCAATGGCACGATCTTGGCTCACCGCAACCTCCGCCTTCTGGGTTCAAGCAATTCTCCTGCCTCAGCCTCCCGAGTAGCTGGGACTACAGGAGCACACCACCATGCCCAGCTAATTTTTGTATTTTTAGTAGAGACGGGGTTTCACCTTGTTGACCAGGATGGTCTCGATCTCTTGACCTCATGATCCACCTGCCTCAGCCTCCCAAAATGCTGGGATTATAGGCGTGAGCCGCCGCACCCGGCTTTGGCATTTCTTTATAGTAGTGTGAAAACAGAGCGATCCTGTTTTACAAAGGATGAAACTAAGACTCAAGGAGGTTACATATCCCCAAAGTCAGATAACTAGGAGGTGGAGTAAAATTGCTAACATAAGATAATCATTGGGGAAAAGTCCTGGGTGAAGAAATTTAAAAAAATAAAAGGATAAAAAAAAAGATAATCAAATTGGATGAGGAACCTCTAAATCTAACTTTTAATTCTCATCGCCTTGTGGCATGCTCTCTAGATTAGTAGTTGTTAAATATAATTATCTCTTAGAACTAAATAGAGACAATGTAGAAAGGTGGTTGCCTGCTCACCTTTGGAGAGTGATCAGTCATGTTATTGGGAGTGGGAGTATATGTGTGTGGAAATGGGATGGAATCTTCGCATTTGTCTTTTTTGTTTTTTAGACAGGGTCTCAGTTTATTACCCAGGCTGAAGAGTGCAGCGGTGCAATCATCACTTACTGCAGTCTTGACCTCCTGGGCCCAAGCAAACTTCCCACCTTGGCTTCCCATCCTGCTTGGCTGGCATTTGTCTTAAGTACATATCCTATCCATGTCGTTTTGCTTCCACTTGGATAAGCTTTTGGTGATTGATAATTGATTTTGGGGACTGTGTGATGGTATCACAAAGACTATTCTTGGTAACCTTTGTCTCAGTTTACTTTAATGGACAGATTGGGAAACTTGTTTCTTCTTTCTTTTTGAAAGGGGAATGAAAAACACAATTGACTGGCACTTCCTCCACATCAGCCAGCCTGTCTGACTTCTGTTTGACTTAGCTCCTTTTGTTCTTTACAAGGAACACAGTAAAATCTCTTCTCAGGTGGCTAGTAAGAGTGTATCAGGAGAGAAGTCCCTTATCTTTTTAAAGCAACAGCAAATACTTTTCTTCAGATGAAAGGGAGATTGTATAATTGTTTTACTCCCTCTGCCTTCTTCCCATCAGTAAAGCCTTCTCTTGTTTGAGCTTTTAGTGTGTTTAGGTCCCTGGAAATTGGCATACATGTTGTTTGATAATCCTGATCTTTAGATTTTTATTTGTTTTGATAATGATATTTGTAGAGCTACTCTTTCCCCTTTCTAAATCCTGTAGGAATCTAAGGTTGCATCACAGTTTTCTGAGTCATACAGTATTTGTGACCTGTATTTTATTCTTCCTCTAGAGTAACGGGAGTTCAGAAGGTCAGTTTTTTTTTTTTTTTAATTTTTAGGAATTGGACTACTGCTATTTTCACCAAACCTTATAAGATGATAAATGATTTAATTGTATTTAAATCATATAAATGTGAGAGATTGCACCAGTGTACTCCAGCCTGCTTTTGTATTGCACTGTTAAGACAAAGGGTCCTCAAAATGTTTCTTCTGGACTTTTTTATATTAGTAAAAAAAATTGTAGTAGAGGGTTAAGGTAAACTAATGGAACTGTATTTCTGGCACTTTCCTGGTTAGTAATTAATCACTTATGTGGCAGTTTGACCGAAGGGTAATCCTGGATTCATGTCTAGACTTCTGATCCTAATCCATGAGTTGTCAGGGTTACCAAGGAGATGATTTCCTTCCAGTTAGTTCATCCTTAGCCTATTCAGGAGATTGGCCTGAAAATGTTAATATTTTCAGTGTGTACATATTTATGCACTAATAAGTGATGAGAGCTGTATCACGAGGATACAGGCTAGAATTTGTTCCTTTGTCGTTCCTTAGGTAACTGTGCTGTGTAGGACTAGGAACTTGGAGTTTTCTTACTGTGAAATCTTTGACTTTTACATCTTAGTCTCTAGGGAGAGAATTCCTTCAACACAGGCTGTTAATGATTTTCTTCTGTCTGTATTTGGATACATCTGGTTGCGCACTCTTTAGATTGCAGCCTTTTGTGAAATGTAAAGAACCAATTATGTTTGGCTTTTTATAATAAGTAGTTATTACTTTTCAAAAAAGTGATTGGTGAAGTTTGGGCTTCTAGTAATGATACTTTTAAAAAATTAAAAAAATTGGCCAGGTGTGGTAGCTCACACCTGTAATCCTAGCCCTTTGGGAGGCGGAGCCTGGCAGATTGCCTGAGGTCAGGAGTTTGAGACTGTCTGGGCCAACGTGGTAAAACCCCTTCTCTACTAAAAAGATAAAAATTAGCTGGGCATGGTGGCAGGTGCCTGTAACCCCAGCTACTTAGGAGGCCGAGGTAGGAGAATTGTTTGAACCCAGGAGATGGAGGTTGCAGTCAGCCAAGAATGCACCACTGCACTCCAGCCTGGGCAATACAGTGAGACTCTGTCTCAAAAAAAAAATTTTTTTTTAAGTGAAAAGAAAAATAGGAAATTGCCTATTGAAATTATTAAATCATCAATAATGCCACCACTCAAAGATAACCATGGTTAGTATTTATTATATTTCTTTTGTATCATTTTTCTCCAAAATATTTTTTATACAAAGTTGGGATTATACTGCATATAGAATTTTGTGTTCTTTTTTCACTTAACATGTATTTATCGCATAATTTATTTTTTTGAGACAGAGTCTCACTCTCACCCAGGCTGGATTACAGTGGCACTATCTCTGTTCATTACAACTTCTGCCTCCTGGGTTTCTCGTGCCACAGCCTCCCAAGTAGCTGGTATTACAGGTGCGCACCATCAGGCCCGGCTAATTTTCGTAATTTTAGTAGAGATGGGGTTTTGCCATGTTGGCTCGGCTGGTCTTGAACTCCTGACCTCAAATGATCTGCCTTCCTCAGCCTCCCAAAGTGCTGGGATTTTAGGAGTGAGTCACCATGCCTGGCCTCATTTAATATGGTTTTTTTTTTTTTTTTTGGGTCAATTAATTAATTATTTTTGAGACAGAATCTCACTCTATTGCCCAGGCTGGGGTGCAGTGGTTTAATCTTGGCTCACTGCAGCCTCCATCTCCCAAGTTCAAGCGATTCTCCTATCTCAGTCTCCCCTGCAGCTGGCATTACAGGTGCCTGCCACCACGACCAGATAATTTTTGTATTTTCAGTAGAGATGGGGTTTTGCCGTGTTGACCAGGCTGGTCTCAAACTCCTAACCTCAGGTGATCCTCCTGCCTTGGCCTCCCAAAGTGCTGGGATTATAGGCGTGAGCCACCATGACTAATGTTGTTTAATATTTTAAACATAATTTTTGATAAAGGTAACAGTTACCTATTTAGACCTAACCTGCTGTTTGCAGGAAATAAAAGGTATAGAGAGACAAGCTAAATGATGCTATGAGGAAGCAATCAGGTGAGTCTAGGATGTAAGGCATTCTAATAAGTCAACTCTCATGGTCTTTTAGAAAAGCTAGTGTCAGACAGGTGTAGTGGCTTATGCCTGTATCCCAGCACTTTGGGAGGCTGAGGCGGGTGGATCACCTGAGGTCAGGAATTTGAGACCAGCCTGGTCAACACGACAAATCCCCATCTCTACTAAAAATACAAAAATTAGCCGGGCCTGGTGGCAGGTGCCTCTAATTACAGCTACTTGGGTGGCTAAGGCAGGAGAATTGCTTGAACCGAGGCGGAGGTTGCAGTGAGCCGAGATTACACTGTTGCACTCCAGCTTGGGCCACAGAGCGAGACTCTGTCTCAAAAAAGAGAGAGAGAAAAAAGCTAGTGTTATAAATAACACAAAGCAAAACTTGGAGGCCATTCTGGAATAAAGGAGACTAAAGAGACGTAACATCCAAAGACATCAGTTGTATTTTAATTAGATTCTGGATTTTTTTTTTTTTTTTTTGGAGAGAGGAAGTATCACTCCATCACCAGGCTGGAGTGCAGTGGCGAGATCTCGGCTCACAGCAACCTCCACCTCCCAGGTTCAAGCGATTCTCCTGCCTCAGCCTCCCAAGTAGCTGTGACTATAGGCGTGCACCACCATGGCCAGCTAATTTTTGTATTTTTAGTAGAGATGGGGTTTCACCATGTCTCTTGACCTTGTGATTTGCCTGCCTCAGCCTACCAAAGTGCTGGGATTACAGGCGTGTGCCACCGTGCCTGGCCAGATTCTGGATTTTTTTTTTTTTTAAGTCAACCATAAATGACATCTTTTAGGCAACTGGGAAAATTCAAATGAGAACTGAAGTATTAGATGATAATTGGGGTATAGTAAGGATATTGTGGTTATGAGGCAGAACATCCTTCTTCCTAGGAGGTGCATAATGAAATAAATATGCAGGGTTAAAATATCTTGATACCTAGTGAAATAATTCCAAAATTATAAAAAGAAAATACAACCAAAAAACTAAATATAGCCATATCTCTATCCATGGAGGTAAATTTGGCAAAATATTAACAATTCTTGAGTCTAGGTGGAGAATAGTATATGTTTATTTTACTGTTTTTTCACCTTTCCTATATTTTTGAAAACATTCATAGTGGAATTGAAGAAACAACACCACAATGGATAACGTTGTACACACGTAGATATTGTTTTGAAATACAATTTTATCAGGCCACATAATCCATTGTATGGACCACAATTTGTTCTTTAATCATTGCACTTGTGTGTATTGTGCAGCTAGTTGACATTTTAGTAGAATTTTAACTTGTGATGAAGTTTTCTGCTTGTAAGTCTTGTGGTAGGTGAGAAAAAGAACCTGATTTTTTTTTTCCTTCCTTTTCCTCTCTATCCTCTGCTCTGGATCTTTAGTGGAGAAGAAAAAATGAGTGAGAAAGGTACTCCAAATAATCATCTTCTTCTTCTTCTTTTTTTTTTTTTTTTTTTTGAGACAGAGTCTCATTCTGTTGCCCAGCCTGGAGTGCAGCGGCGTGATCTCAGCTCACTGCAACCCCCACCTCCTGGGTTTAAGCGATTCTTCTGCCTCAGCCTCTTGAGTAGCTGGGACTACAGGTGCCTGCCACCACACTTTGCTAATTTTTGTATTTTAGTAGAGGTGGGGTTTCACCATGTTGGCCAGCCTGTCTCGAACTCCTGAGGTCAAGCAGTCCACCCTGCTTGGCCTCCCAAAGTTCTGGGACTACAGGTGTGAGCCACTGTGCCTGGCCTGATCTTTCTTTAGACATAAGGTTGAACTATGGAGAATATGAGAGTATGAAATACTTTTGGAAGAAAAATTCTGGGAGAAGGGTCTTTTCTGAGAAAGTGTCATTAAATAGGAAAATAATAATTTCCCTTTTGAGCTAGAGTTGTATTTGCAATGCGAAGCTTTTCTTGTTGCAGAATAGACGTTCTTTGACATTATTCTCTATTCTTTAGATTTCCATGAGGACAACTTACAAGGACCTGTATGGCCTTATTTTAGCTGCTTCAGTGTGTTGGAGCTATTACTTGCTCCTTCATTTCCTGGGCCTGGTGTGACAGTGGCTACTGAGCACTATGAAGGTTGTCCCGGAAAAGAATGCTGTCCGGATACTCTGGGGGCGAGAACGGGGTGCTCGGGCCATGGGAGCTCAGCGGCTTCTGCAGGAGCTGGTGGAAGATAAAACCCGGTGGATGAAATGGGAGGGCAAGGTGAGGAAAATGGCTGTTTTTAACATGGGATTTGTACTGGTGATGGTAGAATGAGACCTTAGAATGGGTTAACAGCAGAGGGTTGGGATATATTTATCTTGTGTGGGAGGGTTGACATATCTGACTTAGGGAGTTGTTTGTAAATTTGAAAGAATTTATGCGCTAGAAATATCTTTTTCCTTTAGAGCTAGACAGTTTTCCTAAAGGTAATTTAAGTTTATCTCTCAGTTTGTAGCTTGATCATTGTCCCCAGTTTTTAAGCCTATACTGTGTATACGAATCTAGATTGGTTAATGTGCTTTTGAGATAGGGTGAACCATAGTTTATAAATCATGCATTTTAATTTTTTTTTTTTTTATATGTCTCCCAGAGAGTAGAACTGCCGGATAGTCCACGCTCTACCTTCTTATTGGCCTTCAGCCCAGACAGGTACTTAGTACTTACCTATAACTTAACCATAAGATTTGTGATAGCAGTGCTTTCTGTATATTTGGCCTGGCTTGATGTGCCAAGTCAGTCCCTAAAGGCTTTCTGAAGTACTGTATAAACAGAGCTTTGGCCATGTGTCAGAAAGGGAAAGAAAGTAGATAAGCAATGCTAACCTAAAAAATAATGAGAACAAGCAACGGAAACTGAACATTGACAGGATCAAAACTTGGAAAGTTTCTTAATAACAGTCTTTTGCCTGTGTGATACAGCTCACCAGTGGCATGATGGTTTTTCCAGTTGGAAAAAATACTTTCTTTTTTTTTTTTTCAAGATGGGGTTTTACCATGTTGGTCAGGCTGGTTTTGAACTCCCGACCTCAGGTGATCTGCCTGCCTTGGCCTCCAAAGTGCTTGGATTACAGGCGTGAGCCACCACGCCTGGCCGGAAAAAATTTTCTGAATGTGGCATGTGTCATTTGGGGATAGTATTGACAAGCCAAAAGACTTTAATGATCAGAATATTTCTGTTTGTAGATATACTGCCTAATGTGCAAAGCTTAGTGTCTTTCATGTTGG
Organism: Callithrix jacchus; assembly: GCF_049354715.1. NCBI lineage: Eukaryota > Metazoa > Chordata > Mammalia > Primates > Cebidae > Callithrix > Callithrix jacchus. Next base: position 111,581,145 of record NC_133511.1, on the reverse strand, counting down.
GATGGGCAGTAGTATCAATATGCTTTGTTGTCCAAAGTTGATAAGGTTGGTTACCCTTCCACATGCTTCTGAATTCAGTTCTACTCTTTGGTTCTCCAGGACTCTCTTAGCCTCCACCCATGTGAATCATAATATCTATATTACGGAGGTGAAGACTGGGAAATGTGTTCATTCCCTGATTGGACACCGCCGTACCCCATGGTGTGTCACTTTTCACCCCACCATCTCAGGCCTTATTGCTTCTGGCTGCCTAGATGGGGAGGTTAGGATTTGGGATTTACACGTGAGTATATCCTTAAGATGCCTTTTCTTTTGGTATTCTATTTTTATTAATTTTTTTTTTTGAGTCAGAGTGTCCCTCTGTTGTCCAGGCTGGAGTGCAATGGCACAATCTCCACTCACCGCAACCTCTGCCTCCTGGGTTCAAGCGATTCTCCTACCTCAGCCTCCCGAGCAGCTGGAATTACAGGCATGTGCCACCATGCCCGGCTAATTTTTCTATTTTTAGTAGAGACAGGGTTTCACTATGTTGGCCAGGCTTGTCTCGAATTCCTGACCTCAGGTAATCTGCCCACTTCAGCATTCCAAAGTGCTGGGATTACAGGTGTAAGCCACTGTGCCTGGTTTCTTCTGGTATTCAGAGACTTGTTTACCATTGGGTTCTCTAGAAGAGCCTAGCCAGGTTCTTAGGACTACATCTGTATGTATTGTGGTAGACATTGCCCATTTAATTCATAGGAAGGCTAGGTCACTGTGTTTCACTCTTTTTTTTTGGCAATAGCTTAAGCATACCCTGAGATTGTCTTCCATTCTAAGATGAACACCTACTTAATGCTTCCTTTGGCCCACTGTGAACAGGAGGCTCTAAGATATGTTCAGGATGGATTTCTGTTGTCTTAGGGCAAAGACTGTCCTGTACTCTTATCATGATCATCAAAGCAATATCCTCTCTGTCCTAGTAATTGTGTAGTGGATCATCCTGCACTATGTTGCACACCAAGCTTGAGTTTTCTCAGGCTTTAGATATAGGAACTGTGGGCTGGGCACCATGGCTCATGCCTATAATCTTAGCATTTTGGGAGGCCAAGACAGGTGGATTGCTTGAGTTCAGGAGTTTGATACCAGCCTGGGAAAGATACTATACCAAAAATGTTATATGCAAAATTATACAAAATTAGCTGGGCATGGTGCCATGCACCTGTGGTCCCAGCTACTTGGGAGGCTGAGGTGCGAGGATTGCTTGAGCCCAGGAGGCAGAGGTTGCAGTGCACTGAGATAGTGCCATTGCACTCTAGCCTGGGTGACAGAATGAAATCCCTTCTCAAAAAAAGAAGAAAAAAAAGACATAGGAGGATCTAAAAAAAAGAAAAAATAAGAACTGTGTATATATGCTTGTAGATTGTGAATGATTTGAAGAACTGAGATGATTATATAGTATTTGTCTGATAAAGTGTGACATTGCCAGATCACTGATCTTCAACATCTTTTTACAGAGGATATATTTAAAGTAGGCCCTATATGTAGTCATTTTACCTTAAATGGACCTTTCTTGAAATTGACTTCCCAGTCTGTTGGCAGCTTGTAACCTGAAAATATCTGGAATTGGTGCATTTGCAGGGTGGCAGTGAAAGCTGGTTCACAGATAGCAACAATGCCATTGCCTCCCTGGCTTTTCACCCTACGGCTCAGCTCCTGTTGATTGCCACTGCCAACGAGATTCACTTCTGGGATTGGAGTCGACGGGAGCCCTTTGCTGTGGTGAAGACAGCTAGTGAGATGGAACGGGTCCGGTGAGTGCTCTGCCCCATCAACATTATCTGATACAGGACTGACATGATAGAGGACATTCTACTGGCTGTCACCTTGGAAGACAGGTTGTTATTCCTGCTCAGGGCAGGTTGTCATCCTCAGCTCCTCCTATTTTTTTTTTTTTGAGACAGAGTCTCAGTCTGTCACCCAGGCTAGAGTGCAGTGGTGCAATTTCAGCTCACTGTAATCTCTGCCTCCTGGGTTCAAGTGATTTTCGTGCCTCAGCCTCCTGAGTAGCTGGGATTATAGGCGCTCACCACCACACCCGGCTCATTTTTTTGTATTTTTACTAGAGACAGAATTTTACCATGTTGGCCAGACTGGTCTTAAACTCCTGACCACAAATGATCTGCCTGCCTCAGCTTCCAAAGTGCTGGGATTACAGGTGTGAGCCACCCTGCTTGCCAGCCCCCACCTTTTTCTTTCTTTTTTTTTTTTTTTTTTTGAGAGACAGGGTCTTGCTCTGTTACCCAGGCTGTAGTACAGTTGTGCAGTCATGGCTTACTGCAGCCTTAACCTCCTGGGCTCAAGAAATTCCCATCTCAGTCTTAGGAGTATCTGGGACTACTATGCAGCCACTCTCAACTAATTTTTAAATTTTTTTATGGAGATGGGGATGGGTCTCACTGTGTTGCCCAGGCTGGTCTTGAACCCCTGGCCTTCAGTGATCTCCTGCCTTGGCCTCTCAAAGTGTTGGGATTATAGGTGTGAGCCACTGCACCTGGCCTCCTCCCAATTTCTAAGCAGCTGGCTAATCAGCTGAGAGACATTCATTTTGTTCATTTCAGCTTTCCTTATTGGCCTGATCTTCTGGTCTTTGGAGACCAGGGCCATTAGACTCTCTTTTAGTTTCCAAGCTAACTGTGTTTGGGATAGTCCTACTTTGGGAAAACTTGAAAGAATTTTGGGTGGTATTTTAGATAGCTCGGTGGGTTGTCTGTGTTTATCAAACTGGAGAGATGGAGATGTAAGCATGTAATTGACATTTATTTAGTCCTCAAGATCAAAACATATTTATCTGTATTAAAGTTGATGTATTGTGTTTCTTTGGTCCTCTTGGATTTGCAGTTGAATACAGGCTAATTTTCTGGTTTCAGCTATGTTATTTAAGACTGGGACTGTTCATTGCCACTAAGATTCATGCTTCTTGCTAGTGTAGCTGCCATTTGAGGGAAGAACTGATCCTGTGGCAGAGATGAGAGCATTATATGCTCTACTGTTAGGATGGGCTCTTGTATTTGAGCAAATGTGTGCTTAATGTAGGTGTTTCCTGGCACGGAAACCCTAGGTGTTTTTCATGTGAAATCATTATTTTTGTGATATACATTCCTTTACTCTGGCAAGAAGTATTGAGCATTACTGTTTTAGCCTCTTTGAAAGTTTTGAAAGTCTTGAATGAAGTGGATACCTGAGTGATACCACAGTTACCAGTAATGATTGCTATAAATTCGAATACAAGTTTCCTCTTCTCAGTTAACATAATTTCTCTATGCCTGTCTTTGTTTCTTCTTTTGTGATTTCAGTCTGGTGAGATTTGATCCACTTGGACACTACTTACTCACAGCAATTGTTAACCCCTCTAATCAACAGGTAAGTTAGTCGAGCAGTTCCAACTTCAGCTAAACTGTGAGTTCTTTTCTTAACTAGTATTCCAATTCTGATTCTATTGGATTTTAATTCTCAATACCCAAGTCTTTCTTTCCACTTAAGATTTAAAACTAGCTTTAGACTGTATGTTCAGAGTTACAGCCATAATCTTGACAGGAGAGTCGATTCTGAAACCCTCCAGCGATCGCCTCATTAGAAGTAACCCTTATCATCACTAGACAGTGTTGGATAGCTTGTCACTCATGTGCCTCTGGCTGGTTGACATTTTGCTTCCCCTCACTGCTTCTATGTCATAGGGAGATGTCTTTTGTAAGACAGTTGGTTTGTCAGCTCTACTCATTCAGATATACTGCTAATTGGGAGTGGAAAATTTAATACCATGTGATTATTCTGAATCTGAAGCCAGTTGTTAGTGCTGCAGGGGTAGAGAGGTGTGTCCTATCTGTGAACATCATATTCCTTGGATGATTGTCAGTGGTTAGTTTTTCTTGATTTACTTGGAGGTTCTACTTAACTGCCTTGCTCTACCCCCTGCCCCATGCTGGTCCACGCTGCAGGGTGATGACGAACCAGAGATCCCCATAGATGGAACAGAATTATCCCACTACCGTCAGCGTGCCCTCCTGCAATCACAGCCAGTTCGCCGGACGCCTCTCCTCCACAATTTCCTGCACATGCTGTCCTCCCGCTCCTCTGGCATCCAGGTGGGAGAGCAAAGCACAGTGCAAGATTCTGCTACCCCCTCACCCCCACCGCCTCCCCCTCAGCCCTCCACGGAGCGCCCCAGGACTTCCGCTTACATCAGGCTCCGACAACGGGTCAGTTACCCCACAGCTGAGTGCTGCCAGCACCTTGGGATCCTGTGCCTTTGCAGCCGCTGCTCTGGCACTCGAGTTCCTTCCCTCTTGCCACACCAGGACAGTGTCCCCCCTGCTTCTGCCAGAGCTACTACCCCTTCCTTTTCTTTTGTACAGACCGAGCCCTTCCATCCCCCGGAGCAGGCCTCGTCAACGCAGCAGGACCAGGGCCTCCTGAACCGGCCGTCTGCCTTCAGTACAGTCCAGAGCAGCACTGCCGGCAACACGCTCCGCAACCTCAGTCTGGGTCCTACCCGCCGCTCTTTGGGAGGGCCTCTGTCTAGCCACCCTTCTAGGTATCACCGAGAAATAGCTCCTGGGCTGACAGGATCTGAGTGGACCCGGACAGTACTCAGTCTGAACTCCCGCTCTGAGGCGGAATCCATGCCCCCACCCAGGACCAGTGCCTCTTCGGTGAGTTTGCTGTCTGTGCTGAGACAGCAAGAAGGTGGCTCTCAGGCATCTGTGTATACTTCAGCCACAGAAGGGAGGGGTTTTCCAGCATCAGGGTTGGCAACCGAGTCAGATGGAGGGAATGGCTCCAGCCAAAACAACTCAGGCAGTATTCGCCATGAGCTTCAGTGTGACCTGAGACGCTTCTTTTTGGAGTATGACCGGCTTCAGGAGCTGGATCAGAGCCTGAGCGGGGAAGCTCCCCAGACCCAACAGGCCCAGGAAATGCTCAACAATAACATTGAATCTGAGAGGCCAGGCCCTTCCCACCAGCCCACCCCACACAGCAGTGAGAACAACTCCAACCTGTCCCGTGGCCACCTGAATCGCTGCCGTGCTTGCCACAATCTCCTGACCTTCAACAACGATACCCTGCGCTGGGAAAGAACCACACCTAACTACTCCTCTGGCGAGGCTAGCTCCTCCTGGCAGGTCCCCAGCTCCTTTGAGGGTGTGCCATCGAGTGGCAGCCAGTTGCCACCTCTTGAGCGGACTGAGGGCCAAACGCCCAGCTCCAGCAGGCTGGAGTTGAGCAGCTCTGCTAGTCCGCAGGAGGAGAGGACTGTGGGGGTGGCCTTTAACCAGGAGACAGGCCACTGGGAAAGAATTTATACCCAGTCCAGCAGATCTGGAACTGTGTCACAGGAGGCCTTACATCAGGATATGCCTGAGGAAAGCTCTGAGGAGGATTCACTCAGGAGGTAAGCAGTTGCTTTCCTGTCTTCTGCATCCCTTGCTTTTCTCCTTGTATAATTTCCTGCAGTCCTATAGATGTTGTGGCTGTATCTGGAGTGTCTGAGACCCACGCATCTGCTTCTGATCTCCTCATTGCTTTTTCTTGGAAAATCTTGCTCCGGTGGCAGAGATAGGATAGGGCCTAGCAGTATGAGTCAGTTGGCTGTGCTAGCTCTATTTCTGGCTAAGCTCAAGGTTCTGGCTTTAGCCTTGAAAGGAGAGTGTAGATTAGGTTAGAGAGGCATGAAGAGATGGAAGCATTGACTTTCTCTGCCCGGCTTTTTGACCTTCTTGAGACATAGTATGTGCAGGACTACTTATTGTGAGACAAAACAATGTCCCAGAGTGCCCAGGAGTAAGTAAAAGAGAACCCTGCATGTTACAGATTAGTATATTGGCTCTTCGCTGATTGTGTTGGTTTGGACAACTGAGTTCATTTCCTCATCCTTATCTTTTGGAACACTGCAGTTTAACAAAGGGAAAAGAAAAAAATTGTGTATATATATATATATATGTATATGTGTGTGTATGTATGTCAAGAAAAGTTCCAGTTTTTTAAGAGATACTTGTTTTTGGACAGCATATTAGTTGCTCAGTTGAGATTCTCTGAATGGATATTCCAGATGGACATTCACCTTGGGGTGGAGAAGAATAATTCATGGAAGGAAGGACTCTCCATACTCAGATTGGCATCCTAGCCAACTCTTTGATGGAAGAAACAGAGTGGGTGTAGTTGACCACCCACCACATGTTCCATGTATGGCTATGTGCGCATCTATCTTGATTTATTAGGGACTTCTTTCTGTAATTTGGTAAAGGTCAAATCTAGCATAATCACCAACTCCCAGAATATGCCTTTTGGATCCAAACAGCATATTGCGCTGCATTACATCCTCTGTTGAAGCAACTGAAATTTCTCTGACATAAGCTTCGCTTCTAACAAGGGTGGGAATATGAATTATGCACATAATGTACTTGTTATTTTGGGAGGATGCTTTAGACAGTCACTTGGTCAATAAGTATTAGTTGAATGGTTACAAATTTTGTAGCACTGTGCTAGGTGCTATGGAAATGCAAGAGAGGTATAATACATGGTCTTTACCCACCTGAGTCTACAGTGTTACTGTGGAGGCAAGACAATGAAATTGATCAAAAGTGTAGATGAGCAAATGCTTCATTATATGGTAGTGAAATCCGATGTAGTCTAATTTCAGAGAAAGGGAAATATCATCCAAGAAGGCTTTGCAAAATCAAGTCTTGAAAGATGGGTATGATTTGGAGAGGGAAAGACCTTTTTATTTTATTTTATTTTTTGAGACGGAGTTTCGCTCTCGTTACACAGGCTGGAGTGCAATGGTGCGATCTCGGCTCACCGCAACCTCCGCCTCCTGGGTTCAGGCAATTCTCCTGCCTCAGCCTCCCGAGTAGCTGGGATTATAGGCACGAGCCACCATGCCCAGCTAATTTTTTGTATTTTTAGTAGAGATGGTGTTTCACCTTGTTGACCAGGATGGTCTCGATCTCTTGACCTTGTGATCCACCCGCCTAGGCCTCCCAAAGTGCTGGGATTACAGGCTTGAGCCACTGCGCCCGGCCTTATTTTAGGGAAACAGCACATACTAAGGGAGGAAAGGGTATGGTACATGTAGGTTCTTAGGCAGTTACTAAGGACTTGGGATGGGAAACAGAGGGTGACTTGACTGGCTGTCAAAGATAAAGTAGAGAGGTTGCTAACTCTACCTATATGCTTGAAACCAGGTCTGGATTAACAGCTCCTCAATTCCTGGTTTTGAAATACTGTGCCTTGCATAATGGTCCACATCAGGAGCCCGAGCTTCTGTTCTTCCTCTTTGTCAATAGAGGTGAGAAGGCAGTCAGCACAGTGCATGACGTGTAGGAGGCACTTAAAAAGTTTATTAAAGATCACTGTAAAAGGACTGTCTTCAGTTACTGCTCTAAGACACCAACCAATTGTACCGGTGCGCTCTAGTTAGCTTTTGTCCATTCTGCTCTAGTAGGACCTCTTCATATGCTGTTCTGAGAAATACCTGAGTGGTTTAAAAGAAACTCTAGGCCAGGCATGGTGGCTCATGCTTGTAATCCCAGTACTTTGGAAGGCTGAGGCGGGTGAATCACCTGAGGTCAAGAGTTCGAGACCAGCCTGGCCAGCATGGTGAAACCCTGTATCTACTAAAACTTCACAAAAATTAGCTGGGTGTGGTGGCTGGTGCCTGTAATCTAGCTACTTAGGAGGCTGAGACTGGAGAATTGCTGGAATGTGGGAGGCAGAGGTTGCAGTGAGCTGAGATCATGCCACTGCAGTCCAGCCCAGACAAAAACAGCGAGACTCTGTCTCAAAAATAAAGAAACTTTATTGTTTGATGATAATTAGAGATACCAGTACTGTCAGGAGCTCATACCTGTAATCCTAGCACTTTGGGAGGCTGAGGTGAACAGACTACTTGAGGTCAGGAGTTTGAGACCATCCTGGCCGACATGGTGGAACCCTGTCTCTACTAAAAATACAAAAATTAGCCAGGCGTGGTGGTGTGGGCCTGTAGTCCCAGCTACTTGGGAGACTGAGGCAGGAGAATTGCTTGGACCCGGGAGACGGAGGTTGCAGTGAGCTGAGATTGCGCCACTGCACCCCAGCCTGGGTGACAGAGCGAGATTCCATTTGAAAGAAAAAACAAAGAGAGATACCAGTTTCTCAGGGCCTATTATGTGTTAGGTATTGAGTTCTTGCTTTGAAATAATTACTTCTGCTTTCAACAGCAACTCTTTGCAAGTCAGGTATTCAATTTCCCATTTTATAGTTGAGGAAAGTAAGGCTCAGGGAAGTCAGTTTCTTGTTAAAGGTCACATAATAGGTCTCCTGAGTGAGAATTTGAACTCTGGTCTTCATGACTAAAGATTTATGCAAGTTGCCCTTCATGGCATTTTCCTTAATATAACTCCTTTTTTTTTTTTTTTTAAAGACAGAGTTTCGCTCTTGTTGCCCAGGCTGGAGTGCAGTGGCATGATCTCAGCTCACTACAATGTTTGCCTCACGGTTCAAGCAATTCTTCTGCCTCAGCATCCTATGTAGTGGGATTACAGGCATGTACACCTGGCTAATTCTGTATTTTTAGTAGAGATGGGGTTTCTCCATGTTGGTCAGGCTGGTCTCGAATTCCTGACCTTAGGTTATCTGCCCACCTCGGCTTCTCAAAGTGTTGGGATTACAGGCCTGAGCCACCACACCTGACTGAATACTTCATTTTCAAGTGAACCACTTTTTTTTCTTTAAATTTGTTGTTATGGAAATCTTCAAACATATATAAAAATAAAGAGAAAAGTATAACTGAACTTCCATACACCTATAACCTGACTTCAAAATTTATCAGTGCTTGGCTAGCTTTCTTTAATTTATATTTCATCTACTCCTCCCACCTAGATAGCAGATAATTTTGTCTGTAAATACTTCACTAGATTTTCTAGAGCGACGCTGTCCAATAAAACTTCTTACACTGATGGAAATGTTCTCTGTCTATGCTATCTAAAATGGTAGCCACTAGCCCCACATGGCTATTGAGCATTTGAAATGCTTCTACTGTGATCTGAGAAAATAAATGTAATTTTAAAATTTCTAATTAAATAGCCACATGTGACTAATGTCTATCATATGCCTAAAATGTTATTAATCGTTTAATAAAGGCTGGGTGTGGTGGCTCATTCCTGTAATCCCAGCACTTTGGGAGCCTGAGGCGGGTGTATCATGAGGTCAGGAGTTTGAAAGCAGCCTGGCTAACATAGTGAAACCCCATCTCTACTAAAAATACAAAAATTAGCCATGGTGGCATGCACCTGTAGTCCCAGCTACTCAGGAGGCTGAGGTGGGAGAATCGCTTGAACCTGGGAGGTGGAGGTTGCAGTGTGCCAAGACCACACCATTGCACTCCAGTCTGGGTGACAGAGTGAGACTGTCTCAAAAAAAAAAAGTAAGTGATTATTAATAAAAATAATCGTTTTCTAATCATATGCATCAGTGAAAACCCATCTCTACTAAAAATACAAAAATTAGCCAGGTGTGGTGGCACATGCCTGTAGTCCAAGCTATAGGAGTCTGAGGCAGGAGAATCTCTTGGACCTGGGGAGTGGAGGTTGCAGTGAGCCGAGATTGTGCCGCTGCCCTCCATCCTGGGTGACAGAGCAAGACTCCGTTTCAAAAAAAGAAACCAAAACCAAAACCCAGAAACTGTTAAGGGTGTACCAAACTTTTTTGTTTAAATATAGCTTTCTTTTATGTGCCAAAAAGTATATGCATTGTGGTTTAAAGTTCAACCATTACAAAATGTGTATTATGAAAAATGAAAACCCTGGTCATCTCACTGTAAACAAATTTATATTTATGCTTTTTCTTTTAAAATATACAAATAACTCAGGGTTTTCATTGTAAAATAGTATATTAATACAGTAGTTACATTATGTATATGGAATCACTTTTAAATCAGCTAGGATGTGGTATGTCATGAGGGCTGACAGCTGTCTCAAAAATGAGGTATGTTGTAAAATATTCCAAGTGCATACACATTAAAGGACCACCATTTGAATGACTGCATTCTGGTGTAAATCATGAGTCTCCAGCTGATGAGCCAGCCCTTGTTTGTAGTTCTCCAGCAGGTGTCACTGTTGGGCTGCTGCTGCTAGGTTGGGATGGCTGGGAAGAAAAGATGTCCCTACTGTTTGTGTATGAGGTTGGCTTTTTTAACAAAGCCTATTTTTGGAGATGACTGTTGTTCCTCAGTGAGTGGAGTTCACAAAAGGTGATTTTATTTGAAAGGAGAAAGTTTTGTTCATTGGCCTTGTAGTGGGAGATAGGCTAAGGAGAGATGTTTGTATCCTTGGTGCTGCTGGGATATTTAATAGTGTTTGCAAATAGTGAGGGTATTAATAAGCAAACAGTGTGTATTTCAGTGTAGCTCTGTGCTGCAGAGTGGTAATAACCAGTATACAGTTTGTCTCCTTTTGCCTGTGGGCAGTGGAAGGCGAGCTGTCTTTGTATAATAGTCTTACACTACTTTGCAACTTGAGTGGCATGCCCTTGCTTCACTACAAAGAAATGACTTCTCTGTGGGAGTGCATGATCCAGAAGATCAGGGTATTGTGGCTCCCTGCAGTAGGGTGCCCTTGGCCTTTAAAGGCTGGTATTAGGAAAAAGAAAATTGTTTCAATGGCAAGTTAAGACTGGAGGGAACCTAGAACTTTTGAAATCCAGTCTCTTTCTGATGAGAAAACAGATGCAGAGAGAGTAAATGACTTCTTAAAGAGGTGTTTATAAGCAAAGGTGGAATTCGAACTCCTGGGCCCTGAAGAGGGCACCCTTTCCTTCAGTTCTTTTGAAATCAGTGCCTTCAGACACCAGTTTTCTTCCTCAAAACCTCTGTTGTTCATGTAGGTCATTGCCTGAGGTGACTCTTCAGTAAACTCTTTTTTTTTTTTTTTTTTTGAGAGGGAATCTTGCTCTGTGGCCTAGGCTGGAGTGCAGTGGTGCGATCTTGGCTCACTGCCACCTCTGCCTCCTGAGTTCAAGCGATTCTCCCACCTCAGCCTCCTGAGTAGCTGGGATTACAGGCACGTGCCACCATGCCCAGCTAATTTTTTATATCTTTAGTAGAGACAGAGGTTTCACCATGTTAGCCAGGCTGGTCTCGAATTCCTGACCTCGTGATCCACCTGCCTTGGCCTCCCAAAGTGCTGGGATTACAGGCGTGAGCCACCACACCCAGCCTTAGTCAACTCTTATTGTAAGAAATTGGAGGTCTGTTAGATAATTTGTAATTATTATTTCTGGGTAGAGTGGTAACCAACACAGTGCTTACAGTAGAAATGCTGTTTTAGTTATTTGCCCATAGAACTAAATTGATTAATTTTAATAGAGTGATTCCAGTTAGGGATGTTCACTATTAAAATCTCAGCCACTGAGAGAGATAAAAATTGGTCTCAGTCTCCTCCTAGAAGCACTAATTCTGTATTCTCTCTCCAGGTAGTTAAGAAAGCCTTGGGTCTGGAGTATTTAGTAAGACTGAGTGTGTTCTAAGTATTTAGATCTTTTTCTCTCATGATAGATGAAGACTGGGGATGTACATTGATGGCCTTAGTGTGAAATGTGGCCAGAACATTCAAGGTTAGCATTAGAAGCCCTCATTGGATTGCTGAGTTTCTTAGACTTTTGTGGAGGAACAGTCTGAAGCCCTTTGAAGCTTCGTGGGCCACCACACTTATTTGTTCCCTTAGTTCCAGTCACCTGGAGTTTCTCCATGGAGGCCTCTGCCCAAACATCATTGATGGTGGAAAATAAATGGGTGTGTCTGTGGGGCTGATTGTAAGTCCACAAAAGGGAGTCGGCAACCTAAAAATGAGGAAAGTGGAAGTCTTCTTAGCCTGACTGGTGTAGAAAGGGGTCCAAATATAGTAGTTTTTCTGTGCCATTGACCTAGCTGGGTCTGAAGAGTTTTGATAGCTAATTTCTCCCAGTTTCTTTGGATGGGGAATATACTTAATTTATTATTGAAAACCCAGTACAGCTGTCACCATTTCCTTTGGGAAACCTTCTCTGACCTCCCCAAAGAATAACTTCCTTTTCTTTGTTGCATGTGTACTAGATACTTCTTTGTGATATTGCACCCATGACAGAAAATTGTTGGTTTACCTTTCTGTTAGTGAGCTGCCTGAAGACAGTGATCGTGTCTGTATGTATCCCTTCTGTACCTAGACTACTACCTGGCCACACAGTAGGTGCTCAGTAAATGTTAGTTGAATTGAATAAGTAGAATTGAAATTATATTCCCTATGATTTCATATGCAGTATAAGTCCTGTTTGGCCTTTTTAGCAAAAAAGATAAAAAGATCTATTATTATGTCACATCATTTGGTCTTACAGAGTCATTGGCTGAATAAATGAAGCGGTATTACCTAGAGTTGTACGAGGAAGTAACGCTGATGTTTCAATGTTCTGTGTTCTTAACCTGTGAATGGGTTGCCCTGAAGCCTGTAATAAGTCTATTGCATCTGGTCCAGTATGTGTCCTTCATATTAACTTCAAACTGATGACTCAGGGCCTGCACCTTCCTTAGCAGCACTGGCATCATATACAGCCTTCCTTTTTTTTTTCTTTTTTCCTTTTTGGTACCCCATTCCTGTTGAATACAGCTTGCTCTTGAGACCATTTTGTTGGTCTTTGGCTTGGCATCTCAGTAATATCTCAGCCAGTCAGTGCTGTTGGTATTTTTTTTCTCTATAAAGATTCTTCTACAATTTCTATGAAGGTGTACTCGGTTTTGATTTAGTTAAAATATTACATGTGGATGATCCCAATTAAATGAAAATTGTTTCCCACTGATGCTTTATTTTTCTTTAAGTTTCTGTGGAAGACTTTTATTAAATTTGCTTAGAAATAGTATTTTTAGGGTTTGAGAAAATGTGTGCTCTCATCTTTTGTTTTGGAGTCTGAGCATCATTAGAAAGAACTTTTTAAGTTTTGAGATGCTTGTATGTCCTTTTTTTGTTGTGGAGGTCAGAATCCTGATGTTAACAGGAAGTTTTGCTTTACCTCTAATTATGCAGGGTATGAATAGTTGCCCTTGAAAAAACTGGTGGAATTGTCATCTTTGGTATTCAAGATAAAATAAACCCTTCCTAACTTCTGAGTTCTTCTTACTTAGAAGTTTGGCATTTAAGGATAAATAGGGAACAGTCCCCAACCGTGAGAATTTCATTTGTGATACAGGCAAATCATGACATGTTCTTTCTGGGAAAGAGGGAGGACCAAGTATTGGGAAATAAAAAGGAGACAAAGCCTGTGGTGGAATTAACCAATTTGTCTTAAGAGAGATAAGGGAAAGGAAGCTGGGGAAGGTAAACTTAGGCCTTAGAAAAGGGTACTGAGGGCTGGGCATGGTGGTTCATGCCTGTGATCCCAGCACTTTGAGAGGCCAAGGTAAGCAGATGGCTTCAGCTCAGGAGTTCGAGACCAGGGCTGGGCAACATAGTGAAAGCTCATCTCTACAAAAAGCTAAAAAATTAACTGGGTGTTGTGGCATGCGCCTGTAGTCCCAGCTACTCAGGAGGCTGAGGTGAGAGGATTGCTTGAGCTTGGGAAGCTGAGACTGCAGTGAGCCGTAATTGTGCCACTGCACTCCAGCCTGGGCAACAGGGTGGAGACCCTGTTTCTAAGGAAAAAAAGAGGGAACTGAGGAATATGCACAAGGGCTGCTCCACACATGAGTTTTGTTCTTCCTAATAACCCTGAGAGTTGGGCTTATAAACTGTGATTGATCCATGCATCCATTTATTCACTCATTCCATTAACAGATGTTTACTAAGCACCTGCACATACCAGGTGCTATTTATTTTATTTTATTTTGAGATAGAGTGTCACTTTTGTTGCCTAGGCTAAAGTGCAGTGGTGCAGTCTCAGCTCACTGCAACCTCCGCCTCCCGGGTTGAAGCAATTCTCCTGCCTCAGCCTCTCCAGTAGCTGGGATTACAGGTGCCTGCCACCAGGCCTGGCTAATTTCTTTTGTATTTTTAGTAGAGATGGAGTTTCACCATGATGGTGAGGCTAGTCTTGAGCTCCTGATCTCTGGTGATCCGCCCACCTTGGCTTCCCAAAGTGCTGGGATTACAGGCGTGAGCCACCACACGCGGCTGGCACCAGGTGCTATTTAAATGCCAGCAATAATTCTTTCCTTCTAATGGGAGAACGGCAACTAAAAAAAAAGATAGTATACCAGACTGTGACAAGTTCTATGGCAAAAAAGAGAAATGTATAAAAAATATAGAGGATGCTGCAATTTGAAATAGGGTCACCAAAAAAGTCTTGATAATGTTACACTGGAGCAGAGGAGACCTTCAAGAATTACAAAAGCAAACTCCATCGACATTAGGGGAAGGACATTTTAGACAGAGGAAAGGGCAAATGCAAAATCCCTGAGATGCTTGGCAATGTCAGGCAGTGCAGCTGGAGCACAGCAAGGGGGGATGGAGTGATAGAAGTTGAAGTTGGAAAGGTGACAAGGATGAGATTATGCAGGGTCTTCTAAGCCATTTAAGGGATTTTTTTTTTTTCCTCTTCCTTTGAGAGATTTGGGAAGCCATCAGAAGTGGAGTAGCACGATCTTATATTTTAAAAAGATAACTGTGGCTGCTGGTTGAGAATAGACCTAGGAGCTAAGTAGGGTAAATTAAAGCTAGGCCAACTCCACACGCATTTAGTTTGATTTGTGTCTTGAGACTGTGTTGAAAACCAAGGAGGAGTGACTGATTCTGTCAGAATAAAAGAGGCCTTAAATGTTTGGATGAAGAACTGATAAATGGGTGAACAAATGAGTGAATGAATGAATCAGTTCTCTCAGCAGACATATTACCCGCAACAAAGCCCCTCCACTCTTCCCCAACCTCCAAATAAGAAGGCATGTTATTGAAACTGAGGAAGAGAGAGCTTGAAAAATTTATAGTAAACAAGAGATCATAAATGGAAACGAAATGCCTGTGTTTTTGCTGCTTACAAAACTATTGCCAATTCATTTGTAAAAAACAAACATTACAGAAATGTGCGATTATAGAAATTGAGTATCCTCTCAAAGCCACTGCTCAGAGATCTGCTATTAACAATTTGTGCATGTGTTAATTCCAGAATTTTTTTCTATGCTAATGAAAACACATTTTTCCGTTTATTTTAATTCTTTTCCTTTTTTTTTCTTTTGGGACAGAGTCTTGCTTTGTAGCCCAAGCGGGAGTGCCTTGGTACGCTCTTGGCTCACTGCAGCCTCCACCACTCTGGTTCAAATGATTCTTGTGCCTCAGCCTCCCCAATAGCTGGGATGACAGGTGTGTGCCACGACACCTGGATAATTTCTGTATTTTGAGTAGAGACGGGGTTTTACCATGTTGGCCATGTTTTTTTTTCTTTTTTACAGTGTTGCAGGATCTTTGCGTACTTGAGCGTTTTTAGAAGATGAAGTTCTAGACGTGGAATTGCTAGTGCCCAAGAATATGAGCATTGTTAGTGGTAAATGAAAATTAATTGTGTAGTATTCATTATTACTAATATAAGATATATAAAGTATTTCCTATTGCCTGTTTTATTTAACTGAACGTTATTTCATAGATGAGAACTCTTAAACCTTTTTTTCCTCATAAGCTCTTAAGTTTTATCAGTAGTAAATTTTCCTACTACAGGTTTTCAGGAGCTTCCTTCTCAAGTTTTTGAGAAAAACTTTGTTTTATTAATTCTAAATGACTGCCACCTTGAGGTGTTAGTGTACATTTCTTCTCTGACACCCTTGTATGAGAAAAACATAGCCCTGTTCCATCTCTGATAATCACATACATACTGGCTTTCGTCTACTTAGTCTTCTGTGTCTTACTAAGTGGAAAAATCCAGGCATCTCCTGCCTCTTCATAAGACAGTAGTTTACTTACTTACTTATTTATTTTTGAGACATAGTCTTGTTGCTCAGGCTAGAGTGCAGTGGCACAATCTTGGCTCACTATAACCCTTCGCCTCCTGTGTTCAAGTGATTCCCCTGCCCCAGCCTCCCAAGTAGCTGGGATTACAGGCACCCAATACCACGCCTGGCTGAATTTTTGCATTTTTAGTAGAGACAGGGTTTCACCATGTTGACCATGTTGGTCTCAAACTCCTAACCTCAAGTGATCCACTTCGCTCAGCCTACCAAAGTGTTGAGATTACAGGTGTGAGCCGCCATGCCCAGCCAGCAGTAACATTTAGATATCTAATGCATTTGTCATTGGGATGGTTAGGCAACCCGTTTTCTCTTTGGCAATATGGCAGTGAGGATAGAGGGAAGGAGGGGTATCATTCTGTTAATCTTTCTTACCTTGTTGCTCACCTGCTTGACTAGGTCACTCTGTTTGAGCCTCTGAATTCTGTGTGTGTTCCCTGCACTACCCTCTATATCAGGCATTGGCTTTTTCTAAAGGTCAAGATAGTAAATATTTTAGGATTTGGAGGCCATACAGTCGCTGTTGCAATTACTCAGCTTTGCTGTTGTAGTATGAAAGCAATCACAGACAATATCTAAATGAATGAGTGTGGGCCTGCTCAGTGGTTTACGCCTGTAATCTCAACACTTTGGGAGGCCAAGGCAGGAGGATTATTTGAGGTCAGGAGTTTGAGACCAGCCTGACCAACATGGCAAAACCCCTCTATTAAAAATAGAAAAATTGGTCAGCATGGTGGCAGGTGCCTGTTTTCTCAGCTACTTGGGAGGCTGAGGCAGGAGACTTGCTTGAATCTGGGAAGTGGAGGTTGCGGTGAGCCGAAATCATGCCATTGCACTTCAGCCTGGGCTACAGAGCGAGATTCTGTCCCGAATAAATGAATGAATTAATGAATGAGAGTATGGCTGTGTTCTAGTAACAATTTATTTATGGAGACAAAAGTGATTTTCATATAATTTTCACAAGTCATAAAAAATTATTTTGATGTTTTTCAGTGATTTAAAATTATGAAAACTATTCATAGCTGGCTTTGGCTTGCAGGCTATAGTTCGCCAATTCCTGCTTTATAGGAATGTGATTTGGAAGAGTCAGGTGCTAGAGTAATAGAAGGCATTATGACAGTGAGGGCCCCAAAGAGGTTGTTAGGGGACTCCTGCACTTGTGCTTGTTCTCTCTCTTTCCTTTGGACTAGATGCTCTAAGTATTGGCTCTTATGGGATTCTTTGATGGTTAAGAGCAGGCATAAATGCATAAAGAATTACTTGTTTCTTGTGCTATCTGGCCTGAAGCAAGGTTCTCCAGCCTCACTTTCTGTCTTTCTTGGGAATCGCGTGCAAATTAGGCGGCTCGCCCTGGTTGGGAGGGCATGAGCCTCCAGGGCCTCCAGGCAGTATGCTTGGCAGGCAGCCCTTCCCCCAGTGCAGGTCATGTTAGCACCTGCTAGGCTGATCTAAATTATTTCTCATCATTCCTCTCTCCGGGCTGAATGGCATAGAGCGTGCTGTGTGCTTTGTATACACCCTGAAACATGAAAAGATGTAATTGCTTCTGTCAGCTCAGGGTGTTGGAGCACTCAGGGACTGCAGTGAAGTCTGTATGTATGCTACAAATATGTTGGGAGCAATTTCCCGTGTACTCATTCTTCCTGCTTCAGATCCCCTTCTCTACTGTGTCTATTCAGAGTAGTGCTCTAAAGTGTGCGTTGGAGGTTTTTCTAAGACAATAACAGCAGGTGTATGGGATTCTGTTTGCATAACATATTTTGCTTATTGTAATTGTTCCGAGCCCATTAGAACTGTGCAGGTAGCGTCCTCTCCTCCTCCTGGATTTCTTATACATTTATGAAGGGGTTGGGGGGTGGGCGCAGGATCCAGTACATCTTATTTCAGTTCTTTCTTGGAAGCATTCCTGACAACATGTTTGTGTGAGGAAATTTTGCTTTCATGGGTGGGCCTGTTGTTACATTAACCCAGAGATTGCAAAATAGTCCTCAAGTATGTTTGTTTGCCTCACGGTGTTTCTAAAAATTTTGATTTTTTTTTTTTTTCCCACATAAATTCAGATATCTGGATTCTGTTGAAAAAACTGGCTCACATTCCCACATTACAGTCAGCAGGAATTGAATAGGACAGCAGCTCCTTTTGTCAAGGCATGGGCTTTCTTGATGCCTTGGCCTGTGCTAGGCTGATGTCATGTTTCCTACTTAAATCCAATTTTGTGTACTTGCCATTGCATTAGCTCAAGCAAAATGTGTTGATGGTTAGTTAGGTGTGGGTAAATATTTCCCAAGTGCCCTACCACTTGGCTCCACCAGGGGGAGGCACTGGTCATTGCAGTACCCTCTCCACCACCCCACCCATCCTGCCTAATTCACCCGCAGGGGCTCCCCCTGCTTGCTGTAGGCTGACATGCTGACAGCCCCCTCACCTGAGAAGCTGCCTGATTTTTAAATAGCAACAATTAACAGACTCCTCTTCTGTTTCCAAAGGGGGAAAATGGAGGTTCCAAGCTTATTTGCTGGATGAGGCTCACTTTAGTGAGCAGATCTCTGCTATGCCAGATTATGCAGTATGAGAGCATCCTTCTTTTGGACTATGTAAATTGACTATGTAAAATCTTGGAGAAGAATGCCTGCACCTTTTGCAGAGCACCTTGGACAGAGTGATGGGTTCCAATGAAAAGGCCGCATGACTTGGGTGTCACTTGCCAGGAAATTAAAATCAAGTTAGAGCAGGAGTAGAAAATTGTAATAATAAAGGAATCAGAGCTGAAAGTATGAGCTTGTCATAGAAAGAGAATTGCAGCTTGTTAACATCGTGCCCTTTTCCTTTGCTGCATCAGAGAGTATGTGTGAATCTTTTTTGCCTCTTCTGCTTTTTTCCTCCCCTACACAGAGGTAACCCAGCTTCTGCTGCCTCTGTCTCCTTGCTGTCCCCTTGGGTCGTCTCACCTCAGCAACGTGGCATTTATCCTTTCTTTGTTCTGTTGGCACATTGAACCCTTTTTATCTTTGTGTATGTGTGTCTGTAGTAGAAAACATAACATAGATTTACCTTCAACAATTTTAAAAGTGTACAGTACACTTTGTTGTTCAGTAGCTCTCTAGAACCTCTTCATTTTGTGTGACTGAAACTGTATCCTTTGAATGACTCCTTTTCCACTTCCCCCCAAGTTTCTGGTAGCTACCACTCTGCTTTCTGTTTCTGTGAGTTTTACCACTTTAGATACATCTTATTAATGGGATCTTGCAGTATTTGTCTTTTTGTAATTGGGTTACTTTACTTAGCATAACATCCTTAAGGATCATCTATTAATATGTCATAGTGGCCGGGCGTGGTGGCTCACACCTGTAATCCCAGCACTTTGGGATTCCAAGGCAGGTGGATCGCTTGAGGTCAGGCGTTCGAGACTGGCTTGGCCAACATGGTGAAACTCCGTCTGTACTAAAAATACAAAAAGTAGGGGGCTGTGGTGGTGGGCACCTATAATCCCAGCTACTCGGAGGGGTGGCTGAGGTAGGAGAATGGCTTGAACCCAGGAGGCGGAGGGTGCAGTGAGCTGAGATTGTGCCACTGCACTTCAGCCTGGGTGACAAAGCAAGGCACCATCTCAAAAGAAAAAGAAAAAGAGAAAACTTACAACATGTATCAGAATTTCTTTGTTTTCAAAGGCTGAATAATATTCCATTCTATGTATATACCACATTTGCTTTATCCATTCATCTACTGATGGACATTTATGCTGCTTCCACATTTTGGCTATTTTGAAAAATGCTGCAATGAACATGGGTGTGCAAATATCTCTTCAAGATCCTGTTTTTAATTCTTTTAGATATGTAACCAGAAGTGGAATTGCTGGACATATGGCAGTTCTATTTTTAATTGTTTGAGGAACCTCCATACTGTTTTCCATAGCAGCTGAACCATTTTACAATCCTACCAACAGTGCATGAGAGTTCCAACTTCTTCATATCCGTGTCAGCACTTGTTATTTCCTGTTTTTTTTTTTTCTTTTTTTCTTTTTTAGTGGTCATCCTAACAGGCATGAGGCGATAAATAATTGTGGTTTTGATTTCCATTTCCTACTGATTAGTCATGTTAAGCATCTTCTCATATGCTGTTGACCATTTGTGTATCATTATTAGAGAAATATGCATGCAAGTCTTTGGCCCATTGTTTAATGGTTATTTGTGGGTTTTTTTGGTTATTGAGTTGTAGGAGTTCCCTGTGTATTATGGACATTAAACATTTATGTGGTATATGGTTAGCAAATATTTTCTCCCATTCCATAGCTTGCCTTTTCTCTTTTTTTTTTTTTTGAAACAGAGTCCCACTCTGTCACCTAGGGTAGAGTGCAGTGGCGCAATCTCAGCTCACTGTGAACTCCACCTCCTGGGTTCAAGCGATTCTCCTACCTCAGCCTCCTGAGTAGTTGGGATTACAGGTGCCTACCACCATGCCTGGTTAATTTTTGTATTTTTAGTAGAGAAGGGTCTTGCTATGGTACCTAGGCTGGTCTTGAATTCCTGGCTTCCAGTGATCCTTCCGCCTTGACGTCCCAAAGTTCAGGGATTACAGGAGTGAGTCACTGCTACTGGCCTCCTCCTCCTTGATAAAGGAGGGAGCACAAATAACCTTAATTTCCCAAACTATAGGATCATTTTCTACATTGAAAAGGGAGTACCCACCCAGGGCAGAAATTTGTTTCAGAAAAATGGAGAGCCTTGAGAGGTAGGAATGAGCGCAAATCTTTCTAAACGAACATTGACTCTTCTTACTAGTACAGGGGCTTCATGCTGTAGGAACAGTACGCAAATTTGTACTTGCTTTATTTTTTACAATCTATTTTCAAATGCCTTTTTTTGGAGGGGAGTGGATAGCCAGGGTTCCTTGCAGGAGAGACGTGATTATGGCTGTAAACTATGTGGACTTAGTTCTAATGTTGCTGTTGTGCCTAGCTTGAAAGTTCTACAAAGATAAGGAACTATTTTATTCATGTATTGATATATAACAAACCACACTGCAAAACTTACTGACTTAAAACCAATTCAGTTATTTTTCCTGTTTTTTTTTAAGGAGTGTAGACTGGGCTCAGTTGGGAAGTTCTTCTGCTGGTCTTCCTTGGGTTTTCTCTAGAGTTATCTGGAGACCCAGTTAGAATAAACTGGGTCTCTCTCCCTCGCCATGTAGACTCAGGGGCTCTTCTCTCCTCATGGCCTCTCCAGAGTAGCCAGGCGTCTTCTTTTTTTTTTTTTAATTTTTATTTTTTTTAATATCTCTTGCTATGTAGATGACAGGGACAGCCTTCTTACAAAGCAGCTTAAGGTTTCCAAAAATGAAGCTCTAAGAGGAAGGAAATGGAAGCTGCCAATTATTTTAAAAGGGTAGGCCCAGAATTGGCACAGCTGCTGCATTTTCTTGATTAAAGCTAGTGATAGAGCAGTCTAGATTCAGAGTGGGAGGGGACCACACAAGGGCGAGAATGCCAAGAGGATGTTCTTTGGAGCCATCTTTGGAAATTGACTACTCTAAAGGCCATGTTTATTTTATTTATTGATTGATTGATTGAGCCGGAGTTTTGCTCTTGCTGTCCAGGCTGGAGTGCAATGGTGTGATCTCAGCTCACCGCAACCTCTGCCTCTCAGGTTCAAGTGATTCTTCTGCCTCAGCCTCCTAAGGAGCTGGAATTACAGGCATGCCCCACCACGCCAGGCTCATTTTGTCTTTTTAGTAGAGACGGGGTTTCTCTGTATTGGTCAGGCTGGTCTCAGACTCCTGACCTCAGGTGATCTGCCTGCCTCCGCCTCCCAAAGTGCCGGGATTACATATTCCCTGCAGATACTCTGAGAGCTGTAATCCAAGGAAGGAAAAAATAATAATGGCTGTTTATTAGACTGTGTACTGGCTGCTGTACTTGACTGACTTAATCATAACAGTGTGAAATAGAAATTTCCCCTCAAATATGGAAGCAGAGGATAATGAACTTGCCCAAGGTGTCACAGCTAGTAGGTGACACAAGATGGAATTTAAACTGCGATTTGTCTGATTCAGTAAGTT
Organism: Callithrix jacchus; assembly: GCF_049354715.1. Classification (NCBI taxonomy): domain Eukaryota; kingdom Metazoa; phylum Chordata; class Mammalia; order Primates; family Cebidae; genus Callithrix; species Callithrix jacchus. The sequence continues at coordinate 111,559,121 of NC_133511.1, read as the reverse complement.
GCCTCATATTTTAGTTAGGGTTTTTCTTGGTTAGTCTCAGACCATTAAGATCTGTCAGAAGGTTTTATAACAGCAGCACTATTGACATTTGGGGTTGGGTAATTCCTCACTGTGGGAGGCTGTCCTGTGCATTGTGGGATGCTTAGCACTATTCCTGGCCTTCACCTACTAAATGCCAGTAGTGCTCTGGCACCCAGAAACAACAACCAAAAATGTCACCAGACATTGCCACATTTGCCGGGGTGGGGGTGGGGGATTCCTACTTTCCTTGAAAAGCACTGGTAAATTATTTCATGATTTGTTGTCCTTTGATCTTGCTGGTTTTTAAAAATATGACATTAGGCCAGGCATTGTGGCTCACACCTGTAATCCAGGCACTTTGGGAGGCGAGGTGGGCGGATCATCTGAAGTCAGGAGTTTGAGATCAGCCTGATCAACATAGTGAAATCCCATCTCTACTAAAAATACAAAATAAACTGGGTGTGGTGGCACATGCCTCCCAGCTACTTGGGAGGCTGGGGAAGGAGAATTGCTTGAACCCAGGAGATGGAGGTTGCAGTGAGCCGAGATTGTGCCTTTGCACTCTAACCTGGGCAACAAGAGTGCAACTCCATCTCAAAAAAATAAAAATAAAAATAAAATTTTGACATCTCATAAGGAACTGGCAGTGACTTCAAACCATCTTAGGATAGTGAATATTAGTACTGCCTGGTTCTGGTGGTCTTGCGTCCTATCTTTCTCTCATTGCCTCTCTCCTCTTTTGCCTTATCTTTTGTCTTTTGTCTCTGACTTTTCTAAATAAAGTGCAGCTGGGTAAAGTGGTGTTTGTAAGGACTTTTTACACAGGTATCGATTTAGCAGGTATTCAGAACTCTGAGATTACAGCCATTAGTGCTAGTAAAAAGAAAGCAATCTACATCTTCTAATTATAGTAGAGGGGAGAATGCATAATTTTTAGCAAGCTGGGGATTAAATGGCTTCCAGACTTTACAGAGTTAATCTTCATCAGGGTAGTATTGATTGACATGCTGGAGGAACGGGGGAGGAGAGTGGAAATTGCAGTTTCTCTACTAATTGTACTTTAGGTGTCATTTATGACAATTTCATGTTGTCTAGACAGAGGGGAAATGGTGGAGAAATTATTTCAGTAGAGTCAGATGCTGAGTCCAAAAGGAACCAGGATGGTTGCTGAAGTCACGATCAGGGTGGAAGGACAAGTAGTACATCTCCAGAGGCGAATCAGTGAAATCGAATGTCACTAAGAGAAGCAATTCAGAATGAACCTTGGATATAAGAAAAATGATTGTACTCTGAGCTTTGTGTTAGCTCAAGGGCTAACAGTGGATTGTTTGGGGTCCCAGCTATAGTCTCTGCCCTCATATTTCTGCAGATTCTAGAAACCTCATCCCATGGACAGATAGGAGCCAGGAAAGCGCCTCTTTGCCTCTCTGGTTAATAAACACCCCGCACTGTGCTTTGCTTTTCCCTCATTCCCTTGAGGTTTCATGTACTAACTCACTTTGCCTTTGTGATACTGGTCCTAAGATTTTACTTCCTATTATATAGTGTTTACAGTATACCAGGGTCAAGAGCCTGTCACTTCTTAATGAATGGCCTTGGTCAAGGGTTTTTAAAGTTTCAGGTCAGAAATGTGAATGTGAAAAAATGTCTTATAAGACCTTCACAGGTTTGCTAGTATCACAGCAATAAATTATTCTACCAGTATATTCTTTGTAGACTTAGTGGGCCTGGAGGTGGACTTTTAAGGATTTGTCTATGCTTCTGAATAAAATGAGCTAAGAATTCAGGATTATGGAATTCTGTAAATTCCAGGGGAAAATCAGTGAATTATGATGTACTGCCTCTTAAAATCTAACCCTATATACCCCACCTGTTGCATGTGGGGGCTGTGTGCATGTGGCATCAAAACTAGCTGTGGACCTTTCATAGATTTGGCCTTACTCATCCTCTGGTGAAAAGCCTCTGATTCCAAATTCCTGGTTAAAAAAAGTCTATGGTCTGTGAGCAGACCTCCCAAGTCTTCCAGAGAAATAGATTTGGATACCAAGTAAAGATGTCCATGTAGATCGGCTTGGGCTTTTCAGTTTACTTGCTAACAAAAGTGAGTTTTTTAAATCATACATTCAAGTTTTATAACTATAGTCTAATGTGTTGAGGGTATATGGGAGCTAAGCATAGGGCCAACCAAGCATCTTAGAAATATATTAAAAATAACTACCCACCAGAGAGTTAGCAGAGGGTCATATGTTCCCAGAGGGAACTGACTGACTTTTCAGACAAGACTTTCGCAGCACTAGATACGTGATTGCACACTATGTATACATTCTGTTTCCAGCTTCTTCCCTTTTGCTGTCTGTGATTATGTTGTGCTCTCATGTTTTGCCATCTACCGATCACTGCCCAGAGGCACTGAGGAATACATTAATGTTTTGTAAAGATGTTTTTAAGCTTTCCTGGTGAAAGGCATTGTTTTGCACTCTTAAGTTGTTTATAGTAAAATAAGGCTAATCGACACTATAGGCACTGTGGTGTCTTTCTGTAATATGTCTATTTTTTTCCTGAGGTTAGCCTTATAGCAGTGCCCCTTGCCTTGGCCCACCCCACATCAGGAGCCGGAATTGCCTGCCAGTCTCTGCTGGCAGCTGCATCGCATGCTTTAAGTGCACCCCTCAAACTAGGGGCCCCTGCAGCAGTCAGATGAATGCCTATCATTGGATAACTTAAACGATAATTGCTAGTGTGTGAAATGGGGAGGCTTAGATGCCTCTGCATTAGAACAGAGATGTCAATTTGAAAATCATAATAGAGGTGTCATTTCAGAACACACAATTACTTTTTACAAAGAATAAGGGCTTGTCATTTCCCAGCCCAGGCATGCGCCAAGGCAGAGATTGGAGACTTGCAGAGCAAGATTCAGAAATGAAGAAAGCCACAGTGCATTCCAGTTTATTTGGCCTCCTGCCTCTTCACCCCCTGGCAAACACTGCCCTCTTTCCCCCTGTGGGGGTCTCTTTTGGCAATATACAGTCCAGGAGCATCAGTGGTAGTTTCCCAGGCAAGTAGCCAGCCTCTGACTTTTTAATTTAATGAGCCTCTCAGGGACCAGGCTGCACTGCATTTATCAGGACGACTTTGTCAGCACTTTAACCTGAGCAGCATAAGTGACCAGAGGGGATGAGGGTGATATAAGCAGTTTCTGAAAACCTTGTTCCTTCAGGAGTTTTAGTGTGAGTTTTTGGGCATCTAGCAACCTTGTCTGAGAGTCATGGGGCTAGTGAGGGGCAACCAGATCTGTCTTCTTGCTTATTCTTCCAAGTCTAGTTAGGCCTGCTGATTCATCACTTAGATATTTGTCGGCCTCCTGTTACATGTTACTTAGGATGTGAGTTTTGATGGTGATAAAAAGATGACTTGGATCCAGTACCTGCTTTCATGTAGGTTCTAGTCCAGTAGCAAAGACAAGACATACATAGAAGTTACTGGGTGATTTGAGAAGTCCTCTTAAGAGAGGTACAAAATGCTATGGGGCACTGAGGAAGAGAAGGTGGACTTCTGGCTGGAGGAGTCAGGTATTTGAGGTTTGAAGGCTTTTTACAGTCAATAATAAGGAAGAGGAACTTTCGAGAAAGAAGAAATTGCCAAGATAAATAACATAGGTGGATTAGTGAGGGTGTGTTTAGTTTAGCTAGAACAGTGGATCCCCAAAGCAAAAATTATTTTTACAATGATGCTGAGACATTCTTTGTGTTTTTCAGTCTCATTCTTTCTCAAGTATACAGTGTTTTCTAGAGGATACATGACATGTAATGAGGCTATCATCCTGATGGCTAATTGAATGTTTGCTTGTGTATTAAAATTATTTCACTTTTAATTTCAATAAGTTGGAATTAAATATTGATAGCTGAAACTGATACATATGAAATCTCTTTAGGATCCTCATAATTTGTAAGGGTGTTAAAGGAGTCCTGGGACCAAAAAGTTTGTAAACCACTGGACTAGAGCATATAGTATATCCAAAAGGAATGAGAAGTTTGGCTGCAAAGCCTGACTACCTAATGCCCTGCTGAGGAATCTGGATTTTATTTTCTAGGCAGAAGGGAGCTTTTAATTGGGCTTTGGCTCTTCTGGATGGGAATAGCAGTTGCTATTCAGGCATTTAAGCGAGGCTATGAAGTTACTCATTAGGCATGGGTCACCAGTGGCACCTTACCTTCTGGGAGCCAGCATTCCCTAACAGTAGAGGCCAAAGAGTTCTAGCAATTGATTGTTTCCAGTGGTTGGAGAAAGTCTGAACATGTTTGTTTGCTTTAGGATATTGAGTTTTCTCTGTGATCTGACAACCAATTAAAAGGATATCTTCAGGGTGTAATTGTTTAGTAAGAAGGAGTTCTCACTGGTTTATTTCATATGGACTGGTACCCAAACTTTCTGCTTCTCAACCCTGATAGCCACCGATTTTGAAGTGAAGGGGCAGGCCTATAATCCCAGTTTTTTGGGAGGCTAAGGCCAATGGATCACTTGAGGCCAGGAGTTTAAGACCAGCCTGGCCAACATGGTGAAACCCCATCTCTACTAAAAATACAAAAATTAGCCAGGCATGGTGGTATATGCCTATAGTCCCACCTATTTGGGAGGCTGAGGCAGGAGAATCGCTTGAACCTGGGTAGCAGAAGTTGCAGTGAGCCGTGATTGCACCACCACACTCCAGCCTGGGCAACAGGGACCCTCTCTCAAAAAATGAAATGAAATGAAATAAAGGAAAGTAAAATAAAATAATGAAGTGAAAGTTCTTTTCTTTCAGTTGATATGCTCCGACCCCTTTTTTTTCTTTTCCAGAGCTTTCTTTGACTGTTTTAAAAATTGTATTCCTAGTGATAGAGACTGCAGCTGATACAGGGAACCTCTTTGCACATAATTCAGAATATTAATCAGGGAAAGAAAAATAGTTGTATTCATTTTCAAGTGTTAGACATTTTACAGCTTGAATCGTGTGCCTATTATGATTTTAGCAGGACTTAATATTCATTTTTGATGGTTTTTTCTAGTGTACAATACTTTGATTTCAAGTTATTTTTTGTTCTGTCCGTAGTAACTCTACTTATCATTTAAATGATTTTATTTAAGCAAATATTTTAGAGCTAGGGTGGGCAAACATTTTCTATAAAGGGCTAGGCAGTAGATATTTTAAGCTTGTCTCAATCTGGATTCTTCAGTGCTGTCTTGCTAGCTCCAAAGCAGCCACAGGTAATATGTAAATGAATGGATATGGCTGTGTTCAATTAAAACTTTATTTACAAAGGAAGATAGCTGACTCTGGGCCTGTAGTGTACCACACCTGCTTTAGAGCATTAGGGCAAGTTGCTATTTGAAGAAATCCTTTTTACGAAGTAATTTTTTTGAAAACAAATGGCTGTCTCTTGCTTTTCAGTATTTTAAGATTTTTGTATGTTGTATGTTTTTCTTTTTTTATTTTGAAATAATGTCAGACTTGCAGAAAAGTTGCAAAAATAGTACAGAGGATTCCCATGTACCCTTCACCCACATTCTCTAAATGTTAACATTTTACCCCATTTTCTTTATGATTCTCTTTTCTCTCTCTATATATATATGAATATGGGTATGCTTGTATTTGTGTATAGTTTTTAAAAAATATTTAAAGTTATCCCATTTTTTAAGTATTCCATTTTTTTTGTTTTTTGAGGCTCACTCTATTACCCAGGCTGGAATGCAGTGTGTGGTCTTGGCTCACTGCAGTCTCTGCCTCCAGAATTAATTGGGTTCAAGTGATTATCCTGCCTCAGTCTCCTGAGTAGCTGGGACTACAGGCACATGCCACCACGCCTGGCTAATTTTTGTATTTTTAGGAGAGATGGGGTTTCACTGTATTGGCCAGACTGGTTTTGAACTCCTAGCCTTGGCCTCCCAAAGTGTTGGGATTACAGGCAAGAGCCACTGCACCTGCCCAAGTATTCAGTATTCTTAAAGTAATGTATAGTTGGAAAGAGCAGTGGCCTTCAGACTTAAAAAAAAACAAAAAAGCACCTTATTAATAAAATGCTTTGGAGTAATCCATGTGTTATGATTATATATTATATAGCAGAAGTTGTAATATTTTCCCCTTGCTGTCCAGTGGATCAAATAGTACAACCCCTGGTATACTTCACCTGGACACCAGTGGTGTACAGAATGAACCAGGCATGCTTGCAGAGAAAAGAAGGAAGTATTTGTTTTGTTTTTTGTATTTTTCTTTTCCTCAGCTTCAGTGATGGCAGCCTCAAACCTGAACAAGCTTGTCTGAGTTCTTCCTAGGCCCTCCCTGATTTCTTGTGATCATTTAAGTCAAGTTGAATTTGCGGTGGTCACAGCAAAACGTGCAGAACTGCCATCCCAATTCCATTTTCTCCTGCCATTTCCCATTGAGGGCTCTCTGTAACAGGCTACCCTGGGAAAGAAAGATCTCTTTTTTGAGGTTCCTAGGAATGGTGGCGATGATGTTTGCTCATCTAGTAACTCTAGTTTTTTCTTTATTCCACACCTATTGGAGAAGCCTATTTTTACTCCAGAGAGTACTTGTATTATAACTATGAAGAACTTATCTTTCGTCAGTGATGTGTATATGTGTATTCACAGTGATTGGCTTTCCTGATTTTGTGTATTAGCAGTAAAATGACATATATCTGTGGCTTGCCAGTTCCACTGTATTGTCTGGGCAGCAAATGATGCCAACACATTCTATAGTAAGTAGGCACAGGGGATGCATGTTCCAAAAGAACTTCAGCAGAGAGTCTCCAGAGACGAAGCTTAGCATTTTGGTTCTATTCTGACTTAAAGAAATCTTCCTAATTACGGCAGGAAGTTAAGGTGGGAAGTAGACTTTGCAGGACTGTAAAATGGAGTCATTAAAATTGAAGTGATCTAATGCAAACCCTTCAGATCAGGAATCTCCTTTACAGCATTTCTGATAAATCACCCCATTTCACTCAGTACTGTCATTGCTTTAGCAGAGTGGGGGTAATATTTGCCTCTGTTACCATGATCAATTTCCAGGCAGAAGTACTTAAGAAGGATGTAATTTTGTTTGTTTGTTTTGAGATAGAATCTTGCTCTTTCACCCAGCCTGGAGTGCAGAGGTGTGATCTCAGCTCACTGCAACTCTGCCTCCCAGGTTCAAGTTATTCTTCTGCCTCAGACTCCCAAGTGGCTGGATTACAGGCGTGTGCCACCACGTCTGGCTAATTTTTTGTATTTTTAGTAGAGATGTGGTCTCACCATGTTGCCCAGGCTGGTCTTGAACTCCTGAGCTCAGGCAGTCTGCCCACCTAGGCTCCCAAAGTGCTGGGATTACAGGCATGAGCCACTGTGCCCAGCCAAGAAGGATGTATTTTGGTCACTCGAAGGATGCTGCTTCCCAAAGGGCCTCAGCTTACTAAACGGCCACTTGGAGGATAATATGACAGGACAGAGTGACATTCAGGACTAACTCTAGAGCACTTTAGGGTGGAACAAGCTTCTAGGTATTCTAGGAGAATCAGCTGTTCTTAGACCTTGCTTTCATTCGTCAGCTCACACCCAGTTCCTGAAGAACTGGTTTATTAATGATGAATAAGTACTATTAAAAAAAAAAGTACTGGCCAGGCGAGGTGGCTCACGCCTGTAATCCCAGCACTTTGGGAGGCCGAGGCGGGTGGATCACGAGGTCAAGACATCGAGACCATCCTGGTCAACATGGTGAAACCCCGTCTCTACTAAAAATACAAAAAATTAGCTGGGCATGGTGGCGCCTGCCTGTAATCCCAGCTACTCAGGAGGCTGAGGCAGGAGAATTGCCTGAACCCAGGAGGCGGAGATTGCAGTGAGCCGAGATCGGCCATTGCACTCCAGCCTGGGTAACAAGAGCGAAACTCCATCTCAAAAAAAAAAAAAAAAAAAAAGTACTGTATAAGATGGCATAAGTTACCTGAAAACTTGTCTCAAAATTTTGCTTTTCTTTTATTCTCCAGACTATGTACCTCTCACTACCCTTACCTATTCCACACATACTGTAATTTAAAGACATGGCATTATTTTATGTGTTCCGATGAAATCATGAAAAAAATCCTGCCAATAGCCAGGCACAGAGACTAACGGCTGTAATCCCAGGACTTTAGGAGGCTGAGGCAGGAGGTTCATTTGAGGCTGGGAGTTTGAGACCAGCTTATGGAACATAACGAACATAACCAGACCCTGTCTCTCGGAAAAAAAATTCTCCCAATTAAACTGTCACACAATTGTAAGATGCACCCCAACTTCAGACACGTTAAAATGTGAAAAGAAAAAGTATGTCTTAGAATTGATGAAACAGCATTTCTGCCACTGGAACCATAGTACTGTTAGTGAAGATTCAGTCTTTCAACCAGAGAGATGTATTTTACTGCTTTCCTCTCTTCCTCATTGGTTAACGTCGTGTTCTCTCCGTTCAGTGGTAGGATTGTTACAAGTGTCTAGGTGTGGGGATATCGGCCTTGTCTAGAGAGAATACATTATTTGACAGTCGGTTGTCCTGGGCAGGAAAAGTTGCAAGCCAGGTTGATAGGGTCTTCACTATGTTTCTTCCCCAGGCTGTTAGGGGAAGCCAGTTGCTGAGATAAAGTGACTGCACATGACTATACCTAAAGCCAGCTGGTTTTAATAACAGTGAATTGAATTAAATCAATTGGGGAAGATTGGTAGCTGCTGTCCTTGTCCTGCAGCTCTGCTTTAAAGAAGAGTCTGGCAGGGAGCCGGGGACCTGTTCCTAGGAGAGGCAGGCGAGATGCTGCTGGAGAGGAACAATATGCGTTTCTCTCTGAGACCATTTCCTCTGAAACGTGTTCTGGGGCAGAAGCTTGATTGGCTGCCAAGGCACATATGAGTTGAGAAGCGCCATGTCAGACATGGCAAACCAGGGAGCCCCTGGGCCATGTTTATCATATGTGTTCTAACTGGCCCTTGTACCAAAAAAAAAAAATTGTAGCAAAAATTTAACAATCACGAGATTTTATGCCAAAGTCCAGATTTCTGGCTTTCCTTAAAAAATAGGAAAAGCCAGCAATACTGAGCCTATATTCTAGTTTTGTAACAATTGGCTGGAGCTAAACGATGGGCCACAGACCTTCCTGTTTGTCAGTCTCCATTGATCACAGTGAATACATATGCACTTGTTTCCTGCCTGGACCCTGGAAGGTCCTGGAATACAAAATACAGGTTTGAGGCATCTTGGAGTTAAGACAGGCCTTCCCTGGAGTCCTGTTACTGTCTCTTAATGGTTATGTGCCATAGAGTGATATACTTTACCTTCTGGACCCAGTATTCTCACTTACATAGTCATACCTATCTTTCTAGGTTGTGATGAGGTTTAAACAAAGAAATACATATGAAGGTGCTCAGCATCAAAAAGTGTTCAATAAAATGTATGTGTCACATAACAGTTGAATTTGTGATTGGGCTAGATTATGTAAGTATTATAGTTCTATATCTGAGGAGTACTCATTCTCACAAAAAAAAAAATATGGGCAGAGCAGAATGAATAGACAGTAAGTGGATGTGGATGATGATGTCATGGAGTAACCGAACACCAAGATACATATTAGCACTATGTGATAATCTCTGTGTGTGCCTAATTTTTCCCTCCTGTGTTGATCCCAACCTATTTGTTTACTGGAGGTACTGCAAATAGAAACAAGATCATGTCTCTGAAGCACTTGTTCATTTCTCATTGAAGAGCAGTATTCAGCAGAATGCAGTGGTCATGTCCAGTGTGGGGCTCTGCAGCTCTTCATTTATTTATGTCTATCTTCTTAGCTTGCAGGAAGGGTGTGATCCCAGATAACAGGCATTAGCTGGCTGCAAAAGGGGGAAGTTATGTATCTCCCCCATTTTTCCTTATGAATGACCTCTGAGTTGGTAATTGACAGGGATTATTGCCATTTTTTTAATCTCTGCTAGGAGGCTGCTGGAATCTTCCCTCATTTCATTATCCCGTTATGATGGAGCAGGATCCAGAGAGCACCCAATTTACCCAGACCCAGCGAGGTAAGGCCAAAGTGAGAAATGGCACTAGGTGGGGGGGAGGGGCGGCCCTTGGGGTTGCCATGCTGTTGGAAGCTCCATTCTGTGCCTCTCTGGTCCTGGTGCTCTTTTATTCTTCAGTTACAGTTTTGAGACAGGTGGTTCAGGTGATGGGGAAGTGTTGCAGGTAAGTGAACAGTACCTCTGGTGACAGAGGGTTATGACCGAGCTCATGTCCTTTGGGACTCATTTCTGCAAGTGGGGTACTAGAGGGAAACCTGGGGAGGCCACAGGCAGTCATAGGATACTCTCTTTCTGTTGGCCAGAGAGGCTGTTGCCATTCATATGGACAGCCAACAGGAGAACAAAATTCTTTTTATTTATAGGGAAATTATATACAAATTAAACAAAAACTTGATTTGCTTTCATTTGAGAGGGAATTTAGATGATCAAAAGGCGGAAGTCAAGCTCCTGCAGGTATTGACATTTTTGGAGACTGCCCGAAGGAAGAGATGACCGAAGAAGAAATAAATGGATAAAAAAGTTGACATTTTATTAAAATGCTTGCTTTACAAGTCTTTATATTAGAAGACATTTGAGACTGGGCATGGGGGCTCACGCCTGCAATCCCAGCACTTTGGGAGGCTGAGTCGGGCAGATAACTTGAGGTCAGGAGTTCAAGACCAGCCTGGCCAACATGGTGAAACCCCATCTCTACTAAAAATACAAAAAATTAGCTGGGCGTGGTGGCAGATACTTGTAGTCCCAGCTACTTGGGAGGCTGAGGCAGGAGAATCACTTGAACTAGGGAGGCAGAGATTGTAGTGAGCTGACATTGCACCACTGCAGTCCAGCCTGGGCAACACAGAGAGACTCTGTCTCAAAAAAAAAAAAAAAGATTTGAAAAGTTCTGAAGAGATAAAAAATAAAACAAAAATTATTTCAGTGAGTTCAAGGTCTTCCTTTCACTGATGCTGATAACTGAGGACCAAGGGTGGCATATTGATGAATATGACATTTATCCACCACAGCCAGATATATGGATTCTGTTAGTGATCTAAAAAGGCACGTTATTTAAGCAACTCTAGAGCACATTATGAGGCTTTGCCAAAAGAAAATGGTAATTTATAATTGTGGGGTTGGCAGGTTAGCGGTGTAGGTTAGGTAAAAGAAACAAAATGAATTTTGCTCTAGATTAAGAATTTTAGGTCTGCCTGGGAAAACCTTTAAACCAAATTGATTCCAGGAATATTAAGTGATTTTGTTGTTGCCACAGTTATGTCATGACACTAGCATTCTTTCTGAGATACTGGTGTAAATAAAGATTCTCCATTATTCTCTTAGTTCCTTTTCCACGCCCTAGAAAATACAAACCTAAGAAGGATCAGGGAACATAGGGATTGAGGACTTTAAAACAGGCAGGCACCTTAGATGATGAGCGAAGCTAGGAAGTTTATGTGAGTCTCTAATGATATTTGAGGATTATACACCCTAAATATAAGGGAAAGGAATGTTTCATATGAATTAATTACTTTGAAGCACTGAAATAGAGTAAGTTCTTTCAAGAAAGACAGCAATAGGCATCTCATCCCCAGAACTTTTAACCTGGCAGACAATGTTCTACAAGGATACTTAAAGACTGTGATTTCCCCTCCTTTTATGTAATAAATCTGTTATTTATCCTACTGTGATCTTTATCACAGAAAGTGTCATACTTTGTGGTATTGGTATTTTTACAGTTTTTCTTTGAACACAAAATAGGTTTTTTTTTTTTTTTTTTTGGAGAGGGAAGTATTTTTCCTTGAAGAAAATTTAAGGGTTTATTTAAACATTTAAAATATTCACTTGGAAGACTTCAGGGTTGTTTGATGATTTTCTAGCTCTTTGTGGGAGGATGATTGTTACTACCTCATTACTGGTTGTTGAGTTTCTTTCTTCTTGTAGGCTTCACCCTATAACACTATGTATAGGTCAGGGCCTTAGTGAAACAACCTCCTCAGCATTCAGATCCTTAGCTTCCCTCTGTATATCTAAAAGGACAATTATATTTGATAATTGTGACAGGAATCCTTTTTAAACCATTAATCTATAGTTTCATAGCTTGGGGAATTCCTATGCCCCTATATAAAAGGGCAGCCTTTTTATTATCAGCAGCATCAACATATGTCTACCTCTGTCACCAATAATATTTTTTTTCCATTACTTAGGATAGTCTATAAAGTGAGTACTTATGATCACTTTTCAGAATTGGTTCCAAATAAAAGGGTCTTCTTTCTCCTCTTGAAAATTTTCTCCTTTTATGTTCTTTTCTAGTCCAACGATGCTTGATTTCTGCTGGAAGAGTTCTGCACATCAGGCAGATATAAGAACAATGCATGAACACTGACTTCTGTTGGTTGAAAATTTAGGATTCTGTGATTCATCTTTTGCAAAATGCATGGGAACAGGGGCTCAAACAGATAACGAAAGTTCCTCCAGTTGAGGGTTTTAGGAACTAGCTCTTGTTCTCTGATTCTCTTGGCCAAGGCATCTGTGCCTCCCATGCCTGCTTGCTATACAAAGATGTTATAATACTGACTCATTGGTGTTCACTGCAGCACATCATTCTGTAAAACAGACTTTTGAGTTCAAAAGATTGTTAGCTGGTCTGCTTGGGAATTCCATTTGCTGGTTGGCCAGAAGGATACCACCTATGATGCCAGACATTTCAGAGGCAGCCTATGTTCCTCTAGCAGTTGACTGTAGTTGTAGATTTACTGAGGACCTCTTCGCAAGATATTTGCCAATATTTTTTGTACCATTTGGATATAACCGTTCCTATTTCTATAACTGTTTCTATTTTCATTCTTAATCAGTTTTTTTTCAGATTTCCATTAAAAAACTGAAGATCTATGCTTTTCTCCTTTTATATTCAAACATTATAGAAGTATATAAAATACTGAAGTCCCAGGAATCCTCATTAGGATTTCTGTGCCCCCTTATAGTGTTTTTTCCTAGTAACAGCAACATATTTTTGTATATATATTAGTGTATACAGACCGTTCTTCAATTTTTCTCCCACTTAAGATTTTATTTTAGAGGACTTTCCTTGTGTGTATGTAGAAATAATTTAGTCTCTTTAATTGCTACCTGGTGTTTCTTTGTATGGTTGTATTAATAATTTATTTAATTTGTTGCTGGGCATGTGGGTTACTTCCCAGTTTTTTTCACTAATGCTTACAATATTGCAAATGAACTTTCTTATATATATCTTTGTAACCTTGTGTGTTTCTGTGGGATAAAGTTTCTAGTGGAGTTATTGAGTCAGCGTGTGCCTGGGGCATGCTTTTAGTCTTGAAATTTTTTAGTAATCCATTTAATATTATCATAGAAAACATTTTTCTGTTACTGTCCCTCTCATGTTTTCAGTCCATAGCATGAAATTATAGAACAGCGTTGTGAGAGATGGCAGAAAACTTGAGAAGGCAATGTGGAGGACTGTAGGGGACTCTGGAAGTTTTCACGGAGTAGTTACTATTGAAGCCATAGTTTAAAGAATATAGAGCTGGACTAATTATTTACAGGATTGCCATCATAAGGGAGAAAAAAGGTGAACAACTGTCACCTTCCATATTGCCCAGTGCCCACGTAGCCTCTGATGCTCTGATTGTAAGAAATAGAAAATAATCTCTTTTAAGTTTTTCTGTTAGATTTTCTGTTCTCCCAAGTATATTTTATTCTCAATCTCAGTTCTGAATTTTTTCCCATGTTATAAATATCTATGATTAATCCGGAAGGGAGAAAAAAGAGATTCCAAGAGATCATTCTAAGGAGGTAGGACAAATCCGGAGCTATGTATACATGTTGGAGAAGAAAGAAGTCCTGGGGAAGATACCTGTGGAGGCCTTCTTTAATCGTCTTAGGCTTACCATCTCCTGGCCTCTTTTCTCATCTATAAAACAAGATGGTAGATAATTGCTCAGGTCCCTTTCATATCTTCCATTTTGTGTATGGATGGTGATCAAGGAAAAGCTGTGAATGAGCACAGCTCTGTGTCAAGAGCACCCTGAGGAGCTAAAAGTGTACCTTAAGAAGCTAGAAGGAAAGGTCCAGTGTTATTCTCTTGGGGAGGGACAGCTCTTCCTCAGAAGATGTCTGGTTAAGCCACCTGTTTGCCTTATCTCAGAATAGAAACACTGGCGATAATCCGATAAGCATATTCTGCAGTGCAAACCTCCTGGTGAGTTAAATGCCCTTTAATTTTCATGTCTCTGGTGTTCACCTCAGCAGGGAGATGCCATGGGAGAGCTGGATTGACTGCCTTTCACAGTATTCCCCACATTAGTGCTAGTTTGTGTTTGTCCATCTCTGTCTCTCTCAGATTATCTCCTGCTGCATACTACGCCCAGAGGATGATCCAGTATCTCTCAAGGAGAGACAGTATTCGCCAGCGCTCCATGCGCTACCAACAGAACCGTCTCCGTTCTTCCACCTCCTCCTCTTCCTCAGACAACCAGGGTCCATCAGTAGAGGGAACCGACTTGGAATTTGAGGACTTTGAGTAAGTACATACTCAGCTTGCTTTCTTCTCTCTCCTCTCAAGCTTGGAGTGCTTCCATGTTGGCCACTGTCAGAGCGACAATGGTGGATGTTCTTGCTCCCAGCTCCTCGGTTATTATTTATGAGTAACAGGATGGGGTGAGGGAGAGAGGGTTAAGATGCCCAGAGCACTCCCACCTCTGGCAGTTGCCTTGCTGATTCACTGGAGCCCAAGAACAGAGACCGCCCATTGGGCCCTAGGCCAGAGCGCCAGAGGATGGTGGCTGCTGCCCCTCCGGCAACATTATTTACCTTGTGCATGTACAGTGACCGTGGAAAACTCATGGACTGTCTTTACCACATCAGGGAGGCTGGAGGGCTGGTGTTTTTTCTCCTAAGCAGAGTAGCTGTGGAGATGTTGTCTTCATTCTGAAATACTTGAATTTCCCTAGGAGGTGGCTTTTCTGTCT
Source organism: Callithrix jacchus (assembly GCF_049354715.1). Classification (NCBI taxonomy): domain Eukaryota; kingdom Metazoa; phylum Chordata; class Mammalia; order Primates; family Cebidae; genus Callithrix; species Callithrix jacchus. Next base: position 111,544,086 of record NC_133511.1, on the reverse strand, counting down.
TACTGCCCTGATCAGACTGACTTGTTAAGATCCTACTCCCTGGCCTTAACTTTCTTCATCTCCCTACTCATACCCTCCACTCAGGAACTTTAGAAAGTTGTCTGTCAAATTAACGTGGTGGGTTGAGAAGTGATTTCTTGCTTCTTTGGGCTTTTTGAGTGGTCAGTGGGGAGAGCCACTGGGGGGTGCGCTAAAGGAGCAGTCAGCCCCAGGCTCTAGAATTTAAGCTAGCCAGTCTTATTGCTGGGTTTTGCATTCTCTCACCTGCTGCTCCTGACTTTTCTAGCCATTCATCGTGTTTCCTTCCATTTCTGAAACTGAGCTTTCATGGCCTGTATCAAATTGGACATTTGTTTCTTGTTTTGATTCCTTACATCTTGGTATTGTCAAACATAAAAGCAAGAGAGAGGGAAGGGCGGTGAAGCATTGTTTCTTCCTCCTTTTTCGCTGTCGTTTGTGGAAGAGGACAGCCTGTCAGTCATTTCCTCCCTGCCTTCCATCTTGACATAGCGGGGTCAGGTCTGGGGCCTTAAGAGTTCTCGCCTCCCTCTCAACCTTCTTCCTTAACTGAATGGATAGTTCCTTACAAGTTATCTTCCAACAAAGCTTTATGATGTGTCTGAGAAACCTCTTTGCCAGAAAGCACTAAGAGAGTGGGAACAACCTTTGTACCAATTTGCCTTCCTGATGCTGTCATTAAACACACTAGCGTTAGTGCTCTTAGAAGCAAAAGGAAAACTAAGTGGGAGGTTTATTTGTCTGAGAAAAATGTAAATGTGAAAGAAATGCAGGAATGGCCTGAAGCAGCAGTGGTGTGACAAATGGAGATGAGGTCATGGTCCTCTCTTGTCAACTGCAAGAGAAGAGCAGAGCTGCCTTCTGACTGTCAGCCTGTTCCTTCTCCCTTCTGTCCACTCTAGGGCGAGGTGGATGCATATATCAGCAGTGAAAGAAACAGAGTGTCTCTGTTCCCTTAGCCAGGCAGACACTTGTAGTGAAATATGTTCTCCTGTAGATATTGTGGTTTTTCCAGCACCAGGGTCTATTCAGGGAAGCACTTTAAATGTACATGCCAAGGCTGCTGGCACTTAGTGTTGCTGAAAAGCCTGGGTGACTTTCAGTAATGCTGTGGAGCCCTCAGAGTCAGTCCTGTGGATTGCCTAGCCCTCTTTCTATGCACGCCTGGGAGGCTGTGTTATCTTTTTGCAATGGTAAAATATGGGGCTCATGCCTTCAAGCTGTATCTTGCCTCGTGACTTGTCCTTCACAAGGGAGTTCTGGGTTAGTTTAAAATGTTCTGTTCTTGTCTTACCTTCCCTTTCTTCTGCTACCACCTCCTCTCTCTCTCCCCTTCCTTCCCCCTCGATTTTCCTGTGTCAGACTGCCTCCTCCTCATGCTCCCCCCAGCCCACCTCTGTGCTCTCCCCCACCCCTCCCCTGGCTTTAGCATGACCTGAATTTACATTTCCTTCTTCACCTTTCATGCACTGACTTACTGTTTTTTCTTAGAGGGTCTTGTATTGCTCCCTGGTTAGTAACAATGGACTAATTTCTCTAATAATCCTTGGAAAGTCCCTCCTGGGGTGTTTGCCTTTCTTTTTGGGCTGATGTAGACCAGAATCTTGTTTTTAATAGCAGCTATGGATTAGTCACCTCAACATTAGTAGTCCAGGTCTTCTAATAAAGTATGTTCCTGGCTGGTTGAAACTATTTATTCTTTCTCTGTCTCCTTCTCTGCCCGCCTCCCTCTACTGTAAACTGAATGCTGCTCGTGGTTGCTCCTGTTCTCTGAGTGTCTATGTGCTCCATGGGGAGGGAGAATAACAAGGAATGTTAACAGCCCGTTTTAATTTTTCTGCCTGAATATTTTGCCTTAGCTTTGGTAACTAGAAGGAAAGTTAGGGGCTTGTGTGTCACAATTTATAGTTTTTTCAGGTACAGAGGGACACGCAAGGTAGTTATGGCAAGAAATCCTCCTAACAGTTAGGTTACCATTAAGACAGATTGTTCGTCTGTTTGGCATCCTCACCTTCTCAGCATTTCATGCTCCTGCCTTTGCTACCTCACTTTGATGACCTCTCTGTCTGTTTGCTAAGTCATAGATCATTTTGCCATTTTTAGGCTCATCACATCCAGGTGTATAGTGTTCTCAGAAAACCAAGGGAGCCATTACCCAGAGCCCATCTTTTGTGGTTGGTTTCCATTTGACCAAATCAGATATGTCTAAGGTTAGAGGACAGGAACAAGCATATTTAGTGTCTTGACTTTTATTGTCCTGCTGATTTAAAAACCTTTAAAAATGATGTATAGCCATTTTTGAGCCTTTCCACAAGCTTGCTGTGGAGCAAGACCATTGAGATTTATCTCTTGGGAGGGTGGCTTTGGAGGTTGGTCAGCATCAGGTTGAATTTTCTGTTCTTTGTGATCTGGATGAATGACCATCTTCCCAGGAAGGCATCTTCTCCTGTCATTCGTCTCTGTCAACAGCAAGGATTGAGACTGCAGACTCTCTGTGTTTATCAAAATGCACAAACAGGACATCCAGAAACCTGCTGTCAGCAGGTCTCTCCTGAAGCCCTCAGCAGCTGTCTTTGCATAAAGATGTTCATTAGCAGGTTAAAGGTGTGGCTGCCCGTGACATTGCTGACTGTCTGCTTTCAAGCCCAGACCACCTACTGGAATGTAGATGGCAAATAAGTATAAGGAAGGCTTTCATTTTCATGTTCGCCATCCCTTTGGAAAGAGAGAGGGGGCTTTCATAAAGCCCAGGTTAAGTGCTATGGCCTGTAGTTGCTAAGGCCTACAAAAGAGGTGGTGTGTGCGCTTTATGACTATTATTCCAGCTATGCTTGCCCCCTTACTCATTTTATCTGTTAATCTAAATGTAATTAGAATTCCAGAATCATCCCTAGCTCATATTCCTGCCCTTCCTGCCTCTTTTCGTAGCTGCTCTGTTTTCTGAGATAAAGCAGAAGTAGCAAAGGCTTTGCTAATGGCAGTCAGACTAGAGAAGCTTCAGATTACATCAGTCACAAATATCTCCATCATATATACCAGCCACTGAATAATTACTTTCAGCTTCTTGAAAACTGTTGCTAGGGCCAGGTGTGGTGGCTCACACCTGTAATCCCAGCACTTTGGGAAGCTGAGCCCAGGAGTTCGAGATCATCCTGGGCAATGTAGTGAGAACCCCCATCTCTATTAAACAAACAAAAAATGTTGCTAGCACAGAAGTCTCTTATTCACAATTTTGATATGCAGGCTGTACTTTGGATTTCTGCCTGGGAAAAAAACATCTCAATGAGAATTCTAGTTTTTTAGCCTTAAGATGAATTCTCTTTAGGTCTATTAATTAATTTTCTTAACTCTTCTAATTAATCTGCTTATATTTGAGTCCTCTTTTCCCAGAAGTCCACATTATGACCAAATGTGGACACACCTTGTTTTATTGTGCTTTGCTTTTTTTGCGCTTTGCAGGTACTGTGTTTTTCACAAATTGAAGGTTTGTGACAACCCTGCATTGAGCATTTAGCATCATTTTTTCCAACAGCATGTGCTCATTTTGTGTCTCTGTCACACTGGTAATTCTTGTAGTGTTTCAGATGTTTTCATTATTATTATATCTGCTATGGTGACCTGTGATGTGTGATCTTCGATGTTACTGTTGTAATTGTTTTTGGGCACCGTGAACCACACTTATATAAGACAACAAGCCTAATTGTAAATGTTGCATATACTTTGACTGCTCCACTGACCGATCGTTCCCCCATCTCTGTCCTCCTTGGGCCTTCCTATTCCCTGATACACAGCAATATTGAAATTAGGCCATTTAATATTCCTACAGTGACCTCTATATGTTCAAGAGAAAGAAAGAGACACACATCTCTCGCTTTAAGTCAAAAGCTAGAAATGATTAATGAGCAAGACATGTTGAAAATTGAGGTAGGTCAAAAGCTAGTCCTCTTGCTCTATAAACAGCCAAGTTGTGAACGCAAAGGAAAAATTCTTAAGGAAATTGGAAGGTCTAGTTCAGCAAAACAATCTTACTGCTGATATGGAGAAAGTTTTAGTGGTCAGGATAGAAAATCAAACCAGCCACAACATTCCCTTAGCTGAACCCTAATCCAGAGGAAGTCCCTAATTTTTTTCACTTCTGTGACAACTGAGAGAGGTAAGAAGCTGCAAAAGAAAAGCTGGAAGTTATTGGAGGTTGGTTCATGAGGTTTAAGGGAAGAAGCTGTTAACATAAAACCACAAGGAGAAACAGCAAGTGCCTATGGAGAAGCTGCAGCAAGTTATCCAGAAGATCTAGATGAGATCATAGATGAAGGTGTCTACATTAAACAACAGATTTTCAGTGTAGATGAAACAGCCTTCTATTGGGAAAAGGTGCTGTCTAGGACTTTCATAGCTAGAGGCAAGTCAGTGCTTGGCTTCAAAGCTTCAAAGAACAGGCTGATGCTCTTGTTAGGGGTTAATGCTGCTGGTGACTTGAAGTTGAAGCCAGTCATCTTTTACCAGTTTGAAAATCCTAAGGCCTTGAAGAATGATGCTAAGTCTACTCTGCCTGTGCTCTGTAAATGGAACAAAGCCCAGATGACAGCACACCTGTTTACAGGATGGTGTACTGAATATTTTAAGCCCATGGTTGAAACCTACTGCTCAGAAATAAAGATTCTTTAAAAAAAAATTTAACTGTTGTGTTGATGCACACCTGTGGTCCCAGCTACTCAGGAGGCTAAGGTGGGAGAATTGCTCAAGCCCTGGAGGTCAAGCCTGCAGGGAGCTGTGATCACGCCTCTGCACTCCAGCCTGGGCCACAGAGCAAGACCCTCTCTCAAAATAAGTAAAAATAGATCGTTAAGGGCTGGGCCATCAGGAACTTGCGCGTCCATCTCAGGAAGACCTGGCCTTCAGAGGTGACAGCATTTGGCCCCAGGAGGAGCCTGCGATTTGCCTTCAGTCTTCCAAGCTTGTGCCACCTGTGGGGATACAGCACAGTAAGAAGCTAAACAGAACCTGCTGCCTATGTGGGGGAACCTGCATGCTGGGGTCCTTTTGTGCCTGCCTACCTTCCTTCTATGGATGGAACTGTGAGCACGACGAATGCAAAAAGAACTGTGGGTCTATGCCCCATGACACCTGGCCTCCCAAGAAGTGTTCCCTGTGTAAATGCTGGCATGGCCAGCCCCGCTGCTTTCCTCAGACATTCCTACCTGGCTGCGATGGCCATGTGATGGATGAGCACCTCATGGCTTCCAGGACTCCAGAACTACCACTGTCTGCACGTACTGCTTTGATGCTAGCTGGCATTTGCCTTTCTATAGAAAGTTACTATTAATTGACATTGAGCTATTTCCAGAAATACGATTTTAGATATCAGGCAAATTTCATGACCAGTAAAGGTTGCTGGTCTTACAATGTCTTATCTGAAAGATGATCATTTGTTAGTTGCATTAAAATAATGAATACATTTCCAAAATGGTCTCTAGCATTTCCTTACAGAACCAACTACTTCTTACCTCTTTGCTCTACCTTCCCCCAAAAAACTACTTCTTTTTTCAAGAGAAAGTCAGCCATATCTCTGTTGTGCCTAAGTCCAGTGTTTCTTGATACATGTAATTCTACCAAGGTCTTCTTAATATGTTCTTTTAAACAATTGAATTATCTCTTCAGATTATTAAAGACTAATCCTAATGTGGACCTTAGGATACAGTTTTGAGTAGAGTTGATCAAAATCAATTAAAATTGTCTCTTTAAAAGGAAAGAAAGCCTCTTTAAGGGGAGGAACCAGAGTGCTGAAGGAAGGGAAGTCTGTCTGCATGTATGCAGGGAGACTGGGTAGGAAAGAGGAAACCAGTAGGGGAGAGAGGTTGGAAAACATAAAATGAGTTTCTTAATTGGTAATTAGATGGCGGTAGAGAAGTAAGTTAAAAGGCTAAATGGAAGAGCAAGTTTCTATCATCTATAGAAAGCTATATAAGACAAGGACTCCCCTTTTGTTTCCAAAGGCATTGTAAGAAGAATGAAGTCTCCTCAGAAAAAAAATTATACCTCAACGTCCCCAACAAGATCGCATAATAAATTATGTTTTCTCCAAGCTATGCAATTCTTTTAACTGTTGTAGAAGAGAACGTGTTCACAATATATTTAGTTGTAAACCAAGTGATGAAACTACATATTGTAAAGCTCATTTTTATAATACATTGCATATATGTGTATGCACAGTAAAAATGGAACATAAAATAAATAAAAATAAACAAATATAATGTAACTGGTCACTGACAATGTACCTGGTCACCAAGAGCTCTGATGGAGATATACAAGGAGATTAATGTTATTCTCATGCCTAGTAACACAGCATCCATTCTGCAGCCCATGGATCCAGAAGTAATTTCGATTTTCAAGTCTTACTCTTTTTTTTTTTTTTTTTTTCCTTTTTTTTGAGATGGGGTTTCACCGTGTTGGTCAGCCTGGTCTTGAACTCTTGACCTCGTGATCCGCCCACCTCGGCCTCCCAAAGTGCTGGGATTACAGGCGTGAGCGACCTCACCCATCCTCAAGCCTTATTCTAATGAAATAAGGCTGGCTGGGTGTGTTGGCTCACGCCTGTAATCCGAACACTTAGGGAGGCCGAGGTGGGCAGAACACCTGAGGTCAGGAGTTGGAGATCAGTCTGGGCAATGTGGTGAGACCCCATCTTTATTAAAAATACAAAAATTAGCCGGGTGTGGTGGCACAAGCCGGTAGGCCCAGCTACTTGGGAGGCTGAGGCAGGAGAATCGCTTGAACCTGGGAGGTGGAGGTTGCAGTGAGCCAAGGTGGCAGTGAGCCAAGATTGTACCACTGCACTCCAGCCTGGGGGATAGAGTGAGACTCTGTCTCAGAAAAAAGAAAAAAAAGGAAAGAAATATGGCCATAGTGTGATTGATAGTGATTCTGCTTATGGATCTGGGCAAAGTAAATTGAAACCTTCTGGAAACGATTTGTGATTCTAATTGCCATTAAGAGTTTTGTCCATTCATGGGAGGAGGTAGAAATATCAACATGAGAAAGAGTTGGTAAAAGTTGATTCCAACCCTCATGGATAACTTTCAGAGATTCGAGACTGTAGTGAAGGAAGTAACTGCAGATATGGTAGAAATAGCAAGATAATGAGAATTAGCAGTGGAACCTGAAGATGTGACTAAATTATTGCAATCTCATGACAAAACTTGAATGGGGGCTGTTTGCAGTAGCTTACACGTGTAATCCCAATGCTTTGGGAGGCCAAAGTGGGCAGATCATTTGAAGTCAGAAGTTTGAAACCAGCCTGGCCAACATGGTGAAACCCTGTCTCTACTAAAAATACAAAAATTAGCCGGGTGTGATGGCAGGCTTTAATCCCAGCTACTTGGGAGGCTGAGTCAGGAGAATCACTTGAACCCGGGAGGCAGAGGTTGCAGTGAGCTGAGATCGCACCATTGCACTCCAGCCTGGGCGATAGAGTGGGACACTGTCTTTAAAAAAAAAAAAAAAACTTGAATGGGGTCAGATGTGGTGGCTTACACCTATAACCCCAGCACTTTAGGAGGCTGAGATGGGAGGATTGCCTGAGTCTAAGAGTTCAAGACCAGCCTGGGCAATATGGTAAAATCTTGTCTCTACCCACCCCCCAAAAACCCCCCAAATTAGCTGGGCATTGCGGTGCATGCCTGTATTGCCAGCAACTCAGAAGGATGAGGTAGGAGAACCACTTGAGCCAGGAGGTTGAGTCTACAGTGAGCCGAGATCGTGCCACTGCCTGAATGACAGAGCGAGACCTTGTCAAAAAACAAACAAAACTAACAACTGTCAAAAGACAAAACCTTGAATGGTTATTTTTTATAGATGAGCAAAAGAGGTGCTTTCTTTTTAAAATTATTTAAAAATTTTTATTCTCCACATGGACACCTTGAGGAATTAGTTTTTGTTGTTGTTGTAGAAACTTATTTTATTTAGAGAGAGAGAGAGAAACCAGAGAGAAACAAACGGCTCTCACACTGAGAGAAAAGCGGCTCTTGCACTGAGTGAGAGAATCCAGAAAGATGCAATCCAGGAGGGGAAATGTTATATTGGGGTTTAGGAGGGGAAGACAGGCTTCCACGAGAGTGTGTGTGTGGAAGGGGACTCCAGAGGGAAAATCCAGGATAGAGAAAAACAGCTTCCACAACAGTGTTCATGGTAGGGGATCCAAACATGGAGTCTGGAGAAAGTAGTTTTTTAAAGATGGAATCTACTTGTGGTGAAGATGCTATAAACATTGTTAAAACGTCAATAAAGGATTTAGAATAGTCCATAAACAAACCCAGTTGATAAAGAGCTTGAGAAAATTAGCTCCAATTTTTGAAAGCAGTTCTGCTGTGGTTAAAATGCTATCAAACAGCATCACATGCTGCAAAGGAATCTTTTATGAAAGGAAGAGTCAATCGATGCAGCAAAACTTCATTGTTGTCTTATTTTCAGAAATTGCCAAATGTAGCTTTTATATACATTAGGAAACCAAATATTCATTTGGCTTGCTTTATTGAAGTGTTTTCTTTAAATTATGCTGGTCTGGAACCAAACCTGCAATATCTTCAAGGTATGCCTGTGTGCAAAACTGTCTACTTGTGAGTATGACAGTTATTTTTGGTAGCCAGAGATGGGTTCTGGTTCCTTAGTTTGGCATGATAAATTCTAGAAATACCACATGCATATGTACACAACAGTTTCATGTAGTAAGAAATTCTCCTTTTGGTCCCCTTGCTAAATAATTTTCTGGCAAAGAAGTCATTAAAATGTCTTCTTGGTGTGTGATGTGGCTGAGGAAAGTTCTGAAGGCTGTTACTCAGCTCTGCCATCTGATTTGGTGTGGCTTAGGGGAAGTTGCTTGCCTTTAGTTCCCAACTTTTTTTTTTTGAGACAGGGTACTGCTTTGTTGCCCAGGCTGGAGAGCAGTGATGTGATCCTGGCTGACTGCAGCCTCCAACTCTTGGGCTCAAGGGATCCTCCTGCCTTAGCATCCTGAGTAGCTGGGACTATAGGCATGTATCACCTCGCCCAGCTAATTTTTATTTGGGGTGGTGGTGGGGAGAGTAGAGATGGGATCTTACTATGTTGCACAGGCTGAGCTCAAGCTCCTGAGCTCAAGTGATCCTCCTGCCTTGGCTTCCCAAAGTGCTGGGATTACAGGCATGAGCTACCACATCTAGCCCACAATTTAATATTCTTCATATGCCCCTTTGATATAGCTGAAATCTAGTTGAGTCGTGGCAAAGAAGATACGTTAGAAACTAGATAATACTTGTTCTTATCAGGTGATAGTCCTGATGACTGATGTATTTCAAGTTCTCCTGACTAGAAATTCTAGCAGAATTCTAGCCACCTGTCCTTGATAGTACTTGGGCCTGCTCTCTCTTGTGAGCCCAGAATTTCCAGGACTTCTGTAGGAGTCAGTGACTACTCTCTAATAACAAATATATAACTTGTAGCCAAGGAAGAGGGGGTAACTTTTGGCAACTGAAATCGTCAGGGAGGGATGGGATATTGTCTACTTTATTTTGAAATGAAGTTGCCTTGTCTTTTCTTTTACTTGCGAACCACTGAATCATCAATATTAGCGACGCAAGAGAAATGCTGAGGAAACACACTGTAAATTTAATCTCTTTACAGATTGGAACCTTTTTAAAGTAGTTAGGAATCGGCCAGCCATCTACATTAACTAATACAAAATTAATTCTTAATGTGGAACGAGACAAAAACTTCTTCACCTGTAGTTCCAGCTACCCAAGAGGCTGAGGCAGGAGAATTGCTTGAACCCGGGAGGCAGAGATTGCAGTAAGAAGCCAAGATTACGCCACTGCACTCCAGCCTGGGAGACAGAGCAAGTCTCCATCTCTCTAAAGAAAAAAGAAAATGACCTGGAGAGAGACAAAAACCTCTCTTCTTATTTTCCAGATAATTTTCGTAGTGGTTAAATGTTTTTACAAACTGGCTTAGGGTCTATCAGTAGGTATACCTTAAAATAGGTATACCTTAGTGTCTGTCGGTAGGTATGCCTAGGAGAAAGGCAAGTATAGTAATTCCTCTTTGGAAACTGTAACTTAAGCAAAATTCCTATAATGAAACCAATTTTACCATAGGCTAATTGATAATGAACAAGAGTTAAGTTCCCTTGACATATTTCTGGTCACAAAAACATCACCAAGCATCTAAATAAAGTCCCAAAACACTTTTTAAAAAAATATATTTATTTTTATTTTAAAATTTCCTTATTAGTCCTCGAAGCTTTTTTTTTTTTTTTTTTTTGAGGTAGAGTCTTGCTGTGTCATACAGGCTGGAGTGTAATGGTGCAGTCTTAGCTTACTGCAACCACCGTCTCCCAGGTTCAAGTGATTCTCCTGCCTCAGCCACCTCAGTAGCTGGGATTACACAGGCGCATGCCACCACACCCGACTACTTACTTTGTATTTTTAGTAGAGGTGGGGTTTCGCCATGTTGGCCAGGCTGGTCTTGAACTCTTGATCTCAGGTGATCCACTTGCCTCAGCCTTCTAAAGTGCTTGGATTACAGGCATGAGCCACCATGTCCAAACACTTCTTATATTAAACATTGATATAAATGTGAGCTGTATGTACCTCTAAGAAAGATTAATAAAAATATAATTATTTGATTTTTGGTGAATCAGTGAGTGACAGTGGTCGATGTGGGGTGAGGTAAATCAAGGAATAGATGTTTGCAACGTGAAAACTGTAAGGAACATGTCCTGCCACCATGTACTTAAAACATGAACAAATACGGTGAGCGCCCTGAGCCTTAGTACTGCATCATTATTGTGCATCTGTATGATTATTGTATGCTTTACATATTTTTACATTATTTTGTATTCATTTATTTATTCCCATTCTGGCTGGAGCCTATCCTGGCAGCTCAGGGTGCAAGGGAGAACCTGCCCTGGACAGGATACCATTTCATCACAAGGTGCTCTCACGCACACACCCATGCTCTCTCAGACTGGGACAGTCTAGACATACCATTTCATCTAATGTGCACATCTCTGGGACGTGAGAGGAAATGCCTAGAGAAAACCCACACAGACGTGGGGAAGTGTGCAGACTCAACACAGACAGTCGCCATGGCCAGGAATTGATTTTTTTCCCTCATCAACATTATACAAAACCACATTGAATGAAACAACATTATTCGAGTACCAGGTGTAAATGCACGATCATGGAAACATGAACACAGCATGGAATATTTAGGGAATTGCTTTGTTGATAGGTGTGGCTAGACTGTAAAGTTCAAGATGTGTGGCAGGAGATAAGCCCCTAGAGTGGTGCTAGATCTTTGTTTTTCGTGCCTTGCGAAGGAGGTGCCATAGGCAAGAGGGAGTCATTGAAGCAGTTTAAGTTACGGAATAACATCAGTTTTTACATAAGTATCTAAAAAGATGGACTGTCATAAATTACCACTAAAGTACTAGGAGAGCATTGTATGAGGGGAGATGTGAGAAAGCTTCATGGATTTGAGCTGGGTGTTGAAGACTGCATAGAACTGTGAGAGGTGACTTGATATGGATGATGGGTGTAGGCAAGGAGATTCAAGATAAAGGGAGGAACTTAAGCAAAGGCCTAGAGACAGAAGATTTACAGGGCTTATTTGGGGACCCTGAATAGATTCGTGGCTAGAGCTATGGAGTGTTTGTGACATGAGAGAGGAGAGATATCAGACAGCTCTGACCTCTGGCCTGGAATGCCTGGCTGAGAAGTTTGGACTTTGTCTCAGGCTAGCCATCATCCAGTATGTGTTTTAGGCAGCTAACTCTGATAACATTGGTTAAGGTGACCTAAAGTGACAAGTGTACGAATGCAGGAGAACCAGTTAGAAAGCAGTGGGCATAGTACAGGTGAGGATATCCGAGGGTTGCACTGTAAGTATTGATTGTCTGAGGGCTTGATGTTTTCTAACTCTGGAGGCTGTTTGTGAGTGTTTTGGGGGAATGAGCTTCCTGAGAGCACAGCCATCTTACTTTTCTTGTCCCTCCCCCCAAAAAATGTGATCTAAGTCCTTTTTTACTCTTACTGGATCGGATTTTGAGTTAAATATATAAATTAGCAAGTGTCTCTTAGAACAGCAGTGATTGGAATCGAGATCTCTTGTCAATGCCTGCTGGCCCCACAGCCTGACAGCCATTGTCTAGGGAATAGTCCTGGGTTCTAGTCTTTTCACCGAGGCTGTGATTTATTATCTGATCTTGAGCAGGCCCCTTTTCCATCCTAGCCCTCAGTGTCTGATCTGTAAAATGAGATTAGTTAATCTCTGATGCTTGTAGCTTTAAGCTTCTTGGATCTTGGTTGGTATTAGCTACCTTAGAAAAATATTCCTTGTTGTTCAGGCACAGTGGCTCCTGCCTGTAATCCCAGCACTTAGGGAGGCTGAGGTCGGTGGATCAGGAGGTCAGGAGTTCAAGACCAGCCTGGTCAAGATGGTGAAACCCTGTCTCTACCAAAAATACAAGAATTAGCCAGGCATGGTGGCCTGTAAGCCCAGCTAGTTGGGAGGCTGAGGCAGAGAATTCCTTGCACCCATGAGGTAGAGGTTGCAATGAGCCAAGATCATGCCATTGTACTCCAGCCTGGGCAACAGAGTGAGACTTCGTTTCAAAAAGAAAAAAGAAAGAAAGAAAAAGAAAAATTTCCCCTGTAGTAGGCAGAGGTATAATAATGAAAAGTCTCAGAAAACTAAGGTGCCTTCCTGAGGATTAGGAATGGGCTATATGGTATGTACCAAGTCAGTATATTTGTAAAACACATACTTACCTGAAATCTAGCTCTACTGAGGACTTTGAACTATAACTTAAAAATGTGTAATATTGCTTAGCAAATTTAGAGTTAATAATTTAGAATTCTAGAATTAGAATTACTGGGCAAGTAAAATGCGTATGAATATTTGTTAAGAGGAATGCAGGAGAAGAGAAAGAAAATGGTACACGTCTGGATTGTGCCTGGGCTTAGAATGGGAAAATACAGCAGGAAAGAATTACACAGTGGGAGTTTGGGGGGAGGAAGACATAACCCTTAGATTTATATGCTTATTTTTTAACATAAAATGCACAATAGGAATGTGGATTTGCATAATGTAGGCAGATGAAATTAAAAGGTAACATAAGGGAGGAGAGGAATTTGTAAATGGTAATTATCTCTTATATTACCATTCCTTGGAGAAAAATGAAGGCTCTGTAGTTCCAGGAGACCTATGCTATTAGCTCTTCCCTATGAATGATATTAGCTGGGGCTGTGCCTTCCTTCCAGAAATCAAAGCCCTTGCATATGTGCACAGTTATTGAAAGTAGAGACTGGAGCCTCCGTTTCTAACAGTCCTCCAGTAAGGAAGGGAATTGACCAAGATCACTGTGCTCTCCAGAGACAGGAATACCAAGTAGGCCTTCAGTTGTCTGGAGATTGAGTAGAAACAGAGCAGCATAGGGAAACAAAAAATTTTTTTAACGGTCTAATTGTCAGCAAAGTCAACTGTATACTGCCAAGAGGACAGCAGCCTTTTCAGCTTTCTGCTGGAAGAGCCTCATTTATAAAGGTCCAAGTCAGAGCCCTTTGTCACTGAGGAGCAATGACAACCTGACTGTCTGGTCAGGACTCAGACAGCAGTCTATAAGTGCATTTTTCATTCCTTCAAATTACAGCCTCTCTCCAAGGCAATTAATCCTAGACATTTAGCAAAAGAGCTGCTGCTGTGTTTCTCCCTTGTTCTGGAAATACATCTTCTTGTATTCAGCACTTGTTTTGGATACTTGATTGTTTGAGGGGTGTTTTTTTCTGGTAAAATCTTTGATAAGAAAATATTTTTCTCCCTACTCCTTCCCAAATACCCCTCTGAGAGTTAATCAGAGATGCACAGAGTTCAACAACTGGGAAAGCCATTAATAACCCAGCCAACTTCTACCCTGCTGGCTGAAAGGCAGCTTCTGGCTGTTGGAATTGATGAGGGTTTCTCTGGTGTTTCCCTGAAAAGTATTCCTCCTGGGTTGGAGGAGCAATTCTGACATATTCGTATACTCTGTTCTTCACACTTTTAATTTTAAGTCGCTACCCTTGGAAAGGGTGCTGGCTATGTTGTTAGACCCCAGCATTTAGCACCCTTCACTGTTCCTAAAGTAAACGATCTCTCTGGGTCTGCTTTCTCTCACTTTTCATCTGGCAGGTATCTTGCAGTTCACTCATACTCAGACTCTGCCTGACCAAATTTGTCTCCTTGTATCTCATAGAGCCTTGCTTCATGTCAGCCTCTTATCAGCACTGAAGTGAGTGGCAGATTCTATATAGTTTTCTAAATATATCATTATTTTAAGTCCTTTTAATTCCTTTGCTCTTTTGTTGGAACTCTTACCATTATCCCTCTCCCGTCAGTTCTTCCCCTAAATATCCCATGCATTGAAATTTCTTTCCCCCCTCAACCCATTATCTCGGAATCTTCCCCTCTTTCTGGACTATAGACTCCAGAGAGTCATCAGTTACTGTTTCTACCTTTACTATTTGGAGCTGTGCCATTGGTCTGGGATTTCTGTGTCCCAGTACTAAAACTGAAGGCCTTTTCCCCTCTTCTTGTCAAACTTGTTCTTTTGTAGTACATTTGTACTTGTTGTAAGGTGACCTTTGCCACCTTACTCTTTCCAGTTTTCAAGGTTTTTCCTGCTCAGTAAATGTTTGAGCTAGTTTGGTTATAGGGTAGTTTATCCTAGAGGTCTGTGGGTTCTTTTCTCCCATAGACAGCATCTCATATTGTGTTTTTATGTTTCACATTTTCCTGGTCATGCTGGGTCCTCTCCTGTCATTTATCCTTCTTAGCTAGAGTTCTCAACACTTTGAATTTGAAATCTTCTCTACTTTATATTGAGATGCCATTTAGCTCCTATTTCTCCATTCTTAGCCAAGACGCTAAAGCTGCGGACCAGCATGAGCACCTCCTCTTACTTAACATGTTGCCTCTTTTATGGTGCTTCGTGCAGCCTTCAGTTTGAGATGTATATTTGAGCCTGCTGATCTCATTCTTGTTTTCCTGTATATATCCTCCAGTAATCTCGAAACACTATAAAGTCATTATCTCTGACCATATTTTGTACCCCCCCCCCTTTTCCTTCAGTTTTAAAACATTTAGGTAAACTACCCATAACATAAAATTTATCTTTTTTTTTTTTTCCTCGAGACGGAGTCTCGCTCTTTTGCCCACACTGGGTGCAATGGAGCGATCTTGGCTCACTTCAACCTCGGCCTCCCAGGTTCAAGTGATTCTCCTGCCTCAGACTCTCGAGTAGCTGGGATTACAGGCACCTGCCACCATGCCCAGCTAATTTTTGTATTTTTAGTAGAGATATAATTTCACCGGGTTAGCCAGGCTGGTCTTGAACTCCTGACCTCAGGTAATCCACCCACCTTGGTCTCCCAA
Organism: Callithrix jacchus; assembly: GCF_049354715.1. NCBI lineage: Eukaryota > Metazoa > Chordata > Mammalia > Primates > Cebidae > Callithrix > Callithrix jacchus. The sequence goes on along the minus strand of NC_133511.1, from coordinate 111,528,627 downwards.
AGTGCTGGGATTACAGGCCTGAGCCACTGTGCCCCGCCAGAATTTATCATTTTAATCCCTTCCCTTTATTTTTTATTTTAGTTATTTGTTTATTTATCTTTGAGATGGAGTCTTGTTCTATCGCCCAAGCTAGAATGCTGTGGCACAATCTCAGCTCACTGCAACCTCCACTTCCTAGTTCAAGTGATTCTCATGTCTTAGCCTTCTGAGTAGTAGCTGAGATTACAGGTGCTCGCCACTATGCCTGGTTAATTTTTTTATTTTTAGTAAAGGTGGGGTTTTACCATGTTGATCAGGCTGGTTTTGAACTTCTGACTTTAAGTGATTCACCCACCTTGGCCTCCCAAAGTGCTGGGATTACAGGCGTGAGCCACTGTGCCCAGCCCCCTGTTCTATTTTTAAAATGAAGGGAGAAACTAAATCAGAAAGAAGTTGTTTTTAGGTTTTAATGGCAACAAAAAAGATGCTTGTGACTACATTGTGTGGGTCCACATTTTCCCCAGCCCTGGGGTTTGCCCCTTTTTCTCTGTTGTCTCCTTGTGTTCTTTCACCAAGCTCTGTGTTACCTTTGGGCACTGGCAACTGCTCAGTACTATCCAGTGCGCTGACTTCTCCTTCCCTGCTCTTCAACCCTTCTACGCAGATAGATTCGTGTTTGTTGTCCAGAAGGGGGTGAACCATTGGATCTTGCAGTAAAAAATCGTCAGCTCTGTAATGTGGTTCTGTGAAAGGCCAACTCTCTCTCATGGGTGTGGAATAATTGGATTTGCCCCATGATGCTTCCTGTTTTCGTTTTTTTGAAATGGAGTTTCGCTCTTACTGCTCAGGCTTGAGTGCAATGATCTCGGCTCACTGCACCCTCTGCCTCCCAGTTTCAAGCTATTCTCCTGCCTCAGCCTCCCAAGTAGCTGGGATAACAGGCATGCGCCACCATGCATGGCTAATTTTGTATTTTTAGTGTAGAGCCGTAGTTTCACCATGTTTGTTAAGCTGGTCTCGAACTCCTGACCTCAGGTGATCTGCTCACCTCGGCCTCCCAAAGTGCTGAGATTACAGGCATAAGCCAACGTGCCTGGTGGATGATGCTTTTTCTAGCTTTGTTTTCCTTTTTGAGTTTTAGCAAGAGTTTTACTCTTGTTACACAGGCTGGAGTGCAATGGCACGATCTTGACTCACTGCCACCTCCACCTCCCGGATTCAAGTGATTCTTCTGCCTCAGCCTCCTGAATAGCTGGGATTACAGGCATGTGCCACTATTCCCGGCTAATTTTTTGTATTTTTTTTTAGTAGAGACAGGGTTTCACAATGTTGGCCAGTCTGGTCTCGAACTCCTGACCTCAGGTGATCCTCCTGCCTTGGCCTCCCAAAGTGCTGGGATTACAGGGGTAAACCACTGCCCCTGGCTTGTTTTCTATCTTTTTTAAAAGAGATGAAGGTCTCTTGTCGCCCAGGCTGACCTTGAACTCCCGGACTCAAGCAATCATCCCACCTCAGCCTACCAGGTAACTGAGACTACAGGTGCACACCACTGTGCCCAGCTAGTGTTTTATCTTTTTGAGGCTTAGAGACCTCCACCCTTTCCCTCACTTAGGATCCTTTTTAACTTCAAAATATTTTCTAACTCCTCTTATGATAATTAGTTATAGCAATTAGTTGTACTTTCAGTACTAATTGATAAGTAAAATATATAATAATGAAAAGCTATCATGAATTCAATTATACTTTTAAATGAATTAGTACTTTATCACAACAGTAATATATTTGAAAAATAATGGTATGCTTAATTTGGAAACTATCTTAGTTTGACATTCAGTTACTCCTTTGTGTATATGTATAATTTGGGAGCTCCCTGGTAACGGCAGTCTGCTGGTCAGGGACTCCTGATTCCATGATTCTTTTTAACCCCCCTTTTACATTCCATGTAGTTTTATCTCTTTCTCCTTGCCCCTCCTTTCATTGGCAGAGTTTCAGGTCAAAGGAATGTATGTTAAGGAGCACAGTGTGTGCTTTCTCTTATGGGAAAATAAAAACCAAATACTGACTTTTCAATGGATCAGCTTCCAATATCCCTGGTATTGATTTGTCTCTTAATGCTCGGCGGCCAATTCTTCCAAGATATAAAAACCATCATAGGCTTTTGTTTCTGGCTTGTGAAACTCCCAATGGTCTACTTAAAAACTAAGTTTGCCTTAACTTCAGTTTCAGGGCCAGTTTGAAGATTATCTCATTGATTTGAAGATAATCCGAAGGGAGAATTCAGAAAATATCCCAAATCAAGCTCTCAAAGGTTCATTTATTTTGTGGAGTTGGTTAAGCAGCTAATTAACTGCTCTGTCCAGCCAATGCCCTTTGGCTTATTGTTCCTTTGATTCACTGGAAACAAAAACATGTGAAGCTCCTTTCCTCTTTTCTTGTAGGAAGCAGTGAAGTGTAATGGAAAGATCTAGGACTTCAAAGTCCGATCTTCCTTGAATCCTGACTCAACCACTTTCTAGTTATGTGACCTTGGTATTTGCCTCTCTGGTCTTTAGTCCACTTCTCTGAAAAACAGTAATAATCCTTCATGGCCTAGCTAGAAGAGTTAAATGGGATAACATATCAATAACCTTTGTATTGGAACCTAGCAGATACTTAATAAATGGCGGTTATTACTGTTGCATGTACTATTAACAGTCCATAAAGAAAACACCCAGACTTTTATCTTTTTATTCAAATGATTGGATTGCATTTTCTAATATTCTTCACCATTGTCAGTATGTAAAAGAAGGGACTGTCTTTTTCTTGTGCTTTTTTTTTTTTTTTAAACCTATGACCACTTTTTCCACATGGGTGACCTAAACAGATTTCATTTGAAGATAACCATTTGCCAAATGAAATTGGTGGAAGAATTTTTCTTCCTTTAAGACCTCCTCCGACAGCAGGCATCTGGATAGCAAAATAATAAATAATGTAAGACACCCCCCCAAGCCACATTTTTCTTGCATCTTTCAATATAGAAAAAGTTTATATATATATATCCCTTCCAGATCCCAAGATCTAAATGTGGCTTCAGTTTCAGATGCTAAGGGACCACATTAACTCAAGAAAAATCCTCCTCCTTCCTGAGCTGTTGGTAAATGCTCATAAATCTCTTAGTTGAGGTTCTCCAGAAATATGTTTTATTAATGTGCCACCTAATTAGTGAGCAACCAGATGACTAATTTCCGTGGGGTCCTCTCCTAATGTAAGAATGTAGTTTTGGGAATGCTTCCTTTTTGGGCTGGTGGGTGATTCTGCCTGAGTGACTCTGTTATGTGTAGTCTTTTTGTTTTCTTCAGGGACAATGGTGACAGATCCAGGCACCGAGCTCCACGTAACGCCCGGATGTCTGCACCTTCGCTTGGACGTTTTGTCCCAAGGTAAGAACCGGTTGCTAGCAACAGAGGGAGCCTTTGGATTTTAAATTCTAGCCTAGGATTTCGTTTCCCTTTCCCCTCTCTCTCTCTCTCCTCCCCCTCTCCCCTCTCCCCTCCCCCTCTCCCCTCTCCCCTCCCCCTCTCCCCTCTCCCCTCCCCCTCTCCCCTCCCCCCTCCCTTCCCTTCCCCCTTCCCCTCCCCTCTTCTCCCCTCTTTCTCCTCTCTTTCTCTTCTCTCCCTGTCTTTCCCAGCCTGGAGTGCAGTGGTGCTATCTCAGCTCACTGCAAACTCCACCTCCTGAGCTCATGCAATTCTCCTGCCTCGGCCTCCCGAGTAGCTGGGATTATAGGCACTTGCCACTGCGCCCAGCTAATTTTTGTGGTTTTAGTAGAGACCAGGTTTCACCATGTTGGCCAGGTTGATCTCAAACTCCTGATCTACCCGCCTTGACCTCCCAAAGTGCTGGAATTACAAGTGTGAGACCCCCCACAACCCAAACAGAGGATTTAGTTTTAAACCTACTTTCTGGTCTTTGGTTTGTCCATACCTGGACTTGTTTCCTGGTGGCCCTACAGCCCAGCCCTGCCATCTAAATTCTTGACAGATGATGGTTAGCCATATTGAAAAGAGATGAAAAAGCGGTGGTGGGAGAATCCTGTTTAAGAATAGAAGTGTTGGGGGAACTTTAGAAGGAGGGGTAAGAAAAAGATAGATACCAGTCTGTGGAAGGACCAATCTTGGGAGTTTTTATTCCTTTCTGGGCATCTGTGGATTCAGTGGGTCCCTTAGCCTAGATTTTTGAGTGTAGGTAGTATCTCCTTTGTTTTATGGTAGTCTTTAGTCAGCTTTTCACATGTGATTCCTTCTTGTAGGCGTTTCTTGCTGCCTGAGTACTTGCCTTATGCTGGGATTTTTCATGAACGTGGACAGCCTGGCTTGGCTACTCACTCTTCTGTTAACAGGGTCCTGGCAGGTAAGGAAATGTTTCTTTGGCTTTTGAAAATGTGAAGGAGCAAGGAGCCAAATAACTCTGCTCCCTCCTTTACCTGTGTTGCTGTGATGGTGTCTTGGCATTCTACTTTGGGGCACGGTTTAGTACTCAGTTCCTTACTTCAAGGCAGGAAATGGGTTGAAGAAAAATGTTTCTCTTACCCTATTACTACTTTTCCCAGACCTTTTTTTTTCTTTTAAATTATTCGTTTAAACCATTTGTTTCTTAATCCAGCAATTAAATTCTAGCTATGCCTTTAATTGAATGGTAGAGGTGTCATATTTATGTTTCGGTTGGTGAGATACTCATGAGCCAGATCCTGGATTTGATTAGGAGCTTAGTGCACATCTCTCCACTCCTTTGGTACTGCCAGCACATGGAGTTTCCAGGCACTGTGGAATCTTCTGAGGAAGGAGAAGAGGGAGACACCCTTGGAGCTGGCTCAGAAATACCCACAGAACAGAAAATGGGCTGAGCAAGCCCCACAGATGCAGTTTTGTGATGGTTGAATAGCTTAGTGACAGATGTTTTTGGTCTCTGAGGCGTGATGTGATTGTGTTTTGAGACGTGATATGTGCTACTGCTTCTGGTCAGTCTCTAGAGAAGGAAACAAAGCAGAATTCCATTTTTATATGTGGCAAAGGTTGTTTCCCCATCACCTCCCCCTCCCTCCCACCTTTATGAATTTATGAATGCAAAAGCATAAAAGGCATAAAAAGCCACATTGAGAGTTATCTTTAATAAGCATCTTTATTAAAAGTTTTAAAATGACATTCTGTTTTGGAGAATCTGGGCCATGTGCTGATTAAAGGTAGGGAGGGATCTGTTGAGGCAGTGGCACTGTCAGGCTCTGAGGATGTTACAAGCTTTATTTTGTGATTTCCTAACCAAGCTGCTGTGACAGCATCAAGGCCGTGGGATCTGGCCTTTCCTAAATAGTATGTTTGATCCAACATCAATGCTTAGAAATCCCAGAAACCTCAGTGGTTTCTCTGTCAGACACTAGGACTTCATAGGCTCTGGCCTGGCAGGAGAGCAGACTACGCCACAGTCTCCTGACAGCCTCATCTGAGGAGGCTCTGGCCCTAGTTGTAAAACAGATGCTGTGGCCCGTGCCTCTCCTCGCCTGGCACTTCTGTGTGGCTTCACTGAAGGCACGTGGAAGCTTTTCACTGGCAGATAATCACTTGCTGCCAGGCAATACTCCAGAGCTCTTCTCCACCCTTCTTTGTTCCAGACATCTGCCTCCACCGCCCCATACAGCACCTCCTGCTTCTCTACTGCTGGCAGATTTCTGTTTCCTTGGCATTTAGCTTGGGGGAACAGCTGTATGTTGTTTTTTTCTGCCTTGCCTCCAAGACCTCTTTACCTCCATTTCCTGTTTTCTACTTTATGCTTAGTGGTCTGACCCCAAATGGCCTAATTACACCTCTGGATACCTTTGAATACAGAGGCTGTGTTCCAGTGGGCGGCTGTTTACAGATGTGAAATCTGCTGAGAAAATCTATCAAAGGATGCAGAATGCCATTAGGAGAAGAAACTTTAGACTCCCTAGAAACTCACTCTTGACTTAGATTAGCAGATGGTTTCCATTCACCATTAAACTAGTTTCTACCAATTTTTCAACATACATATTACAGAGTGTTTAGCATTTGTTGATATTTTGATGACCCTCCAGATGCTATTGGCAGTTGTATCATTTGTTTTCTTCTCTTGAGAAAATTCCAATAATAATAATACAGCAACAAAAACCTAACATTTATTGAGCACTTGCTGTATACTAGGGAGTGTTTTAAGTGCTTTACACATATTTCATTTCTGTCTTCCAGTAATCATAGGAGATAGGTGCAATTACATAATTAACAGTGGAAGAAACTGAAGCCCAGAGGGCTAACTTGCCCAGAGTGATGCAGCTAGGAAGTAGAGGAATAGAGGCAGTGGGCAGTAAACCACCTTCCCAATCTGCCCCCTCACCATTGTTTTAAAGGACAAAGCATTAAAATGTCATTCTTTTTCTTAGGACTTTATAAGAGGGAGAGAGCTCCCAGGGAACTTCAGTGTTTTTCTTATTTGTTTTAATTCTTCTATTTAAATGGTTCCTAGACATAGGCTTTTATGATCCAGCGGTGCTTGCTGAGGAAAATCTTACTATGTAACTGCCCTTTTCCTGAGCCTTCTTGCCCTCCTGGATACAGATGTTTTGCTTTTTATTAAACTTACTTGTGATCATGTAATTGAGCTTCGATAATAATAGCTTTCAGAGTGAAAGAGCAATTGGCCTTTTAGCAGTAAGCACTCCCAATTTTCTGGAAAGGCACTTTGTCTTGTATGATTGGAATGAGATTGTAGTGGTCCCAGAACAATTACATTTAGCAGACGTTTGTTCTGTGGCTGTTCTATGCCAGGCACTGTTCTAGGCTACCAGAGTGAAGAAGACAGACATGATCTCTGCCTTCCTGTAGCTCAAAGATTAGTTGGTTAGCCATGTCTCAGTCTTACTCTAAACATAAGTGGAATGGTGAGTTGCTTTTTACAGGGATGAAGCCTGGAAATTTGGCAGACCTGGAGGGACAAAGCAGACACACACCTGCAGTTTTAGGGGGTGTGGCCTGTACTTTAGTGCCAAATGAGTCCTCAGTGGACCCTAAGCAAAGCCATTCAGAATCATCAACAAAAATGGGGTCACGGAAAATCAAGATCTGTTCTACTTCCTCCCACAAGAGACTGAGAGCAATAATAGAAAACAGAAGCTACTATAGAAAAGTGTTATAAGGTGAAGAGTAAGTTATTGCAAAAAGAATTTTTAAAATACTAAAAAATTTTTAAAAACGTGTTTTGATAGTCTATGAATTTCATCTCTTCTCCCTTATCTTGGTGCTTTCACCTGCAATTCCATAGGTTCCTGGTAGCCTCCAATTGGTAATCAACCTAGGCCTTTCCCCATCTTCAGCAACACAAATTCTAGACCCATACTTAAAGAGCTATAAATACATATAAAGTTATTGCAGCTCTACCCGGTAAAATTTTGGGAGAACATGCAAAAGTCTGAGGAGCTCCCTCTGCTGACATTGTAGTAGACAACTAGCTCTGTGTAGTAATAGCAACTGAAATGATGGAAATGAAGCTAATGACTGCCTACCCCGGGCCAGGTAGATTAAAAATCTTTGCAGCAACCCTGTGAGGTAGGTGATAGCATTTCCATTCTGTAGGGAAGAAAACTGATGTCACTTGCCCAATATCACACTGAGAGAGGCTGACCTGGAACTTTAAACCAGGTCTTCCTGATTAAGATTTCTGTTCTTGGCCACGTGTGGTGGCTCACCCCTGTAATCCCAGCACTTTGGGAGGCTGAGGCAGGTGGATCACCTGAGTTCTGGAGTTCGAGACCAGCCTGGCCAACATGGTGAATCCCCGCCTCTACTAAAAACACAAAAATTAGCCAGGTGTGGTGGTGGGCAGCTGTAATCCCATCTACTGGGGAGGCTGAGGCAGGAGAATCGCTTGAATCTGGGAGGCGAAGGTTGCAGTGAGCCGAGATTGCACAGTACTCCAGCCTGGGTGACAGAGCAAGACTCCGTCTCAAAAAAAAAAAAAAAAAAAAAAAAAAAGAGAGCGCTCTGTCCTGTCATCTGTGCCATGTTTTGTTTGAGTTCAAGTAGTGACTATCTGCCAAAAGATTCTTAAGCTTATAATATTTTTCTGCATGTTTGAGGCCTCATAAAAGTGAAATAAGCTTAGCATTTAACAACTTCCTGGTAATTACTGGAAGAACAAAAAACTTCTGAGGAATAGGGGCCTGGGTAATGTAGGGTATTAGTTATCTGTCCTGCATAATCTTTTTTACTTTCATCCTAATGAGCATCTGCTCCCAGCAGATGTGGACCTGATATACTTAATTTACTATTTTGATTAAAATCAATGGGAAGTGTCAGGATTGTCTTGCTCCTAGCCACAGGTCATTAGGGCCTGGTCCAGTGTCTTGAGCAAAAGATGGCTTTGTGCCCAGTTATCCTAATTTGTCTTATGACTTGTTTTAAAATATTAAAAAAAGACACTGTTTTACTGAACAGTGTCACTTCTTAGTATGACTTCTTTGACCCATTAGTTTTTTGGGAGTGTGTTGTTCAGTTTCATATTTTGAATTTGCCAAATTTCCTTCTGTTGTTGATTTCTTATTTAATTTGATCATTGTCAGAGAGCATACTTTGTGCAATTTTATTTATTTAAATTTTATTGGAACTTGTTTTATGGATTCGTATATAGGCTTTTCTAGAGAATGTTACCCATGTGCTTGAGAAAAATGTGTATTCCGCTGTTACTTAGTGGAGTGTCCTGTAGATCCCAGTTTAATCTACTTGGTTGATAGTATTGTTCCAGCTTTGTATATCCTTGCTGATTTTCTGTTTAGTTCTATCTTTTATTGAGGGTGAGTGTTGAAATCTCTATTATTATTGAATTCTGTATTTTTCCCTTCAATTTTGTCAGGTTTTTTGGTTTTTTTTTTTTTTTTTGACAAAATCTTGCTCGGTTGCCTAGGCTGAAATACAGTGACCCGGTCTCAGCTCACTGCAACCTTCACCTCCTGGGTTCAAGCAATTCTGCTGCCTCAGCCCCCTGAGGACCTGGGATTACAGGTGTATGCTACCAGACCTAGCTAAGTTTTGTATTTTTAGTAGAGATAGGGTTTCACCATATTGGCCAGGCTGGTCTTGAACTCCTGACCTCAGGGGATCCACCTGCCTTGGCCTCCCAAAGTGCTGGAATTTACAGGTGTGAGCCCCCATGCCTGACCCAATTTTGTCAGTTTTTGATTAATACATTTTGCGACTTTGTTATTAGGTGCACATATATCTACAGTTGATATGTGTTCCTGATAAATTAATGATTTTACTATTATTGTCCCCCTCTCTCTAGTAATATTTTTGTTTTAAAGTCAATTTTTTCTTATATTAATATAGCTACTCCAGCTCTTTTATGGTTGTTGATTGTATGATATGTTATTTTCCATCCTTTTACTTTCAGCCTGTTTAGCTCTTCGAATCTGAACTATGTATCTGATAGAAAGCATATAATTGGAGCTTGTTTTTTACCTAGTCTGACAGTCTTTGCTTTTTGGTTGTTTAGTTCATCTACATTTAATATTATTATTGATATACTCTGGGATTTTTTTTCCATTTTAGTTGGTTTTCTGTATTTCTAATGTTTTTATTCCTCTGTATCTTCTTGACTGACTTCATTTGTATTAAATCAATATCTAACATGTCTTTTAAATTCCTTTTTTCATTTTTGAATGTATTTTGTTAGGATCAACTTCCAATTTATACAGACTTAATTTTGATAAGATACAGAAACATTTTTCACTATATATTGTTCCCCTATGGCTCCATTCCCTCCTGTCTCGTTTCTGCTGTTATGCGTATACTAATGTTACGTCTCTATATGTTACAAACCCAGTAATATGGTGTTAAATTATTGATTGATGCAATCTTGTCTCAGGCATCGTTATGCTTGTTGCCTGGTGTGGGAAGACAGAACTATACCTTTTATAACATTTATTTTTCTTTTCCTTTTTTTTCTTCCTTTTTCATTTTTGAGATGGAATCTAGCTCTGTTGCCCAGGCTGGAGTGCAGTGGTGCAAACTTGGCTCACTGCAACCTCTGCCTGCTGGGTTCAAGCAATTCTCCTGCCTCAGCTTCTCAAGTAGCTGGGACTACAGGCATGCACCACCACGCCCAGCTAATTTTTTGTATTTTTAGTAGAGACGAGGTTTCAGCGTGCTGGCCAGGCTGGTCTCGAGCTTCTGACCTCATGTTCTGCCTGCCTCAGCCTCCCAAAGTGCTGGGATTACAGGCGTGAGCCATTGTGTCCTGCCTTCTTTTCCTCATTAACTTTATTTTTGGTTGTCATCTGCCCTTCTCTTCTATTTTTATTTTTATTTTATTTTTAAAGACAGCGTCTCGCTCTGTTGCCCAGGCCGGACTCACTGCATCCTCAACCTGCTGATCTCAAGCTATTCACCTACCTCAGCCTCCTGAGTAAGTGGGACTATAGGCACACACCAACATGTTCATCTAATTTTTGTACTTTTCGTAGAGATGGGGTTTTGCCATGTTGCCCACGCTAGTCTCCAACTCCTGGGCTCAAGTGATCCACCCACACCAGTACCCCCAGAGTGCTGGGATTACAGGTTTGAGCTGTGGTGCCCATCCCCTCTCATCTCTTATTTATTTATTTATTTATATTTTTAATTTTTTTGAGGGGGACGGAGTCTCGCTCTGTCATCCAGGCTGGAGTGCAGTGGCGAGATCTTGGCTCACTGCAATCCCCATCTCCTGGGTTCAAGCCATTCTCCTGCCTCAGCCTCCTGACTAGCTGGGATTATAGGCGCCTACCACTGTGCCCGGCTAATTTTTATATTTTTAGTAGAGACGGGGTTTCGATATGTTGGCCAGGCTGATCTCGAACTCCTGACCTCAGGTGATCTGCCCGCTTTGGTCTCCCAAAGTCCTGGGATTAGAGGCATGAGCCACTATGCTCAGCTCCCCTTATCTCTTTTAAAAACATCAGTACTTTCTCTTAGACGTTCCCTACTTCCCTGGTACCTTTGGGAATTATATTCAGGAGGACTTTTTAGTCTCACTTGGTCAACTGGGGTGGGCATCTAGAGCCTCAGGCTGGCTAACTTTTAGGAATTAGCCTTATTTCACCATCTGATATCATAGGTGTCCAATATAACAAATTGCTTAATCACTATATAGCAGATCTTCACTTGAACTGGCAAATCTGGGATAGATTAATCATAGAGAATGCAGTTAAGGCCCATCATAATATTACTTAGAAGAAAGTGAACAGAGAGATGCATAATATTTCTGGTGTTGGGTTTTTAATCTCTTGGAGCTCCCTTTATATTTCTGCAGTGTACCCATCTGGTACCCAGTAGCCAGGCAGATAACATGAGTGGTACATTCCAACTAAACATCAATTAAGATGGCTGTTTATAAACCCCAGATAAATGGACAATTAGTGGTGGTGGTACTGGCTAGTGCTGCTTTAATAATTAACCCAATTACATTTCATTTTGCTCCAATGATGAAAGTGAAGGGAATAAGAGGCTGGCTTTGTTGCCTGGGAAACAGAGAAGTAAATGCAGCACTCCTTCCGGAGAACTCAGCCTTCCCAGTTGCCTTCTAGCACCTGGGGCCTTTTACCTATTTGGTGTCCACCAGTCACTGGAGCATTCGGGTCCTTTCTACCTCACCCCTTTACCTTATCTGCTTATACCACTAGTGAGAAGTGTGCTTATTGAGAATGTGGAGCCCAGTTTCTAAGCTGAATTGCCTGTGCTTCTTCAGGCTTTTTTAGAGAAAAATACTGGGCCTTATCAATGAACTTTCCTGTTCCTTTTATATGTGTAACTAAGTTTTTCTGTGCTTCTGTTTTTTTTTTTCCCAGGAAATTTCCTCTTGATCTTTTCCCATTTATGCTTTACCTATGTGTCCTTTCTGTATTGTTACCTTAAAATGTACACAGCACTTTTTTTTTTTTGAGACAGAGTCTCGCTCCATCGCCAGGCTGGAGTGCCATGGCGTGATCTCAGCTCGCTGCAACCTCCGCCTCCCAGGTTCAAGCAATTCTCCTGCCTCAGTCTCCTAAGTAGCTGGGACTACAGATGCATGTCACCACACCCAGCTAATTTTTGTATTTTTGGTAGAGATGTGGTTTCACCATGTTGGCCAGGTTGGTCTCGACTTCCTGACCTCATTGGGAGGCCTTAGCCTCCCAAAGTGCTGGAATTACAGGAGTGAGCCAACACATCCGGCCAATGTACACAGCACTTTCTAAATGCTTAGTATTTTCCAGAAAGCTTTGGGTATTACAGAATAATTAAATGGTTATGCCCTCAGGGAGTTCACATCTAACCGGGGAGTGGCCCAGTTTTGTTTTGTTTTGGCCCTGCCGCTGAAAATTTACTAATACCCCTGGGACTTGAACTGCCAATCCTGATTGATTAGCTAAGGGAGGAGGGGCATAAGCCTGGGTCTGGATCAAGGACTTACATGTATCTTTCAGTATGATTTGAAGAAGTTCTCTGAATGCGTCCCCATTCATCTTTTGAGTGGGGCTGTAAGCAGGAGTAAGTGGGGCACTGGAAGGACATTTGTCATTTATATGAAATAACCAACAGTAAATAGCCCAAAGAATGGGAGAAAATATTTGTAGATTATACATCCAACAAAGAACTAATATCCAGAATTTACAAGGAACTCAAATCAGCAAGGAAAAAAACAATCCTATTAAAAAGTAGACAAACAACACGAACAGACATTTCTCAAAAGAAGATACACAGATGTCCAGCAAACATGAGAAAAAATGCTCAATGTGACTAATCATCAGGAAAATGCAAATTATAACCATAATGAGATACCACCTTACTCTAGTCAGAATGGCCTTTTAAAAAAAAGTCAAAAAAAGAATAGGTGGTGGTACGGATACGGTGGAAAGGGAATGCATATACACGGTCAGTGGGAGTGTAAATTAGTACAAAATAGAAACCTTGATGTCCATATGTCTGGATTGAGGCGCCGCCACTATTTACTTTGTACTTTAAGTTCTCTGTACTCTGGGGCCTCCCTAGACCTAAAGTGATCTCAAAGCTTATTAAGTCCCATGGTTGTGTGCTCCTTGGAATTACTGCTTATTTTGGAGGTGCCAGCTGAAGAGCCCCTCTAATCTATTATGAGTCAGTACATGCCAGAATTCTTTTACTTCTCTCTTCTTAGGTTATGATTAGTATGTGCTTTGACATGTTTTGCAACCCCTCAGAACAAATGCAATGATCTGGAAATCTGCAGAGGAGATGTGAGGAAGGAGAATGCCAAATGTGAGGTCGCAGGCAGCCTATATTTTCCAGTGGAAACAGTAGCTTTCTTTGTTGTCTTTATTTTTATTTGTTTTTTTTTTAAGAGATGGGGTCTCGCTATGTTGCCCAGTGGCTGTTCGCAGGCGTGATCCCACTACTGATCAGCACTGGAGTTTTGACCTGCTCCGTTTCCGACCTGGGCCGGTTCACCCCTCCTTAGGCAACCTGGTGGTCCCTGGCTCCTGGGAGGACACCATGTTGATGCGGAACTTAGTGTGGACACTCGATCAGCATAGCACACTGCAGCTCAGAACTCCTGGGCTCAAGCAGTCCTGCCACCTCAGCCTCCTAAGTAGCTGGGAATACAGGCACGAACCATCATGCCTGGCTGTTGTCTTTCTTTACATTTCAAACTTTCCTTAGGATTAGAGATCCCCTACCATCCCTTGAGAGCCTTGGAACAATTCTCTTTGCTGTCCCATCTACTCCATCAGTTTTTACCAAAGTGAGCAGTATGAATGCTGGCAGCTAATAACCCCCCTACCTCCTTCTCTTTACTTTTTTTTTTTTTTTTTGAGACAGAGCCTTGCTCTGTCACCCAGGCTAGAGTGCAGTGGTGCGCTCACTGCAATCTCCACCTCCCAGGTTCGAGCAATTGTCCTGTCTCAGCCTCCTACATAGCTGGGACTACAGGCATACACCACTAAGCCCAGCTAATTTTTGTATTTTTAGTAGAGATGGGGTTTCGCCATATTGTTCAGGCTGGTCTTAAACTCCTGACTTCAGGTGATCCACCTGCCTCTGCCTCCCAAAGTACTGAAATTACAAGCGTGAGCCACCGTGCCTGGCCAACCTCCTCCTTTTTAAAACCCTGAGCTCACATTAGCTTTTCTTTCTCTTTCTCTTTCCCTTTTCCTATCTACAAACAGCCTCGTTTATTCCAACCTAGCTGGAAATGTCATGGGAGCTGGCAGGCAGCACCTCTCACCTTTTCTACCAAAGTAGAGCCAACCTGTGGGGGTTAATTTCCTTTCTTTAACACTTGCTGATCCATAAGGCCAACCTTCCCCTGGGTCCTCATGCCATTCAGCTTGAAGAGCAAGCATGGATATCTTTGTATAAGCCATGATGGGGAAAGAAACTCCTCCAAATAGATGACTGGGGACCTTTGGGAGTGTTAAGACTCCCAGGGTATTTCTTTTGTCAGCCATTGAGTATCACCCCAGAACCAGAGAGTCATCTTATAACCGCATACTCACCCTGTAAAGATAGTCTCTCATGTTATAGGGCCGTTGAGGTGGTTCCCTGAGTTTATCATGGGCCTAACTCACTGCAGCTTTGTGCTGTGCAGAAGGGGCCCAGCATGACTTTTACTGACTTGAGCTGTGGGGCTACATTCTCTAGGGATGCATGGTAAACCAACTCATGGTTTTTACTCTTGTGGCTCATAGCTGGTAAAGCAGAAGCCAAAAATATTCCTTCCTAATGCAGGGAAGTTAACTGGTCCAGGGTACAAAGGAACAGAGGGAAGCTAGACAGAAGGTAAAGGGTTGAAGTTCTCATTGGGAACAGGGTTTTCCCCTTGTTCCTGTGAAGTGGGGTGCACAGTAAACATGTGAGGAATATTCATTTTCACAAATGAAACTGCCCAGAAAGATGAATTGTCTCCAGAATCTGCCATATTGATATAGTACCAGTGGCTGCTTTTTGTAGTATTTGCTGACTCCCAGCAGCAAGAGTTCACAACAGTCTTTTACGGTTTCCTTTGAACTGGTAACATAAATTAAAGGAATGACATGGAAATATCCACAGTCACTTCTGCTCATTAGAGTGAAGTTTCACCCAGGCAAACAGCTCTGAGATTATGACAAGATGTATAACAGCATTAACAATTATCCGAAACATTGCCCATCATGCTGTACTGGCAGAGGGGTTGTGAAAAGACAGAATTTAGTAACTCAAGCTTAGATTTGACCATGAATAGTATTATAAAGAAAAACAATCCTAAAATTTGTAGGGAACCAGAAAAGAGCCTGAATAGCCAAAGCAATCCTAAGCAAAAACAACAACAAAAACTCCGCAAAGCTAGAAACATCATATTACCTGACTTCAAATTATGCTGCAAGGATGTAGTAACCAAAACTTGTAAAACGTGGGGACTTTGAAATATGGTATTTCAAATTTGCTAAATAAAAGAGAACTCCTAAGAACATTTGTTCTATGCCAAGTACTGTTCCAAGAACTTCTCACATATTAATCACCAGCAGCATTGCTATAATACATTGTCATTTTTACAGATGAGGAAACTTAGGCTAAAAGAGATGAAGTAGTTTGTCCAAAACCATAGCTAGTACTTGACAGAGTGGGAATTCTCAGGCAGTCCTGCTCTAGATTGTGACTTTTCCAACAGAACCACCATTGGGTGTGATCTGATCCTTTGTTGGTAGAAAAACAGGCTAAAATCTAATCTCAGGCTTTACCTTCAGAGAACAAAAATAGGCCGGGTACAGTGGCTCATGCCTGTAATCCCAACACTTTGAAGAGGCTGAGACGAGTGGATCACCTGAGGTTCAGAGCTCAAGACCAGCTTGACCAACATGGAGAAACCCCATCTCTATTAAAAATAGAAAATTAGCCGGGCATGGTGGTGCATGCCTCTAATCCCAGCTACTCAGGAGGCTGAGGCAGGAGAATCGCTTGAACCCAGCAGGCGGAGATTGCAGTGAGCTGAGATTGCACCATGGCACTTTAGCCTGGGCAACAAGAGCAAAACTCCATCTCAAAAAAAAAAAAAAGCGAGAACAAAAATAGTATGTTTAGCTCAGAAGACTGCTAGTGGGAAGGGGGCTACATATGCTGTTATATCCTTGTCGCAGATCCTTTCCCCTAGAACAAGGGCCCTGTATAAGAATTATATTCCCAAATAATGAATCCTGAAGAGGTAATTACACTGTTGCCATCCCATTGGGAAGAAGGCTGGGGCGGTGATTACATTCCAAAACAAAGCTGTTCGGGTATAATTGCACCGTGCTGCTCTTATCAGTCTGGGGAAGGCAGGCCTCTGGTCTCCATCCTCATTTGTTTTTGAGATGGAATCTGAACAGCATTCAATTAATAGTCAAGACCCAGGCATAGGGAAGTCAGCCAAAAGAGCCAAGAGGACATTAACTTGCTATTGGCATTTTCCTTCTACTGAAGTTTTCCAGACCTTTAAGTATCAACAAATTTGAGGGGGAGCCCAGTTAAGAAAATTAATTTTGCTAGTGAAGAGTTAGCGATTGCTCTTTAAGAGGCTGTGCCCCAAACCCCTCACTGGTCTCTATATGTAGAGGAGAGATAGTTGGATGGCAGTGAAATTTACCTCTTCCACCAGCAGCTTTAGCTCTATCAAAAGATAGTCTTTCCTTGAAATCATTCCCTGAGACTTGCAGTGTGTATATATATTTTTTCATGTATGTAGCTTCTGAAGTTGTGGAGCAAAAAGGCTTTCTCTGGTTGTGTTGCGTTAATAAGGCAGACTTTGGTTAAATTTCATCAATAATCTCTAGATCTGGACTAGAAGAAAGAATAAAGTCAATTAGTTTGTTTTGTGACTCAGAGAACAAAAAACTGCCAGTTACTTTTAAGGCATGCTTGTTGATCTAGAGCAAAGAAGAAGGCATGTATTGGGATGAGGGTTGCATACCCCTGGGAAGTGGTGTAGCCTTCATCATTATGTCATTTAGCTTTTGCTGCTGAACAAACCACCCCCAAATTTAGTGGCATAAGACAATTATTGTTTCTGATAATTCTGTGAGTCCAATTGCAGTTCGTCCGATGTGCGCCATTGGCTCTTCTCTGTGGTCAATTGATGGCTTGGCTGGATGTGGATGATCTTAGATAGTTTAGTGGGTAGAATAATGATCTGCCTAAGAGGTCTACATCTTAATCCCCAGAACCTGTGAATATGTTACTTTATATGGTGAAAGGGGCTTTGCAGTTGTGATTAAGATTATGGATCTTGAGGTGGTGGAAAGATTATCCTGATTTATCTGGGTGGACCTAATATGATTACATGAGCCATTAAAAGAGGAAGAGGAAGGCAGAAGGGTCAATTAAGGTGCTGCAATGATGGAAGATGGGAATGTCCTCTGCTAACAGCCAGCAGTGAGGAGTGGGAACCTCAGTTTTGCATCTGCAAGGAACTGAATTCTGCCAACAACTGAAATGGACAAGGAGACAGACCCGAACACGGCCCCACCATCACCTTGGTTTTAGCCCAATGAGTCTCTTGTTGGACTTCTGGCCTGTAGAACTGAGAGAGAATAAACTTTTCTTGCTTAAGCCACTAAGTTTCTGGTCATCGTTATGGCAGTCATAGAAAACTAATAACAGATAGCTTCACACATATATTTGGCATTTGGCAGGCTGTTTGGCATCAGCTGGGATGACTTGTCTGTTTTCTATTCACCAGTAAACTAACCTGTGCTGCTTCGTATAGTGTCTCAGGGTTCTCTTTTTTTTTCCCTCTTTCTTTTCCTTTTAAGATGGAATCTCGCTCTGTCGCCCAGGCTGGAGTGCAGTGGCACAATCCTGGCTCAATGCAACCTCTGCCTCCCAGGTTCAAGGGATTCTCCTGCCTCAGTAGCTGGGATTACAGGCACCTGCCATCACGCTTGGCTAATTTTTGTATTTTTAGTAGGCACATGGTTTCACCGTATTGGCCAGGCTGGTCTTGAACTCCTGACCTCAGGTGATCCTCCCACCTCCACCTCCCAAAGTGCTGAGATTACAGGCGTGAGAGTCTCAAGGTTCTGAGAAGAAGTAGGAGAGATCAAGCCCTACTGCACAAGCACTTTTTGAGTCTCTCCTTATGTCATGTTTGCTTTTGTCCATCCCACCAGCTAAAGCAAGCTGTTTAGGTAAGCCCCAAACCAGGAAGGTGACTCTCTAAGGCAGTGAATACAGGAAGGCTTGAACCATTTGGGGCCATTACTGTAACATGCTACCACAGCTAAGCAGCCTTTGAGATCTGAGGTGTAGCCTGTTAGCACGCTCTGAACACACTGCTTTTTTTTCTTTTCTTTCTTTTGAGACACGGTCTCACTCTGTTGCTTAGGCTGGAATGCAGTGGTGTGATTACAGCTCACTGCAACCTCTGCCTCCTGGGCTCAAGTGATTCTCCCACCTCAGCTTCCCAGGTAGCTGAGGCTACTGAACATGCCACCATGCCCGGCTAATTTTTGTATTTTTTTGTAGAGACAGGGTTTCGCTGTGTTGCCTAGACTGGTCTTAAACTCTTGGGCTCAAGTAATCCTACCGCCTTGGCCTCCCAAAGTATTGGGATTATAGGTGTGAGCCACTGTGCCCGGCACAAATGGCTTTTTTTTTTAAACTGTCGTTTTTTTTTTTTTTTTAACTCTCAGTATTCTAGTAGAGATGGGGGCCTCACCTAAGGAAAGCTTCAGGATACAAAAGGATATAGATGTACAGATTTAGAACTTTCAATAAATATCTTGTCCTAGGTAATTATTTGGGTTATTCAGAGAAATGAATTTAGAAATGACATCCAAATAAGAAGCTGGACCCTGGTTTCCTAGGCATAGGATATCAGGGAAACTACCTTTTCTCTTTCTCTGGATATTTTCTAGGATATAGCCCTCTGTTTCTGTGCTGGAGGGTAAAAAGATGTGCAAAAAAGCTCTGTGGGTGGTTGGGCCCCTTGGGGCCAAATGTATTTCTGTGTAGGAGTAAGACTGACAGAATTAACTGTGCAAGCACTTACTAATTGGCTGTAAGTGAACCTGTACCCATGGCATCATTTATAATCCACAGCTCCTTTAACAGAAGCAACACGGAAGAAAAGTTCCTAAAAACTAAGGCAAGAAATTTTTGTGTGCCCAATTACTGTGGCACATTTATGCTTTCATATAGCAGCAGTTGGGAGAAGCAAGAATTCAGTTCTTCTCAAGCATAGGACTTAGCTTTTACTTGGCCTTTTTGAGATTGGTTAAAACTATTTTATGGGCTCCTAATGTGAATTGCGTAGATTAGGTCTCAGGTCACATAGAGACAAATTCAGTATATTCACCAGTCATCCTTTTTTTTTTTTTTTTTGGAGACGGAGTCTGTCACCCAGGCTGGAGTGCAGTGGCGCGATCTCGGTTCACTGCAACCTCCACCTCCCAGGTTCAAGTGATTCACCTGCCTCAGCCTCCCAAGAAGCTGGAGTTAAGGCATGCACCACCATGCCTGGCTAATTTTTATATTTTTAGTAGAGATGGGTTTTACCATATTGGCAAGGCTGGTCTCGAACTCCTGACCTCAAGGGATCTGCCCATCTTGGCCTCCCAAAGTGCTGGGATTATAGGCATGAGCCACCATGCATGGCCTTTTTTTTAAAAGACCATCCTACTTGTTTACCAGGCTGGAGGGCAGTGGCACATTCATAGCTCATTGCAGCCTCAAATTCCTAGGCTCAAGTGATTCTCCTACCTCAGCCTCCAGAGTAGCTAAAACCACAGTTGCACACCACCATACCCAGCTAATTTTAAATTTTTTGTAAAGACAGGGTTTTGCTTTGTTACCCAGGCTGTTCTTGAACTCCTGGGCTCAGTCCTCCCATTTCAGCATACCAAAGTGCTGTGATTGTGTTATTAGTAGAATAAGCCTCAATACTTGGCCTTACCAATCAGTCTTTTTGGGGGGGGGCAGGGTCTTGCTCTGTTGCCCTGGCTGTAGTGCAGTGCTGTGATCTCAGCTCACTGCAACCCCCACCTCCTGGGTTCAAGTGATTCTCCTGCCTCCCAAGTAGCTGGGATTACAGGCATGCACCACCATGCCCAGCTAAATTTTTTTGTATTTTTGGTAGAGATGGCGTTTCACCACCTTGACCAGGCTGGTTTCAAACTCCTGGCCGCTCCACCTGCCTCCGCCTCTTAAAGTGCTGGAATTACAGGCGTGAACCACCACACCTAGCCTTAAGCAGAATTTGAACTTGGTTTTCTTTAAGGCAGAACTCATAGAGCTAACACAGGAGCTAATCGAGAGCTTATAAAAGCCACAGAGTGCTTCTTGGGCTAAATATTTTTCTGGATTCTGCCGATGTGAAGCAACTGGGGAAAACTGTATAGCTTACTATGCGAACTAATTAAAACTGAAAATATCAGTGCAAAGCTAAAGTACGTTGTTTAAAATGCTCAGTTTCTTCACTCCCATGTTCTAGGTGGAAAGGCCATAGGGCAGTTTAGAGCACATGCTGTGAATAAGTTTCCAGCTGTTCTAATATATGTCTTACCTGGGAAGAATGTGAGGGTCCTGTGGGACAGAAGCAGCATCAGCACCACAGGTTGGCTTGGGACTCTTTACTTATCTCCCCACCACTATTATCTAACCACAAGCCACCCCTAAAAATATACCATCTAAGTGAAAAACAGCATGCTTGTTCTCCCAGCAGCTGGAAGACAAGTCACCTAACCTGTGCGCACCCTACTCATTCACCTGCCAACCCTGAGACTCATTTATAGAATTTCTTGAGCTGCCACTGGGTGAAACAGAGAAATTGGCTATGGGATTTGGAGATAATAGTGCTGAAGGAAACACTGACTGGCTGATTTCCCCTCTCAACTTCGTGGATACTTTTCCCCCTTTTCTGTTATTATTTCTAGGTATTCCCTGTTGGAGGTTTAGTTTGTGTGGACTCATTAGTCATTGTTTTCAGGCACTGAGTGCAGCTCCCCACCTTTTTCTTTGTGATATTAGTGTCTCCCCTACCTGAAAGAGTGACCATTTTCTGAGAGGCTAATGCAGCTGTGGAGGGGGACAGTGTTCTTTTCTGACACCCGGAGAACAGCTGTTAGGATTTAGAATTCCTGAAAAAAAAATCATCTTAGTCTTGGTCTTTCGGGATATCGTTTGCTGCCTGCTTTCTTTACCTTCTTTCTTTTGAATGTCGCACTTCTTGTTCTACCTTTCTCCGAATCTGGGACCTTAGAGTAAAGAAGTATACGACAAGAAATTACGGGATTCTTGTATCCAGAGCAAAGTGATGATGGTTGCAATTTGACTATTTGACATTTTACAGTTTTTTATGACTCATAGCTTTTGTATGGGGAGCATAGCTGAAACAAATTATCAGACTGGGAATGGCCTCAGGGGCACTGTCACTGAAGCAAAGGGTTGGAATTTTGAGTCCTTTGCCTTCTGAATTTGACAAATTGATTTATCCTCAGGATTCCTCTGTCTTCTCATTTTCATTTTTCACTGGGTAGTCTGTGATGGGAGGGGATTTTTGTATAAAGAGAAATAGACTCAATCAAAGAATACAGTAAAACTAATACATGTGGAATTAAGGTTCGGTCTACCCCCCACAAAGAAATGCATGCTTGTCTGCTCCTTTTTCAACCTAGAACGTGGACATCAAACTGTTGAATATTTTGCCTATCTTCCCCTTTGGCTTTGTTCTTAAATGTTGAACATTAGCAAATGTCATGGAGACACACCCATAACTACTTTCTTGTACGGAAACCAAAGACTTGAATTCTTCTCTTATTCATGATTAATACTTTGTGTTCCAAGTTATAGGTAGCACTGGACTCTGGAGGCTGCCTGCTAGATAGGTTGACAATGGCTTGAAGTCAGATGGGTTGCTATTCTATTTTGCAGAAGAACCTAAAATGCTTTAATTTTTTTTTATTGATAAGACTGTTTTTCAAATCAAGACATATTTAATTCACCTCACTCATTTTTTCTTCTCATCTCCTCTCCAAGTACTCAGGTTGATCAAATGGGAACATATTGTCATCCTCCTCATGCTATAGATATATGCGGACTTTCTCAAGCTGAGCCTTAAAATGTCCATTTCTTAACCATATACTTCATTCTTTCTCTTTCAACTATCTTGACTTTTTTTTTTCTTCACTGTTCTGGCTCTTATACGGGTTAGCTGCCCTCAGTGAACCAGTACTGTATTTCTTTCTTTGAACCTAACCATAACCTGTTAGCAATAGGGAAATAGAATGAGTACTCATCCTTCCTTTTTGGATTTCCCCCTCTGTCCAACAGATAGTATAGTATAGATGCTTAAGAACAAAGGTAGAGGCTGAGCACCATGGCTCACAGTTGTAAATCCTAGCACTTTGGAGGCTGAGGTGGATGGATCACCTGAGGTCAGGAGTTTGAGACCAAACCCTGTCTCTACTAAAAATACAAAAAAGTCAGCTGGGCATGGTGGCATGTGCCTGTCATCCCAGCTACTCGGGATGCCTGTAGTTCTGGCTACTCAGGAGGCTGAGGCAGGAGAATCACTTGAACCAGGAGGCCGAGGTTGCTGTGAACTAAGATCATGCCACTGCACTCTAGCCTGAGCAACAGAGCGAGACTCAGTCTCAAAAAAAGAACAAGGGTAGAAATTGGGCCTCTGTTTACTTTGAGAAGTACGTGAATATATCTGTTCATATTGATCATATACCTGATAACATTTATTTATTCCCTTATTCATTAGAAAGTATTTTCCCCAGGTAGTTCTAATATTTACTAACTTAATCATGAAATTGATCAACCAGGAAAAAGTATCAAAACAGACTGATTTTACTACCACATTTATTGCTATTCTTTTTTTTCTTCCTAAATCAGGGCAGCACCCTGAACCAGTGAAGTTTCAGGGTACTCCTCATTGCTATTCTAATGGGTCATATAGCTCTGTTTTCAGGTTTGCCTGTATTCATTGGAATATACTTCTTGAGTCCTACTATGTGCTAGGTCCTACACTAAGCGTTGGGAATTTTTTTTTAGATGGAGTCTCAATCTGTTGCCCAGGCTGGAGTGCAGTGGCGCAATCTCAGCTCACTTCAACCTCTGCCTCCTGGGTTCAAGCGGTTCTCTTGCCTCAGCCTCCCAAATAGCTAGGATTACAAGTGCCCGCAGGTACCCACCACTATGCCCGGCTAATTTTTGTATTTTTAGTCGAGATGGGGTTTCACTATGTTGACCAGGCTGGTCTTAAACTCCTGACCTCGTGATCTACCCACCTTGGCCTCCCAAAATGCTGAGAATACAGGAGTGAGCACCGTGCCCAGCCGGGTGCTGGGAATTTTTAACAGAAAAAATTAAGTTACCTTCATTAAGAATCCTTAAAGGATCCATGATTATTTTTCTGCCTTTTCAGTACTTACTGTTGATATTAGATGTCAAGAATCCTGGATTTTTTTCTGCTTCTTTATCCCTGATCATTATATAACTCTGTGACAATCTCTCCCACAAATAACAGGAAGAATTAACTTTATGTTAGGACTTTATCTATAGATGTCGATACAGTACTCATCCTATCAGAGAAATGTGTTACAAAAATGCGAGTTATCACCTCTCTACTTTTCTCTGTGTCACCTAACCACACCTGCCACTCAAACCAGATGTACACAGCCTTCTTTTCCTCAGCAAGCTTTTTTAGGGAATTGCAGTGTCTTTCCAGCTTTAGCTTCCTTTGATGAGGTCAGTTGTCTCTTCCTGGCTGTCACAGAGGCTGTCGTGCTGACATGATACAGGAGGATGTAGTCCTTAATGAGTGCCTTTGGCACTACTTGTCAATTGTTTATCTTCCAGTGATGTTGCATTAAAGTATTAATTAACCACTAAATTCAAGTTGACCTCTTAATTGAGGAGGCTTTGCTTTCCTGAAGGCAGGCAGGCTGACTTCCTAATGTGATCTAGCACTCAGGTATACCAACAAGTTTTGATCAGTGTGTAACATGTACTTTTACTAAAACTGTTATTGCAATATCAGTTTGATTTGAGGTTGAAGAAGTCACACTGTGTTCTAGAGTGGGATACGTGTTAGTATTAGCAAGAGGTAAGAGACTGGTACCAAAGAGCGAGGCTATGTTTCCTGGAGTATGTGTGGAGTTTGCTTGGTGAGCAGGTGACAGGGCAGGGAGAAGAGCCCTGCTTAGTGACTTGGTGACATAGTTTCTAAGGCCACCAGATAAGGACTAGGAGATGTTATCTTCCTGTAAGTGATTGTGTTTTATTGCTGACTTTACTGTTCTATGAGTCTTTTGGTTCCTTTAAATAAACTGCCAAGAAATCTAGTATTCAAATGTATGTTATGAACACAAAAAGATTGAGAACTACTGATGTTGTGTTTTAGAAAATAAGCTATAAGTTGACAGGTTGTTCTCCTGTCTCCTTCAGTAATTCTCTATACAATTTGAGTGAGTCATTTAACCTTTGTCCACTTGACAGGTGAGGGTGTGGTGCTTACTGCTGTGTTCCTTCCAGAATTTAAGAAGGAAAAATTGGTAAAGTGCTCTAACTTCCTTTGAAAAAGGTATCTGTAGTCCAAGAGAATAAAATTAAATATATGCCTTAGCACCCAGGTTATTTACAGTGCCTGAACTACTTGAGATAAGCTGGGACTGCCAACTTCAGATGTTCCAATGACAAGAACACCTCAATGCTAAGAGACAGGTGGCTGAAAAGGATCCATCTCAGTTTAATAAAAGGAGTTGATAAAGAACATCTGAGTTGTGCTAGGCACCCTTGGGACATACAATAAATACTTCTTGTTGAACTAAATATAAGTGGTCACAGCAGCAGTAAGGAGGAGGTAAGACTTGTCCAGGCTTTGTGCAGAATCTTTTCATAGGCTGAAAGGAGCTCACAATGTGTCCTTTGACTATCTCTGGCTAATTATTATTTTAATCTCTTCTCAGCTTTTCCAGGAATATAATGTCAACCAAAAATCTTAGACCATTCACAATTCTTTTGTAAAAATTAATGTGGATGTGAAATGAAGCATCAAATCCTGAAGTAGAAAGCTATCCTGGCCGGGCACAGTGGCTCACGCCTGTAATCCCGGCACTTAGGGAGGCCGAGGCGGGTGGATCACGAGGTCGGGAGATGGAGACCATCCTGGCCAACACGGTGAAACCCTCTCTCTACTAAATACAAAAAATTAGCTGGGTGTGGTGGCACGGGCCTGTAGTCCCAGCTACTCAGGAGGCTGTGGCAGGGGAATCACTTAAACCTGGGAGGTGGAGGTTGCAGAGAGCTGAGATTGCATCACTGCACTCCAGCCTGGGAACAGAGCAAGACTCCGTCTCAAACAAAAAAAAAACCAAAAAACTTATTTCTTAACCCTTTGGGGGAAATGCCAAAATAGTCTTAAAGAAATATTACTCTGTTACCCACCTCAGCCTCCCAAGTAGCTGGAATTACAGGCGCATGCCACCATGCCCAGCTAATTTTTTTTTTCTTTTTATTTCTTTCAAGGCAGCGCTGAAGGAATACTTTTTTTTTTTTTTTTTTTTTAATATTCTTTAATTCTTTTTATTCCACAGCATGAAACTGGCTAATTTTTGTATTTTTAGTAGAGAGGGGTTTTGCCATGTTGGTCAGACTGGTCTCGAACTCCTGACCTCAGGTGATCCACCCACCTCAGCCTTCCAAAGTGTTGGGATTACAGGCATGAGCCACTGTGTCCAGCCAGGCAAACCTTCTTGACTGAATTTATGACTAACTTAGATGGAGACCATATAGCTTAATAGTAAAGACAGCTGAATTCAGTCTTTTTTTTTTTTTTAAAAACAAAACCTCACTCTGTTGCCAGGACTGGAGTGCAGTGGTATGATTTCGGATCACTGCAGCCTCCGCCTCCTAGGTTCAAGCAGTTCTGCTTCAGCCTCTTGAGTAGCTGGGATTACAGGCACATGCCACCATGCCTGACGGAATTTTATATTTTTTAGTAAAAATGGAGTTTTGCCATGTTGGCCAGGCTGGTCTTGAACTCCTGACTTCAAGTGATCCACTCCCACCCCTCAGCCTCCCGAAGTGCTGGGATTACAGGTGTGAGCCCTGCATCTGACCTGAATTCAAATTTCATCCAAACTCTTACTAACCTGGAGATCTTGGGCAAATTGTTTAACTTGATCTGAGCCTCAATTTCCTCCTCCTCGATTAGATAGGGAATCAGTAAATTCTTTCAGTAACTACCCTATCAGAAATCGCCAGTCTTCCACGGAACATTTTCCATTCCTGTTTTATATTTCTCCATAGATCTTACCATAATTTAATGTACTGTATGGTGAACTTAGAAGTTCTTTCTTCTCCTCCCTCTAGAATGTAATTTCCATGAAGCTGGAAATTTTTGTCTGTTTTGTTCATTGTCTGGCATGTAGTAAGTACTCAACAGATATTTGTCTGATGAGTAAACAAACTTCCTTTAGGGTGGCTGTGAAGACAGAATGGGAGCTTTTTATTTCATTTTTTATTTTTTTCTTTATTATTATTTTTTAAAGACAGGGTTTCACTATATTGGTCAGGCTGGTCTCAAACTCCTGACCTCAGGTGATCCACCCACCTCAACCTCCCAAAGTGCTGAGATTACAGGTGTGAGCCACCACGACTGGCTATTTTATTTTATTTTTTTGAAGACAGGGTCTCGCTTTGTCACCCAGGCTGGAGTGCGGTGGCACAGACATGGCTCACTGCAGCCCCCAACTCCTGGGCTCAAGAAATCCTACCACTTTAGCTTTCTGAGTAGCTAGGACCACAGGCCCACAATACCACCCCTGGCTAATTAAAAAAATTTTTTTAATACAGATGGGGTTGCCCTATGTTGCTCAGGCTGGTCTTGAACTCCTGTCTCAAGTGATCCTCCCACCTTGGCCTCCCAAAGTGCTGGGATTATGGGGATGAGCCACAGTGCCCAGCCTTGACTGAAAGCTTTTAGAGCACTTATTTTGGCACTTGGCAAGTTTTCCTTAGCTCTAAGGAAGATAATACAAGTCTTATTTATATAACTGATTAATGTATAAAGTATCTTGCTACACAGTGCTCAATTATATCTGAATGCAGGTATGGATATTAGATGATTGTAAATTTTTTTTAATGAAATAGTCTGGGCACAGTGACTCATTCCTGTAATGCCAGCACTTGGGGAGGCCAAGTCAGGAGGATTGCCCAAGGCCAGGAGTTTGAGACCAGTCTGGGCAACATAGTGAGACCCTATCTCTACAAAAACAAAACAGTGTTTAAGTTAGCTGGGCATGGAAGTGTGGGCCTGTAATCCTAGCTACTCAGAAGCTGTGGCAGAAGGACTGCATGAGCCCAGGAGTTTGAGGCTGCAGTGAGCTATGATTGCACTTCTGCACTCCACCATGGGGCAACAGAGTGAGACCCTATCTCTTAAAAAAAAAGAAAGAAATATATATTGCTATGTCTTATTTTTAGATTCATTTTACTCTCAAGATAACATATTTAAATTGTGGCTAGTTTATAATATTTTCACTTTACATATTTTCATATAAAGTTGTGCATGTTTTCTTTTTTTGAAATGGAGTCTTGCTCTGTCACCAGGCTGGAGTGCAGTGACACCATCTTGGCTCACTGCAACCTCTGCTTCCCGGATTCAAGTGATTCCCCTGCTTCAGCCTCCCTAGAGGCTGGAACTACAGGTGTGCACCACGACGCCCAGCTAATGTTTTGTATTGTAGTAGAGATGGGGATTCACCATGTTGGCCAGGATGGTCTCGATCTCCAACCTCGTGATCTGCCAGCCTTGGCCTCCCAAAGTGCTGGGATTACAGGCGTGAGCCACCACGCCCAGCCTAATGTTGTACTTATTTTCATATAATTTTCAGACATAATACACATATAATGGGTGTACATTTTTTATTTTTTTTTGAGACAGAGTTTCGCTGTTGTTACCCAGGCTGGAGTGCAATGGCGCTATCTTGGCTCACCGCAACCTCCGCCTCCTGGGTTCAAGCAATTCTCTTGCCTCAGCCTCCCAAGTAGCTGGGATTACAGGCATGTGCCACTGTCTCTACTAATTTTTTGTATTTTTAGTAGAGACGGGATTTCACCATGTTGACCAGAAGGGTCTCGATCTCTTGACCTCATGATCCACCCGCCTCGGCCTCCCAAAGTGCTGGGATTGTAGGCGTGAGACACCATGCCTGGCCGGGTGTACATATTTTCTCTCTCCTTCAAGATTGTCAGTTCTCTCAAGTTAGGAACCATGGCTTTTTTTCATAGTTGGTATCCCCAGTGTTTCTGTTACAGTCTGTTTTGTTTTTTTTTTAATTTTTTTATTGCATTTTAGGTTTTGGGGTACATGTGAAGAACATGCAAGATTGTTGCATAGGTACACATGGCAGTGTGATTTACTGCCTTCCTCCCCTTCACCTATATCTGGCATTTCTCCCAATGCTGTCTCTCTCCAACTCCCCACCCCCTGCTGTCCCTCCCCTATTTCTCCCCGACAGACCCCAGTGTGTGATGCTCCCCTCCCTGTGTCCATGTGTTCTCATTGTTCAACACCCACCTATGAGTGAGAACATGCAGTGTTTGATTTTCTGTTCTTGTGTCAGTTTGCTGAGAATGATGATTTCCAGGTTCATCCATGTCCCTACAAAGGACACAAACTCATCGTTTTTGGTGACTGCATAATATTCCATGGTGTGTATGTGCCACATTTTCCCTGTCCAGTCTATCATCGATGGGCATTTGGGTTGGTTCCAAGTCTTTGCTATTGTAAACTCTCCTGCAATGAACATTCGTGTGCATGTGTCCTTATAGTAGAACAATTCATAATCCTTTGGATATATACCCAGTAATGGGATTGCTAGGTCAAATGGAATTTTTATTTCTAGGTCCTTGAGGAATTGCCACACTGTCTTCCACAATGGTCGGACTAATTTACACTCCCACCAACAGTGTAAAAGTGTTCCTGTTTCTCCACATCCTCTCCAACATCTGTTGTCTCCAGATTTTTTAATGATCACTATTCTAACTGGCGTGAGATGGTATCTCAATGTAGTTTTGATTTGCATTTCTCTAATGACCAGTGATGATGAGCATTTTTTCATAAGTTTGTTGGCCTCATGTATGTCTTCTTTTGTAAAGTGTCTGTTCATATCCTTTGCCCACTTTTGAATGGGCTTGTTTGTTTTCTTCTTGTAAATCTGTTTTAGTTCTTTGTAGATTCTGGCTATCAGCCCTTTGTCAGATGGGTAGACTGCAAAAATTTTTTCCCATTCTGTTGGTTGCCAGTTCACTCTAATGACTGTTTCTTTTGCTGTGTAGAAGCTGTGGAGTTTGATTAGGTCCCATTTGTCTATTTTGGCTTTTGTTGCCAATGCTTTTGGTGTTTTGGTCATGAAGTCCTTGCCTATGCCTATGTCCTGAATAGTTTTGCCTAGATTTTCTTCTAGGGTTTTTATGGTGTTAATCTATCTGGAGTTAATTTTAGTGTAAGGTGTCAGGAAGAGGTCCAGTTTCTGCTTTCTGCCCATGGCTAGCCAGTTTTCCCAACACCATTTGTTAAACAGGGAATCCTTTCCCCATTGCTTGTTTTTGTCAGGTTTGTCAAAGATCGTATGGTTGTAGATGTGTTGTGTTGTCTCCGAGGCCTCTGTTCTGTTCCATTGGTCTGTGTCTCTGTTTTGGTACCAGTACCATGGTGTTTTGATTACTGTAGCCTTGTAGTATAGTTTGAAGTCTGGTTGTGTGATGCCTCCCACTTTGTTCTTTTTGCTTAGAATTGACTTGGCTGTGTGGGCTATCTTTTGGTTCCATATGAAGTTTAAGGTGGTTTTTTCCAGTTCTGTGAAGAAGGTCATTGGTAGCTTGATGAGGATAGCATTGAATTTGTAAATTACTTTGGGCAGTATGGCCAGGATCATGATATTGATTCTTCCTAACCATGAACATGGAATGTTTCTCCATCTGTTTGTGTCCTCTCTTATTTCGTTGAGCAGTGGTTTGTAGTTCTCCTTCAAGAGGTCCTTTATGTTCCTTGTTAGTTGTATTCCTAGGTATTTTATTCTCTTTGTAGCAACTTGTGAATGGTAGTTCGTTCTTGATTTGGCTCTCCTTAAGTCTGTTATTGATGTATAGGAATGCTTGTGATTTTTGCACATTGATTTTGTATCCTGAGACTTTGCTGAAGTTGCTTATCAGTTTCAGGAGATTTTGGGCTGAGACGATGGGGTCTTCTAGATATATAATCATGTCATCTGCAAATAGAGACAGTTTGACTTCCTCCTTTCCTATTTGAATACCCTTTATTTCTTTTTCTTGCCTGATTGCTCTGGCTAGAAATTCCAGTACTATATTGAATAGGAGTGGTGAGAGAGGGCATCCTTGTCCAGTGCCAGATTTCAAAGGGAATGCTTCCAGGTTTTGCCCATTCAGTATGATATTGGCTGTTGGTTTGTCATACATAGCTTTTATTATTTTGAGATATGTTCTGTCAATACGTAGTTTATTGAGGGTTTTTAGCATAAAGGGCTGTTGAATTTTGTCAAATGCCTTCTCTGCATCAATTGAGATAATCATGTGGTTTTTGTCTTTGGTTCTGTTTATGTGGTGAATTACGTTTATAGACTTGCGTATGTTGAACCAGCCTTGCATCCCCGGGATGAATCCTACTTGATCATGGTGGATAAGCTTTTTGATGTGCTGTTGCAATCGGTTTGCCAGTATTTTATTGAAGATTTTTGCACCTATGTTCATCACAGATACTGGCCTGAAGTTTTCTTTTCTTGCTGAGTCTCTGCCGGGTTTTGGTATCAGGATGATGTTGGTCTCATAAAATGATTTGGGAAGGATTCCCTCTTTTTGGATTGTTTGGAATAGTTTCAGAAGGAATGGTACCCGCTCCTCTTTGTATGTCTGGTAGAATTCGGCTGTGAACCCATCTGGACCTGGGCTTTTTTTGGGTGGTAAACTCTTAATTGCTGCCTCAACTTCAGACCTTGTTATTGGTCTATTCAGGGTTTCAACTTCTTCCGGGTTTAGGCTTGGGAGGATGCAAGTGTCCAGGAATTTATCCATTACTTCCAGGTTTACTAGTTTATGTGCATAGAGTTGTTTGTAATGATCTCTGATGATGGTTTGTATTTCTGTGGAATCTGTGGTGATATCCCCTTTATTGTTTTTTATTGCATCTATTTGATTATTCTCTCTTTTCTTTTTTATTAATCTGGCTAGTGGTCTATTTTGTTGATCTTTTCAAAAAACCAGGTCCTGGATTTATTGATTTTTTTTTTGAAGGGTTTTTTTTTTTTTGTCTCTGTCTCCTTCATTTCTGCTCTAATCTTCGTTATTTCTTGTCTTCTGCTCGGTTTTGAGCTTTTTTTGATCTTGTTCATCTAGCTCTTTGAATTTTGACGATGGGGTGTTGATTTTAGATCTCTCCTTGCTTCTCATATGGGCATTTATTGCTATATATTTTCCTCTAGAGACTGCTTTAAATGTGTCCCAAAGATTTTGGTATGTTGTATCTTCATTCTCGTTGCTTTCGAAGAACATCTTTATTTCTGCCTTCATTTCATTGTTTATCCAGTGAACATTCAAGAGCCAGTTGTTCAGTTTCCATGAAGCTGTGTGGTTCTGAGTAGTTTCTGAATTCTGAGTTCTAACTTGATTGCACTGTGGTCTGAGAGACTGTTATGATTTCCGTTCTTTTGCATTTGCTGAGGAGTGATTTACTTCCAATTATGTGGTCAATTTTAGAGTAGGTGCAAGGTGGTACTGAGAAGAATGTATATTCTGTGGATTTGGGGTGGAGAGTTCTGTAAATGTCTATTAGGTTTGCTTGGTTCAGGTCTGAATTCAAGTCCTGGATATCCTTGTTAATTTTCTGTCTTGTTGATCTGTCTAATATTGACAGTGGGGTGTTAAAGTCTCTCACTATTATTGTGTGGGAGTCTAAGTCTCTTTGTAAGTCATTAAGAATTTGCCTTATGTATCTGGGTGCTCCTGTATTGGGTGCATATATATTTAGGATCGTTAGCTCTTCTTGTTGCATTGATCCTTTTACCATTATGTAATGTCCTCCTTTGTCTCTTTTCATCTTTGTTGGTTTAAAGTCTATTTTATCAGAGATTAGAATTGCAACTCCTGTCTTTTTTTGCTCTCCATTTGCTTGTTAAATCTTTCTCCATCCCTTTATTTTGAGCCTTTGTGTATCCTTGCATGTGAGATGGGTTTTCGCTTTTTATCCAAATTGCCAGTCTGTGTCTTTTGATTGGGGCATTTAGCCCATTTACATTTAGGGTTAATATTGTTATGTGTGAATTTGATCCTGCCATTTTGATGCTAGCTGGCTGTTTTGCCCGTTAGTTGATGCAATTTCTTTATTGTGTTGATGCTCTTAACATTTGGTATGTTTTTGGAGTGGCTGGTACTGGTTGTTCCTTTCTATGTTTAGTGTCTCTTTCAGGAGCTCTTGTAAAGCAGGCCTGGTGGTGACGAAATCTCTGAGTACTTGTTCGTAAAGGATTTTATTTTTCCTTCACTTATGAAGCTTAATTTGGCTGGATATGAAATTCTGGGTTGAAAGTTCTTTCTTTAAGGATGTTGAATATTGGCCTTAACTCTCTTCTGGCTTGTAGGATTTCTGCTGAGAGATCTGCTGTGAGTCTGATGGGCTTCCCTTTGCAGGTATCTCGACCTTTCTCTCTGGCTTCCCTTAGCATTTTCTCCTTCATTTTAACCCTGGTGAATCTGAGGATTATGTGCTTTGGGGTTGCTCTTCTTGAGGAATATCTTTGTGGTGTTCTCTGTATTTCCTGGACTTGAATATTGGCCTGCCTTGCTAGGTTGGGGAAGTTTTCCTGGGTAATATCTTGAAGAGTATTTTCCAGCTTGGATTCATTGTCTTTGTCACATTCAGGTAACCTGTCAAACGTATAGATTAGGTCTTTTCACTTAGTCCCATATTTCTTGGAGACTTTGTTCATTCCTTTTTACCCTTTTTTCTCTAATCTTGCCTTCTCATTTTATTTCATTAAGTTGATCTTCGACCTCTGATATCCTTTTTTCTGCCTGGTCACTTTGGCTGTTGAAACTTGTGTCTGCTTTGTAAAGTTCTCGTGTTGTGTTTTTCAGCTCTATCAATTCACTTATATTCCTCTCTAAGTTGTTTATTCTTGTTAGCATTCATAAAATCTTTTTTCAAGGTTCTTAGTTTCTTTGCATTGGGTTAGAACATGTTCTTTTCGCTCACAGAAATTTCTTATTACCCACCTTCTGAAGCCTGATTCTGTCAGTTCATCACACTCATTCTCCATCCAGCCTTGTTCCCTTGCTGGTGAGGAGTTGTGATCCCTTGTAGGATGAGAGGTGTTCTGGTTTCAGATGTTTTCATTTTTTTGTGCTGGTCTCTTCCCATCTTTGTGGATTTATCCACCTGTCATCTTTGTAGTTGTTGATTTTCAGATTGGGTCTCTGAGTGGATGTCTAGTTTGTTGATGATGAAGTTATTTCTTTCTGTTTCTTAGTTTTCCTTCTAACAGTCTGGCCCCTCTGCTGTAGGATTGCTGAGGTCCACTTCAGGCCCTGCTTGCCTGGGGATCACCTGCAGCGGCTGCAGAACAGTAAGGGTTGCTGCCAGTTTCTTCTTCTGCTATCTTTGTCCCTGAAGGATACCCACCAGATGTCAGTCTGAGCTCTCCTTTATGAGGTGACTCTTTGGATATACGAGGGTCAGGGAGCTACGTGAGGAGACAGTCTGTCCTTTATAGGAGCTCAAGTGCTGAGCTCTGAGCTCTGTTGTTCATTCAGAGCTGCTGGGCAGGTGCATTTAAGTCTGCTTTAGCAGAACTCATAAACCACCCCCTTTTTTTTCCCAGGTGCTCTGTCCTGGGGAGTTAGGGCTTTATTTACGAGTTTCTGTTGTACTGCTAGCTTTTTTCAGGGCTGCCCTGCCCAGCAAGGAGGCAGCCTAATCACTGTCTGACTGCAGAGGCTTTGCTCAGCTGCTGTGGGCTCCGTCCAGCTGCCGTGTGAACTTCCCTGCAGTCCTGTTTATACGGGTGTAGTCAGAACTGCCTCGGCAATGGTGGGCCACCTCTATAATGGTGGACTCTCTCTGTAATGGTGGGCTGCCTTGGCAACAGTGGGCTGCCTCAGCAATGGCGGACTACCTCCATAGTGGTGGACTGCCTTGGTAATGGCGGACGCCCCTCCTCCACAGAGCTGGACTGTCTCGGGTTCAGCTGTGCTTGCTGTGAAACTCTCAATCCAGAGAGTTTCCGATTGCTATTTTTTTGTGGGGGTGGGACCAGCCGAGCCTGATCACCTGGCTCCCTGCCTCAGAGCCTATTTTTTAGTTGAACAGTCGACTGTCTCCCAGGTGTTCAAGTCGCCTGTTGAAAAGGTGCTGGGGTCTGTGTGATTTCCTGTGTGGTGACCCACTGCACCGGGTGAAACAGTGGCGCTGAGATTTGTGTCGCTTTTTTGCCCAGGAATCTCCTGGCCTGGCTCCCTGTTTCAGTCCCCTTTTTAAGCAGATGAATGGGTGACTCTGCCTTCCCGGAGCTCTAATTGCCAGCTAAACTGGTGCCCGGACCCGTGTATTTTGTATGGTGATCTGCCACCCTGGCACTGGCAAAACAGCCACTCTGGTGAAAACAGCCACGCAGGCCAAAGCAGCCGCGCTGGCAACCTATTGGGCTCCTCTGCCTGGGAACCTCCTGGTCTGTGGGGAATAAAAATCCATCTGGAACTGCAGCATCTACTCACCCTCCATGTTCTCACTGGGAGCTGCAATCCTAGGCTGCTCCTAATCGAATCCTTGGATTATGATTTATTTATTTATTTTTAACCCCTTACTGTCATTCCCAAGGTTCACTTTTTTTAAAACCTGCTGGAGTGCAGTGGCACAGACTTCAACTGCTGAGCACTCTGGGAAATAAAAAATTCTGCTATGAAAACAGTGATTTCATTTTGGAGAAGGGGAAGATTAGGAGCTAGAGTTCAACATATAACACATTTTACCTGGGGCATATTTAATTAAAATATATTAGATGCAGATATAACTGTAAGTCTAAACTAACTAAATCTAATATTTTATTACATCTTTCTGTTCTTTCATTCATTCATTCATTCATTCGTTTGTTTGTTTGTTTGTTTTGAGACAGAGTTTTCCTCTTGTTGTCCAGACTGGAGTGCAGTGGCGTGCTGTCTTGGCTCATTGCAACCTCTGTCTCCTAGGATCAAGTGATTCTCCTGCCTCAGCCTCCAGAGTAGCTAGGATTACAGGCATGCATCACCATGCCCATCTAATTTTGTATTTTTAGTAGAAATGGGATTTCACCATGTTGGCTAGGCTGGTCTTGAACTCTTGATCTCAGGTGATCCACCCACCTCACCCTCCCAGAGTGCTAGGATTACAGGCTTGAGCCACCATGCCTGGCTTTCCTTTTTTTTTTAAGAGTGATACTTGGGGCCAGACCGGAAGCACACCGCTGGAGCTAGATCCTGCTCCTCTGGGTTGAAATTCGGGCGCCGCCAAGATGCCGGCTTACCACTCTTCTCTCATGGATCCTGACACCAAACTCATTGGAAACATGGCACTGTTACCTATCAGAAGTCAATTCAAAGGACCTGCCCCCAGAGAGACAAAAGATACAGATATTGTGGATGAAGCCATCTATTACTTCAAGGCCAATGTCTTCTTCAAGAACTATGAAATTAAGAATGAAGCTGATAGGACCTTGATATATATAACTCTATACATTTCTGAGTGTCTGAAGAAACTCCAAAAGTGCAATTCCAAAAGCCAAGGTGAGAAAGAAATGTATACACTGGGAATCACTAATTTTCCCATTCCTGGAGAGCCTGGTTTTCCACTTAATGTGATTTACGCCAAACCTGCAAACAAACAGGAAGATGAAGTGATGAGAGCCTATTTACAACAGCTAAGGCAAGAGACTGGACTGAGACTTTGTGAGAAAGTTTTTGACCCTCAGAATGATAAACCCAGCAAGTGGTGGACTTGCTTTGTGAAGAGACAGTTCATGAACAAGAGTCTTTCAGGACCTGGACAGTGAAGGGAGCTCGGGCAGCCACCATCTCCAGATTCCTGGGCAGCATTTTCCAGCAAGATATACACAATCTTTTGCCTTTATTTCATAAAGTTTTATACAGAAGAGAGAAGAGCATGTCTTTACTTGAGAAACTCTTGATCAAGAATTTGGGTAGGAGAAAAGAAAGTGTGTTATCAAGGGTGATTTGAAATTTTCTGCAGTATTAAGCTGGCGCTTAATAAGAATATGTAATAATAAAGAAATTTCTAACATTCCAAAAAAAAAAAAAAGAGTGATACTTGGGCTACAAGGAGGCTGAGGTAGGAGGATTACATGAGCCCAGGAGTTCAGAGTTACATTGAGCCAAGAGTAATGCTTGGGCCTCCTTCTTCCTTTTTTTTTTTTTTTTTTTTAAAGTGATGAGGTCTCACTATATTGCCCAGGCTATTCTCAAACTCCTGGGTTTAAGCCATCCTCCTGCCTTGGTGCCTCCTAAGGTACTTGGGACTACTAGTGTGAGCCACCATGCCCGTCACCCCTTCCCACTTTTTTTGGTTTAAGTGACTGGTCCCACACACACTGCTTGCTGCATGTTCTTTATCATCCACTGCTCTTATAATTCACAGAACAACTCAAAGAAGGCAGGTGTTGTCTGGGCATTCCTTCATTCAACAAATGTCTGAGGGTTTCTGCTATACCTTTCACCATCCTGTGCCCTGGAGGAATAGCAACCATGTTTTTCCAAGTAAACTGAAGATTCCAGGATCTCTTCTCTTCTAGCCCTGATTGAGGCCATTATGCTTTCATAGTGGTTTCCTGATTGGTTGTTCCCTGCTTATAGTCTTCCTACCTCCGAAATACTTGTCAGTATGTGGCCGTAGACTTCTGGTAAACATGAAAGAATGAACACATATATTTATCTCTACTCTCTCCCAAATCTCTTTCGAAAAATAACAGTAAAGGGGCTGGACACAGTGGCTCACGCCTGTAATCCCAGCACTTTGGGAGACTGAGGCAGGAGGATCACTTGAGGTTAGGAGTCGAGACCAGCCCGGCCGACATGATAAAACCCCATCTCTACCAAAAATACAAGCATTAGCTGTGTATGGTGGTGCATACTTGTAACCCCAGCTACTTGGGAGACTGAGGCAGGAGAATCGCTTGAACCCAGGAGGCAGAGGTTGCAGTGAGCCGAGATTGAGCCACTGTACTCCATCCTGGACAACAGAGTGAGACTTCGTCTCAAAAAAAAAAAAAGTAACAATAAAGGAATTAGACAAAAGTACATATTCATTGTAAAAAAAGAGAATGGGGGCCAGGCACGGTGGCTCATGCCTATAATCCCAGAATCCCAGCACTTTGGGAGGTAGAGGTGGGCCGATTACCTGAGGTCAGGAGTTTGAGACCAGCCAGACCAACACAGAGAAACCCCATCTCTACTAAAAATACAAAATTAGCCAGTCATGGTGGTGCACGCCTGTAATCCCAGCTACACGGGAGGCTGAGGCAGGAGAATGGCTTGAATCTGGGAGGCAGAGGTTGTGGTGAGCCAAGATCACACCACTGCACTCCATCCTGGGCAGCAAGAGGAGACTCCACTCAGAAAAAGAATAGTAAAAAGAGGGATGACTGGCAAGTGATGACAAGAACATTTCTCTTCTAGAAGAAACAAAATTGCACATGAAAGGAACTATGAATTTACTATACTATTCCTGTATTTGTGAATATTTATATAGTCATAATACTGTAATAATTTACAGTAACCCAAACATGGGATATAACTATTTTGGAAGCATGGGGGAGAAAAGAGGGTAGGAACAAATTATCTCCCATCGTAGGAAACCAGTAGATAATAGCAGTAATTGAGAAATCAGTAATAGGCCAAGTGCAGTGCACACGCCTGTAATCCAAACGCTTTGGGAGACTGAGGTGGGCAGATAGATCACTTGAGGTCTGGAGTTTGAGACCAGCCTGGCCAACATGGTGAAACCCTGTCTCTACTAAAAATACAAAAATTAGCTGGGTGTGGTGGTGTACACCTGTAATCCCAGCTACTCGGGAGGCCAAGGCAGGAGAATCCTTTGAACCTGGGAGGCAGAGGCTACAGTGAGCCAAGATCACGCCACTGTACTCCAGACTGGGCAAGAAAGTGAGACTGTTTAAAAGATTTTTTTTAAAGAAATATCAGTAATATTAGAAATATGATGGTTAATTATCAGAAGGAAAGAAAAAAAAATTTGATAGCCTCTGCCAACAACAATCAAGAGGGTGGGTCTTGGGGCTGGAAGCTGCTATTTAACTTTATTAGCCTTGAATACTTTTTAACTTAATTATCGGTGTATAGTACTTTGATAAAAATAAAAATTTTAAAGCTGTCCACTGTGTAATTTTCTTACTGAAAAATGTCAAAAGATTCTCTTACCTGCCACACAGATGACAAGTTCCTCATTTTTCAACCTGATCTCTATATTATTTATATAAGCCTTTGCTTCCCACTGAACTGGTATTAGCCCTTGACTCCTGAATCTACTTTGAGCAGTAACCTCTTTCTATCCTGAAACATTCTCCTTTCCTCCTATCCACTTGCTTCAAGCCCTAGCTTCTCTGTCCTCTGTTAGTTTCCTGCTTCTCCTCAGGTGGCCGCCAGTGCCCAATGGCCCCTTCCTAAATGGCTGTGGCTGTGGTTGTCTGTTCCCTCATTAGATACTCACATTGCCCTTTCTCATTTGTAATGCCTTTTTTTTTTTTAAAGATGGAGTCTCACTCTGTTGCCCAGGCTGGAGTACAGTGGCACAATCTCAGCTCACTGCAAGCCCGGCCTCCTGGGTTCAAGTGATTTTCCTGCCTGTGCCTCCCAAGTAGCTGGGACTACAGGCACGTGCCACCATGCCCAGCTCATTTTTGTATTTTCTAATAGAGATAGGGTTTTACAACATTGGCCAGGCTGGTCTTGAACTCCTGGCCTCAGATGATCTGCCCACCTCAGTCTCCCAAAGTGCTGGGAATACAGACGTGAGCCACTGCACTGGCCTCATTTATAATGCTTTTGATGGAAATCTTCTCTCACCAAGTGGATTGTAGACTCCAACCAAGCAAGACGTAATCTTATTACCATTTTACATACATCTTCCACAGTGCTGTTTGATAAATATCTGTTTAATATTCAGTTCTCACTCAGCCATCGAAAAGCTTTCTGTTTTGAGATCACTGTTCTTTATTCTAGGCATGTCTCAAGACTCTGTACTTTTAGTCTAGATCCCAAATCTTTGTGTCTTTGTCAGCCTTAGTGAGGTCGAAGGCCAAGGCTTTATCTCTTTGCGAGTGATACTGTCGCCGGGTGGCACAGTGTGCTAGTTGTTTTTTTATAGAACATAACATGAACAATTTCTAACCGTATAATTTCTGTGAATGTTTAAGCAAGACTATGTATACATTTCAGAAGTTTTGTGTTATGTGTGAGACGTGCTAATTTATCATTGGCATCACTATTTTGGGGATGGATGAACCTTTTTCCTTTCTACCTCCTTGCCTCATGATCCCTTACACTGCAAAGAGCAAGGAAAAACCAAAAGTAAACAAAGCCCTGTGTAATCTCCACTTTTTCTCTTTGTACTCTCTAAGAATAACCACCTGGTTTTGCATGCTCCCTAGAGAGGCTTCCTCTGTGATATATCTTAGCCTATGGAGCCCCAAAGTTACTTGAAACATTTAGGTCACTAGTTTTTAATCTTTAGAGAACAGTGAACTCTCTGAGAAAGTATGGTAAAAACTTAGACCGTAACCTCAAAAAAAAAATATGTACACATAACTGTGGTAATGTGTACCCAGGATTTGGTTTCTTTTGTTTTGTTTTTGAGACAGAGTTTCAGTCTTGTTGCCCAGGCTGGAGGGCAGTGGCACAATCTCAGCTCACGGCAACCTCCACCTCAGAAAAAATATGTACACATAACTAGTAATGTGTGCCCAGGATTTTTTTTTTTTTTTGGTTTGTTTGTATTTGTGTTTTTGTTTTTGAGGCAGAGTTTCACTCTTGTTGCCCAGGCCAGAGTGCAATGGTGCTATCTCGGCTCACCACAACCTCTGCCTCCCGGATTCAAGCAATTCTCCTGCCTCAGCCTCCCAAGTAGCTGGGATTACAGGCATGCGCCACCATGCCTGGCTAATTTTGTATTTGTAGTAGAGACAGTGTTTCTCCATGTTGATCAGGCTGGTCTCAAACTCCTGATCTCAGGTGATCAGCCTGCCTGGGCTCCCAAAGTGCTGGGATGACAGGTGTGAGCCACCACACCTGGCCCAGGATTTTGGTTTTATTTCGATATGGTAAGGACAAAAAAGATGAAGAGATGATTGCCATTGAAGGGATAGTTTGTTCCCTACAGTTCCCAAGAGATGAAGTTGTGCCATGCCATGCCCCACAACACAAGGCCATATGGGGAAGTACCAGGGAGTCAGGAGGCAAAAGGAGGGTGTGGGAGGAGCATGAGCCTTTATTGGAGTTTTCAGGGGAAGGGGTAGGTGAGGCTAAGTAAGTGTAGGATTGGATCAGTTTGAGTAATTTTGGCAGTCTCTGGGCTGTAGGTGTGGGCACTAGTTGTCCATACTTGGCCCTGGGGTGATTAGGGCTGAGGGAATATTGTCTTGGTGTTTAATAAAGGAGGTAGTTAGGGTATGGACTCTGAATTTGTTGGTTTGCATATGAAAGGCAAGTTGTTTGCCATCTCTAGGAATTAACTAACCCTGGGAGGTACAGTTGCTTATCTGCAAAGCCCCGAAGATGTCAAAGCATCATCAAATAAAGAAAATAAAAAATATGATTAATATAATAACACACTCATGCACACATGCACAATTTTGTTTGCTATTTCAGGGGTTTCTTGAACCACCTGAAGCCTATCTGTAGACCTAAGGTTCAAAACCCAGATTGGATCCTGGGAGGTCTGTGCCTTCGAATACAGTATTTGAGTTTGTTTGTTTGTTTGTTTATTTTGAGATGGAGTTTCACTCTTGTTACCCAGGCTGGAGTGCAATGGCGCGATCCCGGCTCACCGCAACCTCTGCCTCCTGGGTTCAAGCAAGTCTCCTGCCTCGGCCTCCCGAGTAGCTGGGATTACAGGCGTGCACCACCATGCCCAGCTAATTTTTCGTATTTTTAGTAGAGATGGAGTTTCACCATGTTGACCAGCATGGTCTCGATCTCTTGACCTCATGATCCACCCGCCTCAGCCTCCCAAAGTGCTGGGATTACAGGCATGAGCCACCACGTCCGGCCCAGTATTTGAGTTTAGTTTAGACCATCTCAGGAAGGTCTGTAGCTAATTATTAAATCAAGGAAATGTAGCAACTGCTCAGCGTTTTATGGTAAAGCATTTCTTCCTACTTTGTTTTGACTTTTATGCTAGGAGCTTATTTGTGGGTATTTTGTGCCAAGAGGGATAAGGCTGCATTCTCTAATTGCTGCACCAAGACTGCTCACAGGGCGTCCTGATGACATCTTAAATACATGGAAATTTTTGAATGCATGAAAATATCTAGTGCTGATTCTCTGGCACCTGCTCTTCTTTCTCTTCTTGGAGTTTATCCCATTGCCTAATTCTGTACATTGTTTCCAAACCTTTTATTAACCATTGTTGGAATTTTTGCTTTTTAACCTCAGCATCCCTACTTATCTTTTGAACAGAAACAAAACCATCTCTGAGTACTAGGCATTTCCTAGAGTGAAAAGCTCCCTATCTCTCCTTTTCTGACTTTTCAGAGCATGAAATGGCTGTGCTAATCCTGTTGGCCCCAAGGCAAGAGGCTTGCAGAGGCTAACTAAGGAGAAGGCCTGCTCCCATCTTCGATCCTCCATAGGCCAGAGCAGGATTTTTTTTTTTTTACATTTTACTGACTTGCAGAGGGAAACCTGCCCACCCTGGCTTTGTTTTGGCTGCAGCTATATTTCCCCTGCATGAAACCATCAATTTCTTAGTGCCCCAAGTACTGTGCTAGATAGATTTCCAGAAGTTGGGTGCCTTCCAGAAGTTGGGTGCTTTCCTGGAGTTGCAGAAATCAAACAAAAGGGTTTTCAGGAATTTTGAAAGGGCCATTCTGACAATTGAGTGGGTATTTTCTCAAAGCCGAAGGTACTTTGAGTCCTAGTTAACAAATTGAGTTGCAACTCTGTGCTTTGTGCAAGGTACTCTTTAGTTAGGGGCAAGGATTCAGAGGTACTTGAGCCTCTCAGAGGGATTTAAGGTAGTCCCTACTCTTAAGGAGCTGACTGACAGTCTAATAATACAAGTCAGATGCATTTAAGTAGCCCTTTGATTTTTATTTAACATCTGCATACCTTCTTCAGCAGAGCATTAAGGTATTTCATATAAAGTTGTAGAAACTGTGTGTGTTCTTGCTGCCAAATCTTGGGGATTCAGATTCAGGGAAAGTGTTGAGTGGGAAAAGAACAGGTATACTTGGCTTATAGATTTTGATTTGGCCCCTGGTGGGCTGAATTTTAAATCCATCCTCAAGTGGAGTGAATAATGGTAGAGCATCCTGCGGAGGGCAGGAGATTGAGCAGAACTATGACAGAATGAGAGAGAAACAAAGTGCTATGGTGCTTCTGAAGAGGAGATCATATTAGGTTAGTGAGATTAGAAAAGACTTCTTAGAAAAGGGGATTATTGGCTAGAAGCAGTGGCTCATGCCTATAATCCTAGCACTTTGGGAGGCCAAGGTGGGCAGATCACTTGAGGCTAGGAGTTTGAGACCAACCTGGCCAACGTGGTGAGACTCCATCTCTGCTAAAAATACAAAAGAAAGGGGGGGTGTGGTAGCACATGTCTATAATCCAAACTACTTGGGAGGCTGAGAAGGAGAGTCACTTGAACCTGGGAGGTGGGGGTTGCAGTGAGCTGGGATTGCGCCACTGTACTCCAGCCTGGACGACACAGCCTGGGCG
Organism: Callithrix jacchus; assembly: GCF_049354715.1. NCBI lineage: Eukaryota > Metazoa > Chordata > Mammalia > Primates > Cebidae > Callithrix > Callithrix jacchus. Next base: position 111,485,650 of record NC_133511.1, on the reverse strand, counting down.
ACCCTGTCTCAAAAAAAGGGTGTTGGGGGTGATTATTTGAGAGAGTCCTTGAATGGGAGATGAGGGATGAAGGGGATTTTAGTAGATGTTGACTAGGGAAGGGAGGAAGGAATCTAGATAGTGTGGACACTAGGAGCAGAAGGTGTAAATGGGATGTGTCTAAAACACATGTACAAAGTAGCAGTGGGAGACAGGCACAGAGGGGCAGATGACAGACAGGTCCAGATTGAGGAGGGCCTTGAAGACAAAGGAGTCTACCTCAGTGTAGTTAGTGAGGAGCCACTAAAGCTTTAGAGCAGGTGAGTGACACAATCAAAAATCTGCTTTTAAAAGCAGTCTGGCATTGAAGACAGGAGTGAGGAGAGTAAAGTGGAAGATAAATGGTTTTGTATGAGACAAGGACCTGGTGCTTAGTGTTGACTATAAGATTATTTCCTGGTGTTTCCCATACCCCAAGGGGTGTAGAGAGAAGCTTGCAGGTTTTTGTCTCTTTATGATGACCAGCAACAGAGTTGGTCTTAAAAAGGTGTGTGCTTACACCGCCATGCTAACTTGTTTACATGCATCCATAACTTGTGATAGGAGGTCCAGTGTTTTCTGAGAGGTGCATGCAGCTGTGACAGAAAGGAAAACACCAAAAACATCTTAATCTCCTTTGCCAGATACCTCTTGTAAAAGCTAGAAATTTGCCACCAGCCCTTTCTCAGACATTTATCTAACCTGACATTAAAATTAAGTCTTTTTGTTTTCAGGGTAAGATGTTATATGGCATCAAGATGGCATCGAAGAGAAAAGCTTGGGTCTGGGCATGTGTTTGTATGTTTCATCTGTGCACACAGACTGTTCCTAGTTTGAACTCAGGAATCCCATGGCTCTAGAGTCTCTGCTTTTGTGGGGTACAAAGTTTATGTGACTGTGTGTTACTCAATAGCTGCCTGCAGAATGGTGTTACCAGTATAGTAGCTCAGGCTTTACATGGTATGGACTTGATTCATCAAGACTCAGGACATGTTTCTGTGGGCATAATCTTTTATGTCAGGAATTCCAAATAAACGGAATGGAGACTTTGTGCCTGCCTCTGGAATTTAGTGGGACTCCACATCCCTAAATACTTAACTTTAGCCAATTGTGACCTCCCCCATACCTTGTTGGTCAAACTGTAAGATTGTAGGAAAGTGTGTAAATGTTCTTTACTTTGTATTCTCTGTTGTTTGCTTCCTTCCTTCGTATAGTGAGAAATTTTAAAAATATGTTCAAGCATGTGCCCAGAAATTTTACAGGCATATGTATGACATGTGTTTGTACTTCCACAACCAAAATTTAAAAGTTACTGACATTTTGCCCTAATTTCCTCAACAGATTGAGTTGTTTTGCCCCAGTCATCTCAACAAATTTACTGTATTTTATTTTTTGAGTCAGTGTCTTCCTCTGTCACCCAGGCTGGAGTGCAGCAGTGGCAGGATCACAGCTCGCTGCAGCCTTGACCTTCCAGGCTCAAGAGGTCCTCCCACCTTAGCAGGGACCATCGTGCCTGGTTAATTTTTTTATTTTTTGTAGAGATAAGGTCTTTCTATGATGCTGAGGCTGGTCTCAAATTCCTGAGCCCAAGAGATCCTTCTGCCTCAGCCTTCAAAAATGTTGGGATTATAGGTGTGTACCGCGACTCCTGGCCCTAATTTATATTTTATTTAATTTTATTTATGTATTTTTGAGATGAGGTCTCACTGTGTTGCCCATACTGGCCTTGCGCTCCTGGCCTCCAGCAATCCTCCTACCCTGGCCTCTCAAAGTATTGGGATTACAGGTGTGAACCACCATGGCTGACTTCCCAAAAGATTTTTGAAAATGAAACATTTCAAAGTTAAAGTTCCTTTGACCCCTTTGATTATCTTTCCCACTTGACAGAGAGGCAGCCACTCTTATGACTTTGGTTTATATGATTGTACTTTATCTTTTATAGCTTAACATGTTAGAAAAATATTGTTTTATATTTTAAGAGTTGTGCTTATATAAATGGGGTCATATGTATATAGATTATCTTATAACTTTTAAAATTTAGTATTCTAAGTTCATGTTGATATAGTTTGCTTGATTTGGTTTATTTCTTCTGTTACATAATATTCTAATAGTCATTCATATGTCTTGTTGTCTATTCCCTATTGATGAACATTAACTTTCTAGATTTTTCACTCTTATAATGTGCCCTGAAATTCTGTACACGTGGTGTTTTCTCTAAGATGTTTACACAGAGATGGAATTGTTCTGGCTCATCTTCAGCTATATAGCACAGATTTTTTGGCTACCAAAGCCATAACACTCTTACTTCTTAAACATATGAAAGGCATCTCAGGGTATTTATTCTGACTGGCACTTAGTGAAAAGAGGGAACCTGAGGCTCTTGAACTTCATTGGCAAACGAAGAATCAAGGAGGTTTTCTGAAGTCCTTCAACTCTTTAGCTTCATAGAATAAGTAAGTGTGTAGGTCGAATACAAATGTATATATTTTTTTACTCTGTGTTTTTTTTAGGCTGTGTGTATGTGTGTGTGTGTATGTGTATTTATTTATTCATTTTGGAATGGAGCCTTGCTTTGTTGCCCAGGCTAGAGTACAGTGGCATAATCTTGGCTCACTGCAACCTCTGCCTGCCAGGTGCAAGAGATTCTCCTGCCTCAGCCTCCGAAGTAGCTGGGATTACAGGTACCACCACGCCCATCTACTTTTTGTATTTTTAGTAGAGACAGGGTTTCACCATGTTGGCCAGGCTGGTCTTGAACTCCTGACCTCAGGTGATCCACCTGCCTCAGTCTCCCAGTCTAGGATATAAATGTTTAATTAAGTTGTTATAAATATAAGTGTCACTGTCTCTGCCCCTCCTTTTAAAATTTATAAAGTAATATAGTTTCACTGTAAATAAGTAATACCAAAGGCTGGGCGTGGTGGCTCACCCCTGTAATCCCAGCACTTTGGGAGGCCGAGACAGGAGAGTCACGAGGTCAAGTGATCGAGACCATACTGACCAACATGGTAAAACCCCATCTCTACTTAAAAAAATACAAACATTAGCTGGGCGTGGTGGTGCAAGCTGTAGTCCCAGCTACTTGGGAGGCTGAGGCAGGAGAATTGCTTGAACCAGGGAGCTGGAGGTTGCAGTGAGCCAAGATCACACCACTGCACTCCAGCCTGGCAACAAAATGAGACTGTGTCTCAAAAAAAAAAAAAAAAAGTAATACCAAAACATATATAGTAAAATGTTCTCTTCCCGGCTGAGCGCAGTGGCTCACGCCTGTAATTCCAGCATTTTAGGAGGCCAAGGTGGGTGGATCATACATGAGGTTAGGAGTTTGAGACCAGCCTGACCAACATGGTGAAACTTCATCTCTACTAAAAACACAAAAATTAACCAGTTGTGGTTGGCACATGCCTGTAATCTCAGCTACTCAGGAGACTGAAACAGGAGAATTGCTTGAACCCGGGCAGCGGAGGTTGCAGTGAGCCAAGATCGCACCACTGCACTGCAGCCTGGGTGACAGAGCAAGGCTCCATCTCAAAAAAAAAAAAAAAAAATTTTTTTTCTTTCTACTCTTGCAATTCCATTCCCCAAAGTTGGTTTGGTTTGTAGCATGTCTTTCCAAGTTTTTTTCTATGAGTAATCAAAAACATATATATATATATATATTTATACATCTGTATAATTTTCATCATTTTGTTTTATAGTGGAAATGGGATCATACAGAACAATATCCAGGAATTCTGTCTGTCCGTATATCTGGATCTGCTTTATTCTTAGTAGTGGCTGCGTGGTGTTCCATAGTTGTAGCTGAACACAATTTGGTCACCTATTTTCTTCCCCATGGATGTTTAGATTTATTTATAATGAAAGACAAACTTTTTGCAAAATATAGTTGCTTCATCCTGTTCCAGAATGTATATACCAGACTAAAAACTCCTTTAAATTATGATTTGTTTCTTTATAATTCAGCCAGTCCCTCTAGTATGCATAGATAGTAAGAGCCATCTAGAAGGCTAGGTGTGGTGGCTCTTGCCTGTAATCTCAGCACTTTGGGAGGCTGAGGCGGGCGGATCACCTGAAATCAGGAGCTCGAGACCAGCCTGACCAACACGGTGAAACCCTCTCTCTACTAAAAATACAAAAATTAGCTGGGTGTGGTGGTGCACACCTGCAATCCTTGTTATTCAGGAGGCTTAGGCAGGCGAATCACCTGAACCCAGGAGGTGGAGGTTGCAGTGAGTTGAGATTGCACCACTGCACTCCAGCCTGGGGGACAGTGTGAAACTCTGTCTCAAAAAAAGCCACCTAGGACCTGTTATCTTACTTGCAGAGGAGCAGTTTATAAGGCCATGGTGACATTCCTTGTGTATTTCGTGCTTATGGATGGCAATATTCTAAGTATCTAAAATACCTTGTATATTTCATGTTTATGGAATGACATTTCTTGTGTATTACATGACATTCCTTTTGTATTTCATGTTTATAGATGGCTATACAGTATCTAAAATGTGAAGGAAGGGCTGGGCATGGTGGCTCAAGCTTTTAGTCCCAGCTGCCCAGGAGGCTGAGGTGGGAGGATCACTTAAGCCCATGAATTCAAGGCTGTAGTGAGCTATGATCATGCCACAGCACTCCAGCCTGGGCGACAGAGCAAGATCCTGTCTCTTAAAAAATTAAAAACTTAAAAAATACATATGAAAGAAAAGTTGATTTCTTCTCTCAAGGAGTTCACCATCTCAGGAAGAAGGAAAAATTATATAGTACCAATGGAAAATCGATGGCTCAGCATACACAGAGACAAAAACATTTGAACTCAGAGGAAACTTTATGTACTTGTAGTCAGGTAACCTAACAGATGACAAAGTTTTGTATTATGAAAAACAGCTAATGGTGTGTAGACAGGGATTACTCTCTAATTCAGGAAAGCTTCTGGGAGGCGGTGGGGTTTGAAACAGGCTTCAAGAATGGAAAGGCTCATCTGGATGGCTGTCTGTCTTCCAGGTGGGTCCTTTTAGCAGCGTCTCAATATATGGCTTGCTAATATTGCTTTTCGACTGTGTGCCTGGTGTTACTGTTTGAACACTGGATTTTAATTAGAAGCTATTTCAAATTGCTATCTTTTTGTGACAAATGCTGTTCTCCTCAGATTCCACAGCATATGCCTGGTTCTGAAGACTACTCAAATTTCAGAGCAGTTTATGGTGTGAAACATTCCCATTCACCATGCTCTCTCCCACTTATTTTTGCTGCTTATTTTCCATTAGTGGGTTCCTGCACTTCGGAACAAAGGTCCAAAACCTTTTTTTCCTCTTTAGGATCTATGGGAAGCATCATGGCTGGGCCAGCAGGGCAGAATGTCTTGTTTTTTTTTTTTGAGATGTAGCCCTGTTGCCCAGGCTGGAGTGCAGTGGCGTGATCTCAGCTCACTGCAACCTCTGCCTCCCCAGTTTAAGTGATTTTCTGCCTCAGTCTCCCAAGTAGTTGGGATTATAGACATGTGCCACCACACTGGCTCATTTTTTTGTATTTTTAATACAGACGGGTTTCACAATGTTGGCCAGGCTGGTCTCAAACTCCTGACCTAAGGTGATCTGCCTGCCTGGGCCTTCCAAGTTGCTGGGATTACAGGTGTGAGCCACTGCACCCAGCCTATCTTCTTATAAGCAACCGTCACAACCAGATACATTAAGAATCACTAATACTTTTACCTTACTCAAAAAAGCCTCAGTTCCATTACAATAATCAAGTCAGCCAGATACTTTATCTTGATGCCACAAGTCTCAAAATTAACATTTTCCTTGAATCTCGTTGTGGAACACCCTCAAGATTGTCAGCTGTTAAATTTCCACCCCCCTTCCAAGGTGAATGTGAAGTTGGACTGAGTGTTATATTTATACTTTCCGATCTGACCTCACTGTTGACCACCAAGTTCTGGGAGCTTTGTTAGCCTTGGGAGCTTAGCCTCTCTGTCTCTGGGTAATGGTCATATGGCAGTGATTGCAGTGGACTGACACCATGCTGTCCTTAGAGACTGAATGAACCGGGCTTTAAATTAGAGGGTTCAACAGGCTTGGGAGTTTTTCACCTTTCTTTGCTAGGAGGAGGCCTGTCCTCTTCTTGCATGGTGGCCCCAACTGACTCAGCTGTAATACTGTACCCTGAAATGTACAGGTGCTGATTTGACAGGAGCTTTTCACCCTTTAGAAGCTGGGCCCCCTAATGTGAATGTAGGCTCATAGAGCAATAATTCAAGTGTAGGTGGCCTGTAAGGAAAGTTTTAACAAAAGAGTTGGTTAAGAAGCTGATTTATTTTCTTGCTTTAACTCTCTTGTCATGTGCTGAGTGGGGGCGGAAGAGGAGGGGAGGGTGGGGACTGGTGCTGCTGAAAGCATTTATCTTCATTTCTGCCATCTCCCAGTGTTTATTACCCTGTGATCGACAGATGAGGAAAGCTGCCAGTCAAACCCACGTTCAGCACATTTCCATTTCCCTTCATTGCAGATTTTAGGCTTTTGAAACCTGCATCCTCTTTGCAGCAATAAAGGTCATTTCCCTCCCGCTGCTGACAAGCCCAAGACCCTCTGGTCCAATTCCACTGGCTTGTGTTTCCACCAAACAATAAAAGCTGCGGGAGTCTCAGCAATTTAAGACAAGTGATTGGTGAGAGCCATTTAGTGTTTGAGTCAGTCGCTCTCTTTATCTTTCTCTCTCACCTTTTTCTCCCTCACTCCTTCTCCCTGCCTTCCCCCCTCTCCCTGCCCATTCTTATGCTGCTGAGGCACCCGCTTAAGCAGCCACATTGCATAAGGATGAGAGGCTGACAGTTTTCCTGGCTTCACCTAGGGACCTGCCTAAGCCAGTGTCCTCTGTTGCCGGGATTAAGTATTGGCAATGTCAAGTTGTGGAGGATGTGTTAGTGGAGGTAGAGTAATTCTTAATATTCTTATCCACCTGCATGTCTTCTGTCAGAGGTAGAGGCTTTGAGGAAATCCCTGCCTGGTGGGAGCGAATGCTAGGTGTTTTTGTTTGGGGTTTTTTTCTCCCTGTTTTTCCAGAACACTACGTTTTTTGGAATACTGTTCCTAGTAATCTTTCAGTAGCATGTGTTCTTGTGAGCTTATTTGTTTTTGTCTTAAATAATGTTTGTGGGTGGAAGAAAGGTAATGATACTCATTTCTTTGAAAATGGATGTTCTGCTTTCATAATTACTTGTCCCAATTACATCATTAGTGTAAGTGCAGGTAATTGCTTCATTAGGATGTATGTATTGAAGGAGGGCAAGTCTACCACATGGTGATAAAAACGGGCCTCACCCTCTTTCTCTGCCCACACAGGAGCATCTCAGCTTGACTTCAGGGATCTAGGAGCCACCAGCCGCCCTGTAAACAGCCAGAATTGATCTTGGGTTTCAGTGTGATAGGAGGAAGGAGGAAGGACCTATTTAAGAGCAACTTACTCACTTTCTTTGGGTTGGTAACTCACTGCTAAACTCTGGATGGCATTGGTGCATTCAAGGCAATGTGATTGAATCATTGGGGGGATTACTGAATTAGGGAGCAAAGTATTCTAATGGAAGCTGTGTGCTTTCTGAGGCTTAGTAGGTCTGATGGCATGAGTCCTATCCTCTGAGTTATTTGACTGGCTTTTTAAGAGACTCTCCATTCTCATTCTGGCCATGCCAGATCAAGAGGTTGTATTCTCCCATCAGACCTAACTACTTTCCTGTAGAGTTGAATATTATTCTGATTTTATGCCTTGTCTGTAAAAAAACTTTGTGTGCATGCTATCTATATCTAGTTCATGCATCTTCTCTTTCAAAGCATGTTAAAAGCTAATATCAATAGTATGTGATTCTGTTTATGAGGCTAACTAAAGTAGTCAAATTCATAGAAAGTTGAATGGCGGTGACCAGGGACTGGGGAGAGAGGCAAAGAGGAGTCGTTTAATGAGTATAGAGCTTGAGATTTGTTACATACAGTTCTACTGAACTGTACACTTAAATATGGTTAAGATGGTAAAATTTTATGTTGTTCTTTTTAGCACAATTAAAAAAAAAAAAAAGCTAGGCTGGATGCAGTGGCCCATGCCTGTAATCCCATCAATTTGGGAGGCTGAGGCAGGAGAATCACTTGAGGCCAGAAGTTTGAGACCAGCCTGGGTAACATACTGAGACCCCATATCTACAAAATTTGTTTGTTTTTTTTTTTTTTAAATCAGCTGGGCATGGAGTAACGTACACCTGTGGTCTCAGCTACTTGAAAGTCTCGGTTAGGAGGATCACTTGAGCCCAAAGGTTGAGGCTGCAGTAAGCTGTGATTGTGCCACTCACTCCAACCTGGGCATCACAGCAAGAACCCATCTCCATCTCAAAAAAAAAAAAAAAAAAAAAAAGCTAATACCAGATTCCTTGTTCTACTTACTAATTACTCCAGATAGGAAGGCTCTGTCTACTGCTGTGACTCTAATGAATATCAGGTTAATATCTCTTTCTTTTGTTGACCTGTTATAAATTTTACTCTGGTGTGGCCATATAATCCTGATTTGAATTGTTGTTTTGAGAAATTTTTTTATGAAGCTGTGATACATAAGAATATTTCACAGTTTGCCAGGCATGATGGCTCACACCTATAATCTCAGCATTTTGGGAGGCCAAGGCAGGAAGATCACTTGAGCCCAGGAGTTTGAGACCAGCTTGGACAACACAGCAAGATCCCATCTCTAAAAATTAAAAAAAAAAAAAAAAAATCATAGCTATTTCTTTTTTTTTCCTTGTACACTGTCTGTATTCCAGGCTTTGCCGTTTTCCTTGTTGAATTCTCAGACTATCATTTGCTTTATTGGCCTGATCCAGTGCCCTTGGCCTCAATAGTATCTTTCTCAGGTCTGCCTCCAAAGTTCAATCATGATTTGCATGTGGACTAATACTATCCTTGTTCTTTGGAGCCGTTAGGAGTTTATTGGACAATAAAATTATGCTGATTTGGGGGCCTAATTCCTACAAATAAGACATGTAACCATTGAAGTCTGTATTTACAAAATATTTACCCTTTAATTTGCGTTAAATATATTGCAAACTTATTTAATGATTAATCTCAGCATCAGATTAAATGACTGGTGGAGTAGTTATTAAGCCGCCTAAATGACAGACCAAATGCCTTACTCAGAACATTTCCTATGCCAGAATTATAGACAGCCACGTGCTGCCTGTTTAGGATTTATTTTTGTGGTTTGCAGAAAATGATGTCCCCTAATACTCTTCACATCTTTTATTTTAGCCTCAGGAAAAAGTGAACACTCTATTTCAGTTATAGATAATACACTCAGAATTGGTCTTTGAAGCCCTACTTTTTCTTTGCAATGGAAATAGTTCTATTTATCTCAAGTCCTTTTATGATTGCTGGTTTTCCACACGGTATATATTCTACAAAAAAAAAAAAAACAACAAAACTCCTTTTCTCATATGAACCTACGGTTTAGTTATAAACATGTGGTAGAATATTATTCGGTCATAAAAAGGAATGAAGGCAGGTAGAGTGGCTCGTGCCTATAATCCTAGCTACTAGGGATGCTAAGGTGGGAGGATTTCTTGAGCCCAGGAGTTCAAGGCTGCAGTGAGCTGTGATTGTACCACTGCATTCCAACCTGGATGATAGAATGAGACCTTGTCTCTTAAAAAAAAAAAAGAAAATGAGGTACTGAAACATAAAATAAGCATGAATAAACCTTGAAAATGTTTTGCTGAGTGAAAGAAGCCAGCCACAGAAGGCAGCCTACCATATGATTTCATTATGTGAAACGTCCAGGAGAAACAGCTACAGTAAGAGAAAGTAGATTAGTTATCGGCTAGGGAGGGAGTGGGACAGAGTAAAAGGGAATGACTGTTAATAGGAACGGTATTTAGGGGAGACGAAAATGCCTGAAATTAGACAGTAGTGATGGTTGTTGTAAAATGATTTGGTGATGGTTATACAACTAAGTGAATATGCTAATAACCCTTGAATTGTATACTTTAAAATAGGTGAATTGTAAGTTATCTCTCAGTAAAACTATAAATTTTAGACAGACAGACACATACATATATTTGGCCACTTTTCTCAGTGGCAGAATCATAAATGGGAATCAGAGAAACTTGGGGCACTTCTAGCCATGGAAAAGTCTTCTTCTTTATCATCAGGGACTCTTTCCAGGTACCCAGGCTATAGTATACATTGACTATGATTTTAGATTAGGTTGTTAAATGATGATTAGAGTGAGTATGACTGAGAACTTAGTTATACCTCCTTCTTAGGACAGATTTTTTTTTTCCCCACTTAATTTTTGAAGTTTTTTTAAATTGCATTTTAGGTTTTGGGGTATATATGAAGAACATGCAAGATAGTTGCATAGGTACACACGTGGCAGTGTGATTTGCTGCCTTCCTCCCCTTCATCTATATCTGGCATTTCTCCCCATGCTATCTCTCCCCAACTCCCCACCCCCTGCTTTCTCTCCCCTATTCCCCCCAACAGACCCCAGTGTGTAGTGCTCCCCTCCCTGTGTCCACGTGTTCTCATTGTTCAACACCCACCTATGAGTGAGAACATGAGGTATTTCATTTTCTGTTCTTGTGTCAGTTTGCTGAGAATGATGTTCTCCAGGTTCATCTATGTCCCTACAAAGGACACAAACTCATCGTTTTTGATTGCTGCATAATATTCCATGGTGTATATGTGCCACATTTTCCCTGTCCAGTCTATCATCGATGGGCATTGGGCTGATTCCAGGTCTTTGCTATTGTAAACAGTGCAGCAATGAACATTCGTGATGTGCTTAGGACAGATTTTAAGACTGCATTTGAATGAAGCTTTTTGGAAAGATTAAGTGTTCTTCCTGAGATGCCATTCAGGTATACTTAGAAAGGGAAGATGGTTTCTATGTTTAAATAATTATTTAAACATGGAATTGCTCTGAGAATTATTTTTTATGAACAGAATTCAGTGTATTTATTTACAGGGAGCTCAGATAATCCATAAGAGAAAAGTTAAAGTAAACAAAACTGGATAGGGTAGCATGTGCCTGTTGTCCTAGTTACTGGGAAGTCTGTGGTGGAAGGAAGGATCACTTGAAGACTAGGAGTTCAAGGCCAGCCTGGGCAACATAGTGAGATTCCATCTAAAACAAACAAACAAACAAACACAGTGAGCTAGTAAACAAATGAAAAGATACCAATACTCTAAATTATTAAAGAAATGAAGTGGATGCAAAAAATGGGATTACCATTTTTCACTTCGTAAGTTGATAGACATTTATATTGAATAGTGTTTTCTTAGTAACAGCATTATTGAGATATGATTCACCTACCATACAGCCCACCTACTCAAAGTATACAGTTCAATGGCTTTTAGTATATAGAGTTGTGCAGTCATCATCACTATTTATATATTTCATATCATTTTTATCACCTCCTAAAAAAACCCCATAACATCAGCAGTCACTTCTCCTTTCCCTCTCTCTCATCCCTCCAGCCCTAAGCAACTGCCAATCTAATTGAAAAGTTGGTAAGTTGTTCAGTTGGACCTGCCCTGGGCTTTCTAGTCTCAGCTCTCCTCCAGCTCAGCTGGTCAAGAGAGCCGAGACTAGAAAGCCCAGGGCAGATTCATATAACAACCAGCGGAAAGATAGTAATTGTGTCTCCAGGATGATGAGTGTTTATATCCCCAACCCCATTCTTATTTTATCTTCCCAGCAGCAACACAGTCAGAGATGGCCGTTCTGAACTACAGTCTCAAGTGAAACAGATTTTGCAGGACTGAAATGTAATTTAATCGTTTCCTTCTTTGCAACTTGCCCTTTTTTACCCTCCCCAAATTAGCTTTTCTGATAGATTTGCTAATGATTCTCATTGTTTAGTATCTTCACTGAACTGTTGAATCACACTCTTCATTTCCCTGCTCCTAGAACAGATCTTAGAAGCTGTGAAGCTGTTTTGAAAAAAGGTTCCTAATTCTTTCCAAGAAACAGAAGAGTTTCTGAGAGAAGCAAAGGTAGAGAGATGCACAGGGGTTATTAGGCTTGGTAGAGCTCACCTATTAGGTGACTGTGATGATTATTATGATACTATCCGTAGACACGTTCTGGGAGCTCTGGCCTACAAGCAGAAGACCTGATTCAGAGAATGAGACTTGGCAGCTTAGTTTTTGCCATTGTTGTTGGCTGATAGTTGGCTAGGATCACTGGATTTAAGCTTCTTTTCCCCCTTGTTTTGTCTGTCATCAGAATAATCTTTATTTCTTCTTTTGCTCTAAGACTCCGTGAGAGGAATTCTGTGGTTATATGATAGATGTGAACTACCATCAATGGCCTTGTCCTTATGGACAGCTGCTGTTTCCACTGTTTCCTGGAATTTGAATAAAAGTCTTGGCCCCTCTCTTTTCTTTAAGTTTATTAAAAGTTGAGTGGAAGGTACAGACAGTGCCATATACTCCCTCCCCTTACCACCCACAGCCTTCCCTACCGTCCGCACCAGTGTGGTACATTTGCTGCACTTGATGAACCAACATAGATACATCATTATCACTCAAAGTACATATTTACATTAGGGTTCACGCTTGGTATTGTAAATTCCATTGGTTTTGGCAAATGTATATGCCGTATATCCACCATTGTAGTAACATACAAAATAAGTTTCGTGCTTAAAAAATCTTCTTGTGACCAGACATGAATGGCTTATGCCTGTAATCCCAGCACTTCAGGAGGCCATGGCAGGTGAATCTCTTGAGTTCAGGAGTTGGAGACAAGCCTAGACAACATGGGATTTAGGCAAGCCTAAACCCCATCTCTACAAAAAATGCAAAAAAAAACTAGCTGGTCATGGTGGTACACACCTGTAGTCCCAGCTACTTGGGAGGCTGAGGTGGGAAGATCATCTGAGCTCAAAAAGTTGAGGCTTCCATGAGCCATGATTGTGCCACTGCACTCCAGCCTGGGCGATGTTTCAAGAAAAGAGAAATAAAAGAAAAAAAATCTCTTTATGCTTAACGTATTCATCTTTCCCTCCCTGGAAAGCCCTACCAACTACCCATCTTTTTTTGTCTCTATAATTTTTCCTTTTTCAGAATTTTATACAGTTGGAATTCTATAGTATGTAGCCTTTGACTTCTGTCATTTATGCACTTAAGGTTCCTCTATGTCTTTTTGTAGCTTGATAGCTTATTTCTTTTAGCACAAATAATATTTCGTTGTATGGATGTACCACAGTTTATCCATTCTTCTCTTGAATGAAGAACATCTTGGTTGCTTCCAAGTTTTGGCAATTATGAATAAACTGCTGTAAACATCTGTTTGTAGGTTTTTGTGTGGATATTAGTTTTTTCAACTAATTGGGGTAAATACCAAGGAGTACGATTGCGGGATCATATGGTAAAGGTATGTTCAGTTTTGCAAAAAAACTACCAAACTGTCTTCCAGAGTAGGTGTGCCATTTTGTATTTGCACAGCAATGAATGAAAATTCCTGTTACTCCACATTTTTACCAGTATTTGGTGTTATCAGCATTTTGCATTTTAGTCTCTCTGATACATGGATAATGACTTCTTATTGTTATTTTAATTTGCGATTCTCCAGTGACATATAATGTTGAGCTTCTTTTCTTTTTTCTTTTCAGACAGAGTCTTGCTTTGTTGTCCAGGCAGTGATATAATAATCTCAGCTCACTGTAACTTATGCCTCCCAAGTTCAAGCAGTTCCTGTGCCTCAGCCTCCCAGGTTGCTGGGATTACAGTCATGCACCACCATACCTGGCTAATTTTTGTTTTTTGAGACAGAGCCTTGTTCTGTTGCCCAGGCTGGAGTACAGTGGCATAGTCTCAGCTCACTGTAGCCTCTGCCTCCCAGGTTGAAGCCATTCTGCCTCCACCTCCCAAATATCTGGGATTACAAGCCACACCACCATGCCCAGCTAAATTTTGTTTTTTTTTTTTTTTTAAAGTAGAGCCAGGGTTTTGCCATGTTGGCCAGGCTGGTCTCACACTCCTGGCCTCAGGTGATTCCCCTGCCTCTGCCTCCCAAAATGCCAGGATTACAGGCGTGAGCCACCACACCCAGCCTGAGCATTTTTTCTTTCTTTCCTTTTTTTTTTCATTGTTGTTGTTGTTGTTGTTGCTGTTACCTAGGCTGGTCTCAAACTCCTTGATCTGTGCGCTTTAGCCTACCAAAGTGCTGGGATTACAGGTATGAGCCACTGTGCCCGGTTCTGAGCATCTTTTCATATATATATTTGCTGTTTGTATATCTTCTTTGGTGTGAGGTATGTGTTCAGGTCCTTTGCCCATTTTAAAAACTAGGTTTCTCAGTTTTTAACTGTTTAGTTTTAAGAGATTTTATATATGTTGGATACCTGTCCTTTATCAAATAAGCATTTTGCAAAAATTTTCCCAGTCTGTGGCTTATCTTTTTATTCTCACAACAGTGTTTTTAATAGAAGTTTTTAATTTTAATGAGGTTTAGCTTTTCAGTATTTTCTTCATGGGTTATGCTTTTTGTATTATATCTAAAATGTTATCAGTAAACCCAAGGTCACCTAGATTTTCTCTTAGATCTCTAGGATTTTTATCATTTTGTATTTTACATCTAAGTCTATGTTCTAATTTGAGTTAATTTTTGCAAAAAATGTAAGGTTTATGTCTAAAATCTCTGTGCGTGTGTCCATTTGTTTTATGACAACATTTGTTGATTTGTTGAAAAGACTTATCTTTTCTCCAGTGAGTAGCCTTTGGTTCTTTGTTAAAGATCAGTTGACTCTATTTATGTGGGTCTGTTTTTGCTCTCTATATTGTTCCATTGATCTATTTGTCTGTTATTTTGCTAATGCCACACTATCTTGATTATTGAAGTTTTATATTAAGTCTCAAAGTTGCGTCATGTCAATTCTCCAATTTTGTGTTTTCCTTCCATATTGTGTTGGCTATTCTGGTTTTTTTTTTAACCTTCTCATATAAACTTTAGAATCAGATTGTTAATAGTCACACAATAATTTGCTGGGATTTTGATTGGGATTGCATTGAATCTATAGATCCAGCTAGGAAGAATTGACATTGTAACAGTATTGAGCTTTCCTATTCATGAACATGGAACATCTCACCAATTTAGTTTTATCCTTTGTGATGCCTTTCATCAGTTTTGTAGCTTTCCTCCTATAGATCTTGTACATATTTTGTTAGATTTATACCTAAGTCTTTGATTTTTTTTGATATTAATGTAAATGATAGTTTGTTTTTAATTTCAAGTTCCAATGATTCATTCGTTCATTACTACTATATAGGACAGCAGTTGACCTTGTATCTTGAAACTTTACTATAATTATGTAATAGTTACCGAAGTTTTTTTGTTGATTCTTCGGGATTAGACAATGATGTCATCTGCCAAAAAACATAATTTTATTTCTTCAAATTTGTATACCTTTTATTTACTTTTGGTGGGGGGATTCAGACTGCATTAGCTAGGACTTCCAATATGATGTTGAAAAGGATTGGTAAGAGGGGACTTCCTTGCCTTGTTCCTGATCTTACGGGGAAAGTATCTAGTTTCTCACCATTGAGTATGATGTTAGCTACAGGTATTTCGTATTTCTGTTTTCCGGAAGAGACATTCTCCTGGTACAATTTCTTCCTCAAATGTTTGGTAGAATTTAGTGAAACCATCTGGGCCCAGTTCTTTCTGTTTTAGGAGATTATTAATGATTGCTTCAATTTAATAGATATAGGCCTATTCAGATTATTTGTTTCTTGTGTAAATTATAATAAACTGTGCTTTCAAGGAGAGTTAGTCCATTGCATCTAGGTTTTTAAATTTGTAGGCATACGTTGTTGATAATATTCCCTTATTATCCTGTTGGTGTCCATGAGATCAGTAGTGATGGTCCCCCTTTCTTTTCTGGTATTAGTAATTTGTATCTTCTCTCTTTTTATGTAGTTGGGCTACCTAAATATTTATTGTTTATTGATCTTTCAAAGTTTTTGGTTTTATTGATTTTTCTCTATTGTTGATTTCCTGTTTTTAATTTCATTGGTTTCTGCTTATTTTTTTTCTTTCTTCTGCTTACTTTGGATTTAATTTGCTCTTTTTGTTTTTTCTTATGGTAGAAGCTTAAATTACAGATTTTAGATCTTTCGTCTTTTCTTATATATGACTTCAATGCTATAAATTTCCCTCTAAGTAGTGCTTTCATTACATTTCACAAATTTTGAGAAGTCATATTTTCATTTTCATTTAATCCAAAATATTTTTAAATCTTTTGAGACGTATTCTTTGAGCTATGTGTTGTTTAGAAATGTATTGTTTAATCTGTCAGTTTTATAGGATTTAACAGTTATCTTTTTATTACTGATTTCTAGTTTAGTTCTCTTATAGTCTGAAAGCATAATTTGTATGATTTCTTTTCTTTTGTATTTTACATGGTGTTTTGTGGCCCAGAATGTGGTTTATCTTGGACTGGGCTGTTTTCGAGGAGAAAGTTGCCAAGGGTATATATATAGGGCCCAGACAGTTTTTCTTAATCTTCGTATTAAACACTTCTCTCTCTTGGCCCTGGCACACTATTTGGGCTAGTCTCTTATACAAGGACATCTCTCTATAAGCTGTTAATTATAGAGCCGTTGATGCTAATATAAGTAGTGTAACTGTAAATGAAATACATACAGAGATTGGAGTAGATGACAGACATAATTTTAAAGGTCATTTATTCGACACTTAGTATTTGCCATCACTATTTATTTATTTGCAAGATGGGTCGGGCTCTGTCACCCAGGTTGTAACTGTAGATGAAATATACACTAAGATTGGAGTAGATGACAGACGTAACTTTAAAGGCCATTTATTAGACACGTAGTATTTGCCATCACTATTTATTTATTTATTTACTTACTTACTTACTTGCTTGCTTACAAGATGGTCTGGCTCTGTCACCCAGGCTGTACTGCAGTGGTGCAATCTCAGCTCATGGCAACCTCCGCCTTCCAGACTCAAGCCATCCCACCTCTGCTTCCTAGGTAGCTGGGACTACAGGTACATGCCACCACACCTGGCTAATTTTTGTATTTATTTTTTTTTTTGTTTTGTTTTTTAAGACAGAATCTCACTCTGTATCCCAGGCTCGACTGTAGTGGCATGATCTCAGCTCATTGCAACCTCTTTCTCCTGGGTGCAAGCGATTCTCATGCCTCAGCCTCACAAGTAACAGGGACTACAGGCACGCATCACTACTATGCCTGGGTAATTTTTGTATTTTTATTAGAGGTGGTGTTTCACCCTGTTGGTCAGGCTGGTCTCGAACTCTTGACCTCAAGAGATCTGCCTGTCTTGGCCTGCCAAAGTGCTGGGGTTATCGGTGTGAGCCATTGCACCCAGGCTTTTTTTTTTGGAGATAGAATCTCACTCTATCCAGGCTGGTCTCGAACTCCTGGGCTCCGGAATCTGCCCGCATTGGCCTCCCAAACTACTGGGATTATGGGCATGAGCCACCACGCCCAACCACTTTACATTTATTATCTCAGTAAATTCTTCCAACAATCCTGTAAGTTGTAGGTACTACTATACCCCTTTTTTTTACAGATAAGGAAACTGAGGTTCAGAGAGATTTATACAAATCACAGTATAGTGGATAATGACAGGAAGTGTCAAAATCTGGTCCAGTTGATTTTGAAGTCTGTATTCTCTAAAACAAAAAAAAACAAGCTGTAGGATCCCATTGGCAGACATGGAAAATTCAAGTGGTAATGCTGTGACTTGGATTAATTTCTTTCCATGAGTATAATAGCATCACTGGTGGTTAGCAGCAGACATTCTAATAGTGATGCTAAGAGCACCTATCTTGGCATTAAAATGTAGGATATGTTTATCTAGCTTAGCATTTCTCAACCAGGAATGATTTTTATCCCCAGGGGTTGTTTGGCAATGTCTGGAGACATTTTTGGTTGTCTCAACTAGGAGTGGGGTGCTACTGGCATCTAGTGGGTGGAGGCCAGGGATGCTAACTAAATGTTTTTACAATGCACAAGACTCTTCAAATAAAGAATTATCTATCCTAAAATTTCAATAGTGCAGAGGTTGAGAAACTCTTGAGTCTAGCTTGTTTCATTACTATATGGGAGAACCTTGAAGCCTTAGAAATCCCTCAGTAGTCTGTCAGTATTTGGTTTCTGAGGCTAAGTGCTTCGTTTGTAAATGCTTTCTAGCTCAGTCCATTAACCCCCTCTGGCACATTTCCTATGCCTTCAGTGGCCAGAGGCCTACTAAATGGTTGGGGTTGTTTTAATAACGTCAGGCTTTTTCTTCCTGATGTTTCCAAGAAACAGGTTCACTTGGCCTACAGTTCTTGCAGAAAAAAACCTGGTGACAGTACTCTACTCTGTTGCTGGTATCCTTAGCTCCCTAATCTGTATTTATATGGCACAAAAAAAGACTCTCCCTGGTGCCGGGCTTCATTCCTCTTCAGCACCCTGGCACCATTGACAGAGAACACCTCCCCAGTCTCTTCTACACAGTTTATTTTATGGCACAACTGTTCTCCAGAAGACATTTCTTGAGACATGGACAGTACAGGATGCCTCTGGAGCCAGGAGTTGGGAGTCTTGATAATTGTGTTCCCATTTGTAGATGAACAGTATTCAAAAAGAATCTGCTATTATTCTTTAACTGTTTTCCTGTTTGTAGTTCTAATCCATTCCCCCAGAATAACCTCTTACAATATGAGGTTTGTTTCTTCAATTTATTTTCTACCCTCTCTTAGCAACTAGCATTTTTTTTAATTATGTACTGAGAAAATCAACTTACCTTCTACCATTTGGGGTTATATGCTTTTCTGTTAAAAGCTGGAGGAAATGATAAGGAACTAAAGTAATTTGAGAGAGACTAGTGGTCAAAGAGGGGTGTCAACCATCTTGATAAGCAAGACCAGGAAACAATTTGGAAGCTCAGTGGAATTGAGCCTGGATCAGAATGAAATGGAATAATTCCTTTCAGGGAAGTGGTAGATCTTGTAACTAAAAAATGATTTTCATTATCAAAAAGGCATAAAAAAATCAAGAAAGTTCCTTTTAATAAAGTCCTTCAGGTATCTTGCCCTCCTCATGATCCGGAAGTTCAGCAAAAGTCAGATACCATTATTAAATGGGAATTTCTGTGAAGGTTAAAGCAAGGGTATGTATTTACCTCATTTGAATGATACGCCATAGGGGCCTCAAATAGAGATTTCAGGTCAGTGGACTCACTGGCGGCACCCCCAAATGGTGTCATTCTCAGGCCTTAGGGAGATCATTTCTGCGACTGTGTTTTTGAATCGGCAAGATTTTAAAGGATGTCTTGTTTTGGGGGTATCCATTTATTTAGAACAGTTTGTTTTAACCTTTATTCCATTATTGCCCCCCTAAGGAATATTTTTAGACATTTTTTCCCTAATTGTCTCCCCTCCCATGAAATTTTAATATCACAGGTACAATGTGTATCTATTTATATACTCTGATACTTTGGAGGGGAAAAAAATGATTGCACTAAGTTTTTTTAAAAAATTTTTGCCCCCATGAACCAATTTTTACCCCCATGAGGGTGGTACTCCCCATGTTGAGAATACATGATCTAGAAGTATCGTCATTTTGGAAATGAACTGTTATTTGTACTTTTCCTTACAAATTGAAAATGGGGCAAGGACAAGACTATCAATAAATGAATGCTGAAAAAATTAGCCTTCTGACACAGTGGCCAGCAGCAACTGGAAAAGAGTGAAGAGAGTACTTTCCCCATATTTCTTGGCTTATATGGAAGTTTTCTATTTGAACCATTCTTGATCATTTGAGGAAAGAATAGGGCAACACCAGGAGTAGAGTGCAATCAATGCCGCACTCTAAAAGAAAAAAACTACAGTTCACAAGATGCTTCTGCAGTGATGGGCAGAGGAGGAAGACTAAGTGATACTGAAGAATCTAGGTATGAAATTGTCCATTGTTGCAAGGCTGGTGAGCTCTAACAAGTTCGGTTTCTCAAGGTAAGGCTTTGATTTAGGTTATCTAGCATATAAGAATGTTCTATTCTCCCAAGAGGGTTTGACTCTGTCTGATCAGAAGGAGGGTGGTTGTGTATGAAATGCACCTCAGAAGGAGGAGGAGGAAATGACATGTTCATGTACATGAAATACAACTGCAAATTAAAGTGTCACCCTGTTAAAAAAAAATCCATTTTTTATTTAATTGGTTACCAAGGAAAAAAAATGTCACACAGAAGAGTATATCTCAGAGAAAGTTAAACCCTGAGATGTTACAAGCAAATGTGGATTCAAGGAGGTTCTTGGGGGGAGTAGGTATTATAAAAGATGGCCTTAATAAAAATATTCTGATGCTGCAAAGCGAGGCTCATAAATTTTTATTGTGTTACATGCCAGGGGTCCAGAAGAGATGAACAAATATTACCTCATTTGTTTTTTGCTGTCTCTTTCTATCCAGTCAGCTGTATAGTAGTTGTCTCTTCCCTGGAGGAAGCCTGTTTTTGAGATGTCCTCTTAGGAAGAAGGTGATAAAGGAGGAGATACTTTGTCTGAAAGAGTGCTGCTTACTATCTAGACATCCAGGGACTGAAATGCTACTGGCTTTTCTGTGTTAATGGTGTCTTCCCATTTTTCATTTTTTCTTTTCCCACATTTTTGGGAAAATATACCTGTCTCTTTAGCTGTCAAGCCTAGCAGACCATATATGTAAAGTACCTGGCTCATTGTTGGCATTAAATAAATGTTAAGTAACAAAGGGAGGAGCTGATGAATGGGATTATATTTCCACATTGAATTGTTGCCTGACAAACATGCCTGGTTTTTCTTTGAGACAAAGACTTGCCAGGTGGGACTCATTAGCTTTCTTCAGCCATAGTCTAGTTTTTCCTCTTCTCTCTCCCTGGCTAATCCCAGTATTGTTTTATGTTTTGCAGTGGAAAGTGGATAAATAATATAATGTGCTATCTTTGACTTCTTCCTCAACAGGAGCAGTGATCGGTGATGGACAGTCCGCTGTGGCCAGTAACATTGCCAATACTACCTACCGGCTCCAGTGGTGGGACTTCACTAAGTTTGACCTCCCTGAAATCAGTAATGGTAAGTCAATGTCAAATGGGGGTATTAGTGGAAGGGTTATTTACTGGTGAGCCAGAACTGAAAAATTCATGGAGCCCTGGGTTTTTTGTCATCCCATTGAGTGGTTGTGTCTTCATGCCATTTTTGCACCTCTTTTGTAACACTCTCTTTTTTTTTGAGACAGAGTCTTGCTCTGTCGCCCAGGCTGGGCTAGGGTGCAGTGGCATGATCTTAGCTCACTGTAACCTTCGCCTCTTGAGTTCAAACGATTCTCCTGCTTCAGCCTCACAAGTAGCTAGGATTACAGGTGCATGCTACCATGGCTGGCTAATTCTTGTATTTTTAGTACAGACAGGGTTTTACCATGTTGGCCAGCCTGGTCTTGAACTCCTGACCTCAAGTGATCTGCCCGCCTTGGCCTCCCACAGTGCTGGGATTATAGGTGTGAGCTACCACGCCCAGCCTGCAACTCCCAATTAAGCAATTCAGCAAACATGTCTTACACCCACCCTCAACAGCAAACAATGTGAAGTAGCACTGAAATAGACACAAAATAAAGGTTTCTCTGCTCTGAAGAGGTTGTGGACTAGTAGTTCACTGGCCAAAACCTAAAGTTTAGGTGGAACTGAAAAGAGGAGAAAGAAAAGGTAGTGTAGGATCCAAGAGCTAAACCTTGTGACCCTTTAGGAAAGACTACAGTGATGTTAATTATTCCAGTTCTTAATGAACTTAAGTGTATGGTGGGTTGATATCTGATTTGCAAACATGGCTGTTTGTTTCCTTGCTTCTAGTGAAGTCTGCAGTCTACATCCCAGTTGTTCTATTGGAATTACAACATTTTAGACCTCTCATTTCACTTTCTACCTTGTAAAGGGCCCTCTCTTACGCATTCCTAAGTGTGATGATGGTTCCCCCTCCGCTTGACAGCTTCTGATGATAGACCACATTGACAAGGTGGCCTGACCATCACTGCTAAATTTGTGTTAAAATATTCTTTCGGGCTGGGTGCAGTGGCTTACACCTGTAATCGCAACACTTTGGGAAGCCAAGGTGGGTAGATTGCCTGAGCTCAGGAGTTCTCAACCAATCTGGGCAACATGGTGAAACCCTAGTCTCTACTAAAATACAAAAAAAAAAAAATTAGCTGGGTATGGTGGTGTGTGCCTGTAGTCCTGGCTACTCAGGAGGCTGAGGCAGGAGAATCGCTTGAACCCAGGAGGTGGAGGTTGCAGTGAGCAGAGATCATACCACTACACTCCAGCCTGGGTGACAGAGTGAGACTCCATCTCAAAAAAAAAAAATTTATTTTGGCAGCTCACACCTGTAATCCCAGCACTTTAGGAGGCGGAGTTGGGAGGATCACATGATCCCAGAAGTTCAAGATTAACCTGGCCAACATGGTGAAACCTCATCTCTGCTAAAAATATAAAAATTAGCTGAGCATGGTGGTGCTCACCTGTAATTCCAGCTACTTGGGTGGCTGAGGCACAAGAATCACTCAAACCTGTGTGGCGGAAGTTGCAGTGAGCCAAGATCATCACATCACTGCACTTCAGCCTGGGTGACATAGTGATGCCCTGTCTTTAAAAAAGAAAACAAAAAACCCCAAAACACAGTTAACTGGGCATGGTCATGTACACCTGTAGTCCCAGCTACTTGGGAGGCTGAGGTGGGAGGATCACCTGAGCCTAGGAGGTTGGGACTGCTGTGAGCCAAGATCACACCATTGCACTACAGCCTTGGCAACAGAGCAAGACCTTGTCTTAAAAAAAAAAGTTCTTTTTTCACACTGAGCCGCCATTTCCCTTGTTGGTCCTCCATTGGTCCTAGTTCCTCCCATTGGTCCTAGTTCTGTCTCTGAATCTCTGTAGTATAAATCTCATGATGCTGCTTTCAAGTGACAGTCCTCTGACTAGTTAAGCTAAATTTCCATTTTCCATTAAATCTTTGTTGAAAGGTCAGACCTTAGATTCCTTTCACTGATTTCCAAGTCCTTGACAGTTCTGCTCATCTTAACTTTCAACTTTCAGTGGAGGGGGGCAGAACAGATTAGATAACTCTAGATGTGAGCTGTCAAATACAGAGTACAGTGGTGCTTCCAACAAACACTATTCGCTCTGTGACACCCTGTGGTTTCAGCAGTTTTTTCAGAAGCCACTCTTGAGTTTTTAGTCACTTAAAATTTCTTTATAATTGTTATTAAACCAGGACTCAACCATCCTGTACTTGTACAGCTTGATCTTTTAATAACGAAAATAGATTTGTATTTGTTTCTATTCAGTTTTTTCTTACTGTCAACTGTAGTTTCTTGTTCCTGCCACTGATCATCTATTTGAACTTTGTTTTAGTCCCTCTTTCTTTCTTTCTTTCTTTTTTTTTTTTTTGTAGAGATAGGGTTTCTACAAACCATGTTGGCCAGGCTGGTCTCAAACTCCTCAACCTCAAGTGATTCACCTGCCTTGGCCTCCCAAAGTGCTGGGATTACAGGTGTGAGCCACCACACCTGGCCTAGTTTCTCTTTCTCAATATTCCATTGTCTGCTAATTCAATAAACATACTCTTCTGTCCTGCTTCAGATTGTTAGCAGAAAGTAGTGAACCAGGCAGGGCATTGCGCCAACCCTTGTGGTATGTTACTGTAGACTTCCTCTGTGTTGATACTGGTTTATGAATTAGCACTCTGGGCTTGGTTGTTCATATTTGAAGTCAGCATTTTTCTATCTTGTCTGTATGATATTATAAGACTTTGCCATTTGCCTTAAAATAATTAAGATATTCTCTGTCTGTGGCATTTCCTGATATGCCAGTCTTGGTATCTTTATTGGACAAGGAAAATCAGGTTAATTTTTCATGTCCTGTCTCAGTGAAACTTCAGTAGCAGTCATCCATTTCTAAGTGCTTATAGCCCACATATCCAGTAATTCATTCGTTAACTCTGCTGGGAATCAACCACAGTCCACCTTTTCCCTTACTGAAAATGAAGTTTGCTTATTCATCTCTAGCTTTCTAGACCATAATTTATTTAAAGTTAGCCATAATTTATTTAAAGTTATATTGTTTTGTTATTTTGTCACTTTGTTTCTTTGTCATCTGAAATTGATATTACTGTTCAAAAAATTTAACATTATAAAAGAATAATACTGTAAGAAGCCCCCCAGCCCTACCAGTCCTCCTCATCTGTAACCACTGTTAGCAGTTCCTTGTGTATCTTTTCAAAAATACTATATGTATATACAAACAAATGAAAATATGTGTTTTTCTGCCTTTTATTTAACCAAATGGTAGCATGCTGTATGTACTTGTCTATACTTTCTGCATTTTTTCTTTGCAGTAGAGCTCAGTGATCTTTTCATATCAGTAAATAAATAACTTATTTGTTCTCTTTTATGACTGCCTTGTATTCCACTGTATGAATGTACCATGATTTTCTAAGTAGTCTACTATTAAAGGACTTTTAAGTCGTTTTCAATCTTTTGCTCTGCAAACTGCCGTAGTTTATCATTTTGCACAAGAGCAGGTATATCTCTAGGATACATTCCTAGAAATGGAGTTGCAGGGAGGAAGAATGTGCATTTGTAGTGTTGGTAGTTATTGCCTACCACACTCTGTACAGCTTGTGCCAAATTATTATTCCACTTGCAGTTCATGAGAATGCCTGATTTCATAAACTCTTGCTAATAGAATGTGCTGTCAAATTTTTTGATATTTGCAAATCTGATAATGTAAAAAAAAAAAGGCAGTATATGGGTATTTTAAATTTGGATTTTTCATGTTAGAAACAAGGTTGCATGCCTCTTCATATACACAGCCATTTGTGTTCTCTTCTCTTGACCTGTCCATGTGCTTCACCAATTTTTCTATTGTGTTACTGGGCTTTTCCTTAGCAATTTTACAGGAGTTCTTTATAAATCAGAAAATTAACTTATAATAGGAGTTTCCTACTTGTCATTCGAGTTTTGACTTTGCTGAAGGTTATTTTTGTCATAGAACTTATTTTAAGTAGTCACAATTATACAACTTTCCTTTTATGGTGCCTTGGTTTTGTGTCATCATTAGGGAAATAATTTAGAACTTTTATATTTTAGTTTTTTAATAGTTAAGTCTTTGATTCACTGGGAAATTTGGTCCTAAATAATCAAGGTATGATCCAAATTTTCCCCCATATGGCTAGTCACTTGTCCCAACTAATGAATAATTCATTTGTCTCCATTGATTTGGGATGTCATCTTCGTCATACTATTAATTTCTTTTCTGTATTTAGATATATTTCTGGACTCTCTGTTCTGTTCTAGTGATCTGTCTGATTATTCATGTGAAAGTTCCACATGAGTTTAATCTTTGAGGTTTTGTTTTTTATTTTACTTATTATTATTTTTAGGCACAGGGTCTTGCTCTGTTGCCCAGGCTGGAGTACAGTGGCGCAATCATATCTCACTGTAACCTCAAACTCTGAGCTCAAACGATGATCCTCCTGCCTCATATTCCTGAGTAACTGGGCCTACAGGCACATGCCACCATGTCTGGCTGAGTTTTGATTTTTTTTTTTTTTAATAGAGATGGGGTCTTGCCCCCCATGTGTTGCCCAGGCTGGTCTCAAGCCCCTGACCTCAAGTGATTGTCCTGCCTTGGCATCACATAGTGCTAGGATTACACATGTGAGCCCAGCCTGATTCTGAGTTTTACTCATGGGTTCAGCAACCACCAAGCTGATTATGTGAATTGCATTTAACCTTTTCCTGGAGGTAGGCTTAAAGATTTTGTCATCTGCTTCTCTCACTTGGGATTTGAGATTAATGAATTACTATCTGTAAAGTGTTTCGAAGTTTATGAATAAGGCCTCATGCATAGATAATTTTGAAATTGCTTTCCTGAAAAAAGTGGCACATTAGATTCACTATGATTTATCTTTTTATTTTTATTTTTATTTTAATTTTTTTAGGCTAGTCAAAGATTCACTGATTTTTAAGAGTAAACTTCTACTGGGTAAATGGAATTGGTCACTAGGCTGTTCTGTCAGGCCTTAAGAAACCCGGTGGATGAGTGGTGTGGGGCAGGCCATACCACAGGGGATATAGTGCCTTCAGGGAGTATTTATGGGTCATCTGGAGCTCTGTACAGGTCTTATTCTGAAATCCAAGGGGCTCAGAGATAGCCAAGAGGAAATTTTTCTGCTGATTTAACCCCCCTTGGGTTTTCCAAATCGGTATCTAATGCATTTGCAAAAGCACTGCAACTGCTAATCGCTCCCATGGCCTCATCTGGCCAGCCAGCAACAGGCTACAAATCGATCTTTGTACAAGGTGTTTGTTTATAATTTATGGAGCTGATAGGAAGGCAGAGCCATCTGCTCCTCCAGGCATCAGTATTTCTAACCCCTCCCATTCCCTGCTAGGGCATTTTCACTTGGAAATCATTTCTAATTGGGAGGAGATTACATTGCAGTCTGGAACATGGCTTCCTGCTGTCTCCTGCATTGTTTTTTCTCCCTCTGGAGCTGCCCCCTGAAGTTCTTGAGCAGTTTTGATTTGAAAATCCTTTCTTTCCTAACCTTTATTTCCATTCTTTACTGCCCAGATAACTACCCATTATTTTTTCCAATATGTGTTTTGCCTTTAAATGAAAGCCAGTTATTGGAGATACATCTTGGAGACTAAGGATTATTTGACGAGGTAGCATTTCTCAAGTGTAGTCCCAGTCCGGCAACATCAGAGACACCTGGGCATTTGTTAGAAATGCCCGTTCTCAGGCCCCCTCCCAGCATTCTGTATTTTAATAAGCCCTCCTGGTGATTTGATACATGTTAAAGGTTGTGTACTGCTGGGGTCATGCAGGATATGGAGCACAACAAAGACTACTAGTGTCTTTGGTTATATTTCACTTCTCCTTTTTCTCCCTACATGATTGTTGAATCCAGAAAGGATGAGTTAGTTGTCCCTTGTCATTAGTACATTACTTTCCTGTGCCCTAAGTAAACAAGTAATTGAGATCCAAGAAATCTCTTCCTGTATGAATTAAGTCATCAAAATCTCAACCTTACAAGAGGAAGCTGCACAAGTGAATTGAAGCAGTGACACTTATGATTGTAACTGACCATTTCCTTTTCCACATGCGAAATTAATAGACAACAAGCAGCAAATGTGAGAATGAAATTGTAAACAGAACCCAGTGCAGTGGAGCTACTAAATCACTCTAGGCCTACCACATCCCATTAGGGTAGAAGTAAAACCCTGAATCATGAACTGCAACATTTCTGAAACTGAATATGCTACCAGCAAAGCTGTTACAATTTTCAGCATTCTCTTTTTATTTGTCCTTTTTATATCTCTGTGAACTCATTGCAGTAGCCAGGAAGTTGTGAAGTTGGGTGGAGTCAGGGGAGAGGGCAGAATTTGGGAGATAGCTATTGACTTGGAATCGTCATCATATAATACAAACACAAGCACAGTGGCCTGGATTTGAGGCTGACAAAATGTTTTTTGTTCATATGCCCAGTTTTTCAGGGGCTTTAGAGCCAAGCTTTCCAGAAGAAGGAAAACCTTACTTGTACTCTCCTCTGTACCCCTTGTCTTCATAAGCAGTTAAATGCTTTTTCGTGAGTTGGGGATGAGTTTTGAGGATTACTGTAGCCTTCTATATGTTTGAACCAAAATATATGTTAACACACATGAGGTTGATCTATGTAACAGCAAGATAGGAAAGTCTACTTTGATAACATACCCACAATACATTTTAGAGACATTAAGTGTGGATAAGATGGTAACTTTTCAAAGCTGTCTTAAAGCCCACAGAGTTCCATCTCCTTTCATGTACTACTTAATATTTATGATTTCTTTATTTTCTTTCTCTTCCTGCTTTTGGTGGTTAGAGTATAAATCATTAAGTTTCTTTTTATTTATCTGAGCATTGTCAGCCTCAGAGTTAGAAAACCAAGATGGTCTCAATTCTGAAACTTCTCCCAGTTCCTTTGGTTCTGTATCCCCAACTGGATTCTTGTGTTGATCCAGAAAAGGAGAGGGATATTGCCTTTTTGACTTTTTTTTTTTGGCAAAGGGCTTGGGACCCTGAGTAAGTAGCAGACGGTCCCAGTGCTAACTAGATAAATCTAGCCTTACAGGCTAGAGCAGATGGT
This sequence comes from Callithrix jacchus, assembly GCF_049354715.1. Classification (NCBI taxonomy): domain Eukaryota; kingdom Metazoa; phylum Chordata; class Mammalia; order Primates; family Cebidae; genus Callithrix; species Callithrix jacchus. Next base: position 111,457,425 of record NC_133511.1, on the reverse strand, counting down.
GGGTTGGGAGTTGAGCAGTAGAAAGGCCTAATGGTGATAGCAGTGAGTATTTGGATGTCATTATTTTATTAGTTAGCAAACAGAACCATCCTTGTGGTTGTTCCTCAGCTTTATGTGTAATGATGCTGTAGGTGTCAGCCCCCAAGTTGGCACAATAGCCTAATCAATGTGTTCTGATGCCTTTTTCGATATACACGGGCATCTCTGTAGCTTCATTAACAGCATACAGGAAAAGGAGAACAAATAGAATTTTACAAATCACTAAGTGAGATTGCATAAGCCTGGAGGCCTCTGAAACAGCAATTCCTTGTTTTATTTTTCTTGAGGTAATTTCCTAGGGAAAGTTGCCCTTTAGGGTTTTTTTGGCTGACTGTAGTAAATCACCTGGACTCTGGTGAGGGCAGCTGAGCTTGGCTTTTAAAAACTTACCAGAATGCCTCTGTCAGTGGACAGTTCCTTAAACAAGAGAAACAGTAAAAAGTGTCTTTGCTTGTGGTAGATCTAAATGAGACAAAGCCCAGAGGAGCTTGGTCTGTTTGAATGTGTTGTGCCATTCTGCCTGGGGCCATGATGTGGTCACTCTTGTTCTATGCCCACATCAAGGATAGGCCACCACCTCCTGGCAGGGAATCACACAGTGGGACTCAGAGAGGGATTCAAATGAAAACCGAAACAAGGTCTGTAGGCACAGTGCCAGTTAACATCTCATTGGTCCTATCGTGTGGAGTGGATGCTCCTCACCAACAGACATCCTCCACCCTCAAATCCTGCCACCTTACCAGGCTGAGCCTGCTGCCTGCCTGACCGTGCACTTTGTTCTCAGTAACTGCTAAGTGTAGACTAGGGCTGCCATGGACATTGGCATAGAGCATAGTGGGAAATGAAAAGAGCCCTGGCCATCCAGCCGCAGCTGGGCTTTGTTCTTTTCCCTCTCTTTGTAGAGTTAGAGGGTAGTATTAGCAAGGAGCTCTTCCAGAAAACTGATCGCTAGATGTTCCAGTTCTCTTTCTCATAAATGAGAAAGTAAGACACAAATTTGTGAAATGACTTTCTTCTCTAAGGTCACATAACAGGTGTTGAATAGGGTTCCTGCCCCAAGAAAGTTCTACCTGTATCACCTTTTTCTTGGAACCAGTGGGTTTGGATTTTCCTTTATCTTAGTTTTGATCTCTGGGACAATAACAGCTGTTAAATGGTTCTCTAGGAATAATTTTTAATAACTTTTTCCTTATCTAATCTCTCAAGCGATGTTTCCTAAGTGTGAACTCAGCAGGTTGTTGTGGTGGTGCTGACTATCCTGTAGTTTCCTACTAAAGTGGGAGAAGAGACATATCTTACTTGCCTCCTATGTTTTGTTCATTTGACATTTTAGTTTGAATGGGAAGGTATCCTTTAGCATTTCTAGACAAGGTCCAGGACCTTAGGAAGGCCCTTAAATTTTTGGCCCCAGAATTTTCACAGTATCAACTTCAAAGTTTCTTATCCTCTTTTCTTTCTTTGTCTGATGCAGCCTCCATGAATGTGCTGGTGCAGAATTGCAAGATCTACAATGATGCCAGCTGTGACATTTCTGCAGATGGCCAGCTCCTGGCAGCTTTCATCCCCAGCAGTCAGAGGGGCTTTCCCGATGAAGGGATCCTGGCAGTGTACTCCCTGGCCCCCCATAACCTGGGTGAAATGCTCTACACCAAGCGATTTGGTAAGGGATAGGAAGCCCAACCTAATGACAGAGGGACGCTGGTGCCTTGGCATGGTCATTCCTAGGTGAGGCATGGCTTGAGTGGGACTAATGGTCATATACTGCCCCTACCTTCACTGGAGCACAGGCCAGAGAGAGATGGCTTTGCAGGAGTCCTGGCTACCTGACTAGTAACATTGCAGAAGAATCTCAGGATTAGAGTCCTACTGCATGCTCCTGTTACGATGGCCAGGAATAAGTGGCACACACATGCCAAGACAGTTTGGGACTGTGTATTTCAAGCCTCTTAAAATGTGTGAGCTCTTTGATCCGGCAGTCCAACTTTTAAGGAAATAATCAGAAAACTGTACAAAGATTTACATACAAGGGTGTTCACAGCAGGGTTACCATACAGAAAAATGTCAAATTGGTGCCTTTGGAGTGTTTTGTTTTGTTTTGCTGGTGTCACCTTGGGTTGTATTTAAGTAGTGTTTTGTTTTTTTTTTTAAGAGTTGCCCAAACAAATGATGGTGCAGTGATAGAATTGCTCCACTGGCCCTTAAAATGCTCTTATAGATCAGTGTTCATAATGTATTAAATGAAAAAAGTGGGTTTCAATATAGTAATTACAGGATGTTACCAGTTTTTAAAAATGGGTTATATGAGAACAGTGGCTAGCATTTATTAAGTACTTCCGTATAGCAAACATATAGACAGGATCAAAGCATCTCAACAAGGGTTAGCACAACCTAGTGCCCAGGGCTCTTGGCCAACTCAGTATGTATATACCTTCTTATCGCACTACTCACCACAGTCCTGTGAGATAACCCCAGGATGAGCAAGTGATTATGAAGATAGGAGAAAAAAAGAAGTGTGAGAGTTAAAGTTGTTTCCTTGGAAGGGCAAGAATACTAGGAAATATCTCTCTGTTCTGTTGGCCCTCAGGTCCTAATGCCATTTCGGTGAGCCTGTCCCCAATGGGCAGATATGTAATGGTGGGGTTGGCCTCACGAAGGATCCTGCTGCACCCCTCCACAGAGCACATGGTGGCCCAGGTCTTCAGGCTGCAACAGGCCCATGGTGGAGAGACCTCCATGAGGGTGAGTGCCACTGCTTGTGCCTTCAACTGTATGACAGCTCTCCTAGGCTTGGAAGGGTAATGAGGGACAGTGGTGTGATCTCCCAGCCAGGACCAGAGCTATCACACAGTCATAAGGAGTAAGGAATAGCTCCAGTCAAGCCCATCCATGACCAGCAGGCTTCATTTGTAGAAGCTCTGGACTACCAAAGGCAGGAATTTCCTCACACCTCAGAATATGTGCTGCATTCCCCAGAGGCCTGAAAGTATCTTCAGATAAACTGAATACTTCCTTACCTCTGCATGAAACTTTTAATCTGAAGATGCATAAAGAACTTGGTGAAATGCTTATTTTTAAAGCTTTTTTTTCCTTTTCTTTTTTTTTTTTTTGCGGAAACAAGCTGTAAAAAGTCATAGTGTGCCATGAAATGTTCTTTTCTGTGGGTTATAATTATGATGGAAGATGAAGACTTTAGGCGGCTGCTGTATTCTTAATCATCCCATCCACTTCACCAGTGGAGAAAAGGTCCTGTCTAGGACCCTCTCTTGTCTGAGGTGTGTCTCTCTTGAATTGCGGTAAAAGCCTTCTGGACATCCTGTGGTTTGTGGCCTTTAGGCCTCAGCCAGACTAATGTGCCTGAGTGAGCTTCCCACATCCCATGGGTGCTCATTTAGCCAGGGTTTTGTCAAGGGGAGTCAAGCATTTCAACAGTTCTCTAATTAGATAGTATTTAAGCTTTGTCTGAAGCTAAATTCCCTGTGAATTCCCTTAGTACTTGGTGCAGTCTGTACCATTTATAGTTTGATGTCCTTGTTGGTCTGTTTTTTGTCGTCTTCTTTTTTTCTTTTTGAGACGGAGTTTCGCTCTTGTTACCCAGGCTGGAGTGCAATGGCGCAATCTCGGCTCACCGCAACCTCCGCCTCCTGGGTTCAGGCAATTCTCCTGCCTCAGCCTCCTGAGTAGCTGGGATTACAGGCACGTGCCACCATGCCCAACTAATTTTTTGTATTTTTAGTAGAGACGGGGTTTCACCGTATTGACCAGGATGGTCTCTTGACCTCGTGATCCACCCACCTCGGCCTCCCAAAGTGCTGGGATTACAGGCTTGAGCCACCACACCTGGCTGTTTTTTGTCTTCTTTAGCTGTGTGGCGTATGTGTTTAATCCACCCAATTCGTTTCAGTGTAAGCTCCTTAGGGGGATATCCCTCAGGGTCCCTCATTTAGTGCTGTGCATGTAGATGGTTGTTGAATGCCTGGAATGGGAAGCATTTGTTTTAAAGAAATAACTAGAGATAGAACTCATTACGTACAAAGTGATAGAAAATGGGTGGCATGGTGTGGTCCTCTCCTCTCCAGCCTCTTCTCCCTTCTGTCTCCGACAGATATCCTCTGGCTAATTACACTGAACCACTTTCCAAGCTTCTTGAATTTGACAAAGTGCCTTCTTACCAGGGTACCTTTACTTGGATTGCCCTCCTGTCCCCTATCTCCAACTACTTGCAAGCTTTTCACCTTCTGTGGCATCTTTCTTAATAGAACTGGTCACTCCCCCCTTGTGCTTTCATTGTACCCCTGACACACTCATGTCAATACTTGTGACACCAAACTGCAGTTATTTGTTTCTGTGTCACTCTCCTCTCCTTGACTCTGAGCTCCTTGAGAACAGAGACTGCGTCTGCTTTATCTTGATGAAGTCCAAGAACTTCATAGGGAACCTAACACTTAGTAGGACATCAATGAATGAAAGAGAATCTTAAAAAAAAAAAAAAAAAAAGCATCCTCCTTATCATTTCTAGGTGGCAACTGGCAGAACCAATGATGGGTGGTAATAACATAACATCATGTCCCACCAAGCTTCTGAGAGGGAAACAAGTCTTTCTCTGCTTTTGATATCACAATGACAAGAAAGTTCTGATCTTGAATTCCACATGGCTAGAAATACTTGACATTGGGTAAATAGGAGAAGTCATTGTGGGATGTTCATCAAGCCTATTTTCTTATCTAGATATTTGAGGATGGAAGTTGAGTTTTCATTTAAATCTTCTTTTGCTTTTCTTAAGCAGACTTGGCTGGTAAAAGTACCTGGTCTCTGCTTTTTGCCACCTGGAATCCCAGTCCCAACAGCTGCTCTTCTAAACCTTCCAGCCTAATTGTGGAATAATTGTTTATAATCATTAAGAGACAGGATCTGATTTCAGTAGCTCTGACACACTTCTCTAGCCTCTCTTGTAAAACAGGGCTCTTGCCCAACTCCTGCACATAGCCTGCCAGTCCTAGCACAGTTCCATTTTTCCATAAGTAGCCAGAAACATCTGGCAGAAGACAAACAGTTACAAAGCAGAAGCCAAGGTGGTGGGATCTGTTGTCACATATGGGGCTGGCAGCTCAGGGAATGTGGTTAGAGAACTCTGCTGAGGAGATGTGGTAATCCAGTCAGCCCATGGCCGTCCTGCTAAGGGGCACAAGGCGGCTAGGCTAGCCAGCACCTTGGTGACTGGAGCTACTGCCAGGCTGCGCAGTGAGCCTTTTTTGATTTTCAGTAGGGGTACCATCTGCCTCTAAGCACTAAGAAAGGGAGCTGAAGTACCTAGAAAGTTCCCATTTGGGAAATGTTCCTGTCACCCAAGAGACAGGATCAAGGCATCTCAAAAAGGTTTAGCTCAATCTCATGTCCACTCAGTCTGACTTTAAACCCCCATGTTACAGAAAGGTTTCTCGTTTTCCAGGTCTTTGTTGCCCCTTATGTCCAAAGGTAACCAAAGCACTCAGCAGATGTCCCTGAATTCAGTGACTGGTGGAAGGGAAGAGACCAGTTTTTTTGGATAGCTGTGCTCTATCACCGTTTAAGGCAAGAAGTGAATTTTTGTCTGAGAACAGGGAGTGAGGGTTTAATGGGACAGTACAGCATCTCCCTCTTTGTACAGGTAAGTATAGGTGGATGTGTCCATCTGTAATGTCAAGCTCTGGCCACAAAGGAATGCTTTAGTGATAATGGGCCTGTCCTAGAGCTTTGCTACCCTGAATTCCCCTTTTCTCTGGTGTTACCTCTTGGAATTCACTGTGGTAATGTACAGAAAGGCAAATGTGTTGGGCCGACAGACATTCCCAGGAGAACATCCTCCAGAGCATTGATTTATTTTAAGATGGCACTAAGTGACATCTCTCCCCAAGAGATGATCTCTGACACAATCCCATATGAAAACTCTTCTGAAAATGAATTGTTAATTGCTATTAGCCTTGATGCACTTACTCTAAGCAGTTCTTCAGACCTCTGGATCAGTGCTTCTCAAACTGTGGTTCCTGGACAACTTACATTAGAACTACATGGGGTCCTTATTAAAATACAGATCTATGTCAAACCTAAAATCAGAATAAGAATGGGAGCCAGAGGGACCCAGGATTAGTATTTCTAAAACAAGCTTTCCTTCGTTTTAGGTGTCTGCCCTCATCCTTCTCAGCAAGGCAGAATCAGTCACAGGTCTACTTGCCATTGTGGTTTGTGCATGGTGCTTTGATTCTTTGCTAATTATGTTGCAGGCACAGTGGTGTTTGTGTTCTATTTCCTACCAAACTCAGCTTTTTGGCTGTCTTTGCCTCACCTCCCATCTTTTCTCAGCTGTTGATGCTTTCCAGGTTTCTCCCTTGAATAGCTGTATGTGCTGGAGTCTTTTCTTTATGTTGACTCATTTTAATTTTTGTCCTGATTTCTAGGATCTAGGGTCCTTTTGATCTTTCCCTTCTCTCTTTACCCTGTTAATCCTCCCAATTTTAATGACGGGTAAATCAGGTAAGACTGGGCGTGTATTTTCTTTCTCCCTTCCCACTGTCCATTTGCAATTCCTCCAGACTGGATATGATACTCTCTGTGACTCAGAGTCTTATTTTCTCTCTGATTCCCTTTTACTTGAGCCAGAGAGGGCTTTTTGTTAATTTTTGTTTTGTTTTTAGGTTAGGCTTTTAGAGGCTGCTGAGCTGAAGTTTTTCTGAATTCTCAAAACACTAAACTGCCTGTGTTCCCTCTCGGCTTTCATTTTCTAATTGGAACCAGGCACAATATTGTAACAAAGAACTGCAATTAATTTTCTAAAATAGTGGCAACTTGCACAGTACAATAACTTTGGTTGTAACCAAGTGAAAGCATAATAACAAAAATACAGAATCACTTCTGAAACCAGAAAGAGTCATATATCACATTGTTCTTCTAGTTTGTATCTCAGTAAGTGCTGTGTTACTTAGGAATAGGGGCAGAAGCCTGCAACTGGGCAGGGAGGTTCAGGGACATGAGGGCGATGCTAGAGCATTTTGAGCTAGAAAGAAGAATAAGGATTTGTGCTTTCAACACAGAAGTTAACATGGACCACCCCCACGTCCCAATAAGTGGAGATTGTAGGCACATAAGTGGTTTAGTAAGAAGTGAAAAAGATTCTCATTGCCTAATCCCTGCAGGTCCTGGAGGCACTAGGAACTTGAATCTCACCAGGAGTAGTTTGCTTTTCTCTTGGGTCATTGTATTGACAGGAGGGATGACAAGGACACCTTCATTTGACTTGGGTTGGGGAGGAAGCTCTGGAACAGCAAGCGGTTAAGCTCCCCTTTCTCCCTGGAGCAGTGCTGTGGTCTTTAAGGGAGAGCCTCCAATACCTAAGGGTCAATTTTATTGAAAGCTTTTTCTTTGTGGCTGTGTGGTGAAACGGTAGCCACGGTTGAGTGTTACCCAGACAGATCAATAGTTTGTAGGACACATTGGAAAGAAAGTATTCATCTCTCTCACTCTCCTCCTCTTCCCTTCTCCCTTTCTCTTCTTCTCTCTTAGGTGTCTGTCCTCAGCCTCCTCTTCTTGACCTAAGAGTTTTGTGGGTTGGTAGTGGACTATCCCTTTATACCCCTTCTCCCTCTAGAGTGTTAGCAATACGTATCTCCTTTACCCTCAACAGGTTCCAGGCATCAGGGAAGGAAAGCAGATTTATTACCCTTTTTTTTTTTGAGATGGAGTCTCTCTCTGTCACCCAGGCAGGACTGCAGTGGTACAGCCTCGGCTAACTGCAACCTCTGCCTCCCGGGTTCAAGTGATTCTCCTGCCTCAGCTCCCTGAGTAGTTGGGTCTATAGCTGCCTGCCACCACTCCTGGCTAATTTTTGTATTTTTAGTAGAGACAGGGTTTCACCATGTTGGCCAGACTGGTCTCAAACTCCTGACCTCAGGTGATCCGCCTGCCTTGGCCTTCCAGAGTGCTGGGATTACAGTCATGAGCCACTGTGCTTGGCCTGTTAACCATTTTTTATAGACCTACAGCCTACCCAAATCCGATTGTGCAGCAGTTCTCAATGTGTGCTCTCAGGGGACCACATCAGCATCACCAGGGAACTTATTAGAAATGCAGATTTTCAGCCCCACTTGAGATCTGCTGAGTCAGAAACTCTGGAGGCGAGGCCCAGCCATGTATGTTTTAACAAGACTTCTAGATGACTGCGCACTACGATTCCATCTAGACCTCGCCTGTCAATATATCTTTGTCCTTTCCCCTTTTGTTCTCACTCTATCTCTTACTGTCTCTGAAAAGAAACATTAGGTGGCTTGTTTTCTTTTATATCATTTGGTAGCAATGCTTACAGAGACTAATGATGGCTATTGATGATGATGATCATTATTATTTTAAGTTCATTAAAATGAACCATAGAGGTTGGGGCACGGTGGCTCATGCCTGTAATCCCAGCACTCTGGGAGGCTGAGGTGGGTGGATCACCTGAGTTCAGGAGTTCGAAACCAGCCTGGCCAACATGGTGAAACCCCGTCTCTGCTAAAAATACAAAAATTAGCTGGGCATGGTGGTGGGTGACTATAATCCCAGCTACTCAGGAGGCTGGGGCAGGAGAGTCACTTGAACCTGGGAGGTGGAGGTTGTAGTGATCCGAGATCGCGACATTGCACTCCAGCCTGGGTGATGAGAGCAAATCGTCATCTCAAAAAAAAAAAAAAGTGAACCATAGAAAAAACGTGGGATCCAGACTGTCCAGATTAGTGGCCATGTTGATCCTGGGTCAGGATGGGTGCCCAGTCCTGTCAGCACTGACCAGAATTTATATAATTTCACAAATATATAATTTTTTTTATAAATAAATAAGGCTCTTTTGACTTGTCCCAGCTTTATTCTTCAATCTACAATCTTTATTCTGACTCTCTCCTTCCCTGCCCTTGAATTGAACTTGTGATATCATCCTAATCATCTGTAGTTCCCTAGATTCTAAAAGTTTGATTTCCAAAAGTGACCTAGAATTCTAGTTCAATCCAGAGTATTCTCTAGAACTGTAAGGAAACTGAGCCTTTCCGTAATCTTGTCTGGATTTGGGGGTGGCAAATACCAAAAATAATGATATTTTATTTTTGTATCCTGGAAGGGTACTATTTCTTCAAGGGGAGATTGGGATAAAAGGGAGACGGCTTTGTTGTCAGAAATGATTTACTCCTTCCTAAGATTTTGTCCTCATTAATTTTCTTAAAGCTGCCTGTCAGTTGATTAAAAGCTGCTTCCGCTGCAATTATCTTAAAGTTGACTTCTGAGATGTGGCACAAAGCATCTATCCTCAAAAAGTTCTTTTCTTCAGAACATTGTAGGAAAGGGGGGAGGGGTATAGGAGAAGTAAGAGGTGTCTCTGGTGCGATTTGTCAGAGAAGGAAGGGGGGGCAAGATAACAATTTAAAAATAACACTAGAACTGCAGTCAAAGCCATTCATTTAGGAGAATTTTTCCATGACAGATTCACCAACTCTGACAGTGTCTTTCCTCTGTGGCCTCTTATTAGAGTGCAGTCTATGCTGCATTTTATTCTTTTCACTCAAAAAAACCGTATTGAGCCCCTATCTAGGAATGCAGCAGTGAACAAAATGGACTTAGTCCCTTCCTCCGTATTGCATCCATGTGCAATGCCTGGCTTCTTCTGTTCTTTTCACTGCCATCTCCCCAGCCCTCACTGTGCTTAGCTTCAGGAGGCACGCACCAATTTGCTTCCTAAGTGTGTGTTACTTTGAAATCTCATGTGCCCTGGGTTTCTCTACATATCCACACATGTGCACCCTGCTACCACCACCATCACTGTGATAGCCCATTCCTCAGTAAGCCCTAATTGAATCAAGGTACTAATGAGATAATCCTGAAAATAGGGAGCGTCTTACTCATTCCCACAATTCTAAGCAAAATTCTAAGAGTTTTTCCAGGTTCTAGTTCCAGCACTGAGACATGGTGAGAGGTTCCCAGTAGATAGTTTAAAAAGTGAAGGCAAAACATTCTATTTTTTCAAGAATTGGTAGGAAAACCAATTCTTATATTTGTAAAAGCTGAAAGTATTTGATATAATCCCTGCCCTGAACAGAGAAATACTGCTTTTTACACACACACACACACACACACACACACACACACACGTGAAGCAAAACATAGAAACATTCTCTTATCTAAGGTGAATCTCTAGAACTCATTAGACCATTTCCTTTGAGATGTAGAAAGCCACATTTTTTTCAAGAACTTTTGTTCTGCTCTGTGCTCAGAGATGTGGAAACCAGAGTAATTGTTTTCTCTTTATTTATTTTTATTTTTGAGATGGGAGTCTCACTCTGTCTCCCAGGCTGGAGTGCAGTGTTGCAATCTCAGCTCACTGCAGCCCTGCCACCTGGGTTCAAGCGATTCTCCTTCCTCAGCCTCTTGAGGAGTTGGGATTACAGGTACCTGCCACCTGGTTAATTTTTATAGTTTTAGTAGAGGTGGGGTTTCACCATCTTGGCCAGGCTGGTCTTGAACTCCTGACCTCATGATCCACCCACCTCCCAAAGTGCTGGGATTATAGGCATGAGCCACCGCGCTGGCCAATTTTTTTATTTTTTTTATTTAAAGAAACAGGATCTCACCCAGGCTGGAGTGCAGTGGCACAATCATAGCTCACTGTAAATTTCAGTAACTGGACTCAAGCAATCTTCCCACCTCAGCCTCCCGAGTAGCTAGGATTATAGGTATGCAACACCATGTCTGGCTATTTATTTATTTATTTGGTAGAGATGCAGAGCCTGCTACGCTGGCTAGGTTGGTTTTGAACTCCTGGCTTCAAGTGATCTTCCCATCTCGACCACCCAAAGTGCTGGGACTATAGGCAGAAGCCACCATGCCCGGCCAGTATAATTTCTGGGAATTCTAGAATCTGTGAGTGCCTCAGTATTTCTTTTAGCATAGAAGTAGATCCCCTCAGCTGAAGTGATCTCTGTTCTTTGATCCTAATAATCACGGGTGGCCTTTGGAAAGCAGTGGGCCAACTGAAAAAGAAAAAGCTTGTCCTCTGACTGCCGTTGAGGTCTCTCTGAGGAACAAATGAATGAGACGAAGTTGTAGGTGTCAGCAAATCATAGGAGGTTGCCCAGAAATGTCCTGAAGGCCGTACATAGTAACAAAGGGCAACAAATTTGAAAAAGTTTAAAAAAAAAAAAAGAGCTGTGTGCTGTTTGCCCTTTTTTTTTCTGCTGGGAGAGAGCTTTGGTTTGGATATATGCAACTAGGAAGATTTGTTCCTGCTTAAACTGAGTGAAAGGGGGAGAGTTAGATGACTTGGTATTTTGATTTTTTAAAAATTTCCAAACAAAGCTATGATTTTGCTTTTTAAATAATCACTTTAAAAATTGAGTGCACTGCCTGTGAGTTAGCTCTGCTCCCCCAGAACAGTAAAAATTATAAAAATTGCATCAATGTTCTGTGAATTATGAATTCCAACATAGAATATAAAGGTTTGGAGACAGTAAAAGAAATTAAAGTTTTTAAAAAGCAATCAGACTTCCCTAGGAATGAAGAAACTCAGTAATTCATGAATCTAAGCAGATCAACAGCTGGAAAGGAAGAAAAGATGGCCATAGCATCTCTCCCACTGCTACTCTAGAATATGCACCTTTCTTAGCCTGTGACAAGATGTGTAGCCATCCATTTCCAATGGAAAGGTCAGCTGTCTCTTAGCATCTGCTTTCTATTGATTTTTCCCTCTTCTCACTTGATTCTCTTCTAGTAACCCTTGTTAAGACCTTAAAGCCGTCCTTAATTCCCATCATTACCCAGAAGGCATTTTTCCTCCTCACAGTTTTTTTCTTTCTCAGAGCCCTCTTGCTTTTCACCGTGGACCTTTTCCCACAGCTCTTCTAGCCTCAGTTTCCAGTTGTCCCTTTCCTCTAGCCAGCTTCCATCTGCCAACTGCACTTGAACTCTGGCCACCACTGCAAGGTTTTAGCTTTACAGATGATGAGATTACCAAATGTAAACAAAATAACTACAGAGTTTTTTCTTTTAGCTTCTTATCTTAGCTGATCTGAACAGTGCTGTTTGCTGCTTGAACTACTGGTCTGAGTTTTACTGGCATGTAGTAGGGGAAAAAAACCATCTTGTTGAGGGCTGCAGTACCTTTTTCTCCTAATTTTAAAAGCATGGAGAAGGTTTCCCACTGACCTCTTAGCTCCCTCATTCTTTTCCTGTCTATTTTTGAACAAGAAACAAGACACTTTTAGTTTTGATCTAAGAACTCTTTTCTTTTGCTTCATTTCCTATTAGTTAGAGTTTGAGGGGTAGAGAGGCAAGTGGTACAAGAGATTGTCTTGGACACCAGAAGTAGAGCAGTCATTATCTTCTACTCCTTTAGAACCATAAAGATCTTGGCAGCCAGACTCATTCCCTATTGACATGCTGAGACTGCACTAACTCTAAGAAATTTGTTCTTTCTAGCATATTGATTCTATTTCCCTTCATAGATGTTAGACAGAAATGAGAACAATCTACCTTGGGAAGAGGGGTTGCTGTCAGCATATGTCATATACCAGGGAAGAGCTGCAGTGGAGACAGGTGAAACCAGGACTCGTCAATCATGAATCAGCAGCTGGGTTTTGTATTCATCCCCACAGAGGGTCCCGTGTTCCTCATAATCCCTCCAGTCTAATGAAATTTGGTGGTGTAGCTGCATGGCATGTCTCTTGTGTCAGAGAGAAGAGTAGGGGACAGGTTGGGTATTCAGCAGGCCACCCAAGCTTGTTCTTAACATCCCATGGGGAGCTTCATGGCACCTGATTAATATTGAGGAAACCTTTACTTGAGATGTTTTTAGGGTGTCTGTAAGTGAAGAGCCATCTCTTAGACTGTCTTTGTCAGTACTGATGACCTTTAGCTTTACAGGGTCAGTCCCCATGGAGATCTAAAAGGGGACTCACAATTCACCCAGTCCCTGCATTAAAGATTGATGACCGGCCAGGCACAGTGGCTCACACCTGTAATCCTAACACTTTGGGAGGCCAAGGTGGGTGGATCACAAGGTCAGGAGTTCGAGACCAGCCTGGCCAATATGGTGAAAGTCCATCTCTCCTAAAAATACAAAAATTAGCTGGGCGTGGTGGCAGGCACCTGTAGTCCCAGCTACTCAGGAGACTGAGGCAGGAGAATCACTTGAACCCAAGAGGCGGAGGTTGCAGTGAGCCAAGATCACACCACTGCACTCTAGCCTGAGCAACAGAGTGAGACTGTGTCTCAAAAAAAAAAAAGAAAGAAAGAAAAAGAAAGACTGATGACCAAAACCGTAATGGTTTGGGATTAGCAGAGCTACATAACCATCTGTCAGTACTGAGAAATAGTCTCTCATCTGTAGGGTTGTGAGAGGTATTTCACCTCAGTATGGTAGATTGAGAGCTGTTCGGCTTTGGCCAGGGAAAGGGGTAGACACTATATCTCTGAGTGCTTTTCAAAATGGGCCAGATTCTCATTGCTAAAGTGTCCGCTAGTTTCAGGCATGTGTGAAATGAGGAGGATTGGACCAGCCTATGGATCAGTGATTAACCTCCCATCCTGCACCCTCCATGCTCTCATCCCCTCTGTACATCTTGCCCTCGTCTCCCTCCTTCCCACCCCACACTAGAGTGTTCTAAGCAAGCAAGCGCTTCTCAGGATCCTGGAGGCTGCTGATCTTTATGTGACATTTTCTGGCTTCCTGCCACAAAGCAGGATTTAGCCTAATACCCAAACATTGGAGGAGATGTGCACTTGAGAGCTGCCCTTTCGGCACTGTTTAAGGACTTGGGCATGAGGGGAGTGCCATAGGACACATTGATGCCCCCAGGACTCCTGTAGCCGCAGAAGTTTGAAGTGGCTAGCAAGGTTGGGGGTCTCACCATTTAATTACTTGTCTCCAGTTCCTCTGTGACCTTGTCTCATCTAAGCTGGGTTCATCTTTTATATTGGCCTCTTGAGAGTTTTGTTCCCAAAGGAAGTTCCTATACTAAGAAGCAAATTGATAATATTTGCTTGTTAATCCCTCTGCAGCAACAAATGATAAGAGGTAAATTTGTGACTTAAGAGAGGCTTGTTTGTTACCTCGTGGTCTGGAACATTTTTGGGAAAGAGGCCTTTTATTCTTTGGTTTCAGACCCTCATTTAAAAAACCCAGCACAGTCACTTAAGCATCTAATTATTCAAGTCTTTTTCTTCTCCTCCTTGTAAGGATGCTTTCTTTGGCCCTTTTGCCCCATTCCTTACAATTACAAATCATTGTAGTTTTAGGGGAGACTTTGTTGTGAGGCCCATGTAGAGCTACTACAGGCTCAAAACCAAGGTGCTCCCCTCATGCACTGATTGAAATTAACCCTCATCCCTTCTTAACTCTGGGTGTGCTCTGCTCACACCATCAGGCCTTTGGGAGAAGGAAAGCTAAATAGATTAAGTGATCCCAGCGACAGCTGTCTAATCACACCCACATTGTCCTTTTAGTGTTAAAAGTTAAATGACAAGTTGTATTTAACCATAAAGTCTGTAAATTGGACAGAAATTGTTATCTTCTGAAGTGAAAACCTCCATGGGAAAGAATAAAGGCACCATAACTCATTGCTTGATTTAAAGACAAAACATTGATTAGGTGCAAAGGAGAAAGAGTGGTATTACCATCTCCATGCCCATTGAGGCTGGGTGGAGAACAGCAGCCACGAATTTGTTTGAGACTCCTGCCAGCAAGGAGGAGATCCAGAGGCCAAGCAGCCACACTCCAGATGACTACGAGAGAAATTCATTAACTTCATTGGGTTCTTTTTTAATAGTCTCCTCAGTTAGAGCAAAGATTTAAGGAGCCCTAGGAATTCCTAACATTTGGAGTTGAGTCTTACAGGAAGGGTGTAGGAGGTTCCTAATGCAGCTGCCACAGGCAGGCAGTCCTGTGCCTCAAACCTGAACCAATTCCATGTCTGTAAAAGGCACATCTGACCTCAGTACCATAGCTAGGCCATTCTGGAAGAGTGCCATTGGCTACCTAGACACATTTCTCAGCACCACAACACCTGGAAAATTAACAGAGAGAGAGAGAGAGAGAGAGAGAGAGAGAGAGAGAGAGAGAGAGAGAGAGAGAGAGAGAGAGAGAGAGTGTGTGTGTGTGTGTGTGTGTGTGTGTGTGTGTTTGTGTTGAGCACACATGCTGCTGTCTTCTCCATTCTGGAGGCTGTCCTGTCAAAGGCCTTTCAGATAGGCACCCAAGGCACATGAGCATGTGTTCTCAGATCCAGGCTACTTAACCCTCGGTTTGCATAAATGGAGTGGACCCTGTCATCCCTCCCTGCCTTCCTCCCTCACCACCTTCATCACTCATCAGGTTAGTCAGAAAAATTATTGTACCACTCTAAGTTCATTTTATGAATATTACTTTCTAAACCACACTCTCATTTGTTTTTCTCTTTTTCCCCCTTCTATCAACCCTAGGGGCAGGTAAAGGCAGATAAAGTTTATATTTTATAGATTAAAAACTGAGGAAGCTAGAAGGGAAATAAACTCATTTTAGAGTTTCAGCTTCCTGTTGTATTCATAGGCCTGGATGACCTTTCGTGAAGACTCAGATGCAGGTTCCTGGTTACAGTAACAGCACCGTGGCAGGCATTTTATACGTCATCTCTTTTAATCTTCCAAATTATTTGATATGTGTTTGTTCTAAGTTGAGATCTAGAGCTGTTGTTAATGCAGTGACATCAGAACTCAGACCCAAGTCTTCTTAACTCTAAAGCCCAGGTCTTTCGTTCTGCCACTGACCTGACCCTATCTCTGATTAAGTTGCTTCTAAAACATGTCAGAGAGTGACCAAAGAGACTGAGGCCATATTTTACCTTCAGCCCAAACCCTACATACTGCTAGGCTGCCACTCAGAAAATAGAAACGATCAATTTAACGGTGATTTATATAAGCTAGAAACAAGTCGTGTGCCTGAATATTCACGATTCCCCTCTGCTCCACTCCCTCCATCTTAATGCACCTTTTAAGTTTCCTTAACAATAGCAGTTTTAACATTGCTTTTAATTAGATGAATTAAAAATGTTCTCTGATGTTATCACCCCCTCCCGCCCCCCTATCACCTCCAATTCCCCACTGCTGTGAGAGCACTGTGATTTCCATGGTAACGGGACTACCAGCCAAGCTTGACGCTTGCTGGTGGGTCTGGTCAGAGGAAGTTTATGGGCAGTCCTTCCTGGTATGGTGGGCTCTATGGGGCTTTCCAGGGAGTTAATTTAAAAGCAACAAAGTTAGCTAAAAGGCTCTACGGAGAGCACATTATTAGAGCCATAGAGCCCCCTAGTATTTCTTAAAAGAGACCTAGCTCTCCCCAAAAATAAGAGAATCCCATCTCTCCTGCTGCCCCAAGTTTTCAGACATGAGTTAAGAGTCATCTGGTTCCCAGCCTAACCACCTCCTTTCTGCCCTGTAATTTGTTTCTCCCTGGATTTTGTTATTCTTGGTAACAAATCGTTTCTCCTCCCTTTCTCTTTTTTTTCCCTCTTTTCCTCTACCTAGAGAGTTTTCAACGTCCTTTACCCCATGCCTGCCGACCAGCGGAGACATGTCAGCATCAACTCTGCCCGTTGGCTGCCTGAGCCAGGGCTCGGCCTGGCCTATGGTACTAACAAAGGAGACCTGGTGATCTGCCGACCAGAGTAAGTGGCTCCAAGCGTGGGGGTTGAGGGATCACTGGGGCTGAGGACTGGAGTAATCAGTATTCACCAATGGACTTGGTCAGCCAGCTGGGATCTTTTAGATGGGGACATGTCAGTCCATCTAGAGACTGCCTCATTCTCAGCGCCAGTCCTTAAAGGGTCCTCTTCCCACAGAGGCTGGTGGGATTAGCTCCCCGTTCCACATTTCATCCAGAGACTGATTTAGTGATCTTGTTTTCTTGAATCTAAAGGCAGTATTTTTTTTTCTTTCTTTTCCCTTGTTCTCTGGTTTCCTAGTGATACTAAAGTTTCCCTGCAGGCAAAAGCACAGATAACAAAGATTCATTTTTAAAACGTTAGAAAGATTCAACAGGTGGTCTTGGGTTTGGGTAAATGCTGTAGACTTTTAAAAAGAATTGGAAACAGGTACTGTTAAAACCCTAATGTGTTTGCTGGGCACGGTGGCTCACACCTGTAATCCCAGCACTTTGGGAGGCTGAGGTGGGTGGGTCACAAGGTCAGGGGTTCAAGACCAGCCTGGCCAATGTGGTAAAACCCTGTCTCTACTAAAAATACAAAAGTTAGCTGGGTGTGGTGGCATTCGCCTGTAGTTCCAGCTACTCAGGAGGCTGAGGCAGAAGAATCACTCAAATGTGGGAGGTAGAGGTTGCAATGAGCTGAGATTGGACCACTGCACTCCAGCCTGGCAACAGAGCAAGACTCTGTTCAAAAAAATAAAATAAAAACAAAAACCTAATTTGTTAAGCCACTGATCTCTAATAGCCTGATTCCGTCTTGCCTGTTTTCCTTTCTGCTTGGAGCGCTAGCTTATACTAGTGAAAACAGATTGAAAAGCTCAATTTACAGTCAAAGCAGCTGTTATCTGGTCTTGAAGTAGGGAGTAGGAGGGGATTTGTGGCTGAAGTCCTGAATGATATCCCTTCCCCTTCTTCTGGCTTTCTGGAAGCTAAAGGTTTCTCCAGGCATCCATTCACTAGAGAGTCTGGGAGTTGGCCAGGTGGAGAGTGTGACGCTCTGTGCTTCACTGCAGGTCAGGCTGATTGCTGTGTGGGACACTGCAAAGTTCCAGCCGACTAAATGCCCCTTCTACCTCCAGGCTGTCCTAATGTTGGCCTCGACCTGGTGCCGTCTTTTCCCAGAGTGTTCTATAGATCACAGAGTGTGGTGTGACAGTTCCAGCAGGGTGGTTATCAGAAGGCTCCGTGTTGCCTATTGATGGGACCCTTGATAGTTTCTCCTAAAGGATGTATTTGGGTCAGTTCATATGGCCCAGTGGGGGACTGGTGATTGAGCCCTTGTCGACTGAGTTAGGTCAGTGGCCAGGGGAAAGGAAACGTGGTTCTTAGGGTAGCTCTTGCATGCCATCTTGAATTTTTGGAGCCCCTTCCAAAGAGAGACTGCTGTCTAAGCCTAGCCTGGTCAGGCTACACTTGGAGCCGCAAGAATGTTTTGTGTTGCAAGCCACTTGCTCCAGAGAACATCTTTCACCATCTCCAGAGTGTCCAGAGAGCATTTTCATTATCTCCTCAGGTGTCTCCGTTTCTGCCCTTCCTCTGGCCTGTCCCTAGTCCCAGGATTTGTCCTGAAATATTCCTTTTCCCCAAAGCACATAATGTTGATTGTCTTAATCTCTTTCTCTTAAGAATTCATAAGAGGTGGTGGCTCATTCCTGTAATCCAAGCACTTTGGAGGCCAAGGTGGGCGGATCACCTGAGGTCAGGAGTTCAAGACCAGCCTGACCAACATGGTGAAAACCCGTCTTAAAAAAAAAAAAAAAAAAAAAAAAAGAATTCGGCTGGGCGCAGTGGCTTGAGCCTGTAATTTGGGGGGGGGGCCGAGGGGGGTGGATCACGAGGTCAAGAGATCGAGACCATCCTGGTCAACATGGTGAAACCCCATCTCTACTAAAAATACAAAAAATTAGCTGGGCATGGTGGCGTGTGCCTATAATCCCAGCTATTCAGGAGGCTGAGGCAGGAGAATTGCCTGAACCCAGGAGGCGGATGCTGTGGTGAGCCGAGATCGCGCCATTGCACTCCAGCCTGGGTAACAAGAGTGAAACTCCGTCTCAAAAAAAAAAAAAAAGAATTCATAAGAGGAATCTAATTAATAGGCATCTTTTCCAAAACTGGCACAGAATTCTGGACTATAATTCTACTCTTAGCAACATTTACTTCAGTTACAGGCCTTTCTTTCCCTGTTTGTCTGAGACTTCTTTCCTCAGCAGTGTGGAGTGTGGTTTTTTCTGTGGCTTCCACCACTAACTTTTGTCCCAGCCAAATTTCTAGTCCTCTTCCTAGCAAAAATGATCTACACTCCATTTGTTGTGGCCTCATGAAGGTGTTTATGTCTGAAACCCAGCCTGCCTACTTCGTGTCAGTCACGGTCGCCTCAGCCAAACATGAAGCTGGCTTTGGCTTCTGTTTTCTCTTTTCTCCCCATATGTTGTCTTCAGCATCTGAGAGCCTCAGCCCGCCTAAGCCATCTTGGGCTGCCTGGGAAACTTACCCACCAGGAACTCAAGCCTCTTCCTTGAGTAAGATGGCACTAGCATTGAACACATTCAACAGTGTCCTGTCACAGACCAAGTTGTGTTGGACTAAGAGAAAAATAGTTTAGCCCATCTTTAATTATTTATTTATGTTTTTTTAGATGGAGTCTCCCTCTGTTGCCAGGCTGGAGTGCAGTGGAGCAATCTTGGCTCACTGCAACCTCCACCTCCCGGGTTCAAGCAGTTCCCCCGCCTCACCCTCCCAAGTAGCTGGGAGTATAGGCGCACACCACCATGCCCAGCTAGTTTTTTGTATTTTAGTAGAGATGGGGTTTCACCATGTTGGCCAGGATGGTCTCCTGATTCACCCTCCTCAGCATCCCAAAGTGCTGGGATTACAGGTGAGAGCCACTGTGCCTGGCCTAGCCCATCTATTTTGGTTGCTTTTTCTCCTGACTTCTTGGGTCAGGTTGGCAAATGCCTTAGGGCCAGAAATTTAAGGGTACTATATAAATTTGACATGGACATGACTTAAGTTCTTCAAAGCTTAGGCAAAGAAGACTGAACAGTATACACGTAAGGAAATGAAGACTCCTCCGAGGCCTCCTAACAGACCGATGACAGAACTAGGCTTCCTGACTTTCCTATCTAGAGCTCTTTTCACTCAAAACCCCTTTAAAATTATGATGAAAGCAATATACTGTCTTCGACAGAAAGATATGCCACAATTTTAACTCTTTAAGACCTCAGGTAAAGAATGCAGCTTTAGGTCATGTTGAGACCTTTTAGCAGGTCAGGCATGGATGCAGGGAGAATGAGAGGATCGGTGAGCACATTCATGTCTTTTGAGCCGTCTGCGGATGAGTGGCCGCCGGTCTCAAATGAGGAGAACAAATAGGGAAGTAGCAGCTCAGGGTTCTTGTGTTTCTCATAGGCAGCTGCCTATCCCTGGGTGATACAGCTCCCTGGCACACCCATTCCCAAGGGCACAGGATCCAGCCAGCCAGCTGGGCCAAGATTGCAGCCCTCCCTCTGAAACAGGTGGCTGTCTGCCTTTGTCCCAGGCACAAGCAGCTGCACCCCATTTTGTGCTCTCAATACTGCTCTTGATTTCTCCTCCATTGTTTTCGCCTCAGCACTCTCTCCAAGCACAAAGGCAGAGGAACAAGCTCCTTGGGCATCTTAGTGGTACTAAAATCCCCACTTGGCAGTAGACTAAGGTCTTCAAAATCTTCCATCTCTCCAGGGGAAGGAATTCTTAGGGCAGGCAAGAAAACAAACAGCTGGCCAGTCAGCCCCTCTACAAAGCCATCCCCAGGCCGTTAGCGCAGTCACCCCGCCCTTCCTGGTAGTGAGGCGCTCCCTCCTCCTTTGCTCCCCTACCAGCACTCTGCCCAAAGCTGCTGCTGTGCCTCTGGCTGCCTGTCAGCCAGCTGGCACCCCCACTGATAACCATGGGGGGTGTGGAGTGCCAGGTTGATATGAGGGGTTCTTGCTCATTCCAGCTTCATAAACCAGCCCTAAAAAAAGGGGCAGGGGGAGGTGCTGGCCGGATGACCACTGCTTCTCACAGTCAGCTCAGAGGACAGAATTGGGGGACTCATGGCAAAAGAGAGGTGGGCTGAAACTATGGGGCATCTGGCTCATTGGCCAACTATGGGGCTCCTGACAAGGCCCCAGCTCTGTCCCTTCTGTAATCATGGTAATTATAGTCAAGTATCATCACCCAGGGAGGGAAAGGCATGCCTCTGAATCAAAAGGGAGCCAGAATTGCCGCGGAAACCACATCTTTCAGGCGAGACTTTAAGAGCCAGGTGCCGGCTCTTTCCCATGTTGCAGAGACACCAGGCATCTTTGGTCTGATCCTCTGCAGTGATGTCACTGAGAGATTAAAGAAGAATGTTATCCAAGGGAATGGTCTCTAGCAGTTGGGAAGTTCAGAGACAGAAGTTCTGTGGAGGGAGCATCGTGACCACTGAGGGAGCTCAGGTCTGTTCAGGGAGACCTGGAAGGTCTCAGCATGAGGAAGTTGCTGAGCCAGGCCCAGAAGCACAGCTTCCAGATGCTGTGGAGGAAGCCAGGTGTGAGGTGGAAGCCCACTGGAAAAGGCTGGCCCTGATTGGACCTTCCACCCTCCCTCCTCCCTTTGTGTGTTTGTCTAGCTCCCAGGAAGAACCCAGAGCAAACAGTGACTCATTCACCCTCACTGAGACCCAAGAACACACCAGGACATGTTGGGATCATTCTTTAGCTCACAGTCAGTCAGTGACACTGGGTATTGAAAGAGCTAAGAGTTTCAGGCTGGGCATGGTGGCTCATGCCTGTAACCCAGCACTTTGGGAGGCCGAGGTGGGCGGATCACCTGAGGTCAGGAGTTCAAGCCCAGCCTGGCCAACATGGTGAAACCCCATCTCTACTAAAAACGCAAAAATTAGTCAGGAGCAGTGGCTGGTGCCTATAATCTCAGCTACTCCAGAGGCTGAGGCAGGAGAATCACTTGAACCTGGGAGGCAGAGGTTACAGTGAGCCGAGATCATGCCATTGCACTCCAGCCTAGGCAACGGCACAAAACTCTGTCTCAGAAGAAGAAAAAAAAAAAGCTAAGCGTTTCAGTAGTCCAAGAGGGTGTCTTCAACTCTATTTGTTGGTACAGTGCCTGGAATTTAAACCAAATCCATGAGCTCATTGTAGTCTAGCTCTGTGACCACAGAAAGTAAAGCAAATCCAGGCTTAGAACTGCAGAAAGGATTGGGATGGGGAGGGATAGTGGTGCAGCACATCTGAGACAGGAAGCACGGCCCCTGTTCTGTTGGCTGTGGACCTCTTCACTTAGTAGCCAAGATCATAGCCTGGAGCCAATGATGCTAGGTGCTGCTGCCTGGATGGAAAGCATTCGAGGGGACCCTTTGGCCACCAGCATTATGTTGACAGCCCCAGCTCAGACAGCAGACCTTCTTGTGACCTCTTTTCTGAGATAGGAAGGAAGGTTCCGGGTTAGAAAGTACATGGTTTGTTGTAGGTCTGATGTGAACAGTTTGTTGTCACTAACCAGCCCTGGCTAGCAAGAATTCCAGGAGAGGGATTTGGCGGGTACCCATGTGGTATTGCAACCTGTCAATAAATCTTGACAAGTTTGTAAATCAGTGTTCCTGGCAGCTGGCTTCACATAGTGTCTAACACAGACATGATTTGCTCACCAAAAGCAGTGATGAGTTTGCCTTTGGAGGCCTCTGCTGTTACTTCTGGCCATTTGCCTCTCCTGTGATGTAAGGCAGCCTTTTCTCGCCTTTGCCCTCCAGCGCCCGTCTGGTTCTCAGACAATCCTCAAACCCCACAAAAATGGCTGTTTAGAAGAGGAAGGATAAACAGTTGGCCCTTGATATCTGCAGGTTCCACATTCATGGATTCAACCAACCATGAGCCAAAAATATTTGGGGGAAAAAAACAGTGAAAATTAACAATACAACAATAAGTGTGGGAGTGGCAGCTCACACCTATAATCCCAGCACTTTGGGAGGCTGATGTGGGCAGATTTTTTAGCCCAGAAGTTCAAGACCAGCCTGGGCAACATGGTGAAACCCTGTCTCTACAAAAAAACAACAACAAAAACTAGCCATGCATGTGAGGCACACCTATAGTACAGCTACTCAGGAGGCTATAGCACACCTATAGTACAGCTACTCAGGAGGCTATAGTACACCTATAGTACAGCTACTCAGGAGGCTATAGCACACCTATAGTACAGCTACTCAGGAGGCTATAGTACACCTATAGTACAGCTACTCAGGAGACTATAGTACACAGGAGGCTATAGCACACCTATAGTACAGCTACTCAGGAGGCTATAGCACACCTATAGTACAGCTACTCAGGAGGCTATAGTACACCTATAGTACAGCTACTCAGGAGACTATAGTACACAGGAGGCTATAGCACACCTATAGTACAGCTACTCAGGAGGTTATAGTATACAGGAGGCTATAGTACACCTATAGTACAGCTACTCAGGAGGCTATAGTACAGCTACTCAGGAGGCTATAGCACACCTATAGTACAGCTACTCAGGAGGTTATAGTATACAGGAGGCTATAGTACACCTATAGTACAGCTACTCAGGAGGCTATAGTACACCTATAGTACAGCTACTCAGGAGACTATAGTACAGCTACTCAGGAGGCTATAGTACACAGGAGGCTATAGTACACCTATAGTACAGCTACTCAGGAGGCTATAGCACACCTATAGTACAGCTACTCAGGAGGCTATAGTACACCTATAGTACAGCTACTCAGGAGACTATAGTACAGCTACTCAGGAGGCTATAGTACACAGGAGGCTATAGTACACCTATAGTACAGCTACTCAGGAGGCTATAGTACACCTATAGTACAGCTACTCAGGAGGCTATAGTACAGCTACTCAGGAGACTGCAGTAGGAGAATCACCTGAACCTGGAGAAGTCAGGGCTGTAGTGAGTCATGATCATACCACTGCAGTTCAGACTGGGCCACAAAGTGAGACCCTGTCTCAAAAACAAAAAGAATACAAATCAACAATAATACAGTATAATACCTATTTGCATAGCATTTACATTGTATTAGGTAGTGTAAGTAATCTAGAGATGATTCTCAGTATACAGAAGGATGTGGATAGGTTGTGTATCAGGGACTTGAACATCCATAGATTCTGGTATCCACAGAGGGTCTTGGAACCAATTCCCATAGGTACCAAGGGACAACTATACTGCTTTTTAAAGAGGTGGCCTTCAGAATTACACCAAATCTGCAGCCTGACAGGCCCCTTAAAAGAAGCCGGGAGAGGTTTACTACAGGGCAGTGAAAGGAAGGGCACTTTTGTTTGGCCATGGCTCTTTCCCTTTGAAGAGGCAAGTAGGATTCCCTCAGGTAAAGCCTAACTGTAATTACCCTCGAAAGACAGATTTGGGCCTGGTATGGTGACTCACATCTGTAATCCCAGCACTTTGGGAGGCTGAGGTGGGAGGTTCGTTTGAGCCCAGGAGTTCAAGACCAGCCTGGGCAACACAGTGAGACCCCATCTCAAAAAATAAAAATAAAATTTTAAAAGACAGATTTGGGCTGGGCACAGTGACCATACCTGTAACCCCAGCACTTTGTTAAACTAAGGTGGGCAGATCCCTTTAGGTGAGCAGTTCAAGAACAGCCTGGCCAACATGATAAAACCACATCCCTACTAAAAATACAAAAATTTTTAGGCATGGTGGCTCACACCTGTAATCTCAGCTACTCGGGAGGCTGAGGCAGGAGATCGCTTGAACCCAGACACGTTGCAGTAAGCTGAGATCACGCCACTGCACTCCAGCCTAGACATCAGAGTGAAACTCCATCTCAGAAACAAAGACAGATACGGAGGCGCAGTGCCTCCCCTGTTGCCTTTTACCTGAGGCCGCACAGCCTCCTGAGACTTCCTGGGACTTAGTCCCTCATCATCCAGGCCCTGCCTGGTCTCTGTCCTAGCCAACCCCCATGTTTAGGAAAGGAAGCCCCTCCCAGCATCCTGTAATCCACTCACTCGCTCGGGTATATTTGCTCTTTATGGAGGTAAGTTCTGTTCAAGGAGGGTGACCTAGGCCTCTAGATTAAAGAGCTGACTTGTGGTGGAGTTGGTCTTCCTCTGCTCAGGCCGCCCCAGGGGCGAGAGCCTGCACTGTCTTTGTTTCTGAGGCCTCTGCTTTTCAAGACTGGGCATGCCTGTTGGGCAGAGCTGTCCATGGCTCTGTGTCTCTCCAGTGGACCTCACTCCAGCCGCACATTTGCCATCTTAGTTCCTTTCTCTCTGTCTGAAGAATACCCAGGACCCACTGCCTATATCTTTTGTTACTATATTTTAGCTGTCTCTTAGCCCCAAGGAGGAACCAGTTAGGCTTGTTAGGGGGAAGGGAGAGGCTAAACCCATTTGGGCATTTGGGCTATTAGAGATTTGTCTGAATTGCTCCAGCATTGAATATACAAAGCAGCACCTCTGGTCTTGATCTCATCTCAGCCCCAGGAGAGAGAGGATGGGCATCCTCTCTCTTTGGGTCTAACAAAGCCAGGAGTTTCAGGAGCTCTTAACCTTCCCTCTCTAATGCCTTTCACCTTCTTCTACACCCTTCCCAACTGATTTCCAGGGCCTTAAACTCTGGTGTTGAGTACTACTGGGACCAGCTGAACGAGACTGTCTTCACTGTCCATTCCAGCAGCAGGAGCAGTGAGCGGCCTGGGTATGTTTGGGAAGTAGGTGGGGAGCAGCTGGCTGGAGTCCCGTCCCTTCCTCCTGCTTTTGACGGGCTCTAAAGTATCGCCCTCAGACTGTGCTCTAAGGCCCTGGGTCCCTCCTCAACCTGAGCAGCACCTCTTTGATCTTTGGTGTACAGTTTCATTTGAGAAAAGTGTTGTATGGCTAAATAAGTCTTGCTGTAGAACCAGCCCCTGGCCCTCTCCCATCCTGGCCTTGGTGCTTGGGCACACTTGGGGTGAGCAGAGAAGTTAGGGCACTGGAGAAAGATGCTGCCCCCATGAAGTCTGCTCCATGGCCCAAGATCTCCTACATGATCAGGGCCTCAGGGACAAACCTGCCCAGGGCTGTAGCCCAGGGACAAATCCTCTCGAGGCACCCATTAGTAGAAATCTGGTACTGATACTTTAATCATTTAATTCACTAATGAAGACTGGAACAAAGTGCTAGGTTGTTGATAAACCCAAAGCAAGCACTACTTCCCATAGGAATTGCTGGGCATAGCTGAAGGGATAGTTCCATAAGCAGCTAGAAATATCAGTGTCAGGTGCTGGGCTGCCTCTGCCTCCAGCTTTTCCAAGGCAGTACCTGCAAAATGCCCATGAAAAGGGGATGCTAGCATTGGCCTGAACCTTCCTTGTAGGACAGCCTGTGTTCCCTACCTGCAAGGGTCTATTTTCAGAAGGCCCTGGAAGGAAGATCCCAGGACAGCCTCACGAGACTTTCAGTCCTTTTTCTTACAAAGTGGAGCTCTCGGTTCACTTGGAAAATAAAGAATTCAAAGTAGAATCTTGTAAGCATGCAGTTGGAAGGAAGGTAAAGCTGAAGAGAGAAAGGACCTTCCAGTGCTCACTCTTTATCCCATGATCTCAGCTAGTGGCCTCCTGAATTTCATTAAGTGTCTTTTCAGATCAGCCATCTCTACAACTCCTCCCCACTCCCCGGCAGGCGCCTGTTGTTGAAGGGCAAAACTGAGCAAGCTGGGGTTGCAAGAGTGGATGGTTCTGTGGCCTTTCATTGTCCCACAGTATAGACTAACTTGGGGGAGAATGGACACAGAGGAGTTAACCGCCGTCAGGAGGTAGTTGCAGGAGCACAGGCTTCTCTCAGCCTGCAGGCCCTGCCCCACACTCTGCCCTGAGGATTGGCACAGAGCCAGCAGAGTGCTGTGAGGGGCGCTGGCCCAAGCCCACGCCCTGCCTGATTTCAGTCTGCCTTTCTCTCCCTAGAACCAGCAGAGCCACATGGAGGACAGACAGAGACATGGGGCTGATGAATGCCATTGGGCTGCAGCCCCGGAACCCTACCACCTCAGTGACATCTCAGGGCACCCAGACTCTGGCCCTTCAGCTGCAGAATGCTGAAACACAGACTGAGAGGGAGGTGCCGGAGCCAGGGACTGCCACCTCGGGTCCTGGTGAAGGTAGGAACCATGTGGTGCTGGAGAGGGAGGTCTGACAAGGGGTGGGAGAGGGATGCTAAGGCCGCCCAGCCCCTCCATATGGACAGTATGTGCCGCATGAGTGCCACTTCCCACTTGGAATGCATACCCCCTCCCATGTCTGGGTGATGCCCACCTGCTGGCATTAAAAGCTCCTCGGCTTTGTTTCCCTGAGCTGGGTCACTCTTTTAGCTTGTCAGCTCCCACCAAGTACCCTGACCTCCCTCTCCTCTAAAATTGGAGGACCCAGGCTCTTATTCCAAAGAGAGAGCACAGAAAGCCTGGATTGAAAGAACTAAAGGGAGATTTGCTGCTATTCCAGAGGTGTGCACACCAGGCCTTAGGCTTCCGGGACCAACCCACAGCCTAGCTTGTGTCCCCTACCAGTTGTCCAGCTTTGAGACTGCCCCATGGGAGGTCCGCTCACACTCCTGTCACACCTGGGGCTGGTTGCCATTTTGGCTGCAGCCTGGCATATCATCAGCCACTTCTTCTCACCTATTTCAGGTGTGGCTCAGCCATGCTTGGCCCTGACTCTGTGCTGGCCTCACACTTTTAAAAACCAATTAGCACTTCCCAGCAGCAGAGCTCGAGCCACTTAGGAGTCCGTCAGCAGCTGTGTTAAACAGGCTGTTCTCAGTTGCTGTCCTCACCCCTACCCCCAGCCCCCTTGCTGGTCGTAGCTCCAAACAAAGCAGCCTCCAAATAGACACATGTTTCTAAGTCTGTGTTGAGCCATTTTCCCAGAAGACACCATGGGAGGAAAAGCCATGGTGCATGTCAGGCAAAGAATAACAAATGTGCCTATTACCCCGGGGAACGACTTTCTACACTGCAGTCCCCCACAGGGTCTTACACAGTCCTCTCAATGCCATGAACTGAGAATTTTCAAAATGAGATTCCCCTTTGGTCTGTAGCACAGCCCACCTCCTGCATCTATGCTGGGTGGAAGCCCCTTGCTGGGGCCATGACCATAAGGCGGTGCTGGCTGGAAGAGCCAACCTCAGCCGTAAGCCTCCAGGAGGAGGTGATGGAAGTCTCTTTCTGCTATCTTCAGGCCATTTTTTGCAGGTTTCTGTGGACTCTGGGCTGCTGTAGAGTCTACTAGGCCTATTCCAGGAAGTCTGAGGGCCAGGAAACAGGGAACCACCACAGGCTTCTCCCATGGAGCTGTGGGCCAGCCCTGTCTCTCAGCAGGCGGCAGCCTCTCAGAGCTCCCAGTAAATCCTGACAACGGAAGGAGTTTGGAGAAGTGGGCCATACTCTTAGGCTACCCCTTCCTTTTTTTTTTTTGAGATAGAGTCTGTGTCACCAGTCTGGAGTACAGTGACGTAATCTCGGCTCACTGCAGCCTCCTCCTTCCCGGTTCAAGCAATTCTCCTGCCTCAGCCTCCTGGATAGCCGGGACTACAGGCAGAAAAATGCCCAGCTCATTTTTCTGTTTTCAGTAGAGATGGTGTTTCACCATGTTGGCCAAGATGGTCTTGATATCTTGACCTCATGATCCACCCACTTCAGCCTCCCAAAGTGGTGTTGGGATTACAGGTGTGAGCAACTGCACCTGGCCCTTTTTTTTTTTTTTTTTCTAAGACAGAGTCTTGCTCTGTCACCCAGGCTGGAGTGCAGTGGTGCAATCTCAGCTCACTGCAAACTCCGCTTCCTGAGTTCAAGTAATTCTCTTGCCTCAGCCTCCTGAGTAGCCGGGATTGCCACTACACCTGGCTAATTTTTATATTTTTAGTAGAGATGGGATTTCACCATGTTGTCCAGGCTGGTCTTGAACTCCTGACCTTGTGATCCACCCCCCTCGGCCTCCCAAAGTGCTAGGATTACAGGATGAGTCACTGTTCCGGGCCTCTTCTATTTTTTTTTAGATGGAGTCTCACTCTGTCACCCAGGCTGGAGTACAGTCTCATCTCACTGCACCCTCTGCCTCCTGGGTTCAAGCAATTCTCTGTGTCTCAGCCTCCCAAATAGTTGGGATTACAGGCACCTGCCACCACTCCCAGCAAATTTTTGTATTTTTTTGGTGGAGATGGGGTTTCGCCATGTTGTCCAGTCTGGTCTTGAACTCCTGACCTCGAGTGATCCGCCTGCCTCAGCCTCCCAAAGTGCTGGGATTATAGGCGTGAGCCACCGTGCCTAGCCAGCCCCTTATGAATGTATGTAGTATATATAGTATATATACGTGTATGTACATACAGCAGTCACTGAAAGAGAGTGTTTGTTTACAGTCTCAGCTGGGTGTAGTGGCTCACGCCTGTAATCCTAGCACTTTGGGAGGCTGAGGCAGGTGGTTCACTTGAGCTCAGGAGTTAAAGACAACCTGGCCAACATGGTGAAACCCTGTGTCTCTACTAAAAATATAAAAATTAGCCAGGCATGGTAGTGGGTGCCCCTAATCCCCAGCTACTGAGGTGGCTGAGGCAGGAGAATCTCTTGAATCCAGGAGGAGGGGGTTGCAATGAACCAAGATCATGCCACTGCACTCCAGCCTGGGCAATAAAGCAAGACTGTGTATCCCAAAAAAAAAAAAAAAATTGGCTATGAACCAAAAACTAATAATGACAGGATCTCAGCTGGGCATGCTAGCTCACACCTGTAGTCCCAGCACTTTGGGAGGCCAAGGCAGGAGGATCCCCTGAGTTCAAGACCAGCCTGGGTAACACAGTGAAACACCATCTCTACTAAATATATAAAAAATTAGCTGGGCATGGTGACACACATCTGTAGTCCCAGCTACTCTGGAGGCTTGAGGCAGGAAGATCACTTGAGCCTGGAAGGTTGTGACTGCAGTGAGCCGTGATCGTGCTACTGCATTCCAGCCTGGGAGACAGAGTGAGACCCTGTCTCAAATATAAATAAATAAATAAAGATAGCGTCTCTGTTACTTAGGCTGGAGTACAGTGGCACCATCATGGCTCACTGCAGTCCTGAACGCCTAGGCTCAAGCAGTCTTCCTGCCTCAGTCTCCTGCTGGGACTATAGGTTCACGCCACCACACTCGGCTAATTTTTTTTTTTTTTCTAGAGAGGGTCTCACTGTGTTGCACAGGCTGATCTTGAACTCCTGGCTTCAAGGAAGCTTCCTTCTTGGCCTCCCAGAGTGCTGGAATTACAGGCATGAAGCACTGTACCTGGCCAGGCATCCCTTTCTGGTTTGATTTCACTGAGTTTTAACCATGTGTCAGCCACTTGGGCTGTGAAGACAAATAGGCCACTCTGTCCTTCTCTGAGGAGCTTGTAGTCTAGAGAGGGAGATGGGCGCCTAGGCCGAGCATCACTTTAGTGTGATGAGGACCCTCTGGAGCACAGAGGAGGAGGGGCTGTGCCCTGCCTGTGGGTTTTAGGGGAGGCTCCTGGAGGACGTGGCCCTGAGCCTAGTGTTCAAGGATGAATAGGAGTCAGGTGAAATAGGGTGGTGGGGAAGCATTCCTGGAGACATAGCTCAGCACATGCAGTGGCCCCAAGTTCAAAGACATGTCACTCTGCATGAAGGACCACTAGTTTGTGCTCATGGCATGTCCGGTGCATGTTGAGAACTGAGGATGGATGACGGGGGAGGACAGGTTACTGGGACTGGGCTGGGAGTGAGGCCTTCAGTCTGAAGGTGATGTGCTAGGCTCTGGGAGCAGGAGGTGCCACCTTCAGAAGTATGTCCACTGGCGTTTCACCTCCTAGGGAATTCTCTGCTTTTTTCTTGGTTAGCATGCAGCCCATTTCTGGCTCCTAGTCAATTATAAGTGCCTTTTATTCTTTTTAGGACATGGGTCAGAGGGAAGGAGCACTTTTTCCTGGTTTTAGGAGGCAGGACCTGGTTCTTTGCCCCACTGTCCCCTCCTCCTGTAAATTAGAGTGGGTGGTAGAGGATGGCCCCAGCTAAGGTCAGCCAGAGCAGCAGGCAAAGTGAGGCTGGGCAGTTGGCTGCTTTTGCCTGCCTACATCCCTGCGTGCCCTGCCTAGACCCTGCACTCCCAGCTCTTCCACAAACCATGCCTCTTTCAGAAAGCAGTCAGGGTAGGGGAGGTGTGGGTTGGAGGGCATGGGCACTTGATTAATGGGTGTCAGCGTCCAGCCTTGTCCCTCCTAGGGTAAGGAGCCTTGTTCTGAGGCACTCACACCACTACTCTGCTCTCAGACTCCGCAGGGGAGCCCAGGGATCAGGGCTCTCTTTGGGCCCAGATTTCCCCGTGCAGAGGCAGGCAGGTTCTGTATTGACAAAACCAGAGCTGCAAGAACATAGATAGTGAAACCCTGGTCAGGGAGTTCAGGGCTGGGCTAGAAAGGAGATCCCACCTGCACTCACACCCACTACAGGCACCAAGATTTGTTTTGTTTTTATTTTATTTTATTTTTCTTTTTTGAGACAAGATCTTGCTTTTCCATCCAGGCTAGAATACAGTGACACAGCTCACTGCAGCCTCGACCTCCTGGGTTCAAGGAATCCTCCCACCTCAGCCTCCTGGCACACGCCACCACCTGGCTAATATTGTTTTGTTTGTTTGTTGTAGAGACGGGGTTTCACCATGTTGCCCAGGCTGGTCTCTTAACTCCTGGACTCCAGTGACCCTCCATATCTTTCCATGCCTCCCAGGAGAGTCCTGGGTATTTGCACGCATTGGCCTTTTTGCATGTTCAGTTTTAAGAGTTTGACCTGTCCCAGAATTTGACCCTATAGCAAGTTTTCCTACCCTGCTGGCCAAGAGGGTACCTCTGAAAGGGAGGGAAGCATTTCCTGGGCTCACTGTTGGCTTCCAGCACTGATACAGTGCCTGCCTAGCTTGCAGTGGGCGTTCAGGGCAAGCGTGGAATGAATGAGTTGAGCTGAGTAAGGCCCTGCCTCTGAGCATGACTGTGCTGCACTGTTTGGGAGCACCATGGCTGTGCCTCTGACCCACGGCAGAGGTCATCTGAGCCTGTTTTGTCTGGGGAAGATGGTAGGTAGACCAGCAGCAGTAGCATTGAGCCCTGGGCCAGGAAAAAGCAAATGTGAAGAGGGAGGGGCTGGAAGACCAGTACTCACAGAGGTCAGGAAGGGCAGATCCTCCTGTGACTCTCTGAGCCTCAGTTCCCTCTTCTGCTCCTCTGGCAGTAAAACCCCCAGAATATACTTACAGGGCATGATGGGAACTTGTTGATCTTACCCTGGCCTCTGCTTCTAGAGTGCACCTTAGGACTTGCCAAGGAAGAGACCTCATGTGAACTCTAAATCAATTTCCTATTTTCAAAGACAAAAACAGATGCTTTGCAACAGAGAAGGAGACCGCAGAATTAACCCCATCTGCCACTGTGCCTGGATCCCTGACCATGACTGCCATTTCCCTCTAGCCCTGGTGTTTTTTCTCTTGAAGAATGTGCCAGCTGCCCTTGGTTGCTCTTAGCAAAGCTCATAGTTCTGTAGGCTGAAGCTGTCCACACCCAGCCCTGGGGAACCATTCGTGTGTACATTTTGAAATCTTCCATTCATTCTTTTTTGAGCACTTACTTTGTGTCTGGTATTGTATTAGGCATGAGGAATTCAAGGGTACTCAGTTACACTGAGATGAAGCCGTTGTGTCTCTTCCCTCAAAGAGCAAGTCCAGAGAGCAACTAGACATATAAATGCTTCTTCTGCAATGGGCAGTTGCAAGACCAGTTTTCCAAGTATCCTTAAGTCTGGAGCCCCTGTGAGGAGCCTGGGAGCCCTTTTACTCATCTATACACGTATTTGACAAATACACGCCCAGTGTAAACCCATGTGTCAGACTTGACTCAAAAGTGAATACCACTGAGTCCAAGACCTTCAGGAACTTACAGGCCAGAAGAGCGATGCCACAGCCATGGGAGGTGTGAAGCACCGTGAGGCCCCAGAGAACAAGCAGCTCCTTCCAGCTGGGGGACCAGAGGAGACTGGGTGACAGAGGAGACGGGGCAAGAACATGGCACACTGTGCACAGTGTACGCCCATCTGTGTGGGCAGGGAGCAGGACTGCTGGGTACCTGCAGGAATGTGGGGGGCAGGGCAGGAAGGTCTGGAATGTGGTAAGGGCCTGGCCACAGAGCCCTCAAATGTCAAGCTAAGGAGTTTTGATTACTGTGAGGGCTTTTGCAGCTGCTGGGCTTTGAACAGGGTGCAGACTTAACCAGAGCTCAGTTCATCAGAGCTTAATTAGGATGGTAATAGCAGCAGCGTGGAGACTGGATGGATGGGGAGGAGACTGGAAGCCCAGTTAGGACACAGCCACAGCCATAGAGAGAGGTGGCCAGGACTGGAGCCACGGACAAGCAAGCAGTGGGCTCAGACTTAGTGCCAGCAGCAGGGCCTCCCCCAGAGCCTGGGAAAGCCCATCTGGGGCTCACTGGGGGCTTGACTGCAGCAGCTTCCTTAGGGCCCCCAAGGCAGCCTGTTCTGCCCCTAGTGAGCTACTTGAAAAGAGCTGAGCCGGGCACTGTGGCTCATACCTGTAATCCCAGCACTTTGGGAGGCCAAGGCAGGTGGATCACGAGGTCAGGAGTTTGAGACCAGCCTGGCCAGCTTGGTGAAACCCTGTCTCTACTAAAAATACAAAAACTAGCCAGGTGTGGTGGCGTACACCTGTAGTTCCAGCTACTCAGGAGGCTGAGGCAGGAGTATCGCTTGAACCTGGGAGGTGGAGCTTGCAGTGAGCTACGATCGTACCACTGCACTCCAGCCTTGGCAGGCAACAGAAGTAATACTCCGTCTGGAAAAAGAAAGAAAAAAGAGCAGAGAGTTCACCCGGCACAGAGCCTGGCACAGTGCACTCCAATGCCAGCAGGCTGTAGGCCAGCCACAGCATTGCCCAGACTGTGCTGGGACGGCCTCCGTGCACAGACTTCTTAGAAAGCAGTGGTGCCACAATGAGCACAGGGAGGGCCCCAGGGGCCTCCCTGGCAGCCCTTTGGCTCCCAGGGTTACTGAGGCTGTAGGTTGACCTTTTTCCTCTTACCCTCTGCCCCACTGTTAGAAGACTTTTTCCACTGAGAGATGGGGGTGACCCAGTACTCTGAGAGCCCTTCAGGTTTTCTCTCCTAACCTGGGAGCTGGAACCAAGCATTCCAGGAGGAAGTGGGGAAGGGCGGCCACCTTGGGGGATGGAGGTCAGGGTTTATCAGGGATGTTGAGAAAAGCAAGAACAGGACATAATGCTGAGGAAGATCGTCTAACATGGGCTGAGTGCAGCGCCTAATGCATGGAGTCCCAGCACTTTGGGAGGCCAAGGTGGGAGGATTGCTTGAGCCCAGGAGTTCAAGACCAGCCTGAACAATATGGCAAAACCCTGTCTCTACAAAAAGTACAAACAATCAGCCAAAGGTGGTGGTGCGTGCCTGTAGTCCCAACTACTCAGGAGGCTGAGGTGGATGGAGAGCTTGCACCCAAGAGGCTGAAGCTGCAGTGAGCCGTGTTTGTACCACTGCACTCCAGTATCGGTGACACAGCGAGACCTGGTCTCAAAAAAAAAAAAAGCGGGGGGAAAAAAGACCTGTAGAAAGAACTAGTAGCATGAGGTTGCCAAGCACTAACAAGATGGATGAGAGATCTCATTAAGCTCTGAAACTGGCTGGCCTGGAAATCCAACTCTAATGAGGCAGGCAGCGAGAAGGGACTGGACGGGGTTAGGGGAGCAAAGAAAGTCTCGTAAAAATGGCTGGTGGCAAGTACCCCAAAAGGAAAGAAAACTCATCAGAATCCCCAAAACTGCAAAATCCCAAATAGGCCAGCAAGTAGCTGATAGAGACAAATCAACAGTTCGGTGGAGCCATCCCTCGCAGTCAGGGAGCCTTTATCATAGTTGCCCACGGACTTGGCCTGGTTCTCACCCTACCAAGAGCTGAGCAGAAGGCTGGAGGGGCAGTCCCTCAGGGACAGAGCTCCACTGCTGCAGACCCCAAGCTAATCCCAGCAGGAACTATTGACCAAGTGCTTGGGGCGTGTGCTCCTTTTCTCTCTCTAGCACTGTGCAAGGTAGTTGTTAGGGACTTTCTCAAGGTCACCCAGCAAGTGAGTGACGGAGCTGAGATTTGAGCCTGTCTTTTCTGTTCCCACACAAGGGAATGCTCAGGCCTTTCTGGAGAGGGGGCAGGAGACAGATCCTTCTCTCCCTCCCCAGGCCTGCAGGTTGAAACTTGGGGCCTGTGTTGGTCAGTTGCCTCTCTCCAGGGAAATATGGCATCAGGCATTGAGCCCAGGAGAACAGTAGCTGGGGAATAGTTTGTGAAGGCTAGTGGGTAAAGGGAAAGAAGAGAAGGAAACAGCCCTTCCAGGGAACAGTTAAAACTCTCAACTTCTGGCCAGGTGCGGTGGCTCATGCCTGTGATCCCAGCACTTTGAGAAGCCTAGGTGTGGGCGGATCACCTGAAGTCAGCAGTTCAAGAGCAGCCTGGCCAACATGGTGGAACCCCGTCTCTACTAAAAATACATACAATTAGCCAGATGTGGTGGGCACCTATAATCCTAGCTACTCAGGAGGCTGAGCAGAAAAATCACTTGAACCCAGGTGGTGGAGGTTGCAGTGAGCCGATATTGCGCCACTGCACTCCAGCCTAGGCGACAGAGTGAGGCTCCCTTTCAAAAACAAAACAAAAACAAAAAAATTATCTGGGTGTGGTGGCACATGCCTTGGGAGGCTGAGGCAGGAGAATCACTTGAACCCAGGAGGCAGAGGTTGCAGTGAGCCAGCCTGGGTGACAAGAGCAAAACTCTGTCTCAAAAAGCAAAAAAACAAATGAAAGCTGGATGTGGTGGCTCACACCTGTAATCCTGGCACTTTAGGGGGCGGATCACTTGAGGTCAGGAGTTCAAGACTGGCCTAGCTAACATGGTGAAACTCCATCTGTAGTGGTGGCAGGCACCTGTAATCTCAGCTACTAAGGAGGCTGAGGTGGGAGAATGGCTTGAACCCAGGAGGTGGAGGTTGCAGTGAGCCAAGATCATGCCATTGCACTCCAGCCAGGCAACAACAGTGAAACTCTGTTTCAAATAAATAAATAAATATGGCCAGGTGTGGTGACTCACTCCTGTAATTCTAGCACTTTGGGTGGCCAAGGTGGGTGGATCACCTGAGGTCAGGATCAGCCTGGCCAATAGGAGGAAACCCCGTCTCTACTAGAAATACAAAAATTAGCTGAGCGTGGTGGCACATGTTGTAATCCCAGCTACTCGGGAGACTGAGGCATGAAAATCTCTTGAAATCCAGAGGCACACTTTGCAGTAAGCCGAGATTAGCGCCATTGCGCTCCAGTCTGGGCAACAGAGTGAGACTCCGTCAAAACAAAACAAAATAAAATCTCTCAGCTTCCTCAGGGGCTTTGAAGAGGTAACACAGAACTACACTGAAGGAAGGCAGTGTTGTAATGAAGCAGAGCAGACTGTTTCCCTTTAGGCCACACACATAGGGAACCTACTCTCTTTCCAGAGAAAGGTTGACATACCCCAGCCCAGCCCTAGGTCTGCTGAGTTTCCACAACAGGGAGCAGGCAGACAAAGCCAGCTGTCTAAACCTGCCTCCTTGCATGCTAAGCTGTCACTGGTACTGAGAACTCACTGAAGCCAACTTCTTGCCTTCTGGGCCAGTGCTAACTCTTAGCTGGCCATCCTAGGCCTCAGTTTCCTCACTAGTAAAACAGAAGTACAGACTGCGATCATTTGGGGAGTTTTGTCCAGCTTTTTCAAGACTCAGATTGGTTTTCACAGTGTTGGAGTGAGTCTTTCTCTATCCTGCATTTAGTCACGAATCCCCCAGCTGCTACCAGTGGCTGCCGCCTGCCTCAGAGCCCGAGACCAGCAGCCAATTTGCTCTCTTCTGCTTTGTGCCTGCCAGGTGAGGGCTCAGAGTATGGTGCCAGTGGAGAAGATGCGCTCAGCAGGATCCAGAGGCTGATGGCAGAGGGCGGCATGACGGC
Source organism: Callithrix jacchus (assembly GCF_049354715.1). Taxonomy (NCBI): domain Eukaryota; kingdom Metazoa; phylum Chordata; class Mammalia; order Primates; family Cebidae; genus Callithrix; species Callithrix jacchus. The sequence continues at coordinate 111,420,597 of NC_133511.1, read as the reverse complement.
CGTGGTGCAGCGGGAGCAGAGCACCACCATGGCCTCCATGGGTGGCTTCGGCAACAACATCATCGTCAGCCACCGCATTCACCGAAGCTCTCAGACGGGCACTGAACCTGGTGTTGCCCGCACCTCCTCACCCCAGCCCTCCACCTCTCGGGGACTGCTTCCAGAGCCCGGGCAACCGGCAGAGCGGGGCCTAAGCCCCCGGACAGCTTCCTGGGACCAGCCTGGTACCCCTGGGAGGGAGCCAACCTTGCCAACCCTGCCCTCTTCCCCCCCTGTCCCTATTCCTGTTTCCCTTCCCAGCGCTGAGGGACCGACCCTCCACTGCGACTTGACCAATAACAACCACCTTCCGGATGGGGGCAGCAGCAGGGGGGACTCTGCAGGCCCCAGGGGAGAACCACGGAACAGGTAGAGAAAGCAGTGCACTGGTGCCTCCCCTCCAACTGCCAAGCAGAAACCCAACCTCACAGCTGACTGGGAACTGGACATGCGGAAGAGCTGCTGGCTGCATCAGGGAACAGGAGGAGGAGGGTTGGGTGGAGAGGAGGTCAGTCAGTGGGCATGAGGCAGTCGAATGGGCAAGGCCTGCCTCGGGGAATTAGAACCTTCCAGGATCTGGAGCCCAGGAGAGCCACACTGTGGGCTTAATGTGAATGGAGAAGCAAATGGGTATCTCTGCCAGGCACCCCACTTTCTCCTAGTAACATGGGCTCAGGGGACTCAACCTTGGACAGAGAGCCTCCAGAGCGTGAACAGTCTTCCAGATCTGGGCCAATCATCCTGAGCAGAGGCCCATGGGGCAGCTTTGCCCTGTCCACCTGTTGGGTGGGCAGGGCCACCAGGAGCCCAGAAACAGGAGGAGTGGCCTGGCCCGAAGAAACCACCTCCAACTCTGAGCCTTCCAGAGCTTCAGCCTCTCTTTGGCGTCTTACCCCACTGAAACCAACGGGTCGGGCCAGGCTCCCAGATTCCTGAGGACAGGGACTTCCGGCATTTACCAATAGGGGACTACTGTGGATTAAGGGGGCGGCCTGCTTGCCTGATACAGGATGGAGTCAAGGGACAGTGGGCAGGTCCTCACTCAGGAGTCGGGGGTGTAGGCTGGCCGGCCCCCAGGGCTTGTCCACCAGTCTCCTCCTCCCCCCAAGGCCCTCAGAGCAGCGCCTGTGGGTATCAGTATTACCTGAGCCTAGGCCAAAGCTAGCCCAAGGCTGGGGGAGGGGAGGAGACGCCAGGTCAGAATGTGAGGTCTCAGTCTGTGACTTACGGTGTTGCATGTGGACTCTTAACTGTACGTGTAGTTTCTAGTGGAGAAATCAAGGCTCTGATCATTTTGTTTTTAGTATGAAAATGTGATTTTCTTTCTGTCTGTAACTCATCATAGAAGCATTGTGTTGGGAGAAGAGGGGATGGTCTACAGCTAATGAGGGAAACACCAAAGATCACATCATTAAAATGATGACATGCCCCTCACCAGGCTCCTCTCTCGTTTATTTCCACGGAGGCTGGGGGAAGGGTGGGGATTGGGAAGTGAGAGGCACTGAACTGAGTCAGGCCCAGTTGCCCGGCACTGTTTCTGGTACCAGTGGGGTGTAGTGGACCCATCTGACCCCTTCACCAGAGCTGGTCAGGTGAGGGCTGCCACCTCTGCTTCATACCACTACTCTCCACACCACCACGTCCTGCTTCCCGGGGGCCTGCTACAGACTGGGACCACTTTCCAGTGGCAGGTGGGTATGTAGGAATGATCGAAGGCTGTTCATCCTAATAGGTTCCCACACGGGACTACAGTCCTGAGGTGATGTAACTGGCCAGAAAGCTGGATCCCCTCCAGTCCTGGAAAAGTGCACACAGCAGGTGTCCAGCCTGCCAGGCGGGCGGAGGGGCTTGGTCCTGTCTGCAGGCAAGGTGTCAATGGCTTAGCTGCTCAGGTCTCTCTTGACTGTGTCTTCCCTCCAGTGGCCGAAAGGCCTGCTCTGTTTACGGGCTTTGGCTGCTTGAAAGCTTCCAGCTGGCCAGGTGCAAGTGGCTCACACCTGTAATCCCAACACCTTGGGAGGCCAAGATGGGCAGATCACTTGAGGTCAGGAGTTTGAGACCAGCCTGGCCAACATGTCTCTACTAAAAATACAAAAAATTAGCCGGGCGTGGTGGCAGGTACCTGTAATCCTAGCTACTAGAGAGGCTGAGGCACAAGAATCGCTTGAACCCCGGAGGTAGAGGTTGCAGTGAGGGGAGACCTCACCACTGCATTCTAGCCTGGGCAACAGAGTGAGACTCTGTCTCAAGTGGGACAAGGATATTTGTCCCAACTCTTCAAGAGCCATAAAAGAAAATCCAAGCAACACTAGGGCTTTTTGCTAGCAGCATGTACTTTTGAGTATTTGTGTGTGTGTGTGTGTGCAACCAAATCTGTCCCTGATGCCAATTCTGGCCACGGAATTTCAGATTCTGCTCCAAGAGAGACAAAAACCAAAAGATAAATCCGCAAGAAATACAAAACCATCAGCCAGACGCAGTGGCTCATGCCTGTAATCCCAGCACTTCGGGAGGCCAAGGTGGGCGGATCACCTGAGGTTGAAAGTTTTGAGTCCAGCCTGACCAACATGGAGGAACCTTGTTTCTACTAAAAATACAAAAATTAGCTGGGTGTGGTCACACATGCTGTAATCCCAGCTACTCAGGAGGCCAAGGCAGGAATTGCTTGAACCCAGGAGGCGGAGGTGGCCGTGAGCCGAAATCATGCCACTGCACTCCAGCCTGGGCGACAAGCAAAACTCCGTCTCAAAAAAGAACGAAATACAAAACCATGGCAAGACTCATTTTCTAGAAAATTACGTGTAACAGTGAACTCTGGACTGAAAGACACATCACTTAGCTGTGTGACTTTGGGCAAGCCACTTGCCTTTTCTGGGCTTCACTTTCCCTTGTTAGGATGCAGGGCTTGTACTACAGAACCTCAAAGTTACTCCTAGCTCTGTGCTCTGGAATCATTCAAGCCCAGAGAGCACACAAGTGGTTAGGGCAGGCTTCCTTTCACAGGTGGGATTTAGGCACCTGTAGTCCTAAACTACTTGGGAGGCTGAGCCAGGAGGATCACTTGAGCCTAGGAGTCAAGTCCAGCCTGGGCAACAAAGTGAAACCCTATCTCTCTTTGTTTTTTAAGTGGGATTTGAGCTAAACATTGAAGGCTGGAAGGAGAAGGGAGCCCACTGCCCCACATCCTTTCCCCACTACCCGTAGGAGGAAGAATTCCTTAGTCTGATAGTGGGTCCTGTTAATTTGTTTAATGCAAACAACTCAAAAAACGTTCTGAGGGATAACGTTACTGCTGTTATCCCTACTCCCAAAGCACACAACTGGCAGAGCCAGGGTTTGAGCCAGGTCGTGTCTGATTCCTGAGCACACACCTCACCCAGCCACTGTCATTTCTACAGAAGGAAGATGAGGTGTAGGAGAAAAAATGGGACCCTGACTTGTTCTGTTGCTTTGGTTATGGATAAGGGTATGAGCAGGCCCCTAGGGATGAGGTGATCCAAAAATGTTTTTTGTTTGTTTGCTTGTTTGGAGATGGAGTCCCACTCTGTTGCCCAGGCTGGAGCGCAGTGGCACAATCTTGGCTCACTGCAACCTCTGCCTCCTGGGTTCAAGCGATTCTCTTGCCTCAGCCTCCTGAGCAGCTGGGATTACAGGTGTGTGCCACCACACACAGCTAATTTTGTGTTTTTAGTAGAGGCAGGGTGTCACCATGTTGGCCAGGCTGGTTTCAAACTCCTGACCTCAAGTGATCTGCCAGCCTCGGCCTCCCAAAGTGCTGGGATTATGGGCATAAGCCACCACCCAGCTGAGATGGTCCAAATTTAGACCTGGCTGGCCTTGCCTCTGCTGTCTCTGGATGGTGCCAGCTATCCTCCCCCAACCCCATTGGAGGCCCTTGTCAACACCTTCCTGTCCCCATACCAACTCTTTTCCTTAGAAGGCCCTTGCCCAATGACAGAGCTCTCTGGTGGTAAAATCTTTGCAGGCCCCTCACACATCACAAGGTTGTGGCGTCAGCAGGGCAAAGAGGGGCAGTCCCTTTTGGAGATGAGGGAATAGGTTTAGAGAAATTCTGTTACTTTTCTGTTAACCTAGTGGCATCAAAGACAGCAGAGAAACCATCAGGTCCCCTTGTTCCTAGCTCGACTCTCCAGGGTTCTGGGGGTTGGGAGATTGCAGGACGTCAAAAGCCCCTTCATAGCAGGGATTGTGGAGAAATTAAAGTGACTGACTGTGCCTGCCAGCTTCTGGAAGAGCTGGGGGTCAGTAGCTGGAGGCATGTCTGGTATCTGCAGCCTCCCATCCTAGGCCTTGCTTGTTTTCTCATCTGACTGTTTTAAGGATCTGCCTTCCTCCTCCACAACCCCCACCTCCTCCAAGGAGTACCACACTCTTTTGGGTCCTGGGAGGGACATGGCAAAGTGGAACAAGTGCAGGACTGCAGTCTTAGGGTCTTATAAACCAACTTTCCTTATTTGTGAAGTGGGGCAAGAACAGTAGTGCTTCTGTCATCCCCAGTTATGAGGTCTTGAGAGATCCGATCATTTTTGTAACAACAGAAGATGGCTTCCTACTCCAACCAACCCCAGCCCTGAAGTTCTCAACTCATACCAACCCCAGCCCTCGCGCTCTGGAGTTCTGGGGACCCGACCTCCACTTCCGGGTTCAGCGCGGAGAACCCCACACCCACAGCCCCGCAGCGCAGGCTTCTGCACGGGTTCCTTCCCCTTCTTTGCCAAGAGGCTCCTGCCTCTCCTCCATGGCCGCCCCCGCAATCGCCCCCCCACCACCACCTCTGGCCCTCGGGGGAGGGTCTCGAGTTGTTTCCCCGAAAGAAGAAACCAGACTTCTTAAGATTAATCAAATGTTTGCAATGAGCGTTTGGGTTACAGGCCTCGGTCCTGGAAGCTGTGGGGTGCGTCCGACCCCGGCGGACGCTCAGAAGGGCGCTCTCGGAGGGAGCCGAGAGCCAGAGCAGGATCAGACCCGAGAGGCCGCGGGGCCGGAGCGCCGGGTGCTCTCCGAGGTGCTGAAGCCGCCCCGCTGTCGGCCCGGCTTGGGCAAGGCCCGGCGTCCTGAGGCTCCGGCCCGTGCGGGTTCCCAGCGACCTCTGAAAGTGGCCGCCCGCTCTCCGGGGTCTTGTCCCGCGCTCCGGCCCAGGTGACCTTGGGCAACCGGCTGTCCCTCACAGGCTGCGGTGAACTCGCGGTCCAGGCTGCGGCTGGACGGGCGGCGCGTCCCATCCCAGGACTGGAGAGCGGGGGCGCGCCCTTTCCCCGGCCTGGAGCGCCGAGCAGGGAACCCGAGCGGGTGCGGGCGAGTGGACCGCGGTGGGCTCCTCTCTCCCCGGCCGACCCTCGCTAGTCCACCCAGGCCCCGACGGCGCCCCTCCTCGCGGGCTGCCCGGCCGGCACACAGCGGCGCGGCTGGAGCTCCCGGCCCTCGGCCCCGACGGAGCCCTGGCGGGGCAGCCCGCCCCACCCACTCGCAGCCTCCCGCTGGGGTGAGACTCCCGCGCCTCGAGGCCAAACCGTGAGCAGGGCCGCGCAGGGCGCTGAGGTCCGGAGAGGCGCGAAAATAGCTCAGGGTCCCGGGAGTGCGGTCAGAGTGGAGGCGGGAGCGCGGCCGGACCCGCTGCCAGCTCCCTCCCCAGCCCGCGAGGGGGCGCCGCGTCCCCATGACAACGCGGATACCCCACCCCCGGAGGGCAGCGCCCCCTGCTCCCCTTCGCCGCCGGCCGTGAGCGGCGCTTTCGGTGCCCCGGCGAGGAGCTGCCGGCCGGCCCCCGAGAGGGGCGCGGACCGCCGGGGTCTCCGACGCCTCGGGTGGTGACCCCCGCGCGTCGCCGCCGGGTGACCGGCCCGGGGCGGGCGGCGCGGCCCTGCCACGATTGGCTGCTTCCTCGTGACATCACGCGGCTCGGGGAAAAGTGCGAGCGTGAGCGCGAGTCGGAGCCACAACGCCGGGAGCTGCGGGCGGAGCAGGGGCCGCCCCTCGACACCCCGTCCCCGCCCCCGGCCCTCGGCCCGGCCGCCCGCCCCGCTGGCCCGCCGGGCCGCGCGTCCGTCCCGCCGTCTGTCTGGCGCGAGGGGAGCGGGGCAGAGGCGGCGGGTAAGTGGCTCCGCGGCGGCGCGGGGGCGGGGGGCTCGCCGGGAAGAGCAGGAAGCAGGTCCCCGGGACGCTCTGAGGCTCCCCAGAGGTGGGTTCGACTGGGACTGGGCGCCAGAACCCCTCCGGGGCGAGCGTGGTGCCAGGAGCTGCAGAGGGCCGGGGCTGGGGGACCCCGCTGGAAGCAAGGCCGGGGTCTCTCGGAGGCTTCTCCAGGTGCGCCCGTGGGAAGGGGTGGGCATCCAGGATGTCGGGGGCGGGAGAGTGCCCGCCCACAGCCCCTACGGAGCCAGGGGCAGCCGTCGGGGGTGGGACCCGGTACTCCAATCCTCCCACTGGCGGCTCTGTGGGGCGCCGGGCGCTGAAGCCCCAAAGAGCCCTTTTCCCGCCGTCTCCCCGCCCTCTTTCTCCCTCTGCCCCTTTGCCCCGGCGCTGCCAGCCCACTCCGGCCCCTGGAGTTTTCCTTCTACGACCTTGAGCCCCGACGGAAAACACCCCGGCCCTCCCCGGCACCCCTCCCCCACTCCGGGACTAACCCCCGCTGCTGCCCAGCCTCCTCTGGGGTCTTCCAGCTCCAGTTCCCCCCACCCCACCCCGGCCCCGCAACGGAAGTGTTGGGCACAATGTCGGTGCCAAATCTTCGCCTCTCCCTCCCTTGAACTCCGGAGTCTCCTCTCCCGCTCCAGGGGCCACAGCCTTCCCAGAGCCATGGAGTGAATGCCCAAGAACCGAAGACCTACGCCCCAAACCACCCCACGGACGCCCGGAGCACCCACTCCGGTCTCTCCCGGGGAAGAGGGGGTCGAGGACTCGGGAAAGCACAGTGCCCACGCCCAGAGGCTGCAGGAACTGCGTGCTAGGGGGTTGGAGGGAGGGCGGGGCACCGGAGAGCCAGGGCTCCTTCGACCACGGCAGAGACGTGGAGGAGCCTCCAGATGGCCCAGGAAAACCCGGCCCTCGAGGCCCGCCCGACCCTAGCGTGAGAAAACTGGCTGCCCACTTTGGTCGCAGTGGCTAGACAGTGCCTCTGGGGTAGGGCGCAGGGTGAGGAGCGGGGGACAAGAGTCTTGCACTCGCCTGACCCGAGCTCTGTCTGGGCCTCTGCCTTGTGGGTGGGTGCACTGCCGGTGCCCTCTCGCCGCGAGACTGGGCGTCTTTTGGCGATAATGCCTCTTAGGGGCTCGCAGAGCTGAGCCTGCCTGATGTCCCTCAAGGCCGGGTTGGGCGACTGTCTCAGCGGACCCCCGACAAATGTCAGTCTGAGGCTGGGACTCTGCCACATCTTTGAGGACTTGGACACCTCTGGGCACCGGGCTAAGACGGCCTCCCCAAAGTTAGGTGGCCCGTCGCAGCCCTTAGTGTAGTCTGGCCTCCTTGTCCTGTCCGCACGACACTTATCCATCCACAGGACAGGCGCAGTCCGGATGCAGGCTCCTGGCCCGACCCTCTCCGCGCTCAGGCGGACAGCTAAGGTCTGGCAGAGTCTCCCGGCAGGGGCGTTTGGAATGTGACCGGTCACCCACTGTCGGCCCTGCATTTGCTTGTGCATGCAAGCCCACAGGTGTAGAGGCACCCGAACCGTGTGCATCCTCCCGGCCACAGCACCCTAGGCACGCACACGCGTGCACATGCACGTGTCCACACGGCGCGGCATGCTCACGCGCTCTCACGGGCGCACTGGTATCCAGGCGTGGCCGTGCGCACACACACGCACATGCAGACAGCTACTAGCGTCTACTCGCGCTCCCCCGTAGGCACACACAAACAGAACTCGCACTCGCGCTCCCGCCCACACGTTCCTCGCCGGGTGCCGGGTGGAATCCGGGCACCCTCAACTTTCCCACCCGAGAACCCCGCGCGGATCGGAGGGCAGCTCCGGGGCGGCGTCCCGAAGGGCCTGGCGAGGGGACCCCACGTCCCTTCCCCGGGAGGCTCTGCCTGGGGGCTCCTCTGGGTTCGCAATCGAATTGGAGCTGGGGGCAGTGGCGAACGGCGGCCGCACGGTCTAGGTCCTGAGCGGGCAGCAGCGACCGACACTGCCATCTAGCGGTGCGCACAGCCCCTGCGGCGGCGGCGGCTCGCTCCCCAGATCCCAGGCGCATCTGGATTCCAGGGAAACGCGCCAGAGGGGCCTGCGGTGGGAATGTCTGCGGGTGACCCCGAGGTGTCCAAAAAGACGACGGCTAGGGCGGGGCTGAGTCGGGGAGACCCTGAGCCTCGCCCCGTCAGCACCTGGCAGCTCCCTCATGCAGGCCAAGAGCAGGACTTAACCACCGGCCATCCTGTGGTCCCGGCTCAACCCGGCCGCCAGGATCTGGGAGAAGACAAGACATCGCTTGTCTTCTGGGAAAGCTAAGTCGAGAAGCCAGCAGGAATGCGAGGGGACCCTACCCAAGCCTCTCCTGAACAGTACCTCAGCTGTGTGGTTTTCCGGTGGGGAGGGGAGCGGAGGCAGGAGGTCAACTCTGAGCAGTAGTAGCACCTTGGACTTAAGAAGGAGGTTTCCGGGTTTTTCTCCTGCCCCCACCCCTACTTCCAAACCCAGTGAGTTGGGGCCAGTTGACTAACATTAACCTCATCTATAAGAGGATATTTACATCTGTAAGATGAGGAGACTGATACCTGCCTTTTCAGGCTGTTGTAAGGATTAAACCAGATAATCTATATTAAAAGCTCAGAGGGGTTCCTGACTCATAGTTAACACTCAATAAACAAGAGCTATTATGTTTTCACATTCTGCACCTCCAGCACGTTTGTTATCATCCTGCTGGTCTGTATCCTGCCCTGGGAGGCTAAGGCCAGTTTCCTTGGCGCTGGCTGACTGCTTGCCCCTGCCTGTCCTCTCCCTTCCAGCTTGTGAATGCTAGGGGGAGGGCAGCCTCCTGGTGCTGGAGGGGACAGCTCAGAGAGTGACACCTGAGCTGCTATTTCAGAGGCTCTCAGAGCTGAATGGGGTTGTCAGGAACCCCAAGAGAGGGCAGTATCTGGTCTTTGCCCTTGACTCATTGTGTGACCTTGGGGTGACAATACCTGTTCTCAGCCTCTCCTTCTACAAGGTTTTAGAACAGAACTTGAACTGTCAGGCTAGGAGGCTGAGTCTGTATCTGCCATGGTAGAGTAGAAGGGCTGGGGCCAGACTTGGGGTGGTTACCCTGGCCCTTGGCCCCAGCCGGCAGTGCATTTTCGTGTTTATGTATGAAGATCAAGTTTAGGTGCTGATCCCTATAGCTGCTGGGCAGGATCTCCCAGGACAGGATCCTGTCTTCTGCAAATGAGAAAGAGGCACAGGAAGGTGAGGTGGCTTGTCTCAGGCCACACAGCCGGAGCGCAGGGTACGGGTTAGTGCTCCTTCCTCCACAGCCAGCTGCCGTGCCCTCTCTTCCTCTCACACGCAGACGCACAGAACTGCGTATCCGACCATGCCTGCTGGGCTGGCGTGGCTGTGATGGGCCCGCGTGCGTCTGTGGAGCGGTGTGTGTGTTGGCGGGTGTGAAGGAGGCTGGGCTGAGCGGCTGCCCTGGCACTCGGAGCTGGCGTGGGCCTCCCTCACATGGAGGGAAGAGGAAGAGGGGGAGGAGAGCTAAGAGGAGCCTGGTGGGAGGGAGGGCAGGCTCAGGGAAGGGCCTGCGGTGGGGACTCCAGCTAGGGCGCTGCTGGTATGGGGAGTGGACTTCGGAGGGAAAGGGAGGCCGTGGCAGCCCTGCTCTTCCCTCTGGGACAATCCGTTCACCTCACTGGTCCCCAGTTGGGCTCCAGGCGTCTCTGATAGCCCCTAGTGACCCCTGCACTGTCCACCTCCCAGCTGTCTGCCCTGTGGCTGGAGCTGAGGGCTCCAGGAAAGGGATGCGACAGTGGCAGTTACCTCCCAAAGCCCCTTCTGCAAGGACTCTCCTCCTTTCAGGGTGCCCAGCTCCACCCACCACCTCTGGTCCCTGCAAAGCCTTTTGCCTTCTGAGCTCTTTGGCCTCCCTTAGCCAGAGCTCTCAGTTACCAGAGTGCCTTCCTCTCACCACCCCTCCCCGCACACATCCCTACCAGCAACATGATGCAACATGACGCAAGAAGCTGTGGAACCTCAGTCAGGCTTTTAACAGCTCCGTGCCTCAGTTTCCCCATTTGTACGTAGTCAAGAAAAAAATATAATGGTATCTACCTCATAGGTTTGTTGTGAGGATGAAATGAGTTAACACTATAAAAATTGTTGCCAGACATGGTGGCGCCTGAATTCCAGCTACTCAGGAGGTGGGAGGATGGCTTGATTGGGAGTTCTAGACCAGCCTGGACAGCATAGCAAGACCCTGTCTCTACAAATAAATAAATAGACACTTTTTTTTCCTGTTACTTCCAGTAATGGGTATAAGCAATTTTTTTTTTTTTTTCCTTTTTTGAGATGGAGTCTTGCTCTGTTGCTCAGGCTGGAGTGCAGTGGCGGGATCTCGGCTCACTGCAACCTCCACCTCTTGAGTTCAAGCAATTCTCCTGCCTCAGCCACCCAAGTAGCTGGGACCACAGACACGTGCACGTGCCACCACGCCCAGCTAATTTTTTGTATTTTTTTAGTAGAGACAGGGTTTCACTGTGTTAGCCAGAATGGTCTTTATCTCCTGGCCTTGTGATCTGCCTGCCTCAGCCTCCCAAAGTGCTGTGATTACAGGTGTGAGCCACCATGCCGGCCCCCGCTTTTCTTGTTTTAAGTGTCAAAGGTGCCTGACACTTAGACCGTCAGTGTTGGGTGCTCATAGATACCCCTATTATTGCCTTTGTCTCGGTGCATTCTGCATGGGTTAGAGAGCAGGTGTTAAGAAATGACCAAGGGGGGCCGGGCGCGGTGGCTCACGCCTATAATCCCAGCACTTTGGGAGGCCGAGGCGGGTGGATCACGAGGTCAAGAGATCGAGACCATCCTGGTCAACAAGGTGAAACCCCGTCTCCACTAAAAATACAAAAATTAGCTGGGCATGGTGGTGCGCGCCTGTAGTCCCGGCTACTCAGGAGGCTGAGGCAGGAGAATTGCTTGAACCCAGGAGGCGGAGGTTGCGGTGAGCCGAGATCGCGCCATTGCACTCCAGCCTGGGTAACAAGAGCGAAACTCCTTCTCAAAAAAAAAGAAAGAAATGACCAAGGGGGTAAATGGATGACGGAACACCTCTTTCCAGCACCCACACGCTGGGGGACCTCTGGGACTACTCCCATCCTCCTCTTGCTTCCCTGGGCTCCCCTGACACCGGCCTCTGTCTAGGCCTCGCACTGCCTCCGGGCCTCTGCTGTGGCCACCGCCCTTGGTGGGGCCACTCTCTGCAGCTCCTCCTGTGGCTGCCTCCTCATCACCCAGATGACCCGGTGGGTGAGGCCTTCCCTGATCACCCAGCACGGAGTCGTGCCCGTCCTGCCTTCTGATACTCTCCCATCACCTGCCTTATTTTCTTTCTAGAGCTTTTTTAGTAGTTCACGTGTTTGCATGTCTCCCCCAATGAGGCAGGGGCCATGTGTGTCTTATTCACTTCTGAAGCCACAGCACCCTAAACAGTGCTTGCCTCATAGTAGGTGCTCAATTGATGTTGAATGAAAGGACAAGTGAGGGAGGGCAGGACAGAGTTCTCTTAAGGTCTGCCAGAGAATGTCCCTCTGTACCTCTGTACAACCCCCCCACCCCACCATCCTCTTCTGCAATTTATGTTTTTCTCTTCCCTTCCTCCCCAGACACGGGCTACCCACCCCTGCTAACCAGTATGGCCAACTTCACACCCGTCAATGCCAGCTCTGGCAATCAGTCCGTGCGCCTGGTCACGTCGTCAACCCACAACCGCTACGAGACGGTGGAAATGGTCTTCATCGCCACGGTGACAGGCTCCCTGAGCCTGGTGACTGTCGTGGGCAATATCCTGGTGATGCTGTCCATCAAGGTCAACAGGCAGCTGCAGACAGTCAACAACTACTTCCTCTTCAGCCTGGCATGTGCCGACCTCATCATTGGCGCCTTCTCCATGAACCTCTACACCGTGTACATCATCAAGGGCTACTGGCCCCTGGGCGCCGTGGTCTGCGACCTGTGGCTGGCCCTGGACTACGTGGTAAGCAATGCCTCCGTCATGAACCTTCTCATCATCAGCTTTGACCGCTACTTCTGCGTCACCAAACCCCTCACCTACCCCGCCCGGCGCACCACCAAGATGGCAGGCCTCATGATTGCCGCCGCCTGGGTCCTGTCCTTCGTGCTCTGGGCGCCCGCCATCTTGTTCTGGCAGTTTGTGGTGGGCAAGCGGACGGTGCCCGACAACCAGTGCTTCATCCAGTTCCTGTCCAACCCGGCAGTGACCTTCGGCACAGCCATCGCTGCCTTCTACCTGCCTGTGGTCATCATGACGGTGCTGTACATCCACATCTCCCTAGCCAGTCGCAGCCGGGTCCACAAGCACCGGCCTGAAGGCCCTAAGGAGAAGAAAGCCAAGACGCTGGCCTTCCTCAAGAGCCCACTGATGAAGCACAGCGTCAAGAAGCCCCCGCCCAGGGAGGCCGCCCGGGAGGAGCTGCGCAATGGCAAGCTGGAGGAGGCCCCCCCACCGGTGCTGCCACCACCGCCGCGCCCCATGGCTGACAAGGACACTTCCAATGAGTCCAGCTCAGGCAGTGCCACACAGAACACCAAGGAACGCCCAGCCACAGAGCTGTCCACCACAGAGGCCACCACGCCTGCCATGCCCGCCCCTCCCCTGCAGCCTCGAGCCCTCAACCCAGCCTCCAAATGGTCCAAGATCCAGATTGTGACGAAGCAGACGGGCAATGAGTGTGTGACAGCCATTGAGATCGTGCCTGCCACACCGGCCAGCATGCGCCCCGCGGCCAACGTGGCCCGAAAGTTCGCCAGCATCGCTCGCAACCAGGTGCGCAAGAAGCGGCAGATGGCGGCCCGGGAGCGCAAGGTGACACGGACCATCTTTGCCATTCTGCTAGCCTTCATCCTCACCTGGACGCCCTACAATGTCATGGTCCTGGTGAACACCTTCTGCCAGAGCTGCATTCCTGACACCGTGTGGTCCATCGGCTACTGGCTCTGCTACGTCAACAGCACCATCAACCCCGCCTGCTACGCTCTCTGCAATGCCACCTTTAAAAAGACCTTCCGGCACCTGCTGTTGTGTCAGTATCGGAACATTGGCACTGCTAGGTAGGCAAGCAGGAGTGCCCTAGGAGGTGCTGGGGTTGCGTGTGTGTGCTGGGGGCCCACATGGCTCACCTGCTGTGGGGAAGAATTGCAGGCACCATTCCGTGTTCGCTTTCGCTGAGGAGGAAGTTCAGAAGAGGCTCTGGCTGCATTCAGAGATCAGATCTCTGCTCAGGCTGAGGAGGCTCACCCCAGGGAGTGTCTGTCTGAACTGGGGCTGCCTGGCCCACCTCTGTGGCCTTGGCGCTGGCCTGGGTGGGCGCCTGCCCCACTGTGACCAACCATCAGCAGAGCTGGAAGAATGGACATCTGGACGGGGCCGAAGCCCAGGGCCCCCTCAGGAGGAACAAAGGGGCCAGTGCTTGGAAGGAGGCTTGGGAAGGGCATGGAGGGGTGGGGTCCCCTATTCTGCTGTAATCGGTGCTTTCCGCCCCCCTGCACCCCGCATGTAGGCTCAGCCCCCTCTCCCCTAATCCCACTCCAGGGGCAGAAATCTTCTCTGGCTGCAGCTGCTTAGCCAGGTTCTGGGTGGGCATGATGGAGGCCAGGTCCCCCCAACCCCAGCAGCACTGCCCTTGTCACAGTAAGACGGGGCAGCGGGGAGGTCAGGGGTTCTCTCTCAGGAACTGAGGTCTGGCCTCCTGCAATCCCAGGCTGAGCCAAGGGGGGTCCACTTATTCGGAAGACAGGCCCCTGCCTCCCCAGCCTTAGAAGGCTGTCCCAGGTCACACGTCAAGTCAGGGTGAGGCTGTGGTGGGCAGCGTTCCCATCTACTCTCTTCAAACCTCTCACCCTCTGGCCTCTGGAGGGTGGAGGCCTGGGTCACACAGGCAAGAAGAAAGGCATCGACCTACTCGGGTTTCCGTGACAGTGGGGGTGGGCAGTGAGATAGGCACTCAACCCCCAATCTGCTGCCCCCCCCCCATGGGTAGAACCTTCCTGATTGGCTGTGGGTTGGACCAAAAGACCTTTAACTGGGTGAGGTTGAGATGGGCGTGGTGATTCCAGTGTCAGGCAGGTTCCCTTCCCCAGCCCTGGTCCCTGGGAGATATGAGGACTGAAAGGCTTAGGGGACTTGATGGGGGGCATCCTTTCAGGGGCCCTGGAAGAAATTCTTGAAATTGTTCTTTTTCCATGAGCTCTGGGGAGCACCAACCACCAGGCCCCCAACCCCCTGAAACCCACCAGTCCCTGCAGCCTGGTCTTTCTTCCCAGCTTCCCAGCCCCAGACACATTTCCACAGCAAACTCCTTGGGAAGGGGCTTTTATATATTAAAAAAAGAAAAGCTTTTATTGGGGGAAAATTCAGTTTATTTAATGTGTTTCTTAGTAATGGAATCGTGGGGAAGAACAAAGAGGGCTCTGGGACTCACATTGCTTTGGGGAAGGCTCAGGCTTCCCAGAATCCCTTGTCCCTCCTCACTTTGGGCACTTAGGGGTGGGGCTGGGAAGTGAAAGGGACAAGGCAGGGCATGATTGATTAAAGCTAACAAGCAGACAGAAGGCACTGGCGGGTCATATCTCAGGCCAGGGAGAGGGAGGGCGTGGGCCAGGCCCCAGGTAACACCAGGGGCTCCTCGGCATCCAGGCTTGGCCTCTAGTCCTTTCCCTTCCCTTTCTTGGCTGTAAAACAAGAAAGAAATATTAATACCATATCAGCAGTTAGGGCGACCCACTGCAGACCGCCCGCTGCACAAACACGCGGCATCAGGGAAGGGGGAGATTCTGCCCCCTAGTGGTTTCCGATCAGCGGACCCGGAAGTAGGGGATGGGGCAGCCATTGTGATGTGGACATCAGACACCCCCAGCTTCCTATTTCCACTTGGGATCAGAAAAGCTTCAAGTTCCCAGTCCTGGTCCTGGTCCTGGTCACAGCAGTCCTGGACAGCCTTAGCCTCCTCACCTGAGAAGCGGGCAGATTCGCCCCTGTCCTGCTGGCCTCGCTGGGCTGAGTCAGGAGTCAGTTAAGAGAGGCCCAGGGTCCCCCCCCACCTCCTCCCTACACTAGAAAGGGCAGAACTGACTGAATGCTGCCCGTGGCTGGAGAGCTGACAAAGGCCAGCCGTTCCAGGGCACTTTCTCTGGGTCCTAAGCCAGATGCTCCAATGGAGTAGTTTGAGTTGGTCCCTATTTGTCCCCAGCACCACCTGCGGGCCCTCTTGTACTGCCCATCTCTAGACTTTTCCAGGCAGGATAGTCGAGTGAGGCGATGTCAGGAAGCCACTGGCCAGGACTCAAAATTTGAGGTTTAACCTAGAAGTCTCCTCACAGGCGCGGGAAAGCGGGGGCAGCCCCCTGTTACAGCCCCACCCCCTTCTCCTCTCACTGACCTTTGGCCTTGGCTTTGGTCTTGGGGTTGCAGGGCTTGGTCACGCGGATGGTCTCCTGGCACTGGGCATTGTAGCGCGCCTTCTTCAGGGTGCCCTGGCGGACTTTGGTGCCGGTGCCCCCATCACACGCACCCCAGTTCTCAAACTTGTACTTGCAGTCGGCTGGCGGGAGAGCGGCCTGGGTCAGCGCTGCGCGGCCCGCGGCCTCCTTCCACGAGTCTGCCCAGCCTTCGGCGTGGCTGTGCCCCCCTCTCCTGCCCTCTGCCTGCGCCCCGCCTCACCTCCAAACTCCTTCTTCCAGTTGCAGGGGATCCTGCACCGGATGCGCTGGGTCTGGGCCCCGCAGCTGCCCTCGCGGAAGCCCACGCCGCAATCCTTGCTGCTGGGGGTGCAGGGCCCCCAGGCCCACTCCTCCGCGCACTCTATCCCCGGGCCGTCTTTCTTCACCTTGTCTACAACGTGCGGGGAACAGAGTTCAGGACCGGTGCATGGGGAGACTCCCTCGGGGGCCGCCCTCCTGGGGTTCCAGGCTGGGAACCCAGGCGGCCCAGCCCGGAGGTGGCGGAGCCTCGCCTGCCCGTCCCCAGCCCTCCTTCGATCATCCCTCATCACCTTTCTTTTTGGCCACCGCGGAGGTGAGCGCCAACAGAGCAAGGAGAGAGAGGAGGAGGAAGCCTCGGTGCTGCATCCTGGGGGAAGAGCTTGAGTCAGACTCCCTGTCCCGTCCCTTTCCCCACCCGGGGCCGCGTGCAGGGCCCTTCCACCCCCGCGTGCCCCACTTTCCAGGCCTCCAGTCGGGCTACTAAGGTGGCGGCTGTGGGAGGACTTGGGGCCAGCCCCTCGCCGTTAGCCGGGACGCGACTCCCGGGGGACGCATCGAGCCCAGGACGCAGCTCGGACCCCCCAGCACTCAGCCCCCAGCCCCCAGCCCCCAGATCGGCCGCGGCCGGGCGGACCTGGGGCGGCCGTGCGCTCGCTCGCTGCTTGCGCTGCTTCGTTCCCTCCCGCGCCAGGCCTGTCCCGCTCCGGCCTCTGCGGCCCCTTTTGTCTCCAGAACCGGTCTGAGCCGGTCACATGGGCCCCCGCCCCCTCTCCCCACCCCCCAGGGAAGGACCCGCCCCGCCCCCTCCCCTCAAACCCGCACCGCCCCCGACCACGGCGTCCCCGCCCCCGCTCCCGCCTGCGACCCCCGTTTTAGCTCCCGCGTCCGTGCGCCCAGCTCCGCGCCCTCGCCTCGTCTCGCCCCGCCGGTGCCCTCTGCGCTGCGACGACGGCCCTTCCCGGACCCATCTTCCGAGCCGGGGTCTCCTAGCCCCGGGCCTCGTCCCGCCCGCGCACACCAGTCCCCGGCCCACTCGGGCTTCCTGCACTGCCGCCCACTGCCCCCATCCCGGGTCGTCCCCTGCTAGACGTCAGGTCCCGGGCTGTTCTCAGGCCGCGACTTTCCTTGCCTGCCGCGGAGCCTCCGCTGGGGACGAGCAGGGCACGAAGACCCCCGCTCCCGTATAACCCGCCGGGCCCGCTCCCCTCCCACGGCGGGCTCAGCCCCGGCGCCCCGCTGGCTGCTGGGGAGGTGGCGCGGCCCCACCTGGGTCCGTTTCCGTGGGTGGGCAGGGAGGCGCTCTGCTGTGCTGAGGGGGGAGTCTGGGACCCGGGTCCCCAGAGAAAGGCACGAGTGCGGGCGCCCACCGCCTTTCCTGGAGGACAGGCTTGAGGGGCGGCGAGTGGGGGTCTTGGGGGAGGAGCCTGCAGGCCTGGATTTGGTGAAACTTCGCGCTGACAGGAGCCGTCTGAGAAGTTCCAGACCCAGCCACAGCGGCGGCTGCAAAAGCCCACCCCCTCAGACCGCGGGCCTGCTGCATCGCCTCGCCTGGTCCCTCCAAACCAGGAGAGCCCCCGAGGCCTGGGGGAGGGGCTTGCTCAAGGTCACAGGGCACATGGGCCACAGAGCCTGGGCTCGCCCCCCGCCCCACCCCTCTTTCACTTTCATTGTTGTTCCCCGCGGGAAGCGGGAAGCTGGAGGGATCGGCCCCGCCCCCGGCCCCTGCCCCGACGAGCTCGGCCGCTGGGCAGAGGTCAGGAACCGGGGCTCCGGGGCTCCGGGAAGGTGCTGTCGACGGCGTCCAGTCCCCACAACCCGGCAGCCTTCGCTGCTTGTTAGACCTCCCCCGCAAAATAAGAAAAGCAGAAAAGAAAAAAATCCACTTTACTGAGTCACACCCAGCTGTAAACATGTCACCGAGAGAGTCCCGCCCCCCCACCCCCAGGCCGCACAGTCCGCGTTGAAAAGACGGGGGAGCGGGGAGGGTCGCCGGAGCGGGTGCCAAGCAGGGCAGGGCGGGCAAATGCAGCAGGCGCTGAGTTTCCGGGAGGAAGCCCGGGGGGGGGGGGTGTGCGGCAGGAGCGGGGGCTGGGGGCCCAGCCAAAGACCAGGGGGCCCAAGAAGCCTCTTCCCGAAGGCCTCCCTCCCTCTCCAGACCCTCCAATCCTCGGAAGGCATCTGCTGCGGCCGGGGAGCGCCCTAGCCCAGAACCCCCACAAGGCATGTCCAACCCAGCCGTGTCCTGTTCCCTTGTGAGCCTCCGTGTCCCGCAGGGGCCTCAAGGGGTCAGATGAGGCCCCCAGCTCCTGAGTCCAGCCCTAGGTCTGGGCAGCTCCTTAGGGGGCGGCACAGGGCTCCTTCCCTGGGGCCTGGGTCCCCCCGTGACCGTCCCACTGGAATGTGGCAGTGAGGTGGGCAAGGAGGGCGCTCGTCCCCTGGCCGCACTGTCCTTCCTGCTGCCCATAGGCAACCCGCTACACAGCGGTCTCCTGGTCCTCCCTCTGTATCATTTGATAGTGCTGCCGGTTCTCCAGGTAGGCGGCCAGCTCGGTGTCCTGAGCCTTCTCAGCCCGCTGCCGGGGAGTGTCACCCTGGAGGAGGGCGGGGCTGCGATCAGCAGGGTCCAGAGGCCCGTGGCCCATCCGGAGCTGGCTGAGGCCAGGCAGGGGTTCTTCCACTGAGGGGCCTAGTCAGGGAGAGAGGCCTCTCCACCCACCAGCTCCTCCCCTGCTGGCTCAGGTTTCCCAGGGTCTGGACTATGTCTTCCCAGGAACAGCCCCCAGCCCCAGCTCCCTTCTTGGAGCTCTGCAAAGGTTTGGTTGGTGCCCGGGCATGGGCTCCCTGCTGGCCGTCTGCTCACCTGCTGGTCCGTCTTCATGAGCGAGGCCCCGGCCTCCACAATGTAGTGGCAGATGGTGCGCTGGCCCAGAGCTGCTGCCTGGTGCAGACAGGTCTCCCCGCTGGGGGAGCAGCGGCTGGCTGTGGACCCCATCCCGTCCTCTGACCCCTCTGCCCCAAGGGCCATCACAAAGGGTAGGAAGTTCGGGGCCCTGGGGCAATAGGAGTGGCCCAGGGGATGACAGATGTGGCCAGGAGGAGTTTATGGGCTCTGGCCTGACAAAATAGGAGGGGTGAGAGGAAGATGGTGGTTTCCAGGGTGACCAGGGTCCGGCACTGCCCAGATACTCACTTTTCCTCCACAGCATCGAGGATCTCTGGAGGTGCTGGAGGAGGGGAGGGGTGGTCAGAGAGGCCTAGCAGCCCCTCCTCCTCCCGCCTTGGCCCCAGACCCTGGGCCCCACAGCCCGGCTCACCATGGTCCAGCAGGTAGCGGACCACCTCCTTGCTGCCGGTGCTGACCGCGTGGTGCAGGAGTGTGCGGCTCCGCTCGTCTCGGTGCATGAGGTCGCCCCCAGCTCGGTGCAGCTCCTGGAGCTGAGGGCAGGAGGCATGGCAGGGCTGGGGCTCCTGGGGCCACCCCTCCTGCCCCCAGCTCCCACGCTGGCCCACAGCCACGGACACCAGCAAAGGCCTGACACAAGGGCACTCACACATCTTACTCCCGAGGCGCCTCTGTGGGTCTCTGGAGCACCAGAGGGGACTCACAGTTCCCTGGCAGCTCTGGTGACCAAGCCCTGGAGCAGTGGTTCCTCTGACCTGCTCCTTTCTAAGCACTGGGCACAGGTGTACTGAGCTAGGAAGCCCCTACTAGGAGCCACCAATTGTGGCCTGGACAGAGATGGGACAAGGTGGAATGGGACGATCACTGTGGAGATCCCACAGTGGGTCAGATGATGGCAGAACAGGTCAGCTCTTGGCCTGACCCAGAGGCCTCACTCCCTGGGGCCTGAGGGCAGCCAGGGGGAAGGAGCTCTAGTACCTTACAGAAGTCATTCCTCTTGGCGGCCTCAATCAGCTCTTCACCTGCACGGAACACCTGCTGGTTACTCTGCAGTCGGAGGCCTGGGCTGAGGTTGGTGCCTCAGTGTATAGAACTGTGCCTGCCTGGGTGGGTGTGCCCTGGGCTGGCTGGTACATGAACGTGACCACGTGGAGTTCGACAGTTGTGTTTGTGTAAGACTGAGTCTGGGCCTTCTCCCCACCCCACTAAGCCTCCTGTCCCCAACCAGGCAAAAAGAAGGGGCCCCGGAGGGAGAGGCCTCACCTTGAGGGTGGGCAGCATCCCCTCGAAGTGACCTGCAACAGAACGCAGTGTGCTGTGGCCGGCTATGCACGGGCCAGCTGGCCGCCCTCCCCAGCCCCAACGGGGCATCTTCCATCTTTCCACAGTTTATTGAGTGCCTGCTACACACCAAGCACTATTCCAGGAACTGGGGATACAGCAGGGAATGAGACAGAGGGAGGCCTTGCCCTCGTGGAGCTTACATTCTAGTTCAAGGATGCAAACAAGTCAAATAAATAAGGAGTTCTGAGAGCAGGGGTGCTCTGGGGAATTGGGAACAGGTGGTGTGGCACCCCTGCAGAAGGTACTGGGAGTGACCTCTCCAAGGAGCAAGCAGCTAAGCCAGATTCGAATGGGTGGGGGAGGGGGAGCTCTGGAAAGATGGGGGAAGAGTTCGAGGCTGAGAACGGAAGTCCAGTGGTGGCAAACCTGGCGCCTCAAAGAACTGAGAGAAGAGAGCGGGGTGGGGACTTGGGAAGGGAATGGGAGCCCTATGTGATGACTGGGGCCTGGGAAGAATCTGCGTCCAAAATGCTGCTGAGAGAGAAGCTTCTAGTTGGCCTGGTATCTCTGAGTATTTAGTTGGCCGTGGTGTGGAGTCAGGGCTTCGAGGGCACGAGTGGCCACAGGGATACAAGAGCTGGGGGCCAAGGCGTGGTGGCCGGGACAGGCTGGTGGCAGTGGGGGTGGGGAGGAGTGCTCAGGTGGTGGGGGCCTGTCAGAACTGGCTGGAGGATGAGGTCAAGGGGAGGGAGAAGAGAAGTCGGGGAGGGAGAAGAGAAGTCGGGGAGGGAGAAGAGAAGTCGGGGAGGGGCTGCTTCCTCAGGGAATTGCAGGGCTGAAGGCCATTAGGTGGGCTTTGGCCAGGTTCAGGTTGACGCCATTTAGTCAACTGGTGGAGGGGCTGGAGGAAGAACTGAGGAGCCATCAGCTCATAGATGGGACTGAAAGCCAGGGGCTGGAGGGACGGGAAGTCAGGACTCACCGGGGTGTGGGTGAGCAGGGTGAGGTGGGGAGAGGGGAGGTGGGGGTTGGGAGATCAGGACGGGCCGATGCCCCCAGCAGCTCAGGGTCCAGGATATAAATCTCATCCTGTGCGATCTCAGTCACATAGTTGAGGTGCTCCTGTGGGGAAGGTCAGGGCGGGAGGTCAGGGCACCTGACAGTGGGGGCCAAGGGGCGGCAAGGCTGGCAGACCTGGAGAAGCCTCTGCTGTGAGCACCAGCACTGAAAGGAGGTGACCAGGCCAAAGGCCCGCCTGCCCTCTCCTGCCTGCCCCCTCCCACCTCCTCCCCTCCCACCTGCCCCTCTCCCACCTGCCCTCTCCCACCTCCCCGCTCCCGCCTGCCCCTCTCCCACCTGCCCTCTCCCGCCTGCCCCCCACCTCCCCCCCCCACCTGCCCTCTCCTGCCTGCCCCCCCCACCTCCCCCCTCCCGCCTGCCCCTCTCCCACCTGCCCTCTCCCGCCTGCCCCTCTCCCACCTGCCCTCTCCTGCCTGCCCTCTCCCACCTGCCCTCTCCCGCCTGCCCCTCTCCTGCCTCCTTCCCATGCCTGCCACCGCCTCCGACTGCCCAGCCACTACCAGGTGAGCTGGCGCCTGCCAGAGTGCGTTTGCTTCTATGTCTCCCTGGATGGCTCTGGGCTTCCAGGCCCTCCTGCCCACCCAGCAAGCTTTTGCTCGGTACTCGGCCACCTTTCCGGCTGGCAACACCCTGTACTCTCCAGTGTGGAGGGCAAGGATGCACAGACAAGTGTGAACGCACTCCAGGGCAAGAGGACAGCGGTGACCCCACTGGGGAAGCCACCAGGGAAGGTGTCCCAGGAGAGGCAACCCTAAGGCCTGGAACCAGCTGTGGCTGGAGCAGGCCTACAATGGCTCACCTGGGCCCGGTCGATCCTGTAGAAGCGGCTGGCAGTGGTGGCTGTGGGAGAGGGGGCAGTTGAGGATCAGGGAGCACTGTGTCCAGGCCCAAGTCCTCTGCTGCCCCAACCTGGGCTCCCCTAGGGAGGGGACAGGACATACAGCCTGGCACCCTGGGAGTTGACTCACCGTCCAGGAAGCACCACTTGGGGGACAGTTTCTGGCACGTCGGGGACCTGGCTGCAGCACCATCGGGCTCCTGTGGAAAGAAGCCAAGTCCAGGCTGGGATAGAGTGAGAGGCCAGGGATGGAGGGGAACCTGGAGCAGTGGGGACCAGCACAATCTGGAGGGCAAGCTTGCTTTGGGAGGAAGAGGCCTGGCCTTGCTTCCCGCCACCCTCTCGGTGGGCACCTGGGGAAGCCCCTGCCCCACCCCTTACCTGCTGGAGTCTCTCAATGTGGGCACGGCAGAGCTCTAGGTCACTGTCTCCTGGGACCACCACAGTGCCCAGTGGCACGGCTGGAGGACAGAGCACCCATCAGCAGCTGGCTGCACCCCACCGCTTTGCCCACGGGGGACCCGGCTGCCTGGGCCCTGCCCAGCCGCTCGCCACACTCACAGGCCTCCTTGAGCTGCTCCTTGTCGTAGTGCAGGGCCTCGTAGTCGTGCATGCTGACTCGGCTCACCTGGATGCGCAGCTGCTCGGGCACCGGCTGCTGGCTGTCAGGCAGGGTGGGCACTCAGGGCTCAGCAAAGACCCTGCCTGGACGCCACCCTCAGCTCGTCCCTCCCCACTCCCAACATCCCTAGGGGCAGAGGGACAGTCAGCCCCTTTTACAGTGGGGAAACCAAGGCCCAGAGAGGGCAGGGTCTGGCCCTGGCACCCAGAGAGTGGCGGGGGAGGGACTTACTCATTGTGCAGGGGGGCGGCGCTCCGCCGCTTGGCCTTCTGCACCATGGTGGCCTGGTTGCGCAGGGCGATGCGGATGCGAGAGGCTGCAAGCTTGCAGGGTTCGCCGTCCACCTGCACGGGGATGGCCTTGCACGTGCTGAGCACCACCTCCCGGCACTGCGTCAGCCGCTCACCGTGCCCGCCCACCTGCAGTGCTGCCTGTGGGCACGGGAAGCTCAGGTCAGATGGCACCTGGGCCAGGGGCCCCAAGCTCTGCTCCTTCCAGAGCAGACACTCTGGCCAGAGAACAAAGGTGAGAGTGACCCCCGGCCAGATGGCAGAGGGGAGGGTAAGACCTCAGGTGGGGAGAGGAGGGGACAGAGGCAATGAGGGTGACTCCCCAGTCAGAAAGGGCAGTGAAAGTGTCCCAAGACTTAACTAGGAGAGAGGGTGAGTGCCACTCTCAAGCCAGAGGAATGAGACAGAGAAGGGAAGTGAGGGTGAGCCAGCCCACCCTGGCCCATGGAGATGGGTATGGGGGACCCCCTTCTACCTCTGGGCCGTGCTCCCAGCACTGTGGGCCCAGGGCCCACTCACCAAGGATGTCATGGTGAAGCCAATGACCTCAAGGTAGCCGTCGTCATGCCGCTGGGGCTCAAAGTCGTGGTGTTCCCCAGGGTGGCCCCAGGGCATGGTGCCCGCACAGTACCTGCGTGGGTGGGCGGGCAAGGACACGGACCTCAAAACACAGTCTCTGTGGGACGAGGACAGCGGAGCTCCCTGGACCCCCTCCTCACCTGGGGATGTTCAGGAAAACTACACACTGGGGTTTCAGGTCCTGGATCTTGGGAGTCAAGTCCGTTCCATCACACTGGCGGCAGGGGTGGGAGGGTTGTTGGGTGCACTGACCCAGCTGCACCCCCCCTCCTGGCCCGCCCACCCTGTGGCACCTTGGCCCCACTCACCACCACCCGGATGTGCTTGGCCAAGTCCTTGGAGCTGCCCATGAGGAAGTCAGAGAAGGCTGTCTGTGGGAGACAGAGGGAGTCATATCTGCTGACAGAGAGCTTTCCTCACCCCCACCTGGCAGAGCTCTGGGGCCTGGTGGGCACAGGTGGGCAGGGGCATGGGTTGTAGAAGGAGCAGGCACTGGAGGGGGCGCAGACCCCACTCACCCCGGCGTAGAACATCTTATTCCGAAAGCGGCTGTTGAATTTCTCTGGGTTGGCCTCTGGGTGGAGACAAGCAGTGGGGGCCAGTGAGTCACCCCAGCCTGCCCAGGCGGGGTCAGGGGAGGGCTGGGATGGACGCCTTCACTGGCGGGAGCAGGGTCTGACCCTCCTGGGGATGCTCCTGTGCCCACCCTGCCCTGGCCTTGGTGGGAGGCTGCCAACCTCGAGACTCATGGAACTCCAGGGTGACGTGGGCATCAAAGCCCAGGCTGAAGTAATTGTTGAAGACGTCCAGGGGCAACTGGAAAAAGGTCAAGACACCAAAATGAGGGCTGGTTCTCACAGACGTGCCCACTCCAGGGGCCTTTTGTGGCTGCACCAGCTCAGCCCAACTGTTCACAGGCCTTCCCCGGTCAGCAGAGTCCACCAGGACTCAGCCCAGCTCACCCACCATCAGGCGCAGCCCTGCTCTGCCCGGTGGCTCCAGGGGGACTTCCCTGCGTGCCTGGTGGCATCTCTTCCCTGTCAGCTCCACTAACACTTCTTCCCAATGTGTCATATGGAGTGTGAGAGCCGGAGCTTGGTTTTGCTCACTGCTTAGAGCAGTGCCTGGCAGGTAGCAGGCGCTCCATGAATGTTTGCCAAATAGAGCAGCATCTTGTGGCTAGGTGTGATAGCTCACATCTGTGATCCCAGCACTTTGGAAGGCTGAGGTGGAAGGATCACCTGAGGTCAGGAGTTCAAAACCAGCCTGACCAACAAGGTGAGACCCCATCTCTACTAAAAGTACAAAAACTGGCTGGGTGTGGTGGCTCACACCTGTAATCCCGGCACTTTGGGAAGCTGAGGTGGGTGGATCACTGGAAGCCAGGAGTTAGAGACCAGCCTCGCCAACATGGTGAAACCCTGACTCTACTGAAAATACAAAAATTAGCCAGGTGTGGTGGGGGGTGCCTGTAGTCCCAGATACTCAGGAGGCTGAGGCAGAAGAATCACTTGAACCTGGGAGGTAGAGGTTGCAGTGAGCTGAAATCGCGCCACCGCACTCCAGCCTGGGAGACAGAGTGAGACTCCATCTCAAAACAAGACAAGACACAGCATGTTGTAAGGCAAGTACTACTATTCCCATCATATGAGGAAGAAACAGAAGTTGGAGAAACGAAGAGACTCTCCCAAGGTCCCAGAACCAGAGAGTGGGAAAGTGGTAGCCAGTCCCCTGCCTCAGCCCGGCCAACCCACTCGGTCAGTGGCGCCTTCATCTCGGTCCTCAGGCCCTGCCTCCGGGTTGGGCTCGACGTGGAGGTCCCAGCGGTCCAGCTGCACCACGTTTCCCTCCTCCACATGGGAGAGGATCTTCGACACGGGCTCATCTGTGTAGCCCTGGGGGAGGAGGCAGGGACTGAGACCTCTGTGGCTGGAGAGGCCCCGGCTGCGCCCCCCTCCTATGGGTGCTTACCCCACCCCAGTTGAGGGTTCGGGCCAAGTCATTGCCAGTACCCAGAGGCAGGATGGCAACAGGGGGTGGCGGCTTCAGGCGTAGCTGGTCCAGGGTGGAGAGGATCCAGCCCACCTGGGGGACGGACAGCAGAGGCAGGTCAGGCCCACAGGGACGCTGGCTCCAGGCCCAGCCCTCTCGCTTGGCTAGCCCATGGGGGGAGCTCACCGTGCCGTCGCCCCCGCATGCCAGGATCCGCAGGTTGTGCACTTTGCGGTACATCTCCAGCCTGGGCTCAAGGGAAGACGGCAGTGGGGTCAGGGGATGTGCACTGCACCCCAGGAGCGAGGCAAGTGCCCCCACGCCCCCCCACAAAACTTTGGCAAGTACTTACGCCTCCCTGGGCCCTCCCTGGCTCAGGTCGAAGACTTGTCGGGGATTGAGATACCAGAGGAAAGACTGGATGATCTTCGCGCCCTGGATGGGATGGGGAGCCAAGAGGTGGTGGGGAGAGGCCAGAGGCGGTCAGGCGGTGGGAGAAGTGGGAGCAGCACAAGGAGAGGGACATGACTATGGGAACTATGGCCAATAAGGGGTGAGGGGTGGAGAAAGGACAGGATTTTCTCAGGATCCCTGGGAAAGAGGGGACTGTGGCAGTAGCCAGAAATGGGCTCTGGGAACAGCTGCTGGCAGAGGGGCTGGACCCCAACCCCCGCCCAGACCCTCAGCTGACAGGCAAGGCTATGTTTACCTGGTTGCCCCCACTCTTGGGGTTCACAAACACTAGCAGGGGCTTCATGAGGGGGGAGGGGGTGGGCCTGATGATGAAGGGTCTCCAGCGGCCCTCCTGGGAGACAAGGCAAGCTTGTAAGCTCCATCCTGTCCAGGACACCCTCCCGCTATCCTCAGCAGGCCCCCTGGGTGACACTTCATCCCCCTTGTGTACCCTCATGTACCATCTCTGGGCCAGATCTTACCAGGCCACAGAGCAGAAACTGCATCTAATCCTGCCCTCCTGAGAGCCTCCAGAGCCCACACGGACCCCGCCAGCTGGCAGCATTAGCAAGGGGTGGGGGGTCCGTGAGCAACAGATCCCTCCCTCCTGCCCCCCTGCAGCCTCTGCCTAGCCAGGGGCTGACCTCAGGCCCTTTCTTGCTGGACTTCCTCTTGAAGGATGCCCTTTTCTTCTTCTTGCTTGCTTTCAGGGTATTCTGCAAGGGAAGCAGGGGGGTTGGCGACAAGATGGGCAGGCTGGGGTAGCTGGCAGACCCCAAGGTACATGGTGGTGCATCCAGGGTGCCGGCAGCACTCACCTGGGGCCTCCGGGCGCGGAGGATCCAGGTGGGCGGGATGACCACGGCCGCGTGGACTCCCAGGGAGCAGGGCTCCTCGATCTGCTGCAGCATGAAGCAGGACACCTTGCTGTGGTACTGCGGAGAGCGCGGGGTCGGGGTGAGTGGGGCCGGGCTGGGACTCAGGGACCCAAACCCAGCAGTGCAGGGCATGGCCCTGGGGGCAGGGGCACCACTCACTGCCTGCTTGCACCACGAGCAGCTGATGGCCACAATCTCCTTGCTGTGGAAGGTGAACTTCTGCTGGAAGCCCTGAGGGTAGACAGGATGAATGGATACCAGGGCCAGGCCTAGAGCAGCACACCCAGCCCCTCTCCTGTCGCCAGCCTCTCTCCACCCAGAGACAGGGCCTGGCTATGTTGCCAGGGCTGGTCTCAAACTCCCCGGCTTAAGCAATCTGTCTCAGCCTCCCAATTAACTGGAACAGGCACATGCCACCAGGCCCAGCTTTGAACACATTTTTTAAAATTAAAAAAATAGATAAAATAAGCCTGAAGAACAGGGCTGGGTAGCCAGGGGCCTTGACTCCCTGAAGTCGCCCGTACAGCACCACGTGCACACCCGTCTGCCGCAATGCAGGCTAACCCCTGCCTCACTCTTATTTTCCCTCCTTCCTGCCCCCAGGCCTGACCAGGCCCCGATGTGCTCTTAAAGAAATTGATGCTGCTTCTGAGTACCTCTCCCATTCCCTGTTTGTCCCGCAGGCTGTTATGAAAGGCCTGCAGTGGGCCAGGCGGACAATCAGTGCAGAAGCAAGCCTTCCATCTCTGAGAGCCTGCACTTACTGAGGGAGGCAGGCAAGCAGCAAACAAGTATGCGAACCAAACCACTGTGGGCTGTGCTAGGTGACTGCCTGGAGAGGCTGGCTTCAAGCCACACTGTCCTCAGGAGGGTGGGAAACTGCTGCCCAGCTTGGTGCTTGGCACACAGGTATCCTCGGAGTCACCGAATGAGTAAATCGACGTGATTCTCCAGAGGGCCACTCGCAACTTCAAAGCAGGCCGGGCATGTGGCATTGGAAGACACCTTCCTCCCTGCTCCCTGCTCGCCTGCTCAGCGCAGAGATCAAGGGCAGGGGGACACACAGCCTGGCCTCAGGCCACAGGTACAGGTGCCGATGTCCTCAGGCAGGGCCTCTCACCTTCCCACAGTGCCGACACTTGCCATCCTGGCGTCGTCTGTGTACCCAGTGGTGCCGTACAAAGGTTGGCTGGGGGAGAAGGGGAGAAATTTCACTGGGGTGAGGGGTGGGCGGGGACATAGCCCTGAGGACAGCCCACACCACTCAGTACATCAATGGGTAGGGGCTTCAGGAAGCTAGAAGCTCTCTGCAGTCCTGCACATGAGTAGAGGAGGGGCTGAAGACTCTCTCCATGGCCCTGGGGAGGCTCAGACTCAGAGGAGGGACAGAGAAGGCTGGGAGACACCATGAAGCACAAGTTGTCCCACCCCCTCTGCAGGCAGCGCCAGCCAGGCATCTGCAGGGAAGACCCCAGAACCTCAGCCAGGAGTAGCATAGAGGGAGCTGAGCCCCCTGGTGGCACTCCAGAGGCACTGCGCAGAGGCCCAGACAGGAATCTTAAAGTGGCCTGACCACCCTAGGCACGTACCTCACGGACGTTCCTGGAGCCTGATTCACGGAAGGATGGCTTACAGCGGAAATTGATCTGAAACATTGCAGTGACCACCAAAATGTCAGAACCTCCCTTCGGGGTCAGGTATGTGGCCACCCTCCAGAAGGACACCCAGGGTCAGCCTCACAAGGTAAGGAGACCCCCAAATCATCCTAAGAGTCTTTGGAACACAAGATACCTCCTCTGAGAAGCCCTCCTGCCTCTCTGCCTCCTCCCAACTAGCCAGAGGGACCTTCCCTTCTGCCACCCAGTATCCAGGATGGGGGGAGGTTGGGAGCTTCAGGTCCATCTCCCCCACCAACATGGGACCGTGGTTTGCTCATAGTTCTCCTTTTTTTTTGGAGACAGAGTCTTGTTCTGTCACCCATGCTAGAGTGCAGTGGTGTGATCTCAGCTCACTGCAACCTCCACCTCCCAAGTTGAGGTGATTCTCCTGTCTCAGCCTCCCCAGTAGCTGGGATTACAGGTGCATGCTACCACACCCACCTAATTTTTGTAATTTTTAGTAGAGAAGGGGTTTTACCATGATGGCCAGGCCAGAATGGTCTCAAACTCCTGACCTCAGGGTGATCCGCCCACCTGGCCTCTCAAAGTGCTGGGATTACAGGCATGAGCCACCGTGCCCGGCCTCATCTTTTTCCTCCTCACCCTCTGGCACTCCCAACCTGGCACATGCAGCCAGCCTGGTCCTCACACGCAGATTTGTGCTGCCTGGTCCCTGGAGACCTTTAGCTAATTTGTTGAACCCTAGCTGGATTTCCACCTGAGATGAGTGTGCAATGCTTCGGGCTGCGTTTCTACTTCCCTTCTAAGTGACCCTACTTCAGTCTTATTACAGGTATAAGGACACCTCAATTTACGATTCAGGGGCTGGGAAAAGCAGCCCGTGTGAGCCTTGCTCGAGCCACGCCTGGTCTTACAGTCTCTCCTGTATGCTGGTCTGGGTTGCTGCAGGCTGGGGAGCCCTGCCCTTCCACACAAACTCTCCTACCCCTGGCCTTGACCTGCCTGCCCAGTGCTGCCCCCACCTCCCTCTAGAAGCACAGTATTCAGACGTGCCCCCAGCTGCAGATGCATAGTGGACAATGGCCCTTGGGAAAAGGTCTCCACAGAGGCAGGGTGTAGGGTATCCCCCTCCGCCGCCAGCCACAGCGGAGTTATGAAGCTTCAGCAAACCACTGGCCTCTTCTAAGGTCTAGTTTGGACATATTGAAATGGTACAAGGGCCATGCATGATTTGACAATTCATCTCATCGAGTGATATTCAATGAACCCACTCTGTGCTACGTTTCTTCTAGGCAGTGGGGATGCAGCAGCTAGTAAGTGAGGAGCCAGGATTCGATTGCAGGCATTTGGCTCCAGGGTCCTTGACTCTTCACCCCTGAGTGCTGGGTTGCTCCTGGCAGGCCACATTTGTATAACGTGTGGGTGTGTGGGCACACAGCAAGGGCCTCAGCACCCAATGGGCAGGGGCAGGCAAAAGCTGAGCTACCCACCCACCTTCTCCAGCTGCTCGATGCAGGGTGTGTGCACCACAATCTTGCAGGCTGCGCACTTTCTCCGAGACACTGACTTCTGCTGCAGGACAAGAGGAGAGGGCCCCTGAGGCACCAGTAAGTCTATCCTGGAGGCTGCCTGCCCCAGCACAGCTGCCCTCTGTGTGCACTGGGAAGCCCAGTCCTGGCCTCTGGAAAAAGCCCCTGCACCTCTCACCATCCTGGGGTGATCCACTGCAGGGGTGGTAGGGAGAGGGCTCCATCCCACCTTCCCAGAAGGGCTGCGGGTGCTAGCTCTGCCAGCAGGGGGCAGCGTGTCCCAGCGAGCACTCACCAGCATCCTGGCTACACAGTACTGCTCTCCCACGTAGCAGAAATCCCCTGACACGTTGGTCTCGAACCAGATGTGCTCCCCATACGTTGCTGACTCCTAGCCACCGGATAGGCTTGCTCAGTGCATGCTGGCCGCCCAGCCCTCCCTCCCATCAGCCCCTGCCCACCCACCACCTTCTCCCAAGACAAACCCGCTCCAGAGCCTGGATCAACCCTGCTCTGTCCCATCTGCCCGACTGTCCACCCTTCCAGGCTTCGCTCTCCCAGCTGCCTGCTGTGCCTCTGCCCTCCAACTGCGCCATGGCCCAGAGTCCAGTGGGGCTGGGACCCATGGTTATGTAGGCACTCACGCTCCAGTCCACTGTGCTCCGGATCTGCCTTTCTGACTCGCTGCACGGGGCCCCAGGGGTGGGCGGAGGGGGAGCCAGGTGCTGGAGGCCAGACTTGGTGATGGCTTTCCTACAGGGGAGAAGACAGCTGAGGAGGGGGCTGAGCACTTGCTGACCCAATTTCCTCCCACTCCTGGGGCCTCTGTCCTCTCCATGACCTTGGTGACAGGGAGGGTGGAGGACCTCCCAGAAGACCCAGACACTGAGAAACTCCCTGCAGGAGACACGGCCTTTTGGGGTGCGCTGGCTTCGTGGCACTGCCCAGAGTGTTCCCAAGTGGGGAGGAACCCTTGGCCAGGCAGAGCTTCAAGGCCCTTGCCCAGGCCAGACCCGCAGGAGGTCACACCACTCGCCATGCTAGCCGCCGCTATACCTACGCGAGCAGGGCGCTCCAGGCCTGGGGTGCGGCCGCCTTGCGCCGTAGGGCTACCTGGCGCCTGCGGGAGAGTGGGCGCACACGGGTGGGCAGCATGGTGCCGGCGGTGGTGCCTGAGGCTCTTCGGCCCCCAGGGGCAGGGTGCTGGCCTGAGGGCCGCCGCTGGCTGAGGCGCCGATAGTAGCCGTGCAGGCCCCAGAGTGCATGGTCATATACGGCATCCGCGGGGAGCAGGTGGGAGGAGGCTCGGCGCAGGCATCGGGGCAGGGGCAACAGTGGCCTGGTGCCCCGGAATAGGGGTGGCCCTGGTGTCTTGGTGCCTGGCTGGATGGCGCTTGATGCCCCAGCTGCCACATCCTCCTGGACACCCTTCTCCTCCTCTTCATTCATGCCCACAAGCCCAGCCAACAGCAGGGGTGCGCCCAGAAGCTGGGCCCCCACAGTGGTAGGCTGTGGAGTGGGCACCTCATCCACGATGAGGCGGGGGTTGCAGGAAGGGGGCACGGTGCTGGAGCGCCGGCGGCTGGAAACCCGGGCCCTCACCCCACAGCTCAGGAGGCACCCCTGGAGCTGGGCGCTGGAGCGGCGCCGCTGTGCCAGTGAGGAGGAGGCCTGCCCAGCGGGGGAGCGACGCCGAACCTTGCCCGTGGGCAGCCCCACGCCGCTGGGCCGCCGATGCCCCTCTCCGGGGCCTGGCACCTTCCACTGGAAATGTCTCCTAAAGAAGGTCTCCATGGCAGGCAGATGGCTGTTGGGCACAGAGACCAGGGGCATCAGGAGCTGGACCAGGCCATGGTCTGTCCTGTGTCCAGGAGCCCAGTCAAAGCCTCTGCTCCATGAGGAGGGACGCAACCCCTGAGGGAGGAAGGGGTCACTGCAGCCTCTGACCTTCAGGTGTGGGGTGCTCGAGGGTCCCAGGGGTCCTCAGAGGAGCCCACGTTTATAGCTGTTGGGGTGCTGATGCTCTCCCCCACTGTACCCTGGGGAGCCCTGGAGTCTTAGGTGCTTCAGGCTACCCCTTCTTCACCTGTCCAGGCACCATGAACCACAGAGCCCCAGGCCTAAAGGCCTCCACCTGCCCCACCGGAAGCTGATGGAAAAGAAAAAAAGAAAAGTGGGAGTTGGTCTGCCTGGATGGAAGGCGGGGCCCCGGGCAGGACTGCCCACTCGCCGGGCCTTTGTTTTGCCACCAGTATGGGGCAGGTTAGGTGTCCCCTCCTGGGACATGGCGCAAACCAAGCTATGATAACAAAACGAGGCTCTGCAAAGGAACTCAGTCCTGACAGGACCCCCAGAGTCACCTTGGGGTCAGGCTGAGGGTGACTCCTGGAAGTAGAGAGGGTCTAATGTGTGGCTCAGGGAAGACGGTCTCAGGGAACTGGAGAGCCGCTGTCTGGCTCACCTAGGAGAGGGACTGCTCAGACTTTTTCACCCATGGGGCCGAAACAATAGGCTTGGGTCAAAAGCAAAGCCTTCTGGATCTGGGTGTGTGTGTGTGCCTGTATCTCTGGTGCTTAACTTCTCTGTCTTACCTTTCTGAAGGGGCAAAGTATGGATACCCCAGGGCAAAGTGCTGGGTGATGCCAGGAAACCCTTCTGGCTCTGCTGCTGAGGGAGCCTGGGACTGCACATTCTTCTGCAGCCCTGATGCTAGAAGCCTCAATACTCTCAATTCCAAACGCTGCCCAGCCGAGAGCTCCCTCCTGCAGGGAGGCAGGAGCCATGGGCCTCATCCTAGCTCTCACCTGGACCGGACCTCCCTGGACCCATCTTGAACTCATGCTCTGCTCCCTCTGCCAGCTCACTTCCACCCTCCCTTCCCTTCTTCACAGCCGGCATTTGGCTCCTATGCCCTCACCTCTCCTAAAAGTGGGGGAAGGGCAGCCCACCTGGCATGGTTCAGGGTGGCAATGCCTCCAGGTACCAGGGGCCACCTGTGCCCCACAGCAGGTGTTCTCTTGGGCAGAGACTGGTGGGGAATGCATCCTAGCCCCTGACAGCCATGGAGGTTAAGGTCACAGCCCTGGGACAGTGCTGCCCAGGGCTGGCCCGCTGAAGGCTGGCATTTAGTTAGGCATGGTGGGTGATGCCCTGGACACACGGTGGGCAGGAGGGAGGATGAAGGCAGAGACGATGGGCTGGAGGAATCAGGCCCAGGCCGCACATCTAGCACCTTCTCCCATCCACCACACTCTTGATTTGCTACTGTCCCGTGGGTCTTGCGCAACCTCAGGCAGGTGGAGGGTGTTGAGGGAGAGATGGACAGGGCGGAGGTGCCTGGGGAAGCAGAGTTCTGCATGGCTCAACTCTTGGTCTCTGCCTATTGGAGTCCCCAACTGCCTCAGATGACAGGGAGGTCAGGGCAGTGCTCTTAGACCCCAAATAGTGCTCCACGCAAAGCAGATGACCTGGGCCAGAGGGAGCTGCAGAGGCAGGACAACAGGCATGGGCGGAGAGCGCTGGGCCTCCCCTAAATCACTATCGTCACGGCTGACATTAACTGAGCCCCTATGGGTCAGGTACTGTGCTAAGCCCCTGGCAAACACTTAGATCATTTCAGAAACTATAACCCCAAGAAACAGGTACTGTGTCACACTGCGCTCCTGATGAGGAAAGTGATGCGGAGGTGACCTGCCCTAAGTCCATGGCAAGCCAGCGTGGAGCCAGTGCTGGAGCCCAAGCCTACCTAACGGCAAAGCCTGCGCCCCAGAAATGGGGTGGGCTGCAGGGTCCTTCCTCCTGGACCATGAGGCTGGGATGGGGTAGGGAAGGGAAACAGGCAGGGAATTATGATGAACACCTGCTATGTGACAGGCCCTGTGCTAAGTACTTTATCATCTCATGTGATCCTCACCACAGCCCAGTGAAGTAGGCAGGACCCGAAGCTCCATTCTAGAGATGGGGAAACTGAGGTTTCAAGAGGGACAATAACATGCCACGGTTCCACAGCCAGTCAGCGGCAGAGTAGGGACCTGAAGCTGGGTCTTCCCAACCTGGGGCCTGCTCTGTGTCAGGGAAAAGGAGCCTGAAGGTCCGGCTGCCCCTGCTGTCAGGGCACTAGCCTGCTAGTCCTCCCCAGGGTGTCAGCTTTCCCCGCCCGCCTGGTCAGGCCGCCCTGTGACAGCTGCCCAGCCTGGAGGAGATTAGTCACCCGGACACACCGCCTGATGCTAGTGTCACCCAGAAAACAAAAGGCCACAGTCAGTGGGGGGAGGTGCTGCTGCACCCGTGGGCAGCAGTGAGGGCTGGGCCCGGCTTGTGGCCCCAGACCTGCCCTGGCAACAGGGGCCAGGACCCCCTCGAGAGACAAGGGTAACAGCCAGGTGCTCCTGCGGTGCCTGGCCCCACATACCGCCAGGCAGCCCCGGTCCAGGAGTGTCCTCAGCGACTGATGGGGCCGCCCCTCCCAGCAGAGTGGGCTGGCAGTGCTGTGTGACTGTGTGCAGGTTGCCCCGCACAGGCCTCAGTTTCCTCGTTTATCTGGGGAGGCTGTCAGACTGGCTGAGTTGACATTTTATAACAGGCTCTCCTGCCGGGCACCCACGGCCTCCTGCTCCCGTGCCCCTCCCTGAAGGCCTGTGCTTCCTGTTCCTCTGGTCTCCATAGAAACCTCTGTCCCCTGGTCAGCCAGAGCCTGACTCCTCACTTCCTATCTCTGCTGGGGCTTCTCCTGGGCCTAGGCCTCTCCTGTAGCATAGCTCTGCATGACAGCGGCTTCTCAACTCATATTCTCGGTCACCTCCAACTCACCACAGCATGTGTAAAGGTCACCCAGAGGGCTTCAACACCAAGAGCACAGCAAAATGGCTGTCCCTCAGTCTCCAGATAGGGGGGCCTGTCACACCAACAGGGACAGGATGGGAAAGGACACAGGGGACCCCGTTAACCTCTGGCCAGCTCTGGGGCCCAACAAGGACAGGGCCTGGGAAAGGACAGAGGATGTCACGCGACAAGACCAGCGGTGTCTGGCCACGCACCCTTGCTGAACAGTGGCTATGGGCAGCCAAGCTACAGGGGCTGACATGGGGGTGGGCAGGCCGGAGAGCTTCATCGGCTACTGCTAGAGCAGACAGGCCACCTCCAGCCCAGGCCATCTCATGCCCTATGTTATGTTCAAGGGCTTTGAAATCCTGAATCTGCCACTGCTGCCCTAGGCTGATCCACTAATCTTTCTGAGCCTTGATTTTCTCATCTACAAAATGGGGCTCACACTACCCAGTTCAAAATGTTGGCATAAAGGAGGTCTGGATGTGATGACCGAGGGAGAGCACCTGGCGATACCTGGCAGACAGCAGGGGCCTGGCAGGGCCTGCGCCCACAACAGGCACTAGAGCATGTGACTGCTGCCTCCTGAGGCTTGTCTGCCCACAGGGAGGCTGGGAGCCCGGAAAGGGAAGCAGGAGTGCCCGGGGTGGCCACCAGTCCCGCATGAGGAACACAGCCGGCTGCAGGTGCCATTTGGGTATCCGCTTGTGCCATGAGAAATGCCCTCTGCACTTGGCACCAGGCCTGGCACCCAGAGTTGCTCTCACAGGATACCCCATGGGATTCAGCCAGAGTGCCCACTCTGTGAAGCAGAGTTCTGTGAAGACTGGGCATGGTGCATGCTGACCCCACCTCCGGCAGCCCTAGAGCAAGGACCTGCAGCTGCCTCCCCAGAACCCCTGCAGCTCTGCTCCCACAGACCCTGGGTGGGATGGAAGGAGGTAGGGAAGCTGGAAGGGAGACCAGCCCCTCCCAGGTCAGCCTGGGGGCTGGAGAGGCAGGGTTCTTGTCACCACAGGGATCTTGTCAAAAACAACAAACAAAATGTACCCCAGGGAGCAGGTGGGCCAGGCTGGGTGGTAAGAAGGCCACCAGGCCAGTGTGTATTTACCCGGCAGGGTCTGCCCTGGCTTGCAGGAGCTTGGCAGGACTTTTCCATCAGCTTCAGGAATCTGGCATGGCAGGCCCCTCGCCCAGGGATGGATGGTGGGGCTTGGGTCCACCCGATCCAACCCTCCCCACACCCACCCAGCCAGATATAGAGGGAGGAAGCAGAAGGCAAGGAGGGGCTGGGGGCCCCTTTTGACCTGATCTGGAAGGCAGGGCGCAGGCAGGAGTGGGGTAAGCAGGAAGGAGCTGGGATCCCCGAGGCCAGGCTCTGGCTCCAGCTCTGGGCTGCCGGCCTCTGCTGAGCAAGTCCTAGTTTGGAGAGTCAGCAGCCGTGGCTGCTCCTCTGCCCCCTCCCCCTTGTCACCCTCCTCCCCGCAGCCTGAGACAGCCGTTATGAAAATAACCCGATTGGTAACCGAACGCACTTCCTCTCCCAGTGGTGGTTCCGGGCCTTGCAGCAGGCGGTGGGTGGGCGGGCAGGCACACAGCGCACGAGCAGAGCCTCCCAGCTCCTTTTCCCAGGGTCCCCAGAGCTAGACTGGGTGAAAGCCTGGTGGCCTCCCTTCTACCTGGTGCCTTGTACAGCCCAGCCCATGCCTCAGCTGGGAACGGGGTCTAAGGAGGGAGAAGTGGGAGTGAGAAGTGGGAGCCAGGTCCTTATAAGGAGGGGGTCCCCCAGTAATGCCCCCTATGTGGCCACCTAATGCCCCCTTGCACCTACTGGACAGGTTTTCTGAAGTCTGGGGAAGCTAATCACACCAGCTCCAGACAAAACAATCACAAAAATAAGTATCCGTGGAGTGTCTGACAACTTAGAAAGTGCTTTTTCACCAGCATTACAGACGGGAGGCTGCTATTTCTCCTGTGCTGACTGCACTACCGCCCCACTGAACAGATGGGGCACTCGAGGCTTGTGGAAACCTGTGACTGCCCATGACTCAGAATTGGCTGAGCCGGGACTCTAGCTTCTTGGTCTTCTGGCTTTGCCAAGGTAAAGAATGCCCAGAAGAGACCAGTCTCTGTTATACATATCCTGCCTGGAATGCCACCCCCCAGCTCGCAGTCCTGCCATTGGCCCTAGGGTATGCAGTGACAGCTGTCCAACTGCCTGATCCCAAGATCTCTTTAAACTCCTTTGTTTTTTTTTTTTTGTAAATGAGGGAAGAGGCAAGGCGCTTCTATGCCCTCCCTGGGCACACCATCCTCCAGGAGCTTCCATGCCCTCCCTGGGCACACCATCCTCCAGGAGCTTCCATGCCCTCCCTGGGCACACCATCCTCCAGGAGCTTGCATGTGTTCGGCTACTTGAAAGCTTGCAGACCCCTTTACACTCTCAAAATTGTTGAAGATCCCAAAAGGGTTTTGTTTTGGGGGGGTGACAGCTATTAATATATATCATATCAGATATTAAAACTGAGAAATGTTTAAGAT
The DNA here is from genome assembly GCF_049354715.1 of Callithrix jacchus. Taxonomy (NCBI): domain Eukaryota; kingdom Metazoa; phylum Chordata; class Mammalia; order Primates; family Cebidae; genus Callithrix; species Callithrix jacchus. The sequence continues at coordinate 111,383,205 of NC_133511.1, read as the reverse complement.
ATTTATTAGCTTAAAAGCAATAAGCAATAATCAATAGCCAGGCACAGTGGCTCACTCCTGTAATCCCAGCACTTTGGGAGGCCAAGGCAGGGGGATCACCTGAGGTGGGGAGTTCAAGACCAGCCTGACCAATATGGAGAAACCCCATCTTTACTAAAAATACAAAATTAGCCAGGCGTGGTAGCACATGCCTGCAATCCCAGCTACTCGGGAGGCTGACGCAGGAGAATCGCTTGAACCTGGGAGGCGGAGGTTGAGGTGAGCTGAGATCGTGCCATTGCACTCCAGCTTGGACAACAAGAGGGAAACTCCGTCTCAAAATAAACAAATAAATAAGTAAAAATAAAAATAAACCCATTACATGTTAATATAAACACTTTTATTAAAAAATTTTTCTTAAAAAAAATTAGCAAAAAGAGTGACATCATTTTACATTTTTTGCAAATCTCTTTAACGTCTGGCCTAACAGGAGGCAGCTGGATTCTCCTTCTATCCCTGTATTCGACCTGTTGTGATATGCTGTTTTGGCTGACGTACATGAAGAAAATTCTGCCTCACTGACATGTAGTTAGAAAAGGAAGGAATATCTTTAACAGCCTTTCCAGGTAATCACAGATCTTTGCGACTACAACAAAATATGACAAACGATCGTTTCTCAAAGGTTAGCTGCAACGTGGAATCTAAAACTGTATTAGGCCAGGAGCGGTGGTTCACACCTGTAATCCCAGCACTTTGGGAGGCCAAGGTGAACGGATCACCTGAGGTCAGGAGTTTGAGATCAGCTTGGCCAACATGGCGAAACCCTGTCTCTACTAAAAATACAAAAATGATTAGCCTGGCATGGTGGCAGGTGCCTGTAATCCCAGCTACTCCGGAGGCTGAGGCTGCAGTGAGCCAAGATCACGCCACTGCACTCCAGCCTGGGCCACAGAGCAAGATTCCATCTCTAAATAAATGAATAAATAAAAATAAAACCCTGTCAATGAACTTTTCACTGGACTACCTTGCATTTTGAATTTTGTAACATCAAGCACTGGTCATTGGAAAATCTGGTTTACTGAGTTATGAGGATCTTCCAAATGGTGACACATTTTATTTTATTTATTACTTTTTTGAGACAGTGTCTCACTCTGTCACCCAGGCTGGAGTGCAGTGGCACAATCTCAGCTCACTGCAACCTCCTCCCAGGTTCAAGCGATTCTCCTGCCTCAGCCTCCTGAGTAGCTGGGATTAAAGGCATGTGCTACTGCACCCGGCTAATTTGTGTATTTTTAGTAGAGATGGGGTTTCACCATGTTGGCCAGGCTGGTCTCCAACTCCTGACCTGAAGTTGGCTTCCCAGAGTGCTGGGATTACAGGCATAAGCTTCCGCGAATGGCCCACATTTTATTATACAATACCAAAAATCATACAACTTCACTACTGACCTCATCAGAAAAATTTTAAGTCCCAGGAAGCGGTCAGGCTCTAGGAAGTGAATAAAAGGTTTCCCAAAATTCTCATTTTTGCTCAAAAGCTCAAATTTTATCCTTGGCAACAAATATTTTGTTAATTAATTTATTTAAAAAAAATAAATGTAGAGACGAGGTCTCACTATATTGCCCAAGCTGATCTCGAACTGCTGGGCTCAAGTGACCCTCCTGCCTCGGCCTCCCAAAGTGGTAGGATTACAGGTATGAGCCATGGTGGCCTGTGTCTGGCAACAAACGGTGATACTGTTTTTGAGGGGACAAGGTCATGTCATTCATTTTTGAGAAAACGTCTCACAAATACCTATATCTAACTAGCTTGTCTATCAGGTGTCCAAGTACAAATGCTGTTCTCAAAAACAGCAACTAGCACAGCGTACAACTCCACAGGTGAGAGCTTCTCTTCCTCACAGCTGGGTTTGCAGCAAAGGTGCTTTATGTATACTTCATAATTCTTCATGCAAAGTATCAGAAGGGATAGGGATGCCAGGGTCTAGACTTTCTAAAATTAATGATCTTGACTACATTTAAAGAAATGTGCTCATGGAGTAGGGACTCTGATGCTGGAGCCGCTGTTCTGATTCGTGTTGAGGGGCCAGCAGTTTCACCCACCACAGCTTTTGCACCGTGGGTACAAGTGTCAGGAAGCAGGGGAGCTCTGAAAATATGATGAAAATAGTTTAGACTTCATGAAATTCCTGAAATGGGTCAGGGCACCCCTAGGACCATGCTTTGAGGCCACTGATTCAGAGTGAATCTACCTCCTCCACCCGGCAGATGTGGTTCCTGCACTGTGGCACCAACGGCCTCCTGTGCTGTGACACAAAGCCTTGGTTCTAACCAAGCCAACCTACTCTCCATCCCCCAATCCAACCGTGTCCGGCTCACTGCTGTGCTGCCGCACCTGGCACACCGTCTGCCCAGAATACTGGCCTCCCTCTCCATCTGATAGCAGCTGCCTGCTAACAGCCAATGACACGCCCCTCCCACTGACAGCTCCACATTGCCCATTTGGCTCCCTGCCACAGAGCCCTGGGAGGCCTGCTTCTTTCAGTCCACATGCCTTGCTCCTCCACCAGACCACGAGCTCCTGCGGGGCTGGGGCCTGGTCTAGCACATCTGGGCACACCCAGTATGGTGCCTGGCAGTGAGTCCGGCGTTTACTGCTGATCAGCGCAGGAGGAAAGAACAGGGAATCCCCCTGGAGGAGGGGCTGGCACCTTTAGGGAAGAGAAGGGCTTCTTCTACTTTGGGTAACTGCATCCAAGCGTTGACCACAGACTCCAGCTGGCTCAGACCACTTCTCTTTGTTGGGCACAAGGGGATGTCAACCACCTTGGTTTGGGTGGCCACCTTCCTCTCCTCTCTAGAAGACCCCAAGAGTGACACCTGGAGGCCCCTTTCTGGGCTGGATGCCACCGCCTGCTCCATGTCCTCCATGGATTTCCTCATGAAACCTAGACAGTAGGTTTGATGACATGAAGTCACAAAGAGGATGGTGGGCAAGGGAAGGGGAGGAGGGGCTGTCTCAGAGGCCTGGGGGCTGGGCTAGGACCCTGAGCGGGCCTGAGCTCCTTGGTGAAACACCCCCAGTCTCTTCCTTCACATCCTGAGTCCCTGACTCAGCCCCTGCTAGGCCTCAGAGAGATGTCTGTGCAGTGAATGACTAACTCATTCCTTCAGAGCCTCCCTCCAAGCCATACTCCTGCTACCACCAGATTGCATCCCAAAGCACTCAACCACCCTTTACTGACTCTCCTGTCAGCTGAGCGGAACGCAAGACCTGGGGCTGCCAGTCAACAGGCCTCCCAGCCTCCTCTCTGCTCTCTTTCATATTTTTAATGCTGTACTTGACATTTACATAACTCACTCCACCAGATACTGTTCTAAGTGTTTTACATATATTAAGCTATAAATCCTCCTAAGAATTGTAGGTATTGTCCCTATGACCCACATCCTCATACGACAGATGAGGAAACTGAGACACGAAGTGGTGAAGTCACTTGTTGAGGTCGTGCCGCTGACGTGCGGCACTGCTGGGCTTTGAACTCAGCAGTCCACGGCACATACCCTTAACCCCTCACACTCCACCCTGGGTGCTTCTGGCAAACAAAACAACGCAGGTCTCTTTTCCACATGGCACCAAGTGGCATCCAGTGATCTCCCTACCTGGAATGCCACTCCCCTCTCTGCTCTGTGAATCCGCCCTCATCATTTTCCCTCAAACCCTCTGAAACCCTGGGCCATCAGCATTAATGTCTGCATCCCTGGCCAGACTGTGTGCCCCAAGGCCTCACAGTGCTTCTAATGGCATCCCCAGAGCATAGAAGTGCCCGGTGTGCTTTGAAGAGTGAGTGGAGGGAACAGCGCACGGTCCAGGCTCAGCCTCGTGGATCCCACTGGCAGCACAGGCTTAGGTGAGCCAGCTCCCAAGGCCTTTGGACTGCGCTGGGTGGACAAGTTGCTGGTCTGGGCTGAGCTCTGGTGTCTCCAACACTGAAACTGATCCCTGATGGGAATGCTGATATGTTTCCCTTCCCATCTCCCAAAGGGGCCCCTTTGTTACAAACCCCTCAAGGGCCCGCTCTTCTCTGGTGACTGTTCCCTGTCCTTGCCTTCTCCTGTGTCTGCAGAGGACTCCCGTTCCCCATCTGCTGAAAGAAGCATTTCCCCCTCATCCCCTCATTCAAAATTAACACCCCCTCAACTTCCTGACCATGATGCTCCAACCCCCATCAACCCCCAGGGCCCTTCCCCACTCTCCAGGTTTCCACACTACTCACACAGGGGACAAAGGTCTTTACAGTGGGTTTGGCTTCAAAGGCCCAGAGGATCTGCCTCTGACCAGCTACACAACCTCAAGATAAGCCTTTTAACCTGTCTAAGCCTCAATTTCCTGATCTACTAAATAGCGCTAACACCCACCCTTGTCTCTCTCATGGGATTGCTGCAGGCTTGAAGGAGAAAGTGTTTGTCCTGGGGACCAATTCCCCAATTTACCAAAAGTTGAAAGAAAGAAAATAACCCCAGAGGACTAAAAATCAGGACAACTACTTTGGAGCACAATTTGGCAACATCTTTCTGAGCTGAAAATACACACACCCTGTGACCAAGCACTGGGGGACAGAACACAGAAGGATCCCTTGCCACAGCAAAAACCTGCAAACCATCCCAGGGTCCAGCCGCAGGAGCCTGGGCAAAGAAGCGCTGTTACACACAATGGAATCAGATGTGGAGGTTAAAAGGGATCCATAAGAACTCATATTTAGGATGGTTATATCTCCAAAACAATGCCAAGAGAAAACCCTAAATGCAGAATCTGCCTGGTATACCATTTAAACCAGGCTAAAACCACCCAAAACAGCACTGGATGCTATGAGGCATGCATACCGATGTAGGACAATTTTCAAACCAGGCACGAGAACAACACACACCAAAATCAGAATTGTGGTTTCCTCCGGGGAGGGCGACATGGGGGCCTCCTTCTCTATCAGAGCAAATATGGCATCACTCAAAGATCTAACCAAGCTAAGCAACAGGCGTCACCATATGCTGCACACTTTTCTAACGGCAAGATATTTAATGTGTTTAGAAAGATTTTAAAATAACTTCTTAAAAAGACTCCAGAGGCTGGGCACAGTGGCTCAGGCTTGTAATCTCAACAACTCAGGAGGCCAAGGTGGGAGGATCACTTAAGGCCAGGAGTTTGAGACCAATCTGGGCAACATAGCAAGACCTCATCTCTACAAAAGAGAGATAAAAAATGAGCTCAGTATGGTGGCCTGCACCTATAGTCTCAGGAGGCTGAGGTAAAAAATTGCTTGAGCCTACGGGTTCGAGATTACACTGAGCTATGATTGTGCCACTGCACTCCAGCCTGGGTGACAGAGGGAGGTCTGGGGTCCTACAAAAGACCCCTTGAGGGAGACCAGCCCCCTAGAGCTCCCTGGGTCTACCAGGGATGGTTTTGGCAGCCTGTCCCTCCTGCTGCCTCCCAAGAGTCAGGCCACCTCTTCAGGGCCCTCAGGGTGGACAAAGGTCTCCCCTGAGGGGATGCCTTCCAGAGGTGGGTGGGTGGGTGGCGGCAGGTTGTGTCAGTGGGGTGTGTGTGTGGGCTGGGGAGCAAGAACCAGCCTGCCCCCTTTCACAACCACCCCCGCCTCTCTCTCTAAAATGTCAGCAAGCTGGGGAAGGGGGTGGAGAGACGGGCAAGCTGTTAACCCGAAAGATGCTGGGATGTGGGCGGCGCAGGCCCAGGCTCCCAGACAGCTATTCTGGCATGTGCTGAGATGGGGCTCATCCCTGGCAGAGGAGAGGCCTCTACGTGGGAGCTCTGAACTGGTGCTCTTCCAGGAGCAAGGGGATGAGGTCTCAGTGTGGAGGGGGAGGGTGCTTGGGCCCTCCCTCTCCCCTCTCAGATCTCTCACCATGAGGCAATGGTGAAGTGACCCCCCTCCCCCAGGCAGACTCCTGGTGGTATGGGGGCTCCTCTGAGCATGTCCATTGGGCTTTAGGCTCCCTGCACCCTTGAAGCAAGGCAAAAGGTCAGGCTTGACCTCTACTCCAGAGCCAGCCAGGAAGCCACGTGATGACAGGCTCACAGGCCCAGTCTCCTTACCAAAGGCCTCTCCCAGTCCAGCCTGCTCCCCTGACTTAAGGAATCTTGGTGGCCATTCTCCCTTGGGGTCCAGGTCAGATTACCTCATGGATCTTACACCATGTGCACAGGAAGCAAAGACCTTTCACTAAACCCCATGGAGCACTCAAACCTCTTCTTAGTCCTCCCAGTTTAGGGATGGAAAATAAGAGAAGAAAAGAGTACTCCTAAGTAGAGAAGCCCAGAATGATGAGATCTTTGGGCTGGGCTCCAGTGTGAGCTGGGGGATCCTGGCCCAGCCCTGGACCTTTCTGAGCCTTGGTTTTCTTATCTGCAAAATGGGCATCAAACCAACTACAAAGTTGTTGTGAAGATCACATGAAACTGACGAATTTACAAGCTTCTGGCAGCTGTTAATCACCAAAGACAGAGGGGCTAGAATGCCACTCTTGTCTCTGCAGCCTCTCTCTCCCCTTCCCAGCCACAGAGCCCTTCATCTCACTGGAACCTGCTCTCCCAACCTAGCCACATCTCTGGTGTTCATCGAGGAAGGGGGTGAAGAGGAAAGATGGCAGGATGATAGCTCTTCAACGGCATTTGGCTACTGCTCTGGCCCATCCTCCACATCTGTGACCCGAGTGCCAACCAAGTCCTGTGCTGAGTCCCACAGTGCAGGCCGGATGTGTGCTGACCCCGACATGGAACAGAGGAGAGCCACAGAGAGCAAGGAATGATGGCCTGGCACCGCCCAGGGGTGGCCCAGGAACTCGGGGAGCGGGTCCCATTTTCTGCACACACTGCTCCCACTGCTGACTTAAGAGGGCTGCTCAAGGAGGAGGCAGAGGGGGCAGGGAGGAGAGGGGGGCAGGCTCCTCCCGGGTCCTGTGATGAGGCATGAATGAACATGGCCCTGGAAGTCCAGCGCAGGAGTCCCAGACGAACCCCAGCTAGCTGCAAGACCCTGGCTGAGTCAAGGCCACTTGGCTGGGGCTGGGCCTCAGGGAATAGGAGAGGTGGGGCTAGGTGGCTGGACGCACCCTCCCAGCCAGCCCTGGGCCCCGCTGATTGGCTCCCCGGCAGCTGGAGCGGCAGGTAACTCCCAGCAAGTGCCTGTGGGTCCCCGCCGGCCTGCGGACTGGCGGAAGGAGAAGCTCCTCGCCCACCGGACTCCCACAACGGCAGCTGTCGCCCCCTGGTGTCGCTCCAGCGACACTGCCGGACAGCCTCCAGAGTCTGCTTCTTCACCTTCCAACTCTCCTTAGTGTGGGTGGAAGGGCTCTGGACCCCTGCTTCTCTAAGGGGCCCGCGCGGCCCGAGACTCAGGGCTAACTTATGCCCCTACTTTCTCCTTTGCCTGGGGGGCCACTGGCAAATTCTGGAGAGGCCTATGGGGAGCCGAAGAGGGCAGGCCTGTTTCTCTCACTCTCCCCAGTCCAGTTGCCTGGAGCCTCAGCTTTCTCTCACCAGGGATCACTTAGTCCTTCCTCTGTCCTTGCCTAAGGGAACACCAAGTCTCCTGCTCCTGTGCCAACCGAGAATCCTGGGCAGCTCCACATCCCAGGATCTGACCTTTTTGGAGTATGGCATGGAGACAAAATGACAAGAATTGCCATTTCCTCCCCTGACAGTGTTTGGCACAGAGGGAGACTGTGAGAATGCTACCCTGGGTCCCCAGCGGGGCCAGCTCTATACTCTGGCACCTGACATTGTGTGGGGAGCAAACACGGTGAGATGAACACAGCTCGGCCACTGAGGCCCATTTTTCTTTCCCAAACTGGCTGGAACCCAAGGATTCGGGGTTGTTCCTGCCTCCCACAGCCACCTGGGCTGCTTCCAGCATTAACCCCGGGTGAGACAAACCACTCAAAGAGGCTTCCTTTCGCTCCCAGACACCCCGGCGCCATAGAAAGGGTTCTCGCCCCTGCGCAAGAGGCGTCCCTCAACACGTCCCTCCCCATTCATTGCAAAACCAACTCAAACAGGGGCTGCTTCTGCCCAGGCTGCCCGCTGGGCACTCTGCAGCACTGACTTCAGGGCCCTGCTAGCTGGAGCCTCGTGGTGGCGCCTCTAAAGGGGACCCATTGTCTCACACTGTTCTGCAGGTGTGCCTCCTGCCCTCGGGAAGCTTGTGACTTTCAGCCCCATGAAGGGCAGGGGATGGCAGCACAGACGCTCAGTTCCCAGGGGCTCTGAGGGCCAAGGCTCCTTATGTCTACATGTGTGAGGTGCCAGGTAATTTCTGATGCCCCTGGGGTGTAAAACCAGCTAATCCACAAGCCCTGTGACCTGCCAGGATCGGGCTGTTGGGACCAGGCCAGAGGATAAGCGAGTCCTCCCTCCTGGTAGGTCCTGGAGGAGGAGACAGAGTCCACTTCTCTCTCACTCCTGGCTGCCCAATCCTTAGGTCAACAGAAGCTGAAATGGAAAGGTCCTGCCTGTCCTCTGTGCAGGGTAGAGGAAAACCAACTACCCTGGGATCAGAGCAGGGCCTGTACCTCCTCCTCCTCCACAGGGAGGAGACTGATGGTTCTGGCAAGGAGAAGCAAGGTGGGATGGAGTTGGGGTGGGAGGAATTCACAAGCTGGGGAGGATCATGGCTCACTGAGCTATAAAAAAAAAAAAGGGAGATGGCAAGCTGCCCCCCTGATTCTGAGAGGATGACGCCAGTCGTGTGGGGCAGACGAACTTTAAGGAAAAGCCTCTTTCGGCCCCATAGGGGCTGCCATTCAGAGACTGTCCTACCCAGAGAGGCCAGGATGGCAAATATGTGGCCCAAGTGCCACCAAGACTCCCTGCCAAGCCCACAGCAGACACTGCTAATTGTTCATGGAACTCTCCCCAGGAACCAGGATCTGCATGCAGAATTCTCCACCCAGCTTCAGCAGCCACTGCCGACCTACTTGTTATCCTTGATTCTCTTTCTAGCCTCAGCCTGTTCATCCATCAGGCCCCTCAGCCCCAAGGCTGGTGTGTGTGGGGTGGGGAGGGGGAGAGGGCGGGGTGGGAGAAATGCAGAAGGTGGAAGTCCGTCCATCTGTCTGTCTGGGGAGAAGCAAGAGCTGGGTTAAGAGCCAGCATGGTGCCTGGGATAAGATGAAGGGCTGGTTTCAGCTGGGACATCGAGGACTTTTACCTGAGGCTGCAACAAACAAAGAAGGTGGCGGGACCAGCTAAGCAGCATTGAAGGGGGCGGAGCCCAGAGCAGGTGTAGATTCCATGTTTCCACACATCTGCCCCCAACCCCCACCCCTTGGCCCCATCAAGTCAAGAGGAAGGAGGCCACCCCCAATGAGCAGTTTTCCAAGCTCCCAGGCCTGGCAGGAGGAAGCATTTTTCCCTTGCTGCTCTCTGCCTGATTCCTCTGGGCTCTCTGGTATTCATTTCTAAAGGCCCTACTATCTAACCAGCACAGGGCTCCCAAACAAGTGGCCCATGCTTTCAGGGGTGCTGCTGAATTTTCTTTCCTCTCATCAGGCATCCAGTAAGAGCACTTACGCTCCCTAGGGTGACGAACTTCTGTGCTTCTCATACTTAGTGGCACATCAGAATCACCTGGGAAGCTTTAAACAATGCCTCGGCCCCACCTCCAGACCTGACCAGTCAGACACACTGAGGCTAAGATCTAGGAATCTGTATTTCTTAAGGCTCTCTTGGCCACTGCGATGTTCCGTTTGGGATCCTGAATAGAGAAAGGGATGTGGATTTTGGAATTATACCAACTTGACTTCAAACCTGATCTCTACCTCTTCCTTGCTATGTGACTCTGGGCAAATTCCTTCTGACCGTGTTCCTTTCACCTACAAAAATGGAGAAACACGCCAGGTGCGGTGGCTCACACCTGTAATCCCAGCACTTTGGGAGTCCGAGGTGGGAGGACTGCTTGAGGCCAGGAATTCAAGACCAGCTTGGGCAATGCAGTGAGATCCCACCTCTACAAAAATTGTTTTATACAAAAGGAAGAATACCACCTTATACTTGAATATAAAATAAGGATACTACCCTGCTCATTTTAGAGAATTACATAAAGGTATCTGTGGGTTCTCTTGCTTCTTGTTCTTCCTCCCAAATGTGCTCATCGCTATGCACACAAACCCGTGCCCTTCAGAAGGGGCACAGCCACAGGTCAGAAGAACCCAACACTTGATGCCCTGAGGGCAGCGACAGGAAGCCTCTGATGGTGCCCCTCCCTCCCCCCAGCGGAGCCTGTGAACACTGGAGGCTACATCCTGCAGAGCAGGGTGTAAACTGCTCCATCTTGCAGGCCTGTGGGTGACAAAACAGAGCTACTGGAAGTTTCACTCCCTGCCCTGTATTATATGACATTGAAGCATGGTAACACAGGAGCCCACGGAGCTCCATCTGTCATTGTAAGAATCTAGATCTGTGCGTTTGCTGAGAGACGAGAGTACAGGTGCAAACAGTGGGCCCTGGCCAGGGGAAGGCAGGCGGAGGGCACAGGTCAGTATCACAGGTACGCCAGACCGTACCACAGGAAAAAACCGCCCATGTTATTGGTGGGTAAAGTCTACCCAGGGAAGGGGCAGGGCAAAGCTGGGGGCGGGGGGGGGGAGGTGGTGAATGCCACCAAGTCTGGGCAGCTGCAGAAAGTGACAGGGAGGCCTTGGGCAGACTCCAAGTGTTCAGAGTTCAGTCTGAGATGGCTCTGGGGTCCTTGGCTGATTGGCTGCAAGCTCCTTGGCCACCAGGGAAGGGCAGGAATCAGTTGGGAAGGAACTCAGGGAGCCAGGTCAGGTACTCCTGGGGCCTCACGTCCCTTACCTTACACCAGGGCTGCGAGGGCGGGCGGCGGCTCACGGCCAAGACCAGCACACTTGCCGTGAACTGCATGCACTCAGTCTTTCCATACCCTCCCCCCAGTTCTTCGCTGGAGTCCTGGTCAAAGCTCTGTCACAGGCAAAAGATGGTGACATTTGGAGTGCTGGGGGAGGGGGCAAGATGAAGCCTGAACAGTCTGCACAGACTCCAGACTCCAGCCCACCCCATCTCTTTCCCAGCATGGGCTGCAAGAGTCATAGAGGGAAACATGCTGCTTGCTTAGCAGAGGGAGGGCTGGGGTCTCCCTGCTGCTTAAGAGCAAGGTAAGGCAGATGATCAGGCACCCTCAACTCCAAGGCGAGGCTTCACATGTTCAACAATTAAAGCAGAGACCAGAGCTTGGGGACATGCCATGTGTCATGACGGTATCAACGGGGCTGCGTTCTACAGATGCCACGCAGTGGTGGTAGGCAACCGGGTCCCACAAAAGTCCAAAGGGCGGTATCAGTGGTGCCAGGAGGCTCAGAGAGGCCCTGTTTTATCAGTGTCAAGAAGGCGCGGGTGACCAGTTTGGGGGCCCTACCTGCTGGTGCCGGGGGCTGGGGTGATTCCATCTCCCTTCTGGAGGGTCGGGAGCCGACCCTGTCACGGTGCTACACGAGGCGCATTAGATTGCCTGTGCCAGGGAATGACCCCCATCCGGTGACAGTGCCAAGGCGATCGATCCCGCCCGTGTCCCGGCCCTGGAGGATGACCCCCAGTAGGTGCCCACACCAAGACGGCTCGTGCCGGCGATGCCAGCATCTTCCTGACTCGGTGTCAGTGCCGAAGTGGCCAGGACAGCCGGCGGCGGAAGACTGTCCTCCGGTGCGGGCGCGGTAGCCTGCCGGTGCCTCGGTGCCCGCCCCGCCGCCGCCCCGCTCACCTGTGCCCGAAGAGCCGAAGCCCGGGGAAGCGCCGCTTGTTGAGTCGCCGCGGCGCCTTGTCTGGCTCAGGACCAGCGTCGCGCTCGGAGCCACTGGACGAGGCGGAAGCCGACTCGGAGTCGCTGCTCCGGGCCTCGGGGCTGCCGTCCCGCGGCTCCATCCGGCCCTAGCCCCGGCCGGCGGCGGGCCCACGGGAGACGCCCATGCCGGGCCGGCGGCCGGGGCTCAGCACGCCCGCTTCGCGCCGCCCGCCACCACCATGGCGCGCGCTCGCTCCGCCCGCCCCGCGCCGCGCGCCCCCGCGCCCCACGCCCAGGTGCCCGGGAAGCGGCTGCCGCCGCCGCTCCAGGAAGTGCCGCCAGCCGCGGCCGCAGGACCCCGCATAGCTGGCCGGGCCGCTGCCTGCCAGTCACCGAGCACGCCCCCTCGGCCGCGCAGCGGCACCGGGACCGCAGCGCCCTCTGCCGAACACCCGCTGCGCCGCAGTCAGCCGGGGCGGCCCGAGGGGCGGGACGGATAATGGGCGGGGAAGCAGAAAAGCCCCGCCCCCAGCCCGGCCCGGCCCGGCCCGCCTGGATGCAACAGAATCTCCCCGCCTGGCACACTCGCGCTGCGCGCACCCAGACGCACAGTCTTTCCCCCCCATCCCTCCGCCACCAAACAACTGCAGGCTCACAAGTGTATACTCGCGAGGGCTGCTGTCACCACCTCCCCTCCGCTCTCACACACCCTGTGCCTACTCATAGCCGCTCACAATCTCCACCCATACCCCCTTGGCTCTCCCAAATCGCACCCAGGGGAACAAAGGTCACACAGTGCTCCCCAGGCACGCAGAACAAACACACCCCTTACGCAATTATGCCCACTCATTCCTCAAACGAACACTTCCCACCCCAGCCTCTCACACTCAGTGACCAAAGTAACTTAATAACTCGCACGCACACCAACAAAGAACTCACACGTTTCTCCTAGAAAGTCATCCTTCCATAGCTATCCACAGTGGTTCCCAACCTTCTCACCCAAGCCCAACACATCGCATTTTTCTGACATCATAGTCAACAGAACCCATAGATCTCATACGCTACAGGAATCACCTGCGCAGCCCTTCCACACTCACGAGTATTCGCATAGAAGGACAACAGGTACCACACTCCCATTCATAAGCACACATGCCCACACAGAACCCACACATCTTTCTCTACATGCAAATTACCCCCAGGACAATGGTTACCGGTTGCCACATCCCTCACATGTTTGTATGTGTGTCATACACACATACTCGTATCCAGAAATGCATCTCACGTGCACACACAAAGACACTCCCGAATGCAGCTGAGGTCATCCCCCTCCAGAAGTGAGAGCAATTGGAACCCAAGCATTCACCTGTGGGGGCACAGCCATTACACACACCTGGGCAGCCTCTGATGGCCCCCGTTGGGCTGACAAAGGGAGGCCAGGAGTTGGGGAGTATGGTCTTCCACCTCCCCAAACCCTACCACCCTGCTGCTCACACCAGCTGCCCACTACTTCTGTGTGCATGCCTCTCTGCCAAGCCACATCCTGTGTCACCTTCACTTTCATCCTCCCCTCTTGGGTTCTGACAGTCTGTTTTCTGACCTTCCTCAGCCACAAGCAGCCAATGCTCGGGGCTGTGACCTGAGGGTAAGCCTGTGATTTTGAGGAAGAACCGGCACCCAGAGGCCAAGAACCCTCTCCCAGTTTCCTTCAAGTTTCCTGCAGGTTGGGAGAAGGGCTGATCTAGGCGGTGGGGCTCCAGCCCTTCAGCCAGCAACTGGTGACAGGGTGGCCAGGAGGAGGGCAGATCAATCTTCCAAGTAGGCCTCACACTGACCTCTGGGGTGCATGGGTCCTTTTGGGGAAGTTTCTTAGTGGCTTTTATTCCAAGCTCTGAGAGAAGAGATCAGAGGCAACTGAAGACCCACTGAGTCTCCACAAGGCCTCACAGGTGGGTCAGAAATCTCCAGCATCCAGTGCCACACTCCTGGTGGGGGTCCTCTTCCCAGATCCCCGGACTGCTAGCTTGCTCAACTCCTGGCCTCTCTCTCGAGATCGGTCTTCCTACGCAGTCAAGACACCAGAGCTCCCTGCACTCTGCCAATAACTCAGTAACTCCTTTGCCCTGCTCTGCGCCTCTGCAGAGTGCTGGATGACGGGTGGGTGACCCTACTTTTGCCACCCCTGCATCTCAGATAAAAGGCTCATAGAGGGACAGAGGTCCCCATGCCCACTCCTAGGCCACCCCTTATACCTACTGTGTCTGGGTTGCCTTGGCTGGGATCTGTGGCACGTCCCAGGAGCGGTAGCGCCACATCTGCCTCAGTGTCCCCGGCTGCTCCCCTTCTTCCGTCCCCAGCGCCTCCACTGGGCCCAGAGCTGAGGCCTCATTGCAACTTTCCCCGGCACTCTGGCCAGCCCCCTGTGCGCTCATCCTGCCCAGCGACTCTCTTCCTCTTTCGGCACTTCCTGACGGGGGTGGGGTGGGGGGGCCCTGTTAGAGGCCGCTGGCTGCCCAAGCTGAGGACCACAGGCTCGAGGCTCATAGGCGCCTTCCGCTGGCTGGGGCCAGCTGCCGCGAAGAGCTGCATGGGAAGGCAAGGGGCAGGTGGGGACAAGCCCAGCCCAGCAGCCAGGAGGCAGCCATGGGGCTTGCTTGGGCTGGAATCTGCACCTGGGCTCCTGTCTGGTTTTCCTCTCCATTTAACCTCTCCGATTTCACCTCTTGGTCCTGCTGAGGTCTCCCACTTTATGACAACCACTGGGTACAGTGGCTGGGCGTACTCTCTCCCTAGCAATTCTGTGTGCAGCATACCATCTTACACAGCACTGGGCACACAGGATGGTGTAGTGAAATGAACAAGGATGGAGCCTGGAGACACGGGCCTGTGTCCTTTTTCTGCCTCTTATCAGCTCTGTGTGGCCTGGATCCGGTCATAACCATATCTGAGTCCTCTAAATCACCTTTGGGACAAGGTAGGCTATAAACAAACTTATGAATGCGTGTGTCAGGGAACTTTTCTTAGCCTCAGTTTTCTCATCTGTAAAATGGAGTAATAGGCTGGGCACAGTGCTCACATCTCTTGGGAGGCTGAGGCGGGAGAATCATCTGAGGTCAGGAGTTTGAGACCTGCCTGGTCAACATGGTGAAACTCCATCTCTACAAAAAAATACAAAAATTAGCTGGGCATAGTAGCAGCCGCCTGTAATCCCAGCTACTAGGGAGGCTGAGACCAGAGAATCACTTGAACCCAGGAGGTGGAGGTTGCAGTGAGCTGAGATCAGGCCATTGCACTCTAGCTTAGGTGACAACAGTGAAACTCTGTCTAAAAAAAAAAGGAGTAATAATTGAGCTAATGGTGTTATCTGAGGAATAAAGAAGAGGTAGGAGGGTTTACAAATGAATTAATTCACTAAATACTTATGGAATGCCTTCTGTGCATCAGGCGCCGTATCGGAGAGCACAGCTCTAAGCAAGGAAGCAGGGCTCTATCCTCACAGGCCTTAGATTCTAGTGGGGAAGACATTCAGGAAACAATCTACATACGATATAATGTCAGTTAACAAGATGTGCCATAAAGATTGGGAGGCCGAGGTAGGAGGATCACTTGAGATCAGGAGTTTGAGCTTAGCCTGGCCAACATGGTGAAACCCTGTGTCTACCAAAAGTACAAAAATTAGCTGGGCATGGTGGTGGGCACCTTTAATCCTAGCTACTTGGGAGGCTGAGGCAGGAGAAACGTTTGCATTCAGGAGGCGGAGGTTGCAGTGAGCTGAAATCACACCACTGCATTCCAGCCTAGGCGACAAAGTGTGACTCCATCTCAAAAAAAAAAAAAAGTCTGGGCGAGGTGGCTCACGCCTGTAATCCTAGCACTTTGGGAGGCTGAGGCGGGTGGATCACCAGGTCAGGAGTTCGAGACCAGCCTGGCCAAGATGGTGAAACTTCCTCTCTACTAAAAATACAAAAAATGAGCCAGATGTGGTAGCGGGTGCCTGTGATCCCAGCTACTTGGGAGGCTGAGGCAGGAGAATCGCTTGAACACAGGAGGCGGAGGTTGCAGTGAGCTGAGATCGCACCACTGCTCTCCAGCCTGGCGAGAGACCAAGATTCCATCTCTAAAAAAAAAAAAAAAAAAAAACTGCTAGAAAGGAAAATGAAGCCAAAAGCAACGGAGAAGAGTGATGAGAGTGATGGTGGGGAATGCTACTTAGGCAGGGAGATCATGGAGGGCCTCTCTGGGGAGGTGATGTTCAGAGGGTGTGTGACTTACCTGGGAGAACAGCATTCTAGGTGGAAGGAGAGACAGAGCAAAGGCATGGAACAAGGAATGTACCTGTGTCTGGAGAAGAGCAAACAGGCCAGCGTGGCCAGAGAGGGAGCCAGGGGAATGAGTTAGGAGCTGGAAAGATCTCCAGAGGCCAAACTGTGCTGGAGTTTGAGGCCATCGTGAGGATTTGGGAAATAAACGGTAGAGCATATACTCACTCTTTATTCTTCGGACTGGTTCTAGGAAGGAAATTGTACCTTCCTCAAGTATTCTTTAATCACTCTGTCGCCAGGCGCCAGGCTGGAGTGCAGTGGCGCGCTCTCAGCTCACGCAACCTCCCCCTCCCGGGTTCGAGCAATTCTCCTGCCTCAGCCTCCCTAGTAGCTGGGACTACAGGCGTGTATCATCACGCCCAGCTAATTTTTGAATTTTTAGTAGAGACGGGGTTTCACCACGTTGAACTAATTCTTTAGTTGTGTGTTTGTTACCGTAAATTTCTCAAGGAGAGAAACAGCATCAGTTCAATTCAATAAACATTTATGCTACAGAACCCTTCGCATTGCCATCCTGACTCTTACAAACCTCCATCTGGTGCTGTAATCACCTTTGTGTCCTTCAGGACGGGAACATAATATTTTTCAATAAATATTTGTTTAATAAATGCCTGCTGCCGGGTGCAGTGGCTCATGCCTGTAATCCCAACACTTTGGGAGGTCAATGCAGGTGGATCACCTGAGGTCAGGAGTTTAAGACCAGCTTGGTCAACATGGTGAAACCCTGTCTGTACTAAATATACAAAAATTAGCCGGGCATGGTGGTGGGTGCCTGTAGTCTCAGCTACTCCGGGAGGCTGAGGCAGCAGAATCACTTGAACTCGGGACGGGGAGGTTGCGGTGTGCTGAGATCGTGCCATTGCCCTCCAACCTGGGTGACAGAGCGAAACCCGGTCTCGAAATAAAAATAAAAATAAATGCATGCTATGTAATGAATAATTAATACTCAGTAATCATATGATAATGGCTAATATTTCCTGAACATTTCTGTGCCAGAAATCTTACTGAATATGTAATGTAGCTCTTTGAATCCTCTTAATAACTCTAAGAGGTAGACCTTGTTATTTTCCTCCTTTTTTTTCTTTTGAGACTGAGCCTTGCTCTGTCATCACCCAGGCTGCAGTGCAGTGGTGCAATCGAGGCTTATTGCATCCTCTGCTTCCCAGGTTTAAGGGATTCTCGTGCCTTAGCCTCTCTAGTAGCTGGGATTACAGGTGTACGTCACCATGCCTGGCAAATTTTTGTATTTTTAGTAGAGACGGGGTTTTACCATGTTGACCAGGCTGGTCTTGAACTCCTGACCTCATGTGATCTGCCTGGCTTGGCCTCCCGAAGTGTTGGGATTACAGGCGTGAGCCACCGTGCCCGGCTTTATTTTCTTCCTTTTACAGATGGGGAAATCAAAGCACAGAGCTGCTAAGCTTACCTGCCTACGGTCACCCAGCTGGTAAGAGATAGAAGCAAGACTCTAGCCCCAGAATCTATGCCCTTCAATAAAACATCCTATTGTTCCTCTGAGGTAAGGGATATGGCCAAGTAATGCTCCCGAAGCTCAGTCCCCACTTTCCTTCAGTTTTTCTTCCAACCCATTATCTCTGAATGCCTCAAGATGGGTCCTATATGCTGTGGCCTCATCGGAGACTCTGCCCACCAGGCCAAGATCTGTTCTGGAAGGAGCCTGTGCAGGGCCCTGTCTTCCTCTTGCAGGCATTTTGCAAGTAGCTTGAGCAGTTAAACAGAGGAAATGGGGCTGGGCTTGTTTTCCATCTGAGGCGTCTGGCAGCCCTGGAGCAGCAGAGAGCAGGAAATGGGGCTCCTGGAGGGGAAGCAGGCAGGCTGGAGGCTTGGAGAAGCAGGGCAGTCCTGACTGTGGGACTCGGGCTACCTTGATCTTGTACTCCTGAGCGCTGTCAGCGTCATCTCTGCTTTCCAGATGCGGTGGGGAGGACAAGGCTGGAAGGGACAGGTGCATGGGAGTAGGGAGGATGCCCTTGGCAGTTCCTAGGACAACATGTGCCAGCCCTGGGAAGCTGGGGACCCCTCAGAATCCACCCAGGTACACACAGGAAGAAGAATCTGGGTAAGAAAATTATTCTGGGCTTTGTGGAGGCCCCAGAGGATGGTGTTCTACTTTCTGTGGCCTGGATGAGCAAGTGGGAGCTGGGGAAAACAAATGTACCAGGGCACTGAACACTCAACCCACGACCTGGGCATCCTCTGCTCTCAAAACCCGCCCAGCCAGCCTCCTTGGCCTGACCTTCGTGGCTCTTTATGCTCTCTGGTCCTCTTGCTTTTCTGCCTCTTTGTTCAGACTTTCCCTGCAGAGATTTTCTCTCAGCTCACACCAAGCTGGTGCCTGCCTCATAGCAGGTGCTAAATAAACCCCCCACCTCCCCCTCTTCACATTCCCTCCACTTGTGGCCTTGACCCCTGCCATTCCCTTTACCTATGCTGCTCCCCTAACCCGTCTTCCCTGAGTATTTGGCCAATCATATTCTCCATCCTTCAGACCCAGCTCACGCAGCAAGAGTGGGAAGGCAGAAAGAGCCCCAAACACGGAGTTCATTGGTTCACACTGTTGCCCTTGCTGTGTGACTGTGGGCCACTCATTACCCTCTCTGGGTTGGATCAGATGATGTCTAAGATCTCCTTTAGATCTGACACTTTCATTTGAATTTTCTTTCCTGATTTCCAAGTTTTTGCTCATTCATTCCTTCATTCATTTGTAAGACAAACATTTCAGAAATATCTACCAAGCGTCAAATCCTACTCCTGACTGGCTGACATCTCACCCTCCCTGCTCATCCCTCACCTGTAATGCTCATTTTTGTTCCCAATGTTAATGCTGTATCATTTGTTTTTTTGTGCACATTAGTTTTGTTTCCTTACAAGATTCTTGAACCTTGGCCCGGCACAGTGGCTCATGCCTGTAACCCCAGCACTTTGGGAGGCCAGGGCAGGCGGATCACCTAAGGTCGGGAGTTTGAAACCAGCCTGGCCAACATGGAGAAACCCCGTCTCTACTAAAAATACAAAATTAGCTGGGTGAGGTGACGCATGCCTGTAATCCCAGCTACTCGGGAGGCTGAGGCAGGACAATTGTTTGAACCTGGGAGGTGGAGGTTGGGCTGAGCCGAGATCACACCATTGCACTCCAGACTGGGCAACAAAAGCAAAACTTCATCTCAAAAAAAAAAAAAAAAAGATTCCTGAACCCTGTGCTGTTCCTAGCTCAGTGTTGGGTACATGAGTCTGTGCTCAGTGACTTCCTATGGAAGTCACCATGGGTTGAATATAGGTGTTCAGAAGAGGGAGGGAGGGAAACTGGCTTCTTGTTTGCATAAGTGGCCATAGGGGTTTTTTTGTTTTTTGTTTTCTTGAGACAGATCCTTGCTCTGTTGCCCTGGCTGGAGTGCAGTGGTGTGATCTCAGCTCACTGCAACCGCTGCCTCTTGGGTTCAAGTGTGATATAGCTAGCCTAGAGTTAGAACCTGTACAATGCCATTTTATGAAGAGACAAAACTGTTTCCATTCTCCTCACAATGACTGCTAGCCATGGCCTCTGTAAACTGCTAAGTTTACTTTGCAAAATGCAAAGAGAGGTAAAGCTGCATACCTCCTCTTATCTGTAACTGCCAGAATTGCTGGCCTCTGTTTACCGGTACTGACCAGAGTAAGCACCCCCAGATAATTCCATCCTGGAGCCAAGCAACTGAAAAATCTGTGGACCCCACACCTGTCCAAATAATGTATAAACTAATGTTTATCTTGACTTCTGTAAACCACTTAAGTGGCAATCAGAATGACAAAAGTCCCCTGGCCCTTGGAATGTCTGGAGCCCCCTCACCCTCGTCTCAGCCTAGGAGGTGATTGACAGCTTTCATTCCCATCTCCACTCCTCACCCCCACTCCCAAGGTGGTTTTGCGGGTATAAAAAGGTCTTGTCACCCTTCTTTCTCTGCCACGGGTTGGAGAGACGTGAGTCCTCCATGGTTGCCGGCAATAAACCCTGCAATTTGGCATACTTTTGTCTTGGTGTTGACTTTCTGTGCTCCATCCGATACAACACAAGCAATTCTCCTGCCTTAGCCTCCTAAGTAGCTGGGATTACAGGAATGTGCCACCATGCCCAGCTAAGTTTTGTATTTTTAGTAGAGACAGGGTTTTACCATGTTGCCCAGGCTGGTCTTGATCTCCTGGCCTCAAGTGATCCTCCCACCTTGGCCTTCCAACATGCTGGGATTACAGGCATGAGCCACCATGCCTGTCCTACAAGGTTTTTGAAGTCTAAGTGCCTGCCTCCCAAGCAGCTATGCCTGTGGTCTGGGTACCTGCTGAAGCCCTTGGGAGCAACCCAGAGCCTGGGATCACCTGCTGATCACTGGCCCCTGCCCAGGAGCTGAGCTTCTGCCCCCAGAGAGGAGACTGATGTGTCTGAGCTGGGCTGCAGGTGCCATTGGCTAGCAACAGATGGAAATTTGATTAGGTTCCTTCTGGGCAGCTTCGTGAAAGTCAAGAGCAGGCGGAAACCTGGCGGAGGGGCTGGAGACCCTCTCCCGCTGAGGCAAGAGAGCTGCAGGCACAGCACTGGCAGCCCAGCAGACAAAGGTGGTTCTTCAAACCACCATCTCTCTCTCTCTCTCTTTTTTTCCCTCTCTGTCGCCAAGGCTGGAGTGCAATAGCATGATCTCGGCTCACTGCAACCTCCGCCTCCTGGGTTCAAGCAATTCTCCTGCCTCAGCCTCCTGAGTAGCTGGGACTACAAGTGCCCGCCACCACGCCCAGCTAACTTTTGTATTTTTAGGAGAGATGGGGTTTCACCATATTGGCAAGGCTGGTCTCAAACTCTGGACCTCCTGATCACCCGTCTCGGCCTCCCAAAGTGCTGGGATTACAGGCGTGAGTCACCGCACCCTTCCCAAACCCCCAAGTCTCTTGGAAGCTCTCCTTCGGCACCTCCAAAGTTCCTGGGTTGGAGGTGAGCAAGGAGCCTGCACAGCTCTCCCTTTATTCTGGGCCAGCGGCATCTGCTCTAAAGAGTTTCCATCTGTCCCCAGCCTGGACTACACCAAGCCCCCACAACAGGGTCAGTGTATCTCCTGCCCTCCAAGCCTCCCAACCCCATCTATAGGGTCATGAGCCTGGACTGCGTAGCTACCTTTCAGCCCCCTACTGCCCATTCTATGATCCCACCCAGGGATATGTGCACTTTGTACAGGGCTGAAAGCAAAGATCCTTAAGGACGAAAGTCTAGACCCTTGTGAACCTGACAGAGTGAAAGGGCTTTGGAGAGAAACAGATGTCAGTCTGGATCCTGGCCCCACCAGCTCCTGACTCTGCGATCTTAACACATGACTTAACTTCTGCAAATCTTAGCTCTTCATTTGTAAGCTGCAGCCCAGTGGCCCCCAAGGCCCTGCCTACTCTGTGATCTCTGATTAGCCTTCCTTTCTAGGCATCTGTAGGCGGAGAGCCCTGGTCAATCACAGGGGAGCCCTGCAGAAGCCTGGAGTCCAGTCCCAGTTCCTTCCCCATCCTCTTTGTATGTCATTGAAGAGAGGTCTTCCCCAGTTCATACTATCCCTTGTCCCTGGCACCCTGGACCCCGGAGGGGCCTTTCTGAATACTCTGAAAGGCACAAATTGAGGTACAAATGAGACTTCACTCCAGGCTTCCCCATGCTCGGCCCACGGGCCACTAAATACCTTCTTCAAATGCCATTGATCAAACTGGCCTTCCCAGGTTCCCTCCAAAATGCCCAAGTAGCTGTGCCCCTTAGTCCGGGGACTGGGGGACATGGGCTGCTGGGGGCACATGCCAAGCTCCTTGTGCCAAAATGGGGTCGGATAAAGCCCCGATCCCTGCATGTTGGCCTTCGGGACAGTGTGGCAGTTTCCTTCTCTGGCCTTTGACTCACTGGTCAGCCAGAACGGCAGGTCCCGGAGGGCAGGGAAGGAGTTCCGGGCTGGGCCTGGGCCCCGCCCTTCCCAAAGGAAAGAAAAGGGATGGACCCCAGGCTTCCTCTGGCCTTGGTCCCCTCCCCCTGCTCAGCTCAGCTCCCTGCCCCTGGTTTTGCATTGTTAATTCAGGACAGAAAGTGATCTCTGGCAGCTCCTTGCTTTCTCCTGTTGCTATTTAAATTACAAATCGGCCCCATCTCCCTGTCACTCTTGGGTTATTTTTAGCTTCTGGTAAATAGCCGCAGGGAGAGTTGGATCAGGTGCCCCTCCCTCAAGGAGCTGTGTACCCGCAGCAGCGCGCCCATGGCAGGGGGCACTCTCCTCTGCCAGTTGGTGCGCAGTCCCTGCCCCCAGTCCCTCTGCAGGGATGGAGGAGAGGGAGGACCGTCAGCCGGGACATGCGCGCATGCTCAGCCCTTGCTTTCAGTCTCTGTTAAACTTTGCCACCCGTGGGTCCCACCACCCTCTGTGACTCAGGGCCAGCCTCCATCCCCATGCCTCACTGGGCCTCCGGAACCCACCAAGAGGTCCAGCTACACTGGACAAGCGCTCTAACTTGTTTTACCCCTACTCTGAGTCAGGAACTTGACATCTCATATCTCTTGAACCTTCCTCGTCACATTCTTGACGTGGTATTATTGTTCCCATTTTCCATGTGAGGAAACAGGGTCAGAAGTGAAAGCCTCTTACCCAACTAGGAAGGGGCAGGGCTGGAATTCGAACCCAGGTCTCTCTGACCCGGAAGCCTGCGTGGGCGGGTGTTGCATGGCCTCTCTCCGAGGGATGCGGGCGCCACAGTCTCCCCCACCCCCCACCCCAGCCCCACCATGCTCAGGTCCATCCAGATGCCTCAGTTCTGGTTTCCCTTGAGCTTGTCCTGTCTCATCTACTGGATCGGGACCACATCCAGCCTGCTGCCTGTTTTTGCAGGGCCCAGGAACTAAGAATGCCCAGGCTGGAGTGCAGTGGCACGATGTCAGCTCACTGCAACCTCCACCTCCAGAGTTCAAGTGATTCTCCTGCCTCAGCCTCCAGAGTAGCTGGGATTATAGATGCACACCACCACGCCCAGCTAATTTTTGTATTTTTAGTACAGACAGGGTTTCACCATGTTGGCCAGGCTGGTCTTGAACTCCTGAGCCCAGGTGATCCACCCACCTTGGCCTCCCAAAGTCCTGAGATGACAGGCCTGAGCCACCACACCCTGTAAAAATGCTTTTTACATTTTTAAATGAGTGGGAAAAAGCAAAAGAATGGTATTGTGTTGCTGGAAATTCTGTGAAATGTGAAGTTCAGTGTCTATGAATAAAATTTTACCAGAACCCTGGCCACTCATTCATTTACACGTCATCTGTGACTGCTTTTGTGCCACAATGGCAGTCAAGTGTCCTGTGAAGCCTGAAGCAGTTACTGTCTCATCCTGCATTGGGGGTTGTACTTTTGTTAAGGGAAGGGACTGTTTCCCATGTTTCTCCCTCAGGCAGTGCTTGGCCCAGGCCCAGAACACTAAGTAGAGGCACTGGCTTCTCTTGGAGGCCCTTCTGGGGCCAAAACAGAACTCAGCACAGAGAAGCCATCTGCCAGCCACATCCCAATGAATCATCTCACACTGGACACCCCCTCCCTCCATATTTTTTTTGAGACAGAGTCTCGCTCTGTTGCCAGGCTGGAGTGCAGTGGTACAACCTCAGCTCAATGCAACCTCCGCCTCCCAGGCTCAAGTGATTCTCCTGCCTCAGCCTCCCAAGTAGCTGGGACTACAGGCATGTGCCACCATCCCAGCTAAATTTTGTATTTTTAATAGAGAGGGGGTTTCACCGTGTTGGCCAAGATGGTCTTGATCTATTGACCTTGTGATACGCTGCCTCAGCTTCCCAAAGTGCTGGGATTACAGGCGTGAGCCGCTGTGCCTGGCCTTTTTTTTTTTTTTCCCTGCCCTGCTTCTTTCTTTTTCTCCTTCAGCTTCTTCTCAGTCACCACCAGCGGTTTCCAAATCTGCTCCACTGTCAAAATTACCTGGGAGAGGTTTTTAGCCTTGAGATGTCCAGGCCCAACCTAGACAATCTGTAGTAAGATCTCTAGAGAGAGGGCTTAAGAATCCATTTTAAGTGTGGTCTCAGTGGCTCACACCTGTAATCCCAACACTTCGGAAGGCCGAGGTGGGCCAATCACCTGAGGTCAGGAGTTTGAGAACAGCCTGGCCAACATGGCAAAACCTCGTCTCTACTAAAAATACAAAAATTAGACAAGTGTGGTGGCAGGTGCCTGCAGTCCCAGCTACTTGGGAGGCTGAGGCAGGAGAATTGCTTGAACCTGGAAGTGGTGGTGGCAAGATCATGCCACTGCACTCCAGCCTGGGCGACAGAGCTAGACTCCATCTCAAAAAAATAAAAATCAATTTTAAAAGAGACCCCCAGGTGATCCAGTTTGGAAACCACCGAGCTTAATTCTGGAGTTCCAAATCCTGCATCTTTGAACTGATCCTTTCAGACCAAGCCCAGCATCTCTTGATCTCTTGCCCCACTCTGGCTTTGCCTAGCTGGAGCCCGCTCTCCCATGGTCTTTTGAGCCAACCCTGATCATTTAGAATGAGAGTTACTTTTCCTTCCCTCCAGATGGAGATGCAATATGTCAGGCGCTACTGCCCTGCCCTCTGGTTTTTTTTAGAGACAGGATCTTGTTCTGTCTCCCCTCCTCCACTGCAGTGGCGCAATCGTGGCTCACTGCAGCCTTGAATTCTTGGGTTTAAGCAATCCTCCCACCTCAACCTTCTGAGTAGCTGGGACTACAGACACATGCAACCATGCCCAGCTAATTAAATAAAAAACACCTTCTGTAGAGGCCTAGAGAAGTGGCTCATGCTTGTGACCTCAGCACTTTGGGAGGCCAAGGTGGGCGGATTGTTTGAGCCCAGGAGTTCAAGACCAGCCTGGCAACATGGTGAAACCCTGTCTCTACAAACAATACAAAAAGTTATCCAGGCATGGTAGTGTGTTCCTGTAGTCCCAGCTACTATTCAGGAGGCTGAGGTGGGAGGATCACCTGAGTCAAGGCTGCAGTGAGCCATGATCATGATACTGCACTCCGGCCTGGATGACAAAATGAGACCCTGTCTCTAAAGGAAAAAAAATTTTTTTTTTTTTTTTTTTGAGAGGAGTTTTGCTCTTGTTACCCAGGCTGGAGTACAATGGCACGATCTCGGCTCACTGCAATCTCCACCTCCTGGGTTCAAGTAATTCTCCTGCCTCAGCCTCCCGAGTAGCTGGGATTACAGGCGTGTGCCACCATGCCCAGCTAATTTTTGTATTTTTAGTAGAGATGGGGTTTCACCTTTTTGACCAGGATGGTCTCGATCTCTTGACCTCGTGATCCACCCGCCTCAGCCTCCCAAAGTGCTGGGATTATAGGCGTGAGCCACCGCGCCAGCCCTAAAATTTTTTTTTTTTTTTAAAGACAAAGTCTCACTATGTCACTCAGGCTGGTCCCAAATTATACATGTGCGTGTACATAATCCTGCCTTGGCCTCTGAAAGTGCTGGGATTACAGGCATGAGTCACTGTGCCTGGACCTGCCCTGCCCTTTTATGACTTATTGGAAACCAGGACGCATTTAAACCAAACAAGGACCTACCCCATTCATGTTATTCCCTTGCCTACTTTCCTGCCTTCTTGCCCTTCCCCCTCCCCTGCCTTTCCAGGTGTCTGAGTTTCTGCGGGCACGCACCTGCCATCTCTCCATCCACCTAACGAAGCTGCCAGGCTTGCTTCCAGCCCATGCTGGCTCTGGGAGGCGAAGGAAACCTATTTCTGAGAAACCCCCACACCCCTGGAAGCTTCTAGTGTCTTGCCAAAGCCCCCGTCCTCACTTACGTCAGAAGCAGCCAGGACTTCAGCCTGCTTCCGCTTCCACTCCTCGCCCTCAGATTTTTTTGCCCCCGCATTTCTGTCTAAAAGCCTTTTCGCTCTGGGAGGGGCTTTCAACTGCTTTTCTTAGCAACTCCTCACAGCAGGGTGGGAGGTTTAGCTGCCAGCCGGAGCTGCACGGAACTGTGGCACGTGGAAAAGGGCCACCAAGGGCCTGAGCTCCTGCCAGCACCCTCAGCGCGCCCCCCCATGACCCCCCAACCAAGGCAGCCACAGGCCACTCAGGACAGCAGCCACAAGGGAGGGCTTAGCCGGAGAGCACAGCTTGTTCCCCTGGGGTCCCCTGGGCCTAGAAGGGCCTCTGGCTCTTTCCCAGGGCTTGTCTCTCTGTCCACTACCCGGGGGCTCTCCTTGCCTCCATGCCTTGTCTGGCTATGAGACTGAGACTGGGTTCCTGGATTAACCCCGGGAGTGGGGAGGTGTCCTATCCCTCTCCTCTGTCCAGGGGTAACCATGGAGTCTACGCTGGTGCTGTCTTCTGCTGCCCTTACACAGGTAACCTAGAGGCAGGGGTTGGGGGGACCTCAGTGGGATTACCTGGTATCCTTGATGATCACAGGTTCCAAGTTGTTTGGGCTGCAGAGGGGCCTCCATTCTGGGGCCACCCTGGGGAATCTCAGCCCTTGCCGCTGTGGATGTGTGTGTGTGTGTGTGTGTGTGTGTGTGTATGTGTGTGTGCACCTGGGTGACATTTTCCATCTCATCCCTTTCATTATTTATTTATTTTTGAGATGGAGTCTTGCACTGTCGCCCAGGCTGGAGT
Source organism: Callithrix jacchus (assembly GCF_049354715.1). NCBI lineage: Eukaryota > Metazoa > Chordata > Mammalia > Primates > Cebidae > Callithrix > Callithrix jacchus. The sequence goes on along the minus strand of NC_133511.1, from coordinate 111,356,452 downwards.
GCAGTGGTGCAATATCGGCTCACTGCAACCTTCTGGGTTCAAGCGATTCTCCTGCCTCAGCCTCCCAAGTAGCTGGGATTACAGGCCCGCCACCACACCCAGCTAATTTTTTGTATTTTTAGTAGAGACGGGGTTTCACCATGTTGGCTAGGCTGGTCTTGAACTCCTGACCTTGTGATTCCCCTGTCTCCCAAAGTGAGCCACCGTGCCTGGCAGACCTTTAATTATTCTTTGCTCCCTGCCCTCTAAGCCTCTACTCCACTATGGCTTCCATTTGTGATTTGTTTCTGACCCACAGCCAAGGCAAATCTTGGGGTCATCCCCTTATGTTCAGAACTGAGGCCCAGAGAGAGATACTGTCCCGCTCAAGGACACACAGCCAGTCTCTGGCAGAATTGAGAGTAGAAACCAGGTCCTCTGACTCCTAGGCCAACATTTCCCCCAGGAGTCTCCATTCTTTGCTGCACCCCTGTGAATCCTTCTGCACTTTCTCCTGCTCCAGGGGGACTTTCAGGAGCTTCCTCTGTCCCCACCCCGAGGCATGGGATGGATGACGCACCCCTGGGCGAGGTGTTCTGAAAGAACCTGGTACTGGAGCCCAGTGTACCCACGACTTCTCGTACACCCTACGGTGGAGGTAGGGCCCATGGGAACCTAGACTGCTTCCCATTTGCTCGGAGCATCTCCCTTCTTGGAAAGTCCCTTCCCCTTCTCTCCCTTCCTCCCGCAAGTGATGGAGACCTGATGGCCCCAGAGCCATTAAGAATACTGGGGCCTTTCAAGCTCCTGGGGTTGGGCAAGTTTGTTTGTTTGTTATTTGTTTTTTTGAGAGGGAGTCTTGCTCTGTGGCCCAGGCTGGAGTACAGTGGCGAGATCTCGGCTCACTGCAACCTCCACTTCCCAGAGTCAGGCAATTTTCTGCTTCAGCCTCCCGAGTAGCTGGGGTTACAGGTGCCTGCCACCACATTCAGCTAATATTTGTATTTTTCGTAGAGACAGGGTTTCACCATCTTGGCCAGGCTGGTCTTGAACTCCTCACCTCATCATCCACCCACCTCGGCTTCCCAAAGTGCTGAGATTACAGGCATGAGCCACCACGCCCAGCCGGCTGGGCAAGTTTTATGAAGTGTCTTCCCAGAAGCCATTGGGAGAACCAGGGCAGCCTCAGACTATCCCAAACTCCCCATGGTTGTAAGCGGACAGGGAGTTTGTCCTCTCCAACCAGGCGATGGCTCTAAGGACTGCAGCTGCCCCAGTGGTCCTGCTGGACTCTCCAGAGGAGGTCACTCTGGGCCAGGGGCTTGAGAGGGGCAGGAAGTCCAAGTTGAGGCTGTGGTTTGGGAGAGGAAGAGGAAGGTAAGGTGTGTACTGGGCTGTCCCAGCTCCACCCTCTGTGTAACGTTCCCATCCTTGCTTTGAGGGACGTCCCTCAATAACTTCCTACCCCAGGTCATCAAAATGACACCTGGGGCCCACTCCAAAATGACCTGTGGGCAGAAGTGGCAGGCTAAGGGACTCTGACATTGGCAGAAGACAGTTGAATTAAGATGTTGTGTGGGAGGTTCCCTCTGTCCCTGGCCAGCCAGGGCCTGCTGTGGCACAGGGTTCAGGAGGGAATTCCCTTCCCCATCATCTGCCGTAGGGGCTCCCCCGGGAAAAGCCTGTGCCTAGCACAGACTCAACCCAAGGGAAAGCTCAGGATAGACCTGTTGAATGAAGAGGGGGTTCCTCTGTCCCCCAGAAGGGCCAGGGGGCATCTCCTGGCTCTCCCCAGCAGATAGAGGTTTCTAAGAACAATGTTTGGCTATTTCGTCTCCTCAGCGCCTGGTACACAGTTCCCTCGGTTACTGCATATTGAATGAATGGGGCTTTCACGGTTCCTGCAGAGAAGGAGTCCCAGAAGCTTCCTCCTTCCCGCTGGACACCAGAGGCAGAGAACCCTCGGTGGTCATCTCTAAACTCCCAGCGCCAGGCAGGCGGCGGGCGCACAATCAACGCTTTTGCAATGACGCCTGAAGAGGGGTGGTCCCAAGCGCCGCGCTCCCCTCTGCCCGTGTCCTCCTTACCTGTAAGACACCTGCTTTCGTAGGTGCAGCTGGCGGAACCGCTCCTCCACCGGGGGCACAGCGGCCGTGCCCCGGGGGCCCTCGGGCCAGGACTGCGCGACCTGGGCCTCTTCCCCGCGCCGGCAGCGCCGCCGCACCACCTCCTCCTCCGCCGCCCGGCCGCTGCCAGCCCAGTCCCCGCGCTGCCCTCCGCCGCCCGGCCCCTCAGCCATCGCGCGGCCGCCCTCCGCCCGCGGCTCCCGCGGCCTTTCGGGGCGCCCAGCTCAAGTTCAAGTCTTCGGTTCGCCCGGGCGGGGGGCGCGAGGCAGGGAGGGAGGGACGCGCCGGGTCCCGCAGGTCCCTAGCGACGCCGGCACTCAGACGACAGGAGCCGCGAGATGCTGGGCGCTGCGCCTGGGAGAGGCCGGCCGGGGTCCTCCTGCGCCCCTGGTGGGCGGGGGTCCTCGGCTGGAGTCGGGGAGCTGCGCTCTGTGCTCCGCTGCGCCCCCCGGACGGCTGGAGCGAAGCCGGAGCCCGGGCGGAGAGCGAGCCCCTGCAGCTGCCGCCGCTGCCGCGCACCCGAGTGTCACCTTAGAGACACTCGCCAGCCGGTGGGGTCCGGGGGAAGGGCGCCGCCCCGCCCAGCCCGCCCGCACTGGGCACGGAGGGAGCCAGCCCGGCCCAGCCCACCACGGGCCCGAACCCAGGTCAGCGCGAGAGGCCCGCGGTGTGGGGCGCCTTCTGCGGCCACCTCTGCGCCCCAGCCCCCGTCCGCGTGCTGGCCGCTCGGCAGCTGCCAATCATCACCCCGCCGCCTGTCACTCAGTTGCTGTGGTGTGTCCCCCCAACCCCCACCGCTGCCTAGTCCCTCGCTTTTGGGCTTAGGCAGTCGCCGCTGCAGCTGGCAGGTTTGGAGCGGGGGTGTGCAGAGGCGGTGACAGGAGCCAACTTTAACCCCGTCGGTGCCACCGGAATTTAGAGACCCAATTGTATTGGGGGAAGGGGCACAGGAGAGGGAACATGCCCAGGGATGCCTTGAATTTGGGGATGGACCCGATGGCGGGTAACACTACATTCAGGCCTAGAGCTCTTCTGGACCTGCCTGGAAAGGGCCCCAAAGTGGGGTGGTGTCTCCTCAAGGAAGGGAGGCTTCCTAGGACCTGAATTCCTGAGGCTTCAGGGCCAGGGTCTTCCAGATTTAATCACCCTGCTGGTTTAGAAGAGGCTGATGAGACAGGGGAGAAGCCAACTCCAAAAGGAAAGACTGCAGTTCTCCCTGGGGTTCATCTTGGACTCCAGTAAGTCCGACGGTCCCTCCTTGCATCACCTCCTCTTGTCCTTGGAGTGTTCATCAAGTGAATCCTCCATCTGGACTTCTCTGATGGAAGACCTCCTCTTCATGGCCCCAGACTCACCTCTCTGGCCATAGCATCTACTCTTCTTCCCTATGCCTATACTTTAGACTGGCACTCAAGGCCTGCCTTGATCTTCCCCCATCTTACAGTACAATCCCATCGGTTTTCTCCCACTCATTTATGCTCCTTATTATGGGAACTTGCATCAGACCTGTACAGCATCATTTAGGTTGTCCCCTTCATCTGAAATCCTCTATTGATCTATTTCAAATTCTGAGGCTCTGCTCAAAAGCCTCCTCTTCCAGGAAGTCTCCCTGGATGGCTCCAGTGAATGGACGCTCTCTTTGCTCCCAGACCCCATTGCCCTCTGCCTCAGATTATATCTAGTCTGTGTCTTTTTTTTTTTTTTTCTCACTGAAGCTGTGAATGTGAGTGTGGGAAGGTAGGAGGGACCAGACTCACAAAGGTAGAGAATGGGCTACAAAGGGAGACAGCTGTGCCCTAGCTGCTGTGCCCTGTGCCTTTGCTCAGACTGTTCCCATTGCCTGGAGTATGTCCCTTTCCCTGCCCTGCCCATGGAAGGCTTCAAGGCCCATGTCATGTGCTACCTCCCCCATGAACCCCTCCCTGATACTCCAGTACAGATACCGTCTCCCTCCTCAGCCCCATAACGATTTCCTGGGCCTCCCCTTTACCCTTGAACAATAACTAACATCTCATTTGATCCTCGCCACAACCCTGGGCGGTAGATATTATCACTTCCTCTGTCTTATGGAGGAGGACACGGAGATATCATTCAAGTGATTTATTTGCTCAAGATGGTGCAGGCAGTGAATGGTGAGGCCAGGATTTAAATTCAGGGCTTCTGGCTCCAGAACTCATGCCCTTTTCCACTTCAAGAGCACCACCAGCCACACAGTAGCAGCCTCCCACAGTTTGCCATCTTCTCTCTAATCTGGAAGTTCCCAAAGGGCAGAGAATAGCTTGCTTCAGTTCCACCTCCCATCTTTGTCTCCGTCTAGTACTCCTCTGTTGGATGAATAGAATTGCATTCAACTTCTTGACCACAGGGGACCTTCCTCCCTAGAGCCAAGTTTTACAGCAATCTTACCACTGGCTGGAGTGGGTAGGGTGGCACACTTACCCCCCATCCCGCACAACCTTCAAGTGCCCTTAGGTTTGCCCTTCCAGGAGTCTTGGCTCCTATTCCAAGTGGCCTGGGCCAGGGGGACCTCCTACACTATGAATTATGGTAGTTCTGGCTGGGTTTGACATTCCCTCACCAGCTGCCTAGCTGCTGGGTTTCCAGGTTAGTTTTTTGTTGAGCTCTTTCCTGCTGTGTTCTCCTCACTCAATTCTTTTTACAGTGAGCTTCTTTCCTCTGTCCTCACGGCTCCCCTCCCCGTTAGGGCCAGCTGCTGACTACATTATCTTTTAGCTGTGGTCTGTGCTCTTCCCAAGAAGAAGGGGAAAATGAGACTCCCTCCCCAGACCAGCCCGACCTCTTTCTGCAGCCTCTCCCAGCTGCAGCTCGCTCTTCTGAACATCTCCATCCCATTCATTATCTCTGTGCTCAGAAAATAATTGCTAATGTCTTTTGAGAGTTTACTGCATAACTGACCAGCTTGCTAAGAGCTTTATGTGCAAGCTTTCATTTACCCCTCTTAGCATCTTTAAGAGAGTGGGCACCATTTAACAGATGAGGATACTGTGGCTTTGAGAGATTAAGTGACTTGCCAAGATCACACTTAGTGGAGAGTGGATATCAGAGCCCACAAAGCATCTCAGGCTGGTTTGGAGCTGAGTTGTCAGCCTGCCTCCTCCACTCCCTGGAAAGATCCCAGGGGTACCTGTTACCGACATCAGATAAGTGCCCAGTTTGGCCACATGGCTCCTGGGGTCATCCAACCCCTCTGAGATCGGAACTTTGCCTGGGATTGGGACCTTACCTCAGCCCATACCAGCTCCAGGCGTTGCCCATAGCTACTCTTTCTGTTTCCAGAATTTTGGTTTCAGTATAACAAAAGGTTTGTTGTGGTAATTGGAGCAGGATGACTGGCACTGCAAAAGCCATCCTATGCATGTGGCAAAGCAGGCTGCCAGGGCTTACAACAGAGCATGGGGACTGCGGCTCCATTGCTGGGGACATGCTGAGGACAGGCCCCCTTGGGACAATGACACACATGTGGCACTGATGAGGTGGCATGTTAACAGGTAGCTTATGCATGGGGACTAACCATGCCTTGCCTCTCAACACAGGCTGGGAAGACTATTTTGGATGAATGGGCAGAGGGTGGTGATCACAGATGATCGCGCTTGGACCCGATCACCAACCCTGGGTTCTCTGGGTTAGTTTCTTCAGGAAGCTCCAGTGTTCTTGGAGTTTGTACAGTGATATAAAGCTGGCGGAGGCAGGGAGCCCTAGAGGACATGGGAATCGGGGTTGGGGAGAGGAGCTGAGGGGCCACATGAACTCTGAAGCCAAACAAATCTGTGTTCAGATGCCAGCCGTGCCATTTTCCATCTGCGTGACCTTGGCCAGGTCCGTCACCTCTCTGAACCTCACTTTCTTCCCACCCCTGAAGATCGCTTCAGTTCCTAATTGAGATATTCAGAGCCTCAGTCCAATGCCTGGCACAGGGAAACTAGTCAAAAATGGAAGATGCAGGCCAGGCATGGTGGCTTACCCTTGCAATTTGGGAGGCTGAGGTTGGTGGATAACTTGGGGTCAGGAGTTTGAAACCAGCCTAACCAACATGGTGAAACCCCATCTCTACTAAAAATACAAAAAATAATTAGCTGGGTGTGGTGGTGGGTACCTGTAATCCCAGCTATTCAGGAGGCTGAGGCAGGAGAAAGCTTAAACCTGGGAGACAGAGGTTGCAGTAGCGAGCCGAGATCGTGCCACTGCACTCTAGCCTGGCAACAGAGCAAGATGCCGTCTCAAAAAAAAAAGAAAAGGAGATGTGAGATTTCCAGGCTTTTTTTTTTTTTTTTGAGACGGGTTTTGCTCTTGTTACCCATGCTGGAGTGCAATGGTGCGATCTCGGCTCACCGCAACCTCCGCCTCCTGGGTTCAGGCAATTCTCCTGCCTCAGCCTCCCGAGTAGCCAGGATTATAGGCCTGCACCACCGTGCCCAGCTAATTTTTTGTATTTTTAGTAGAGATGGGGTTTCACCATGTTGACCAGGATGGTCTCGATCTCTTGACCTCCTGATCCACCCGCCTTGGCCTCCCAAAGTGCTGCGATTACAGGCTTGAGCCACTGCGCCCGGCCGGCTTTTTTTTTTTTTTTTTGAGACAGCATCTTGCTCTGTTGCCAGGCTGGAGTGCAGTGGGTCAGTCTTGGCTCATTGCAACCTCTGACTCCTGGGTTCAAGCGATTCTCCTGCCTCAGCCTCCTGAGTAGCTGGGACTACAAGCATGCACCACCACGCCCAGCTAATTTTTGTATTTTTAGTAGAGACAGGGTTTCACCATGTTGGCCAGCTAGTCTCAAACTTATGTGATCCTCCTGTCTCAGCCTCCCAAGGCAGGAGGATTACAGGCGTAAACCATCAATCCTGGCCTAGGTTTCCAGCCCTTTGCTTTAGGAGCTGTGTTTTGCTGAGCTCCATTCTTGGCATGGTGCACTGCCCATAAGGGACACCCTGGGAATACTTGCTAAATGAATGGTGAGATGTCACACTAAATGTCAGTTTTGTACTTTGTTCTTCTGAGTGACTATTTCAAACTGTCCCTTTTCGTCACCTTCCACAACCCCCCTCTCTCCACCTCAGTTATTGGAGTACTCCATCAGATTCCTGTCTCCCCACATTCTGCACCTACAGAATGCTCTCCCTTTTTATCTAGTCCTCTCTGTCCAAAGGCGGACCTCTCCACCTGCCCCCGGATCCCACCCCGACCCCCCGCCTCTGCCACCCTCTCTGTGGCCCTCTCGGTTTTCCCTCTATTGGCTCTGTGTTCCAGAAATAACCATGGTCAGTGATCTCCCATCTGAAAAACTGCTCCAAATCACATTTTTTTTTTTTTTTTTTTGAGACGGAGTTTCACTCTTGCTACCCAGGCTGGGGTGCAATGTTGACCAGGATGGTCTCGATCTCTTGACCTCGTGATCCACCCTCGGCCTCCCAAAGTGCTACGATTACAGGCGTGAGCCACCGCGCCTGGCCACATTTTTTTTTTTGAGGCGAAGTCTTGCTCTATCTCCCAGGCTGGAGTGAAGTGGTGTGATTTCTGCTCATTGTAACCTCCGGCCCCCAGGTTCAAGTGATTCTCCTGCCTCAGCCTCCCCAGTACCTAGAATTACAGGTGCGTGCCACCACACCCGGCTAATTTTTGTATTTTTAGTAGAAACAGGGTTTCACCATGTTGGTCAGGCTGGTCTCAAACTCCTGACCTCAGGTGATTCACCTGCCTCAGCCTTCTGAAGTGCTGGGATTCCAGGTGTGAGCCATGGTGCCCAGCCCAGACCACATTTGTTTTTCTTTTTTTTTTTTTAACCTTAAAAAACATTAAATTTACGTAAGCATGTTTTCCTTTTTCTTGAGAGGAGTTTCTCTCTTGTTGCCCAAGCTGGAGTGCAGCGGCACGATCTCAGCTGACTGCAACCTCTGCCTCCTGGGTTCAAGTGATTCTCCTGCCAAGTGATTACATGTGCGTACCACCATGCCCAGCTAATTTTTTGTATTTTTAGAAAACACGGGGTTTCACCATGTTGGCCAGACTGGTCTTGAACTCCCCATCTCAGGTGATCCACCCGCCTCAGCCTCCCAAAGTGCCCAGATTACCAGCATGAGCCACTGCCCCCAGCCCAAACCACATTTTTAAAAAATTTCCTTTTAGAGACTGGGTCTCACTATGTTGCCCCGCCTGAAGTGCAGTGGTACAATCACAGCTTGCTGCAGCCTCGGCCTCCTGGGCTCACATAAGCCTCTATTCCAGTGGCTAGGACACCCCTGACCATCCCTCCTGGAAGTGTTCTCCTGGTCAGTTTCTGAGCACCCATCACTTCCTTCTCTGACCCTCTCTTCTTTGCCTTCTGGTTCACTCCTCTTCCCTCCACTCTTAGTGTCTTCTTCTCTTCTTCCCTGGAGTTCTGCCCTTGTCTCACATCCCTTTATGCAGACCAAGGCTTTCACCTGCCACCTAGGTGCTAAAAATTTCCTCATCTCTGGCTGAGATCTTTTTCTCCTGAGCCCTACACTTACGTGTTAATGTGAACATTCTACCGGCAACTCAAATGCCAGATGTGCTAAAATGAGTTCTAATCTTTCTCTCCAAACCGTCTCTTCCTCCTGAATTCCCTGTCATGGTGAATTGCCTTTTCACCTACTTGCAAGTCAAATACCTAAATGTCATTGCAGGCCCCGCCCTCCCTCCTGGACCTCACAGCCAATTTGATGTGAGAGCTGTTGATAATTCCTTCTAATTCTGTCTGGGATCATCTCGTCTTCTCCATTCTGCAGAGCCTCAAGGCAGGGACATCTGATTCTTTCTCTCTCTGGCTTGAAAAGATGCAGTGACTCCCATCCCCTTCAGGATGAATGAAGTGTTCTTTCTTTAGATCTCTGGAAGGGCCATGCTTTTCCTCAGGGCCAAGGCAAAGGTAAGACAAGCTGGGTACTATGTTTAAGGAGGTGCCCTTTCTTTTTCTTTCTTTTTCTTTTTTTTTGAGATGGAATCTCTCTCTGTCACCCAGGCTGGATGGAGTGCAGTGGTCTGATCTCAGATCACCTCTACCTCCTGGGTTCAAGTGACTCTCCTGAGTAGCTGGGGTTACAGGTGCGCGCCACCATGCCTGGCTAATTTTTTATATTTTTAGTAGAGACGGGGTTTCACCATGTTGGCCAGGCTGGTCTTGAACTCCTGATCTCAAGTGATCTGCCCACCTTGGCCTCCCAAACCTTGGGGTTACAGGTGTGAGCCACCACCCCTGGCCAGGAGGTGCCCTTTCTCAGGGCTCTCCAGGTGCCTCCTTGTATTCTACACCCTGGTTTCCAGATATAACAGAGGGTTTGTTGTGGTAATCCGAGCACGATGACAGGCATTGCAAAAGCCATCACATGTGTGTGGCAAAGCCCACTTGCATTGGCTGGGCGCGGTGGTTCATGCCTATAATCCCAGCACTTTGGGAGGCTGAGGTAGGTGGATCACCTGAGGTTCCCTCCCCTTCTCTCACTTCCTCCCCTAAGTGATGGAGACCTGATGGCCCCAGAGCCATTAAGAATACTGGGGTCTTTCAAGCTCCCAGGGCTGGGCAAGGTGATGTTTGTTTGTTTGTTTGAGACCAGCCTGACCAACATGGTGAAACCCCGTCTCTACTAAAAATACAAAATTAGCTGGGCAGGGTGGCACATGCCTGTAATCCCAGCTACTCAGGAGGCTGAGGCAGGAGAATCACTTGAACCCGGGAGGCGGAGGTTGTGGTGAGCTGAAATTGTGCCACTACTCTCCAGCCTGAGCAACAAGAGTGAAACTCCATCTCAAAAAAAAAAAACCGCTTGCCTCACCCCAGTCTTGCTGTTCATGGCTCCATGCCATTGCATTTGCCATTTTCTCCACTCCAAATGCTCTTACCCCTTCTCTGTCTTACCAACTCCTCCCATCCTTGGAGCCTCGGTTCAAGGGTCACCTCCTCTCAGCTGCCTTCCTTGATTCCCTCCTCCATCTGAATTACATGATACTCTGTGTCCCTTAATATCCTGTACACACCTCCAATACAACATCCCCAGGGCTGGTTTACTCCCCAGCTCCTACCACCGGCCTGGGGCCTTTGAGGCAATGATGCTGGATGCCTGTAGTCCCAGCTACTCCGGGAGCTAAGGCCAGAGATGGCTTCAGCCTGGGAAGTGGAGATTGCAATGAGCCATAATTGCACCATAGCACTCCAGCCTGGGAGACAGAGTGAGAACCTTTCTCAAAAAAAAAAAAATAGTTACATTAATAATAACAGCAAGCAAGGTTGGGAGCAGTAGTTCATGCCTGTAATCCCAGCACTTTGGGAGGCTGAGGCGGGTGGATCACTTGAGGCCAGGATTTTGAGACCAGCCTGGCCAACATGGCAAAAACCTCATCTCTACCAAAAATACACAAATTAGCCAAGTGTGTGGTGCACACCTGTAATCCCAGCTACTTGAGAGGCTGAGATAGCAGGGTCGCTTGAACCCGGCAGGTGGAAGCAGCTGCAATAAACTGAGATTGTGCCACTGCACTCCAGCCTGGGTGCCAGAGTGAGACTCTGTCTCAAAATAATGGTAATGATAATGATAATAATGATGGCGTGGGATCTAGAGCCCAGGCTTTTTTGGCCTTGCTATAAAGGCCTGCGTTTTCTAGCAGTTAAAACGGATGTCTAGCAGCAGTCAGTGAGGTGTCCATCACTGTCACTGGAGGTGGCCGAGCTGAAGCTTTGAGGGGAAGGGGCATGGAGGCCAGTTCTGAGCTTTCATGATTCGGTCTGGCCTTATCCCACTTTTCTCCTGGTGGCGCTGCCTGGCGTAGGCACCATCCTACCACCATGCCCTTCCTTCTGTGTATGAAAGTATCATGCTTGCATGATAAAGTCCAAATACCTTAGTGAGGCATTCGACAGCGCTCTGGACGTGGCCCGGGCCCATCAGCCAAGCTCAATTCTTAGTGTCTCTGCCCGCTACCTTCTGGCTATTGTAAATTATTTGACTTTTCTTTCAATAGGAACAGGGTCTTGCTATGCTGCCCAGGCTGGTCTCCAACTCCTGGGCTCAAGTGATGCTCCCACCTCGGCCTCCCAAAGTGCTGGGGTTACAGGCACAAGCCACCTCTCCTGGCCTATTTGACTTTTCTTCAATGTTTCCTGTTCTCTCTCACCTTGAAGTCTTTTGCCCAGGCTGCTTCTTTTTCCTGGCATGCCCCCTTTCTTCTTTTCTGCCTTTTATTATTAGTTTTAGAATTGAGGGTCTCGCTCTGTCACCCAGGCTGGAGTGCAGAAGCGTGATCATAGCTCACTGCAGCCTCGAACTCCTGGATTCAAGTCATCCTCCTGTCCCAGCCTCCTAAGTAGCTGGACAAAAGGCATGTGCCATCATTTCCATGATTTAAAAAAATATTGCATAGGGACTGGGATGTCACTGTGTTGCTCAGGCTGGCCTTGAACTCCTAGGCTGAAGCAATCCTCTTGCCTTGGCCTCCCAAAGCACCGGGATTACAGGCATGAGCCAACATGCAGGGGAATTCCTGCCTATGTCTAAGAATCTTTCTTATCCCCTCCTCCATAAAGCCTTGCCGCTCAGATCTGGGTGAGGTACTAACCTCTGTACTTTCATAGACCCCCTTGCATGGCCCTCTGTAGCACATGGTATCAATATTGTCTTTTTTTTTTTTTTTCAGATGGAGTCTTGCTCTGTCGCCCAGGCTGGAGTGCAGTGGTGTGATCTCGGCTCACTGCAACCTCTACCTCCCAGGTTCAAGCATTTCTCCCTGCCTCAAGTTGAAGCTGGGATTGCAGGCACCTGTCACCATGCCCAGCTAATTTTTGTATTTTTAGTAGAGATGGGGTATTGTCATGTTGGCCAGGCTGGATTTGAATTTCTGACCTCAGGCGATCCACCTGCTTCGGCCTCTCAGGGTGCTGGGATTACAGGTGTGAGCCACGGCACCCGGCCCAGACATTGCCTATTAAGGCACAGCTGATGCTTCTCGGAGCTCACTAGATCTGGGTCCTGTTCTGAGCACTTTAGATGACTTACCACCTTGAGCCCCCAATGTAGTCTCATTTTACAAATGGAGAAATGGGGGCTTGGAGAGATTCCAATTACAGAGTGTCTTACTTATGTCCTGTGTTGCCTAGCAAATCACTACCACCTGGCAGCTTCAGCAACACACATTCCCTGTCTCCGTGTCCATGACTCATAGTCCAGGCAATGGCTTAACAGGGTCCTTCCCTCTGGGTGTCACCAGGGTGCAGCCAGGTGTTATCTAGGCTGTGTTTGCATCTGGGGCTCAGTGTCATCTTCTGAGCATGTTCAGGTTGTTGGCAGAATTTGGGTCTTTGCTGCTATGGCACCGGGGCCTTGGGTCCTAGAAACCGCCCCTCCCCTCACAACATGGATTTTTGCCCCATGGCCAGCAGGAGGTGTTCTCTCGTTCAGGAAGGCCCAGTCCCTTCATTCCTGGCTTTCACCTGCTTGAGCTAGGCCCACCGAGGATCATCTGCCTTTTTTTTTTTTTAAGACCGAGTTTCGCTCTGTCACCCAGGCTGGAGTGCAGTGGCATGCTCTCACATCACAGCAGCCTCCACCTCCCGGGTTCAAGGCATTCTCCTACCTCAGCCTCCCGAGTAGCTGGGATTAGAGGTGTGCACCATCACGTCTGACTAATTTTTTATTTTTACTAGAGACGAGGTTTCACCATGTTGGTCAGGGTGGTCTCCAACTCCTGACCTCAAGTGATCTGCCCACCTCGGCCTCCCAAAATTCTGGGATTACAGGTATGAACCACTGTGTACCCAGCCTCATCTCCCTTTTACTTTTTGGATGTTTTTTTAATTGCATTTTAGGTTTTGGGGTACATGTGAAGAACATGCAAGATTGTTGCATAGGTGCACACATGGCAGTGTGATCTGCTGCCTTCCTCCCCATCACCTATAACTGGCATTTCTCCCAATGCTATCTCTCCCCAGCTCCCCACCCCCCGCTGTCCCTCCCCTATATCCCCCCTACAGACCTCAGTGTGTGATGCTCCCTTCCCTGTGTCCCTGTGTTCTCACTCATCTCCCTTTTTAACGAACTTAAAATCAACTGATTTGGGATCTGAATTATCACAATCTTTTAACTTTTTCCATAAAAGGTTCATCTAATTATGAGCGTGACGTCCTCTCATCTTTGCAGGACCCCTCCATGTTCTGGGGAAGGATTCAACAGGGTGTTTACACCAGTGGATGGGAATCTTGGTGGCCATATTAGAATTCTGCCTATCACACACAGCTAGCAAGTGGCAGCGCCAATACTCAAATGTAGCTCTTTTGACTTTGAAGTGTGTGCCTTCAATCCAGCTGAGGCAAAGGATGGAAGAACTTAGAAACTGACGGGTCTTAGGAGGACCAAACTGGGTATGGTGTGTGAAGTGCCTAGCACTGTGCCTGGCCCACGGTGGGGCTCCATTCTTACAGTGGCCATCTCCCCAAAAACCAAGATGGTGGCTTCAATACTCTGTTTTGATACTTGGAGTGAATTGCAGCAGATTCTCTGGCTGGTTTGAATTCCGCACCTGGCTAGAAGAGAAATCCAATAGAAATGGATTCTTGGCCAGCTGCGGTGGCTCATGCCTATAATCCCAGCACTTTGGGAGGCTGAGGTGGACAGATTGCTTAAGCCCAGGAGTTTGAAACTGAAGTGAGCTATGATTGCACCACTGACCTCCAACTTGGGCCACAGAGTGAGACCTTGTCACTCACTCATGTACACATACACACATGTGTGGGGTTCTCCTTAAAGAGTCAGATAACAAACATTTATCTCAACTAGCTTCCTGATCCTCAATTAAAAGCATACACATAGAAAAGCTACAAATAAACCAGAGACAGAAGAGGAAATGACAAATCAAAATGTCAACAAAACATTGGCAAATAAACAGTGAATGGGTTGGCGTGGTGGCTCACGCCTGTAATCCTAGCACTTTGGGAGGCCATGGTAGGAGAACTGCCTGAGCCAAGGAGTTTGAAACATTATAGTGAGACCCTATCTCTACAAAAGAAAAAAGAAAGAAATGCCTCTCACACTCCCATACCCACACACTACCTGTCAGGAATATAAACTCGTTTCCTTTTCAGTCCCCTGCCCTTCGGTTCTACTTTCCCTCCCCTCCAGTTAAGAAAGGCACAAAGTCAGGATTTGATGCTGCATCTTTTTTTTTTTTTTTAGTTTTGCTTTCTTAAAGCGTGTGCTGAGCTGATGAAGAGAGCAGTTTGCAATTAAAAAGGCCCAGCGGCTTGGGCAGCGGCAGGGGGGTGCCAGGCGAGGCGGGGGAGTCCCTCTTTCCTGGGCCAGGGAGCAGCAAAGCCCGCACTAACTTCATAATATATAAAACAAGGGAGGGGCGAAGGGAGGAGGGAGATTTGCAAAATACAATATCTTAGGGGATTGGCATTAATAAAAAATAAGGTTCATTATTTACAAACAATTTCTGTTCTTGGTCTCTGTACAGTGGGGATGGGGTGGGGGTGTCTGTGAGTGGGGCGAGTTGATGTGTCTGTCTGGGTGCAGGTGTGGGGGCAGGGAGGCAGTGGTCATATTGGGCATATGAGAGAGGAGGAGGGGTGGCCAGTGAGTGGTTTGTCTGAGAAGGACGAATGGATGGTGGTGGGAAGGAGAATGAGAACAGAGTGGTAGGCCCAAGGGAAGAGTCCAAATGTCAGGGGAAGGAAGGGCTGGGAAGTGGAGCCTTTTCTCCTGGAGGGGGAAGCTCCAGGAGGTAGGGAAACAAGGCGGATCAGGGTAGTGAGCGAGAACTCCTCTTCTGGGTGCCGGGGGTGCGTCCTATGTCCTGGGTCTTGCCGTGGCCTAGGAGAGTTTGATGGTGGTGTTGGGGCCCAGATCCCTGGAGAGACAAGAGAGGCCAGGGATGACTCTGTCCAGCAGGAACCCTCTGACCCTCTGCAAGCTGGATCTGGGTCCAGCAGGGATGGGGCTTGGGAGGGTGTGGCTGATGTGGGTACCAAGGTGGGCACGAGGTAGGAGGAGCCTGAGACCTCAGGAGGGCAAGGGGCCACCCACCCACCTGTCGTGGAACCACTCCTTGGAGTGGGAGAAGTCGGGGCTGGTGCCGTTTCCAGCATCTTTGGGCCAGGCCTCACTCAGGTACTTGGTGGTCTCGTGGGTGCTGTCCAGGTGATCATGCTGCAGGTGGTCCTGGGGCCGCTGCTCCGCCGGCCCCCCAGGGTTGATTTCCCAGCCATCTGGGGGTTCCATTGGCAGCAGGGTGCTGCGGCCATCTTCCCACGAGCCCGCCCCATCATCATAGAACAGGAGGCTTCGGGAGGGCACTGGAGAAGGAGTGTAGGATGAGCCTTGGGTGCCCTAGACTCCCTCGACCTCCTGGCTACATTCATGGCCTAGGGTTAAGGATGCAGGCCCTGGATCTGAGTCCCAGCTGTGACACTTCCCGGATGTGTGACCTCAGGTAAGTCACACACTTTGCTTTAAACTTTCTGAGCCTTAGTGCGCTCACCTGTAAAATAGGGATGCTAGGACCATCCTCCGTAGATGAGAGGTTCAAATGTAATAGAGAGGAAGTGATTGAAACTGTGTCCAGGAAATACTCAGAAAAGTCACCTCTTCCTAAGCAGAGGGCACCGAATTTGGGGATCTGGGAGCTGTGTTCTAACCTCCATCACTTACTTGCTCTACCTTTTTCTATTTATTTATTTATTTACTGAGACGAAGTTTCACTCTTGTTGCCACATCTGGAGTGCAGTGCCGTGATCTCGCTCACCACAACCTCCGCCTCCTGGGTTCACGCAATTCTCCTGCCTCAGCCTCCTGAGTAGCTGGAACTACAGGTGTGTGCCACCATACCTGGTTACTTTTTGTATTTTTTTTTTTTTTTGAGATGGAGTCTTGCTCTGACACCAGGCTGGAGTGCAGTGGCGCAATCTCGGCTCACTGCAACCTCCACCTCCTGGTTCAGGTGATTCTTCCACCTCAGCCTCCTGAGTAGCTGGGATTTACAAGTGCACAACACCATGCCTGGCTATTTTTTTTTTTTTTTTTTTGTATTTTTTAGTAGAGACGGGGTTTCACCATGTTGGTCAGGATGGTTCCAATCTCTTGACCTCGTGATCTGCCCACCTCGGCCTCCCAAAGTGCTGGGATTACAAGGTGTGAGCCACTGCCCGTGGCCCTACTTTTTGTATTTTTAGTAGAGATGGGGTTTCACCATGCTGGCCAGGTTGGTTTCAAATTCCTGACCTCAAGTGATCCACCCACCTTGGCCTCCCGAAGCGCTGGGATCACAGGAGTGAGCTGCTGCACCCGGCCAGTCCACCACTTACTTTCTGTGAGACCTGAAATAAGTTTCTTCCCCATTCTAAGTCCTAGTTTGCCCTTCGGAGAAGCAAGACAAACATTTGTTGGACACCCAACATTTGCTAGGCATTATGCAAGGCCCACAGACCTATGTCGAGTGGTTAAAATCTTACAGAAACTCTAGGGAATGAGGTCTCTTTAGTCCCTCTTCCCCGAGCAGGCAGCTGAAGTTCCAGGCACTTAGGGAAGTTGTCCCCCCTGAAGGGAGGATGCGAACCCAGGCCTGCCTGGCGCTAGGATCTGCCACCTCGGTGTCTCTGCAGCCATGTCCTCACAGTCTGTGTGAACAGTGGTCCCTGGAACAGTGCAATGCACCAGTTCTGCACACCAGCCTGCTCCAAAGCCATCTGCCTGCTGGGATGTGTCCTCCTCTCTGCCCAGCTCACGTCTTGGGCCTAAAATCCACTGCCTTCCCTCCAAGGGGCTCATTCATTCCCTCCTCTAGCTGTGGCTTTCTCCATCAACCCCAGCTCTCTTTCCATTCCATTCTCTCCAGTGGCTTCTGTGACCTTGGAAAAGCAGACACATGGCTCCCCAGACCTTGCTCCCATCGCTGCTGCCCACATGCCTTTAGCGACTATCCTGTTCTCTCCTCCTCAGGCTGCACATGTCCGGGGAGGGGCTTTCACTTTCCCCACCTCTGCTTCCTCTTCCCCTAACCCTCCCCACACCAGCTTCCTCCCCTCAAGGCGCTGGATGTCTAGCTCATCCTCCCTGCCATATCCCTCCTTCTTGAAACTCACTCCTTAATCTTCCCTCCTCTGACCTCTTATCTGCTTCCTCTTCCTCCTCCTGCCCTGCCAGACACGTGGTTCTTGGTAAGTGACTGGTAATTGATGAGGGACTGCCAGGAAGTTCCTCTGTGGGTCCATCTGAAGGATCCTCTCCCTCTGAAATCCACATTCTTCTTTGCTAGGCCCTACCCCAGTTCTCCCTTTGCCAGCTACTACGATGTAGCTCTTCTCTCCTCCGTGAACTTTTCCCAAAGAGATTGAATTTGATCATTTCATAAGCACAGACACTGTGCTGTTTCATGCACTGTCTCACAGCCATGGCTCAGTAAGTGCAGAATTGCCACTCCCATTTTCTAGATGAAGAAATGAAAGCTCAGGGAGCTTAAGACATATGCCCCAGGTCACACAGTTAGCACTTGGCAGTGCCAGTTATGACAGACTTGCTATCTCCATGCTCCTAACCACTATACTTCACTATACCCTGTGCAAATGGTAGATATCTGAACCCACACCACCACTACCCTTCCTCTGTCTGTGGTAGGCATTATCAATGGATCATGACACTCCTTCCTGTCGATTCTGAATGGTGCCTCAGAGTCTTTCTTTTTTTTGAGACGGAGTCTCACTCTATCATCCAGGCTGGAGTGCAGTGGCATAATCTTGGCTCACTGCAACCTCTGCCTCCAAGGTTCAAACGATTCTCCTGTCTCAGCACCCCAAGTAGCCAGGACTACAGGCACACACCACCATGCCCAGCTAATTTTTGTATTTTTAGTAGAGACAGAGTTTCACCACGTTGGCCAGGCTGGTCTTGAAATCCTGACCTCAGCTGATTCACCTGCCTCAGCCTCCCAAAGTGCTGGGATCACAGGCATCAGCCACCGTGCCCGGGTCAGGGTCCTTCTTAACACAATGTTTCAAGCAGCTACCACCACCTTATTGGAAATGACCTTTGAGCTGAAACTCACTTGCTGTACCTATCATGATATACTGATGGTGCCTAACGGATGCCCCATAAACACTGACCATAATGCATGGGACCTGGGGCTGGAACATTCCTGTCATCCTCTAAACCCACCTCCTGCAAGCCACTCCTGAAGCTCTCTGGGAGCTAGGCTGGGCATCAGGAGCGCTGTATTTTAGTCCCAATTCTACCACAAAGCATAGACTTTCTTTGGGCCTCAGTTTCCCCATCTGGAAAATGACGAGGCAGAATGAGATAATGCTGACCCACACTTGGCTTCTCTCTTTTGTCTGGCTTCTGCCTAGACACTGGGGTTGGGGCAGGGCAGCCCCAGCCCAGGGAGTTGGCGGGACAAGAGGGCACTCACTCTGGCTGGCCGTGTAGACGCTGTCTGCGGCCATGGGGTCTTTCTTCACAGTCTGGGAGCCGGAGGAGAACTCGGGAAGGCAGGGCACAAGGGAGCCCAGCACCAGAACAAAGCACAAGGCTGCCACCTGGTAGCAAAGAGAGTGGCATCAGATCTGGGGCGAGGAGAGCTGTGGTCCTGACCACCCTACCCCTTATCTCCCAAACCAACAAGTACAAAAGTCTCAGCATTTTCCCAAGGAAACAGCTCCTACAGCCAACCACTCTCTCCTACACGTGGGGTCTCCTATCCTCTCTGGGGAAGAGAGGGGCCGCTCAGGCCATCCCAGCCCATTGTAGGGGGGTTGCCACAGGCAGTGCTAGAAGCAGGAGGGAAGTGGACAATGGAAAGTCACTCTATGGGGTAGAGGAGTCAGGAAAGGAAGGGACAGGTGCAGGTGGGGCTCGGGGCTGGGTTGAGGGAGGGGGACACACCAGCACATCACGTTATCAGCAGGATTTGGGAAAGCCTGGCTAGCAGGAGTGCTGAGAGCCAGGGAGCCCACATGCCCCTGTCCATAGTCTGGCTCTGCCACCCGACAGCTCCAGGGTCTTGGAGGGCTGGGGTGGGCTGAGCCAGGTGGCAAGAGGCTGGCCATTTCCAGAAGAGGATGGAAGAGGGACTAGAAGAGGTCTGAAGCACACCCTGGGAGCCCTTCCAGGTTTCCAGGGGTTTCCTTGGCCTTTTCACAGCCATCCGTTCCAGAAAGAACCAGGTTCATTCTTCCCTGAGTCTCCCCAAGCCCTTCTCTGCACAAAGCCTGTGGAAGCCGCCTCCTCAAGGAACCTGCCCAGCTGTCCCCTAGCTGGGGCCACTGGTGTCACCAACACATCTACACTGTGTCGACCAGTTGGGGATGGGTGTGAGGCAGAAGGCGCCATGGGCTCGGGGAAGGAGGCTGGGGTCGTCTAGAACCACCCACCAGGTACCAGGACGGTGTACCCTGGTGACGCCGCCCATGATGTTACCAATCCTCAGAGCTCTGCCCACCCCTGGAAAAAGCTGGCTTTGGGAAGAACGCTCCTCCTGTGGGCCTGTGGTGGAGGGGGCCACACCTACCATGAGGCAGGTCCCAGTCTGGGTGGCCGCCATCTTGTAAGGTCTGGAGATCTTGTTGGTGACCAGAGTCTGGAGTTTCTGCAGCTGCTGGAGCAGGGTCCTGAGGAGGGCACAGTGGTCAGCTGGCGGACTCTGACCTCACAAACATCTCTGCCTCCTGGAGCCCTCCTAGGGGGGCTGGCTCGAGATTTGGCCTCCACACCAGGTGCCCGTCTCAGTCAAGATAGGAAAAGTCACCTCCTGTGTGGCTCCTCCGTGGAGTGGCCTGCTTCATGGTGACTGGCCAGGTCGCCCTGTGGAAGCTCAGGGCTGCCCTGTGATGCTCCTGGCCGAGGGAGTTGGAGGAGGGAAGACCCTCTCCCAGCTGTACAGAGGCCAGCCTTCTATGGCTTAACCTTCCCTCCCTGGCACCCCCCCCCCAGCACCCTGAACTGATAAGAAGGACCTGTCTGGCACAGTGCCTGGTATGGAGTGAGTGTCTAGTAAATGGTAGTTATTGTTAGTGTCAGGTGCTTTGTTTTGTATTGAGACAGAGTCTAGTCTTGCTCTGTCACCCAGGCTGGAGTGCAGGGGTGTGATCTCAGCTCACTGCAACCTCCGCCTCCCAGTTTCAAGTGATTCTCCTGCCTCAGCCTCTCAAGTAGCGGGGATTACAGGCATCTGCCAGCACGCCTGGTTAACTTTTTGTACTTTTAGTAGAGATGGGGTTTCACCATGTTGGCCAGGCTGGTTTTGAACTTCTGACCTCGTGACCCACCCACCATGGCCTCCCGAAGTGCTGGGATTACAGGCGTGAGCCACCGCACCCAGCTGTTTTTGTTGGTTTTGTTGCTGTGTTTGCTTTCACCACAACCCTTTGTTTATTTAGATTTCCATGTCAGTCTCCTTCACTAACTGTGGCCTCCTTGAGGGTGAGGACTGGGTCCCACTGAGCATGGAATCTTCTAGGTGCACAGAGAACGTGTTCAGTACAGGCTTAGTGGGCAAATTAATCTCTCTCCACCTAACTGGGCATGTGGGAGTTGCAGTTCCCATAATGTACAGCAGGTGGCGAAATAGCTCCAAGGGTCTGGACCTACTTTGGGCCAGAAAGGAACCCCCAGCCAGAGACAGAGGGGTGGAAGGGTGAGGTGGGATTCTCCAGGCCAACCAGGGAACAGAGGAGTGGCTGGATCCCCCTGGAGAAGCTGGGGAAGAATGAAGGAAAGAAGAAAAAAGTCTTGTGTTGAGCACCTGCTGCATACCAGGCTGTTGTCCAGGTTATTGTAATTGATTCCAGAAAATAATTATTAAAGACCTACCAGAGGCTCATGGCTGGGCACTATCAGAAATCTGGAATAAAAAATAATGGCTCATGCCTGTAATCCCAGCACTTTGGGAGGCCAAGGCAGGAGGATTACATGAGGTCAAGAGTTCAAGACCAGCCTGGCCAATATAGCGAAACGCTGTCTCTACTAAAAATAAAAAAAAAAAATAGCCAGGTATGGTGGTACAAGTCTGTAATCCCAGCTATTTGGGAGGCTGAGGCACAAGAATATCTTGAACCCAAGAGGCATAGGTTGCAGTGAGCTGAGATTGTGCCACTGCAGCCTGGGCAGCAGAGCAAGACTCAAAAATAAATAAATAAATAAATAACACAAAATAATGACAGAAGGCCAAGTGCAGTGTCTTATGCCTCCAATCCCAGCACTTTGGGAGCCAAAGCAGGAAATATGCTTGAACCCAGGAGTTTGAGACCAGCCTGGGCAATATACCAAGACCTTGTCTCTACAAAATACTTAAAAAAAATTAGCCATGGATGGTGGTGTGCACCTGTGGTCCTAGCTACTTAGAATCAGGAGATCAGGCTGCAGTGAGCAATGATCGCCTCATTACACTCCAGCGTGGGCAACAGAGCCAGACCCTGTCTCAAGAAAATGAATAAAAACAATGAAAGAAGAATAAAAGCTGACATGAATTGCACATTCCTAAATACCAAGCATCAGGCTGGGTCCTTTGCTTGCATGATCTCTTATCAATCCAATGAGATAATGTTTCTTTCTTTCTTTCTTTTTTTTTTTTTTTGAGACAGTCTCACTTTGCCAGCCAGGCTGGAGTACATTGGGGTGATCTCAACTCACTGTAACCTCTGCCTCCCGGGTTCCAGCAATTCTCCTGCCTCAACCTCCTGAGTAGCTGATATTACAGGTGTGCACCACCACACCTGGCTAATTTTTGTATTTTTAGTAGAGATAGGGTTTTGCCATGTTGTCCAGGCTGGTCTTGAACTTCCAACCTCAAGCGATCCACCTACCTTGGCCTCCCAAAGTGCTGGGATTACAGCTGTAAGCCGCTGTGCCTGTGCCTGGCCCTATGAGATAATGTTTCTATCATCCCATTTAGACAAAGAAACAGGGGCCCAGAGATGTTTAACGATTTCTCCACAGAGTTGAAAAAATGGCAGAGCAGGGCAAGAACCCAGAGCTGTGACTTTGCGTGGCTGCTACCCGCCAGGCACTGCGCTCCTGTCTCTAGAATCCTGTTTCTCAAACTTTATAGCGCCCGTGAATCACCTAAGGATCTTGTGAACATGCAGTTTCTAGCTCAGTAAGTCTGGAGAGAGTTCTGAAATTCTGCATTTTTTTTTTTTTTTTTGAAATGGAGTGTGGCCCAGCCTGGAGTGCAGTGGCACAATCTCAGCTCACTGCAACCCCCACCTTCTGGTTCAAGTGATTCTCCTGCCTCAGTCTCTCGAGTAGCTGGGAGTACAGGTGCCCGCTACCATGCCCAGCTAATTTTTTAATTTTTAGTAGAGACAGGGTTTCACCATGTTGGTCAGGCTGGTCTTGAACTCCTGACCTGAAATGTTCTACCCGCTTCATCCTCCCAAAGTGCTGGAATTACAGGCACGAGTCACTGCACCTGGCCTGCATTTCTAATAAGCTCCCAAGTGATGCTGATGTTTCCTGTCCGGGTAACTGGCTTTGAGTAACAAGGTTCTACACGAGTGGTTCTCAGACTTGAGGGTGCATCCAAATTCCCTCGAGGGCTTATGAAAACACAGAGTTCTGGGCCCTACCCCTGGAGCTTCTGACTCAGTAGACCTGGCATGGGGCCAGAGAATAAGCATTTCTAACGATTCTTGGGGGTTGTTGCTGGTCTGAGGACCACACTTTGAAAACATCTGCTCACTTAAGCAACTCACCAGCCCTGCCAGGTGTCTTGCAGGTGAAGAAAAATGGGAACACAGGGAGGGGCAGGATGTAAGTGGCCCAAGGCTATAAGGCATGTTTCTTTTTTTTTTTTTTTTTTGTATCTTTAGTAGAGACGGGGTTTCACCATGTTGACCAGTATGGTCTCGATATCTTGACCTCGTGATCCACCCGCCTCAGCTTCCCAAAGTGCTGGGATTACAGGCTTGAGCCACCGTGCCCGGCCCTAGGGCATGTTTCTGAGGTCCCTGTCATCCTAAACTTAGTTCTCTCTCCTCTCTCCTGTCTCCCAGAGCTATGCACAGCCAGGCGTGGGTTGCAGAGGAGCAGGAGGCCAGGTGGGATGCAGAAGGCGCCACCCACCTGTTGGCATTTTCCAGGGTCTCCACCTTCTTCCACAGTTCATTGTTCTCTGATGTAAATGTCTCCACCCTGTAGGGGCCAAGCAGGCAGAGGCTCAGGGGCAGCTCTCAGACTCATGACAGCCCCTCAGCCTAGCCCATCACCATCATGTGCCCCTGTGCCTCCTGCCTCTGCTGCCCCATCAGAGAGGGCCTGGGAGGGCAGGTCAGGTGAGGGAGTGGCATGTGGACCCCACCCCCACCCCTCCCAAGCCCCTTACTTCTTTTCTAGACACTCCACATACTCCTTCTTCTTACGACGGCTCTCCTGGGCTGAGATCTAGAGGGGGAGCCCCGAAAACAAGGGTTAGCACTGCCACATAACCACTTCCTGGGCCCCCACCATTTCAGAGCTGGTGTGCCAGGGAAGCCCACCCACCAAGGAAGCCCCTCAAAGCTTTACCTTGTTCTTGATTTTCCTCCGGACTCTCTTCAAGGCCTTCTCCTCAGCTTTGGTGAGGGGGAGTTTTGTGGGGATGGGGTAGCCCTCAGCAATCAGGGTTCGCTTCTCCTCCTCAGTCAGGAGCAGTGGCCCTGAAGTCCCCTGTAGTTTCTGTAGGAAGTAGGACATGGAAGTTAGGAGGCAGGCAGCCCTGGGTTCAAATTCAAGCTCTGCCATGTGCTATCTATATGACCCAGGCAAGGCACACAACTCTCTGCGTCTCAGTTTCCTCATCTGAAAAGGGGATGGATCTGGGTGAAATTCAGTAACACGTGTCAGGTGCCAGGACGGCGCTGAAAGCGCAAGTGTTAGGCACTCAGGGCATTGTTGGAGTGTGGGGGGGCGGGCCTGGATCCCACCCCTGAGACCACAGCCTTAAAGCTCATGGGGTGCCCCAAACAGCATCTCCCTCAGACCCCTCCCTACAATCTTGGCTTGGAAGACTCTACACCCATCCCAGGGCTCAGGGCCTAGCTCCATGTTCTCTGGGGATTCTGGACTATCTGGGAACTGCCCCTCATACAGTGCTCCTTGGAGGCAGCCTGGGTCATCCCTTGGAGGTCAGGAATGTCAAGTTCTAGTCCTGGCTCTGCAACAGTCTCCTGTTCACCATGAGGCAGGGTAAAAGGATTCAAACTCCCAGCTGGGCGCAGTGGCTCATGCCTGTAATCCCAATACTTTAGGAGGCCGAGGAGGGCAGATCACAAGGTCAAGAGATTGAGACTATCCTGGCCAACATGGTGAAACCCTGCCTCTACTAAAAATACAAAAATTAGCTAGGTGTGGTGGTGCACACCTGTAGTCTCAGCTACTCGGGAGGCTGAGGCAAGAGAATCGTTTGAACCCGGGAGGCAGAGGCTGCAGTAATCTGAGATCACGCCACTGCACTCCAGCCTGGGCAACAGAGCGAGACTCTGTCTTTGAAAAAAAAAAAAAAGAAAGAAAAGAAAAAAATTAGCCGGGCGTGGTAGCAAGTGCCTGTAATCCTAGCTACTCAGGAGGCTGAGGCAGGAGAATTGCTTGAACTTGGGAGGCAGATGTTGCAGTGAGTCGAGATTGAGGAACTGCACTCCAGCCTGGGCAACAGAGTGAGACTAAAAAAAAAACCCCAACAAAAAAAGGGGATTCGAACTCCCATCTGCAAGGTAGGCATCCCTGTGAATTCTGAGGGTGGGGCTCAGTCTCAGGGCTCCCAACCCTCCCCAGTGACCAGTGTGCTCAGGTGGATGTATTCAATTTCTCACTTCCAGGATCAGCCCACCAGTAGCTCCTTACGTGCGGGGCAGTGAGGAGTGGGGAGGTGGAGATGGCTGTGGAGGAGCGCGCCATAGGCCGGACAGGGCTGGAAGGGGGCAGAGAACGGGGACTCTGGGAGCCGTCGCTGTCGCTGCCGTGGCTGCTGGGGGGCGTCGGAGGCATCTGCACCAGGTCCTCTGGGGAGAGCAGGGGAAACCGAGTTAGCAACATTGCACCCCAGCTCTGCTCCGACATCATCATGAGTTCAGCTGAGCATGGGCCTGCTCCAGCTCTGACATTGTGGGAAACGGACTGTCAGGCCCTGGGCCTCAGCTGTGACATCAGAAGGCCCTCTGCAGTGGTAGAGAGATGGTTTACATCTGGATAGCCAATTCCTGGGTGCTGCCTCATCTGACACCACAGAGACCCAGCTCCTTTAAGGCTCACCCTTAGCATAGACATCATAGAAGCTGAATTCTTGGGAGGTCCTCCCTGACCCCTGACTTCACAGAGTTCAGGGCTTTAAGCTCAGCAACCCCAGAAGGTGACTGGGGCCTCTCTCTCATAGGGTGAGGCTGGGCAAGCAGGAGTGATGGCAGCAGTAGAATGGGCAAGAAGAGGACTGGATGAAGGCCAGGTGAGGTGGCTCACACCTGTAATCCCAGCACTTTGGGAGGTCAAGGCAGGTGGATCATGAGGTCAAGAGTTCGAGACCAGCCTAACCAATATGGCGAAACCCTGTCTCTACTAAAAATACAAAAATCAGCTGGACATGGTGGTGGGTGCCTGTAATCCCAGCTACTCAGGAGGCTGAGACACTTGCTTGAACCTGGGAGGCAAAGGTTGCAGGTTGTGGTGAGCCGAGATCATGCCACTGCACTCCAGCATGGGCTCGGTCTCAAAAAAAAAAAAAGAAGAGGACTGGATATGAAGAGTGGGCATGGATGGAGGGGTGGAGGGGGAGTGGGTAGGGAAGGGTGGAGAGGATATTCTGGGGGAGGAGTTTCAAGAGACAGGGGTGGGTTGAACCAAGGGAGTAGGGATGCTGTCTGCCCAAGACTGGAGGGGAAGAGAGCCCTTCCCCTGGACACACCTACCTGGTGTCACTTTGAGGAACTGGTTCACCTCCGGAGGCTCTGCCTTGATCACTGGCAGCTGAGTCATCTCTCCCGGGGCCTGAGGAACAGACAAGCCCAGCTCTGTTAGCTGCCCCTGCGTCTGTCCCCACCATGTCATTCTAACCACATCCTTCCTAAGGCTGCTGGTCTACTCTGCACAGCTGGGGAAGTGGCTGGGCTTGGAGTTCTGGGCATAGCTTCAAGGGAATAGAGGCAAGTTCTAAGCCACACCGAAGAGAAAGGATTGGTGGCCAAATAGAGTAGTTCAGACCTTAAGCTCAGAGAAGGGGAGCCTCCGAGGGTAGGGCCACCTTCCACACCAGCTGTGAAGGCCACACAGGCTTTGGTATGCGGGTTGCCATGAGGACAAGAACAAGAGGTAAGGTCTGGAACTGTGTAGCTGTTCAATGACTCGTAGGAATAGTACAGAAGAAGGAGGCACTGATTGGCTGGGGGCTCCGAGAAAGCTCCCTGAGAAGTCAAAGTCTGAAATGAGTCCTGGGGTATAAATAGAAGTAGAATCCAGACAAAGAAGTATGAAGCAATGAGAGCTCCTAATGGGTTTGAAGCAAGGGCCTGATAGAATCAGATGGACATTTTTCTCTTTTTTGAGATGGAGTCTCATTCTGTCGCCCAGGCTATAGGGCAGTGGTGCGGTCTCGGCTCACTGCAATCTCCACCTCCTTGGTTCAAGTGATTCTCCTGCCTCAGCTTCCTGAGAAGCTGGGATTAAGGTGCCTGCCACCATGCCTGGCTAATTTTTTGTATTTTTAGTAGAGACGGGGTTTCGCCATGTTGGTCAGGCTGGTCTTGAACTTCTGACCTCGTGATCCGCCCACCTCAGCCTCCCAAAGTGCTGGGATTACAGGAGTGAGCCACCGCGCCCAGCCTCTGATGGACATTTTAAACATGCATTTCTCTTTATTTATATTCTGACTTGTTGTTCCAGAAAGGACTTTAAAAACATGCATGGCTTTGTATACGTGACTACCGATATGCATGTAAGTGGTGTCCTCTTTGAGGAAGGCATGATATTGGGGGCTGGATTTCAGGCCCCCCTCTCTCCCTGGGCCCTGGGCTGCAGCCCCAGAGAGAAGATCATGATAGTGTAGGTGGGATGCAGAATCCAGCGTGTAGGCTGATGAGTAAGAATCCCAGAAGGTTCAAGTTGGCAGGGACCTTGGAGCTTCCTTGGTCTACATCCAGCTTAGCCCTCGAGTGACAGGGGACTGCGGTGCAGAGAGCTCACTGTTGACTATGCCAGTAGCTCCTGTGCCTTCTTCTAGGGGTTATGACCTCACTTGCATGGGTCTGGCAGGCCGAATTTGGGAGGCAGGTCAGTTACTTCTAACTGCATGATTTTGGGCAAATTGCTTAACCCCTTGAGCCTCAGTTTCCCTTTCTGAAGCCTCCTTGCCCCTGGCTGCTGCTGCGGTCACTCAGTCCTTTCCTGCTTTGGCGAGGCCTGAGAAGTCCCAGAGCCAGTCTTGGGGATGGTCTTGAAACATCCTGCGTATTTGCCACCAACCCTTGATCCTGTGAGTCTGTGGTGGTGTAGGGAGGGGCTGGCCTTTCTTGCCTTCGCCAACTACAGTTTGAGCAAGTGAGCCATGTGGCCAGCAGGGGGCAGGGCCAGCCACGCTCCCACCTAGGAATTTTAAGACACTGCTCATCCCGGGGAATCCTAGGGCTAGAAGCACCTTACAGGGATCATGAGCCCATTTTACAGAGAAGGAGGACGTGCAATGGGTCCAGAACACAAATGAGGCACTGAGCTGGGACTCAGGCAGGGCCTCTGCTAGGAGCCAGGGTTCTGGGCCTCACGTTCCCAGAGGGGTGTTGGGTCTATAGCTGAATGCTGTCATCTACACATTCATGAAGGGGGGAGTTCAGCCTGAGAGTGTGGGTTAAAAATACTAATCTCAGCGGGGTGCGGTGGCTCACGCCTGTAATCCCAGCACTTTGGGAGGCCAAGGCAGGCGGATCATGAGGTCAGGAGATCGAGACCATCCTGGCCAGAATGGTGAAACCCCTGTCTCTACTAAAATACAAAAAATTAGATGGGCGTGGTGGTGCATGCCTGTAAGTCCCAGCTACTCTGGAGGGTGAGGCAGGGGAATCGCTTAAACCCAGGAGGTGGAGGTTGCAGTGAGCCGAGATGGCACAATTGCACTCCAGCCTGGTGACAGAGTAAGACTCGGTGTCAAAAAATACCAACACACACACACACATACATTTATGTATATATACACACTAATCTCATAAATGTAAATGA
This sequence comes from Callithrix jacchus, assembly GCF_049354715.1. Classification (NCBI taxonomy): domain Eukaryota; kingdom Metazoa; phylum Chordata; class Mammalia; order Primates; family Cebidae; genus Callithrix; species Callithrix jacchus. The sequence continues at coordinate 111,328,164 of NC_133511.1, read as the reverse complement.
CTGAAATATAGTACACTTTTTTGTATGTCCATTTTGGTCTTTCTTTCTTTCTTTTTTTAAAATCCTGAAGCTTTGAGCAAAGTCAGTGGCCTGGGCTGTCTCCATATCTGAGACCCTGGACTGGGCAACTGATGCCAGCCCTGCCTGGGGACCTGCAAGCTGTCTTCTTCTGCACAGGCAAAGGCCTCAGTTACACCAAGGGGGCTGTGGCTTGTGCCCGCTGTAGGATGGTGAAAGGGCGGCCAGAGGGGCAGGTGGAGGCCTGGGCTGGGGCTTCCCAGCCTCGGCCCTGAGGCTCATGCCTTCCCATTCACAGAGTCCCAGGCTTTGAACACCTCTTCCCACAGACCCACCAGCCCTTGTCCCTCCCTCTGCCCTTACACACCATCCCCAGACTCACCTGGTGGGGGATGGGCAGCCTGGACAGGGGGCTGAGACCCAGCAGCGGGGTGGTGGCCATGGTGGCCGCGGCAGCCATGGCAGAGGGGGCAGCCAGAGGGTCCACGGGCAGCTCCGGGCTCTGCTCCTGCTTCACCATGATGGAGCACAGTTTGTGTCCCAGCGCCCATGCTCCATGCTCCACATCTAGGGGAAGGGGAAAGGCTCAGGGGACTCCAAGGCAGAGGCCTCAGCCCCCTGCCTGCCCCCTGGGAGCTGCTCTAGGCTGAACTGAAGAGAGATATACCAGGTATACCAGATTCACACCCCTCTTGATTGGCTGTCTGACCTTAGGCTAGTTGCTTAACCTCCCTGAGCCTGAGCTTTCTCATCTGTAAAATGGGAAAAGGTACAGGAAGGACCTAATAGAGAAGTTCTGAGGCTTAAGTAGTATAATGCACATAAGACACTTAACACAGTGCGTGTTAATACTCAACGCTGGTGAGAAGTAAATGTTCAGGCTGGGCACAGTGGCTCACTCCTGTAATCCCAGCACTTTGGGAAGCCAAGACAGGTAGATCGCTTGAGCCCAGGAGTTTGAGACCAGCCTGGGAAATATGGCAAAATCCCATTTCTACAGAAAACACACACACACAAAATTAGCTGGATGCGGTGGTGTGTGCCTATAATCCCGGCTACTCAGGAGGCTGAGGTGGGAGAATTGCTTGAACAGCCAGGCGAAGTGGCTCACGCCTGTATTCCAGCACTTTGAGAGGCCAAGGCAGGTGGATCCCTTGAGCCCGGGAGTTCGAGACCAGCCTGGACAACGTTGTGAATGCATGTCTTTACTAAAAATATAAAAATTAGCCAGGTGTGGTGGCACTGTAGTCCCAGCTACTTGGGGGGTTGAGGCAGGAGAATCGCTTGAACCCAGGGGGCAGAGGTTGCAGTGAGCCGAGATCACACCACTGCACTCCAGCCTGGGCACAGAGTGAGACTCCATCTCAAAAAAAAAGAGAGAATCACTTGGGAGGCGGAGATTGCAGTGAGTCAAGATTGTGCTACTGCACTCCAGCCTAGACTGAGTGAGACCCTGCCTTGGAAAAAAAAAAAGGAGTGAGTGTTCAATAAATACAGGCCAGTGTTAACCCAACTATCGTTATTCAGTAAACATCGTGAGCACCGTGCTGGGTGCTGGGGATCTAGCAGGAGTCACACGTGGTTTATTGTAGTTGGAATGCGAAGGGGAGTGGACGATGGGGTCAGAGAGGCCAGTGGGGGTGGCTTGGCCTTGGAGGCTGGGTTAGTTCAGAGATGTGACTTTATCCCAAAGCTAATGCGGAGCCACTAAGAGTTTTGCACGTGCTCAAATTTGTTATTAAAAAAATTTTTTTTTTTAAATTATCAGATGAATAAGTAGAAGAAAAAGAAACAATAAATAAATAGAGACAGGATCTCTCGCTCAGTCACCTAGGATGGGTGCAATGGTGCCATCATGATTCACTGCAGCCCTGGCTAAATTGTTTCTCCTGCCCCAGCCTCCTAAGTAGCTGGGAGTACAGGTGCGTGCCACCATGCCCAGCTAATTTTTGTATTTTTTCTAAAGATAGGGTCTCCTGATGTTGCCCATGCTGGTCTTGAACTCCTGAGCTCAAGTGGTCTTGAACTCCTGAGCTCAAGTGATCTAGCCACCTCAGCCTCCTGAAGTGTTGGGATTACAGGCCTGAGCCATTGCACCTGGCCCACATTTGCAATTTTAAGAGATTATGGCTGGGCGTGGTGGCTCATGCCTGTAATCCCAATTTTGGGAGGCTGAGGCAGGAGGATCACTTGAGCCCAAGATTTCAAGGCTGCAGTGAACTACGATCACTTCAGCTGGGTGACAGATCGAGACCCTATCTTTAAAATTAAATCAACTGAAAAAATAAAATATAAAAGATCACTCTGCCCTCGTGTGGGGACTGGACTGGCTGCAGGCAAGATGGAGGCAGGGAGAACTGCAGGAGGTGTTGAAATTGGCTAGGAGGGAGAAAGGGAGGCCTGAGCAAAGGCAGTGGCAGTTGTGATGGAGAGGAAGGAGCAGATTTAGAAGGAAGCATTCACAGGACCCAGTGACTGGGGGTATGCGGGGGTTGGGGGAGGTGGTGGTGGGGAGGATTGAGAGGTGAGGCTTAGATTTCCCGAGGCCAGAACCCACCTCCTGCCCACCTAGTGGGCCTCCTGGTTTCGCCTGGGCAATAGGGTTGGCAAGCATCACCCCTTTTCCTGATGGGTGCCCACAGTCCCCCACCCTAAGTCAGTCCTGTTCACGGTAGCCCCACTGCCTGGCAGCCACTGAAGCAGCCAGTAAGACAGGGGAGAGGGGAGGGGAGTCAACAGTCGAGGGGGCGCTGGAGGGGACTCTGGACTTTGGGGCCTGATGTGGCAAGGGAGAGGGGGCAGTGGCTGATTGACCACCTTGGAGGCCAAGCCCCACCCTGCTGGGAGCCTGAGTGCCCCAGCTCTGGACCACAGGCTGCCCTTGGGCTCCGGAATACCCACAATCTCCCCCAATTATAGGGCCAGGCCACCGGCCTCCAGGAAGCTGCCCCCTGCAAAGGGCCCACAGACAAATTGCTTTAAAAATAGACTTAAGGGCTGGGAGTGGTGGCTCATGCCTGTAATCCCAGCATTTTGGGAGGCTGAGGTGGGTGAATCACCTGAGGTCAGGAGTTTGAGACCAGCCTGGCCAACATGTTGAAACCCCATCTCTACTAAAAATACAAAAATTAGCTGGGCATGGTGGCGATCGCCTGTAATGCCAACTCCTCAGGAGTCTGAGGCAGGAGAATTGCTTGAACGCAGGAGGTGGAGGTTGCAGTGAGCCAAGATGGAGCCACTGCACTCCACCCTGGGTGACAGAAAAGAGACTCTGTCTCAAAACAAACAAACAAACAAACAAACAAACAAACAAACAAACAACCCAGAGGGTGTCCCTGCCCTCACGGGGTTTGGGGAGAGGTACAAGGTTTGTCTTTGCCCCTAGGGACTCTCAAAGACCATCAGATGCAGCTCACACTTCTTGTGCTGAGCACAGCTCTAAACCCTCGACACACATGAGCTTCTTTACTTTTTCCAACAACTCTCTGGGGCAGGCCCATTGCTCTCCCCATTTACCAGATGAGAAAATTAAGAAACTCACTCAAGACCGTGGTTCTTTAGAGGGAAAGAGGAATTAGATAAGAAAACCCTGTTCATTGTTCCAGGCACTCATAGTATTTTTTTTTTTTTTTTAAGACAGGGTCCAGCCTGGAGTGCAGTGGCGCCATCATAGCTCACTGCAGCCTCAACCTCCCGGGTTCAAGATATCCTCCTGCCTCAGGCTCTCAGTAAGCTGAGACTATAGGCATGTGCCACCGTGCTTGGCTAAGTTTTTAATTTTTAATTTTGTAGAGAAGGTGTTTTGTTATGTTGCTCAGGCTGGTCTCAAACTCCTCAGCTCAAGCAATGCTCCAGCCTTGGCCTCCCAAAGTGCTGGGATTATAGGTATGACTCACCAAGGCTGGCCCACCCATAGTATTCATAGGACTTTTATGTGCACAATGAAAATAGTCATTAATTATTATTATTTTTTGAGATGGAGTCTCACTCTGTTACCCAAGCTGGAGTACAGTGGCGTGATCTTGGCTCACTTCAACCTCCGCCTCCCAGGTTCAAGCGATTCTCCTGTCTCAGCCTTCCGAATCTGGGATTACAGGTGAATGCCCCAACTCCCAGCTACTTTTTGTATTTTTAGTAGAGACAGGGTTTCGCCTGTTGGCCAGGCTGGTCTTGAACTCCTGGGCTCAAGCAATCCTCCTGCCTTGGCTTCCCAAAGTGCTGGGATTACAGGCGTGAGTCACTGAACCTGACTGCCTCTAATTATTGATATACATTGTGTGCTGCAGACTTAGCAGGGTACTTTGTGCATACATTTTTTAAAGACCAGAATGCTTAAGGAATATATTATTTTCATTTTATCATTGAGGAAACAGAGGCCCAGAGAGGTTAAGTAATTTGCCCAAGCTTACCCAGCAGCTGGTGGAGACATGGGGATTGTGGGAAGTAGAAAACTTCCCCTTTAAAGTTTCCTTTATTATTAAAGAATAAATGTGCTAATAACTTTGTTAAGCCCTATCCTATGTAGCTGTTAGATATGCCATGCCTACAGGCACGTAGTACATTCTATGCATGTCCTTGTACTTTAACCAAGATATCTGTGCTAGATGTGCTCACAGGCAGGTCCCAGCTCTCCATTGCTTTTACCTGTTTAGAAAAGTTTTAAATTGTTAGCCAATCGGGTTTTAGTTTAAATTGTAAGATCTGACTCCAGCCAATGGAGATCAGACACAGCAGTAAGAACAACCCCAAATGCATAAGGGATAAATTTGTGTGTTTTCCTTTATTCATTGTACTCTCGAGGCAAAATGGCTAGCAAGGGTACCCTTCCTGCAGTCCAAGAAGTAAAAATTGCGTTGCTGAAAAATCCTTTGTCTCAGTGATAATTTTTCTTTGCAGCACCAAGCATCTATTTCCAACAGCGATGCACACTGATGCCCTGTACGTCCCAGCCCAATAGCCCTGGCTGCCCCTTGTGACTGGCAAATGTGGTGGCAGCAAGGGTGTGTGGTTGAGAATCAGGGTGTGCAGTTATGTCTCCATGGGTGACCTAGACAACTGAGTTTTTGTGAAGTCTCAGTTTTCTTATTGGCTCCATGGGGATTATGATAAAAGTGATTCCAACCTCACCTGTCAGTCATGAGAAATAAATGTGGTAACAAACATGAAGGCAATCTGTAGACTGGAGAGTGCTATAGAAATGTTTATTGCTATTTGCATTGGTAGATATAGATACTGAGGATTACAGAGGTTAAGTGACACATCTGTGATCACCCAGCCAAAAGTGACAGAGCCAGGACCACCTGTATTTGAGAAAAGTCCCAAAGGGACCATTTCTAAGTGGGGCACAATGTGAGTCTTAAGTGCTGATTACCTGAGTGGAAGAGCTCAGGGTGCCCTTTGCTTTAATGGATGAAGTTAGGTGAGAGTGGAGGATTAGAGAATGTTACCTTCCAGAATAAAAGAGGGTAACGGAATCTCTCTCTCTGAAATAGCATCTCAGAGGATATCACGGTATGAGGAGGTGGTGACGTTCTAGAGTCTTGGTAACTTGTTCACAGTTTATTATTATTATTATTTTTGAGTCAGAGTCTTACTCTGTCACCCAGGCTGGAGTGCAGTGGTGTGATCTTGGCTCACTATAACCTCCGCCTCCTGGGTTCAAGTGATTCTCCTGCCTCAGCCTCCCGAGTAGCTAGAATTACAGATGCCCACCATTACGCCCACCTAATTTTTGTATTTAAGAGATGGGGTTTCATCATGTTGACCAGGCTGGTCTTGAACTCCTGACCTCAAATGATCTGCCTGCCTCAGCCTCCCAAACTGCTGAGATTACAGGCATGAGCCACCATGCCCTGCCTTTTTTTTTTTTTTTTTTAATTGAGACGGAGTCTTGCTCTGTTGTCCAGGTTGGAATGCAATGGTGTGATCTCAGCTCACTGCAACCTCCGCCTCCAGGGTTCAAGTGATTCTCCCGCCTCAGCCTTCCAAGTAGCTGGGACTACAGGCATCACATAATGGAGGCACCATGTGATGGAGGGCATCATGCCCGGCTAATTTTTGTATTTTTGTAGAGATGTGGTTTCACCATATTGGTCAGGCTGGTCTTGAACTCCCGACCTCAGGTGGTCTGCCTGGGTCAGCCTCCCAAAATGCTGAGATTACAGGCGTGAGCAACTGCGCCCAGCCAGTTATTATTACTGTTATTTGAAATGAAGTCTCACTCTGTTGCCCAGGCTGGAATGCAGTGATGTGATCTCGGCTCACTACAACCTCATCCACCCAGGTTCAAGCAGTTCTCCTGCCTCAGTCTCTTAAGTAGCTGGGATTACAGTAGTATACCACTACTCCCGGCTAATTTTTGTATTTTGTTGGTTTTTTTTTTTTGAGACAGAGTTTCACTCTTGTTGCCCAGGCTGGAGTACAATGGCACAATCTTGACTCACTGCAACTTCTGCCTCCCGGGTTCAAACGATTCTCCTTCCTCAGCCTCCTGAGTAGTTGGGATTACAGGGGACTGCCACTGTGCCTGGCTAGTTTTTGTATTTTTTTAGTAGAGATGGGGTTTCACCATGTGTTGGCCGGGCTGGTCTCGAACTCCTGACCTCAGGTGATCCACCCAGCTCGGCCTCCCAAAATGCTGGGATTATAGGAGTGAGGCAGTGTGCCCAGCCTTTTGTAATTTTTTTTTTTTTTTTTTTTTTTTTAGTAGAGATAGGGTTTCTACTAAATGGCCAGGTTGGCCAGGCTGTTCTCAAACTCCTGACCTCAAGTGATCCACCTGCCTCGGCCTCCCAAAGTGTTGGGATTACAAGCATGCACCACCAGGCCCAGCCCCACAGTTATTATTGAATTACCCCCACTGTCTCCTCTAAGTCAGCAGTTCTAAAACCTGAGTGTGCATCAGAATCACCTGGAAGCCTGGGCTCTACCCACAGGGTTGTGATTTAGTAGGTTTATGGTGGAACCTGAGAATCTGCATTTCTAACGGTTTCCCAGGTGATGCTGCTGGTCTGGGAACCACACTTTCTCAACCACTGACTTAAATCAGCAAAAAACCCTTTTGAGAAGTATTCCTGCCAGGCATGGTGTCTCCTGCCTATAATCCCAGCACTTTGGGAGGCTGAGGAGGGCTGATCACCTGAGATTGGGAGTTCAAGACCACCCTGACCAACATGGAGAAACCCTGTCTCTACTAAAAATACAAAATTAGCCGGGCGCAGTGCCTATAATCCCAGCTACTCGGGAGGCTGAGGCAGGAGACTCACTTGAAACCAGGAGGCAGACGTTGTGGTGAGCTGAGATCACGCTATTGCACTCCAGTCTGGGTGACAGAGCAAGACGCCATCTCAAAAAAAAAAAAAAAAGTGCTCCTCTGGCTTTGAATTGAAGGAGAACGGAAAGGCAAGGAGCAGCGCCTCCTGAGGGGTTTGGGTGGCTCATTTGGGAGCCTCTGGGAGTCTAGGCTGCAGGCACCCTCTCTTGTCACCCCAGAGCTTCCTCCCACATGTGCTGTCCCCAGGCTGTTCCACCTCTTACCTTGGGTGGTGTCCTCCATCTTGATGGGCACCAGGGGGCTCTGGGGCGCTGAGTCTCCGCTCAGGGAGTAGCTGTGCTCCGCCTGGATGCCTGGCGTTGGGGAGTCTAGTTCCATATCCAATAGAGGGCTCTTCTCATCCAGCACAGGGTCATCAAAGAAACTGCTGAACAGGTCGTTGGAGAAGTCCTCCATGTTCTCCGCAAAGTGGTCCAGGTGCTCAGGAAAGTGCTAGGGAAGGAGGAGGGGAAGAGGGAATTCAGCTTTGCTTGGGAAGGGGGTATAGGTGCCACTGTGGTGGTGCAGCACCCCATCACGGCCACCACTGTCACTGTGACCTCCCATTACTGTCCCCATCCCCATTGATACCAGCAGCACCATCACCACTACCAACATGGCAACACCAACTCTCATCATTTCCATCATGACCGTTGCCACTCTCATCCCATTCTCTCCACTGCCAGCTCCACCCTCACCATTGCTATCTGCAAGAGGGAGCTGTGGATGGGGTCAAAACCTCCCTGGACCAGGCAACAGGACACCGGGCTCTGTGACCTTGGTCAAATTACTTAAACTGCTTGAATCAGTTTCTCGGTCTGTCCTACTTCCCTCACAGGCTCATGGGAAGACAAGGTCAAAGAACAAGCGTGTGTCCACGCCAAGTTTGCTTTCCAAAGACAATATTAGTGAATTGTGTATGCTCTTTTGCCGGGATGTGGGAAGAGAGTGATGTAGGGTGGTGGGATTCTTGGGGCCTCTAGTCCCCTCAGTAGCACAGTCCCCATCTGTCCTCAAGCTTCAGAGTCTCTCCTTTCCCAAGCCATCCTTTATATGGAGAGGTTAGGCTCTGGAGTACTACTACTTAGGTTCAAATGGTGGCCTGGATCCTTCTGGCTATGACTCAGTGCTGTTTAAAGTGTGGGTGGTGACTCATTAACGGGTTGTGAAATCAACTTAGTGGGTCACGACCAGAATTTAAGTAAAAATAAAACAGAAAAAAAAAAAAAAGAGTAGAAAATATCAGAGTGCACAGCACAAAGTGAAGTTAAATACCTGGCAATAAAAAAAAAAAAATCACAGTTATATCACCTGAGGCTGAGAGTTCAAGACCAGCCTGACCAACATGGAGAAACCCTGTCTCTACTAAAAATACAAAATTAGCCAGGCGTGGTGGCACATGCCTGTAATCTCAGCTACTCAGGAGGCTGAGACAGGAGAATTGCTTGAATCCGGGAGGCGGAGGTTGCAATGAGCCGAGATCGTGACATTGCACTCCAGCCTGGGCAACAAGAGCAAAACTCTGTCTCAAAAAAAAAAAAAAAAAAAAAAAATCACAGTTATGTGTGTGTGCACACACAGGTGTGTACTTGGCAATGATGTAACATATTTCTTAGAAAGAAAAATGTCTGAAAAATCTTGGTCTCTATTATCTTGGGAAGGTCAATTAACCTCTCTGTTTTATTTTGTCCTCTGTACAGCTGGTTATATTAATAGTTCCTACCTGCTGAGACTGTTGTGAGGATTAAACAAGTTAATCCACGTTCAGCCCTTAGAACAGTCCCTGGCACATAGTAATTACTCAATAAACATGACCTCTTATTGTTAATAAAGCACCTCAGTGGCTGACATATATTAGGTGCTTGTAAGTTATTATTTGCTCTCTAAAGAATTATAAATGTGTAAAGAAATGTTTCTTTCATTCATTCTTTTTTTTTTTTTTTTGAGTTTCACTCTGTCGCCCAGGCTGGAGTGCAGTGGCATGATCTCAGCTCACTGCAACCTCTGCCTCCCGGGTTCAAGTGATTCACGTGTCTCAGCCTCCCAAGCAGCTGGGACTATAGGCACAGACCACTATGCCTGGCTAATTTTTTGTATTTTCAGTAAAGATGGGGTTTCACCATGTTGGCTAGGCTGTTCTCAAACTCCTGACCTCAAGTGATCCACCTGCCTCAGCCTTCTGAAGTGGTGGGATTACAGGTGTTAAGCCACCGGGCCTGGCCAAGAAATGTTTCTATTGTTTGTTCCTTATTTATTGAAGGAATGAATTTGCTGGTGAGTCAGAAGAGATGGGGATGGGGGGCTGCCTTAGATCCTGGAGCCCCACCTGCTGAGTGGTTAAGGGCTTGTGCCAGGGGATCCCTTCAGAGTCTGGCGTTGTTGGCCCTTTCTGGCCTGGAATATTGGGAGGCTGTCCCAAGCTGGAAGGGATGAGCAGAGAAGCCTTCCATCTGAACATAAGGTTCAGGGCCACGTGAGTCTGTCCGCCTAGAACAGGAGGTTAACACAAGCTCTGGAGTCATACAGACGTGCTTTTGACTCCTATCTCCATCATTTGCCAAATTGCTTAATTTCTCTGTGCCTCAGTTTCCTCATCCATAAGGGGAAAATAATAGTTCCTACCTCATTGTGTTGCCATGAGGATCTACAATTTTGTTAGATAAGTACTCACCTCATAGGAGTGTGAGGGTAAAATGAGTAAATACAGTACATGTAAAACACACATCAGTGCCTGCTACAGAGTGAGAGCTCGATCATGGTTAGCTATGGTTTTCATGAAATCTGCAGACCCTCAACTCTGGCCCTGAGCTGAGTCTGGAACCAATAGTGGGGGCTGGGGGTTGCTGAGGGGTGTTTGGTCTTCTCCAAACAAAGTCTGATGAGAGAATCCAGGACAAAATGAGCTCAGAAGCCCCACTGGCAGGGGTACTCATCCACTTCCCAGTTTGCCAGCAATCAGTCATCATCCATTTCTGTTGTGCTTTTTTGAGATGGAGTTTCACTCTTGTTACCCAGGCTGGAGTGAAATGGCCCGATCTCAGTTCACCACAACCTTCATCTCCCAAGTTCAAGCAATTCTCCTGCCTCAGCTACCTGAGTAGTTGGGATTACAAGTGTGCGCCACAAACCCGGCTAATTTTTGCATTTTTAGTAGTGGCGGGGATTCACCATGTTGGTCAGGCTGGTCTTGAACTCCTGACCCTGTGATCTGCCCACCTCGGCCTCCCAAAGTGCTGGAATTACAGGCATGAGCCATCTGTTGTGCTTTTAACCTTCCAAAGTGCTCTCCTATGCATCATTTCATTTAATCTTCACAATTACCCAATAAGACAAGGAAGTTGTAGATCAGCATTTGACAGAGAGGGAAACTGAGGCCCAGGGAGCTAATACAGCAGCTCACTATCCCTCACTGCCCCGTCCTTCCACAATGCAGTAGACCCTCCCCAGTCGGATAATTGTCTAATCACCCAACTGTAAACTCCGAGGCAGGATCTGCGCCCTGTTTACCTGCTGGCTTCCAGCACCTGGCTCATGATACTGGTGGAGGGACAGGGCATTGTAACCAGATGGCAATGCCATCAGTATACCTACTGTCCATCAATACCTGGAGTGAGGCAGTACCAGGAGGTCAGAGCTGAATGAGTTTCTAAGAATCACTGTGATCCCAGACAGAGGCCATTTACAGAGTACAACCACCCCCCAACCACCCAACCAGCCACAGCCAGGGCTGCGCTAGCCACACCCTCCGCAGAGCCCGGGCCTGCCGGCTGGGGGCGCTTCTACCAGTTCTCTCCCTTAGGGTCTCTCAAAGGCCTGGCGTCGGGCCCAGTGGGAGGGGGCGTCGGGCCCGAGCAGAGGGAGCCGGTGAGTCAGAGGCTAAGGTATTTCTCCTGCAGCTGCTTCTCGGGCGATAAGGGTTTGCCAAGCCCCTTCCTGGGGCCTGGGAGAGGAGAGATGCTTCCTCAGATCTGGGCTGGGTTCCCCGAAGGCCTTGGCTCAGGCAGATGACCCAGGTTCTTCCCAGAGACCCTTTTAAGGTGCCCACAGGAAACTGCTTAGAGAGCTCAGTTGGCCCCATTGTGTGAGCAGCCCCCACCCCACCTGCTAGAAACGGCAGCCAAAACCCAGCAGGACGAAGCTTCCAGAGCGGAGGGAGCCAAGTGGAAGGGGAGGGCGGCCAAGGGGCAGGAGGGGTGGGGGTGGAGGACACTCCGACGCCCGGGTCCTGTTTGCACAGGGCTTCTTCAGGTGCTGGGTGGACGGTGGGCGTGCCCCATCACTCCCAGGCCCACCTCACCCTCCTGGGAGCATTGCCATCAGGGACTCCTCTAGAGAGCTCTGGGGCCCTAGTTCCGTCTGATGCCTGGCCTCTCATGGCGGCTCAGTCAGGGTTAGTTTCTATAGTAAAGTTAGAGGCAGAAGGGACAAGAGAAAGCTCACTATCCACCGCCTCTCCCCGCCCCCGCCTACTTCTCAGTAGAGAAATCTCGGGTCCAGAGAGGGAAACGCAGCTAATTCAGAACCGCACAGTGAGAGAGCTGTGGATGTCCCGGGCCGTACAGTGAGCTGGTGCGCCCAGGGCTGCCCTGGGGTGTGTGGGACCTTCGGGTCCTCTCACTTCTTCCACCGCATCCACCTGGCCCCATCCCTGGAAAGCCCATTCTGGAGACCTCAGACCTCCTCCGCTCCAGCACGACCCCTTGTCCCCGCTACCCCCAACCACACCCAGCCCGCCCTCCACTCCACACACAAAAGTTCGTGTTTCGCTTGTCGGATGGAAACTGGGGAGCCGGAGGAAGGGGTCGGTGGCCAGGAGTCCACGAACGGCAGGGGAGCCATGTGTCAACGCTCTGAGGAGACAGGGTTCTGCAGGGGGTGAGCGTCCTACGGGGGTGCCTTTCCAGGCAACGGGGGTGGGAAGCCCGAGAAGGAAATATTCTGATTTGTTTCCCTCCTCGTTAAATACTTTTTCCTATAGTCATGCCAATATAAGCTCCTTCTCGGCTGCCACGCGCAGCCGGCGCCGGCTTCCCTCTCTTGGAGGAGGTTCCCGAGCTCTCCGGCTCGCAGTCCCGCGTACCCCTCCTTTCGGCTGCACCCACTCCCGGAGCCCGGCCTCAGCCGCCCGCCCTTTTTTTAAGAGAAGGATCCGGGCGCCGGGGTCCTGGAGCGGCCCACAAAGGGTTAACTCGGGAGCGCCCGGAGCCGCCCCTCCCCGGAATCCGGCCCGCTCATTGGTGGGAGCCACAGAGCTCCTGGCCAATGGGGGGAGGCTGCGAGCAGCTGCCCGCGGCGGCGTGGAGGGCTCGGGAGGAGTGAAGGGCTCACGCGGAGGAGGGTCCCGGCCTGAGCCGACGGCCCGCGGCCGGGGGAAGCGTAGGGTGCACTGGCTCGGGCCTGCATGAGGCCTGTTCTGCGTCTGGGGCCGAGGCAGAAATGGCCTGGCGGTCTCACGCTGTCCTAAATCTCTCATCAGTAGCATGGCCCCACCCCCACCTCCGCAGGGGAAGTGGAGACCGAGGGTCTCCCCTACGTCCCCGACTCAAAGGGCGGCCGGGCCTTAAATCCCCTTGCAGCTCCATCTCCAGCCATCCTACCGTGGGGCGCTTTGTGGCTCTCTCATGGCGGCCGATAGGACTCTCCCGGGGCGGTAATGGGACTGGCTCTGGCCTTGTTTTCCCCCTCCCTAAATTCCTTCCCTAAGGTCAGTGCAGACCGGGTAAAGCTCTGGGGCGCAGCTGCCTGCTGGGGTCGGTGTAGGAAAAGGGTCTCCCTAACCAGAAGCAGCCTCAGCGCGCCCCCTTCCCTCAGGCCCCTGGCTCCTTGGCGCTGCACCCCCATCCCTAACTTCTGCCTCCTCCCTCAGCCCAGGCTGATTCAGTCCGTGCCTGGCGAAAGGAGGAGGAGACCGGAGTGGGTCCAGGCTGAGCTGTGGGATAAAGGGTTTGGGGGGGAATCCTGAGCCCGGACATTCCTTCCGAGAGAGTGAGTGCTAGGGAGAGATGGGAGGAGAGTCCTCTCACATTTCCCCCTTTCTTCCCCCTCCTCCCGCAGGCTGGGACCCACAGACCCCCCCCCCCCACACACCCCAACACACACTGACCCATACATTCCCGGACGGTTACTTGCCTCGTGGTCACTAGAAAATTGTACCATTTCACGCTGAAGGGCCTTCATCAGTGTGAGTCACTGCTGTGCCTGAGGGTCGCGGCGGGGGGGGGGGGGGGGGGCGGAGGGTCGAGGGGGTGGTGCAGGAGTGGGAATGAGAGGAGATGGGCCCCTTGGGTCTCCAGTTGTCAGCAGACCCACCTTGTCCTTGTTCTTAAGCACTGCCATCCAGTGTCTGGGGGTCCTAGGAGACCCAGACCTGGCCTTCCCAGAGCTAAGGCCATCCTGCGAAGGAGAAAACGCACTGAACTGAAACTCAGGAGGCCTTAATTCAAGACCCAGCTCTGCTCTGAGACCTGGGCAGTGGCAGGTGTTTCCTCTCTGGGCCTCAGTTTCCTCATCTGTTACAGTCTGTGTCTCTGTAGTGAGTTGGCAGGGGCAGAGTAAAGTGACTTAGTCTTCAGAATGTGGGCCTTTTACCTCTGCCCTGGCCTCTTGGGGAGTGAATGGAGTGAAACCAGTTCTCCTGGTCCCTGGAGCCACCCCTTCCCAGAGTCTTCCTGGCAGAGCATGGGGGTAAGGGAGCATGCTGTTCCAACCTCCAACCTCACTCTCAGCCCCCAGTCCCCGCAGGCCGAGGGAAGGCGGCTGCTGAAGTTTCATATTTTCCCCTACTGAACCGTTCACCACAGAGCCCAAGTCCAAATATGCAGAAATACTTCTGTGTGTGTGTGTGCATGCAAGTGTGTGCACATGACACGCAGATGTGGGCTGAGGGGTTCCTTCGTACACAGGGGAACACCACCTCTCTGACACCACATAATGAAAGGTATACACACCCATCGACACATTCAGATGGTTCCATCTACAGCCTTGTATAGGCGCTATCACACATCCAGACACCCCCACAGAGTCACATAGGCTGACACTGTCAGGTGTGAATGCAAACTCAAAAAGACACACATCAGATGTGATCAGACATTGATTCACACCCGTACGCTCACACACATGCGAAGTCACCCCAGACATAGCATCACACAGACATGGTCACGCACACTCGCTGTCACACACACAGCATCTCACATGACCACGGAACTAAATGTTGGCAGCACCAAGCCAACATCTTAGTGCCCGAGATGACTGAGTCATCTGAACACCAGTGAGGGAGGTTTGGGAGCCCTGGGCTTGCATGGGGTTGGGACAGTGAGGGCTGGAGGAAGCGTCAACATGGGGACAGAGCTTTTCTTTGCCAATGTGTGCTGGAGAAAGGAAGGAGAGAGGAATCAGCAGGCTGATGCCAGCCGCAGGCTACTTCAAGGCAGAGCAGAGTCCTGGGGAGGGTGCGTATTCTCTGTATTCCCCCTGGCCCTGTTAGTCTGGCCCTCTCATTGTCCCTCCTGACACTGGTAACCTTGCCCTAGTCAGGCCATAGCTTCCTCAGTTTCCCAGCCAGCCCCTGGCATCTTCTGACCAGGCAGCCCATGTGCTGTGGCCCAACCCTGGGGCAGGCGCCAGGCACTGTCTGGGCAGGAGGAAGTGATGGCAGCGGGTGCCGGCGTCCAGGGCTGGGATTAGCTGTATCTGGCACCTCCGAGGGCGCAGCAGCCCACAGTCTGGCTGCTGGAGATGCTGGTCTACAGGCAGTGGCCAGGGGGTCTCTGTAGAAGAGCTTAGGACACCGGAAACTGAGTGGTGGGGTTGGTGCCAGAGGCCTCTGGAGAATTAGGGCATCTAGTCACATTCATTTATTCATCATTCATGCATTCATTTAGTATTTACTCAGCATCTGCTGGGTGCTCAGCTCTGTGGATACAGAGATGAACAAGACCCAATTCCTGCTTTCAAAAGGCTTTCTAACCAATGATGGGACTACAGAGGCCAGTCCAAGTCTTGAACTGTGATCTCTTTCCAGAGCACCCTCCACCTTACATCCAGAGGGGTCTTCTAGGCCAGTCAGGGGGCTCACAGCTGTAATCCTACCACTTTGGAAGGCCAAGGTGGGAAGAATGATTGAGGCCAGGAGTTTGAGACCAGCCCTGGGCAACACAGTGAGACCCCATGTCTAAAAAAAAAAAATTAAAAAATATTAGCCAGGTGTGGTGGGGTGTACCTGTAATTCCAGTCACTCAGGAGGCTGAAGTAGGAGGATTGCTTGAGCCCAGGAGTTTGAGCCTGCAGTGAGCTATGATTACACCACTACAATCTTGCCAGGGCAACAGACAGAAACCATGTCTCTAAAAACAGGAATCTTCTAAAACTTAGGAGTCACTATGTCATTTCTCTGCTCCATTGATGAGGAACTTGTACTCTCTCCCAAGGGTAGTAGGGAGCTATACTCATTGATGGCTGCCTACTGCCCTTAGGATCGAGTACGAGCTCCTTGGTGTTGCTTCACACGACCCACCCGTATTGCATATATGTCTTGCTGTGTCCAATTCTTGTCCAAATCTGCAAAGCCTAGCATTGGTCCTGGCACACAGTGGGTGCTCAGATGTTTGCTGAGTGACTGATTGACTGACTGGATGAGTGTGAATGAAGGACTGTGTCAGAGCTCATGGACTCAGGCCCTTTTTTCGGCAGCAGAGAGCCTCCAGGAATTACCATCCCGAATCTTGCTCTGATGCCAGCTTGCTCCTGCTCCAGGCAGAGTTTCCATGTGCTTGGACTCCTTCCTTCGGCTCCTCCCTAGTGGGGCTGCTGTACCCATTCTCCAGGTTGTTCTTCCCCAAGCCTTTCTGTTCTTAAGCCCCAGCCAGATCAGGTACCTGGGAAGCACAGACACCACTCATGCTGGAATTGCTGTCCCCCCAGACCCAGCCAGGCCTAAGGGTATAAACAGAACACAGTGGCCAACCTGCCAGGGCTGCTCTCCCGGCCCCTGGCCAGCTGGAAGGCCCTCCTCGCCTGGAGCCTACTGCCTCGCTCTGGCTGGAATTCCCTTGGCCTCTTCCCTCTCCTCATTGCACTCAGCATTTGGCCTCTGACTTCCTCAGCAGTCCCGGCCTGTCTGAGTTGTCCTCAGGTTTTATTTTTGGAAAGAGTGGTATTCTCTCTCCTTATTTACTCCCTTCTTTCAGGGAAGGTGTGGGACCCCTGGGCTCAGCTGGGGATTAGGCTATTGCCTCCAATCCCTGGGGGCTGGACCTCTCTGGGCCTCCATGGGAGGGGACCTCCAAAGACTCTTGACCCACCCGATGCTTCAAAGCCAGCTGTCTCTGCCTTCCTTCCCCCACCCAGTAGGTGACTAATGCCTGCCCTTGCCCTTCTTGAAGAGCCCCACAATGGCCAAAAGAAATCATTACAATTTAGGAGCTGAAAGGAATTTTGGCATCATTAGATCCACCCCCTCTTATTTGCAGAGGCAAAGCAGTTCAATGGTAATAAGCAAGGGAGGCAGACAGACCTGGCTCTCATCCTGGTTCTGCTACTCACTGTGCAGGCTTTAGGCAAGTTACTTAACCTTTCTGAGCCTCAGTCCTGAATATAAAATGGGAACACTCATATCCACCCCAGCAGGTTGCTGTGAGGATGAAATGAGATAACATTTGTAAATTAATGCAGGACACATAGGAGGAAGGCTCTCATTAAATGCAGCTGTTATTATTACAGATGAGGAAAATCCAGAGCTGGGGATGGGAGTGCACGTGCCCAGGGTCACATAGCCCAAGGTAAGCAGCCATTTCCAGAGTCATTTATTCATCTCTATCTCCCTTCCAAGGAGAAGAGGACGGGCACCAGCTCAAAGGCACACTTTCCTTGAGTCAGTTGGATGGACAAACCCCTGGGTCTTCAGTGCCTACCTCCTGCCACCATGCCCAGGCCCACCTCTGTGGCAGGCGTTTCCTCCATTGTCCCAGGACCCTCTTTCTTGCTCACTGAGAGTCAGGGGTCTGGGGAAGAGACCCTAGCATTCAGCCCCAAGTGGCCCTCAGGCCAGTGGGACTCTGAGGGGAGAGGGGAGTGCTGGGTGCTGACATCACAGAGCAGAGAAGCTAGAGCCACAGTCATGCAGGCCAGCTGGGGCCCTTCCAGTTCATCCAGATGTCTCAGGAATGTGCTGAGCTGGGAACTACCACCTTCCTTCCCTCCCCACCCCCAGCCCCTCGTCCCTTTGCTTGCTCAAGCTCTACTTCTGCCCACCCGCTTGGCTCCTCCTCTTTCATCTCTCCCTGGGAGGCCTCCTGTCCACTGTCCCTCTGGCACAGTACCACTGTCAGGCTCCCTCTCAGTCCTCTGAAGGGATTGCCAGAGGCAGGAGCCCTTCCCCTCGGCAGACTCCAGGGGCTGAACTTGTGGGGTGGAGGGAGATGGGAGCTAACAGGGAGGAGAGAGTTCTGAGCAGACAGTGCATGCCAGATCCCAAATGTGGAACTGATTTGCAGCCCTGGAGAGAAAGGGGTGAAGGCTTTGGGGTGGCAGAGGGCAGGGCTGGAAGGATGGTGAGTGGGGCTCTGGGCATCTTGTGCCAGCCAATGGGTGGGAGGGTCAAGGAGCTGGAGTGCCAGGTTGGGCTGGGCTCAGGAGGGTTCAGATCCTTCTAGACCCCTGGGGTTCATAGGGACGTGCTTTATCTGATAGTGGAGGGTCCTGAAGTATTGGAGGGGATGGGGGAGCCTGGTTAGGGTCCTGGTATTGGGCCAGGAGCCAGGACCTGGTTCAGGCTGGAGCTCCCAGCCCCGAAGAGGAACAGCCTGTCCCTCTGCAAGGGCGGAGTTGCCTTGGGCCTCCCCAGGCCAGCCTGGCTCTGAGTGCTGGGGATGAAGGAACCAGAAGGGAACTGGTGCTCCTGGCCCAGTGTGAGAGTCACATCAGGGCATGGGCAGAAGTCAGAGGAGAGGAGCGACCTGAAGTCAGCTTCGAGAGTCACATCAGGGCACGGGCAGAAGTCAGAGGAGAGAGGGAACCTGGAATCAGCTGCTGCCCTGAGCTGCCCTAGGCTCAGAGAGGGCCCACAATTCTGTCCCCCCTGGGGGAGAGTCCCTGATCACCCAGACAGGCGGACAGCTGAGAGCCCCCTGATGGACCACAGACTTCCTAGCACTGAGACCGTTCAGAGGAACTGGTGACCATCACCTGGTGCAACTCAGAACTATCATTGGCTCCCTCCTGCCTGCTGAAAAACTCCCAGCTCCCAGCATGATATTCAAGGGCTGAAAGAAACTGATCCTAACTTACCACTGGAGCTGGAGCCCCTCGTTTTCTCTTCTCTCCAGCCTAGCTGGAAGGACCACTCCCAGCTCCTTAAACCTGCTGTGATCCCCATGGCTGCAGGACCTTTGCTTATACCTCTCCTGGTGCCTGCAGTGTTTTGTCCTTTATCTCCTCATTCTAACTCTTCCTGTCCTTTAAGGGCCAACTCAAATGCTGCTTCCTCCAAGAAGTCTTCCCTGATCACCAAGCTTGAAGAGTCATCTCACTCTCTGTTCTACTGTAGCACTTACAGACTGTTGTTAGGTCATTGGTTAGTATCATGCCCTGAACTCTAATTATACACAATGGGATCCTGCTGTCCTAAACGTTAACCTTCTTGAGGGTAGGATCAAGGACAGATTTCATCCTTTTTTTTTTTTTGAGACAGGGTCTCACTCTGTTGACATGATCTTGGCTCACTACAACCTCTGCCTCCTGGGTGCAAGTGATTCTCCTGCCTTAGCCTCTCAAGTAGCTGGGACTACAGGAACGGACCACCATGCTCAGCTAATTTTTGTATTTTTTGGTAGAGACAGGGTTTCACTGTGTTGGCCAGGTTGGTCTCAAACTCCTGACCTCAAGTGATCTGCCCGCCTCAGCCTCCCAAAGTGCTGGGATTACAGGCGTGAGCCGCCGCGCCCAGCCCAATTTCATCCTTGAACCCTCTGCAGAGCTTCAAACCGGGCCCAGCATATATTCTGCCTAATAGTAAGTATCATAATATAATAAGAGTGAATATTTATGTACCAGGCGCTGCTCTAATTCCTTGCACGTAGTATCTCATTTAAGCTTCAAAAGATAAAGTGGGTATTAGTACCCTCGCTTTATGTATGAGATGCTGAGGCTCAGAGTAGTTAAGTAGCTTGCCCAGGTTCCTTTAGTTAACAAGTGGTCAAGCTGGGATTTGAACCCAAGCTCTGACTGCAGAGCCCATGCTCTTAAGCACCCACAACAACACTGGTTGCTGAAGGAATGATCCCGCTGCCCCATTGCAGCACCTAGTACAGGGCCAGATACAAAATATGGGCCCCCACTCCACTCACTGGGTTCATTCCTGGGGATCTGGTTTTGCTTCTTCCCTGGCCATCCCTCTTCTGATGCCCAGAAAGAGCCCCAAGAAGGGGACTGGGGCTTTTTGACTTTACCCAGAGGAAAGAGCCTTCCATCTCCAGACAGTTGAGACAGATAGAAAAATAAAATCCACGCTGGGCGCAGTGGCTCACGCCTGTAATCCCAGCACTTTGGGAGGCCAAGGCGGGCAGATCACCTGAGGTTGGGAGTTTGAGACCAGCCTGACCCACATGGAGAAGCTCTGTCTCTATTTAAGAAAAAAAAATTATATATATATATATATATATATATATATATATATATATATTAACCTGGGTGTGGTGGCACATGCCTGTAATCCCAGCTACTCAGGAGGCAGGAGAATCCCTTGAACCCGGGAGACGGAGGTTGTGGTGAGCTGAGATCACACCATTGCACTCCAGCCTGGGCAACAAGAGTGAAACTCTGTCTCAAAAAAAAAAGAAAAGAATAAGAAAATTCCTGTGATCAGTGCTCTGCAGGGCTGGACAGGTGGGACACTCCTGCAAGGGCTGTCCAATGCCGTGAAGCTTCCTTTTAGGCAATGACAACAACAATCACAATTAAAATGGCAAGGGAGATCATATTTAATAATAATTTAATTACATTAAACATAACTAAGAGGCCTGGATGCGGTGGCTCATGCCTTTCATCCCAACACTGGGAGGCTGAGGCAGGCAGATCATTTGAGGCCAGGAGTTTGAGACCAGCCTGGCCCACATGACCAAAGCCTATCTCTGCTAAAAATACAAAAAATTAGCCAGGCGTTGTGAGGCACACCTGTAATCCCAGCTACTCGGGAGGCTAAGGCAGAGAATCACTTGAACTCGGGAGGCAGAGGCTGCAGTGAGCCACTGCACTCCAGCCTGGGCAACAGAGCAAGACTCCATCTCAAAAAAAAAAAAGAATAAATAAATAAAATAACGAAGAGTATAATTGGATTATTTGTAACACAAAGGATAAATGCCTGAGGGGATGGGATGGATACCCCATTTTCCACGATGTGAGTTTTTTGTTTTGTTTTTGAGACAGAGTCTCTCTCTGGAGTGCAATCTTGGCTCACTGCAACCTCCGCCTCCCGGGTTCAAGTGATTCTCCTGCCTCAGCCTCCCGAGTAGCTGGGATTACAGGCACGTGCCACCATGCCTGGCTAATTTTTGTATTTTTAGTAGAGATGCGGTTTCACTATGTTGGTCAGGCTGGTCTCAAACTCCTCACCTCATGATCTGCCTGTCTTGGCCTCCCAAAGTGCTGGGATTACAGGCCTGACCACCACACCCAGCCCATGAGGTGATTATTATTACAGGCCTGTACCAAAATATCTCATGTACCCCATAAATATCTAACCTACTATGTACCCACAAAAATTAAAAATTGGCCAGGTGTGGTGACTCATGCCTGTAATCCCAGCACTTTGGGATCCAAGGAGGGAGGATCACTTGAGCTCAGGAGTTTGAAATCAGCCTGGGCAACATGGCAAAAACCATCTTTACAAAAAATTGGCCAGGCACGGTGGAGTGTGCCTGTAGTCCCAGCTACTTGTGGGGCTGAGGTGGGAGGTTCACTTGAGTGTGGGAGGTTGAGGCTGCAGTGAGCTGTGTTTGTGCCACTGCACTCCAGTCTGGGCAACAGAGTGAGACACTGTCTCAATAAAATAAAATAAAAACCAAAAGAATAAAAACAGAAGTGGCAACTATTGTTTATAAAGGGTTTATGGTGTGCCAAGCCCTCTACCAGAATTTCTAATGGAATCCTCTTAAGAAGCCTATGTTTTACCATGAGCCCTACTTTTGGATGAGAAAAATAAGTTTGGAGAGGTTAAACACCTGCCCAAGCTCACATAGGTGACAAATGAGAGTCCCCAGGTCTGAACAGCGCTGAAGGCATCCCACCTTGAGCAAGGATCATCTCCCCAGCACTTGCCCCATAATCTACCATCTGACCTGAGGACCCAATGTCTGCTCAGGTTGAGCCTGGGAGTAGGCACCTGGTCTCAGGATGTTCCTGTTTAAAATCTCCCCAGAGGGGTGGATTCAGGATCTACAGCTAATCTCTGTTCCAACTCATGCAGCTTTGAGAGACCAAGATATTCAGAACTGAGCTTATTTCTTTTATTTTTGTTTTTTTTTGAGACGGAGTCTTGTTCTGTTGCCCAGGCTGGAGTGCAGTGGAGTGATCTTGGCTCACTGCAAACTCCACCTCCCAGGTTCAAGCAATTCTCTTGCCACAGCCTCTTGAGTAGCTGGGATTACAGGTGCCCGCCACCATTCCCGGCTAGTTTTTGTATTTTTAGTAGAGATGGGGTTTCGCCACGTTGGCCCAGATGGTCTCAAACTCCTGACCTCAAGTGATCCGCCCACCTTGGGCTCTTGAAGTGTTGGGATTACAGGCATGAGCTACCACACCTGGCCCTGAGTCTGATTCTTAAGCTGGGTAAGTTTCCACGTATTAATTTTATTATACTTTATAATTGATAGATATACATTATATATATTCTTTCAGTGCACAATATGTTTCATAATAGAAAAGGCCGTGATGATAAAGTGAAAGGGAGAGGTGGCATATAGGCTAAGATTCACGATTTGAATAATCGAATGAATGAATGAATGAATCTACTTTAAAAAAGAGGCCCATCAAGGCTGGACGTGTAGAAGTGTCCTTTCTTTTACTATCTATCCATTCACCTATTCATTCCTCTATCATCCCCACCCTACTCGATCCTGCCTTCCTTTCATCCATCCAATACATAAACATTTCCTGGCTGGGTGTGGTGGCTCACACCTGTAATCCCAGCACTTTGGGAGGCCAAGGTGGGCGGATCACCTGAGGTCAAGAGTTTGAGACCACCCTGACCAGCATGGAGAAACCCTGTCTCTACTAAAAATACAAAAATTGGCTCATGCCTGTAATCCCATTTACTGCGAGGCTGAGGCAGGAGAATCACTTGTACCTGGGAGGCGGAGGTTGCGGTGAGCTGAGTTGCATCATTGCACTCCAGCCTGGGCAACAAGAGCGAGTCTCCATCTCAAACAATAACAACAGAACAAAAAACATTTCCTGAGCACTCAGTCATTATATCATTATAGCTGTACCTCGGGAATAGCCAAAAATAATTGACTGACACTCCCTGCTCTCAAGAAACTCTCAGTTTAGTTCAGAAACTCTCAGAAATGAGGAGGCCGAGGCCCAGAAAGGGAAAGTGATTTGCTTAAGGTCACACAGCAAGTGAGGGAAATGAGGTGAAGAGGGAAATAGGCAAAAGCTCAGACCTATCTTCCTCCAAAGCAAGCCCCACTCAATCACTGCCTGAAACCCACCTCCCGGCTCTCCGTGAAGGCCTGAAGAGCCTGCCTCACTCCATTGCTACTTTCATTTTTGTTATTCTTTTGGAAGGGGAGGAGGGGCTGGTGGCTGCTGCTGTCCAGCTGATATGTCAGACCACACATCCCAGCCCAGATGTATCAGCCTCTCTGTAATGGGTGAAGTGGCTGCTGGGCCATGAACCAAGGGCCAAGGAAGCGGCAGTGAAGCTCTGCCCCAGGGGAACTGTGGGAGGAGGCACACTGAAACCAGCAGTAGGGAAGCCCATGGTTGCTGTACTGTCAAACTGGCCTTGTAGACAATATGGTGTGTCTAGATGGTGGGGATTAAGATTTTTGACGCTCCAAGGAAATCAATATCTTTGATATTTTTCCTCTGAAGTTCAGAGTTCTGGGCCACTTCCTGCCTTTCCCAGCTTCTCCTGAACCAGACACTTCCACCTCCACATATTCTCCAATCTTGGTCCGGGGTCCTGCCATTCACTCTGGCTTCCTCAGGGCTGCTCAAGAGGGTTACACAGAGTTCCAGCCAGAGCAATGCTCATGGTCTTGACTTAACTCCACCCAAATCTTTCTTCTCCATCCTGTCCCATAGAGTGCTGAGATTTCCAGAGGAACAGCCTGTTCTCCAGCATCTGGAGCTGGTTTCTTGAGGGAGGTTCAAGGGCAAGTCAGGTCCCAGAGAGAGATGCTCTGGGAGGGCCTCAGTACCAGGACTCACACGAGGCACACGGTATGGAGAGAAGACACAAGCAGGGGTGTCCTTTATGCTCCCCTCTCCTGATGCAGTAGCCAGGCCAGGCCAGGGCAGACAGAAACAGCCTCCTGAGGAGTCCCAGGAGCTTCAGAGAGCAAAGGTCCAAGTCCCTAGAAGGGCTGGGGAACGGCATCCTGGGGTGAATCTGAGGATAGGGTGTGAAACGGGGTGTAGGAGATTGTCCAGGGGATCTGGCTTTGCCCATAAAGTTCTAGGCATCCAAGATGCCCTAAAGATGGGAGTGGGTGAGGATGAAGGCAGGGACCCTCTGATATTCAAGATCCTGAATTTTCCTTGCTCTAGAGGGCAAAGCTCAAACCAGACCAAGAGAACTTGCTTGTAGTTGCTTTTTTTTCTCCTCCTTCACTCTCTCTGTAGGACCCCTGCCTTTAAGCAGAGTTAATATGTTCCCCTCTCTCAGTTTTCTCATCTGCACAATGGATAATGATGCCTATACATGCTCTGTAAAAGGAACATGGCCCCAGTCCCTGCAGAAATGCATTTTTTTTTTGAGATGGAGTTTTGTTCTTGTTGCCCAGGCTGGAGTGCAATGGCGTGATCTAGGCTCACTGCAATCTCCACCTCTCGGGTTCAAGCGATTCTCCTGCCTCAGCCTCCCAAGTAGCTGGGATTACAGGCATGTGCCAACATGCCTGGCTAATTTGTTTGTATTTTTAGTAGAGATGGCGTTTCACCATGTTGGCCAGGCTGGTCTCCAACTTCTGACCTCAGGTGATCCACTTGCCTTGGCCTCCCAAAGTGTTGGGATTACAGGTGTAAGCCACTGCTCCTGGCCAGAAATGCCTTCTAATAATTCATTTGCCACTAAGGATGCAGGAAATTGGGGCACCATGTGCAGAGATCATCTTCTGAGAAACCTTTGATGACCTGTAGCCTGGCTCAGCCACCTGCCACGTTCTGCTCCATCATGGCGCCCACCACGATGTTGATACTGCCTACTTCCCTCTCTGTCTCTCTCATTCATCTGTGAGTGACTGAATGGCCAAGTGTATCTTCTTCGTGCAGGTTACCCTGGCACCAGAATAGATGTTCCCTCAGTGCCCAGTTGCTGAAGGAATAGATGTGTGTATTAATGAATGAACAAGTGAATTCCCGGCTGGTCCAGGGAAGCCAGAGGGACATCACAACGTATCCGGGTACAGATAGCACTTCTGTGGGACTCAGCATCGCTACCACCCTAAGGACCCCGAAAACCCCAGGACCCCTTCAAGAATTGTAAGTACACCTCTTGAACACTTAAATCTGATTTTTTTGGGTCTTGCTGTATTGCCCAGGTTGGAGTACAGTGGCATGGTCATAGTTCACTGCAGCCTTGAACTCCTGGGCTCAAGTGATCCTTCCACCTCAGCCTCCCAAGCAGCCAGGACTACAGGTACATGCCACCATGCCTGGATAATTATTTTTTACAGAGATAGAGTCTTTCTGTGTTGCCCAGCTGGTCTCAAACTCTTGGCCTCAAGTGATTCCCCTGCCTCAGCCTCCCAAAGTGCTGGGATTACAGGTGTGAGCCACCACATCCAGCCTGGGATTTTTTAAAAACAATTTTTCCCTTCCCTTACAAGGATTGCCCCAGCCTAAAGTAATTTTCTCTACGAATACAGTAAGTCCTTGAAATAGAGCAAAGTGCACTACAATGTAACCCAAACTTAACTTCTGTTCTATGCCCAGGCCCCTTGTCAAATAAAAGTGAGCAAAACTCCATTCTCCGTGGGGTTGGTAAAAAAAGGAGACTGCCTCATGCTCCTGTGGGACTCTCTCTGTTCTGTCTGCTGCGTGCAGTCAGCTGTCACAATTTTTGCTTTCTTGCTTTTTGTGATAGTACAGACCATCTGAAAAATATTGTTTTTTTTTTAATTTTACAAAAATATAACTCCATATTTTATATAATTGGAAATCTTATTTTTAAATTTGTATTATTATTATTGCTTTTAGAGACAGGACGTGGCTCTGTCACCCAGGCTGGAGTACAGTGGTGCCGTCATGGCTCACTGCAGCCCCAACCTCCCCTGCCCAAGTGATCCTCCCTCTACTGCCTCCTGAGCGTATGCCTCCCACAGGTGTATGCCACCATGCCCGGCTATTTTTTTTTTTTTTTTCAGTAAAGACTAGGTCTCCCTATGCTGCCCAGACTGGTCATGAACTCCTGGGCTCAAGCAATCCTCCTGCCTTGGCCTCCCAAAGCATTGAGATGACAGGTGTGAGCCACCACAAATGAACACAATTGGAAACTTTTGACTCAGTGAATTTACTGCATTATTGTAGTGTTTTACTATATTGAGCATCTATTCTGCCCTATGCCTTACTGTGCTAGGTTTATGTCAATGCATAAAACGGATACGGACTCTTCTCTTATGGAACTTACTTTCTCATGGAGGAAACAGACAATAAGCCATTAAAAGAATTGCAAACTGGGTTAAGGGCTAGAAGAAATCAAAAGACTAAAACAGAAAAGAACAGGGGGGTTCCACTTTAGGTGGTCAGGGAACCTTCCCTAAGGAGGTGACATTTGAGCTGAGATCAGAAAGCTGAGATGGAGAGACTGGGGGAAAAGCAGTTCAGATGTTAGGAACAGCATGTGCAAAGGCCCTGAGGCAGGGCTGGAAAAGGCTCAGTCTTAAGTTGGATGAGTATGGATCCAGAAGTCCTAGAGCAATCTGAAGAAGAACCTGGGGAAGATGGAAGCTCTAGAGCCAGTGCTTAAGGAGCCACAAGTTCAAATCCCCTGTGGGTCAGCCAGCTGTAGACTATTCCAGACCAGGGGCTGCAGAAAGGCCTGTGTCACAGTATGGGGATGGCTCCAGGTAATGAGAACTCATTGAAAACCATGGTGAGAGCCCTTCCTGAACCTCAGAAACAGTGTGGGCTCTGCAGGACCTTGATGGCTGCAAATAGATGGGCTAAAGGACACTTTTCTCTCCTCTCTCAGAATACGGGGTCTGGCTTGGACCCCATTTTCTACATCCATCCATCCATCCATCCATCCATCCATCCATCCAACCGTTGGTTGCTAGGCACTGGGATATAGCAGTGAACAAGCCAGACCAAGCTCCTGACTCAAGGAACTGTTCCCTCAACACTGGGGGAAGCAAAACCCAAACTAAACCTCACCTACTCCTGAGGAGTAGGTATCAGAGGTCTCCTTTCTGACTAGGCACGCTGTGATTTGGGCTCCTCCAGTAGGTTTTTCATTAGCTGTTTTCTGGCGGATTCCACTCTGAGACCAGAGTGCCTTGGCCCTTCTGTCCTTTTCCCTGTTGGTGAGAACTTAAACAGAAACACACACACACATCTCCCCTTTTAAGGGCTGGTAAAGGCCCACCCACAGACATAGGAACACCCAAACACACATACGTCTCTAATCTCCCTAAATCTCCCGGAGGCTGGAGGTTGGGGGGCCTCTCTGCTTCCCAGTTAGCTCAGGAGAAGCCAGGGTAGGAGACTGGGGAGTAGCGATCAACTTTAGCCCCCACCGCCTCCCCCCATGCTGGGCTGGTCCCTGGGTCCCCGTCACTCCCACACCTGCCCTCCCCAGCTGCAGGGAGTGAACGGGTGTGCTGGGCAAACATCCTTGCAGTTTCCTGCTGCTCCCCTCTGAGAAAACAGACCTCTTCTTCCTGCTCCTTCTTCTCCCCACACCCTCCCAGCTGGGGCTTCTCTGGGATCCCAAGCCAGTTCTCTCTAGAGAAGCCAGACATCCCTTCCCCTTAGCCAGAGGAAGGAGGGAACAGCACACAGACCCAGTGTTTCCATCTAGAGAAATGACCTGCTCTCCCTCTGGTCCTTTATCTCAGTTCTTGGAGCCCAGGCCCTCTCTCTCTCTCCTAAATGCCAAGGGGCTAAAGTGTCACAGAGTACAGTGGCTCAAGAGTGGCCCCATCAGAAACTGTGGGAGAGTGGGAAGGGCAGGGAGGAGATGCCCCTACATGGGACAGGAAGGGCAACCCCCTTCTAAGGAGACTGAGAATCACATAAACAGAACTGCGGCATCGTAAAGATATCCTCATAGAAAGAAAAATAAAGCAGCCTAGCCACCTCCAAACATACTTGTCTTGACTTTGTGCACTCCCTCTCCTTTCTGTCCAAGTACATGCATATTTCTTGCATAGTTGTTTTCAGGAGTTGAACATATATTTTGCTTTTTGCACAGAGCAACAGAACACACGCGTTTTCCACGTGATTTACGGCCCATATCTGGGTTTTTAAGGAGGATAGTGAATATCCTGCTCTCCATTTTCCAGACCGAGAGGCACACAGACATCATCTCTACTCATTCTTAACCCTGGAAACATTTTCCTATCCCCATGCAGAATGAAGAAGTTGGGGGAAGGGTTGATATGGGATCTCAGCTGGAAGAGACCTCAGCTATGGACCTGGAGTCCCCAGAGAAGGAAAATGACTTGCTTACAGTCACACAGCAACTCCTAGCTGAGCAATTCTCACTATCTCCCCCATCCAGTCTCTATGGATCAAGCCAACAATGAACTTCACATGCCAGGCATTGTGCTACGTTAACCTTCACTTAAATTTTCTCTCAAAATGCCTATGGTAATGCTATGGGGATGGTTCTAATATTCTCATTTTTCAGATGAGGAAGCCAAGGCCCAGAAGAAGAAAATTCACTTTTCTGAATTGCCCGCTGACTGATGGCAGAAACACAGAATTAAATCTCCTGATTCCCAGCCCAAGAGTCCTTTCTTTCCTTAGGCTCCCTGTCTTCTCCCGCTGCCTCTCCTGGGTCTGCCCGGGTTCGAGATCAGGAGCCTCCCCAGCAGGGCTTTTCCTCCCCAGTGTCCCAGTGCTGGATCCCACTATCTGATCGTGTCTCCTTTCCTGTGCTGGACCAGGGCCCAGATGAGCAGCTGGGGATGCAGGACTGAATGGAGCAGCAGGAAGAGGCTGCTGGCGGCCGAGTTCATTCAGAAGAAAGCCCAACTCAGAGCTGCCAAGGACTGAGGGAAGCTTACGGCAGGGGTCTACCGTCCCCCTTGACTTCAAGGCTCCAAGTTCTGACAAACCTCCTTCCCTGTGACAAGTGTCTTTTACCAACATTAAGAGGAGGTCTGGATCCCCTGGATCCTGCTGCTTTACTCATGAGATCTGTGCCAGAGCCATTATTAGGAAGACCTGCTCCAATCTCTCCCCCATTTTACAGACAAAGAAACTGAGGTCCAGGGAGGAGAGCCAGTGGCATGGACCAAGCTCACAGGGGAAGCAGAGCCAGGACTAGAACTCAAGTCTCTGCTGCCAATGCAAGCCCTCTCCCCTTATACCCTTGTTCTGTCTGCTGAATTATGCTCCCTCTGACTGGGACAAAGGGCCCTCCTTAGAGTGTAGGGTGACCAGGATGTGCTACCTAATGAGGAACAGGGAGACCTTAGCTCCCATGCCCCATTGACTCCGGCTCCTGTCCCTTGGCTTGGTTCCTCACCATTGATCTAGTGGCCTGGGATAGTTTAGGTGGAAGTCCAAGATGCTGAAGTCCTCTAAGGACTTGGCTCTTGCCTGGCCCAGTTTATGTTAGTCCTGGGAGGTAGAGGTGGAGGTCAGGTAAAGACTCTCGTGCTTGATCACAGGGTGAGTGAAAGAGAGAGAGAGAGAGAGAGAGAGAGAGAGAGAGAGAGAGAGAGAGAGAGAGAGAGAGAGAGAGTGTATACAGGCATGCACACTCAACTGGTGGCTCACTGAAGAGGGGGCTCCCAC
This sequence comes from Callithrix jacchus, assembly GCF_049354715.1. NCBI lineage: Eukaryota > Metazoa > Chordata > Mammalia > Primates > Cebidae > Callithrix > Callithrix jacchus. The sequence continues at coordinate 111,298,649 of NC_133511.1, read as the reverse complement.
TAGATTCCCCAAACAATCCACATTTCATCTGGGCAGGCCCTTCTGAACCCAAATATTTTCTCCCATTCTAATCCCATACCCTTCCCCCATCAAGGCCTTAGGGCTGAGCCTGAGAGAGGGAGGGAGGGAAGAAGAGAGAGAAGCCACGTTTCCTTAGAAAGGGAGGGGAAGAGTGAGAAGAGAGAGGCAAGCCCACAGTCGGACCTAGTCAAGAAGACAGGGAGAGGGAGACAGAAAGTCAGCCAGACTCCAGGAACAGAGGGACAGAGCAGAAGTCTAGAGGTAGATGGAGAGAAAGGGCTCCCTCCTCCTGAGCCATCTCCCTTGCTGCCTTGACCGCCTCCTCCCAACCCCCAGCCTCAGGTCCCTCCCTGGGGGGTCTCTGGGCCTGATTTTCTTCGGCGGCCAGGGCAGCACCCTGAAGTTTCTGGGCCTGGCTGAGAACCCAGGTCTGGCTCTCATCCCCAGGGGCGTCGGGTCTCAGGCACTCTGAACCCTCCCCGGTGCGCCCCCCAGCGGAGATCCAGCCTAAGAGCCACCTAAGCCCCAAGGGGGGCGCAGGAAAGGGCGCTGCCACTTTACACCCAGTCTGGGGTGGGTTGGGGTCGGCTAGAAGACATGGGAGGGGGGCGGGATTGGTGTCTCTTGAGCTCAGATCCGAGGATCGGACGGTCGCCGATGCCTTGATGGCCCCTTCCCCCTAGAAGGTGGAGGCCAATGTATGCAAGGATTGAGCCCCAGGAGGGTCGCGCACTGGCCCAAGCTCCGAGGCTCAGGTCAGGCGGGGGTCCAAGGGAGTTGTCGAGGGACCTACTCGCCAAATCTCGGAGTTCCAAGCACAGGTCGCTCCGGGAGATCCTGCGCTGAACTACCTCCACCGCTCCTGCCCAGTAATGTGTAGTCGGCCCTTCTAGGGGTCCAGGCGCGTAGCGAAGAGGGGTGCCGAGGGGTGGAACCGGAACGGAGACCCTTCATCTTACCTCATTGTTGAGGAAGTCCGACTCGTTCAGATCCCCCAAGTCCAGGAAGCTGGATCCGGGGAACAGCCTGTCGGCCGGGAAGGGTTCCAAGACGGCGTCCATCGCGGCCGGCTCCCGGGACCCCCTTCGACTGGGCTTCCCTCACTCCAGGGCGGCGGCGCGCCCAGTCCAGAGCTCCTGCCTGAGCGCTGGCAAGCGGGCGGGGGGCAGGTCCGGGGCGAAACCCCGGGGGAGGGGCGGGCGGAGGCGGCGCGGCCCTGGGTGGGGGGCGCGGGGGGCGCGGGGGCCTTAGGCAGCGGCTAGGAGCGGGCTGGGCTCAGGGGCCCCGGGCGCACCGTGGGCATTTAGCCGACTCCACCTCCCCCTGCTCCTCCCGGGGCACAGCTGGCTTCCATGGGGAGCCCAGGGGTGGGGCTGAGGGCTTGAGGAGCCCCCCGGACAGGGTGGGAGCCGGGGCGGGGGAGCTAAGCGCTCCCCCAAGACTGGGTGGCTGCCGGCCGCTCCGCTGTCTCTGCGTCTTCCTCTGCACGGCTTCTGTCACTTTCCTCTCTGTGAAACCGGGAACCCCTGGCTGGCTAGCCCAGCTGGCCAAGGCGCCACGCCTCCACATCAATATTCACAATAATTTAATATTAATGAGAGGAGGGCGTGGTTCGGGGAATCCTCGCTCCCTTTTTAAAGAGACATCTGCAACTTCGTCTTAGCAATCTCCTCTGAATGCTCAAGGTGGGGGCTTAAAGCAACAGTAGTTCTGGAACAACGGCATTTTGTTAAGGCCTCACCAACCACTGTCTCATAAATTGCTGAGGGAGCTATTTCCATTCTTCCAGCCTTATGCTAAAGCCTGCACCAAACCCAGTCAGGGAATTCGGTTTCACGGTCCCCTCAACAGATGTCCCCTCAACGGGGGAGATTTTCAGTTTGTTTGTTTTTTTTTTAAATACGGAATTTTGCTCTTTTTGCCCATGCTGGAGTGCAATGGCACCATCTCGGCTCACTGCAACCTTTGCCTCCCAGGTTCAAGCAATTCTCGTGCCTCAGCCTCCCAAGTACCTGGGATTACAGGCACGCTCCACCACACCTGGCTAATTTTTGTATTTTTAGTAGAGACGGGGTTTCACAATGTTGTTCAGGCTGGTCTTGAACTCCCGACCTCAGGTGATCCACCTGCCTTGGCCTCCCAAAGTGAAGGGATTACAGTTGTGAGCCACGGTGCCCAGCTGATTTTCAGCTTTTAACTCTCATTTTTCATCTCATATGTTTCTTACTCTAGGAAGCCTTCCTTGAACCCCCAGGCTGGAGCAGTTACCACCAGTATACACCCACAGGACATCATGTGCTCACCTCCACTGTTTCCAGTCTAATGTGGTATTGTGTTTGTTTGCTCACATTGTGTCTGTGACCACACTGAGCTGTGAGACTACTCAGGGCAAGGACTGTCCCCAGCTCCCCTGTGTGTGAAAGGGCTGGGTGAACAGCCATAGATAGGCGAGGAGAAGCTCCTCGATTGTCAAGTCCCACCCACCTCAATGGTTCTGAAGAGCAGGAAGTTGGAGAACAGTGGTTCTGGAATCTGAATGAGCCAAGGTGCTGGCTGGCTGCACACTTTGCAGTCACCAGACACTCCCAGGGCCCCTGGATCCTTCACCTAAGTGGCTTGCTCCTGCCTACAAACTTAATCTCTTGAAAGGGCTGATAACAGTTGCCAAGCACCTGAACAAATGGAGCAGGTTCAGCAAGGCCTCCCTCAGACGGCTGGGCACACTGTTTCCTGCCCAGAAGTCATTAATAGGATTAAGTGTGTCCTCCCTGTCCAGGGCATTTAATTAGCTCAGGAACCAAAAGGCCTTTAAGAAGTAGAGATGTCATTGCAGCTAAGCCATGGATGTCACCAAAATTACTCTCAGCACCAGGTGGGAGAAGGGTTCATACCGAGGCTGAAACAGCAGTTGTTTGCTCACCTGGCAGGCGGGCAGGCACGTGGCTTTTCTCCACCTTATGATCTGGTGGACATAGTTCTGGAGAGTGAAGTTCTGACCTTCCAGGCTGTCATATGACTGTTAGCTGCCAGGCCTCCTGGAGAATTTGCTCCTGAGAAGGTAGGATTATAACCCATGTCCTGGGGAGCAGTTCACCAGCCTTGCAACTCCTAGAAGGAAGGCTGGGCCAAAAAAAAATCAATTCACTTTCACAACAGTGGCGGGTAGAATTGGGGTGCTGGGACCATGGGTGTCTTCCCCAAATGTGTCACATCTGGCCAAATAGGCACCATTCAAACAGTGAGATGTGGCAGGTCCTTCTCAGGGCTAGGGGAGGGGTCTCCGGTGGGGTGAACAAGCCGTGGTCATGAGTGAGCTCCAGCAGCAGGTGTCTGGAGTCCTGGCTACTGAGCTAGAGTCCCTGCAGGCCCACAGGAGGAGCAAAAGTGCCCCCCTGCCTGAGGTTGGTTGGAAATTGTGCCCGCGTTCCTCCCAGCCTTCTCTGTAATTAGAGACACAGGTACCATTTAAGTGATTGGGGAAGATTATACAGTTTTAGATAAGTAGGATTAGAGTGTCCTCTCTTTCCTTATTCTTACCCAGGTGAACATCCCAGGAAACCATTGAAAATAATCTTGGGGAGACATTCTGGTTCCGGCAGCTTCTAAAGAGTCTGAGAGGCAGGATCTCCCAAGAGAAATCCTGGGGAAAGTGGTGGCAGAGGGAGGAGGGAGACCAAGCAAGGTAGAGCCAGGCATGCAGAGGAGTGTGATCATTTTCTTTCTGGAATGAAGAGGATGGCAAAGTCCAGCAGAGATGTGGATGACAGCAATTTTATTCACACATTCTACAAGCATTATTGAGTACCTGCTGTGAATGGTTCCCAGAGCAGGCACTGGAGACATGGCGGTGATTAAGAACTTAGATCTGACGGGCACGGTGGCTCACGCCTGTAATCCCAGCACTTCGGGAGGCCTAGGCGGGTGGATCACGAGGTCAAGAGATCGAGACCATCCTGGTCAACATGGTGAAACCCCGTCTCTACTAAAAATATAAAAATCAGCTGGGCGTGGTGGCGCGTGCCTGTAATCCCAGCTACTCGGGAGGCTGAGGCAGGAGAATTGCCTGAACCCAGGAGGCGGAGGTTGCGGTGAGCCGAGATCGCGCCATTGCACTCCAGCCTGGGTAACAAGAGCGAAACTCAGTCTCAAAAAAAAAAAAAAAAAAAAAAAAGAACTTAGATCCCAGAGTAAATGTGGGTGCACAGGCGTGGGTGAGTGGGTGGAGAAAAGTATGGGTAAAAAAAATGTTAAGAAGATGATTAAAAATAAAATAGTGTGATGTGACCCTGTGGGTATGGAAAGCCTCTCTGAACAGGCCATGTGTGAACTGAGAACTGAATCAACAACTGGGGTCATTTATGGGGCAAAATGCAGGGAAAAGCATTCTAGGCAGAGGGAATAGCAAGTAGAAGAGAAGGAGGAGGAAAGCCTGACTGGGCAGAGCAGGCAGTGGTGCAGGAGTGAGATGCCCTACACATACCCTGCACTTATGGCCACACTGAAGCCCAGGCTCTATTTTGTGCCAGGACTGGAAAGAACTGTGCCCACCTGATGCCTTCTGTAGGGTGTGGTCAGCCACACATCCCTTCTTTCTTGTCTATTAAAGATTTTCCAGGAAAGGAAATGAGATGGCGTACTGGGTCGTAAATGCATTCTGACCCAGCAGGGAGAGTTTGCTCCCTCCCGACCCATTCCTGGGTCTAGTGCCACAACCCGGCCCCCCCACCCAGCCCCCTCCTGTACATCTGAAGGAGTCAGGGGATGAAAGCCAAGGCTGACTCTGCAAACACCACCTCCACAGGCCCAAATACTGCAGGTCACGTAAAGCAGTCACAGCAGCCCCTTCTGTGAGGGACTCAGGAACACCCAGCTGCTGCTCTCCAGGAGCTGTTCCAACTGCGAAGCAAAAGCTTCATGCACAAAGACATCCCAACACAGTCAATGACGCACAAAAGAAAGAGGACAGAGAAAAGCTTCTTGCCTGTTGCAGATATGAAGATCAGGCAGAAAGAGACTCCTGCCAGGCTGAGCTGTGAGCAGAATGTGTGCATGTGTGCGTGCGTGTGTGTGCATGTGCACGTGTGTGCGTGTGCATGTGTGTGTGTGTAGAATCACTGCCCTTCACTAGGTCTCAGTTTCCATAGCTATAAAATGGGTGAGCTATAAAATTGATCTCCAAGGATCTTCCAATATGCCCTTTCCAGGACAGGGCCTGGGGAACAGGGGTAGGGGTTGGGGGAGAGTGAAGGGCCTCCCTGCTCAGGAGGCCTGGCACTTTGATTTTCCAAGCTTCTGCCCAGAGCCTCCCAGAGAGTACAAGGCGGGTGTTTACACTCGGCAGGCAGGCCCTGGGTGGCGGTAATAAGGTCACCCAAAGTAAACCTGTCTTGTTTGCTGGTTGTAAAGAGAAAAATGCTTTGGCACACTCTAACAGGAACTTCTGAGAAATGAAAACATATTCATCCTGGAGATTAGACTGACTTCCGGGGTGCAGACGGAGCCCTTTGTTTTCTCGCAGCTCCCAAAAATGGGCTGCATGGCTGCTTTCCCTGTGCCCCCCACCGGGGCTGGACATCGAGCCTGGGGTGGCATTCTGCCAGGAGGCAGGGTGGGCTTCAGGCCCGCAGCTTCCACTCAGCTTAAGGCTCTCCTTTCCACACCTTTGGCCTATGAGCCCTTCCCACCCCACCCTGAACCATAAAAATACCGGACGTTTATTAGTACTTGCTTTATGCCAGGCACTAAACACTTTATATTGTCTTGTTTAATTCTTGGAACAAACTTGTGAGATAAGTATTGTCTTCCACTGATTCTGAGATGCACATTTCTTCGCACGTTTTAACATCTCGGAAGTCAGAATGTATCTTATGATTGATGTTATGTCATGGTTTAATGGATGATGCTCTTTTCCTTCCTAATGTACATAACATAATGGTGCATCATGTAATTGATGACACCTTAGAATCGACATGATATTATCATCTCCAATCTGTAGATGAGAAAACCAAGGCTCAGAGTTGATATGACTTGCCTCTTCTTTGTTTTACAGAAAACCCAGGCCTGGGGCCATTGGAGGCTTGCCTTAGGTTGCCCGGCCTTATGAGGCAGAGATAGGACTAAAACCAGGGCCTCCTGGCTCTGCACCCAGGACCCTTTCCACTCACCCCAGATGAACTGAATTTACTCACTGGGGAGAGGCAGGAGCTGAAGGGAGGGCCTTCCTCCAGGGCCTTCCAAAGCAGCGAGTGAATCACCAACCACCCTGCCTTGGAGAAAGGCCTTAAGATAGATTTTTTTTCCTCTTTAAATTCTCTGAAGACTGAAGTTCCTTAAGAACTAAGAAAACACTTGCCTCCCTTCTAACTCCTTTTCCTGGTAATTATTTTTGCTTCTTTTTCCCTGAATTTCTGCTCTGCCGTCCCATCTTTGGACTGGAAGCAGGCCCACCCCTTGGCCCTCTGTCTGCCTGCCATCTGGGAAACAGCTCCACCCGCTTCCTGCTTTGCTCTCCTCCTGGTCTCAAGTCACCTTTCTCCCCTCCAGCCTGAATCACCTGCTCCAGCTTCACTTCTAGACATCTCTAGAATGCAGCCACCTGGCTCCCTAACCGGAAGACAGGCTCTCAGGCGTACCACCACGCCCTCCATCTCCCTCGCTCTCAAAGTCTAGCGTAATGGGAGAGAAACCAGCAAAGCCGCTTATTTCCTCCCCTTGAGTCCTCATACTCTTGGGGACACTCCCCTGCAAATCCTGCCCCACCTAAGGCTGGCAGAGCTGGAACTATGGGGCTAAGAGAAAGGGCAGGGGCACAGAAAGTTGGAGGCCTGATTCTGCCTACCACCTCCTGCTCTTGCCAAGCCCTTATCCCCCCAGTGCCCCGCCCCCCACCCAAGGCTGAAGTAGCTTGTCCCCAGGCGGCAGGGAGGCAGCATCAGGCGTTTAAATCAAAGGCTTTGCTAAATGCATCCAGTCACCCTGCAGTTCACTGGGGACTGGTAACTGTCAAGGTTAAGCCAGGGCCTCAGATTCTTCCCTGAAAAATGAGGGTCTTAGCTTGGTGTCTGAAATTCCATCCTCCCAGCTCTGAAATTCGAAGATTCTGACTCCCTCTGCCCAGAAAGCAAATACGGCCTTTGTGTGTGAGGAGTCTGAGTGTTCCCTGGGCAGTGATTGGCTGGGAGCTAGGTGTGCATACCACCCCCTCTCCCTGAGGATGTCTGGAGGTGTGAATTGAAGTGTGGGGCTTCTACCATTTGCACAACTGTATGCCGGCACTCACACCTAGGGGCGGGCCTCTGCCTCTCTGTGCACGTCCATGCCAGCGCGTGTGGCTGCAAATCTGGTTTCCATCTTCTCCCAGTAGGCAGCAAGGCTGGGGGAGACTGAGTGGAATATTAATTGTGCTCTTGCACGTGGCCCAGCTCCATGAATGTGGTGGTCGAAGGGAGCAGCCTGCAGCTATGCGGGGAATGAGGGAGAAGCCACAGGAGCGGGGCTCCCTGGGGGTTAAAGCCACGCTGGGAGGAGGCAGAGGCTGAGCTCCAGAAGGGTGGGTGGCAGTGGGAGGGGGAGAGCTTCTGAGGACAAGGATCTGGGGACAGCAGGGAAGACGCCAGCTAGGTTGAGGGGGATTCCCACGTTTGCTTAACTCAGGTGTTCGATAAATATTTGCTGAATGATTGAAGAGCTGAATCCTCATATGCCTGTAAGATCTACAGATACCCCTTCCGTGAGCGCAGACAGAGTAGGAGGAAGGATGGAAATGTGCACATATTAAGCACCTACAGCCACTTTAGCTGGCACTGTCAAGCATTTCATTTTATTTCAGACTCACAAAGACCCTGGGAGATAGTATTACCCCCACGCAGGGAGGGGCCCACTACACACATATCCTCTACCTCCACCTGCCATCTGGCCCCTTTAGGAAGGCCCGGGGAAGCAAAGCTGGCTGCTTCTGAGCGGCAGTCTTATTTTTAACTTAATGGACACTCTAGGTTTTGTAAGTCATTGCTTTACCTTCTTTGCTTGGGCTGTGAGGAAGCTCAGAGATCAATTTGCTGAGGTCCTCTTGCAATAGAGTCTTGTGGAGGATCATTTCGGCTGCGTCCTGCCTTCCTCTTCCGTTTGCTCCCCTTCCTCCATGTCTCTTTCCTCTATCAGCAGCATCGAATGCCATGGTCTGTAGGTTTCTCAAATGCCTTTAGAAGGGAGACAGAAATACATACATAGTTTTGCCTTTATAGGTGAAGCGAGTGAGATTCAGAGAGGTTATGTTGTTTGTCCAAGGTTACACAGCTATTAAACCAGAGTATTGGAAATTAGATCTGGCCTCTGCCTTCATCTTTCTGCTGCATCAGACTCTGGGATTGGATAAATTGCATAGTATCCAGGGGGTTTTCCAGAGAGTAGGGAGGAGGCGAAGGCCTTTGCAGACTCAGCCTTTACCTCCCACCGGCGCTTCACCCAGGCTCCTCTTTTTGAGGAGTGGGTCTAGGTGGGAGCTTCCATCCTTTATCATGCACAGAGTGGGGGCCAGCCTCAGGGACCAGCCCCAGCCTCTGTGGCTGAGCAGAACAAACAGAAACCCAGCAGGCTCGGCCTTGGCAATCACTGGTTAAAGCAAATATATATTCCAGGTGCTCTGAGGAACATTTTGGGAGCCTCCAGAACTGAAGGGTGAACCAACTTTCTGGAGAAAAATGAATGGATGCAGGCCCAGAGGAGCCACATTTTTTCCTCGTCTCTATGGCAAGCAAGCACCAAGTATCCGCAGATCAAAGTAAGGGGCCCCAAGGGTGTGTATTCTGCAACCCAATCCGTCCAGCTGTCCCTTCAGACCAGCCCGGCAGGATTCTCTCTCTTCTGGAATGAAGACTTAGGGTTTCCTGGGGAGGCTTTACTTGTACTCCTTGGAGAATTTTTTTTAGAGACGTAATCTCATAATCTTGCTGTTGCCCATGCTGGAGGCAGTAGTGACATCTCAGCTCACTGCAACCTCCACCTCCTGGGTTCAAGTGATTCTCCTGCCTCAGCCTCCTGAGTAACTGGGATTACAGGGGTGCACTACCACGTCTAATTTTTATATTTTTAGTAGAGACGAGGTTTCACTATGTTGGCCAGGCTGGTTTTGAACTTCTGGCCTCAAGTGATCTGCCTGCCTTGGCCTCCCAAAGTTCTGGGATTACAGGTGTGAGTCACCGTGCTCAGTTAAATTTATTTCTTGTAGGAGCTGGTATCACACACATACCCCACAAGCCTGGGGACTTCCAGGGAAGACACAGAGAATGAGTGTCATCTAGAGTAAAAGGGAGGGTTGTTGTTTTGAGGGCTGCAGCTGGAAGCAGCTCCGAGAATGACAATCTCTGACGACCCACGGGAGACTGGTTGAGAGACACAGAGCCAGTGACAAAAGACTCTGCTCCTTCGGGGATGTCCAGATGTGCCCCAGGGTCTTCAATGTGGGATGCCTTCAAATACCAGCATGCATGGCTTGGGAAAGAAACAATCACAAAAATATACAGTGATTTTCACAAACCTCCATTTATTGGGTCTTGCTGCTTTTCAATGCTCTGCCAGTTTGCAATGCATATCTCAATCTTCTGAATCAATAGATCTCCTCTAACCCAAAATGACAAAGACCAACAATCCAATTAAAATGCTGGCAAAGAATATGAACGGCAAACCTTGTATATTTATACCATATGGCATTGATCAAGTCCCAGGATCTATGCTAAACACATCCTATGAGTTTTCTCTCTCTTTCTCTCTCTCTTTTTGAATTTTTATCGGTGCCAAGAAGAGTTTTCTCATTTACACCTTACCATGGCCCTTGGAGACAGGCACCAGGATTACTCTGTTTTATTAAAGCCCAGAGAGATGAACTAAGTTGCCTGAGATCACACAGTGACTTGGTCTGATTTCATAGTCCATGATCTGGAGGCAGGAGTTGAGTTGGCAGCACTGCTTACTGGAACCCCGGGTCTCAGGAAAACCTGGTGGGAATGAGTGAGGGAAAATGACAGAGGGATAGCCGGCTGAGGTAGAATCACATTACCCAGCAACTTGCGAAGAATCCAAGAATCCTCAGTCTTAGGTAGAAGTTTATGTGTGTGTCTTTTCAATTTCTTGAACAGATCATGTATTCAGATGAGTTAAAACATTAAAAAAGAATGCAACAAATGTAATCCTTTCATCTCTGCGTCCTATATCCTAACCACTAAGTTCCCACCCTTTAACCAACACATGATCAATGTTATTACTTTCTTGGGCACCGTTCTATGGTGTGTGTGTGTGTGTGTGTGTGTGTGTGTGTGTGTGTATGCATATAGCTATTTTTCACTCTCTCTCTCTGTTTCATTTTTGTTTTTTTAAGAGACAAGGTATTTCTCTGTCGTCCAGGCTGGAGTGCAGGACGCGATTACAGCTTACGGCAGCCTCAGGGACTCAAGCAATCCTTCTGCTTCAGCCTCTTGAGCACTACAGGTGTGCCCAGCTAATTTTCAAATTTTTTGTACACACAGGGTCTCGATATGCTCTGACAACAGAGCAATAGTGCATCCCCCCCAACAAATAAAAAAAATTTAAAAATAAACAACAAAAGAGTATTCGGCAAAGGCTGGTTGGATGATAGATTGGCTGGCGTTGAGGAAGTCTGAAACCATGGCTCACCTGTACTGGTGTTCGTGGTGGAGGTGAGAATGGCGCACTTTAGGCACAGGACTGGATGCTATGCCCAGCTGAAACCCTGGCATTCGGGCCCAACCAGGAAAGGGTTAAGTTTGCTGGAGTTTTGTATATGAAATGGTACCAGGAAAAAAAAAAGTGCAGACTAGCAATTGAGTGCAGGCTGGTCTCGAGCCCCTGGCCCCAACTGATTCTCCTGCCTTGCCTCCCAAAGTGCTCAGATGATCACGCATGTGCCACAATACCAGGACTCTCTGTCTCTTTTTAAATCGATAAGTATTATACACACTGTTCTGCATCTCCCCACCCTTAATCTATTTTGAAGATCGTCCTGTATTAGCACATAGAGAACTTCCTCATTCATTTTCTTTTAAATAGCTGCATAGCCGCCCATTGTATGAATGTACCATCATTTATTTACCTGTCCCCATCGAAGGGACAATTGGATTGTTTCTGGTTTTTTACTATAACAAACAGTGCTGCAAGGACAGACTTGTTTAAGTACTACATGGAGGATAAATTCTCAGAAGTAGGATTGCTGGGTCCAAGAGAACGTGCATTTGTAATGTTGGTAGGTATTCTCAAATATCTTGTACCAATGTATACTCCCATCAGGAATATACGACCCTGCTGATTGTTCTATAGTCTCTCAAAGAAAGGATATTATCAAACTTATGGAATTTTCGAATCTGATCAATAAGAAATGGTTTCCGGTGTATTTTATTTATTTATTTTTTGGAGACAAGGTCTTGCTCTGTCTCCCAGGCTGGAGTGCAGTAGCACAGTTATAGCTCACTGCAGCCTCGAACTCCTGGGCTCAGCAATCCTCCCACATCAGCTATATGAGTAGCTGGGACTACAGGCATGTGCCACTACGCCTAGAAAATTTGTTATTATTATTTGTAGAGATGGGGTCTCACTATGTTGCTCAGGCTGGTCTCAACTTCTGGCCTCAAGTGATCCTCCTGCCTCAGCCTCCTAAAGTGTCGGGATTACAGGTGTGAGCCACTGAGCTCAGCCTCCAGTAAATTTTAAATTTGCATTTATCTTGAGTAGGATTGAGCATCTTTTTAGATGTGTTAGGACAATTTATGCGTCCTCTTCTGTAGCCTGGGCACATCCCTTGACCTTTAAAAATTGGTGGTTGGTCTTATTGATTACTGGAAGCTAAACTTTATATGTTAGAGATACTGCTTTGTGATTTGCAAAGGAAGTGGGGCCACAGTTTGCATCCTCCCTGGGAAGGTTTGTAGAGGTGGATTCTCCCTCACTTCTCTCACCATCTCATGCAAGCCTTGCGGTCTATTCAAAGAGCGTTTATTGGCCAGGAATGGTGGCTCACGCCTGTAATCCCAGCACTTTGGGAGGCCAAGGCGGGTGGATCATCTGAGGTTAGGAGTTCCAGACCAGCCTGACCAATATGGTAAAACCCTATCTTTACTAAAAATACAAAAATTAGCCAGGTGTGGTGGTGTGCGCTGTAATTCCAGCTACTTGGGAGCCTGAGACAGGAGAATTGCTTGAATCCGGGAGGTGGAGGTTGCAGTGAGCCAAGATTGCACCACTGCACTCCAGCCTGGGCAACAGAGCAAGACTCCATTCCCCCCCAAAAAATAAAAAAAATTAAAAAATAAACAACCAAGAGCATTTATTGTGCACCTCTTGTGTGCCAGGATTAGTGCTGAGGCCCCTGAGACCAGAGGTGAATAGATAAAGCCCTCCGGCTGCTTGCAATCTAGTGGAGGAGCCAGATCTGTAATGAGGCAGGTATAGTACAGTGTGAGATAAACTGGTAATTCACGGATTCAGAATGGATGTTCCAGGAGCACTGGGGAGGAGGCAATAGCCTCTGCCTGTCGCAATAGCTCTGACATAGTCTCCACCTGGGGGCTGCCTTTGCCCACCTCCCTTGTCTCTGTGGGTTCAGCCCTCAGGCCCTGATTGCAGAAAAGCTCTGTTCCAGGAAGATATCTCCCTTGGAACGTATTTACTGAGCGCTTACCACACGCCCATCCTCTCTGCCCCCATATTGTGTACTCTGCCTCCACCCGGCTTCCTTCCCTGCCCTGTGCTGGTCCTCAGCAGCTTCCACTTTCCCTTCCATTGCCTGCCACCTGTTTCGAGTGTGCATTCCCCCACTGCTCAGAGGGATCGTCAGCTCCTTGCTAACAGGAAGGGAGACTTTCCCTTGGGTCCCCTCCCCTTGGCGCTTGGCATCTGGTGGCATTCGGCAAAGGCTGGTTGGATGATGGATTGGCTGGCGTTGAGGAAGTCTGAAACCATGGCTCACCTGTACTGGGGTGTTTGTGGTGGAGGTGAGAATGGCGCACTTTAGGCATAGGAATGGATGCTATGCCCAGCTGAAACTCTGGCATCTGGGCCCAACCAGGAAAGGGTTAAGTTTGCTGGAGTTTTGTATATGAAATGGCACCAGGAAAATAAAAAAATGCAGACTAGCAATTGAGCCCTGTCTCATCCTGGTTCAAATGACATTGTCTGCGCTTCCCCAGCCTTGCCTCCTGCACTAATTACAGACCTTCCCTGGGGAGGAAGACTGGGGCCAGGAGGTCCTCATTACAGGCTCCCTTGCTGGAGAGAGCAAACCCCAATGACCAAACCAAGTCTCTTGAAGAGAGGCCCAGGGCTTCCTATCCTGAGCTCCCTGCTGCCTCCTGGCTGGGAAAGGGTTAAGAAGCTGGCATGGAATGAAGCCCTGCATCCAGATTTAATCACAAGGAGCACCCCCTATGCTAAGGTGTCCTCCTGGCTCCCCTTGCCAAGGACTGGGCCCCCTTCTTTTCTCTTGCCCCCCAAGATGGCCATTGCCAGGGCTGTGTAGGGGCCTCCCCGCTGTGGTCGCCTGCTGGCCGCCTCTCCCTGTGGCCTTGTGGAGACTGAGCCTTCTTTAATCTTCCATTTATCCTGAGGCCTCACCCCTCTGAGATTGTCTTTGATGTGGGGCCTGCTCTGGGGGGAAATCATGGGTTTCTGAGGCCTGGGCTGGGCTCTGCCCACTACCCCTAGCCCAGGCAGGTCCCAGAGAGAGGTCTCCCACCATCAGGGCCAGACCCAGAGGGTGACCTTGGCAGTCCAGATAAAAGTTTGAGGCCCTGCTGTTCAGGCAGATGGAGGGGCTGCTGCCCACACCCCAAAGTGGAGCCGAAGTCTCAGGAATAAGAACATTATTATTATTATTTGAGACAGAGTCTCGCTGTGTTGCCCAGGCTGGAGTGCAGTGGTGTTAGCTCACTGCAATCTCCACTTCCCAGGTTCAAGTGATTCCCTTGCCTCAGCCTCCCAAGTAGCTGGGACTACAGGTGTGCACCACCTCGCCCGGCTAATTTTTTGTATTTAGTAGAGATGGGGTTTCACCATGCTGGCTAGGATGGTCTCGATCTTCTGACCTCGTGATCCACCCGCCACAGCCTCCCAAAGTGCTGGGATTACAGGTGTGAGCCACTGCGCCCAGCCCAAGAGGTTTATTATTATCACAAATTACACCAGTCTCCCCCATGAGCTGGTGAGCACCAAAACAACAGGAAGAACAATGACAATAATAGCAGCCACCATTACTGCATGCCAGTGAAGCTCCTGCGCCAGGCAAGGCATCCTCTATGTATGACATCATTTAATTCTTTTTTTTAATATAAGTTTTTTTTTTTTTTTCAGATGGAAGCTCACTCTCTTGCCCAGGCTGGAGTGCAGTGGTGTGATCTTGGCTCACTGCAACCTCCACCCCCCAGGTTCAAGTGATTCTCCTGCCTCAGCCTCCCAAGTAGCTGGGATTGCAGGGCCTGCTGCCGCGTCTGGTTAATTTTTGTATTTTTACAGGGTTTTGCCATGTTGGCCAGGCTAGCCTCGAACTCCTGATCTCAAGTGATTCACCTGCCTCGGCCTCCCAAAGTGGTGTGATTTCAGGGATGAGCCACTGCTCCGAGCCAACATCATTTAATTCTACGTAGCTGTATGTATCATTTCAAAGGGGAGGAAAGTGAGGGTCATTGACTTATTTGTATAACAAATATTTATTGAGCTCCTCCTATGTGCCAGGCACTGTTCTAGGCACAGAGGAGTAAACAAAATGGTGTATCTGTACCCTTAGGTACTAGTGGGAGAGTCATTAACAAATGTCAAATACAGGTAGTATCGGGTTGTATAATATAGAGACAGTGCTTTGAAGAAAAGTACAGTTGATAGTGACAGGGCCACTGTTTTGGATGCCATGGTTAGGGATGGGCTTTTTTTTTTTTCCTTCCTTGAGTCAGGGTCTCACTCTGTTGCCCAGGCTGGAGTGTAGTAACACGATCACAGCTCACTGCAGCCTCAACCTCCTGGGCTCAAGCAATTCTCACACCTCAGCCTCCTGAATAGCAGACTATAGGCATGTGCTACTGTGCCTGGGTTTTTGTTTTTTTTGAGAGGGAGTTTCTCGCTCTGTTGCCCAGGCTGCAGTGCAGTGGTGCAATCTTGGCTTACTGCAAACTCTGCCTTCTGGCTTTAAGTGATTCTCATGCCTCAGCCTCCCAAGTAGCTGGGACTACAGGCATGGGCCACCATGCCCAGCTAATTTTTGTATTTTTACTAGAGACAGGGTTTTGCCATGTTGGCCAGGCTGGTCTCAAACTCCTGACCTCAAGTGATCTGCCTGTCTTGGCTTCTAAAGTGCTGACATTACAGGTGTGAGCCACCATCTCTGTCTGGCCCATGCCTGGCTAATTTTTGTATTTTTTGTAGAGACGGGGTTTCACCATATTGCCCAGGCTGGTCTCGAACTCCTGGGCTCAAGCCATCTGCCCACCTTGGTCTCCCAAGTGCTGGGACTACAGGCATGAGCCTCTCTCTGGCCAGGGATGGCCTCTGTGAGAAGCTGGAGACCTGAGTGTCAGGAAGAAGTGAGCTATGTGTCCATCTGGAGAAGGAAAAAGAAGGGCCTCCCTCCCTCCCTCCCTCCCTCCCTCCCTCCTTCCCTCCTTCCCTCCTTCCCTCCTTCCCTCCTTCCCTCCTTCCCTCCTTCCCTCCTTCCTTCCTTCCTTCCTTCCTTCCTTCCTTCGAGTTTCACTCTTCTCACCAAGGCTGGAGTGCAGTGGAGCAATCTTGGCTCACTGCAACCTCCGCCTCCCAAGTTCAAGTGATTCTCCTGCCTCAGTTTCCCAAGTAGCTGGGATTACAGGCGTGCACCACCATGCCTGGCCCTCCTGTCTGGGCTTCAGTTTCCTCTTCTATAAATGGCTATAAATGGAGTTTTTGTTTTCATTCATTCATTCACAGTCATCTCTTGTGAATGTGACGGCACACATGTATGTTCTAGGGGTACGGATATTTGAATCAATGCTACCCTCAAGAAGCTGAAAGTGTCACAGGCATGGACTGTAATTTTTTTTTTTAGAGACAGGGTCTTTTTTTTTAGACCCAGGCCAGGATGCAGTGGTACAGTCATGGCTCACTTGAACTCCTGGGTTCAAGCGATCCTCCCGCCTCAGCCTCCTGAGCAGCTGGGACTATCGGCCTGTACCAACATGCCTGGCTAATTTAAAAAATTTTTTGCATTAAAATTTTTTCTGTATTTGCTATGTGGTTCAGGCTTATCTTGAACTCCTGGCCTCAGGCAATTCTCCAGCTTCTGAAAGTGTTGAGATTACAGGCGTGAGCCACTGCACCCGGCCATAAATATCTTTATAGAAAGTACCAAAATGGCTCTGAGGGGGCAGTGATCTACTCTGCTCTCAAGGAGAGGACAAGAAAATTTCACAGTATAGAGGGATCTTGATGTGGTCTTGAAGGATAAGCAGGTGTTTTCTAGCTGGACAAAAAGAAAAAGGGCATTCTGCGTAAAGGAAAGAACATGGCAAAAATCCTGGAGGTATGGCAGAGCCTGGCACTTTGGAGATGCTGCTAATGGTTGGATGTGGCCGAAACTTAACAAGGATGGGGGTGTAGGGAGATACAGGGCTGGAGAGGGTAGCCAGGGGCTAGATGGTCAGGGCCCTTAGGCACTCTAAGAAATCCTACAAGTTATCCTGAAGGCAAATGGGAGCCACTGTTCGATTTGTTTTTTTTTGAAACAGAGTCTTACTCTGTTGCCCAGGCTGGAGTGCAGTGGTGCAATTTCAGCTCACTGCAACCTCCACCTCCCAGGTTCAATCCATCCTGCCTCAGCCTCCCGAGCAGCTGGGATTACAGGCCAGCACCACCACGCCCAGCTAATTCCTGCATTAGTTTCACTATGTTGGCCATGCTGATCTCGAACTCCTGGCCTCCAGTGATTCGCCTGCCTTGGCCTCCCAAAGTGCTGGGATTACAGGTGTGAGCCACTGTGCCTGGCCCCACTGTTTGATTCTAAGGAGGATAATGACATGATCAGATGCATTTTAGATCAACCACTCTGCTGTGGTGTGGACAGCAGACTGGGGGTGAGCAAGACCAGCCTGTGGAGTTCTGAGGCTGTTGCTGTTCTCCAGGCAGGATATGATGTAGCCTGAACTGAAGTTAACAATGGTAAACAGTTATCCGGCGCTGACCAGGTGCCAGCCAGGCTCTGCACTAAACACTTGCAGATAGTATCACATTTCATCCTCAGAGCTACCCAGTGAGTGGTGCTGTCATTATTATCACACCTGTATTACAGAGAGGGGAATGGAGGCTCAGCCACATAGCAGATAAGTGGAAGAAGGAGGACTTAAATCCACCTGCCCTGCCTTCAGCACCCACTGGCCTACCCACTGTAGTACTCTGCCAAATAATGAAGGCAGTGGGTGGAGACAAGGGCCTGGAGTCCCATGCTGGTTAGGAAGTGGGCCCACCAGGATACTGGAGCCAGGAAGGGGAAGAAATCAGAGGCTTTAGCTCAGTCAATGGGATCAACAGTGAATCCAGGCAAACCAGTAGGTTTTATGGCCCCTATACCTAAAGTCTAGGATTCTGGGACAGTGTCCAAGCCATGGAAGAGGATTCCAGTGTGTCACTGTCACTGTTACTGTGGGCCTCCCCACGGGGGGAAAGGGAGCATGCCCATAAGTATAGGCCATGTGAGAGCATTTTTGTGGCCTTCGTTGTCTTTCTGGGACCCTCCTGCTCTCAGAGGGCTGACTGGTTTCCCTAAAGACATTCCTATTGTGTCACATTGCTGGGTGGTCAGCTCAGTATGGGCCAACTCAGGGCCACGCCTTGACCTTCACTTGCTGAGGTTGGGCTGGGGTACCCCATTTCCTTGGGCTCTGAAGACTCATAGAGGCAGAGTCCTCTGCGTCTGGCCTTTGAGCCAAAACTGAGAAAATGGAACCCGCTCCCTATTAAGTGGCTTCCACCCAACAGTGTGGATTCTGTTTGTGTGTTCCAGCCTGAGTGACAGTTTGCGATGCTGGCCTCCCCGGCTGGCCCCGTGAGTTTTTCCAGGCTCTGTGGTGGGCTGGGTCCGCTGACGTCAGGAGGCCCAGGGGCTGTGCCTCTCACTGCCGACGCACCTGCTGATTCACGCCGTGGCCTCCACCTGCAGCTTTGCGTTGCCCTCCGCAGGTTGGGGCATTGGTTTTCTTTCTTAACAAATAAAGCTGAACCTGA
Organism: Callithrix jacchus; assembly: GCF_049354715.1. Classification (NCBI taxonomy): domain Eukaryota; kingdom Metazoa; phylum Chordata; class Mammalia; order Primates; family Cebidae; genus Callithrix; species Callithrix jacchus. The sequence continues at coordinate 111,280,388 of NC_133511.1, read as the reverse complement.
CTCACAACTCAAGAGAGGCTGCAGCTTGTTCAGAGCCATCAGCATTACCATGGCAACCGCACCGTCCATGAGCACTTGAAAATATCATTAGCAACAGTGACCCTGCATCCTCCCTCTTGCCTCACAGCAGCCTCAGGCCTCCATAGCTCCCTGGCTCTTGGAGTTCAGCCCAGGCATAGGCTCTCCCCAAAGCAGGAGGTTGGAAGCATAAACCTGAAGTTCTTACTCATCCTCCTCTTACCCGCCTGCCACCTGCACATCCTTCTGGAAGGAGCTGAGAAAATCCCTTTCATTTTGGGGCAGGCACTAGGAATAGACATTAAGCTGACATTTTGGAGCCCCCCCCCCACCTTTTTTAGAGCTGGATCTGACTCTATTTCCCAGGCTGGAGTGCAGTGGCATGATCTTGGCTCACTGCAATCTCTGCCTCCCGGTTCAAGTGATTTCTCTGCCTCAGCCTCTTGAGTAGCTGGGAGTACAGGTGTGTGCCATCATGCCCAGCTAATTTTTGTATTTTTAGTAGAGATTGCGGGGGGGCTTACCATATTGCCTAGGATGGTCTCAAACTCCTGACCTAAAGTGATCTGCTTGCCTAGGCCTCCCAAAATGCTGGGATTATAGGTGTGAGCCACCGTGCCTGGCCAGAGCCCCCAAATTAACAATTTCATATTTATTTATTTATTTAGAGGCAGGTTCTGTTGCCAAGGCTGGAGTGCAGTGTCACAATCACAACTCACTTTAACCTCAACCTCCTGGGCTCAAGCAATCCTCCTACCTCAGCCTTCTGAGAAGCTGGAACTACGGATGCATGCCACCACTCTCAGCTAATTTTTAAATTATTTTTCTGTAGAGACAAGGTTTTGTCACCTTGCCCAGGCTGTCACAAACCCCTGGGCTCAAGTGATCCTCCTGCCTCAGCCTCTCAGTGTGTTGGGATTACTGCACCCGGCCATGATTCCTTTCCTTCCTTTCCTTTTTCCTCTCCCCTCCCCTCCCCTTCCCTCCCCTCTCCTCCCCTCTCCTCTCCTTTCCTTTCGACAGAATCTGGCACTGTTGCTCAGGCTGGAGTGCCGTAGCCCCATCTCAGCTCTCTGCCACCAGGGATCTGCAACTTCTTCCACCAGGGTTCGAGTAATTCTCCTGCCTACCAGAGTAACTGGACTACAGGTGTGAACCACCACACCCGGCTAATTTTTGTATTTTTAGTAGAGATGAAATTTCTCCATGTTCGCCAGGCTGGTCTCGAACTCCTGACCTCAAGTGATCTGCCTGCCTCTGCCTTCCAAAGTGCTAGGATTACAGACATAAGCCACCTCGACCGGCCATGATTTCTAAAATTGTGTTTTAGATACAGATGCAGAGATAATAAGGCCTAGAGTTAAAACATATGTGAGGATGCTCATAATAAAAAAATACTAATAAGCATTTATTGAATACCCACCACCATAAGTCAGGCAGTGTACAAGTTGCTTCACATACCTTGTTTCCAGTCCTCTGCTGTAATTACTCACCTAGAGGCAAACTTAATTAACACATAATTTTAATTAATTTAATAATAATATCTGGCATATATTGAGTGCCAGAACTCTGCTACACTCTTTAACATTTAATTTCACATGTGAAGCACTATGATTATCTTCATTTTACAGATGAGGAGACTGAGGTTTACAGAGGAGAACTAATGTGCCTGAGGTCATTCAGTTACCGAAGGATGGAGCTGCAATTTGGGGGTCAGGTCTGTCTGACAGGTGTTCCCATTATTTTGTAATCACCTAAGGGTTTTTTGTTTGTTTTTCAGAGGAAGTCTCACTCTGTTGCCCAGGCTGGAGTGCAGTGGCACGATCTCAGCTTACTGCAACCTCTGCTTTCCAGGTTCAAGAGATTCTCCTGCTTCAGCTTCATGAGTAGCTAAGACTACAGGTGTGTGCCACCACGCTCAGCTAATTTTTTGTATTTTTATTAGAGACGGTGTTTTACCATGTTAGCCAGGATCGTCTCGATCTCATGACCTCGTGATCCATCCGCCTCGGCCCCCCGAAGCCGATGGATTACAGATGTGAGCCACAGCACATGGCTCTAGCCTAAGGTTTAATTGAGGTTCAAATTATCTACTGGGCAGATGGAGACTCCAGGTTTGCCTAGTTTAGGAGGTTTCTTCCAGGGGCTTTGAGTGATATTTCTCCCCCAGAATGGTCCATCCCTGATCACCCTCATCAGAATCACCTGGGGAGAGTGACAGTCTAGGCACACCATCACCTATCGTATCAGATTTTTGGATGTGGGCCCCGGGATTCTGCATTTCAGGCAACTCACCAGGTTGAACTCTAATGTTTGAGAATTTAGAGTTAGCTGCTCTCCTGAAGAGCAGGGACCATGTAAGAGCAGGGACCACGACTTCTCTGAGACTTCCCCAGGGCCAGGCACATAGGCTACAGGCTCAAAAGCATTTGTTGAACCTGAATAAAGAATGAATGGGGCCAGATGCGGTGGCTCAGCCTGTAATCCCAGCACTTTGGGAGGCCGAGGTGGGCGGATCACGAGGTCAGGTGATGGAGACAATCCTGGCCAACATGGTGAAACCCGGTCTCTACTAGAGATACAAAAATTAGCTGGGTGTGGTGGTGCATGCCTGTAATCCCAGCTACTTGGGAGGCTGAGGCAGGAGAATCACTTGATTCCAGGAGGTGGAGGTTGCAGTGAGCCGAGATTGCAGGACTGCACTCCAGCTGGGCAACAGAGCAAGACTCCATCTCAAAAAAAAGAAAAAAAAAAAAAATGCAAGAAAAAAAAGAATGAATGGGCCCCATTGAGTCCCCTGAGTCTTTCCAGGGACAGGCGCTCCCTTGGTCCTGAGAGTTTGTAATTTCTTCTTACTCCCCCACTCCCCACTACTCCCTGAGGCCCATCTACCCCCCACCCCCACCCCCGCCACAACCTATGGTAAAACTGCCTGCCAGGCCCTGCCACTCCTGTGACTTCCCCTGTGACAGGAACAGCAGGATGTATCAGTCGCTAAAAAGAATCGTTTTTTAACAGGAACAAAATCAGCCCCTTCAGCCAGCTTTCTAAGCAGATACCACCCTGACTCCCCAGCAAAATATCTGAGGTTGGCACCCACAGAGTGGAGAGGAAAGCTTGGCATCTCTTTCTCTGATGAGTTTTAAAGATAAAAGAGGCTTATTTAGAATAATAATAATAATAATAATCTGGGTATCTCTTGACACCAGATATCAAGTAATAAGACCCATAAGTGAGGCCAGGCGCAGTGGCTCACGCCTGTAATCCCAGCACTTTGGGAGGCCGAGGCGGGTGGATCACGAGGTCAAGAGATCGAGACCATCCTGGTCAACAGTGTGAAACCCCGTCTCTACTAAAAATACAGAAAAGTAGCTGGGCATGGTGGCGCGTGCCTATAATCCCAGCTACTCTGGAGGCTAGCAGGATATAAGCAGAAGAGATGCATGTGAATTCTGGGAACCGGGAAGTATCCCTCTTAGTCCGTTCTTGCTGCTCTAACAAAATTACCTTCGACTGGGTAATTTACAAACAACGGAAATTTATTGCTCACAGTTCTGGAGACTGGAAAGTCCAAAATCAAGTTCCCAGCAGATTCAGTATCTGGTGAGGGCCTGCTCGCAGTGCTTCCAAGATGGTGCTTTCTTGCTGCGTCCTCACGTGGTGAAAGGGAAAACAGCTCCCTTGAGCCTTTTTTGATAAGGGCACTAGTCTCATTCATGAAGGCTCTGCCCTCATGACTCAATCACCTCCTAAAAGTGCCACCTACTCAACATATGAATTTGAGGGGGATGTATTCAGATGATAGCAGTGTCCTTGGAGAGGAAAGCTGCTCTCTTCTCTGTTTCTTCCTTCTTCAGGTTCTGGAGTGAGGATGTGAACAGCCGTCTTCGGTTCTGAGGTGGAAGCGATGCGTGGAGGATGGAGAGCGTTGGTTAGAAGGAGTCTGGTCCCTGATGGTCACGGAGCTGCAGGGCCAGCGTGGGCTGCTTTCTGCAGGACGTCACTTACTAGAGAGAGAAATTAATAAGCTTCAGCTACTGTTACTTTGGGTTTTCTGTTATTTGTAGCTGAAATAATCCTAATCAATATAAACGATATTAAGTAAACAAAAATGCAAATTAAAAAGAGTATGAATTGTATGATTCCAATTTTATTTATTTATTTGAGATGGAGTCTTGCTCTTGTTGCCCAGGCTGGGGTGCAATGGTGCCATCTTGGCTCACCGCAACCTCTGCCTCTCGGGTTCAAGCGATTCTCCTGCCTCAGCCTCCTGAGTAGTTGGGATTACAGGCATGTGTCACTACGCCTGGCCAATTTTTGTATTTTTAGTAGAGACAGGGTTTCTCCATGTTGGTCAGGTTGGTCTCCAACTCTTGACCTCAGGTGATCCACCTGCCTCAGCCTCCCAAAGTGCTGGGATTACAGGCGTGAGCCACCTTCGCCGGCCCCAATTTTATTTTATCTTATTTTATTTGCTTTAAATCTTTAACTCTTAACCCAGACAATTTTATTTTAAAGTATGTGTTTATATACATCCATGTGTACACAGAAAAAAAGACAGGAAGGTTAAAAGCTAAAATGTTAGGAGAGATTATTTCAGGGTGCTGGGCCATAAGGATTTTATTTGCTTATTTGTTTATCTTTTGTTTGCTTATCTGTATTTGCTAATTTTTCTATTTTTTAATTTTTACTTTTTGAGACAGGATCTCACTCTGTCACCCAGGCTGGAGTACAGTGGCACAATCACAGCTCACCACAGCCTGGACCTCCTGGGCTCAGGTGTTCCTTCTCCCTCAGCCTCCTGAGTAGCTAGGACTTGGCGCCTGCCATTTTACCTGGATAATTTTTGTATTTTTTGCAGAGACGGGGTTTCACCATGTTGCCCAGGCTGGTCTCACACTCCTGTGCTCAAGCCATCCCCCTGCCTCAGCCTCACAAAGTGCTAGGATTACAAGGCTGAGCCACCATGCCCAGTCTATAATTTTTCTTCAACAAAAGTGTATTACTTCTAAAATAAGAAAATATAAAAGGTATCAAGAATATAATCTTAATGAGATCCATATATACTGCAGTAATAAAAAATACCTGAGGCTGAGGCAGGTGGATCATTTGAGATCAGAAGTTCAAGACCAGCCTGATCAACATAGTGAAACCCTGTCTCTACTAAAAATACAAAAATTAGCCGGAAGGGGTGGTGTGTGCCTGTGATCCCAGATACTTGGGAGGCTGAGGCAGGAGAATCGCTTGAAGCCGGGAGGTGGAGGTTACAGTGCCACTCCACTCCAACCTGGGCAACAGAGTGAGATTCTGTCTCAAAAACAAAAAACAAAAAACCTTATTCTCAGAATGAAGGTTTGAAATAGGAAACAAACAAACAAACAAACCAATGTCTAAAAAAGGAAATAGAAAAAAATATGGCCGGGCGCGGTGGCTCACGCCTATAATCCCAGCACTTTGGGAGGCCGAGGCGGGTGGATCAAGAGGTCAAGAGATTGAGACCATCCTGGTCAACAAGGTGAAACCCAGTCTCTACTAAAAATACAAAAATTAGCTGGGCATGGTGGCGTGTGCCTGTAGTCCCAGCTACTTGGGAGGCTGAGGCAGGAGAATTGCTTGAACCCAGGAGGCGGAGGTTGTGGTGAACCGCGATCGTGCCATTGCACTCCAGTCGGGGTAACGACAGCGAAACTCCATCTCAAAAAAAAAAAAAAGCTATTCATGATTCCATGGAAAAAAAAGACTAAAAAGAAGTGTTCTAACATAAATAGGGCATGAGAAATTGTTTAAAGCATATTGTTAAGGGGAATAAAGGTTATTCAACAATGTGATTTCATTGTGTTTGGTAAAAAGAATTAAAAAAAAAACTAGAAGGAAATAAGCTGATATACTGGCGGTCTGGTTCCAGAGGAGAGCTTTTGTGATTCTTATTTTCCCCTTTATATTTTTGGTATTTTCTCAATTTTTCTCTAATAAACCTGTGCTAATCTTATTTATTTAAAAATGTGTTTACTTAGATAAGTTTTAATAATACAGAAAAGCATGTTACAAAGAATAATAAAAACACACACATCCCCAGTACTCAAAATTAAAACGATTAATTTTTGTTATATTCAATTCCTATTTTTAATAAGCAGTAACAGTAAAGCATGTCATCAAGATCATTAGAAATATTTAAATTAGGCCAGGCACAGTGGCTCATGCTTAATCCCAGCACTTTGGGAGGCTGAGGCGGGAGGATTGCTTGAGCCCAGGAGTTTGAGACAAGCCTGGGCAACATAGCGAGACTGTGTCTCTACAAATAATCATTTAAAAATTAAATTAAATTAGACGTTGCCCTGTCTAGAACGGCCCAGGGTGCTATTTTCGAGTGTAGGGGGGAACTGCTCAGGGATTTTTAACTCCCTTCCACCTTCAGAGAGAGGTTTGGCTCTGAGTGACTATTTCCAGGACGGGGTGGCCTGGATGCCAGGATGCCAGATTTGTCTGGCATTTCCCCTGGAACATACAGAGGCCGGCAGGGCTGGAAGGGGAGGGTCTCAGTGAGCATTTCCCTCCTGAGGTCAGTTGGTGCCCAACTAGTGTTTACGAAGAGGGTGGGGTCTGAGCCTCCTAGCTCTGTGGCCTTTGCTCTTGGGGGTGCTGGCCCACGGCAGGCCACAAGCGAAGGATGGTGAAACCGCTGTCTCCTGAAAGGCTCAGAGGTTGGGCCGCAGCCTGAGAGGATTCTGGGAAGTGGGGGCCCTGCAGCTAAGTGATAAAGTCGTCCGTGGAGGCTCTGGGGTTCCAGAAAAAAGAAGGAAGAAAGGGAAGAGGCAGGAACACTTGCATTTACTAGGCACCTACTGATAGGAAGGTATTATGGTCATTTCACAGATGAGGAAACCAAGGCTCAAAGGCGTGATGTCACTCGCCTAAGGTCTCACAGCTCCTGTGAATCCAGCAACCTCCTGGTAGGTCCACCCTTTCCAAGACTGCGCCTTGCTTCCAACACCTGGCATACATCCCGAAGGAGCAACAGGCCTGGAGGCCTGGAATGGGCCACAGACTGGTTCTGACGAGTGCCTGCTTAAGCCAGAGCCATGGGCAGAGAAAGACCCGTGAACCGCTCCTGGGGAGGCTGGAGTTTTTTTTTTTTTTTTTTGAGATGGAGTCTCACTTCCGTCACATAGGCTAGAGTGCAGTGGCACCATCTTGGCTCACTGCAACCTCCATCTCCCAGGTTCAAGCAATTCTCCTTCCTCAGCCTCCCAAGTAGTTGGGATTAAAGGTGTGTGTCACCACGCCCAGCTAATTTTTGTGCTTTTAGTAGAGACAGGGTTTCAACACGTTGGCCAGACTGGGCTCAAGCTCCTGACCTCAGGTGATCCACCCAACTTGGCCTCCCAAAGGGCTAGGATTACAAGCCTGAGCCACCTTGCCTTACCTGGAGTTTTTAATAAGATAGGGTTGGCTGGCATTCTTGCTCTGCACCATTCTGGCTATGTGACCTTAGGCAGATTCCTGAACCTTTCTGAGGCTCAACAGCTTTATAAAATGAGGATATTGGCCACGCGCGGTGGCTCAAACCTGTAATCCCAAGCACTTTGAGAGGCCAAGGCGGGTGGATCACCTGAGGTCAGGAGTTGGAAACCAGCCTGGCCAACATGGAGAAACCCTGTCTCTACTAAAAACACAAAATTAGCCAGGCATGGTGGTGGGTACCTATAATCTCACCTACTTGGGAGGCTGAGACAGAATTGCTTGAACCCAGGGAGTGGAAGTTGCAGTGAGCCGAGGTCCCACCACGGCACTCCAGCCTGGGCAGAAGAGTGAAACTTTGTCTCAAAAAAAGAAAAAAAATGGGAATGTCGTCGTTGATGATAACAGACACATACCTCTTCCAGCAGTGGGAGGATTAAGCGCAACAGTGCCTAGGACACGATTCCCCGTTTTGCACACAGCCAGGCACAGAATGAACACTCAGGCGCAGCGCCTGGTGCTTGTGTAGCCCCGGTGACCTCTCCCACCCCAGCCCTGGCCCAGGATCCAGTCTTCACTCTAAAGTGGCAGGAGAGACTGTAAAACCTCCCTCCCCTTCTCAGGTGACCCTGCTCTCCAAAGGTCCTCTGGCACTGCACTGCCCACGCTATTATTATTGTTAACAATACCAATGACCGCTGCTCTTATTTATTGACCACTGACTCTGTGCCAGGTGTTGTGCCAAGTTTTCCTTTCTTCCATCGCCACTGCAATCAAGGCAGTATTATTAGTCTCTGTGTAATCCAGGCAAGGACACTGAGGCACAGCGAGGTTAAGTGACTTGGTGGGGCCACAGAGGCAGGGATTGGCCTAGCTGGGAATCTCTGGAGGCTGGGAGAACATGAGTGACAGAATGAGGTCATTCTGCAGACTCAGCTGCACCCACTGCCAGGGCTCCTGGTCTGGGATCCAGTGAGGAGGCTGGGAGGCTGCTAAGTTTTGTTCACGGTCACCCCAAGGGCACCCTGGTGGCCTGACCACAGGACAGGGCTTCTGCCTACACTCGGTGCCCCTTCCTGCCACCCTGCCCAGTGAGACTGCCCACAGCTGCCATAGGAGATGAGGACCGTGACTGTCTCCTTCCAGCTGGGGTGCCAGGCGGGGCCCAGGCAGAAGACCAGGACCCAGGGTCGGCATAGAAGAAATGGTTGGAAATGTTGAAAGTGGGGGGATGGGGAGGCAAACAAGAGATGAGCAGCAGCAGGAAACTGCCACCCCCACCAAGGGGGTTGCTCCCAAGGCTGGGGCAGCAAAGGGAAGGGGAGGAGGTTCGGGAGCCCAGGAGCTGGGCTGCCCAAGGGAGTTGGAGCCACGAAGGCATGAACTCACAGCCAGAGTCGCCACCCAGATCTGGGGATCAGGAGGAATACCCAGACATCTCTTCTTCCCCTGCCCCTCCCCATCTTCCTCCAGAAAGTTTCATTGGGTAAAACTAATCAGAAGCCAGTTGGCAAAGTGAGTCTGGGGCATGCGATTTGCTCTCCAAGATACTGAGCAGAACACAGGCAAGGAACAGATGTGACAACAAACCAAACAAATGACCAGGGCACAGACCTCTCCCGGGCTGCCTCCTGCTCCTGTGGCTGCCCCTTGCCTGCTTCAGGGCTCCTGCTGAGTAGGGGGACGGTGGACTCTCGATGCTGGTGATCACATTCCCCCCTGGAGTTCACCTGGGGCTGTGTCTCTTCTCCTCACTCCCCTTGTTGGTGTCAGGAGACCCTAACGGACCGAGCTGGCCGCTCCCTTTGCATACTTGACCTGGATTGCCTGGTGGTCTTCACTGGCCTGTGCTTCATTTTGGTGACTGTGTTTCAATCTAGTCCTAACTTCCTCCCCATCAGTACTGACCTTATGGGGCTGGGGCCTCACCACATTCTTCCGCCATGCCTGCTTAAGTTACAAGACCACTGAAGATGCCCCCACATTCCAAAGCTCTCCCGCCAAGCACTCTAGTTAAGAGCTCAGGCTGGAGCTCTCAGACCTGAGGTCAAAGTCAACTCTGTCACCTACTAACTCTGAAGTGATTTTACCTCTCCAAGCCTGAATTTGCTCTTAATGGGAGGAACAGCAATAATACATACTTGCAGGGCAGAGGAAAGAGAAAGGATTACAGCTTATCTGTGAGGTGGTTGTTGCAGGCACAACAAGAAAAATAGCAGTCGAGCATTCATTCCACAAATACTGACTGATACTTTCTGTGCATTGGGGTCTATCTAGGAACAGGTGGGATAGGAAGAGGAGTGAAATATTGGAAGGTAAGGCGTGAGGAAAACCAACTTGAGCTGGCCTCAATGGAAGGACATTTGTTGGCTCACTTAGTTGGAGGTCCAGAGGTGGGGTGATGTTATGAACTGAATTATGTCTCCTCCACATTCATGGGTTAAAGCCAGCAAATGTCTTTCTGTGAACTGCATTTGGAGATAGGGCCTTTATGGCGGTTATTAATGTAAGATGAGGTCATAAGGATAAGGTCCTAATCCAATAGGACTGGTGTTCTTATAAGAAGACAGAGAGATTTCTGGTATCTCTTTCTCTTCTTAAAAGGATAGTAGTGCTATCTGGAAGAGATATCAGAGAGCTCTGTCTTTCTCCATGCATATACAGAGAGGAGGCCACGTGAGGTCCCAATGAGAAGGCGGCTATCTGCAAGCCAGAAGACAGGCCTCACCAGAAACCAACTTTGATGGTGCCTTGATCTTGGACTTTTAGCTTCCAGAACTGTGGCAAAATAAATTTCTGTTGTTGCAGCCACTCAATTTATGGTATTTTGTTACAGCAGCCCAAGCAGACTAACACCGTAGGCTTCTGATCTGATGAGTCCAGAAACACCAATTCTAGTTCCCTGAGACGCCCTGGACTCTGCCCTCCTCTGTGTGTGGTGCCATCGTTAGGCTGGTAGCAAGAGACTGCCCTGGTTCCAAGCTCTGCAATGTCCAGGGGAAGAGAGAGAGGAAAGATTGTCTTGAACTCCCAACCTCAGGTGATCCGCCTGCCTTGGCCTCCAAAGTGCTTGGATTACAGGCGTGAGCCACCACGCGCGGCCAAGAGAGAGAAGGTTGTCCATGAAGCTGCCTGATAAAAACAAGCGTACTAGTTCCTAGAAACCCAAGTCAAACCTTCCTGGCATCTATTGGCCCTAACTAGGTCACATGCCCATCTCAGAACCAATTCTCAAGATTTGGGAAAGCCAGGCACGTGTATTTTGTACAACATGGGAAAAGCTGTAACACAGAGACACCACATACAAATGTAAGCAAAATAGAATGTATGTCTCTTTCATATAAGAGTTCTAAGAGTTGAGCAAAAATAAAAAGCAGTCAAAGACTGAGAGGAGGGCTTGGCCATCCTCCAAATGTGGTTTCCCTCTCCAGGTCCAAGGAGATGGCTTGAAATTTCTATCATCTCCCAGGGAGGGAGAAGGGCAGAAAGGTCAGGGAAGCACATGCACAATGCTTTTGAGGGCCCAGCTTAGAAGTGGTCTGATTATTTCTGCTCACTGTTCATTGGGGGAGAACTTAGACTCCTGGCCACATTGAGCAGCAAGGGAGGTTGGGAAATGTAGTCTTTAACGAGGCAGCCATCTGCTCAGACAAAAATCAGGAGTTGTATATAAAAAGGGGATCATGTATGTGAGTGAACCAGCAAGGACTCTGCTGCCCACTGATTAGTTAGGGCCAGGTTCCGGGTCAGCTTCCACAGAGACCCATGGGCTTGCTTCTTCAGTCTCTGTACTCCGGGTCTGTCACAGCAGCTTAGCTCATATTCTAAATAATGAACTGTGCCTTGCATTGCGTTAGTTTCTCTTAAGAAGCTGGAAGCGGGAGAATGGATGTTGGGCAGCCAGCCAGCAGTGTCCACTGCATTATCTGCCCTTGAGGTCCTGAGATGCTGGGGGAAGAGCTGGGTTTAAATAGATAACTATGGTCAACATGACCACTGGTAAATGCACGACAATATAAGAAGCCCAGTGAAAAAAGAGTGAAGAATGAAGAGGAGGCTTTTGAGAGGGAATGGCAGAGTATCATGAGTTCATTTTGGCTGGGTTTTCAAATAGGTGTGGGAATTTCCCAATGGTTTTGATTGAGAAAAGGCATTTCAGACAAAGAGAACAGCAAACGTATGGAGGTCTATGGGATGTGGCTGGTGATCTGAGAGTGGGGAGGCGACGGTCCTTTGGGATCAGGTAATGAAGAGCATCTGAAGGCCATGGGAGGGAAGCAGCCTGTCCCACAGGCCTTTGGAAGCCATGGAGGGTTTTTAAGCCTGGGACATGATCAAATCTGTGTCTTTCTCTGAGGGAGGGACTGGAGGATGACTCGTTAGGAAGCTATTTCACAAATTCAGCTGAGTAAGAAAGAGAGCCTGCATCAGATCAGGGCTTTGGTGGTGGGAACGGAGACAGGGAGACAGTTTGCAGAGAGATTTTGGTGGGAGAATGACGGAACTTGGTAACTGGGTGACTAAGTGGGGTGAGTGAGAATAGAGGGGGTGGTGGTTTAAATACAGTTAAATAGGATCCTGAGTGTACATGCTTGCGCTAGAAACCTACAGGAGGAGTACAGGAAATGCAAGTTTGGGGCTGAGAGGAGAAAATGCCTTCCCATTGTCCTGAGCCTGGTCCATGACAGACTTCTTTGGGTTTCTGAAATATTTAACAGTCTCTCCTGATTTAAGGCATCTGAACATTCTGTCCCTCCTCTACCAAATACTCCTTTACCCCCAAATCTCCAACTGGGTAATTCCTTATTTCCTCCAGGAGCCTTTTTTGACTCCCTCACCAAGGTCAGAAACCCTCTCCTGTAGCCTTATAGCATCCCATTTCTTTTATTTCCCCACCTCTCACTGGTGGTTATTGAATGCCTGTCTTTCTCCAATACACCTGTAATTTCCATGAGGCAGAAACCATGTCTGTATTTTCCACTGTTTCGTTGACAGCAATGAAGTATAGTGCCTGGCACATGGTGGGCGCTCATGCTGAGTTTGAGGCATCTAACAGTGGCCATTGGAAATAGGAGTTGGCCAATGTTTGGATCTAGGCCCATTTGGATGGAATGCAAGGTAATGGCGCCACCATGGGGACAGGTGATGTGACTCTTGCATAGGCCTGGATCACTCTAGCTTAGTGGTTTTCAACAAGGGCTTTTTGCCTTCCCAGGGATGTTTCTGACTGTCACCAGTGGACGTGAATGTAAATGTGTATGCTATTAGCATTGAGAGGGTGGAGGCCAGGGATATTGACAAACATCCTACGACATCCAGGACAGCTCCCCACAACAAAGAATCACCCAGCCCAGACTGCCAATAGTGCCAAAGTGGAGAAACGCTGCAGAGATGGGAGAGCCAACTGGCACGGCTGAGTTCCAGTTTGGCCTACTGGCTCCTATGGTCCAATTGAGTAAGAGCAAGAGAAGCTTAGCGGCTGTCACAAGAATTATGGACTTGTGATGTGCAGCCAGGAGCCATCCTGGATCAGGCTTCAGTCAGAGGCCCCAACACCTTGGGCAGTTTCCCCTTAACTGAACTCCCAGCCGTAAGCCCAGCTGGCCCAGCCTGGCGCTCGCCTCTCTGACTCATCCTCTTGGGTTTCTCTCACTCTTTGGTGGAAGGGCACCACACTCTCTTCCAACCCCATCTGCCTCGCTGATTATTTTCAGCTTGGCTTGCAGAGGCCCAACACTGCAATTACTCCCCAACCTCAATGGCTCCTTCTGAAAATAACATTTGGATCGAAGAAAACCTCAGTCTGGTGGGCTGGATTTTATACTAAACAGTTAAAGAATGGGTGTGGGCAAGCGGGGGTGGGGTGGGGGCAAGGGAGTGGCACGATGGTACAATTAAGAGAAGAATCTGGAAGAAGGGGAAAGGAAAGGAAATGGAGAGAGGGAAGAGGTGGTGGTGGTGGTAAGGGCTGTTGCAGAAAGAAAATAGATGGGCAGGGGTCATCCATCTTCTAAAAGTCTTGTGCCAAGTCTTTATTTCTGCCTCTAATTAAAGGCTTTGTTTGCTGTAATAACCCATCCACACCCCCAATCTTTGAGGCCTGGGAAATTCATGTCTGCCTGGGGCCAGAAGAATTAGTCTATGGGCATAGCAATCTTTATCCAAGTTAGTGACCAGATTTTCCAACCCCAAAATAGAAGACACATGGTCTAACACAGGCTTTTTGTTCTCTTTCCAGATGAGAATGGCAGCCTGGGAAATGTAGTTTTAACGTGGAAGGGGGAATTTCTAGGTGTTTCCACGGTCGATGGAGGAGAGTAGACACGATGTTCAAAATAGGGAGTGTCATGTACATCAGAGACGCATGTATGGGTTATTTTATTTCAGAGAAGAAAATGATATTATTCTGAGTGAGGTAACTCGGGAATGGAAAACCAAACATCGTATGTTCTCACTCATAAGTGGGAGCTAAGCTATGAGGATGCAAAGGCAGAAGAATGATACAGTGGACTTTGGGGACTCAGAGGGAAAGGATGGGAAGGGGGTGAGGGATAAAAGATTACAAGTTGAGTGCAGTGTATACTGCTCGGTTGATGAGTGCCCCAGAATCTCATAAATCACCACTAAAAAACTTAGTCATGTAACCAAACACCATGTGTTCCCCAATAACCTACGAAAATAAAAAATTTTAAAAAAAGAAGAAAATGAAACATGGGAAATGAGAAATTTTGTTCCATCCAGGTAGAGGGGAGAAGGGGGATCTAGGGAGTATGGAAAGAAATGCCTGGAGGCACCCTTTGGATTCCAAAGGTGCTTTTTAAAAAAGGTGCTTTAAAGGGTGCATTACAAAATTGTTTTAAAACATTTAAAGGCTGATTGACCTACCTTCTATGACCTCTGTGAGAATGAGCTGAAGTTTGCAAAACGTAGACGCTTGCACTTAGCCTAAGTAACCAGTAGTTCGTGAGTGCTGAGAGATTCCTGAATGCAGTCCCTTAACACTTGTTGGCATTTCTGTCACTAGCTCAATTAGCCCTGTGGGGACCTCTCAGGGTCAGCCCATTGGCTTCCTTGGGTAGTGGTGCCAGTGCTGCCAGCTGTTACAGAGTGTGCCCTTGGGAGGAGTCCTTGGGAGGCCAGCGGGTCCTTTGGCCCTCTATGAGGATGGCTCCATCAATCTGGAGGGGAAAGGGAAGGCCTTCCTCTACTCAGGGCCCACTTTGCTCACTCGCTCAATACTGTTTTAACGGGTGGCCACCATGTGCCAGGCACTGGGCTAGGTACTGGATACACAGCATTGACCAAGGCAAGGCTCTGTGCTCAAGGAGCTTCCGGTCTAGTGAGGGAAGCAGGTACTTACAGTATGGTGCTATTAAGTGCCACCATCCAGCTAAGTACCCAATGCCAGGAGAGCACATGGGAGGAGCCCAAACCGAGCCTTAGAAAGAAGAGAATTCTAAACTGGGAGAGATGTCCTGAGCTGGTCGGATCAAGGGTGTGTGAAGAAATTCTGATTCTGCTCATTGTACAGATGAAGAAACTAAAAGCTTCAGATCATACAATTAGTAACGGCAAAACCTATAGCTGAACCCTGGCTGACCAGATCTTACTCTCCCTATGCCTGCAGCCTGTGCTGCTCAGCTCCCAAGTGGCCTCATCCAGACCCTGACATTTGAACTTGGCCTTGAAAAGGGGGTAAGATTTGGAGAAATTGTGGGTCCTCCTTGGATAGGGCAGCCATGTAGGCTCTGGAGACAGCGTAGTAGAGTTTGCATCCTGGTTAGGCAAGTTACTTAACCTCTCTGTGCCTCATTTTTCTCCTTTAAAATGTAAACACCCACCTTCTATGGTGTCATAAGGAGTAAGAATGTGTAAAGTGCTTAGAACAGTGCCAGATACTCACAGTCACTCAATATGTTAGGTAGTATTACCTCCAGAGTTTTTGTTCATTTGTTTGTTTTTGAGACAGGTTCTCACTGTCACCCAGGCTGGAGTGCAGTGGCGCCATCAAAGCTCACTGCAGCCTCAACCTCCCGGGCTCAACCAATCCTCCCACCTCAGCCTCCTGGGTAGTTGGGACTACAGGCGCAGGCTAATATACCGCGAATTTTTGTGTTTTTAGTAGAGATGTGGTTTTACCATGTTGTCCAGGATCGTCTCAAACTCTTGGGTTCAAGTGATTCTCCAGCCTTGACCTCCCAAAGTGCTGGGGTTACAAGCATGTGCCATGGTGCCCAGCAATTACAAGTTTTTCACCACATGTGGTAGACAAGACAATTTAGCTAACAAACATACTTTTTTTTTTTTTTGGAGACAGAGTCTCCCTCTGTCGTCCAAGCTGGAGTGCAGTGGAGTAATCTTGGTTCACTGCAACCTCTGCCTCCCAGGTTCAAGTGATTCTCCTGCCTTAGCCTCCCGAGTAGCTGGGACTATAGGCATCCGCCACCATGCCCGGCTAATTTTTGTATTTTTAGTAGAGATGGGGCTTCATCATATGTGCCAGGTTGGTCTCAAACTCCTCACCTTGTGATCAGCCTGTCAGCCTCCCAAAATGCTGGGATTACAGGTGTGAACCACCACATCAGGCCTTTTTTTTTCCTTGTAAATAAGGCTAGTCAAGTGAAGCAGCATGAGTGGAGAAGGAAAGAATAAAGAAAAGAAAAAGAAACAGTAACCGGATTAGTGATCAATTAGTTGTAAACACCATTGCACGCGGACCAGCTCATATATACATTTTTCATTTTAATAGTTTCGAATTTATTTTCAGCCTGTAACTTTGCTAATATTATTGCTTAGGGCAAAGCTATCTAAAAAAGGGAAACTATTTAATTTAAATAAAAAGTTAATAAAATAAAAGTTAATTAAAATATATAATAGAGGTGGAATGTGGATATAGAAGCAAACCGTGAAGGCAATACCCGAATGACTGAAAATTTTGGAAAATAATCGGTGACGCCTCCTGCTCATAAAACCTAACGCAGATGAGCAAGGCAGGGGAGCTACTGACCAAGGCGGTATCAAAACCTTGCCTCCTTCCCGCCCCGTAGCCGCTATCCTTCCCTTCTTAAGAAATCGGATGTGAGGGCCCAGGCCCGCGAGGCTTCACTGAGCTTTCGAGCTGTGGATCCTGGACAGCGCTGTGGATCGGGGGGCGCAGGGGAGGGAGGCTGAATCCAAAGGCCCAAGTCTGGAAACCGAAAGCCAACTTCCCAACTTCGCTCTGCCGGGGCGTTTGGGGAGATCTGGGCCTCCCTGATTTTTTTTTTTTTTTTGGATCACTGGGTCAATCAGTCAGCCAATGCCTTGGGAGAAGTTTAATTAAGCTCAGATCGCTAGCGCGAGCTGCCAGAGGTCTCCCCAGCAGGCCGGCCCCGCCCCTCGCACATCTGGTGAAAAGCACCCCCTCCGCCCTATGGGGCGGGGCTGCAGCCCGCGCATGCGCGTGGGCCCGAGGCCCGGCGCCCGGCGCCCCGCGCCCCGCTGCAAAACTCAACTCCCAGAACGGCGTTGCAAACTGTTGCATCAGACAGCAAGCAGCCGGTCGCGCCGCCAGGGTTTCTAGGAAGATAGGAAGGGTTTGAGATCCTCTGTGGTCGCCTGGGATCTTTGGCTGTCACGGTGTTTACATGCCGGTAACACGGGCCCCTAAAATATCAAGCTTGCATCGGTCAGAGAAGGGCCGTAGCCACAGGTGAAATTCCTTGAACTCCATTGCTCCTGTCCCCACTCCATGCCCTGACCCAGGTGGGACTAACTGAACTGGACTCCATCTGCCTTATTAGTGGCAAGGGCCCTGAAGGAATGAGCTGGGTTCGATTTTTCTTCCCAAGTACAAGAATGCCCCTTGAGGAATTTCTCACTCTGTGAAAGTGCAAAACTAATTTCCCCAGACTAACGCAATTGCTGGTTCCCAAAAGGGTTTGGAAAGATCCCAGCAGAAATGTTCAGTGGTGTCCAGATCTCTTTACCCCAGCAGCTGGACACGCCGACCTGAGCTAGGAGCCCCCCTGGCCACCCAGAACTTCTTGGTGGGTGGACACATGTCCTTGACACAGAGGTCTTCTTTTTGTTGTATTTCAGGCCCCCGTATTCTGTAGACTGGATATTAGCCAGAAAATGCACAACCACAAAAATTCATGCAGGCGCAGCACACATATATAACGAGTTCTCTGAGTCCAAATGGCTTAGCAACACAGGTCAGTGGAAAAGTTGTCCTGATGTTCCCTCACTCCTCTCGTTTCTGGGCCATTCTTCCTCAAAGAGAGAAAATAATGCTGTATCTGGAAGGGAGAGGACAAGCTGAGGCAGGTGGGTGGGATATTCAAGAAGAATAAGAGCACTGATTTGGAATCTAGTTTTTAAAGGGATTTTCAAGGACATAATCTGAATCCTATGGCTCAATCCTCTTTTTTTAAATTTTTTTATTTTTTGGAATGGGTCAAGACCAAATCATTCAGTATTAATGGATTTTCCAGAAAGACAAAACTGGCCATTTACCTTGAGCATTCTGCTCTTTTACAGTGTTGATGGTGAAAGTCTGTTCCACGTGAATAATTTTGAGAACTGAAACAAGCCTAGTGTCTTCCTTCCCTTTCATTATTATGAATGGCTCCATCCCAAGGTTCAATTAAAAAAAAAAAAAAAAAGACCCAAAAGACTCATAAGCCTTATTCAATGTATCCCATGCCAGACAGTCGCTGTTTGTTTTAGCCAGCATTTTCCTGTGAAGTATTATGTCACTATGGGATTTTCATTGTAATAAATGTTTCATAAATATGACCTGAGTGATTTCAGTCGTCAGAAACAGTGTTCTTATGAACTGAAGGAAAGACAACTAGGAAAGGATGGGAAGGCATTGGCAGGTCCTGGAGCTAGAACAGTGCCAAATTCTGCTCCTGAAGGTCTATCAGGACCCACGCCTACCAAATGGATATCCACAAAGTGGGGTTCTAAGGTCAGCAGGTATGGCCTCAGGAAGCTGCCAGAAGCTGATAGAATATCAAATGTGTCTCAGCAGTCGTTCCCACATGGAGAAGCAAGTCAGTTACTCTGGTGGAGCCAAGCCTGAAAGTTGGAACCACGCGGAAAGGAGCCACATGGGAGCAGGAGAAGGTGAGTCCATGAGCTCATGCCAGGTTCTCTGCTGTATCCCCAGCACCTACATTTAATGGCTCTATGTGTTTGTGGAGTGAATGTACTGAAAGAAGGAGGGAAGGAGAAGCAGACCAAGGAAAGGCAAAGAAGCCCAATAATTTTGCAGAAGACTGCCTGGTATGGCCAGGGTATTGGGGGAAGAGGGGAATCTTTCCAGGTTAAAGACACAGGGCAATAGAGTCAGAACTATTAAGTGATGAGTCCCATGAGGTTCTTTCTGCCTTGGCTTTCTTCATTTGGAAAAACCTCCAGTTGGTGGTTCCATAGCCAAGCAGTCATTCTATTAACTAAGCCTAGTGACATCATCACCTATTGCCTCACCTTGACTGAATTTCCAGAGCAAATTTCTGGAAAAGTGAGGGGTCTGAGGAGTGACTGAGGTCCAGAGAACAGGAATCACCCCAGAAACCAAACTTCAAAACCATAAGCAGGCCGGGCCTGGTGGTTCACACCTGTAATCCCAGCACTTCCGGAGGCCAACGCGGGTTGATCACATGAAGTCAGGAGTTCGAGACCAGCCTGGCCAACATGGGGAGACTCCATCTCTACTAAAAATAAAAATATCAGCCAGGCATGGTTGTGGGCACCTGTAATCCTAGCTATTTGAGAGGCTGAGGCAGGAGAATCACTTGAACCTGGGAGGTGGAGGTTGTAGTGAGTTAAGATTGTGCCATTACACTCCAGCCTGGGCTACAAGAGCAAGACTCCATCTCAAAAAACAAATAATAATAATAAAAAAATAAAACCATAAGCAACGTGGTAGGCCAGGTAGTCAGATGAAACAAGCATGTACTAAAAGGGTGATTTGCTTTACACATTCATGGAGCACTCACAGATTCTAGACACTATACCAAGCCCAGACCCAGACAAAGCTGTCCTCAGGGCTTATGATCTAAATTCTGTGTGGAAAATCTGTTTTTGAAATGTTTAAGGCACCTCATTTAATCCTCATTTCCATTTCACGTCATGTACCTCCTTCCTGAGAAACCCACCACATTTTAAGTTTGTAGCTGGCTTTCCTTCTGTTTTTGCTATTTATGTGCCAATTTAAAGGGTGGGGAGAGCCACATTAATTTTAAAATAAAACACAAATAGCAAAATGAGGCTTGGTTAAAGGAAAAACCACAAAAAGGATTTTTTTTCTTTCTCCCATACTTTTCAGATTTTCCTAGAACCACCTTTATTTTCTCAGAGCCCAGACATAGAAAGTGAGTGGGCCTCTCCGGATGCTCTTCCAAGCTAAAGCCAAAAGCCTCATTCCTATTCTGTCCTTGCACCTTTAGGGTTTGTTTTTTCTGTTAGACATCTGAGTCCCACATTGGGGACTCAAGCTCGTCAAGCCTCCCCTGCACATGTGGTATTTCTATGCACTCTCAGCATAGATTTTGATTTGTTTTTCATGATTTGCATCTTACCTCTTCTGTTCAGTTGTTTTAGCATGTACATTCTGGGTAATGAGAACATAGCTTTTAAAGTCAGACACTCCTGGGAAGAATCCCACCTTTGCCACTTACCAGCCTTGTGACCTTATCCATCAAACAGCAATCAATCATCATCCACACCTCTTAGGGCTGTAGTGAGGATTAAGGAGTCAAAGCACATAAAGGGCTCAGCGCAAAAGCAGCAGCCTGTACTCGGCAGCTATCATGAAAATAGATCCTTTCATCTATCTGTGCCTACTTAACCAACCCTCCCCCTACCCACCGTATTTTGGAGAAGAAGAGAAAAATTAGTCATTTATTCCAAGTAGATGATTTATCCCTATTTTAAATCGCCAGAAGGCAAGAAGGGGAGGCAAGGCTAAATTTGACTTGAGAACACCTAAGCCTTTTAATGGGATGGGAATCGGTGTCCGCGCCTCTCAGCAGGAGAGGACAAAACCCGCTTCGCAGGAACTGGGAAGCCTTGAAAGCCGGTGATGGGATGGCAGGAGCACAGAAGATGGGCAAGAGTGGTCAGGGAAAGCAGGTCCAGGGCTGAAATGGTGGGCTGGAGGGATGGCAGCCACCAGGAAGGGAAGCTTCTTGCTTCGGGGTGCTGAGTCCAGGCGTCTGCAGGCCGACGTCAGCCCGTCCCGAGGTCCTGGTGACAGCGAGATCCAAGGCGCGTGCGGCAGCGCCCTCTGCCGGTCTCGCGGGGCAGGCGCCCAGCCCAGAGCCCGGCCCCACCGCTCTGCAGTCGGGACTCCAGATCCCTCCTGCTGCCTCCGCCCCCGCTCCATCCCTACTGAGGACCGCGGCCCCGTCCCCGACTAGATTCCCAGAGACGCCTCCTTATCCAACGCCTGCGGGCTGAGCAGGGACGACGCTCAGAAACACCCGATTCGCCAGGGGATCGGAGGCCGCAGGGGCTGCGCCTCTGCGACTCAGGGCCATACTCTGCTGGGCTGTCGGAAGGGGCATCGTCTATGGCCAAGACCGCGGGTTCTGCGCACAGAGAGGAGGCCTGAGTTCGCTTTCCGCCTCGTCCATTTTCCAGCTAGGTGACCTTGGGCAAGGTATTATACTTAAATTTCCATGTGCCTTAGTTTCCTCATCTTTAAGATGGAGAAAAGGATCCCGTCTTTAGTGGGTTGACATGAAAATGACATGGGATCCGACAGCCGGGGTTGGAATTCTGGCACTGACATAAGCTAGCTGTGTGCCCTGGGGCAAGTTACTTAACCTCTCTGTGCCCAGGTTTCCTGCAAAATAGGGATAATAATGGTACTTACCTCCGACGGTTGTTGCCGGCAAAGCGCTTAACACCTTGCCTGGCACAGAGTAAGCGCTCAATAAATGGTGGCTATTATGGCTGTGGTCGTTATTATTGTTCCTAAGAGCGCTAGGCATACGAGTGGAGCTCTAGCTGGCGGCTATGGTTAGTCTCTTTCTTAGGTCCGGCTATTTCTTTCCGGAAATCTTTTACCCAGCGCTCACGTCCTTATCAGTATTCGAAGGACAGCCGGCACCACCGAATTTGGAAAGATCCAGGTTCCCCTGGAGGAGGGCCAAGGATGCGGCCGCGGGCTGCGGGGACTGGGACCTCCCGGAGGAAGCCCGCGCCGCGCGGCCTCCGCCCGGGCCTCCATGAGCGCGCGTCAGAGCCGCAGTGACGTCGCCGGGCTCGCGGGCCGGTGGGAGGCGCGGCCTGCACGTGCGGGGAGCCTGGCGGGGGCCGGGAGGGCAGGGGGTCGGGCCGCTCGGGGGAGGCGCCCCGGGCCGCGCGGGGACCCTGCACTCCAAGGTGGCCGGAAAAGCTGCGGGAAGGCCCGGCCGGGGTCCGCTGTTCCGCGCCTGCTCGCTCAGGGTGCGCTCGGGGCGCCGCCTCCTTGCAGCCCTGCGGGGAGGTAGGAGATGCCGCCTCCGGCTCCCGGCCCCAGGGCCCGCCCAGCCTGCCCAGGGGAGTTGCCCTCTCGGCGGCCGCGCGGCGTTGGCGCAGTCCTGCGCGCCCGGTCCATCTCGACCCCCCACCCGTCACAATCCCGCTCCTCGCCGCCCCACAGCGATCCCTCTGTTTCTTCCCCCTCTGTCCTCCGACCAGGTGGTTTACTGTCAGCGGTGGAGAGCCACTCGCAAGAGGCACCTCCCACCTCCGGCTTCCCGCCTGCAGCCCGGGCGCGCCCATCCCAACGCCGGCCCGACAGCTCTGCTCAAACGGTTGGCCCCGCGCGCACCTCCGCTCGCCGCGTGTCGACCCGATTACTGCCCGTCGCGGAGAAGGCGCGCCCGCCCACCCCCTAGTCCCGACGTCTTGCTTTCCCTCCGGAACACTTCTCCAGGCACTCTGCACTCCATCCTCACTCCCACTCCAGTCAGACCTGCCCGGCGCCCCGCCCCCCTTAGCTGCTGACAAATCCCCCTCAAAGGTCTCGCCTGCACGCCGGTCTCCTTCGAATCCATCCTCCCCGCTCTGCCAGAACAGCCACCTGCAACCCCTGTTTGGCCCTGACTCAGCCCGGTCTAATAGACGCCCTCGCCTGCCATTTTCTACCCCACGCCTCCCGAGCTCGCCTCGGAGGCCGGAGCCCGCTGGGGCCACACTCTTGAAGGTCCTCAGGTCTTTGCAGCGCTTACGCCCTATCCAGGGAATTTTCCCCTCCCTCCCTTCTCCCCCTCCCCCCACCGGCTTCCTCTTACTCATCCTCCAGACTCAAATGTGAGTCACCTTTTCAAGAACGCCCTCCCCGTTCTGCTATCTGGCCGAGTGCAGTGTCTCTGGGCCGCCTGCTGGTTTTGTCATATTTAGGGGAGAGACTTGACCCTTCAGGATGGCCTGTGGGGTCCTGCATGCTCTGTGCACACCCCCTTCGCCTACCCCTCCCCTCAACTCCAGCTCCTGTCTTCCTCTGCTCTGGCCACACAGGGGGTCTCAGTCCCTGGTCCCTACCTCGCATTCCCAGTCCAGCCTCTTAGCACAGACTGTCTCTGCCTGAAACACCTTCCCGCCCTTCCTCTTCTCAATTTTCAGCTGTCATCCTAGCAAGACTCAATTCATCTGAGAAGACTTCCCTGACCGCACCCCCCCCAACTCAGTGGAATTCTCTTTTAATAGGTCAAAGAGCAATTCAAAAAAATTTAAAGCCTACGGAAAAACTACATCGAATAATATAATTAATCACTATTCTGTGTGCCTTCCCCTGCCTCCCCCACGTCTTTGTCAAAGCTTAACATTTGCTCTGTTTTCTTCAGATCTTTTTTAAAGGACATAAAACCTCACAGATCTAGTCTTCTGAACGTATTTCTGTCCCTCCCTTC
The DNA here is from genome assembly GCF_049354715.1 of Callithrix jacchus. NCBI lineage: Eukaryota > Metazoa > Chordata > Mammalia > Primates > Cebidae > Callithrix > Callithrix jacchus. The sequence continues at coordinate 111,257,022 of NC_133511.1, read as the reverse complement.
TGGTAACCACTTTTCTGCCTTTGAGTTTTATCATTTCTATGCACGCTTTTGTATTTTTGCTACATATATTTGTGCCTGTAAGCACTTTATAGAATTGTTTGGTATGTTTTTAAACTCTGAAGAAACAGCATTATACTGAGTATATAATTGTGCAACTTGCTTTTTTCACCCAGCAGTATGATCTTGAAATGTGTTCACACTGAGACATGTAGTTCTAGACCATGCAATTTTCACTGCCTATACAGGTTGCATGATATGAGTTCACTATACTTAATTTACCAATGTCCTTCTGAAGGACATTCAACTTATTTTTAATTTTTTTTCTGTTAGAAACAATATTGTGATTAGCATTTTTTATACCCATCCTGTTGTGTGAATGTAAGTCTTTCAGTAGCCACTTGGATGCAGAATTGCGGGTTCGAGGCATGGGAACTGGCAGCTTTACTTGGCATGGCTAAATGGTTTTTCAAAGTGGTTGTACCATTCACAGTCTTATAGCAATATATTAGAGTTCCCATGGTTGGCATCCTCAACAACTTTTGGTATTGTAAGATGTCAAAATTTTTGCCAAGCTGATGGGTATGAAATGGCCTTTTAGTGTTTTAATTTTGCACTTTCCTGTTAACAAGTGAGACTGGGCCCACTTTCATTTGTTTGTTGGCCATTTCCTCATTTTTAAGTCGCTAATTGGTTTATTTGACAGATTATCTCTTACTCTGAGTAGGAGTTCTTTATATGTTCTTCGTACTAATCCTTTGTCAAGCTGTGGTCCATCTGTTGTCTTTTATTGTGCTCAATTGCAATTTTAAGCATGTATAATTATTTGATGAATGTCTGACTTTCCTATTAGATGATAAGTACCAAGAGAAGAGGAACTATCCCCTGCAACTAGTGCAGTGTCTAACACATAGTGCAGTGTCTAACACATACTGGGAACTCAATAAATACTTCTGGACTGAATTGTATTGACATTATTATTATTATTATATGTTTGCCTTCTCGGCTGTCACCCTCAATGTCCCACAAGGTATCAACTTCTTGAGAGAGATATTTTATTCATCTTTATATCTCCAATACCTATCATAACACAATGCATATGGCACATTATATATACCCAATAATTTTAAATTAATTTCCTTTGAACTATCCCTTCCTTCTCTCACCTTTCTCCTCACCCCATCTTTTATCTCTGAGCCCACTTATATTACCTATGCAATGAATGATAAAGACCTCCTAGGGTGTTGTCGAGAATCACCCCATACAGTGTGTGCATAAATAGAGCAGTGTTCGGTAGGTAGTTGGTGCTCAGTAAGCGGTGACTTTCAGTATTCCTGCAACAATCATTTTGGTGACTAAAGCAGAGTGTATACTCTGCTTAATTTTAACAGACAAAGTTCTTTCAGAGAGAGAATAAAAGTGAACCTTCTAAAGATCTGGTGACCGTTTTTTCCCCGTTATTGGCATTTGACCCACAATATAAGGCTCAGTCCCAACGTGATCTCTGAAAAGCATCAAATATCATTCTTCTCCTTTTCTTTTATAAATTCCAGAAATATCAAAGGCATATGAACCATACATAGAATTCAAACCTTTAAGTAGAAACACATAAAGGCCAATTCCAAGTCTTTGGCCAGAAGTTGGAGAGCAGAAAGGAGGTGGGATTTAGTGGCTGCTGCTGAGGACAAAAACAGAATTCTCACCTCCATTTCTGACGTCTGTCATTGATTGTGTGACTTTTGACCTATTTATAAAATGAAGATAAAATTCTTGCTTTTGCTAGAGGTCGAAATTCATTAATGACTCATTTGAAAATGCTTTGAGACCCTCAACGTGAAAGGTGGTTTGGGTATATTTAAACATAGCTCCTTCAAGGTAAATGGGCCAGCAACATCTGTCCCTGCCACGCAGGAACATGATCTCTATTCTGCCAGACAAGGAGGCCCAGGAAGGTGAATTTTGTTCGCCCAGAGTTGTAAGTTACCGACAGGCAGGGGAAAAGCCCAAGAGGGAAGTCCTCGTTCTGTGCACGAACCCCCTTCATCTGCGGCCTGATTTTTGCAGGAATGATAAATCTCAGGGCAGCTGTATTTGATCAAGATGTAATACTAGGCAGAGGCCTGTCATCTCTAGGGTTTCAGCTCCGCAGGAGTAAAGCAGGTGGCTGCACTGGGTCTGCTGCAACGTGAGCCCACCGGAGTGAACAATTAGCACAGTGACCACTGCAGCCGCCTCTCCCCACAAGGGCCGAAAGGAGCTTTGCTGAGAGATGTAACAGGAGAAGGTGGGCTGAACCCAGAAAGCCCCTCTGGAGGCTGACCTTCTCCTCAACTTGGAGACCTGCAAAAAGGTCAGGAAAAGCCATAGAGACAGCTGTTTGACAACTCCATGTCTTAGCGTCCTAGGGTTAAGCTGACCCCTACTGCCGTGGGAACCAGCAACAACCCTGGAGCTAGACAACCAGGCTTTAAAATCCAGCTGTGAGGCTGGGCGCGGTGGCTCACGCCTGTAATCCCAGCACTTTGGGAGGCCGAGGTGGGTGGATTACGAGGTTAAGAGATCGAGACCATCCTAGTCAACATGGTGAAACCCTGTCTCTACTAAAAATACAAAAAAGTAGCTGGGCATGGTGGCACGTGCCTGGAGTCCCAGCTACTCAGGAGGCTGAGGGAAGAGAATTGCCAGAACCCAGGAGGCGGAGGTTGCAGTGAGCTGAGATCGCTCCATTGCACTCCAGCCTGGGTAACAAGAGCGAAACTCCGTCTCAAAAAAAAAAAAAAAAAAAAAAATCCAGCTGTGAAACTTACTAGCTGTGCAATTTGGTCACTAACCCTCTGTGACTCAGTGTCTCAACTGTGGGTATTATAAGAACACCAACTTATCAAGGTTGTTAAGGAAGATGAAATGAGAAAAGGTAGGTGACAGAGTGCCATACTTGGAAGGGGCTCCGTCATTACTTATTAAACCAATTAAAACACTAAAAACTCATTTAAGACTGAGCACCTCCCTCCCTTAAACATTTTTTTAGTCTCTTTTCTTCTTCTTCTTTTTTTTTTTTTTAGACAGAGTCTTCCTCTGTCGCCCAGGCTTGAGTGAAACAGCTTGATCTTTGCTCATCACAACCTCCACTTCCTGGGTTCAAGCGATTCTCCTGCCTCAGCCTCCAGAGTAACTGGGATTACAGGTGCACCCCACCATGCTGAGCTAATTTTTTGTATTTTTAGTAGAGACAGTGTTTTACCATGTTGGTCTTGAACTCCTAACCTCATGATCTGCCCGCATCAGCCTCCCAAAGTGCTGGGATTACAGACATGAGCCATCACACCTTGCCATCTTTTTAAAATTCTTTTCTTTTTTTTTTAATTGAGACAGAGTTTTGCTCTTGTTGCCTAGGCTGGAGAGCAATGTTGGGATCTTGGCTCACTGCAACCTCCGCCTCTTGGGTTCAGGCAATTCTCCCGCCTCAGCCACCCGAGTAGCTGGGATTACAGGCGCACGCAACCATGCCCAGCTTATTTTTTGTATTTTTAGTAGAGACGGGGTTTCACCATGTTGACCAGGATGGTCTCAATCTCTTGACCTCGTGATCCACCTGCCTTGGCCTCCCAAAGTGCTGGGATTACAGGCTTGAGCCACCGCGTCCGGCCTTTTTTTTAATTCTTAAAGCAATGCTTGAACACGATAAAACAAAAACAGAAACAAAAGCTACAAAAGCATGAAGTGGGATACAGTGAAAAACAAACATCTCTCCCATGGGAAACCCTTGTCACCCATTTCTCTTCCCCTGGTGGCAATGAATGTTACTAGGTTCTAGTAGATCTTTCTGAAGATACTCCATGGATATACATAAAGGATCTATGTGGGTTTTAAACTGTGTCTCTTTTTATGCAGGTAACATGGTATGTACATTCTTCTTATACTTCACATTTTTTCTCCCACTTAATGTAGCTTGGACCAATTACATGTAAGTTTATATAGAGCTACCTTATTCTTTTTGAGACCGAATCGTGTTATACTGTGTTTATTTACCAGTCCTCTACCAGTGGACATTTAGGTTTTTATTAGTTTTCTGTGTCAGCTGTAACAAACTGCCATAAATTTAGTGTCTTAAAACGATACAAATCTATGATCTTACAGTTCTGTAGTTCAAAAGTCTGAAAGAAGCCTTGCTGGGCTACAATCAAGTTACCTGAAGGACTGTGTTCCCTCCTGGAGACTCTAGGGGAGAATCTGTTGTCTGGTGCTTTGCAGCTTCTGGAACACCTGCATTCCTTGGCTTGTGGCCCCTTCCTCTGTCTTCAAAACCAGCAACAATAGGTTGAGTTATTCCTCCCATCACATCACTCCAACTCTCCTTTTCTGCCTCACTCTTCTACTTTGATTTTTTTAAATTTTTTTTTTTGAGATAGAGTCACACTTTGTTCCCCAGGCTGGAGTGCAGTGGGGCAATCTTGGCTCACTGCAACCTCCATTTCCCAGGTTCAAACAATTCTGCCTCAGCCTCCCAAGTGGCTGGGATTACAGGTGTGTGCTACCACACCCAGCTAATTTTTGTGCTTTTAGTAGAGATGGGGTTTCACCATGTTGACCAGGCTGGTCTTGAACTCCTGACGTCAGGTGATCTGCCTGCCTCAGCCTCCAAACTGCTGGGATTATAGATGTGAGCCATTGCACCTGGTCTCTCAGTCCTCCACTTTTAAGGATCCTTGTGATTGCATTGGGCTCACCCTGATAACTCACAATAATCTCCCTATTTTAAAGTCATCCATTTAGCAGCCATAATTCCATGTGCAACTTTAAATCCCTTTCCTACGTAACATAGCATATTCACAGGTTCTACAGATTAGGATGTGGACATTTTTGGGGGATGTTATTGTGTCTACCACAAGACATTTGAGACAGAGTCTCATTCTGTTTTCAGGTTGGAGTGCAGTGGTGTGATCTCGACTCACTGCAACCTCCGCCTCCTGGGTTCAAGCGATTCTCCTACCTCAGCCTCCTGAGTAGCTGAAATTGCAGACTTGTGCCACCACACCCAGCTAATTTTTGTCTATTTTTAGTAGAGATGGGGTTTCACCATATTGGCCAGGCTGATCTCAAACTCCTGACCTCATGATCCACCCCCCTCGGCCCCACAAAGTGCTGGGATTACAGGCGTGCACCACCGTGCCTGGCCCATATTTTTATAATTTTTTTTCCAGTTTGCTATTTGTCTTTTGTTTCTTTTCCATGTAGAAATTTGAAACATCTATAAGTCAAATTTATGCATTTTTTTCTTTGGAGTTCTTTATGTTTTGGCTTTCCTGCTTTAAGATTTTATAAAATTCATCTGTTTTATCTTTGTTACCCAGGCTGGAGTGCAATGGCTCGATCACGGCTCACCGCAACCTCCGCCTCCTGGGTTCAGGCAATTCTCCTGCCTCAGCCTCCTGAATAGCTGGGATTACAGACACGCGCCACCGTGCCCAGCTAATTTTTTGTATTTTTTTTTAGTAGAGACGGGGTTTCACCATGTTGACCAGGATGGTCTCTATCTCTTGACCTTGTGATCCACCTGCCTCGGCCTCCCAAAGTGCTGAGATTACAGGCGTGAGCCACCGCACCCGGTCTATAGTTTTACTTGGTGTATTTGTCTTTCATTCATCTGAAAGGAAAGGGTAAGGTTCCAAATGCCACTTTCCCCTATGTGTAACTTACCAAGGAATGTTTCGATACAATTTTCAGAATAATCCATCTTGCCTCTTGAAATGCCACCTTTATTTTATACAAAATTCTGGTCAGTAATTGCATCTATGCTGGTCTTTTGTGCTGTTTTGCTCACCAAATTTAATATTATGTCTTAAAAAATAACATCTTTATTGAGCTATAACTCACATATTGTAAAATTTACCCCTTTAAGTATAGAATTCAGTGTTTTTTAGTATATTCACAGAGTTGTGTAATCATTGCCGTGCTCTAATTTCACAACATTTTCATGATGTCACAGAAAAACCCGGTGCCAACTAGCAGTCACTTCCCGTTCTCTCCACAGCCCCTGGCATCTACCATTCTACTTTTGGTTTCTATAGATTTGCCTTTTCTGGACATTTTGTAAAAGTGGAATCATACCACATGTGGCTTTTGTGACTGGCTTTTTTCACTTAGTGTAACATTTTCAGGCCTCAAACATGTGGTGGCACGTGTCAGTTCTTCATTCCTTCTTATCGCTACATTCTATTCCCTTGTATAGATTATACGATGTTAGACCACATTTTGTCTCTTCGTTCATCAAGTGATGGACATTGGGGTTGCTTCCACCTTTTGGCTATTGTGACTCATGCTGCTGCTGAACGTTAAAGTACATTTTTTGTGTAGACCATATGTTTTCAATCTCTTGGAGAATATTTGTCTGTCTATAAGCACATATATATTTACATATATACATATAATACATGTATACATATATGCATACAAAATTACTGGGTCATATAACTCTATGCTTAGCTTTTTTTTTTTTTTTGAGACACAGTCTCACTGTGTCACCCAGGCTGGAATGCAGTGGTGCAATCTCTGCTCACTGAAACCTCTGCCTCCTGGGTTCAAGCAATTTTCATGCCTCGGCCTCCTGAGTAGCTGGGATTACAACTGTGCGCCACCACGCCCAAGTAATCTTTGTATTTTTAGTAGAGATGGGGTTTCACCATGTTGACCAGGTTGGTCTCGAACTCCTGACCTCATGATCCACCCACCTCGACTTCCCACAGTGCTGGTATTATAGGTGGGAGCCACAGCACCCATCCTCTACATTTAACATTTTGAAGAACCAATGACTGCCAGACTATTTTCCAAAGTAGTGCATGCACTGTTTTACATTCTTTTTTTCTTTTGAGACAAGGTCTTGCTCTGTTGGCCAGGCTGGAGTGCAGTGGTGTGATCATGGCTCACTGCTTTGAGTCTCCCACCTCAGCCTCCTGGGTAGCTGGGACTGTAGGCACCTGCCATCACGCCAGGCTAATTACAAAAATTTTTTTGGTAGATATGGTTTTTGGTTGTGTGGCCCAAGGTGGTCTCAAACTCCTTGACTCAAGCAATCTGCCTATTTCAGCCTCCCAAATTGTTGGGGTTACAGGCGTGAAGCACTGTGCTCGGCTGTGTGTGTGTGTGTGTGTGTGTGTGTGTGAGAGAGAGAGAGAGAGAGAGAGAGAGAGACATGGAGTCTCGCCCTGTAGCCCAGGCTGGAGTGCAATGGCACAATCTTGGTTCACTGAAACCTCCACCTCCCGGGTTCAAGCAATTCTTCTGTCTCAGCCTCTCGAGTAGCTACCACGCCAGGCTCATTTTTGTATTTTAGTAGAGACAGAGTTTCTCCATGTTGGCTGGGGTGGTCTCAAACTCCTGACCTCAGGTGACCCATCTGCCTCCACATCCCAAAGTGCTGGGATTATAGGTGAGAGCCACTGCACCTGGTCTCTTTTTTCTTTTTTTTTTTTTGAGGCAGTCTCACTTTGTTGCCCAGGCTGAAGTGCAGTAGTGTGATCATGGCTCGCTGCAACCTCCACCTCTCAGGTTCAAGTGATTCTCGTTCCTCAGCCTCTCGAATAGCTGGGATTACAGGCGCGTGCCACCGTGCCTGAGTATTTTTGCGTTTTTAGTAGAGACAGGGTTTCACCATGTTGCCTAGGCTAGTCTCCAACTCCTGACCTCAGGTGATCCACCCACCTCAGCGTCCCAAAGCACTGGGATTACAGGTGCTAGCCACCGTGCCCCTGACTGTTCTACATTTTTATGAGGGTTCCAGTTTCTCCATATCCTCCCCAACACTTGTGAATGTTTATCCCTTTGATTCTAGCCAACCTTGTAGGTGTGAAGTGGTATCTCATTGCAGGTTTGATTGGCATTTCCCTAATGACTAATGATGTGGGGCATTTTTTTCCTGTGCGTATTGGCCATCTGTATATCTTACTTGGATAAAAATCTATTCAAACTCTTTGCCCATTTTAAAAGTGGGTTATTTGTCTTTTTCTGGCTAATTTATAAGAGTTCTTTGTATATTCAGAACAGTGGCTCCTTATCAGATATATGACTTGCAAATATTTTCTCCCATTTTATGAGTATTTGTTTTTACTTTCTTGATGATGTCCTTTGATGCACAAGACTTTTTAAGTTTGATGAAATTCAATTTTATCTATGTTTTTCTTTTGTTGTTTATGGTTTTGGTGTCATATCGAAGAAACTACAGTATGTTTCAATGTTCTGTAGGGAGTCTATCCTCACTGTCTTTTCCCCCACCCCCATATTTTTTTCCTGGCTATTCTTGCATGCTTATTTTTCCATGTGAACTTTAGAATCAGCCTATCTGGTTCCAAAAGCAATTCTTTTACGACGTTTTAAAAATTGGAATCACTGTAACTACCATGATTTGTGAAACTGACATGTTTACAATAGTACATCTTCCTATTCAGAAGCAGGATATGTCTTTCCATTTATTCAGATTAGCAAGTCCTTCAGCAGCATTCTAAAGCATTCTTCTTCCTCTTCTTTTTTTTTTTTTTAGAGACAGGGTCTTGCTCTGTCACCCAGGCTGGAGTGTGGTGTGGCGATCACAGCTCACTGCAGCCTCCAACTCCTGGGCTCAAGAGATCCTCCTGCTATACAGTTAGCATCTTTTTTTTTTTTTTTTTGAGATGGAGTCTGTCACCCAGGCTGTAGTGCAGTGGCATGGGGCATGATCTTGGCTCACTGCAATCTTTTCCTCCCAGGTTCAAGCAATTGATTCTCTGCCTCAGCCTCCTACAGATGCTGGCCACCATGCCCAGCTAAGTTTTGTATTTTTAGTAGAGATGGGGTTTCACCATGTTGATCAGGCTGGTCTTGAGCTCCTGACCTCAGGTGATCCACCTGCCTCAGTCTCCCAAAGTGCTGGGATTACAGGTGTGAGCCACTAACTCGGCCCATTTACCACATTTGCATTGGTTGTGTTTTGTGTCATCACTCACATAAATGGAGATGTCTAAAATGTTTTCTAACTAGTTGACTGCATGTAAGAAAACAACTAACTTTTTTTTTTCTTTGAGACAGAGTTTCACTGTTGTTATCCAGGCTGGAGTGCAATGGCGCGATCTTGGCTCACGACAACCTCCGCCTCCTGGGTTCAAGCAATTCTCCTGCCTCAGCCTCCCGAGTAGCTGGGATTACAGGCACGCGCCACCATGCCCAGCTAATTTTTTGTATTTTGAGTAGAGATGGGGTTTCACCTTGTTGACCAGGATGGTCTTGATCTCTTGACCTCGTGATCCACCCTCCTCGGCATCCCAAAGTGCTGGGATTATAGGTGTGAGCCACTGCACCCAGCCGAGAAAACCACTAACTTTTGTATATCAGTCATATAACCAGCCATCTTATTTTATTGGTAATTGACATCTACTTATTTTATTGTAAATTCCTGGATTACCTTGAGTTAGAGGTTTACAGTCATGTCATCTAAAGATGATAATTTGTCTTTCTCCTTTTCTGTTTTCTGTATCTTGTTTCTTTCTGTTGTCTGACTGTATAGTACAGGCCAGCACTCCCAGAATAATGTTATGTTTAACATCGTTAGTGGTGTTAGTAGAAATCCTCATTTTGCTCTTGACTCTGGGAAATGCTTCCAGTGTTTAAACATTTTCTGAGCCTTTTTTGTTTTTTCCTACGGTGCTCTCCTTGTCAGGTTTCATACAGCATTGTGCTGGCTTCATAAAAAGAATTTGGAAATTTTCCTGCTTTCTCTTTGCTCTGGAACAGTTGAAACAGCAGGTAGAATTCACCCATGAAACCATCTGGACCTGACACTTTTTTTGCATATCACTCTTTGAAAATATTCTCAATTTATTCTACAGTATTTGGCAGGTTTCTTTTTTCGTGTGTGTTTGGAAAAAAAACCTCTTCTGGAATTAGTTGTAATATTTTCTATTTTCATAGGAAATCGTCTATTCTATCCAGAGTTTTAAACATTTTTGCCTAGGTGGATCGAGGTAAATGTTTACGATCGTATTAATTAGTTTGGTATGTATGGTTATTTCCCAACTGCCATTTCTTATTTTGTGTATTTGATCTTTAAAAAGCTGCTGGTGGTAGGGATGGGAGTGGTGTCTTCTGCTGCAGGACAGCTGTTTCTATGACCAATCTGAGGCTGAGGGCTCTGGATCATGAAATCCCCCAATGCCCAGACAGTTTGGTTTTGTCTGTGATGACAGAAGGCAAACATTTCTCCTCTACCTGGCTTTAGCTGTGATTGAGTGCCATGTGCCAAGCTCTCAGCTTTCACTTTCTTGTTTAATTCTCACAGCCCCATGAGATAGGGAGGTCCGCATCATCCACATTTACCAGCAGGAAACAGACTCAGAGTTATAATACTCCTCTGAAGTCACCTAGCTGGTAGCTGGCCAGGCTGGGATTAAATACACGGCCCATTCTGCACTTACTGTTACCTCTCCTGGTGTGAGCAACATGGAAACATCCACAGTTGGTGACTTTTTTTTTTAAATGGAAATGGAGTCTTGCTCTGTCTCCCAGGCTGGAGTGCGGTGGCGCGATCTTGGCTCACTGCAACCTCCACCTCCCAAGTTCAAGCGATTCTCCTGCTTCAGCCTCCCAAGTAGCTGGGGATATAAGTGTGTGCCACCACTCCCAGCTAATTTTTTTGTATTTATGTTAGAGACGGGGTTTCGCCATATTGGCCAGGCTATTCCTGATCTCCTATCTCAGGTGATCCGCCCGCCTTAGCCTCCCAAAGTGCTGGGATTATGGGCGTGAGCCACCGTGCTGGGCCCGCAGTCGGTGACTTCTAACTCAGGCCCATGTTTTTCGGACCTACAAGGTGCCTGGTAGTGTGACTGCCCATTGCTTCTTGCATATCTCTTAGATACTTTTTGAGGCTTGTTCTGTACCTCACTGTGCAAGGTAGTGGGAAAATGGCTGTGAAGTGGAGACCATCAGCCCTGGTGTCTGATAAACAGACATGCTGTTTATCATCCTGTAGGATGATCATTTAAGAAGCATAACAGGGACCGGGTATGGTGCCTTACGCCTATAATGCCAGCACTTTGTGAAGGCAAGGCAGACAGATCACGAGGTCAGGAGTTCGAGACCAGCCTGGCCAGCATGGTGAAACCCCATCTCTACTAAAAATATAAAAGTTAGCCAGGCATGGTGGCAGGTGCCTGTAATCCAAGCTACTCTGGAGGCTGAGGCAGGAGAATCACTTGAACCCAGGAGGTGGAGGTTGCAGTGAGCCAAGACAGTGCCATTGCACTCAAGCCTGGGCAACAGAGCAAGACTCTGTCTTGAAAAATAAATAGGCCGGGCGCGGTGGCCCACGCCTATAATCCCAGCACTTTGGGAGGCCAAGGCGGGTAGATCACGAGGTCAAGAGATCAAGACCCTCCTGGTCAACAATGTGAAACCCCATCTCTACTGAAAATACAAAAATTAGCTGGGCATGGTGGTGCATGCCTGTAGTCCCAGCTACTTGGGAGGCTGAGGCAGGAGAATTGCTTGAACCCAGGAGGCAGAGGTTGCGGTGAGCCGAGATCATGCCATTGCACTCCTGTCTGGATAACAACAGCGAAACTCCATCTCAAAAAAAATAAATAAATAAAAGCAAGTAAATAAATAAATAAATAAAAAGAAGCAGGAAAACAGGGCTGGGCGTGGTGGCTCACACCTGTAATTCCAGCACTTTGAGAGGCTGAGGTGGGCAGATCACAAGGTCAGAAGCCTGGCCAATATAGTGAAACCCTGTCTCTACTAAGAATACAAAAATTAGCTGGGCATTGTGGTGCACGGCTGTAATCCCAGCTACTCAGGAGGCTGAGGCAGGATAATTGCTTGAACCCAGGAGGTGGAGGTTGCAGTGAGCCAAGATCAGGCCACTGCATTCCAGCCTGGGCAACAGAGCGAGACTGTCCCCCCAAAAAAAAAAAAAAAGGAAGTAGAACAATAATTTTTTTTTTTTGAGGCAGGGTTTCACTCTGTCCCCCAGGCTGGAGTGCCATGGTGCAATCTTCACTCACTGTACCACACCCAGTCAATAATATTTTTTAAGAGGAAACCATCAAGCCAGATACAGTGGTTCATGTCTGTAATTCCAGCACTTTGGGAGGCTGAGGTGGCAGATTGCTTGAGGTCAGGAGTTTGAGACCAGCTTGGGGAACATGGCGAGACCCCATCTATACCAAAAATACAAAAATTAGCTGGGCATGGTGGTGCATGCCTGTAGTCACAGCTACTCAGGAGGCTGAGGTAAGAGGATCGCTTGAGCCTGGGAGGTCGAGGTTGCAGTGAGCCATGATAGCACCTCTGCACTGCAGCCTGGGTGACAGAGCAAGACCCTGTCTCAAACAGCAACAACAAAAAGCCATCAGATTGCAGTGCCTTAAGGTACAGTTTTAGAGAAAGCCCAGGACTAGCTTGAGTCACACACGTCTGACTCTTAATTGTTTTATGTCTGGGACATGCCACTTCATTTCTGTGAGCCTTTGTTCCCACATCTGCAAAATGTGGGTAACCACACATTTTTTCCACCTGGTAGGGATGCATCTTATGATTGATGATGTCTCCCAAGGATATCTGGCAGTGTTTTTCTCTTTCCTATTGAAGAAAACAGTAGTATGTCCCATTGATGGTCTTAGGTTGGATGACCTATGGCAGTGATCATGTGGTTGTTAGGAGAATGAAATTAGATGATGCAGGGTGAAAAGCCTGGTGTGAATTCAGGTGAAACAAGCATTGGCTTGGATTCTAGTCTGTCATTGCTACCTTGCTGATGACCTCAAGCAGGTTACCCCCAGTGTGTGGTCCCCACATTTCCTTCTCTGGCCTTCCTTCTCAGCAAAACGAGAGATTTATTTAATTCATTAATTCAGCAAACATCTACTGAGCACATTTTCTGGGCCAGGTACAGTGGCCCTGGGGGATGTAAGGATGAGACAGGGTGGAAGTGCCTTGTTCAGCAGGATGCAGGCAGGGGACAAAGTTCTTCCTGTGAGCCTGCTACAGTTAAGATAGAGACCGAGAGCTGATGTCCAAGGTCTCTTCCAGCTTTAAATTCTGTTATTCTGGCCAGGTGTGGTGGCAGGCACCTGTAGTCCCAGCTACTCAGGAGGCTGAGGCATGAGAATTGCTTGAACCCAGGAGGCAGAGATTGTAGTGAGCTGAGATCTAGCCACTGCACTCCAGTCTGGTGACAGAGGGAGACTCTGTCTCAAAACAAACAAAAATACTGTTATTTTGGGACTAGGAGCCGGGACAGACAGAGCATGTTTAGGGAGGCTGCATGTTATAGGGGTTAATGCAGCAGCTCTGGGGTTGGACAGCCTTGGACCAGCTCTGTCACTTTCTTCTTCGTCTTTTTTTTTTTTTTTTTTGAGATGGAGTTTCGCTCCATCACCCAGGCTGGAGTGCAGTGGCGCGATCACACCTCACTCCAACCTCCACCTCCTGGGTTCAAGCAATTTTCCTGCCTCAGCCTCCTGAGTAACTAGGATTACAGGCATGCGCCAACATGCCCAGCTATTTTTTGTATTTTTAGTAGAGACGGGGTTTCACCATGTTGGCTAGGCTGGTCTCAAACTCTTGACCTCTTGATCCACCCAGCTCGGCCTCCCAAAGTGCTGGGATTACAGGTGTGAGCCACTTTGCCTGACCCAGCTCGTTCCCTTTCACCCTAGACCAAGGACTTAACCTTTCTGCTCCTTTGGAGCCTTATTTGTAAAATAGGAGTGACAATAGTCTCCTCTCATAGGGTTGTAGTGAGTGCTGAATGAGACACAATGTGAAAAGCTCTTAGCTTAGTGCCTGGTATATAATAAGCAACGAATGAATGGTGGCTTCCCTACTTCCTTTCCTTCCTTCCTTCTCTCTCCTTTTCTCTCCTTTCTCCTTTCTGTTTTTCCTTATCTGCCTCTCCCTCCTTCTCCCCAGTTTTACTTACTATACTTTAGAAGAAAAAACTTTCTGGAGCAGGAATTCCCTGTCCAAAACTTCCCACTTTTTATTTGGAGGTTGGCACAGAAAAACTCTGCTGTATAAATTGGCTTTCCTTATGGCTGGCCTTTGGAGTGGCTCCCATCTCTGCTGGAAGTTTCTGGTGTTTTCTGCCATGGCTGCCCTGTAGCCAAAGGGACTCAAGCAGGATGCTCCCTCTAGGAGTCAGGGGAGACACAGAACCCAAGTCCTAGGTACTTTTCAAGGGCCTAGGAAAAAGTTTGAGATCTGAAAAGTCACTGGTTCCAAACTATGAAAACTGTAAAAATAAAAAGTGTGTAATTAAAAATCTGTACAATGTAACATTGTGTTGATTTCATTAATTGTTAAATTTTGTGTTTCTTTATATTTGAAAACAATTTGTAGGTTGGATTTTTCTCAATTTTCCCGAGTTCCCAATAGGCACAATAATTACTGAGAAATTATAGCCAATTGTAAATTCAGTGAGTTGTTTGCCAGTTGTAAATTAAATGAGTATGTTTAGCCAAATTCAATAGCAAAATTATAAAAAGCCCTTTCAAAAAATTTACCATTAAAATTGCTAATATGGAATATTTTTAAATGTTTCATACAATAGAAACCCTCTCTAGGGCTAGGAAAGACTTTAAAATACCTCGTGCTGCATTTGGGAGGCCATGAACCCTCTTTTCAATTCTTCTATTTTTTTCTCCCCAGGATGGCTGATTTTTCTAGCCTTTTGTGAGACATCTAATATTTAGAATTTGTCATAGCTTTGGAAAAAATTCACAATGTAATAAAAACTTGCAGGCTATTAAGCTATAGACCAGTTTGATCTCAAGTAGTTAAAAAAATTCATATATGCATTTAAAAAAATAACTAGAAAGAATTATACTAAAATGTTAACAGACTCTAGGTAGAACAACATGCATAATTATCTTTGATTTTTTTATAGTTTTCATAGTTTTCAAATTTTCCACAATGAAAATGCATTACAATCAGAAAAACAATTTTTGGTAGTTGAAAAATTTTTTTCTTACTACTAAAGTAATTTATGCTCATTATAGAAAAATCACAAAATACATATAAGCATAAGGAAGGAAAAGAAACATGCAAATTCCACCCACCCAGAGACAACCGCTGGGTCCTTCCAGACCTTTTTATGCAACACAAACATTTATATTTTTATCACAAAACAGGATCATTCTGTACATAGTACTGCCTTGAAACCTGCTTCTTTCCTTCATGATGTATATTGAGAAATGCCAACAGCACATTTCTACAACATGATTTTCATGGCAGCATACACTACATTGTGAGGATAAACCATAATTTACTTAACCCCTAATTATTAGATATTAATGTTGCTTCCAAAGTTTCTCTGTTATAAATGATGTTGTAATAAAAGTATTTTAAAGCACTTAAGAATCCTTTATTTTCACATGAAAATCATAAAACACTACCAAACAGATATTTATTTTTTGTTTTTAAAAAAAATTTTAAATTAAATAATCTTTAATTGTTTTATTTTTTCTTGAGATGGAATCTCGTTCTGTTGCCTAAGCTGGAGTGCTGTGGTGTGATCTTGACTCACTGCAACCTCTGCCTCCTGGGTTTAAGCAATTCTCCTGCCTTAGCCACCTGAGTAGCTGGGATTACAGGCACACACCACCACATCCAGCTAATTTTGTATTTTTAGTAGAGACAGGGTTTCACCATGTTGGCCGGTCTGGTCTCTAACCCCTGACCTCAAGTGATCCATCCGTCTGGGCCTCCCAAAGTGCTGGGATTACAAGTGTGAGCCACCATACCCGGCCCATGTATTTTAGAGACAGGGTCTCATCATGTTACCCAAGCTGGTCTTGAACTCCTGGCCTCAAGTGATCCTCCTGCCTCAGCCTCCCAAAGTGTTGGGATTATAGGCGTGAGCCACTGTCCTCAGCCCAGATAATTATCTTTGAATGAAGCTAGGGGCTCTGAGGATGCAAAGGTTGTTTCAGTTGTGATTCCTGCTCTGCAGGAGTTCCAGTCCAGGGGGAGACAGTGACAGTAATGACAAACTATGCCTGTGAAAGCAGGAAAGCCTCCTCTGGCATGTGACATTGAACTGGGACTTGAAGATCAAGTAAGAGTTCACCAGGCAGACAGGGTGGGGTGAGCTGGGAGACTTCCCCAGCATGGATAACAGGGCATGGGAAAATGGGAAGGTGATGTTTTATCTGGAGCCTGCGGTGTGCTGCTTACATTTCACGAACGTTTTCTCATTCAGTTCTCACATCAACTCGACAAAGTAACCATTCTTAGTCCCATTTTCTAGCCAAAGAAACTGAGGGTACAGTGCTTGTTTAGCTGGAAGTAGAGCCAGGATTTGGACACAGGTCTCACTTACTCAGAAGCCCAAGCTCTTTCCTCCTTTCCTCTCTTCCCCTGGGGCAGCTCTTTGCTCCCAGGCAATATTAAGGTCAGCCGGGTGTGATGGCTCACACCTGTAATCCCGGCACTTTGGGAGGCCTAGATATGTGGATCACCTGAGGTCGAGAGTTCAAGACCAGCCTGACCAATCTGGAGAAACCCCGTCTCTACTAAAAATACAAAATTAGCTGGGCATGGTGGCACATTCCTGTAATCCCAGCTACTCTGGAGGTTGAGGCAGGGGAATCACTTGAACCTAGGAGGCAGAGGTTGCAGTGAGCCAAGATCATGCCACTGCAATCCAGCCTGGGCAACAAGAGTGAAACTCCATCTCAAAAAGAAAAGATAAGAGCAAGGTCTAATTCTATTTCCTGGTTGCAAACATTTCCACCACTTTATGACCTGTGCTGCCCACTGCCATGGAGTAGTGAAGTCCCAGCCTGTTTTGTCTCTTGCAATAGCCACTCCTTACAGAGCCTGAAAGAGACGAGAGCTTGCAGTGCCATCTTGGGCTCTCTTATGCCCTGAACAAGTCTGTGTTC
This sequence comes from Callithrix jacchus, assembly GCF_049354715.1. NCBI lineage: Eukaryota > Metazoa > Chordata > Mammalia > Primates > Cebidae > Callithrix > Callithrix jacchus. Next base: position 111,240,112 of record NC_133511.1, on the reverse strand, counting down.
TCTTTGCTGTGTCTCATTTGCCTTGGCACAAAGACACAGGATTAGGCTTAGAGTGGCATGTTTTAGCAAGGGTGAGACACATTCAGAGGCGTGTTGGGGAAAGGGTGGGGTTAGGGTGGAGGCTGAGGGCCAGAGAGGTGGGTCAGAGACAGATGGGCCATGCTAAGGCATATGTTAGTGACGTTTGTTAAGGAAGTGACACAGCTGCTCTGGAAGGGATGGCTTGGCCTACAGAGAGAAAACAGGTTATGGTACAAAAATAGCAATGGCTAACATCTTTTGATTGCCAGACACGATTCTAAGCGTTTTAAAATGTTTTAACTCTCTTAATCCTTGTGATAAAAGTACTTTTTTTTTTCGAGACGGAGTCTTGCTCTGTCACCCAGGTTGGAGTGCAGTGGTGCGATCTCGGCTCACTGTAACCTCCACCTCCCGGGTTCAAGTGATTCTCCTGCCTCAGCCTCCCAAGTAGCTGGGATTACAGGTGGCCACCAATATGCCCAGCTAATTTTTGTGTTTTAGTAGAGAGGGGGTTTCACCATGTTGGCCAGGCTGGTCTCGAACTCCTGACTTCAGGTGATCCGCCCACCTCAGCCTCCCAAAGTGCTGGGATTACAACCATGAGCCCCACCACACCCAGCCCCTACAAAGGTGCTATTATCCCTGTTTTGCAAGTGAGAAAACCGAAGCACAGAAAGGTTAAATAACTTGTCCAAGGACACACAGTAAGTGGAAAGGCCAAGACTTAGCCCAAGGCAGCCTACTCATAACTCCCAATCTAGTTCAGCTGAATTTTGAGAAACTGAATGAGGAACCGTGTTCCTTGAAGACAGGGGGCCTGATCAACGACTGTATTGCCATGAGCTCAACTTCTGAAGCACCACGCACTATTGATAGATATTTGATTAATGATTACATTCGAAGGCAATTAGTCTGAACTAAAACAGTGGCAGGGTGGTGGCAGGGAAAGAATGTCCCCGAATTAGAATTGCAGGATTTGATGACAAGAGTAGGGGTCAAGAGTGGAAGGAGAAGGTTCTGGGGGATGGCTTTGTTGTTCCCAGGTTGGTGGAGCAGGAGGATGGTGGTGTTATGAGGCTCAGGCTTCCGGAGTAGGGGCTTATTAGGGGCTTATCAGAGACAGTCGTGCTTAACTTGAGGGTCCTATGGGCCTCAGCCCTGGCTCCTCATGTGAGAATCATATAAAGGTTATTCTTCTGATTTTGATAGCAAACCTAACAGGTTTGCAAACTTCTAACATGCTAATTAAGAAACTAATTAAAACCCATTGGTTCTTAAAGACATATGGTTTACTTAAAGTTGATCCAAGATTGATGTTTGGTTAAACAATATTTTAATAAATCATAGAATGAATTGGCTCTAAGAATACTAGCATGGTGTTCCAAATTACTAGACACTTGCCATGTATTTTTTTCCTTTGAAATATGAAAAGAAAAGGCCGGGCGCTGTGGCTCACGCCTATAATCCCAGCACTTTGGGAGGCTGAGGCGGGTGGATCACGAGGTCAAGAGATGAAGACCATCGTGGTCAATGAGGTGAAACCCCATCTCTACTAAAAATACAAAAAATTAGCTGGGTATGGTGGTTCTTGCCTGTAGTCCCAGCTACTCGGGAGGCGATTGCTGGAACCCAGGAGGCGGAGGTTGCGGTGAGCCGAGATCATGCCACTGCACCATCCTGGGTAACAAGAGCAAAACTCCGTCTCAAAAAAAAAAAAAAGGAAATATGAAAAGAAATGAGATAATGTAGATAAAAATATCTAATGTCTAATGATCATTTAAAGCTAGTTTCCTTCTTGAACCCCATGGAATTCTGTGGGGTTAGGTATGGTTATTATTACCCATTTTACAGATGAGAAAATAGGAGTAATTAAGAGAGGTTAAGGGGCTGGGCACAGTGGTCACACTTGTAATCCCAGCACTTTGGGAGGCTGAGGCTGGTGGATCACCTGAGGTCAGGAGTTCGAGACCAGCCTGACCAACATGTTGAAACCCCATCTCTACTAAAATTACAAAAATTAGCTGGGCATGGTGGCAGGTGTCTGTAATCCCAGCTACTCGAGAGGCTGAGGCAGGAGAATCTCTTGAACCCAGGAGGCAGAGGTTGCAGTGAGCCAAGACTGCACCATTGTACTCCAGCCTGGGTGGCAGAGTGATCGAGACCCTGTCTCAAACAAACAAACAAACAAACAAATAATTAAGAGCAGTGAAGGGACTCAAAGTGATTATGTAGGAAGTAGAAAAGTCAGGACTCATACGCAGATCTACCCACAATTGCTGTATACTAAATTACCCCCAAACGTAGAAGCTTAAAGCAATGCTTATTTATGATTACATCACAGCGTTGATGAAGGTCAGCAGTTCTGGGTGGCCTAGCTCGGACTGCAGCCTCTGGAGGCTTGACTAGGGCAGGAGGTTCTTTTCCAGGTGTACTCACGTGGCTTTGAGCAGGACACTTCAGTTCCTTTGCATGTGGGCTTCTCTCTAGGGCTGCTCCAGACATAGTTTTACCCAGACTGAATGATCTGAGAGAGAAAAAGAGAGCAAAGGGAGGTGGGGGATGGTGGGGAGACAGGGAGAAGGTGAGAGTGTGAGCAAGAGCAGTTAGGCTGGAAATCTTTTTATCACCAATTTTGGAGGTAACATCCCATCAATTTTTCTCTATATTACTCATTAATTTAAAAAAACTTTTTATTATTTTATTATTTTTTGAGATATAATCTTGCTCTGTCACCCACTGGAGTGCAGTGGCGCGATCACGGCTCACTGAAGCCTCAACCTCCCTGGGCTCAGTGATCCTCCTGCCTCAGCCTCCCAAGTAGGACTACAGGTGTGCACCATCACACCTGGCCAATTTTTTGTATTTTTTGTAGAGACGGGGTTTCACTATGTTGCCCAGGCTGGTCTCAACCTCCTGAGCTCAAGCGATCTGGCAGCCTCAGCCTCCCAAAGTGCTGGGATTACAGGCGTAAGCCACTGTGTCCTAGTCTGTATTTTATTTTTTGTAGAGATGGGGTCTCACCATATTGTCAGGCTGGTCTAGAACTCCTAGGCCCAAGCAATCCTCCTGCCTTGGCCTCCCAAAGTGCTTGGATACAGGCATGCACCACCGTGCCCAGTCCTAGCTTGTATTTTACACCTTAAAGGGAGGTCATTAGGTCCAGGCCCCACTTAAGGGGAAGGAACTTCACCAGGGTGTGAATGTCAGGAGGCTGGGATCACTGGGAACCATCTTAGAGGCTGCCTACCTACCACAGGCACCCTTTCTACTCCGCCGTTCCACAAATTGTCATTTTCATCTTTGTGGCTTCTCCCCATCTCCCATCCTCCAAATAGAAGTATTTTATGAACTTCATAAAGTGGCAATGTGGCCAGTTTGGGGCAATTTATATCTTCTATAGACAACAGCATTGAACTACTTAGCAAACCAGGAAGTGGAAAATGGTTATAAAGGGATCCAATTACTTTCATTGCCAAGGCAGCGTAAAACGCAACATGTAAAAATGGACTTAATTGGTGAAAAATTAATTAGACAATTAAACTTATTTCTGCTTAAATACACTTAGGTGTTAATTGGTAATCTGACTGCAGGTTTATTTTAAGTTGGATTTGTTATCTTGACTCTGTCCTTTAAGAAATGATCTCTGTTTAATATGCCATGAACACTCTTGATCTTGCCGAGAAACAATGTCTAGTTCATTGTCATGGCTCTTCTTCAGAGAGGACTGATTGGGGTCAGACTGGCCCAGAGGGCAAAAAAGCATTTGCTTCGAAAGCCCCATCAAGAAGAAAATCTCTACTGCCACAGGGGCTCTTCTGGGAAGGCCGAGTGAAAATGGGAAAAGTACAGGATTCCAAGTGGAACTCCGGACTCGTTAGTCCGCCACTCACTGGCTCTGTGACTCTGGGCAAGTTACTTCTGCAGTCTGGGTTTCAGTGTCTCCATCTGTAAAATGAGCTCGTGGGCACAGATGATGTCTGAGTTCACTTCTCCCATAAAATTCTATGATTATCAAGTACAGGAGGGATAGGTTACAAGGGTTTTCTTTTTCCTAAAAAAAAATGTCTTGGCCTCATCTGTTTGCTAGAATTTGTTTTACAGGGTATTTCGGGTTGGATACGTTTTAACGTGTGTGCTGTCTTTAAATCCCATTGAAATCATGAGGACGGAGAGAATGGGCAAGGGGCTATCGACAGACAAGAGATGGGATGGTAGAAACAGAAGCTGCAGGTCCACAGAGTGAAGTGCTCGTCGGAAGCCAACAAGCTTGCCCTGTGGAATCCCAGAAAGGCCCAGCAACTTTGGGATGTCACTGAAGGCAGAGTGAGGAGAGCTAAGTGTAAGTCCGGGTGAATGAGTGATGATGTTCCCACTCTCTCCAGAGCTGCACTCTCCCTCACCTCCCCCAGGTGGGAGATTGGGAGATTCCTCTCTAGGAAAAGGAGGCAATCCCACAGGAACGAGTTCCCCACTGAAAAAGACAATACGCCAATATGCATGGTGTTCACATGCTGGTGGTCCCAGCTACTGGGGAGGCTGAGGCAGGAGGATCGCCTGAGACCGGGAGTTTGAGGCTACAGTGAACCATGTTAGTGCGTCTGCACTGCTGCCTGGGTGGGAGTGAGACTACTGCAGGACAGGCAAGCCCCCAAATTGGGCCTTAGCATGGGAGGGTTCTTGGTTTCATCCAGGAAGGAATTCAAGGGTAAGCTGGTGGTATTAGACGACAACTTTTTTTTTTTTTTTTTGAGTTTCTTCGCTCTTGTTGCCCAGGCTGGAGTGCAATGATGCATTCTTGGCTCACTGCAACCTCTGCCTCCCGTGTTTAAGTGATTCTCCTGCCTCAGCCTCCTGAGTAGCTGGGATTACAGGCACATGCCGCCACTCTCGGATGGTTTTTGTAATTTTAGTAGAGATGGAGTTTTGCTGTATTGGCCAGGCTGGTCTCAAACTCCTGACCTCAGGTGATCTGCCTGCTGGGCCTCCCAAAGTGCTGGGATTACAGGTGTGAGCCACCGCACCTGGTCTAGACAACAACTTTTATTGACGTGGCCGTGCACAGCAGCAGCAGAGGTACTGCTGCTGGCAGAGCCCTGTGCCCAGAGTAGCAGCTCGGAGGCAGTGCTGCACTCATGTTTATACCCACTTTTAATTACATGCAAATTAAGGGGTGGTTTATGCAGAAATTCTAGGATGAGGGTGGTCATTTCAGGGTCAGGATTATTGTCCTGGAAAAGGATGGTAACATCTGGATGTTGCCACGGCAACAATAAACTGAGTAGCACCCTGGTAGTCGTGTCTTATGGAAAGTGGCGCCTGCCTTAGACCTGTTTTAGTTAGTCCTCAATTTGGTCCGGTATATGAGCCCCACCTCCAGAGCTGAGTCCCATCTCCCACCTCAAGACCCTTTCTTTTTCTCTAAAAAAAAGAAAAAACTCCAGGTGACAAACTGCACCCACACAGAGCTTCCCATCAACTTTCAGTGCCTCTCTCTTTTTTGCTATTGCTCAAATTAAAAAAAGTTTAGGCTGGGGGCAGTGGCTCACGCCTGTAATCCCAGCACTTTGGGAGGCCGAGGTGGGTGGATCATGAGGTCAGGCGTTCGAGACCAGCCTGGCCAACATGGTGAAACCCCATCTTTATAAAAAAGAAAAAAAGAAAAAAAGTTTAAATTGGCAAATAATATCTGTGTATATGTTTGGCGTACAATGTGAGGTTTTGCCTCCCTCTGAATGTGCACACTCAGCCAAGGATCACTAGACACACAAGGGAAGCCTCTCGACAGGAGAGAGACCACAAAAGATGGATAAAAGAAATGGAAAAGGAAAAGAATCTGAGCAAGGAACAAAAGAAAAAGTCTAACAGTTTTTCTCCGAGATGAGAGAATACTCATTCGGGTTTTTGCTCAGATATCACCTCATCAGAGAGACTTCTCCTGGCTACTCTGTCTAAAATAGTATCGCCTCTTACTTCCTTCCCCCTTACTCTGCCTTATTTCAGAAAGAGAGAACAGAGATGGAGGAGAGAAAACTATTAAAATAAATAATATGAAAACTTTCCCCAGAAGTGCAGTCTGAATTTCCAGTATGAAAAGGTCCATTGAGCACCAGGAACAATGAGGTCCCACTCAGGCCTGCGCCTCATTGTGAAATTTCAGAACTCCAGGGATAAAGAAAAGATCCTAAAAGCTTCCCGAGAGATAAAAAAGAAGATTTTTTTTTACAAAGGATCAGCAATCAGAATTGCCTCAGACTGCTCACTAAAAACATCAGAAGCTAGAAGAAAATAGAGTGAGGCGTCAAAATCCTGATGAAAAGTGATTCCTACCTATAATTTCATATTCTGGTCAATTACCAATTAAGTGCTGACGGGAAATAAAGACGTTTAGACATGCAGTTTCTCCACTTGATCTTAGCCAAAAGGCCAGGAAGCGATGACATGCAGGTTCTCGAAAGGTGCGCTTCCCACTTTGTTGAAATAAACCAAGAAAGAGGGGGCCAGGGGACCAGGGGATCCCCAAACAGGAGAGTGGCAGGGGACACTCCCAGGATGATGGAAAATGGAAGAAAGCAGCCCAGAGCTGTGGCTGGGCCTCAGTGATCGTGTGCTCTTCAAGTTTGCTGGCCTTTCAGGCAGCAAGAACCAATTGGTAGAACCGGAGGATGTAAAATTCCACCAGCGCATGCCATGCGGCTCTCATGCTTTGACAACCGCCCCGCCTCCTTCATTCTGCCTGATGGTGACTTTGAGCTCATGTCCTATCGCCTCAGCACTCAGGTCAAGCCACTGATCTGGATGGAGTCTGTCATTGAGAAGTTCCTCCACAGCCACATGGGGATCATGGTGAAGGCCAAGGGGCAGTTTAAGAAACAGCTAAACTGTTTATTAAATCACGAGAAACATTGTGATTTGGAGTATTAAGTCTTTCCCGTGGGGCAAGGAATACTTGATGCAAGCCCACTTCGGCCTCCCCAGCAGGGTAGAGGAGGAGGTGGAGGGCTGACTGCACATTGGCTTCAGTTTGAGATCCCCTACTTCACTGTCTCCGGGAACCAGGTCCGATACATGAAGATCATTGAGAAAAGTGGTTACTAGGCCCTGCCCTGGGTTCGCTACATCACCTAGAGTGGTGAATATCAACTTCAGAAATAAATAAGTTTTTATGAAAGCAAGTTAGGAGGGAGAAGAGATAGGGGCTTGAACATGGGGCTGCCCTAAAGCCCCACTGCAGATTTTAGAGGGTGGGAAGGTGTGGGCTTTGTGTGTCTGTGTGAGGGCAGGCCTTGGACTTGGTAGTTTCTTGCTCCCAGCACCCACCCCTTCCTCACCTCTTCCTTATTCCATAGGCTGGGAGGGAAACTCTCTCTGCTTCCCTCAGCCTTGGAGCTTTCCCCTGATTTTATATGAAGAAATAGAAGAGGGGCTTGAAGTCCCCCTCGCGAATGTCTTCTTGCAATGACCTGCCTTAGCGGGTGTTGCAGGTGCCTCCTCCTTCACAGCTGCTGAGCCCAGAGGCCCCGCTGGCCCCTCCTCTGATTTTTAGAATGTCATTAAAAAGATGAATCTTTAAAAAAAAAATACAAATATTAGCCGGGCATGGTGGCAGGTGCCTATGATACCAGCTACTCAGGAGGCTAAGACAGGAAAAGGGGCAGAGATTGCAGCAAGCTGAGATTTCGCCACTGCACTCCAGCCTGGGTGACAGAGCAAGACTCTGTCTCAAAAATAAATAAATAAGTAAAAATTTTAAAAAGAAAATAAAAATAAACTTTGTATCTAATTATAATAATTGATGGTAGAAAATTTGGAAAATATAGAAAATGGCAAAGAAGAAAATTAAAAACATTCATAATCCTACTAGTTAAAATGTCTACTGACATTTTAGTGTATTTTTTCTAAGAGCAAAAAAAAAAAAATTTTTAGTGCCTTGTAAGAGGCTATCCAATATCATAAATCAAGGATCCCCAACTGGTCTGTGACCTGTTAGGAACTGGGCTGCACAGCACAAGGCAAGCAGTGGGCAGGCAAGCGAGAAAAGCTTTATCTGTTTGTGGTGGTGGTGGTTGGTTTTGAGATGGAGTCTCTGTCACCCAGGCTGGAGTGCAGTGGCACAATCTCGGCTCACTGCGACCTCCGCCTCATGGGTTCAAGCAATTCTCTGCCTCAGCCTCCCAAATACAGGGTGGGTGATTACAGGCACCCACCACCATGCCCGGCTAATTTTTTTGTATTTTTAATAGAGATGGGGTTTCACCATCTTGACCAGGCTTGTCTTGAACTCCTGACCTCGTAATCCAACTCCTGAAGTGTTGGGAGTACAGGTGTGAGCCACCACGCCCGGCCACCTTGCCTTCATTCTTGATGCCATCATACCATGACCCCTGCTGCACTCCACGTTAGCTATAGAGTCCCATACAGACCTCATCATAATCACAGCACCTCTGAAGCTTCCATTTCAGTTATCGTGTTAGACTGTAGCCTCGGATCTTCCTCACTCAGTTGTTTAGAACTTCCGGCCCAGCGCGGTGGCTCACGCCTGTAATACCAGCACTTTGGGAGGCCGAGGTGGGTGGACCATGAGGTCAGGAGTTTGAGACCAGCCTGACTAACATGGTGAAACCTCGTCTCTACTAAAAATACAAAAAATTAGCTGGGCGTAGTGGCACCCGCCTATAATCCCAGCTACTCAGGAGGCTGAGGCAGGAGAATTGCCTGAGCCTGGGAGGCCGAGGTTGTAGTGAGCCAAGATCCACTGCACTCCAGCCTGGGCGATAGAGTGAGACTTCATCTCAAAAAACAAAAAAAAAAACCCTTCAATTTCAGCAATTTTCTACCCCTGTTGGGGTCTTCAGTCCACTGACCCTCCACCGCTTTTTCACTGTCCTTCACCACCCATGACCCAGGCCCTTTGTTTTCTCATTATGCCTCAGTGTCCTCATCGCTCTGGAATTGCTCTGCAATACCCTTTTAATATCCTCGCCCTGCTGCATTCATCTGCCACACCCCAACCCTGCTTCACCCAAGGGAGCACTTAGCTTTTCGTACCTTCATCTGGGCACTGGAACATGGCTTGAAGAAAATACCCACAGCTGCCCAGACAGGCCTCATTTTACACTGAAGTCTGCACATTGGCGGCTGTTTTCGCACTGTCCAGCAATCCTGCTTAGTTTCCCAGGCACTCTGTCTCTCTCCAAGCCTTTTTGTACCTTCTCTTTCTTTCTCCAACTCTGACACCCTTCTCCTGCCCGGTTCTCTGCTGATGATCTCATCTTCCTATTCACTGAGAAAATAGAGACCCTCAGAATGCCTGTTACCCACTGCTAAACTTACCACTTCCAGCTGCTATATGTGCAGGCCCTGCCCTCCCTCGTTTGCAAATTGCAAACCAACCCTATGCCTATATAATGCCCCCTCCTCCCCTGGGGTCCTGAATCCCATTTGCTCTCACCTTCTCAAGGACTTGGATGCAATGACCCCTCTCATGAATCACTGACATCTCCCTCTCTATGGGCACTTTACCTTTCAGCACCCAGATGTGCTGTAATACTTCCCATCTTCAAACAAAACGCAAAACAAAACAGAAACACCTTCCACAAAGCTCAGTGCTCCCCCAGCTCTTGCACTAACTCTGTGCTCCTTAACGGTAGCAACATTTCTCAAAGGAGTTGTCTATGTGTCCTCCAGCCCCATTTGGTGATTTCCCAATTTGCTCCCTCAGTGCCAGCCACACCAGTTCATTCTCTGGACTTGCCAAGTTCATTCCTGTCCCAGGGCCTTTGCACTTACCAAGTTCATTTCTCTGCCCTTGTTATTCCTCTGTCTGAAATAGTCTTTCCATGCATCTTTGCATGATTTGCTCCTTCATTTCACTGGGGTTTCTGTTTCAATGTCACCTGCTCAGAAAAACCTTTTCTGCTGCCCCTCCCCCTGCCACCACACTTGTCCTTATCCAGCTTTGTCTCTACAGCACTTCCCACTGCCTAAGAGCCTATCAGATGTGTATGTGTCTATTTGCTCATTGCCTCTTCTTCTGTTCAAATGGAAGTTCCCTGGGGCCAGGGCTTTCTTCTGTGCACCGTCATATTCTCTGGCCCCATTCTGCCTAACCTATTGTAGGCACTAAGTAAGTATGAATTAAGGAACAGATGGATGGTTTTTCATGATTTGATGAATACAGCAGGGCAAGGGTATTATGGAGCAATTACAGAGCGATGACGACACTGGGGCATGGAGAGGAAGAAACTAAGGGCCCAGGTCATGATTCTGTGAGGACATATAAGGGAGAGAAACACAGAGAAAACTTCCCTGGGGAAGTGTGATCACTCCGACTCCCTTCCTCCCTCCCCCCCAAAAAAAGAAAGGGTCTGCCAAGTGAGGCAGAGAGAGACACGTGTTCCAGACCAAAGGAGTGTGCAGAGGTTCTGAGGCTGGAAGAAGCGTTTTGGATTTGACCAGTGAGAGAAGGCCAGCATGGGGGAGAGGGAATGAGAGGGAGCTGTTGCTTGGCGGGCGGGAGGAACCAAGCCATGCAGGGCTTGGAGGGCCAAGGCAAGGCTCTTGCCTCTGTCTGAAGGGCAGAGGGAGGCCTTGGGCACAAGGCTCTGTGTAATTAGATTTACATTCGAAAAGATCCCTGCCAGGCATGATGACTCATGCCACTAATCCCAGTGCTTTGGGAGGCTGAGGTGGGAGGATCACTTGAGCCCGGGAGTTCGAGACCAGCCTGGGCAACATGGTAAAACCCCGTTTCTACAAAAAAATACCAAAATTAGCTGAAGGAAATGGCATGTGCATGCACTTGTAGCCCCAGCTACTTGGGAGGCTGAGGTAGGATTGCTTGAGTCCGGGAGATCAAGGCTGCTGTGGACCAAGATAGCACCACTGCACCCCAGCCTGGGTGACAGAGCCAGACCCTGTATCAAAGAAAAAAAATATATAATAAAATAAAGTCAATCAAAGTTACTCTCCCTTCCTCCCCCAATAAAAGAGCAATGCTCCTGTGAGTCCCTGTTTTTTTTTTTTCATTTTTTTTGAAACAGAGTCTCATTCTGTTACCCAGGCTGAAGTGCAGTGGTGCAATCTTGGCTCACTGCAACCACCACCTACCTCCCAGGTTCAAGCAACTCTCTTGCCTCAGCCTCCCAAATAGCTGGGATTACAGGTGTGTACTACCATGCTTGGCTATTTTGTATTTTTAGTAGAGATGAGTTTTCACTATGTTGGCCAGGCTGGTCTCACACTCCTTATCTCAGATGACTCACCTGCCTCAGCCTCCCAAAGCACTGAGATTATAGGCGTGAGCCACCACACCTGGCCTAGTTCTCATTTTGGAGGGTGGGCAGGAGGGCAGAATGAAGGCTGAGGCCTCAGTCTTCCAGGAACCAAGGGCTCAGGGCCAGTTCTCTCTGAGTAGAATGTTCCTTAGAGAGGCAGCCCAGACTGGGCTATTATGTTCTCTGAATCATGAGGAAAGAGCAGGGAAACCCACCGAGTATACGACCAGGAAATACAACCTGGGGAAGGCAAGAGACCAGGGACAGGAAAGGGCAGGGGAAGATTCTCTGTTTAATGGATGATAGGAGGAAATGTGCTTGTGCATGCACGCACACGCACACAAATGCGCGCACACGCACACAAATGCGCGCACACACACAGGAGGGCATTATCATCAAGTCCTCCTCTGAGTCTGATTGGGATATGGACAAAGGGACTTGGTGTGACCTTGCCAATGGACCTACAGGCCTTGGGAAATCCTTCTAGAACTCTCCTGGATGAAAGCAAGAAGAGAGGGTGACTTTCTAGTGACAACTGTGGAGAACGGTCAGAAAGGAGACAGCGGAGTGAACTCTAGGGACCAGGGAATTGATGGCAGTCAGCCGTCAGGACTGGGAACATCAATGAGTCACGTTCTCTCCCTTCGGTATTAGTAATTGGCATCATTTGGCTGGGAAACAAAAGGCTGAGGCATTTTATAACTGCTTTCAAGTAGGGAGGGTTTTCCTTTGGAAGATGATCATGAGCTGTTTTCAACCCTTGCAGGGGAGAACAGCTCATTCCCATGCTGGGTAGAGATTCCAAGAGCTTTTCAGCTTAATTATAAGAACGGTCTGACCCTGAGGCTGGCTCTTGTTGATGACCCAGGAAGGCCACAGAGTGTCTTGAGACCCGAGTACGAGGCTTTGGAGGTGGGAATCCCACTGGAAGTGTGTGGTCCTGCTCCACAAGCCCCCTCCTCCAGGTCCTAGGGCAGTAGTGGTGCTAACCTGGCACCTGCCTCCACTCCTCAGCACTCTGGGGAGATCCTTAGATGGTGACCTGCAACCCCTACACCCACAAGAGGATGGAAAATTCGCCTTTATGGCAAGTGCTCGTTCTGCTCTTTTCCTCCTAATGAGGTACCTTCTAGAAATCTCGCAGTTGTTCCTATACTCCTCCAAGAATTTTGGGGGGTGAGGGAGGGAGGAAAGGGAGGCAGTCGGCATTCTAAAGCTCTTGCTGTTTGAGGCTCTAGCTCTCCATCATTCCTTCATTCATCATGTAATTCCCAAACACCTGCTCTGTGCTGGTTACTCGGCTGGAGACTATGAGAGAGACAAAGACATCCAGTTAGGACTGCAGTAGCTGCCACCCCATTCCAGGAAGGAGTGGATTTGAGTTTTGTGAGGCCTGAAACTTCTGCCGTTTTAGAGGATCCTCTTTAAGAAGATTACAACATTATGAAAAGAAAGACTTGTGTCCTCTCTGTGCCATCCTGGCATGCAAAGGAAAGTCGAAGCAGGATGAGACAGTCGTCTTAGCAGATTGTTGTTGACATATTTTGCAAGATAGGTCAATTCATTGCTAGGGCCCCTCCAAGGGCCTTGGAAGGGGCTCACTCAAGTGTGTGTGTTCGGGTGGGTGGGGGTGTCCCTGAAGCTTCATTAGCTTCAAAGTGAATCCACCTTTGGTGCTGAAAGCTGTCCATTCATGATTTTATTAAATCTTTACAATATGACCATGAGATCAATGCTGTTCTTTCTCCACTTTCCAGAAGAAGAGATTGTTAGGAACTTGTCACACAGCTAGGGTGTGGAGGGGCAGAGATTTAAACCAGGTCATCTGGGCTCCAGAGCTTTCATCATTGACCACTGCTCTCCACTGCCTCTTCTTACTCTCTGGGAGCTTCCAGTTTCCCCGAGAAGACAAGCACACACAAACCATCCCCGTATAGAACAGCCACTCCCTACCCTCCAAACCTGCTCCAGTTTCCTCACTCGCACTTTTGATCAACTGACCTAGTATATATTTATTTTCTGTTTCCTCTCTCCCACTAGAACTTCATGAGGGCGGGATCGCGTCTGTTTTGTTCACTGCCATATATGGCCAGTACCTAGGATGCCGCCTGGCAGTGTACAAGGCATTCAATAGCTAGTTATTGAATTAATGAATTCATTCAATAAATAGTTCCAGTACGGACCTGTTTTTGGTAAATGCCTGAAGCATGTTACAGCCAACAGGTGTTACAGCGGTGGAGAATCAAAAAGATACTAAACCAGGGGAATGATCAGAGAGGGTTTCCAAGAAGAGGTTGGCCCAGGAAGGATGGCTAAGCTGATATATATATTTAGGAGGCAATGGCGGGGGAAGGTGTAGCATGGGGAGCAGTCCAGCAAGCTGCTTGGCATCCCTCCCAGCCTGCGTCAGGCTCCTTGGATGTGGGCCTCTGTGCTATATTCACACATCATCTAAGTGGGTTGTTAAACACACGCAGTAGCTACCAAGGGATGCTATGGTTTCTCCTTCCTTGGAGATCTTTAAAAATAGGCCTAAGCGATCAACTGTCCTAAATTGTTTAGGAAGGGAAGTACTGGGATTGTTGGCTCCTACAGTGTCTCGAGGAGTTTACCTGTCATCTGATATAATCATCTCAAGAACACTGTGAGGTGGGCACTATTATTATCCCCATTTTACAGATGAGGAGACCAAGGCTCAGAGAAGGTAAGTAATTGTCCAAAGTCACACAGCTGGGATGAGATGTCTCTTTTTGGCTGCATAGACTGTGGTCTTCCCTCTACCCTCAAAGCCTGCTGAGGATCTCTCTTACAGTCTTTTTTTTAGGACTTAGCACATTCTATATTAGAATAGCACATGGTGCTCTGTAAGGCTGACATTAGTTAGTAGACTTGTAATCATGATGATAGCAAAAGTGACTCCAGTCACGTGACTGAATCCTATTGATTTTAGGGCAGCATTTATTTGAGGCAGGAAGTTGGACCAGATAACCTGTTCATGCCTCTCTGTCAATGTTGTTCTGTTTACAAAGAGATGGTGAAAGTAGCAGTAAATCGTATCCTCCATAGCTTGTTACTCTGGGGGAATATGGATTAAAGCAATCACTGAATTGAACACTGGGTATCCAAAGTTCTGGTAGTTCAGTGACACAGTTTTTCATTTTTTTGTTTTTGAAACGGAATCTCCCTCTGTTGCGCAGGCTGGAGTGCAGTGGTGCCATCTTGGCTCACTGCAACCTCTGCCTCCCGGATTCAAGCAATTCTCTGCCTCAGCCTTCCAAATAGCTGGGATTACAGGCGCCCACCACCATGCCTGGATACACTTTTCATATTTTTAGTAGAGATGGGTTTTTGCCATCTTGGCCAGGCTGATCTTGAACTCCTGACCTCATGATCCACCCACCTCAGCCTCCCAAAGTGCTGGGATTACAGGCATGAGCCACCGTGCTTGGCACAGTGATGCATTATTACATACCTGTGTTTAGAGAGACAACATGGAAGTAAGTGTGTAAGGATTCTATAAGGAAGATGCAGAAGGCATGAAAAGTGAAAGTCAAAACTTGGAAGTCACATGAACTTGACCCCTTAGGCATATTGCTTGAGAAGCAGCATGGGGCTTTCACATCAGACAGCCCTGTGTTCAAATCCTCACTCTGCCACTTACTAGCTGGGCTGTCTGGCAGCAGTCAGGTAACATTTCTCTCTGGGTCAGTGTGCTTCGGTGACATGTAACAGAAACCAATGTGGCTGCCTTAAGCAGACACCTCAAGCTCTGGACCTCTGGACCTCACAAAGGGCCGATGGATGAGGTTGTCAGTTTCTACCATCTCTGCTCTGAATATTAGTCATGCATATTGTGGATTACACGAGAGGCCCAGGTCCTACACCACACTCTGGGCAGGAGGGCTGGGTACATCGACTGTTATTGATGAGACAGTATCATGACTGTCCCATTGTGATAGTGTCCAGTGGAAGGGAGAGGGGTTCCCTGGAGCAGAATTGGGACAGAAACATTGGATAGTCACTACTGCCTCTGAGGCTCAGCTCACTCACCTGTAAAATGGGGATAGTGACACCTGCCTCAGAGAGGTTTGTTTAGGATTCCAATTAAGTAACTAAACTGGTTTGCACCAAAAAAAAAGTCAGTAAATGGTACTTATTGCTACAATATAGTCAAATCTTTAGTGTCCCTTTTGAAGATGGTCCGTGGTAACTTTTATTTGTTAATTCCAATATGTATCTTTAAAAGAAAAAGGGAGCATATTCCCTACATAGTGAAAATAACGTCCACATCACACTTACTGCGACTAATAATAATTTCTTAATACCAGCCAGTATGTTCAAATCCAAATTTCCTTGGTGACACTTAAATCGGGCTGGTCGACTGCCTCATGCTGCGGGTTTTCTCTGTGGACTCATGGAGGGTAAGCTTATTGTGATATTCACCCAAGCCCAGCAGAATTGGAAAGGTACATTTGTAACAGGAAAAAAATTTATGGACTGTATTTCAAGACTAAATAGAGTTGACCTGGGATTTCCCTCTGTTTTGGTGTATCCAGGTCATCACTCCGCCTCATTAGTGCCATCTGTATTTAACACTGCCACCCTTAATGAAAACTTCAGCAGTTAAACACGTACGTGACATCCTCTGTTCCTCCAGGGTGCGTGTCCAAGGCTTCCAGTGCAATTTAGCATTTATTGAGTGCCTACTATATGCAGGAGATTTCTCCTTATAACCATTCTGGTAGACAAGCCACACTTAAGTTTTTCTCCTGTTAATTTTATATATCAAGAGCCAGATTTGGCTGTCTAAAGTAGGAGAGAAGAAACAGTCACATTACAGGATTACTTGTCTATGAATTTTAAGATCTAGTAAAGAGAATCCTTCCAGTTCTTATGGGGACAAACATTTCATAATATAAATTTAAAAATTAACAAAGATTAAAAAGAAAAGATCAGCCTGTTTGCTTCTTCGCACCCAGTGATGCTTCTCCTAGAAGGACAAAGAGATCTGTAAAGAAAAATCTTATGCTAAGTCTAGGAAACCAGTCTTTGGGGCGTCATTGAAGTAGGGAGAGACAGCGATTCTCAATCTGGAGTCTTCCCCAAAGACTGCTGTTTCTAGTTCCTTGAGCCAGAAATCACTGCCTTTAAGACAGCAAAAAGAGAAAGAAAAGTTCTGAGCCAAGATTAAAAAGGTACAAAATCAAATTTTTAATTAATTTATTTTTTCAGACAGAATCTTGCTCTGTGCCCATGCTGTAGTGCAATGGCACAGTCTGGGCTCACTGGAATCTCTATGTCCCGGATTCAAGCGATTCTCCTGCCTCAGCCTCCTGAGTAGCTGGGACTACAGATACGTGCCACCACGCCCAGCTAATTTTTTGTATTTTTAGTAGAGACGAGTTTTCACCATGTTGGCCAGGCTGGTCTCAAACTCTTGACCTCAGGTGATCTGCCCGCCTCAGCCTTCCAAAGTGCTGGGATTACAGGCATGAGCCACCACCCCCAGCCCCAAATTGAGTATTTTATAAGATCCAATGTGAGAAATTAAGTGGAGAAAAAGGCTCCCTTAGGTGTTGCCAGAGGGAGTGTAATTGGAAACACCCTTTCTGGAGGGCAATTTGGAAATGCTATCAAGACTTTAAAATGTTCACACTCTTGGAATGAATTCCAAGGAAATAAATAGGCTATACCCAATAATTTATCCATAGGAATAGATTTATCCATAGGTATAGATTCATCCATAGAAATAGTCATTGCAACATTGTTCACAATAGTGGAAAATTGGTCATAATCTTAACATCCAGCCACAGGAGACTTGGCAAATCTACTGATTTAGATTGATTCAGTAATTGACAGGATATCTGTCCATGATGGAATATTATTCAGGCATTACAAAGGATGTTGCAGGAATGAGGTTCTCAGAGTTCACAGTTCAGGGAATCTCTGAAATTATATGCAGAATTGTGTATGTGTAAACACTTCTCAGAGAAAGGATTCTTATAGGTTCTCAAATAGGTACATGACCCAAGAGAGTAAAAAAATCACCACTGTAGAAAATATTTAAAGCAGAAGGATGTGGACAACATATTACGTGAGAGAGAGGGAAGGGTAGGTTAAAGGCAAGTGTGATACAATCTCATTTTTATACAAAATGTGCATGTGTGTATGTGTGTAGGAAAAAGATTAAAAAGTTACCCACCAAAATGACAATTGTTATCTCAGAGTGACAGGATTATAGATAATTATTTTCTTTTTTCTTTGTTGTATTTTCTGATCTTATTACCATGACTATGTATTACTATTATGTTTAAAAAGATACTTTATTTTTTTTTGAGACGGAGATTTGCTCTTGTTGCTCAGGCTGGAGTGCAATGGCATGGTCTTGATTTACTGCGGCCTCCATCTCCTGGTTCAAGCAATTCTCCTGCCTCAGCCTCCCATGTAGCTGGGATTACAGGTGTGTGCCACCATACCTGGCTATTTTTTTGCATTTTGTAGAGACAGGTTTTTACTATGTTGGTCAGGCTGGTCTCAAACTCCTGACCTCAGGTGATTCACCGCCTTGGCCTCCCAAAGTGCTGGGATTACAGGCATGAACCACGACCTCATCTACTTTTTTTTTTTTAGATGGAGTCTTGCTCTATCTCCCAGGCTCCCAGGCTAGAGGGCAATGGCGCCATCTGGGCTCACTGCAACCTTCCCTTCCCAGGTTCAAGTGATTCTCCTGCCTCAGCCTCCTGAGTACCTGGGATTACAGATGCGCCACCCATGCCTGGCTAATTTTTGTATTTTTAGCAGAGATGGGGTTTCACCATGTTGGCCAGGCTGGTCTTGAACTCCTGATCTCATGATCCACCCACCTCACCCTCCCAAAGTGCTGGGATTACAGGTATGAGCCACTGGGCCTGGCCAAGAAGTACTTTTTGAAAAAACATAAGATCATGGACCCTGGAACCTGGAACCACATTACATGGGTCCCAACTTACCGGCAAAGGAATCTACAGTGTGTTTCTTAACTTCTCCAGGCCTTAATTTCCCCATCTGTAAAAGAATAATAATAGTTTGTACTAACAGCGGTAGGATACCAGGGCCTAATACGAGGTAAGTACTCAGGGAAGGCTGGCGGTCATTAACAACAAGGTGAGGCAGTGTGGATATGGAAATTCATCGTGTTTGGTTTTCATCCTGGGTTTGTGACTCCTTAGCTAGTGATCACTTTGTTTTGTTTCATTTTGTTTTGTTTTGTTTTTTGAGACAGAGTCTTGCTCTGTTGCTCAGGTAGGAGCACAGTGGTGCAACCTCTGCCACCTGGGTTCAAGTGATTCTTGTGCCTCAGCCTCCCGAGTAGCTGGGATTAAAAGTGTGTGCCACCATGCCCAGCTAATGTTTTTAATTTTTAGTAGAGATCGGGTTTCACCATACTGGCGAGGCTGGTCTCGAACTCCTGACCTCAAATGATCAGCCAGCCTTGGCCTCCCCAAGGGCTGGGATTACAGGTGTGAGCCATGGCACCCCGCCATCCCTTTATATAAGCCTTACTTTTCTCATCTGTAAAATGGACATCATAATCTCTAACTTGCTGGGTTTTAGCACTAGAGAAAATAATGTGTCTTGTGCATAGTAGGGGCTTAAAAAATGATAGAAAATGGCCCACATAGAGTAGAATTATTTCCTTTGTAAATTGATAATAAATGCTTAGAAAACTAAACGGTTTGGTTTTTTTCTTCACACTGTAACAGAAATTTCATTTACTTCCAGCTAAAAGCAGTGCAGTGAAGAGGGTGGCCTATGAAAAAAAAGACTTTGAAAAATGCCACATTCTACGTCTAGCCAATTTTGTCACTGTAATTACTAAGTGTTACCTATGGCTTTATTTTTATGTACAGGTCCTGGGATTAATCATTCTTATATTTTTCTGTATCAACTTCAATTTTTCTCCCCTTTCCAGAACTGGGCAGCTGACAACAAAAAAATATAGTACCTAAAATATGACTTACCACGCTGGGTGCGGTGGCTCACACCTGTAATCCCAGCACTTTAGGAGGCTGAGGTGGGAGGATCACAAGGTCAGGAGTTCAAGACCAGCTTGGCCAATATGGTGAAACCCCGTCTCTACTAAAAATACAAAAATTAGCTGGGCATGGTGGCATATGCCTGTAGTCCCAGCTACTCTGGAGGCTGAGGCAGGAGAATTGCTTGAACCTGGGAGACGGAGGTGGCAGTGAGCCGAAATCATGCCACTGTACTCCAGCTTGGGTAACAGAGTGAAACTCTGTATCAAAAAAAAAAAAAAATATATATATATATATATATCTTACCAGAAGTGGCCATCCTCTCCCTGTGCGACTCATCTCCAAACCCCATGAATTATCTAATTAGCATATTACCTTGATGAGAACAATCATCTCTTCTGAAATTTTAGGAAGTTTTGGTGTTTGCTGGGTATCTGTGATGTTCTTGGTCCTGTGTGAAGTCTTTTTCACATGTTGTCTGATCTAGGCTGTAGGCTGAATCTTCCACTGCCCTCATACTGCATATCTAACCCACTGACAATTTCTGTTGGCTCTCATTTCAAAACGTATCCTGAATCCATCCACTTCTCCCCACTTCCACAGCTACCATGCTTCTCTAAGCCATTATCATCTCTCACCTAGATTTTTTTAAAAAAACAATTTTTTTTTTTTTCGAGATGGAGTCTCATGCTCTCTCCCAGGCTGGAGTGCAGTGGCACAATCTCCATTCACTGCAACCTCCACCTCCGGGTTCAAACGATTCTCGTGCCTCAGAGGCTGGGATTAGAGGCATGTGCTACCAACTAGCTGGGATTAGAGGCGAGTGTGACCACGCCCAGCTAACATTTGTAGTTTTAATAGAGACAGGGTTTCACCATGTTGGCCAGGCTGGTCTCAAACTCCTGACCTTGTTAAGTGATCAGCCTGCCTCGGCCTTCCAAAGTGCTGGGATTACAGGCATGAGCCACCACACCTGGCCAAAACCAGATTATTTTTAAGAGCGATTCTAGGTTCACAGCAAAATTTAGTAAAAGGTACAGCAATTTCCCATAAACCCCTTCCCCCAACACGTGCACAGCCTCTCTCATTGTTAACATCCCACAGAGTGGTACATTTGTCACAATCAATGAGCCTACATTGACACATCATTATCACCCAAAGCCTGTAGTTTGCACTAAGGTCATTCTTGGTATTGTACATTCCATGGGTTGTGACAAATGTGTAATAACATGAATCCACTATTATAGTATCATATAAAATAGTTTCACTGCCTATTTCACTAAACTATTCATAAAATAGTTTAATCCTCTTCTTCTGCCAATTCATTGCTCCCTCCCCCCAACTCCTGGCAATAACTGACCTTTTTACTGTCTCTATAGTTTTGCCTTTCCCAGAATGTCATATAGTTGGAATCACACAATACGTAGCCCTTTCAGGCTGGCTTCATTCTCTCAGTAATAAAGCATTTAAGATTCCTCCATGTCTTCATGGTTTGATAGTTCATTGCTTTCTTTCTTTCTTTCTTTCTTTCTTTCTTTCTTTCTTTCTTTCTTTCTTTCTTTCTTTCTTTCTTTCTCTCTCTCTCTCTCTCTCTTTCTTTCTTTCTTTTGAGGCAGAGTCTTACTCTGTTGCCTAGGCTGGAGTGCAGTGGTGTAATTATAGCTTATTGCAGCCTCAAACTCCTGGGCTCAAGTGATCCTCCCACCTCAGCCTCTCAAGTAGCTGAACTACAGACATGTGCCACCACTTGGGGTGGCACATATTTTTACTTTTTTAGGGTAAGATCCTCCCTCCTCAGCCTCACAAAGTGCTGGCATTATAGATGTAAGCCACCATGCCCTACCAGGTC
This sequence comes from Callithrix jacchus, assembly GCF_049354715.1. NCBI lineage: Eukaryota > Metazoa > Chordata > Mammalia > Primates > Cebidae > Callithrix > Callithrix jacchus. The sequence continues at coordinate 111,218,954 of NC_133511.1, read as the reverse complement.
ATTTCTTGTTAGCATTAAATAACATTCCATTGCCTGGATATACCACAATTTATTTATTCATTCATATACTGAAGGACATCGCGGTGGCTTCCAAGATTTGGCAATTATAAATAAAGCTGCTATAAACATCTCTGTGCAAGTTTTTGTGTGGACATAAGTTTTCAAATCCTTTGGGTAAATACTAAGGAGTGAAATTGCTATACGGTATGGTAAGAATATGTTTAGTTTTTTAAGAAACTGCAAACTGGTCTTTCAAAGTGGCTGTACCATTTTACATTTCCACTTGGAATGAATGAGCGTTTCTGTTGCTCCACACCTTTGTCAGCATTTGATGTTGTCAATGATCTGAATTTTGGGCATTCTAATTAGTGAGCTGTGATATCTCTCTGTTTTAATTTTCTTTTCCCTAATGACATATGATGGGACCATTTTTCATGTGAAGTTTGCCAGTGGTATGTCTTCTTTGGTATGATGCTTATTAAGGACTTTGGGCCATTTTTTAATAGGGCTGTTTGTTTTCTTATTGCTACATTTTTTGTATATTTTGTATATGTTGGTATATTTTAGATAACAGCCCTTTTATCAGATATCTTTTGCAAATAATTTCTCCCAGTGTGTGATTGTCTTCTCATTCTCTTGACACATCTTTTAAATAGCAGATGTTTTCCATTTTCATAAAGTTCAGCTTACCAATTATTTCTTTCACAGATCATGTCTTTGGTGTTATATGCCAAAAGTCATTGCCAAAACCCAGATTGTCTAAGTTTTCTCCTACATTATCTTCTAGGAGTTTTATAGTTTTGCATTTTACATTTAGATCTATAATACCTTTTGAGTTAATTTTGGTCAGAGGTAAAGGTCTGTGTCTAGGCTAATGGTTTTTCCTGTGGATGTCCATCACCATTTGCTGAAAAGACTGTCATTTCTCTATTGAATTGCCTTTGCTGCATTGTCAAAGATCAGTTGACTGTATTTATGGGGGTCTGTTTCTGGCTCTCTATTCTGTTTCATTTATCTAGTTGTCTATTCTTTCACCAACACTTCATTATCTTGTTTACTCCAGCATTACAGCAAGTGTTGAAGTCTGGTAGTGTCAGCTTCCAACTTTGTTATTCTTTGATATTGTGTTGACTATTATGAGTCTTTTGCCTCAGAATGAATGTGTTGTTATCTACAAAATAACTTACTTGGATTCTGATAGGGATTCTATTGAATCTTAAAATAAAGTTGGGAAGAATTGAGTCTTCCTGTTCATGAACATGGAATATCACTACATTTATTTAGTTCCTCTTTGATTTCTTTCCCTAGAGTTTTCTAGTTTTCCTCATATTGACTTTGCACATATTCTGTTAGATTTATATTTAAGTATTTTATTTTGGGGAGAGCTAATGTAAATAGTATCATATTTTAAATTCCACTTGTTCATTGCTGGTATATAGGAAAGCAATTGACGTTTGTATATTAACTTTATGTCCTGAAACTGTTATAATTGCTTATTAGTTTCAGGAGTTGTCGTTGTTGATTCTTTTGGATTCTCTGCATAGACAGTCATGTTTTCTATGAACGAAGATAGTTTTAGTCCTTCCTTCTTAATATATCTTTTAATTTTCCTTTTCTTGACTTATTTCATTAGCTAGGACTTAAGTATGATATTGAAAAGGAGTAGTGAGAGGGAACATTCTCGCCCTGTTCCTGACTTAGCAAGAGGGCTTCAAGTTTCTCACCATTAAGTACAATGTTAGTTGTAGATTTTTCATAGATGTTCTTTATCAAGTTGAGGAAGTTTCTAGTTTACTGATAATTTCCCTTTCTTAATTATGAATGAGTGTTGAGTTTTGTTAGATGTTCTTTCTGCATCTATATGATAATGTGCTTTTCAAATCAAGGCCTTGCATACCTGGGATAAATTCCACTTGGTTATGGTGTATTGTTTTTATACATTGTTGGATTCACTTTGATAACATTTTGTTCAGGATTTTTGCATCCATGCTTATAAGACTTATTGGTGTTTAGTTTGGTTTTGGGAAAAAGTTTTGCTCTTGTTGCCCAGGCTGGAGTGCAGTGGCATGATCTCGGTTCACTGTAACCTCTACCTCCCGGGTTCAAGCGATTCTCCTGCCCCAGCCTCTTGAGTAGCTGGGATTACAAGCACATGCCACCATGGCTGGCTAATTTTTTATTTTTAGTAGAGATGAGGTTTCACCCTGTTGGGTAAGCTGGTCTTGAACTCCTACCTCAAGTGATCCACCCACCTTGGCCTCCCAAAGTATTTGGATTACAGGTGTGAACCACCACACCTGGCCATGATTTGCAGTTTTCTTGCAATGTTTTTGTCTGATTGGGGGATTGGCATAATGCTGGCCTCATTAGAATGAGTTAGGAAGTGCTTCCCCTGCTTCTAGCTTTGAAAGTTTAATTCCATTGAGGTCTGAGAGCAGATGTTGTATGATTTCTCGGGTGTGTGTGTGTGTGTGTGTGTGTGTGTGTAAGTATACATAAAGTTAAATTTGTTGGATGTGTTTTATGGCCCAGAATATGGACTATCTTGGTAAATGCTCCATGTAAGCTTGAGAAGCATGCATATGCTGCTATTGTTGATGAAGGAGTCAACATATATCAATTACAGTCATACCTTGTGTAACAACAGATCACATATACAATGGTGGTCCTATAAGACTATAATACCATATTTTGACTGAGCCTTTTCCATATTTATATATGCTTAGATACACAAATACTTCCCATGGTGTTATAATTGCCTATAGTAACTTGCTATACAGGTTTGTAACCTAGGAGCAATAGGCTATACCATATAGCATAGACGTAGAGTAGGCTATACCATCTAGGTTTTTGTAAGTACATTCTGAGATGTTTACACAATGACAAAATTACCTAACAACACATTTCTCAGAACATATCCCTGTTGTTAAATGGCACATGACTGTATATACAGGAGGTTGATGGTACCGTTGAGTTCAACTATGTCCTTTCTGATTTTCTGCCTGCTGGGTCTGTCCATTTCTGATAGAGGGGTTTTGAAGTCTTCAATTATAATAGCAGATTCATCTATTTGTCCTTGCAGCTTTGTCAGTTTTTGCCTCATGCATTCAGACACTCAGTGTTAGGTGTGTAGACCTTAAGGATTTTTGTGTTGTCTTGGAAAATCTATCTCCTTATCATTATTTAATGATCCTCCTTACCCCTGATAACTTTTTGTTTGTTTGTTTTTTGCTCTGAAGTCTTCTCTGTTTGGAATTACATAGCCACTCCTTCTTTCTTTTGATTAGTGTTAGCATGGTATATGTTTTTTTCATCAATTTACTTTTAGCGTATATGTGTCTTTACACTTAAAGCCAGTTTCTTATAGACAGCATAGAGTTGGGTCTTATTTTTTGTTCTGTTCTAAAAATTTCTGTCTTTCAATTGGTATATTTAGACTATTAATGCTTAAAGTGATTATCGACATCATTGATTAATAGCTACCATATTTGTTGCTGTTTTCTATTCATTGCCTTTGTTGTAACTATTTCGTCTTCCATTGTTTTTCTGCCTTTTGTGGTTTTAATTGAGCATTTTATATAATTTCATTCTTTCTCCTTTATTAGCACATCAGGTATCCTTCGTTTTCAGGGCCTCCTGTTTTCTATATACTTTTTCTTTCACTTTTAGTGGCTGTACTTGAGATTGCAATGTACATTTATCACTAATCCAAGTCCACTTTTGTATAATCTATACCACTTAACAGTGAAAATTTGTTAAAATAACAAAATAGTCCCAATTCCTCCTTCCCATCCCTTACATCATTGCTATCTGTATTAGTCCATTTCCATACTTTTATAAAGAACTGCCTGAGACTGGGTAATTTATAAAGGAAAGAGATTCAATTGACTCACAGTTGAGCATGGCTGCAGAGGCCTCAGAAATTTATGGTCATGGCAGAAGGCGAAGGGGAAGCAAGGCACCTTTTTCACCTTTCTTCTTTGGCAGAAAGAAGTGCCAAGCAAAGGGAAAAGAGCCCCTTATAAAACCATCAGATCTTGTGAGAACTCACTCACTATCATGAGAACAGCGTGGCAGAAACTACCCCATGATTGACATATGGAGATTATTGGGATTATAGGAGTTAAGATGAGATTTGGCTGGGGACACAAAGGCTAACCACATCACTATCATGGCTTTCACTTATACATAAGCATACATAAGAATACATCAAATACATGGTTGCTATAAATATTTTGAACCAACTATTATCTGTTAGATGAATTATGAATAAGAAAAATAAGTTTTTATTTTGCCCTCACTTATTCCTTCTCTGATATTCTTCCTTTCTTTATGAAGACTCAAGTTTCTGACTTACATAATTTTCTGTTCTCTAAAGAACTTCTCTTAACATTTCTTGCAAGGTCTACCGGTGACAAACTCCTTTGATTTTAGTTTGCCTGAGGAAGTATTTTTCCTTCCATTTCAAAGGATAATTTCATAGGGTACAGAATTCTTGGTAGTTTTTTTCTCTTAACATAAATATTTCATTCCACTCTCTTCTTGCTTATGTAGCTTCTGAGGAGAAGTTGGATGTAATCCTTATCTTAATCCTCTATAGGTAAGAGTTTTTTTTCTCCTCTGATGTCTTTCAAGATTTTTTATCTTTGATTTTCTGTAGTTTGAATACAATGTGCCTAGGTGCCTTTGTTTGTTTGTGGCTTTAGGGTTTTTTGTTTATTTGTTTGTTTGTTTGCATTTATCCTGATTAGTGTTCTATGTGCTTCCTAGGTCTGTGGTTTGGTGTATGACATTAATTTGGGGGAAATCCTTGGTCATTATTGGTTTAAATATTTCTTCTGCTCTATTGTCCTTCTTCTCCTTCTGGTACTCCCATTATGCGTATGTTGCAGCTTGTGTAATTTTCCCCCAGCTCTTGGATATTCCGTTTTTCCTTTTTCTGTCTTTTCTCTCTTTGCTTTTCAATTTTGGAAAGTTCTATTGTGATAGCCTCAAATTCAGAGATTCTTTCCTCAGTCATGTCCAGTCTGCTAATGAGCCCATCGAAGGCATTCTTCATGTCTGTTACAGTGTTTTTGACCTCTAGCATTTCTTTGACTCTTTCTTAGAATGTTCATCTTTCTGCTTACATTGCCATCTGTTCCTGAATGTTGCCTACTTTGCCCACTAGAGTCCTTAGCATGTTTATCATAGTTGTTTCCATTCTTGGTCTGATAAGCCAATATCCCTGCCATATTTGAGTTTAGTTTTGATGCTTGTTCTTTCTCTTCAAGCTGTGTTTTCTGCCTTTTAGTATGCCCTGTATCTTTTTCTTCATAGTCAGACATGACCTACTGGGTAAAAGGAAAAGTGGAAAATAGGTCATTGTTTCGTTTTGTTTTTGAGACAGAGTTTCAGTCTCGTTACCTAGGCTGGAGTGCAGTAGTGTAATTTTGGCTCACTGCAACCTCCGCCTCCTGGGTTCAATTGATTCTCCTGTCTCAGCCTCCCGAGTAGCTGGGATTACAGGTATGTGCCACCATGCCTGGCTAATTTTGTATTTTTAGTAGAGATGGGGTTTCTCCATGTTTGTCAGGCTGCTCTTGAACTCCTGACCTCAGGTGATCTGCCCGCCTCAGCCTCCCAAAGTGCTGAGATTACAGGCATGAGCCACCATGCCTGGCTGTAAATAGGTCTTTACTAATGTAATGGTAAAGTGTTGGGGGAGGGGAAGCATTCTTTGGCCCTCTGCTTAGGTCTCACTCTTTTCTGGTCTGTGCCTCATGCTTCTCAGTCTCCACCCATAGCCCCACCTGCCAACATTAGGTGGAAGAGGATGGCTACAGTGGGTTAGAGCTGGGCATTTATTTTTCTTCCTCCAGGTAAGTTAGGCTCTGAAAAATCCCTAATAGTTTAAGCTCTGGTAACATAGTTCCTCTTAGGGCAGGCTTTGTTAGAAGAACGGGGCACCTTGGAGGATTTCAAAATGGTTACTTCCCCCTCACCTTTCCAGATGCATGAGGGGACTTTTCTGCAGCATTCACTATGGGAAGCTGGTAGAGCTCTTGGAAGTAAAGCTCAAAAAAGTGTAGGTACCTTTCTGTGACTGGGTTCCCTGGAGTGTTTAACTCTCAGACTTGTCCACATTGAGCCTGTAGTAATTCATCAATTACACTTTAGGTTTTCCTTTCCTGCCACTGGCTCCTGCTGAGGTTTTAGCTCTAGCAAGTTGTGATTCTCTATATTTGCCTGTTTGTCTCTCTGAATTTTAGGACTAGCAGCTTTCCCTGTGACTTTGCTTGGATCTAACAGATCCAAGAAGGGTTGTTGATTTTTCAGTTTGTTCAGCTTTTTGCTTGTTAGGACACAGTGGCGACTTCCAAATTCCTTACATGCTGGTTTGGAAACCAGAAGTCTCACCTGTGTTTTCACTGTAGCCTCCTAACTGGTTTCTGTCTTCTATCTATGCCCACAGCAGAGCAGCTCAAATATACCTTTCAAATATAAATTAGATGATGTTACTTTCCTGCTCAAAAGCATCCAGTGGCTCCCCAGGTCACTCAGAGCAAAAGTCGAAGTACTGGGCCTGCCAGCTACAACCTGCCCCATCTCCAATACTCTGCCGGGAATTCCTTCTCCCCATGACAGGCTCTCCTCCAGCCACGCTGTCTGCCTTGTTGATCCTTGAAGCAAGCATGCTGTCAATGCCAGGCCTTTGCACTTGCTTTTCCTTCTGTCTGGAATGATCTTCCCCCAGGCTCCTGCATAGTCCGGTTCTTCCCTTCTCTCAGCTCTTGATTCAAATGTTGTCGTCGCAGTGAGATTTTCCCCAACTCCCCTACAGATTCTAGTAACTCCTTCCCAATCACCCCATGGGCTTCTTCCCCTGATTTTTCTCCATAGTATTTATCACTCTCTGATTCACCACATAGTTCTTACCTTTTTCCTCCACCAGAATGTAAGGCTTGAGAGTACCAGCGGTTTTTTTTTTTTTTTGAATCAGAGTTTCTCTCTTGTTACCCAGGCTGGAGTGCAATGGCCCGATCTCGGCTCACCGCAACCTCCGCCTCCTGGGTTCAGGCAATTCTCCCGCCTCAGCCTCCTGAGTAGCCGGGACTACAGGCACGCGCCACCATGCCCAGCTAATTTTTTGTATTTTTAGTAGAGACGGGGTTTCACCATGTTGACCAGGATGGTCTCGATCTCCTGACCTCGTGATCCACCTGCCTCGGCCTCCCAAAGTGCTGCGATTACAGGCTTGAGCCACCGCGCCCGGCCCAGACCAGGGTTTTTAATCTCTATTGTTCCCTGTTATAACCTCGGTGCATATGATAAGTCCCCGATAACTATTTCCTTTATGGATTATTACTGTACTTATCTAGATGAGTCAAGGGATGGTTGTGGCCATGGTTCAAACTCAGGTCTTCCTGACTCAGAGCCCATGTTCTGAATGACTATGCAACATTGCCACTCAATTCCGTGTTGAATATTGAATATCTGATGAGTTCTTCCAAATGGCTATTACCTACACCTATTCTATTTCTTGGTTCTCACTGGAGTTGATTTTTCTGAGTTAGAAAGAACTCTCTATGAGCTGCATCCTAATATTTCCTCAAGACAATTACATTGCAAAATAGGCTGAAATAAGACCGCTCACTGCATTACCTGCAAGGCTCTCTCCTCCATCTCGCTTCACTGCAGGCTGTCTGCTAGCTAAGGTCAGAATTGCACTGCGTCTGGCCAAACATAATCTCGGGTTAAGTAGTCAATATCATGTGAGCTTAAAAAAAATGATAAAAACCCAAACAGACTGATAAGATTCCTCAAGTTTGCATATGTTATAGCCTTCAAAGTGCCTTTAAGTGCATAATCTATTTTGATGCTTGTAATGACCGGCTGGGCAGGTCACTGCTTACCTCATTGCCTGAATGAAGAAAGGGAGGTTGGCCGGGTCCCGTGGCTCATACCTGTAATCCCAGCACTTTGGTAGGCTGAAGCCGATAGATCACCTGAGGTTAGGAGTTCGAGACGAGCCTAATCAACAAGGAGAAACCCTGTCTCTACAAAAATACAAAATTAGCCCAGTGTGATGGCACATGCCTGTAATCCCAGCTACAGGCATGGGAGGTTGAGGCAGGAGAATCGCTTGAACCCGGGAGGCGGAGATTGCGGTGAGCTGAGATTTTGCCATTGCACTGCAGCCTGGGCAACAAGAGCAAAACTCTGTCTCAAAAAAAAAAAAAAAGAAAGAAAAGAAAAGAAAAGAAGGTTACAGTTAGTGACAGTGCTGGAACTAGAAGACCAATTCCTCTTCAAACTGACTGGCCTTCAGTTGATTTCTGTCCTATTTATCACCAGCTTTAGTTCACAGTTCTGATAACTTTTATTCATCCATAGCATCTGGAATCCTGATGGTTAAAATGCATTGTGTAAGCAGGGACAGACTAGGTGTGTTTGGACTTGTGTAGTTTTTGGCTTCCCGACATCCTTGCTACCTTCTTTTGGTCACAACGCCAGCATCAGTTTTGGACAATTACTTCCACCCTATTGGTTGCAGTCTTAGTTGGGCTGTCAGTCAACGTGGTGAAGGAGAGGGTGTTTTACTCAAGCCAAACCAATCAGATTCAAGGAGTTGGGATTTGAATTCAAATGGTAGAGGGATACAAGAAGGTTGTGTAAGAAACAGTTTCCTACCAAGATGGTTGATTAGCTCCTATTCCGGGATGTCTCTGGAATAGGAGCCAAGTGTTCCCAGCTCTTCTAGCCTCATTCTCAGCCGTCTCTGAATTCTGTGAGTTGGCCCTTCTCCCAGTACATCCTCTTGCTTAAGTTAGTGAAGATTTGCTTCTGTTGCTTGCAACCAAAGAGTCCTGCCTGGAGTAGGGAAGCATTATGGGAAACCTAGCCTCCTTCAGCAAGACTGGACCCTCTTCCGTGAAGGTAGGCTGGGCTCCTGAGTGTGCTGTGGTGTTCTCTGTGGTCAGTGGGTCAGTATGTCACCTTGTTGGCTTCTTGCCTGGGACCTCATGGCCTGTCATGGATGTGGGACCTGGCAAGGCCCCTCAGCAAATCAAAGGAAGGTTCAGGTTGAGGAAGATACGAGTAGAATGGGGCTTTCAAGGTGCTCCTCAAGGACTTGAGGAGGGGAGAACAAGGAGGCTCAGGTGTCTTAATGGAGTTGTAGGAGGTGCCCAGGTGGGAAAATGAGACCCAAATTTGGAAAACAGCTTTCTGCTTTGCTCAGAAAGTTTGGTGGTGGTCAAGGCTTTCGTGTTGTTTCAGGCCTCCCAATTCTCATATTTTAGATAAATGGTAAGGCCATTTGACAATGATGAGGAAATAGGGAATGGCATGGGTAAATGAGAGGGCAAGTCATTGTTGCCCCAACCCCCAAGACGCAGAGAACACAGACTTTCTCTTGGGTGCCTCTTGCCCGACTTTGCTTTTTTACTCTGTGGCCTTGCCTTCTGGTTTCAGTGCCAACCACACACCTTCTCTGCCATAGACAAAATTTGTTGAGTTTCCCTTTGCTCGCTCTCATGGGCCAGGTTTACAGCACTGAACTCGCCCCTCCAGGCACGCGATATTTGTCAGGAAATTAGTGTGCACTGAGAGCCCATTCTGTGCTAGGCATGGCGGCAAGCCCTTTCCCATTGATTGGATGAACCCATTTAATTTGCACAGTAACTTTGTGAGGTAGTAATAGTATCCCTGTTTGCAGTGAGGAAATCGAGCAACAGAGAGGTTAAATAATGTATCTAAGCTAGATCACATAGCTGAAAAGTGGCAGAGCCAGGTCTTGAACCAGACTTGACAAATTCCAAAGCTCTTCAGGAGTCCTGAGATTTAATCCTAACTTTATTACTTGCTAGCTCTGTGACTATCTCTGCAAATAAACCTCTTAAGTCTGGGCTCATTCACTGGTAAAAATAATGGCAGAGATTGGAGGTGAAGTGGTACCACATTCTTTGCCAACCTAGCTAATTGATCAATGTCTGTTAGGAAGGCTGTGCAGTAAGGATTCAAAAGCTATGCTGAGTTCAGTAGGAAAGAGCTCTGTGATCACTTAGTGATGTCTGCATGGGCCCAGAAGAGAGGATAGACTGCATTTAGGTCATATGTTAGCCATCCTGTGATCATGAAGTATTTCAAGCTGTTAAATGTCATGATTCTTTGATTTAAACATCCTGACCTTTTAATAATAAATAAGCCCATCCTGACTGTATTTTTTTCTGTCTTCTTTTTATTTTTCCTCTGGTTAGGTCCTCTTAGTTTTTCACTCCAATCCAAAATCCATCATCATGGACTAATTAATCAAATTGCTAAAAGATCTCCTTCTCTTAGCCAAGCGTAAGTATATCCGTTATCTATTGCTATGTAACCAAACATGCCAGAACTTAGTAGCTTAAAACAAAAATGATTGATTTCTCATGGTTGACTGGGGAGCTCTGCTCCACATGCTGTTGGCTGGGGTCTCTCATGAGCCTACATTCAGTTGAGAACTTGACTGGGGACCTTGGTTCTCCACTGCGTGGCATCTCTCCTGTGATGTCTGTAGTGTGTCTCCATGCGGCCTCTCTCTCTCCATCAGGATAGTCTATACTTTTTATTTTTTTTTTGAGATGGAGTCTCACTCTGTTGCCCAGGCTGGAGTGCAGTAGTGTAATTTTGGCTCATTGCAACCTCCAACTCCCGGGTTAAAGTGACTCTCCTACCTCAGCCTCCCACATAGCTGGGATTACAGGTGCCTACCACCATGCTCAGCTAATTTTCGTACTTTTAGTAGAGACAGGGTTTCACCATGTTGGTCAAGGCTGGTCTCAAACTCCTCACGTGATCTACCTGCCTTGGCCTCCCAAAGTGCTGGGATTACAGGCGTGAGCCACTGTGCCCGACAGATAGTCTCAACTTTCTAGCCACATGGCACTGGGTTCCAGGAAGGAGCATGCAAGAGGATGTACAAACAATAAGCCCTGGTCTATATCACACTTGCTACTGTCCAGGACTCTGGATAACTCTAGAGTCAGGATAGGAAGGTATTCCACAAGGGCTTGACTACCAGGAGTCACGGTTCACTCGGGGCTGCCAATGTAGCAATCTATCATCATAAGCAATTTCGAATATTCTCAGGGATTCCTACCACACATGAAAGTATCATGAAACACTTATTGATGTGTTAGTTGCTGAGTTATAAGAGGTATAAGACAGGATGCCTGTTTTTGTGGCATTTCCAGTTCAGTAGATAATATAGAATGTACTCTAAAAGAATAAAGCAACACAAGTTAGTGGGAGAAGCTTTCAGAATACAAACATAGAAGGTGTCTATGGCCATACCACCCTGAACGCGCCTGATCTCAAAATACAAATATGTATTTCTTCAAATTTCACTGTGGATCAATTGTTTGGAATATTTTTACATAAACAAAATGGTTGGCCCAAACACCCTGTGGCTGGGCCACAAATTTAACTCATGCTATGGATACACCATGGTAGCGTTTCCCAAACATCACACGTGAATGCACTGAGTTCATGATGGTTTTTGCCATCGATACGTACAATGAGACGTTTACTTACTTCATATTCTCCTTTGATTCAACTTATTTTTAACACTTAAATAATTTTATTTTAAAATAAAGTTTTATATCATCGCTATCAAAACAAAACCAGTATTATTGCCATGAATGTAAGATAGCCATATGAGTAAATCCAGCTAAAATGGAAAAGAGCGATAACATTAAATCCTGGTAGGGACCTAGAGAAACTGGATCTCTCACGTGCTGCTGGTAGGAATGTAAAGTGATAGTGCCATTTGGGAAAACAGTTTGGCAGTTTCTTTTCAAAACTAAAAATAGACTTATCATACAACACACCAATTACACTCTTGGGCATTTATTCCAGAAAAAAGAGGACATTTTCTTGTAGGAACTTATACATGAATATGCATAGCAGCATTCAGAATAACCAGAAAACTGGAAATTAACCCAAATGTCCTTTAGTATGTGAATGGTTCACTGTGGTACATCTATGCGTGGAATACTACTCAGCAATAAAAAGGAATGAACTATTCATACATGCAACAACGTGGAAGAACCTGAAGGAAATTAAGCGCAGTGAAAAAAAGCCGGTTTTAAAAGGCTACAGACTATATGATACCATTGATATATTTTGAGAGGATAAAACTTTAGAAAAGGAGAGCAGAGTTTAGGGATGAGGGAGAGAGGATGGGTGTGATTAGGAAAGGGTAGCACAAAGGAGTGTCGAAGTGATGGCGTCCTTGAGTATCTCCGTTGCAGTGGTGGTTGTGAAAGGCCGCATATATTGATAAAAATCACATCGAACTACACACACACACGCAAATGAGTGCATGGAAAACTGATGAAATCCAAGTAAGTTCTTTTTTTTTTGAAATGGAGTCTCACTTTGCTGCCCGGGCTGGAGTGCAGTGGCATGATCTTGGCTCACTGCAACCTCTGCCTCCCAGGTTCAAGCAATTCTCCTGCCTCAACCTCCTGAGAAGCTGGGACTAGGCATGAGCCACCACACCCAGCTAATATTTGTATTTTTAGTAGAGATGGGGTTTCACCATGTTGACCAGGCTGGTCTTGAACTCCTGACCTCAGGTAATCCGCCTGCCCCTGCCTCCCAAAGTGCTGGGATTACAGGCATGAGCCACCACACCCGGCCAAATCCAAGTACGGTCTATGGATTTTACCAGTACCAACCTCTTTGTTTTGATAGAATACAACTGTTGTAAGATGTTAACATTGGAGGAGATTGGAAATAGGGTGCACAGAACTTCCTTGCACATTTCCTTGCAACTCTTGTAAATCTAAAATTATTTTTTAACTTTAAAAAATTAAAACAATTAAAAAATGTCAAGTCAGCATACATCTTTTTTTTTTTTTTTTTGAGACGGAGTTTCACTCTTGTTGGCTGGAGTGCAATGGCATCATCTCAGCTCACCACAACCTCCCTGCCCTGGTTCAAGTGATTCTCCTGCCTCAGCCTCCCAAGTAGCTGTGATGACAGGTATGTGCCACACTCCCAGCTCATTTTGTATTTTTAGTAGAGACGGGATTTCTCCATGTTGGTCAGGCTGGTCTCGAACCCCCACCCTCAGGTGATCTGCCCGCCTTGGATTCCCAAAGTTCTGGGATTACAGGTGTCAGGCACCGCACCCGGCCAAAAAATGTCAGTGTACTTCTTAAATTACCTAAATCTCTTCAGTTATCACCACTGTGGCATGAACCATGCAGTGGAAGATTGATGTATGGCTGTAAGAGAACTAATCTAGGTTTAAGGAATGAGAGCAGGGCACAACAGTGTACTGGGGAGGGTAATAACAGTAAACACTTACGCAGTGCTTACTGTGTGCCAGGCACTGTTCCAAATCTTTTCCAGACACTCATTCATTTAATTCTTATAACGACTCTGTATGGAAAGTGTTGAGTTCTATGGAAAACAGATATTTAGGCAGAGATTTGCATGCAGGCAGTGGGGATATTCTCAGGAACAAAACCTGTGAAGGGCAAAGGACACCAGATTAAGCAGAGGGAGCTGAATTGTTACGCAGTTACAGCAGACATCTCACGTGTAAAGATCTTCCCACTTTTGCACAGTTCCATAGATTCATCCACCTACCTCTTTCCTAGATCACCTTGTCCCTAATTTTTCAGTGTTTCTCTTTCCAGACCCGTGACCAACAAATCAAGCCAGTAACTCCTGCTCATAATTCTGGATATATTCTTACCTCAGGCCACTTTTCTTTGCCCACAAAGTAGATGACCCAAGTCTTTTTCCACCATAGATGCCACAGAGCCACTTGCACGACAGTTTACGCCTGCTGCAAAGCCCTTTCTTGTCCTGGGCCCCATTCAAAGACAACTTTTCCTGTCACTAAGTAAATGGGTTGGAATAATATTCTCAAGTGTGACACATGCTGTCTCCAGAATCTGAAAAGGTCTATGACATTGTGGAAGGCAGCCTCTAAGATGATCCCCAGTGATCTCTGCTTGTTGACATTCACTCCCTGGGTGTTCTCCCTTCGAGTGACTAGACTTGGTGGCTCCTTTCTTTTTTTTTTTTCTTTTTTGAGAAGGAGTCTTGCTCTGTCACCAGGCTGGAGTGCAGTGGAGGGATCTCTGCTTACCGCAACCTCCACCTCCCAGGTTCAAGTGATTCTTCTGCCTCAGCCTCCTGAGTAGCTGGGACTACAGGCATGCGCCAACATGCGCAGCTAATTTTTGTGGTTTAGTGGAGACGGGGTTTCACCACGATGGCCAGGATGGTCTCAATCTCTTGACCTCATGATCCACCTGCCTTGGCCTTGCAAAGTGCTGAGATTACAGGCATGAGCCACCGTGCCCAGCAGTGGTTCCTTTTTAATGAATAGAAAATGGCAGATGTGATGAAATGGCACTTCCAAGACTAGGGTACAAAAAGACTATAGCTTCCATTTTGGGTCTCTCTCTCTCTTCCTCTCTCTGTCTATCTGTCTCTCATCACTACCTGCTATGTTGCCAGGACACTCAGAACACATGGTGACTTACCAAGGTCTATCAGCAACTGCAGGAAGGAGCTTGGAAGCTCTAAGACCTAAGGCCTGTGGCAGCCTTGAGAGTAAACTTAGAAGCAGATGCTTTCAACCGATACCTTGACTGCAGCCTCATGAGAGTCTCAGGCTCCCATTCTTTCCGATCAGGTCCCTGACCTTGGCATAGAAGATCTGCTGCACTTGAGAATTCAATCTTCTTTGGAGTCTTGTCCCTTTTATAATTTGAGTTCTGGGCCTGATCCTTAATTTTCTCTACTCTCGAGTACAGGACATGAGTCTCTTCATACACTGCCAAAGATATCCCTAAGCACTTGCACTTTGCCTTATATTGGTAATTAATCATTCTGGGTCTTTCACTGTCTTTCTCCAATGAATCTAAGCACCCACCACCCCCAGAAATGGCCATCTCATTCTACAGTCTTTACAAATGCTATTTATCCAGAACCTCTCAAATGCTTGATGTGCTGCAGCCTCTAGAATATTAACAGCTACCTGTGTTCCATGCCAGCTCATCACCAGCGAAAGTGTTAGCAATTGCACCCTACCTGCATGCTGGGGGCCCCCAGGATTTTATCTACTGTTCATAATGGGGTCCTCAGAACCAGTCAGTCAGCTAGCGACACAGCTCCCAAATCCCATTTTTGAGATGGCTGTCTTAGGCCAACTAACTGCTGTTGTAGGTCAGGTTTCCCGGGAAACAGACTCGGAGTCAGAGATTTGCATGTAGGCAGTTTATTGAGTTTTAGGAACAACACCTGTGAGAAGGAAAGGAAACTGGATTGGGTGGAGCGAGAAGTCAGGCTCTGACGCAGTCCCAACAGAGGCTTCAGGAGATTCTGGGGGGAGATCAGAACCTGGGCTGGCCCTTTGGAGTTGTCCAATCAAGGTGAGGAGGCCAGGCCTTCATACACCCCACTGAGTCATCTTTGGATGCAGGCTGCCCCGGTGAGGAGACCTCATCTTGGGCAATACAACTTCCTTCGGTTGAGGGCAATTCCTGTAAGAGACTCAGCTGTGAGCAGTCCACAGCTAACACTCCTTGCAGCCAGGGAATTAAGTAACCTGGTCCTGAAGGAGAGGCTGGGAGGCATAGCAACGCATCTACTCCGGTGGATACTGTTACTCTGCCGCTTTAAGACATAAGCACAACTGAGACACAGAGTAGGTAACTTTCCCAGCCAGGAAGTAACAGAGCGAAAGCTGGTGCTCTGATGCCTCTCGAGGAGGAGGAGGAAAAGGAAGATCCTTCCTCCATTCCTGGGATCATGGCCAAGTCAAGAAACAAGTTAGACAGACTAAGTCTGCTTTTTATATTCTAAGGTCTCCATATTGGTGCCCTTTTCTCTCTTCTTAGAGTTTTCTTCCCAGACCTTAACCTCAAAGGCATGGGGAGAGCGTTTCAGGCTTGGGAGTGGAGATGATGTTGTCCAGGTGGGAGAGGGCGTGACTGGTGTTCAGGTGATGACTAGACTGCAAACAAAAAGTTTTGAAAGACAAGTCGAGGCCGGGCGCGGTGGCTCACGTCTGTAGTCCCAGTGCTTTGGGAGGCTGAGGTGGGCGAATTACAAGGTCAGGAGTTCAAGACCAGCCTGGGCAACATGGTGAAACCCCCGTCTTTACTAAAAATACAAAAAATTAGCTGGGTGTGGTGGCAGGCCCCTGTAATCCCAGCTACTTAGGAGGCTGAGGCAGGAGAATCACTTGAACCCAAGAGGCGGAGGTTGTGTGAGCCGAGACTGTGTCAGTACACTCCAGCCTGGGCAACAAAGCAAGACTCGTCTCAAAAAACAAAAAAAAAGACAAGTCAAGGGAGGCAAAGTGAGATCGGGAGGCTAAGGTTTAACTCTGGGGGTTCTGAATAGTCGAGCTAAGGAATTTGAACACTGCTCTGTGCACAGTGATGAGGGAGTGGAGGGTGCTGAGTAGAAGGAGGTGGGCGAGAATGATGTTGACAGCATTGTTGGAGGAAGATTTCGTGTGTCCTGGAGCCATGGATGAACTGGCGGCAGAGACTGGAGGCTGGGAAGTCTGTTCGGAGGCTGCTGCGACAGTCCGAAAGAAGAAAGGGGAGAGGAAGGAGAGACGGTGAGAACAGCACAGAGAATGCTGGGCTAGCACACGAGGGAAGAATGTCAGGAATCCAAGCATGTTAAAGGCGATCATCTTAGGAGATACCAACAGGACTTCAAGTGTGCCCCACAAAGGATCCTGCAGCAAAGCTCCATAGAGATGAAAGCATTCAAGGGCTTACTATGGAAAAGGCAGCAGAAATTGCTTTCCCCCAGCGGAAGTCCAAGCACCCGCGTGACAACAAATACATGAGTACAGTAGGGCACATGGGTACATGGGTGAGTGTTTGTCAATCTCGGTAAGGATTTTATTTAAGAACACTGATACGGTAATGCTGTGTGCCAGGCACTGTTCTCTATGTGAAGATCAACTCTGACAATCATTTATTGTCACTGCAACTCTGTTAGGTAGGTGCTATGGGGAAGCTGAGGTTCAGAGAGGTTAAGTAATTTGCCCAAGCTTATCCAGTAGTTTAGTCAGTAAACTGTTATAACAAAATACCATGCACACGTATGTTTATTGTGGCACCGTTCACAATAGCAAAGACTTGGAACCAATCAATGCCCATCAGTGATAGACTGGATAAAGAAAATGTGGCACATATACACCATGGAATACTATGCAGCCATAAAAAAAGGATGAGTTCATGTTCTTTGTAGGGATGTGGATGAAGCTGGAAACCATCATTCTCAGCAAACTGACACAAGAACAGAAAACCAAAAACCACATGTTCTCACTCATAAGTAGGAATTGAATAATGAGAACACATGGACACAGGGAGGGGAACATCACATACCAGGGCCTGTCAGGGGTTGAGGGGCTAGGGGAGGGATAGCAGGGAGTGGGGGATTGAGGAGGGATAGCATTAGGAGAAATACCTAATGTAGATGATGAGGTGATGGACGCAGCAAACCACCATGGCATATGTATACCTATGTAACAAACCTGCCCATTCCGCACATGTATTCCAGAATGTAAAGTATAATAAATAAATTTTTTAAAATCACAAAATACTGT
Source organism: Callithrix jacchus (assembly GCF_049354715.1). Taxonomy (NCBI): domain Eukaryota; kingdom Metazoa; phylum Chordata; class Mammalia; order Primates; family Cebidae; genus Callithrix; species Callithrix jacchus. The sequence goes on along the minus strand of NC_133511.1, from coordinate 111,201,334 downwards.
AAGGTGGATTGCATATAAACAGACATTGATTTCTCCCAGTTCTGGGGGCTGGAAGTCTGCGATCAGGCTGCTGGCATGGGCAAGGGTTGGCAGGGGCCTCTTCTGGGCTGCAGATTGCCCACTTCTTCTTGTATCCTTTCGTGGTGGAAATCCAGCAAGATAGCCCTCTGGGTTGCTTTCATAAGGTCACCAATCCAATCACGAGGGCTTCACCCTCCTGACCTAATTGTCACCCATAGGCTCCACCTCTTAACACCATCACATCAAGGGCTAGGATTTCAGCACAGGAATTATTTTGGGGATGCACACGCTCATTCCACAACATCCAGTAAGTGGAAGAAGTAGGATTCAAACCCAGACAGTGTCCTTCGACAATGAGTATATGGGTTAGCATATTTCACACTGCTAACCACTGTGTTCTGCCTGAGGACACTCTGTGATGCACTATGATAAAAATGAAAGTGGGAGCCAGTGCAGTGGCTCATGACTGTAGTCTCAGCAGTTTGGCAGGGCCAGGTGGGAGGATCATTTGGGTTCCAGAAGTTCGAGACCAGCCTAGGCAACATAGTGAGATCCCTTCTCTACAAAAATTTAAAAATAAAAAAAATGAGCTGGGCCTGGGGGCCTGTGCCTGTGGTCCCAGCTACTTTGGAAGGCTAAGGTGGGAGGATCACTTGAACCTGGGAGGTGGAGGCTACAGTGAGCAGTGATCGTGCCGCTGCACTCCAACTTGGGTGACAGAGTGACCCCCCAAAAAAAGTGCGAAAAAAGATAATAATCGCCAATTTACTGGTAAGTCCTGTTGGACTTTAAAAATTGTCAAGATTTCTAATTTTTTTTTGAGCCTATTGCTTCCACATTTTTACTTGTGACTTCATCTTACCTTTTCCCTCACATTTTTGATTCATAAACACCTTTTGGGGAGCCACGCCCATCACTCTGTCTCAGGCTTGATCAGGAGTCAGAACAGCCTGAAATAATCCCACACATCCACAATGACCAGCGGTGTCCCATCTTTAGCATTAGTGGGTTGTCAGTTATGCTTTCCTTAGGTGCTTCCTTCTTCATATGGAAAACAACTACAGAACACCTGCCCTGTCCTGGCACTGGGCTGAAGATCAGAAATACAGAGAAGAATAAGGCTGGGCCCCTGCACTTGAAGGGTTTGTAGTCTGAAGGACTCTGGTCACTCCAGGTCCGCAACCCAGAATTCTAAAAGCAATTGGCAATCAGGGAGGCAGAGGAACATTCTATGGCTGTTGGAAGCAGTTGGGGGTGGGGGAAGAGTTGATGGTATGGGTATGAGGAGCGGACTGGGGTAGTTATGTTGTAAGGGGAAAGGTGAAAACTTGTCTTGATACACTTCTCAACCAGACCCTCAAATGCTTATCAAATGTTTATTTTCTCGAAATCTTGGAAAAAGCTCCGGCGGCTGGGGGTGGGGGGGGCTATTTTATTGACATTTTGATATATCCATGAAAGAGTTAGATGGCTTGCTCAATGTGTGTAGAATTCTCGGTCCTCCAATTTCATCAACTACATTTCTATCTTTAAAAAATGCTTCATAGAGAAAGGAGTATATACAACATATATCTAAGTACAAAACATACATAATAAAATGAACATTTGTAAACTGCCCAACTAAATAACATTTCCAATTCTGTTGGCTGCCTGTGAACTGCCTAAGCCCGCCCCCTGCCTACCTCCCAGAAGTAACTGCTGTCCTGAATTTTGCGTTTATCATTTCCCTGCTTTTTAGGATAGTTTTATTACACATATGTGACCCTAAACAATAGAGCATTTAGTTTGGCTTACTTTTTTAGATTTATGAAAATGGTTTCCTTCAGTATAGAGTCGGCTGTGACTTGCTTTTTGCATTTCACGTTGTATTTCTAATATTCTTCCAAATTGCTTGGTGTAGCTGTACTTCATTTTCACAGCTGTTTACCAATTCATCCAATAACCATGATTGGGTCCCTGTAATATTCTATTAAGTAAATATATCCCAATTTATTTACATAGTCTCCGATCGATGAATGTTTAGGTTGTGTGCACACCTGTGTGTGTATGTGTGTGCGTGTTTGCCTTTATCAGTAATGCTACTGGGAACATTCTTGTACATGGATCCTGAAACATATGTGCAAGATTTTCTCAAGAGTACTGGTTTTCCAAGTGGGATTCATGGTCTTTACTGGGTCATAAAATTGATTTGATAGATTCAATCAAGGCTTTAAAAAAAAGAAAGAAAGAGGGCCGGGCGTGGTGGCTCACGCCCGTAATTCCAGCACTTTGGGAGGCCGAGGCGGGTGGATCACAAGGTCAAGAGATCGAGACCATCCTGGTCATCATGGTGAAAACCCGTCTCTTCTAAAAATACAAAAAAATTAGCTGGGCATGGTGGCGCGTGCCTGTAATCCCAGCTATTCAGGAGGCTGAGGCAGGAGAATTGCCTGAACCCAGGAGGCGGAGGTTGCGGTGAGCCGAGATTGCGCCATTGCACTCCAGCCTGGTTAACAAGAGCGAAACTCCGTCTCAAAAAAAAAAAAAAAAAAAAGAAGAAAGAAACAGAGCAGAAACTGAGTTCCTTTCATGTAGAAACTGAGTTCCTTTCTACATATTGCTCCATGAAACTTTGGTTTCAGTTATATTTGTGTATCCTGGGTTGTGATTTGAAGGGACTTTCTTTTTTTCTTTTCTGTTTTTTTCTGAGACAGAGTCTTGCTCTATCACCCGGAGCTGAAGTGCAATGGCGTGATCTCAGCTCACTGCAACCTCCGCCTCCTGGGTTCAAGCAATTCTCCTGCCTCAGCCTTCCAAGTAGCTGGGATTACAGACTTATGCCACCACTCCCAGCTAATGAGATTTTCTTACTACAGTTCATAGAAAAGTTTGAAAGCCCTTGCTCTAGGGTGGTGCTTCTTAAACTCTCTATGCTGAGTTTTGAAATTTTTTCCAATCTGTCACAGACTGATACTTTTGTAAAATACAATAAAAATTAACTACTTGGAAAATGAAATTTTAAGAATTCAAAGACATACAAAATATAAACATGAATTTTTAATTATTATATTCAACAGACATAAATTATAATCCAATAAGTACAGTGTGGCGGTTTTTCACAACAGACAACATATGGAAGCAACCTGAGCATCCACTGATGGATGAATGGATAAACAAAGCGTATATAGAATATATTGTATATATTCTATGTACAACAGAATATCACTCACCCTTGGAAAGGAAGTCAATTCTGACACACGCTACAGTGTGGATGAACCTTGAGGACAGGATACCAAGTGAAATCAACCAGTCACAAAGGGACAAATACTAAATGATTCCACTTATAGGAATACTTAGAGTGGTCAAAATCATAGAGACAGAAAGTAGAATTGGTGGCTGATATGGACCGGGGGGGAGTTGTTGGTATGTGTATTAGTCCGTTCTCATGCTGCTAATAATGACATACCCGAGACTGGGAGATTTGCAAAGAAAAGAGGATTAACTGACTCACAGTTGAGCATGGCTGGGGAGGCCTCAGGAAACTTGCAGTCATGCTGAAGGAGAAGCAAACTCATCCTTCTTCCCATGGCAGCAGCAAGGAGAAGTTCCCAGCGAAGCGGGGGAAAGCCCCTTATAAAACCATCAGATCTCGTGAGAACTCATTCACTATTTTGAGAACAGCATGGAGGTGACTGCCCCCATGATTCAATTACCTCCCACTGGGTCCCTCCCACAACATGTGGGGATTATGGGAATTACAGTTCAAGCTGAGATTTGGGTGGGGACACAGCCAAACCGTGTTAGTGTGTGATTTCAGTTTGGGAAGATAAATGAAGTTCTAGCGATGTATGGTGGTGATGGTTGCATGTCGATGTGAATGTACTTAACGCCACCAAACTGTATGCTTAAAATGGTTAAAATGGTCTATTTTATGTTATGGATATTTCACTATGATTTTAAAAATATCTAAACAAATAAATAGAATGTGTCAGTGTCAAGTTGCTATAAACCTTTTTACATGCTTACTCTAAATTTTTGTATTTCTAACAGATTATTCACATATCAGCACCAGGACCACACAGCATTGCTTCAGGTTGTAAGCCTAGGAATACATCAACTGGTGTGTAGGCTAGGCGCATGTTTACCTTTACAAGACAATCTCAAATTGTTTCCCAAAGAGTCTCTTTAAATTTACACTCCCAGTAGCAGGTGTATTAAGAATTTCCTCTGCTCCTCATCCTTGCCAATACTTAGAACTGTCAGAATTCTTAATGTTTGCCAATCTGGTGGGTGTAAAATAGTATCTAGTTTTGGTCTTATTTGCATTTCCCTGATTATTAATAAACTTGCACATCTTTTTATATGTTTATTGACTAGTTGTGGTTTTTATTCTTTGAAAATTCTGTTTAAATCTTTTGCTCATTTTTCTATTGGGCGGTTGGTATTTTTATTATTGATTTGTAAGAGTTTGTTTAATCAACAAATATTTACTGAGCACCTGCTATGTGCCAGGCACTCTTGTGTATTACGTATGCAGTGAACAAAATACACCAAAATTCCTGATGTGATTGCCTGTCTCCTGCTCTCCCCAGTAGACGTCATTTACTTAAATAGATAGTATGTATGACAATGATAAATGCTGAGGTTAAAAATAAGGCAGGAGCCAGGCATGGTGCTTACGCCTGTGATCCCAGCACTTTGGGAGGCTGAGGCAGATACCTTCTCCCGCTATGTGGCTTGCCTTCTCATTTTCTGGAAAATGGATTTTGAAAGAAGTTCTTATTTTTACTATAGTATATCAGTCTTTCATTTTATGGTTAGTAGATTTTATACCTTGTATAGAAAATCTTGCCCCGTCCCAACATCATAAAGGAATTCTATATTTTCTCTAAAAGTTTTAAAGTTTTGCCTTGTACATTTTGCTTTTAATTTACACAGAATTTTCTTTTGGCGATGGTATGATATAGGGACCTATCTTTCCCCCCATGTGAATAACAAATTGTGGGCACCACTTATTAGATAATCTATCCTTTTCCTGTGGTCTGTGATGCCATCTCTGTCATAAATCAGGTTTCCATATACGCGCAGATTCGCTTTGGGGGATTCTGTTCAATTCCAATTGTCAATGTGTTTGTCCCTGTATCCATACCACACTCTATTACTTACCATAACTTTATATTATGTTTTTATACATGAAGACTTGGTTACTCTTAGGACGCCATCCTTCCATATACATGTTAGAATTGGCTGCTTGCCAACTTCCTTGAAATCCCTGAGATATTAACTAGAGTTCAGTTGACTTTGTAGATCAATTTGAAGAGAATTGACGTCATTTTCTTTCTCTCCTTCCTTCCTTCCCTCCCTTCCTCCCTTCTTCTTTCCTTCCTTCCTTTCTTTTCTTCTTTCTTCCTTCTGTCTTTCTCTCTTTCTTCTTTTCTCATTTTGACAGGATCTTGCTCTGACCTCCAGGCTGCAGGGCAGTGGCATAATTACAGCTCACTCCAACCTCTGCCTCCTGGGCTCAAGTGATCCTCCCACCTCAGCCTCCTGAGTGGCTGGGACTATAGGCATGCAGCACCATACCCAGCTAATTTTTGTGATTTTTGTAGAGGTGGAGTTTAACAATGTTGCCCAGGCTGGTCTCAAATTCCTGGGCTCAAGAGATCTTCTTGCCTTGGCCTTGCAAAGTGCTGGGATTACGGGCATGAGCCACTGTACCTGTCAACGTTATTTTCATTCTATGACATTTTATCCATCTGTCCATTTACTCAAATTTTGTTTCATGTCTTTCAATAAAGTTAAGATTTTTTTTCTTTATAAAGTTCTTCAATGTCTTACATCATGTTTATTCCTTAATTTTAGTTGCTTTTATAACTGGCATCTTTTTAAATTATGCATTCTAAGTGTTTATCCCTAGAGTATAGAAATGCAGTTGATTCATATTACCCGTCCTCTTCTTTAAACCTTTAAAAATTATAATCACTCCAGCACTTTATAAAGTCTTTTGTGTTTTCTAAGTAAACAATTATATTCTCTGTAATAATATCAGTCTTGTTTCTTCCTTTCCAAAACTTACGCATTTTACTTTTCTTCTTATATTGCACTGGATAGGACTTCAAGTACAATGTTGGAAAGAAGTGTTGACGTAGACATTTTGTCTTGTTTCTGATTTTAAAAGGGATGCTTCTAACATTTCAACTTGAAGAATGATGTTTGATGTAATTTTTTTGGTAAAAACTATGAGATGGGAAGTTTCATTATGAATTGGTGGTAAATTTTAGCAAACGCTTTTTTCTGCATCTTTTTAATGATATGGTTTTTCTCCTTGATCTATAAATATGGTGAATTATATATATAGCTTTTCTATTGTTACAGACCTAAGTAACAGGTTTATTGTTAAGACCTTCTATTGTTACAGACCCTTGCAGACCTAAGATTAACCCTACTTGGTTATGATATATTATCTTTTAAAATATGCTCCTGAATTCAATTTCTAAGATTTGGGGGTTTTCTTTGAGACAAAGTCTCACTCTGTCACCCAGATGGGGTACAGTGGCAAAATCATGGCTCATTGCAACTTCTGGCTCCCAGGTTCAAGCAATTCTCCTGCCTCAGCCTCCCAAGTAGCTGGGATTACAAGCACCCACCATAATGCTCAGCTAATTTTTGTATTTTTAGTAGAAATGGGGCCTCACCATATTGGCCAGGCTGGTCTCGAACTCCTGACCTCAAGTGATCTGTCCTCCTTGGCCTCCCAAAGTGCTAGGATGATAGGCATGAGCCACCACACCCAGCCCAGGTTTCTAGGATTTTTGTGTTAATGTGAATGAATGAGATTAACCTCTCAATTTCTTGACCAATTTTATTTCTTTACATACCTCTAATGGATTTGTCACTGTTGCTAAGCACAGGTTAATTATCCATAACTCAGAAGGCCCTTTTCCCTATCCTGGTCACCTAGTAGCCTTTCCATTCTGGTCTTTCCTTCTAACATCACTGCTCTGATGTCTGAATACCAACCACAGTGGAGCCCAAACACAGCCCCAGAGTTCAATGGTAGGCTTGAAGAGGCCAAGCCCATGGAGGCCTGGCCGATTGTCAATCACCTCCCTCTTCTCTTGCTCAAAACTCACTTTGTCTGAGAAGCTATTCCAGATTGCCAGCCTATGATCTACCCCGAGGACAGGAGCCACATCTTTTTGTCCCTCTGTTCCTAGGGCCCAGCACAATGTTTGCACAGGGCAGCTACTCATAAACATTGGTGGAGCTGAGTTTACGCAACCCTTCTTGGCTTAGTTGATACTGATTTAAATTTTTTTTTCAAAATATTCTTCAGCCTTTTTTTTTCTTTTTACATGCATGTCATGCACATGCAAAAATAGACAGCGGTGGTTTGCAGATAAGAATTGTGTGTATGAGGAATTTCTTTTCGTCTTTCCAGTGCCAAGCCCTGCCTCACACAAGCCTAAGTCCCTTCGAAGTCTTGTCCCATTGGTGTTTGATCCACATTCCTCCTCACACATTGAAAATTCTTGGTGGGCCCGACTCTAATGTTTCCCGGGCAGCCCTGCCCCTTCCTGCTTTTACCTCTGGGCCGTAACTTTGCTCCCATTGTGATTTTTTTCTGTCTTCAATCCCTCTTCTTCTCATGAACTCCTCTGTCTTTTATGTTTTACTGAAATAAAATCCTTGGTGAGATTGTCCTCTCTCCCTCTCCTTTCCTCCTTCACCCACTTGTAATCAGTCTTTCATCCTCTGTGCTCTACAGATATTGCATATGCGCCTTTAAAAAGAAATCAAAATTTAAAAAAAACTCTGAACTAGTTCAGCGTATATTTCCTTTTTTTAATTTTTTCCTAAAAATTTAATTAAAACTCTTTTCTTTTTATTTTTTAAAAATATTTTTTACATTTTTTTTCTAGCCTTTCACTTCCTCATCTATAATATATTTCCTAAAATCAGAAAATTCTCTTAATAGAAGTATGCTACAGACCAGGTGTGGTGGCTCACGCTTGTAATTCCAGCACTTTTGGAGGCTGAGGTGGATCACCTGAGGTCAGGAGTTCGAGACAAGCCTGGCCAACATGGTGAAACCATGTCTTTACTAAAAATACAAAAATTAGCTGGGTGCCTATAATCCCATCTACTCTAGAGGCTGAGGCAGGAGAATTGCTTGAACCTGGGAGGCAGAGGTTGTGGTAAGCCAAGACTGTGCCATTGCACTCTAGCCTGAGCAACAAGAGCAAAATTCCATTACACACATGAAAAAAGTACATTACAGTTGTCAAAATCAGGAAACATAACATGAACACAAATACCAGCATCTAATCCACAGTTCATTCTCAAAATCATCTGTGATCCCTCTTATTACCATTATTGTAATGATCCCATTGCTATAGATATGTGTTTACATTTTTCTGTGACTTGTGTGTACATAATGACCCCAGGAGTCTGGAATTACATCTTTTATCCTTGGTTCTAGGAAAATGCCTTATAAGTTGTGTCTTCTGTGGATGTGCCCATGTGTGTGGGGGTGATTAATCAATGAAATCACGTGGCTTGTCTTGGGTTCCTTAGTCCTTCCGGTATGGCCTTCCCCTTCCTGCCCTGGGGTGTGCTCCCTCATTCTGTGGATTGGTGCCATCTCTCTCTCTCTCTCTCTCTCTCTCTCTGAACCCTAACACTTCATTTCTGAGCCTTCATTTAGACTAAGTAAGATAACTTAGGCCGGGTGTGGTGGCTCATGCCTGTAATCCCAGCACTTTGGGAGGCCAAGGAGGGCAGATCACAAGATCAAGAGTTCCAGACCAGCCTGACCAACATGGTGAAACCCCAGCTCTACTAAAAATACAAAAATCAGTCGGGCATGGTGGCACGGGCCTGTAATCCCAGCTACTTAGGAGGTTGAGGCAGAAGAATCACTTGAACCCAGGAGGTGGAGGTTGCAGTGAGCTGAGATCCTGCCACTGCACTCCAGCCTGGGTGACAGAACAAGCAAGACTCCGTTTAAAAAAAAAAAAAAAAAGATGACTTAGTCTAAATGGTGGCTTGTAATCCTTCTCTTCCTGAGTAGTAGGCAAAAATGAACACTGCAGCCCTCCTGTCCTCAAGGGCCTCTGTTTCTAGTGTCCTGCAGCCTCCTTCAAAAGTCAGCACTGTGCCTTGCTCAGAGTCTGTGCTGGATGTCTACAAGTGTGAGAAGGTGGCCCCGAGATGAAGAGCCCAGGGTTCAAGCACTCTCCAGTCAGGCCACTTGGCCGCATCGTCAATGGCTGGACATAATGTTCCAAACCGGCAGTATATATTACTTCCCTTTAGCTCATTTAAAGCCAACAGGCAGTTCTGAGAAGCATGTCAGACTAAAAACTTGGACTGCCTGTTTTATGAGGGGAAAAATATCACTAAGAGACCAAGGAGAGAAATTGAAAAAGGGCTGAAACACACCTCATGGGGGTTGTCACTATTTTAAAATGCTTGACTTTTTAGCTGGTGTCACTTATCCCTTAAATGCTTGCAGCTCCAAGGACAGAAAACTCTGCAGAATTTGCAGAGAGGTTCCCTGCCCTCAATAAGCTTATAATTTATGCCGTGCGGTTGATTTAGTTCTTTGCTTTCACTTTGTCTCCCATTCTTTATTGAGCCTTTCTATTTCCCACATGATTCTTGTTTATTTCATTGCATGATTGATGATGAACCTTTGTGAAGCGCCAGTAATATGCATGACAATGTGAGAAACTTGGAACTAGGTCCTGGTGGGCTTATAATACAAGACGGACTCTAATAGGAGCTTGTGGTTTTCCACCTATCCGCGGCATTTCGGTTTTTTCCTTGGGGTTCAGTGCCTTCACAAGAAGCAGCTACTATTCACCTGCTCCATTCAAAGCCCCTTCTAAGCACTATGATCTTTCTAAATCTACATTTGAAACTTTTTTCTCTTGTCTCCCTTTCCTCTGTGAGGTGTTTGGGACAAGAATCTATTCTTCACAGACTGGGCAGTGTTTTGATCCCAGTGGAAGGCTGACAGAAACCCCGGTCTTCTCTCCCGGGCAACAGAGCTCAGAGGGCATCTTCAGGGGTTCCCGAAAAGGCACTGTGGGAGCACAGACAGATGATTCCAGAGGCTGAAGAGGCCAAAACTCTGCCCCCCATCTTGCCTGCAGTGAAGGGGAGCCATGCTCATCCCAGCAGTTCATCCTCTCACAGCTGGTTATGGATAAATAAGCTTGGGCCACGTGATCCCTCGCAGGGTTCTTGGGGAGAAGCAGTGAGGGGCTGCTCTGTCCTCAGGATGGTTCTGTCGTGGACTGGTTTCTTGGGGATAATTAGTGCTTCTCTCCTACGACCCCAAATCAAACCCAGCCAGACTTATGTTATGACACCCTGCAATATTTGTTACAGTTTTCCTGCTCAAATTGCCATCCTGTCTTCATGAAGTGAAGGGGAGGAGGGAGAGGGAGGGGAGGAAGCAGTAAGAAGAACGCAGGTCACGTCTCATCCACCTACGGGGCCCAGAGCTGGCCTCCTCCCCACTGTGCCTTTTCTGATGTTTTGTCCAATTTCACTGGCGTCTCCAGCCCCCCGGGGGTTCTGGCCCCTTCCCCTAGGGAGGCGATTTTTCACAGTGAATCCACTTGTCCGACTCCCCGCTTTTAGCATTCTCTTAATTCCAGCCATTGTTTTACCTCTGAATGCACAGTAAACAGCTCTTCTTCCTCTGATTCTTTTCACCTTGCTGGTGTTTGCAGATGGAATGATCGTCCTTGATTTATGAGTTAGCCAAGCTGTGCCTAATTATTTCTTCATCTTCACTCGTGGATCCTTCCATCCCTTAATCATTCTTGTTTTCCCCTGGCTGCCACTTTCTGTACATCTGTCTGGTAACAAGGCAGCTAGTGCGGTACCCAGTTCCTGTTCCTGGGACTCAGTGTCTGAAGAGGCCAGCTAATGTGCCCAGGACCCGCCTCTCCACATCCTGAATCAGCTTGTCCCTGAGTTTTTCAGCACTTAACACCTTCATCATTTCAGCCGTGTGTCTATTGAAAGTGTGTGGACCGTGAAACACAGTGATTCATCCCTCTGTCTCTCTGTCTGTTTGTCGCTGCCTCTCTCTCTGTGTCTCTGTCTCTAGTGTTTGTGATGGAAGGATTGTTCTTCATCTATGGATGTATTTATTCCTGGTGACTTGTGAATAAGGCGCTTCACCTACTTCAGCGTAGATGTTTTCCTGAATCTCCCATTGTGTAGGGGAATTTAGGAAGAGGCATTGCAGGGTGGTGGAGGGGTAATGTGTGTAGTTTCAGGCAACCTAGGTTTAAATCCTAGCCTCTTCACTGCCCCTTCCTAGCTGAGTGACCTTGGGCAAGTCTCTTAACCTCCAGAAACCTCACTGTCCATCCCTACCAAACAAAAATCTGATTGCTGGAACAGAAAGTTGCTGTAAGGATGAAATGAAATGGCTTGCACGGGCATGGCATGGGGACAGACACACAGCAGGTCTCAGTGTGTATGCGTTTCCTTCAGTTCTTGCACTCAGCTGCTTTGATGGGTGGTTCTCAGACTTTTGGAATTTGTAGACTACGAAAATCTCAGAATACGTTTTGAGGAGACTAAGTTGGCCAACTTTTTATTTTGCCAAGTAAGAACATTAAAAAAAAATAATAATAATACAACTAATCTCAGTCTATTTTCACGGCATTTCCCTCAAAAGAAACAAAAAATAAAGAGGACATCATTTGAGTTAAAAATGAAACACATTTATTTAGCTTTACTGAAAACTATATTGTTCTGATTTGGCTTATGCCACCAGGGATGGGTGGAAACTTGGTTCACATCAGCATTTGGGGATCCTTGCTCTCACTGACAACTCAGACCGGCTTTCCAGACAAGCATGTCCTCACTCTATTTGCCTGGCCCGGAGGTGGGAGGGGTAGGTAGGAGCATGAGGGGGTGGCACATTTTTCAGTGTTAAATGTAAAGTTTAAACATCTGCCAGGTGCGATTGCTGGGTCTGGGGGTCTTGGGACTGCTAGAAATGAGAGCAGATGTGAGAAGTTGATGTGTACAATGTAGAGTATATGTAGAGAGCAGTGGCAGAATATTTCATGTCTAAGTGTCAGGTAAAAGAAAGGCTCTATGCATTTTCGTTTTGAAAAGGATGCAAGTGAACAATCAGAACTTGCCACACATCTCAGGAGTTCAAGACCAGCCTGGACAACCAAGTGAGATGTGGTCTCTACAAAAAATTAGCCCAGTGGGGAGGCTCATGCCTGTAGATCCAGCTACATGAGAGGCTGCAGTGGGAGGATTGCTTGAGCTCCAGGGATGGAGGCTGCAGTGAGCCATGATCATGCCACTGTACCCCAGCATGGGCAACAAAGTGAGATCCTGTCTCCAAAAAAACCCAAACAAACCCCAGAACTGAAAACCAAAGCAAAACTTGCTACATCTGTAGCTGAAATGTGTTTAGGCTCACGATGGTTTCACTCTGACTGTGTTCCGAATCCCTCGTGACTTTTCAGACACACACACACACACACACACACACACACACGCACACACGCACAGGTACACTTTGGGGCTGAAATATTTCAGATCTGGTCTAAGTATAGAGGTGAATTGTTTTTGAGAAGTTTGAGCCAACTCTGCTCAGTTGGTTTCGCTTAGGGAAGGGCAGAAAAATCCTTGTTCCTTCCTGAGAGAGAATAAATTTACATACATTTACACATATAGACCCGTACATACATACACGTATTTACGGGTCTATACGTGTACTTCCTTTTTTTGAGATGGAGTCTTGCTCAGGCTGGAGTGCAGTGGCATGATCTCTGCTCACTGCAACCTCCACCTCCTGGGTTCAAACGATTCTCCCCCCTCAGCCTCCTGAGTAGCTGGGATGACAGATACCCGCCACCATACTGGACTAATTTTTGTATTTCTAGTGAAGACAGCGTTTTACCATGTTGGCCAGGCTGGTCTTGAACTCCTGACTTCAAGTGATTTGCCTGCCTCGTCCTTGCAAAGTGCTGGGATTATAGGCATGAACCACCACACCGGCCTTATTTTTATTTATTTATTTTTAAAGACAGGGTCTCACTCTGTCACCCAGGCTGGAGTACAGTGGTGCAGTTATAGCTCACTGTAGCCTCAACCTCCTGGGCTCAAGCAGTCCTCCCACTTCAGCCTCCCAAGTAGCTGGGACTACAGGTGAGCAGAAAGCCCACATTACATTATATATATATATACACACACACACGTTATATATAATATATATTTATTGTATAAATATATGTATACATACATACATAAATAATATATATAATATATATATATATATATATATATATGCTTTTTTTTTTTAGACAGAGTCTCGCTATTTCACCCAGGCTGGTGCAATCTTAGCTTACTACAACCTCCACTTCCTGGGTTCAAGAATTCTCAAGCCTCAGCCCCTGGAGTAGCTGGAACCACCATACCCATCTAATTTTTATATTTTTAGTAGAGATGGGGTTTCACCATGTTGCCCAGGCTGGTCTCAAACTCCCAGCATCAAGAGATCTGCTCACCCCAGCCTGTCAAAGTACTGGAATTATAGGCCTGAGCCACCGCACCAGGCCTAAACATGTTTATTACACACACACACTCACACTTGGGATCCTTTAACTTTGGTGTCTTTAAACGTCTGGTTCACTCCTATTTGGGTAGGGAACCTTGGCCAGGTAGAAGATCTTAGCGGCAACTCTTGAGCTGCAGGGATTAAAGTCTGGAAGCAGGCAACCAGCAAGCCTCTCACTCTGTGTCCACGTGGGAGCACACAGATCCTCTGCTGGGAGCTGCTTCTGAGTCCCAAGTACTGCTGACTTTGCAGAAGAAAAATCATAGCACTTACTGTGTGCTGAGTGCTCTGCAAAGCACCTCACATATATTATCTTGTTTAATCCTCATACAACCCTCTGAGCTAAGCATTATTAGAAGGCCTATTTTAGGCTCATGCCTGTAATCTCAGCACTTTGGGAGGCCAAGGTGGGTGGATCACCTGAGGTTGGGAGTTTGAGACCAGCCTGACCAACATGGGAAAAACCCCATCTCTACTAAAAATACAAAATTAGCTGGGCGTGGTGACACCTATCTGCAATCCCAGCTACTTCGGAGGCTGAGGCAGGATAATTGGTTGAACCTGGGAGGCGGAGCTTTCAGTGAGCTGATTACACCATTGCACTTTAGACTGGATGAAAAGAGCAAAACTCTGTTTAAAAAAAAAAAAGGCCCATTTTGCAGATGAGAAAACTGAGGTTTGCAGAGCCTTAGGCCAGGTTGTCCAAAATGGTGTAGAGCTGATGAGCTGATGAGCTGATGAGCTTCTGACTCGTGTTTCAGCTACTAGAATGTCTAGCTAAAATCTTAGGCCTGAAATGAGTGGGAAGTGGACTTCAACTGTCCCTTCAGACCTTCACACATGGCACTTGGAAAAGGAGATGCCCCTCCCCACATTTACTTCTATTTACTTTTTAAACTCTCTGGAGCACCCCTAAAACATGGCATTTCTCCCAGTTCTTTAAATAGGCAATCTAGGAAGCTTTCTGGAGAAAGATTTAGCAATATTTATCAAAAGCCTTAAAATATTTATGCTCTTTGACCCAGAAATTGCACTGCTAGGAATTTATCCCATAATCCGTAAGTTCCAGGCTCCCCCAACCCAGGGGTACAAAGGACCACACTACGAAGGACCACACTCAAGTGTTACCTCTCAGAGGAGCCCCGGCCACCCCAGCTACAGTGCTTCTACCCTCCCTTTTTTTGTCTTTCTTCAAAGTAGTTGCCTCCAGGTGAAATGACAGGCTGCAACTGTCATAGAAGGTGAATCCCCTGTGATAGCAGGGACTTTTCTGTTTTGCCCCTGCTTTATGTCCAGTGACTAAAATAGCACCCGGCACATTGTAAGCTGGCAACAAAGATTCATCAAAGGACGAATGAGCTTATGTTACATAAATACCTCAATTCCCGAGACTTTGAACCCTCATCAGCTTGACTGGCAGCAGGTCTAGTCTTTTACAAATTTCCCACGCTCTCACACCACTAAGGTTCTTCTAGAAGTTTCCATAAGTTTGTCCCTGTCATTGTTCTGCACTGCTGCCAGCAGGTGGAGGGAGACATTCAGTCATGTACCTTGAGACCAGATCCCACATCCCCTGGTCTCGCTGGCAGCCTTCGAGGAGCCTCTCCTGCCACGCCACCTACACCTGCTGGCCTCCACAGCCACAAGTGGTGCTGCTGCCTCTTTGAGCGATCATGTTGCTGCTTCTCGTGCCAGGAGCTTAGCTCACCTCTCGCAGAGGCCGTTTCAGGCCAGCAGCGCACCACAATCAGGCAGAGGTTGGCCTTGGTTTCAACCGCTGCCCGTTTGTACAAGCAGCAAGGACCCCCACCCCCACCTCACCAACTTTTGTCAGGTTCTGCCAGGGAGGGTTCTGTAACAAAGCTTCCTGGATCTCAACATGTTACAGCCTTTTACATGCACCCCAACAAGCAGACATGTCCACAAGGCACCTCCAGACTCAGGGCTGCTGGGTAGAGGGGGGTACACCAGGTGTGTCTGGAATCTGCCTTCTCTCCCAGCCTCAGGCCTTGCACCTGGGTCTGATTCAGCCTGAGGGAGCTTGTCTCTTCTTCAGCAGTGAGTTGTGGATTGGGGAGTGGCACATATCAGAATCAGATTCTCTGGGTAGAGAAGGGTAGGGAAGAGAGACAGAAGAACCCCGCCCCCACCCTTCCTTGAAAACACCTGCCCAGGGTGAGTGCATTCCTCCCTGCTTACTCCTCTGTCCTCAGGGTTCTTCTTTTGCAATCTGGACTCTGTTTTGTTGTTGTTGCTGCTTTCTTTTAATCAACTTTATTGAGCTGTAATTTACACACAATAAAATTCACCCATTTTATCTGTACAGTTCCAAGAGTTTTAACCAATGTATAAATCCATTTAACCGCTACTATATGCAAGATACAGAACATTCCCATCTTCCCCAAAGTTCCCTTAAGCCCCTTTGTAGTCAGTCTCCCCCACCAACCTCACCCCATCCCAGGCACTAATTTGTTTTCTGTCTCCATAGATTAGTTTTGCCAGTTCTAGAATTTTCTAGAAATGACACTGTACTGAATGTTCTCTTTTGTGTCTGGCTTTTCTTCACTCAGCATATTTTTTGAGATTTTTCTATGTTGTTACACATATAGATAGTTCATTCCGTTTTCATTGCCGAGTAGTATTCTATTGGCTAGATATACTGAAATTTGTTCACCCATTCTCCTTTTGATGGACATTTGAGTGGTTCCAGTTTTGGGGCTGTCATTAATAAAACTGCCATGAATATTTGTGTACTCACATTTTGGTGGACATGTTTTTGTGGGGTTTTTTTTTTTTGCCTTAAATAAATATCTGAGACTTGAATTGCCAATTATATGAAAAGTGTATATATTTTACTTTATAGAAACTGACAGACTGTTTTCCAAAGTGGCTTTACCATTTTGCATTCCTGCCAGCAATATGTGAGCATTTGTTTGCTCTACGTCCTCACCGGTATTTGATATGGTCAGCTAAAACCTGTTTTCATATTCAGATCTTCAAAGTCTCATTTAGATGCAAATAGATTTATGAAGAGGGTGATATCACCCCATTTCACTCACACCATGAATCCCAGTCTTTTTCTTTTTTAAAAAATTTGGGACAGAGTCTTGCTCTGTCACCCAGGCTGGAGTGCAGTGGTGCAATCTCAGCTCACTGCAACCTCCACTTCCTGAATTCATGTGATTCTTGTGCCTCAGCCTCCGGAGTAGCTGGGACTGTAGGCATGCGCCACCTCAGAGACGGACTTTCACCATATTGGCCAGGTTGATCTCGAACTCCTGACCTCAAGTGATCCTCCTGCCTCGGTTTCTCAAAGTGCTGGAATTACAGATGTAAACCACCATGCCCTGCCCACGAATCCCAGTCTTAAATGCAAATGGACCTGCTAGACAGGGGGAGGTTCAGTCTAAATCCTATCATCAGCCTTGTCTAAGTTCCAGTTTCTGCCCATTTATAGCTCAAATGAAATCATCAGATAAATACACCCATCTATATGTTCTCAAGGATGTTCATTGAAGCCTTGTCTAGACACAATGAAAAAAACCTAGAAATGATCCAAGTGTCAAAAACTAATAGACGCTGATTCTAGGACTAGGGTAGGTAATATACAAGATAAGCCTGTAGCATCTTGTAGTGCCAGAAGGTAAGAAAGGAATAAACAAAAACTTCCAATTCACAGTGATAGGAGTATGTCAAAGGGATACAGGAGCCAAGTTAAAGAGCTCCCACTGGCTAAAACGAGACCAGTTTGGATGACCAAATAAAGTAGTAGTAGATGGTACTGATTTTAATGATTGAATACATAAATAAGTCAGGAGTAGAGACAAATCTCCCGTGCCGTAGAAGTTAAAATAATGTATGTAGATACCCTGTCATCAAGAAGGAAAGCAAAACTCCCCACTGTTTAGATGTGAGCCTAAAAAGTTACCTAGTAACTTTCTCCCAAAGCAGTCAGTGTGGAAAGGGAATAAGAAGAGTCACTTAGAAGAATTGCTTGAACCGAGGAGGGAGAGGTTGCAGTGAGCTGAAATCACGCCACTGCACTCTTGCCTGGGCGACAGAACAGACTCCATCTCAAAAAAAAAAAAGAGTCATTTTACAGTGGAGAAATATCCAAACACTATCCTAGCCCCTAGCCAGGTGATCAAGGTTAACATCAATCGTGGTAAGTCATGTGTGGGCTCTTTGATGTGATATAAGGAAAATGGCAGTTTACCTCTGTTGGTCTTCCTCCTAAAACACATAACACCAATCTAATCATGAGAAAAACATCAGACAAATCTTAACCGAGAAACATTCTACAAAATACATGATGAATACTCCTCAAAACTGTCAAGGTTATCAAAAACAAGGAAAGTCTGAGAAACTGTCCCAGCCAGGAGGAGCGTAAAGACACATGACAACTAAATGTAAAATGTTCCTGGAAGGGATATTGGAACACACAAAGGACAGTAGGTAAAATCTTAGGAAATTTGAACACAGTATGGGCTTTAGTTCATAACAATGTATCAGTATATGTTCATTGATTATGGATTTCAGGCACCAGCCACCATGCCCAGCTAATTACTGTATTTTTTTTTTTTTAAGACAGAGTTTTGCTCTTGTTACCCAGGCTGGAGTGCAATGGCACGATCTCGGCTCACCGCAACCTCCGCCTCCTGGGTTCAGGCAATTCTCCCGCCTCAGCCTCCTGAATAGCTGGGATTACAGGCATGCGCCACCATGCTCAGCTAATTTTTTGTATTTTTAGTAGAGACGGGGTTTCACCATGTTGACCACGATGGTCTCGATCTCTTGACCTCGTGATCCACCCATCTTGGCCTCCCAAAGTGCTGGGATTACAGGCGGGAGCCACCACGCCCGGCAATTATTGTATTTTAGTAGAAATGGGGTTTCATAAGAAATGTACCATGCTAACGTAAGATGTTAGTAGTGGAGGAAACTGGGTATGAGGTCTCTAGGAACTCTCTGGACTATATTTATACTTTTCTGTAAATCTAAAACTCTTCAAAAATAAAAAGTTTATTTAACCCTCCTTCCCCAATAGTGGAATTCCCACTATACAGTAGCTTAATTAAATGGAGTATACTACAGCCTTGAAAATGGATGCAATAGATATTTACATGTGCATCAAAACATATTCTTGGCTGAGCACGGTGCCTCATACCTGTAATCCCAACACTTTGGAAGGCCGAGGCAGGTGGATCATCTGAGGTCAGGAGTTCGAGACCAGCCTGGCCAACATGGTGAAACCCCATCTCTACTAAAAATACAATAATTAGCTGGGCATGGTGGTGGGCACCTGTCATCCCAGCTACTCCAGAGACTGAGACAGAATCGGTTGAACTCAGGAGGTGGAGGTTGCAGTGAGCTGAGATGGCGCCATTGCACTCCAGCCTAGGTGACAAGAGTAAAACTCAGTCTCAAAAAAAATAAAATTCTTAAAACATTGTTAGGCTGGACACAGTGGCTCATGCCTGTCATCCCAGCACTTTGTGATCCGCTGAAGTGGGCGGATCATCTCAGGTCGGGACCAACATGACAAACATGAAGAAACCGCATCTCTACTAAAAATGCAAAAATTAGCTGGGTGTGGTGGCACCTGCCTGTAATCCCCGCTACTCAGGAGGCTGAGGCAGGAGAATCACTTGAATCTGGGAGGCAGAGGTTGCGGTGAGCCGAGATTGTGCCACTGCACTCCAGCCTGAGCAACAACAGCACAAGAGCAAAACTCCATCTCAAAAACAAAAAAAAAAACAAATAAAAACCGTTGTTAAAGTCAGTAACAGAATAATACATATGCCACACTAATTCATATGGGAATTCAAATCAACATGGTAAGAGAAATTGTCTATAGGTGAGATAATTTCCAATTGTTTATTTATTTTCCTTTTACTTACCTCTATCCAACCCCCCCTCCACTCTATTAGACAGGGTCTTATTCTGTCTCATGGGCTAGAGTGCAGGGACATGAGCAGCTCACTGCAGCCTCAACATCCCAGGCTCAAGTTGTAAGGTTTATTGCCAAGTTTAAAATGAGGAAACTGAGGCCAGTATAAGAAAATGAAAATCCAATTTATTCAGCTCCCGGGCGAGGTTCCATGGTCCTGAGGAAAGGGGCCAGGGAAGTCGCGCCAACTTCCTGGGGCGTGGGGTTTTTAATGGCTAGAAGGAACGAGCAACAGCTGGGTGCTCTGATTAACTCCAGGGGAGCCAGATTGAAATGGGGCAGGTCGCTATTGGTTAGCGGGTTGTTGGGTGGGTTTTCCAGTGGGAGAGCTGGCCAGGAGCCTTGCATGAGCTGGAGGCTTCCAGGGGAGCCATGCGGCAGAGCTAGGTGCCAAGTGCAGAGCTTGGTGCCGGGTGCAGAGGTGGGTGTGTCCAACCTCCCAGTGAGGCAACCGGCCTTACACAAGTGATCGTCCCACTTCAACCTCCTGAGTAGCTGGGACTACAAGCATGTGCCACCATGCCCAGCTGTTTTTTAATCTTTTTTTAAAGATGGGGTCTCATCATCTTGCCCAGACTGGTCTCAAACTCTTCAAACTCTTGGGCTCAAGCAATCAATCTGCCTGCCTTGGCCTCCAAAAGTGCTGGAGCCACCGTGCTCAGCCTATTTTATCTTTTTTTTGTTCTTGTTGCCCATGCTGGAGTGCAATGGCACAATCTGGGCTCACTGCAAACTCTCCCTCCCAGAGTTTTGCTCTTGTTGCCCAGGCTGGAGTGCAATGGCACAATTTGGGCTCACTGCAACCTCCACCTTCCAGGTTCAAGCGATTCTCCTGCCTCAGCCTCCCGAGTAGCTACAATTATAGGTATGTGCCACGAATCCCAGCTAATTTTGTATTTTTCGTAGAGATGGGGTTTCTCCATGTTGGTCAGGCTGATCTTGAACTCCTGATCTCAGCAGATTCGCCTGCCTCGGCCTCCCGAAGTGCTGGGATTACAGGCATGAGCCACCACGCCTGGCCTTTTTATCATTTTTAAATAATGGCTCAGCTCTAAGACAAAGCCATAGCCAACATCACACTGAATGGGCAAAAGCTGAAAGCATTCCCTTGAGAACTAGAACAAGACAAAGATGCCTACTCATACCTCCTATTCAACACAGTACTGGAAGTCCTAGCCAGAGCAGTCAGGCAAGAGAAAGACATAAAGAGCATCCAAATAGGAAAAGAAAAAGTCAAACTATCTCTCCTTGCTGATGATATGATTCTATACCTAGAGAACCCTAAAGACTCTGCCTGAAGGCTCCTGGAAATGATAAATGACTTCAGTAAGTTTCAGGATATAAATCAATGTACCAAAATCAGTAGCATTCCTATACACCAATAATGTTCAAGCTGAGAACCAAAGCAAGAATGCAATCCCATTTTCAATAGCCACACAGTCACACACACAAACCTATGAATATATCTAACGAAGGAGGCGAAAGAGCTCTACAAGGAGAACTACAAAATACTGCTGAAAGACATCATAGATGACACAAACAAATGGACAAACATTCATACTCATAGACTGAAAGCATCCATATTTCAGGTGGTCTCCAATGAGCCTAGTATAATCAATCCCCTTCCCTTGAGTGTGCGGGGAACATGTGCATATAAGGGCTGTCACTCCTTCGATGGGTGACATTATATGACAAAGGTGAGAGGATTTTTGCAGATGAAATTCAAGTCCCTTGCCTGGGATTGGAGAAGACGCTGCCATGAGTCTACAGCTACAAAAAATGAATTCTGTCAACAACTGCCTGAGACCCCAGCCCTACCAGCATCTGCATTGCAGGTTTGTGAAACTCACTGAGGACCCACCTAAGGCACGCCCAGACGCATGCCCCAGGGAAACAGCAAGGTAATAAATAGGTGTTGTTTAAGCCACAAGGTTTGTGACAATGTGTTACGCAGTAGTAGAAAACTAGTATAGATAATAAAAAATAATAATGACGGAAAGAAAAGTAAATTTAGGGCAAATAGAATGAGATCGTGGCCAGGCATAGGCAGCTCATGCCTGTAATCCCAGGACTTCGGGAAGGTGAGGCAGGCAGATTGCCTGAGCTCAGGAGTTTGTGACCAGTAACACAGTGAAACCTGGTATCTACTAAAATACAAAAAACATTAGCCAGGTGTGGCAGCGTGAGCCTGTAATCCCAGCTACTCAGGAGGCTAAAGCAGGAGGATTGTTGAACCCGGGAGGTGGAGGCTGCAGTGAGCTGAGATCATACCACTGCACTCCAGCCTAAACAACAGAGCAAGACTCTGTCTCAAAAAAAAAAAATTAGAATGCGAGCTTTTCATTTCCAAACACACAAAAATGCTATTTTTATCCAGCCCCGTGGGCCTGTTTGCTGGACTTCCGTCATTCAAAGTATTCATGACTTCTGGTTCCAAAGTTTTCCAAACTACGCAGGTAAAGTTGTTTGTAGTCTATGCCAATGGATTAATCAAACCAAATGTGGCTGGGCGTGGTGGCTCATACCTGTAATTCCAGCACTTTGGGAGGCCAAGGCGGGTGAATCACCTGAGGTCACGAGTTTGTGACCAGCCTGGCCAACATGGCAAAACATTTTTAGTCTCTACTAAAAGTACAAAAATTAGCCAGGTGTGGTGGCAGGCACCTGTGATCTCAGCTACTCCGGAGGCTGAGGCAGGAGAATTGCTGCTGCGGAGGCTGAGGTTGCAGTGAGCCGAGATTACACCACTGCACTCCAGCCTGGGAGACAGAGTGAGACTCCGTCTCAAAAAAAAAAAAAAAAAAAATCAAACCAAATGCTGTGAATAAAAGTAAAAATACTCTTAAATTATATGTAGCTGTCATGCAGTAAACTCAAGAAAATATGAAATAACTCAGCTGTAAAAGAAGAACACAGAGAAAGCTATTAGAAAGCCCGTTCTTTTTCCCCTCCAAAATGGAAAAATCTCTCCTTTTAAAAAATAATACATGATCGTTATTTTTAAAACTCTAACAATACAGACAGAATGAACGAACATCCTTCTAGGAAAATCAATTTCAAGATTAGGAGACCATTGAGAGGGTGAACTATTTTATGTATGTGAAAGAGGGATCCTGTGCAGGGGCTGGGCCCTGCATCCCAGGTGGGCCTTTCCCCAAACCCCTTCTTGTTTGTTAAGGCCTGGAGGGATAAGATGTACTTTGTAAGAAGAATAAACTGAGAACCTGGTTGTCCCCAGAAAAAGGAGTGCGGGCCAGACTTGCTGGTGTTGGCTGACCTCCATCTGGGTTTCCCCCACTCATCCCCCACTCATCCCCCACCCTCCCTGAACTGTCACCCGGGTAGGCAGTGTGGCTACCCTAGGCTGGGAGGGGTGCCCTTCTAGGAGTCATCAAACTGCGCCTTTGAAACCTCAGAGTATCATTTTGACTTTAAAAGGAGCAGAAATAGAAGGGCTCTCTGAAGTGTGATTGAAGAATTAAGGATAAAGCTCTCGACCCAAAAATATTTCAATGACTACCTTTCACTGTGCTCTAATTCCACCATTAAAGAGTCATTTTGGGGGGATTTTGAAGGCTTTTCTGTTTTTAAGAAGCCCTTAATAAATGTAAACATCCCTAGGAGACATAATAGGGAGTTTGACACCTCAGAAAGGATTAGATACAACCCGTTGATAGTAAGAGGACGGCTGGAAAGTAGAAAGAAAGTGAGATAAAGGGCCAATTTCCTGGGAGGGGTGGTGGAGAGACAGCCTCTGCCTCTCTCGCTGCCTTGTGTAAATAGGAGGCACTTTATTTATGGCCAGGCACCTGCCCCTCCTGCCTCCATTTCAGACATCGCCCAGGGTTTGCGACGCTTTACCGACTGGCCTCCAGCATCCTTCTCAACACAGCTCCCAGCAGTCAGCTGGGGCAGGCTGCGGGGACGAAGCTGCCCTGTCTTGCAGACCAGGTCCTGGGCAAGGCTTTGTTACCTGGGATGGGCACTTGAAATATTCATTTCAAGATGCAGGGCAATAATTGAGGTTTTGTGGTCCAGGATCCAGTGTTTTATGATAACCTTAGCAATCACCTAAGCATGGTTTATAATACAATATCATCTCATTTAATTCTCACACCTGCCCACCCCCACCGCCATGAATACTTTTGTGAAATAAACAGATAAAAAAAAGCTCAGCTAGCTTATGGTGGTACCAGGATCTCCATCTGAGTCTTCTAATACCAAACTCGTATTCTGCCCTGGCCATCTCCCCGCCCCTGACCACCACCCTCGCAGATCCCGACCCAGGCACAGCTGTTGCAGATCTAATGCAGGTAATAGGAGAATAGCACATATGTAAACAAGTAAACCTTCCCAGTGTGGGTTCCATCCCATCACTCATCACTGAGACAACTTGGCTAACTCACTTCACTGTCAATAATTCCTTTGTTCCAGAATCCCATGGACATCAAAACACAAAAACTTAAAAAATTCATAAATAACTTTTAGTTTTAAAAATGTAAACCATTCCAAAGTACACAGAGTAAAAGGAAGTCTTCCTTCACCCAGCCTTACCACTCCAAGCCACTTTCTAGGCTAATCATTGTTAAGAGTTTGCTAGACATCCTTCCAGCAGACATTTTTCTATGCATTTATATGCCTATAAATATAAATATTTGGGCCGGGCAGGGTGGCTCACGCCTGTAATCCCAGCACTCTGGGAGGTCAAGGCGGGCAGATCATGAAGTCAGGAGATCAAGACCATCCTGGCCAACATGGTGAAACCCCATCTTTACTAAAAATACAAAAAAAATTAGTTGGGCGTGGTGACACATGCCTGTAGTCCTAGCTACTTGGGAGGCTGAGGCAGGAAAATTGCTTGAACCCAGGAGGTGGAGATCACAGTGAGCCAAGATCGCACCATTGCACTACAGCCAGGGCGACAATGCTAGACTCCGTCTCAAAAAAAGAAAAAAATTAACTGGGTGTGGTGACACGCACCTGTAGTTTCCCCTACTTGGGAGGCTGAGGCAGGATAATTGCTTGAATCTGGGAGGCGGAGGTTGCAGTGAGCTGAGATCGCTTCACTGTACTCCAGCCTGGGTGACAGAGTAAGGCTGTCTCAAAATAAATAAATAAATAAATAAATAAATGTGTGTGTGTGTGTGTGTGTGTGTGTGTGTGTGTGTATTCAAACATACGGGTTTTACAATGTACACCAACAGAATTTTCCTGTGCACTTTGGCCTGCCGCTTTTTCACTTCATGGTGTCATGGGGAGCTTTGCATTTAAGTGTATATACACTTGCATCATTCTTTTAAACTACTGCCCACTACTATGTACATACTATTGAAGTATGTACTTCAAACTTTGTATGAAAACTATGTACAATACTGTTCATAGTACAAACTACTTCAATAGTATGTACATAGTTTTCTTTCTACCAAAGGACATTTATGTTATTAGCAGTGTTTGAGTTTTACAAACAATGCTGCAATGAACAGTATTGTAATTGCAATCTTTTGCTCATGAGCCAGTATTTCTCTAGGATAAATAAACTAGAAGAGAAATTGCTGGGTTAAAGAGTATACGTATCAGTTCTAGTGGCTGGGAAATTTAAAAAGAGAAAAAAAGAGTATATGCAGTTTATATGTTGATATTTGCTGCCAAGACCATCCCCAAAGCTGGTACCATTACATTTCTGCCAACAGGGTCTAAGAGTACCCCTTCCCCCATCTTTGTCTACACTGGATATTATCATTTTATTTTATTTTTTATTTTATTATTTTTTGAGACAAAAATCTCACTCTGTCATCAGGCTGGAGTCCAGTGGCACGAACTTGGCTCACTGCAACCTCCATCTCCCGGGTTCAAGTGATTCTCCTGCCTCAGCCTCCCAAGTAGGGGGAACTACAGGTGTACAGAGTAGCTGGAAGTACAGTTGCACACAACCATGCCAGGCTAAGTTTTGTAATTTTTAGTATAGATGGGATTTCACCATGTTGGACAGAATAGTCTTGAACTGCTGACCTCAGGGTGATCTGCTTACCTCGACCTCTCAAAGGGCTGTGATGATAGGCGTGAGCCACCGTGCCTGGCACCACACTGGATATTATTAATCTTGAAAATCTTTATCATTGAATAAGGGAATGCTAATATCTTATTGTTTTAATTTGCATGTCACTGATTATTAGTGAGACTGAACAATAGGCGTTTTTTAAATTTCTCATCTCACTTAAGCTCCCAGCATTTTTATGGACACCCTCCTTAAAATACTCGCCTTTTCTTGGCTTCTGTGAGACCCACACCACACTCTTGGCTTCGTTTCTACACATCTGGCCTCTCTCAAGCAGTCTCCAGTCCGGACTCCTTCTTCCCTGGCTTTAAATATTGTCGCTGCTCAACGCTTGGTCTTCCAACGCTGCTCAACGCTACTTCCTCCCTCTCCCACAACCACCAAGGTCTCTCCATCTACATTCTCTCCTCCGATAACCTCATTCAGACCTTTTGAGGCTTTAAATATTGTCTGTGTACCAGTGACTTCCAAATTTCATCTCTGTCCTTGCCTCCCCTCTTGCTCTACACCTGGCTATTCCACATCTCTACTTGGCTGTCTCAAGAGGATTCCAAAACTGAACTCAAGAGTTTATGCCCCAAACTACTCCTTTCTTAGGGTTCCCAATTCAGTGATTGTCTTGCAACCTCTGGTTGCTCAACAAGAATCTTGGGAGTCATCCTGTACCCCTTCTCCGTGACTCCGGTGTTCAGTCCATTCCCAGTCCTATCGATCCGCTCTATGCCCTACGTGTCTCTGGAGAGTGTCCCTTTCTTTCCATCTCTACTGGTCCCATCTCCCCAGAACTTTTGCAAGGGCATTCTAACTGGTTTTCCTAAATCTATGCTTGGCCTTTGCCAGCATATTCTCTACAATATAGCCAAAATGATTTTCAGAAAGCAACAACCACAAACTTATTAAAAACAAAATTATTCATCAAAAGAAAGAAAGGATGAAAAAACTTAAGTATTCCAAAATATTAGATTGAGCCAGGTGTGGTGGCTCATGATTGTAATCTCAGTACTTTGGAAGGCCGAGGTGGGAGGATCGCTTGAGCCCAGGAGTTCAAGGCTGCAGTGAGCTACCATCATGTCACTGTGTTCCAGCCTGGGCAACAGAGTGAGACTCAGTCTCTAAAATATTTTTAATAAAGTAAAAAATACAGATTGGTCAGACACACTTAGTATATCCATTTAATGGAACAGTATGCAGTTACAAAAAACAAGTGTAGTTCTGGCAAATGTTAAGAATTAAAAAATCTAGAGCATTGGTGTCCAATAGAAATATAACATGAGCCTCATATAATTTAAAATCCTTGGCTGGGTGCGGTGGCTCACACCTGTAATCCCAGCACTTTGGGAGGTCAAGGCGGGAGAACCACCTGAAGTCAGGACTTCAAGACCAGCTTAGCCAATATGGTAAAACCCCATCTCTGCTAAAAATCAAAATAAAATTAGCCTGGTGTGGTGGCAAGCATCTGTAGTCTCAGCTACTGGGGAGGCTGAGGCAGGAGAATCACTTGAATCTGGGAGGCGGAGGTTACAATGAACTGAAATTACATCACTACACTCCAGCCTGGGTGACAGAGTGAGACTCCATCTCAAAAAAAAAAAAATTAAAATCCTCTAGTAGCCCTGTTTAAAAAAGTAAAAAATGTTAAATAAATTTTCATAACCTATTTTATTTAATCCAGTATTTCAAAAATTTAGCATTTCAACATGTAATCAATATAAAAATACTCAATAGGATGTTTTACAATCTTTCACACTGTCTTCAAACTTGAGTATGTTTTTCTTTTCTTTTCTTTTTTTCTTGAGACGGAGTTTCGCTCCTGTTACCCAGGCTGGAATGCAATGGCGTGATCTTGGCTCACCGCAACCTCCGCCCCCTGGGTTCAGGCAATTCTCCTGCCTCAGCCTCCTGAGTAGCTGGGATTACAGGCACGCGCCACCATGCCCAGCTAATTTTTTGTATTTTTAGTAGAGACGGGGTTTCACCATGTTGACCAGGATGGTCTCGATCTCTTGACCTAGTGATCTACCCGCCTCAGCCTCCCAAAGTGCTGGGATTACAGGCATGAGCCACCGCGCCCGGTATGTTTTTCTTTAACAGTTACGCATTTGTTTTCATGTGTAAGAAGAAAAACATAACTAGCACGTGAACCTGACTGCATGGACACACCGCTCAGCGCAAGACTAAAGTCAGAGTGAGTGCAAACAAAATCGCATGTTGATTTAAGTGAAATAACAGAGCAGGAAGCCTTTGGTTATGATAAAAATTGTGGAGATGGTCTGTGAATGCAGAAGTTCGGGGCTCACTGCTGGAGACTTAGGGTGAGAAGCTGTGCTCTGGGCTGAAGCTCCGGGGGTTCTACAGAGAAGCTCACCCAGTGTACGGCCCCTGTGGCATTCTCTCAGGAGCCTGTGGTACAGCAAGACCCCCGGGAGGAAAGCACATTTTGTTTAACTTGTCCATGTCCTACAAAATGTCTTAGAAGTGATGAAGTGATGACAATGATTTTCTTTCACAGGGAAGAAGAATCTTCTAGATGTGGCCTTAAGGAGGCAGTGGTTACAAGATAGGCTGTGCTGCAGGGTTCGAGTGAGACTGGGCTCATAACCAGGGGACTGAAGGGACACCTGTCCTGGAAACCATCCTGAAGAAGTGCTTGTGTGTGTTTGAGGGCGCGGTGGTGCATGTCCCTGGTCAAGGCTGCAGGAGGCACACTCGGCCCCTGCACCCTGTTCCCAGCATGCAACAGGTGCTCACCCCATGCCGGCTGACTCACTGCAGCACCTGGGAGGAGATGTCAGAAGGCAGGTGGGGGCCTGCCGACATCCCAAGGTGTCTGCGGACCACCCTCTCCTCCTAGGCCTGGGCCCAGCCCCACTTTAGCACAGTACATTCTAGAGTAGGGAAGTCCATGGCTGTGCCCCCACTGGGTCTTATTCTCGTACATGTGCGAACCAAGGGGAGGTGTTGTCTCTTACTCTCTCTCCCCTAAATCCAGAGAATGTTGGTTCCCATCATTTCAACCTCAATTATTTTTCTTTTCCTTTTTTATTCATTCTTTTTATTTTGAGATGGAGTTTTGCTCTTATTACCCTGGCTGGAGTGCAGTGGCTGATCTTGGCTCACTGCAACCTCTGCCTCCTGGGTTCAAGCAATTCTCATGCCTCAGCCTCCCAAGTAGCTGGGATTACAGGCCCCAGCCACCACACCTGGCTAACATTTTGTATTTTTAGTAGAGGCGGGGTTTCACCATGTTGGTCAGGCTGGTCTCAAACTAAACTCAGGCGATCCACCTGCCTTGGCCTCCCAAAGTGCTGGGATTACAGGCATGAGTCACCATGCCTGGCCAACCTCAACATTTTCAAAAAGCATTTTTTTATTTTTTTTTGACACAGAGTCTTGCTCTGATGCCCAGCCTGGAGTGAAGCTGTGCAATCTCAGCTCACTGCAACCTCTGCCTTCCATGTTCAAGCAATTCTCCTGCCTCAGCCTCCCAAGTAGCTGGGACTACAGGCATGCGCCACCATGCGCAGCTAATTTTTGTATTTTTAGTAGATACAGGGTTTCACCATGTTGGCCAGGGTCTAGAAATCCTGACCTCAAGCGATCCACCCACCTCAGCCTCCCAAAGTGCTGCACCCAGCCTAAAAAGCACTTTTTGAGGGACTTTGGAGTTGTTCCTCAAACAGCTCAACCCTGCAAGCCAGGCTGGTCTCAGCATCCCTACCAGACAACTACAGTCAGTGCTAGGGTCCAAGTGCCCCGGCAGACTCCTCCCAGCTTTCCCCTGGAAGTGGGGTGGGGCCAGCAAGGAATTCTGGGGACGACTCTCATGGTCCAGGAACCTTCTGGTGCCCAGAGGATAGAGGAGGAGTGGAGGGTCGGAGGGCGCTCAGCCCTGCTGTGTCCTTGACAGGCTGGTCCCCAGTGTGCAAGAGCAGGTCAGGAAGGGAAACCAAGTCAGGGAAGGAACCTCCCCCCCAGGTGGGGCTAGTGGTCCGCTCACTGCCCGACACCCGGCGGGCACTCTCCGCAGCACCCCGCAGCATTCTGCTTCACATGGTACGGCTTGCAGAAGAGATGGTTGTTCGGGGGTAGCAGCCTTGGTCGGTGGGCTCCATAGACAGGAGGGTCCTGCAGTCCTCACACCTGTAGCAATTTTCATGGGCGTTTCTTCCAATGCAGTCAATTTTGAAGGCATCTTTCCCAGCCCGAGGAATGATGGGATTCTCATAGATGCTGCCGACGTGGGCAAATTTCTTGTGGAAGTCGTCCAGGCAGTGCACCTCGTTCTGCCTGCCCAGGGCAAAGCTCTCAGCCTTGATGCACAGGGCGCAGCTCACACGCGTGAGGGGAGGAAGGTCTGGCCCTAATAATGTGCTCCTGGACCACCTCGCCACCCTTGCCACACTTCTCCAGCGTGTCCTGGTAGCAGGGTTCGCAGAGGGGATGCACATCCTTCCAGTGAATCTCTGCTCAGCCAATGGGCAGCCGCAGGTAGGGCATGTGAAGCCCTGGGCATGGTACTGCCTCTTCCTGGCTTCCACAGCCAGCTCTTGGGGGGACACAGTCTTATGGCAGAAGGTACAGATGTCTGTGGACACCTCTCTCTCTCAACAGGCTCTGCTGGGGGGAACTGCAGTGCTTCCTCCACTGGCCTGGGAGGATCCCGCCCAGGCTAGACTGAGGGTCTCTCCGCCCCGGGCCAGAGGTAGGGGTGGGGGCGGGGACAGGTGCAGCTTCTTTAAGTCCTCAATGAGTGAGGCCCCCATTGGAGCAGGAGCCTCCTCTTGAGAAGGCAGGAGCATTCGAGGGGGCGGTGAAGCAGGTGAGAGGAGGTCCAGGTCGGGAAGCTGGTCCTAACCTCAGGAGGAGGGGGTTGGACACCCTGGGCTGCCCGCGCCCTGGCAGCTCGGATCCGATGCCCAAACCCAAGTGTGTATTTTATACTTACATTATATCTCAATTTAGACACTAAATTTTCATCAGAAATACTTATCTCTGAAGATTTAGATTTTATAAGGTAAATTTACAGTTGAAAAGCAGGTTCACATACCTACATTGTTCCAAAATACTTAAACATTTTCCAGTAACTAGGTCAAACATCAGTTTTTACATTTAAATGCTAGTAAATTAAATTTAAATAAAATTGTCCAGGCAGTGTGGCTGATGCCTGTAATCTTAGCACTTTGAGAGGCCAAGGCAGGAGGATCGATGGAGGCCAGGAGTTTGAGACCAGCCTGAGCAACATAGCAAGACTCTATCCCTACGAAAAGAAAAAATAAAAATTAGCCAGGCGTGGTCATGTATGATTTATAATTCCAGCAACTTGGGAGGCTGAGATGGGAGGATCACTTGAGTCCAGGAGTTGGAGGCTGCAGTGAGCAATGAATGCACCACTGCACTCCAACCTGGGTGACACAGTGAGACCCTGATCTCAAAATAATAATAAAAATAAACAAATTTAGTTATTCAGTTAGAGTAGCCACTCCTCTTCCTCCTCCTCCTCCTCTTCCTCCTTCTCCTCCTCCCCTTCCTCCTCCTCCTCCACTTCTCCTTCTTCTTCTTCTTCTTCTTCTTCTTCTTCTTCTTCTTCTTCTTCTTCTTCTTCTTCTTCTTCCTCTTCCGCTTCTTCTTCTTCTTCTTCTTCTTCTTCTTCTTCTTCTTCTTCTTCTTCTTCTTCTTCTTCTTCTTCTTCTTCTTCTTCTTCTTCCAATACAGGGTCTCACTCTATCACCCAGGTTGAAGTACACTGGCACGATCACAGTTGGCTGCAACCTCAATCTCCTGGGCTCTGGTGATTCTGCCACCTCAGCCTCATGGGTAGGTGTGACTACAGGCACTCATCACCATGCTCAGTTATTTTTTTGTATTTTTAGTAGAGACAGGGTTTGGCCATGTTGCCCAGACTGGTCTCAGACTCCCAGACTCAAGGGATCCACAGGCCTCACCTCCGAAAGTGCTGAGATTACAGGAGTGGGTCACTGTAGCTACATTTCAAGTGCTCATTTGCTACACATTGCTGGTGGCTCCTGTATTTGTTGGATGATACATTTCTAGAGTAATTTTAAGATTGAAAATTCCCTGATTCATTTATAAACTTTGTAAACATTATTATAAAAGCCCTTCAAAGGATAAAAATATTATATACTTACCTTTCTTGGAAGTAAATGACAAATAAATATTAGCAAATAAAATAAAGGAATATTTTCAAATAATCATAGCCAAATAGAATTTTTTCTTTTTTTAGATGGAGTCTCTCTCTGTCACCCAAGCTAGAGTGCAGTGGCACAATCTCAGCTCACTACAACCTCCGTCTATCAGGTTCAAGCAATTCTTATGCCTCTGCCTCCCAAGTAGCTGGGATTACAGGCTCCTGCCACTACACCTGGCTAATTTTTGTATTTTTGGTAAAGACAGGGTTTTGCCATATTGGCCAGGCTGGTTTCGAACTCCTGACCTCAGGTGATCCGCCTGCCTTAGCCTCTCAAAGTGTTGAAATTAAGGCATCAGCCACTTTGCCTGGCCAAATAGTATGTATTTAAGGAATGGACAAATGATCCTTCCTGGGTTTTCCTACTGGGATGAGACATCCCATTTACAATCAGCATAAAAAATAAAATACATATAATTAAGCTTAACAAAAATGTACAAGATATTTGTAAAGAAATGATAAGGATAAAGAAATGCTAAAGGGTATAAAAGAAGATGAAAAACAGAGAGGCACGTTCCAAGATCCTGGGAGGAAAAGACTAAATATTGGTAAAGAAGTGAAATCATCTAATGTTAACCCATAAGTTTGAAGTAAGTCAAATCAAAACGCTAAAGAAAATGTTTGTTGGTGTGTGGGGGGAACTAGTTAAACTAATCCTAATGTTTATCTAGAAGAATAAATAAATGAAGAATCACCAAGCAAATAACGAAGAAAGAATAATTTGTGGCCAGCACAGTGGCTCATGCCTGTAATCCCAGCACTTTGGGAGGCCCAGGTGGGAGGATCAACAGGTTAAGAGATGGAGACCACTGGGCCAGGCGCATCTGTAATCCCAGCACTTTGAGAGGCCAAAACCAGTGGATCACGAGGTCAAGAGTTCAAGACCAGCCTGGCCAATGTGGTGAAACCCTGTCTCTACTGAAAATACAAAAATTAGCCAGGTGTGGTGGCACGAGCCTGTAGCCCCAGCTGCTTGGGAGGCTAACGCAGGAGAATCGCTTGAACTCGGGAGGCGGAGGTTGCAGTGAGCCAAGATTGCCCTACTGCATTCCAGCCTGGCGACAGAGTAAGACAACATCTCAAAAATATAAATAAAAAGAAAGAATAATTTGTGCTACCTGATATGAAACTGTAGTGATTAAAAACATTGTGGTACTCGGGCAAGAAAAGACAGATCCATGGAGCTAGACCCATGAAAATAGGATAATTTGCTAAATTTCAACTTGATGGGGAAAATATTGATTATTTAATAAAAGTTATCCATACATCGGATATCTTTTGGAAAAAATGTAAAGTTATCTCACACTATACTCCCAAATAAATTCCAGATAGTTTAAGGATTTGGAAATTAAGCAAAGAAACGAAATCTCAAAAGTTCTCGGAGATAGTAGTGGAGTACATTTTAAAAGAATTTGGCTGGGCGGGGTGGCTTTCACCTGTAATCCTAGCACTTTGGCAGGCTGAGGCAGGCGGATCACGAAGTCAAGAGATTGAGACCATCCTGGCCAACATGGTGAAATCCGGTCTTTACTAAAAATACAAAAATTAGCTGGGTGTGTTGGTGTGCGCCTGTAGTCCCAGCTACTTGGGAGGTTGAGGCAAGAAAATTGATTGAACTTGCGAGACGGAGGTTGCAGTGAGCTGAAATCGGGCCACTGTACTCCAGCCTGGGTGACAGAGCGAGACTCTGTCTCCCAAAAAAGGAAAAGAAAAAAAAGAATTTGGGGATGGGGAGGTCTTTTGGTAACTTGGCGCTAAGCCACAAGTCATAGAGGAAGTGATTGGCAGGTTTGATTATTTCAGCACACACTACTGGTTACTAGTGAGATGTAAGTAGACATCTACTGGGACCTTCTGGGAAAGAATTTCCTCCCCAGTGAAAGATAGCAGATCTGTGAGATGGCAAAAAAAAAATTCTTTGTCCTTATTTTCTTCTTTTTTTCACACTGGTTCTTCCTAATCAGAGGATGAGGAGGTCATACATATTCAAAGGTGTAGCACACACTTTGTCTCACTTTGAGGGGAGGTATTGTCAACACACAGTGAATGGCAAATCTGAAGGTCATACAGAGACTGATGACACCTCTAAACCATCAGACCAATCCTGTGACCGCCTACCTCTGAATTTCAGGTTAATTAAACAGTTAATATTGTATGGTTTAAGGCCATTACTTGGCTTTTTGTTGTCTCAGGCTGATACAAATACATAAAAATACACTTTGGGAGGCCAAGGTGGGTGGATCACTTGAAGTCAGGAGTTCGAGACCAGCCTGGCCAACATGATGAAACTCCATCTCAACTAAAAATACAAAAATTAGCCGTGCGTGGTGGTGCACATTTGTAGTCCCAGCTACTCAGGGTCAGGCAGGAGAATAGCTTGAACCTAGGAGGTGGATCTTGCAGTTAGCTGAGATTGTGCCGCTGCACTCCAGCCTGAGTGACAGAATGAGACCCCACCTCAAAAGAAAACCCACCAAATATATAAATGTAAAAACTTTCTATGGCAAAAGATACAATGAACTAAGTGAGAAAAAATAATTTCAACATAAATATCAAGGTTAATAGCCTTGCTATATAAAGGACCTTTAATCAACAAGAAAAGGAGAATGCTTTTATAAAATTAAATAGGCAAAACATACGAATAGATAATTCATAAACTAAGTTGGACAAATAAAGATAAAAAAGCATGCTTCAACCTCACTGATAATCAGACTTACAGATTGAAACCAAAATGAAATATCATTTTCAGCCATTTTACTGGCAAAGATAAAAAAGAGTGATAATGGCCAATGTTGGAGATGGTGTGGAGAGTCAGTTCATCTCATACATACTGGTGAAATGCAAATCGGTGTCATTTTCTAGAGGACTACTTGTTAATGTGATCAAATTTTAAAAGATGTATCTTTTTTTCTCAGCAATTTTCCTTCTAGGAATTTTTTTCTAAAGGAGTAATCAGATATGTGACCAAGATGCATACACAATGATGCTTAGTACCGTATTCCTTATAATAGTGAAAAATTGAAAAAATAATAATTCCTTATAATAGTGAAAAATTAGAGTATGTTTCCAAGGAGAGGTGATTGGTTAAAGAAATTGTGGCCCATTTATTCCATGGAACAGAATTCAATGTAGCCATCAAGAGGATGGTGCATTCTATGTATCGATGTGGGATACATATGTATCGATATTCTCATGATCTTGTGTTAAGAAGGAAAAAGCAGTTTACCAAACACTATCTATGTGTTAGGATCCTGTCTACATAAATGTATGTTTATACATACATAAAAACTTGAAGGATTTAGAAAACTAATAGTGATTATTTTTAGGAAGTGAAATTATGAGGGACTCGATTTCTCTGTATTGGTAAAATATTTTATTTATCAGAAAAACAAAGTCTGACATTCCAACCGGGTCTGAGAGCTGGCTGCAGTCTGGCTGGCCACTTGGGGTGGCTACACAAAGCCAAGCGCACCTCTTAGTTGGGACCTTAGAGTCCATTTTCCATGAAGAAATAAAGAAACAAGGTTACAAAAATGATGGTATATTTTTAATGTTTATATTGAACAAATTAATGCTTTTAACACCAAAAAACACAGTGCCACAAAAATGTTCTGTTCACAAGATAATTACAGGATTTATTAAAAATATTAATTCATGGTGCACTACAGGTGGTGTGCTGCAGAGCCAAGGGGCCATGCCAACCTCCTCCCGTCCTGCCACAGGGGCCCCTGAAGTTGGGGAGAGCAGGCCAAGGAGGAAACTCCCGTGCAGCTGGCAGCAGCCAAACGGCGGGTGGGGGAGAGGGGTTACTGTCCCTGAGGATTCCTGGGGAGTCTAGTTTCCAGGGTTTGGTACCCAGTCCTTCTGAGCCCACTGCCCCCGCCCCACGACATACCCTGATATCTTTCCAACAGGGTCCCTCCTTCACTAATTCCACTTGACTCGGATTTCTACCATGGCAAGCAAAAGAACTTTGCCTGAAAGAACCTGCAGTCATCTCAGATTCTTTTTTTTTTTTTTTTCTATTTTGGAGACAAAGTCTTGCTCTGTCACCCAGGCTGGAGTGCAGTGGTGCGATCTTGGCTCACTGCAACCTCCACCTCCTGAGTTCAAGCAATTCTCCTGCCTTAGCCTTCCAAGTTGCTGGGACTACAGGCGTGTTCCACCACATCTGGCTAAGTTTTGTATTTTTGGTAGAGACGGAGTTTCATCTGGTCTTGAACTCCTGACCTCAGGTGATCCACCTGCTTTGGCCTCCCAATGTGCCAGGAATACAGGGGTGAGCCAACACACCCGACCCCCGATTCTTATTTTTCAGGAGTGGTGTGTTTTTCCCCTTGTGACCAATTCCCCTCCCAGGGAGAAAGACAATTTTCATCTTCCCTGGTCCCTGACTGCAATGAGTTCATGCATATTCTCCCAAGGTGGAGGAGGATTGTTTAAAAGATGCTGAGTGGCAGGGAGAAGAATGTCACCTCAACATCCCTCTGCAACAGAAGGAGAGGTTTGGCTGAGCCTCAAGGCCGTAGGTTCAGACAAGGGCAGGCCTGGCTGCCTTACTGCGAGGTGGAATCATCTTCCTGGAGCTGGGGAATGTCACGGAGCTTTGGGGTCCTCTTCATCTTTCGGAGTGTCTCCTAGAGTGGATTTGTCTTAAAACTAGCATCAGAGATGAGGGAAAAAAGGTTAGGATGTGGAATGTGTCCCTAAGCGGTTTCTTGGCTGACTCTGCTCCCTGGAGAACTGGAAGGTAGTAGCTAGTTATGCTTATGATCTCATTT
Organism: Callithrix jacchus; assembly: GCF_049354715.1. Classification (NCBI taxonomy): domain Eukaryota; kingdom Metazoa; phylum Chordata; class Mammalia; order Primates; family Cebidae; genus Callithrix; species Callithrix jacchus. The sequence goes on along the minus strand of NC_133511.1, from coordinate 111,164,731 downwards.
CTCTGTGGTTCCCAAGGTGCCTAGAGTGAGCCTTAAATAAAATGGATGCCCATTAAGCCTTTTGCGGTACCCCTTGCTGCTGGCAACACAAGGCCTTTGCCTCTTTGCTCAGGCAGCTCCAGAGCATTGTTCTGGGCCCCTCTTACCCTCCCATTCCTGAATTCATTCAGTCAACAAATAATTCCTGAGCACCTATTTTACGCTAGGCTCAGTCTAGGTGCTGGGACTACAGGGGTGATAAGATGGACATGACCCTTTCTTTCTTGGAACTTAGATCTTTCTATCCACTTTTCACCCCCTCCCCTAAATATATATATATCAAAAACACAGAAACTTAAGACAGAATTTCTCCTGCTACATGACAGAATATCAAGCACATCGTTTCAGAAGGAGAGAAAGAGAGAAACGGAGAGAGAAGCTAGAAAGAAAACTCCCAGCTTTATGGAAGTCTCCCAGAACAAGTGTCCCATTTTTGTCATTCCCTGTTCAAAAATCTCATGTCCCCCATTCATTGCACACACACACACACACACATGTTACTTGCACTGTTTACATTCATAACATGTACAGCTGGAGAGCAGCGAAGTCTGCCTTCCACATTATACAGAACGGATTGGCAGCTGGGACTGAAGGCGATAGAAATAAGCTATTGATCAAGGGTTAGGAAAGTACTGCCACTGGGATCCTGTGATGCTTGCAAGCTGAGGGCAGCAGTAAAGTGCTACACAAATGCAATAACATTTATAACCCAAGGGCAAGTGCTTTGTACATGAAAATAAAAAGCTGATCCTCTGTCTAATTCTTTCCCCCTCCTTGGGCTGGGCTGGCCCTTGACAAGTGCATGACCAGGAGCCTAAGTGGGGTCACCTGGATGGGCTGATCTCTGACTCTCTGGGCCAGGGACTGGGTCTCTTTTTCCCTTATTGGTGCCTTTCAGTGGTCTGGGGAGTTACCTGCACATTTAAAGGTTCTCCGGGAGAAGCAGGGAAGCAACCACGTTCCACCATCCTGAGAAACCACTTAATGCCTTGGCCCCATGGATCTTGTTTGGTTTGCTTTGTGGACGTAGTCTGCTCCTGTTGAGAGCTGAACTTTTCACTTGTATGGATGCTGGAAATCACTTTTTAGAGCTTCCTTCTGTGACATTTGTAAAGATAAATCCTACTTTCAGGAGAAATAGATAGAAAAGAGAGACAGTGCTGGAGGTACTGCAAAGCAGTAAATGCACCATGATGACTGGACTCGAGCAGGCCAGCGTTTTCCTGCAAGAGTCACCACAGTGCTTCCTGACACGTGTCCCTAGAAACACCAGTCCTGTAACAGACACTATTAAAATGGCCCAAAATAAATTGAGAAAAAGCTTCCTCTTGGAGACTCCTATTGCATCTTTGCAATTTAAAGGCTCTGAGAAGTCCTACAGTAAAGGAGTGTAACCTTGTTTAACAGCATCTCAAGTAATGACTGCCAAACTGTCCCCTCCCTTAAAACTTCTTTCATCCTTTCTCTTTGTATTAGCTAATGCCTACTAACAGCATACTTTAGGAAAGCACTTACAGAAGGATTCGATATTTTGTCTGCCATGTATTGTATGTCTTCATGTGCCTTCAAGACGCTTTGCACAAATTATTTCTAACCACTGAAACAGCTCTGCAAGTATTATTATTCTATTCTCATTTCACCTTCTATCCCGTCCTATTTCCTAGATAAGACATACAAGGCTAAGAGTGGATAAGTCACTTGTCCAAGGCCCCTCAACTAAGTACTAACTTAGTGAAGATTCTTTTTTTCTTTTTGAGATGGAGTCTTGCTCCATTGCCCAGGCTGGAGTGTAGTGGCCTGATCTTGGCTCACTGCAACCTCTGCTTCCCAGGTTCAAGCAATTCTCCTGCCTCAGCCTCCCAAGTAGCTGGGATTACAGGCATCCCCCACCATACTCGGTTACTTTCATTGTATTTTTAGTAGAGATGGGGTTTTACCATGTTGGCTGATCTCGAACTCCTGAACTCAAGTGATCTACCCGCCTCGGCCTCCCAAAGTGCTGGGATTATAGGTGTGAGCCACTGAGCCTGGCCAAACTTAGTGAAGATTCTAACCCAGGCCTTTCCAACTCCAAAACCCATATTTTCCATCATACCATGCATCTTGTTATGTAGGATGAAGACTGACTTCTCTTTTTGCCAAAGAGAAAATGAGACCTTTGTCTCAGGAGCTATCCGTTCTCCTCAAGGTCTTGCCTGTTTCATCTCAACCTAGCACTGCCCCACACTTCCTTCCTTGTGGCTCATGGGAATTCCCATTAGAAAGCAGAAGCTAAATCTAAGTAGCTGTGGGCAGGCATCCCAGCTTTGCCATGTACTATTTATGTGACCTTAGGCAATTTACTTAACCCCTCAGTGCCTCGGTTTTCTTATCTATAAAATTTTAAATATGTACAAAACATCTGGCCCAGAATGCTTAGTAAATGGCAGTTGTTATTTTTATCGTTAACGATTAACAGTAAGACTTCATGAGAAAAAAACATTCATTAGGAAAATTTTAGGGATCCCTACCTTAAATCCACCAACTAACCTGGTGTGAGAAGATATAGATATTTAAAGACAAACAAACGGAAGCCTGTTAAGTCAATGACTTTTTCAAGTGCACAACTAGCTAACAGTAGAACTGAGACCTGGATTCCCAGAGCACGGAAATTTCAGACACTCTGATGTGTCAAAAAGCTAAATGCACCTGAGAAAACGGAGAAACTTCAATTTAAAGCTTTGGGAGCTATTTCCATGAAATCCAATCAGCAATGAAGATACAATGAAGATACAATAATCCCTGAAATTATAAGTTTGGTAAAACAAAAAATGAAAACTTTAATGGAAAATATTAGATCTGAACACACCTTTATTTATTTATTTATTTATTCATTCATTTATTTTTGAAATGGAGTCTCACTCTGTCACCAGGTTGGACTAAAGTGGCATGATCTCGGCTCACTGCAACCTCTGCCTCCCAGGTTCAAGCGATTCACCTGCCTCAGCTTCCCAAGTAGCTGGACTACAGGTGTGCACCACCACACCCGGCCAAGTTTTTGTATTTTAGTAGAGACGAGGTTTAACCATGTTGGCCAGGATGGTCTCGATCTCCTGACATCGTGATCCACCCTCTTTGGCCTCCCAAGGTGCTGGGATTACAGGCGTGAGCCACCGTACCTGGCCATGAACACACCTTCAAGAGTTCATTTTAAAAAATTGGAAACAGGGCCCACTTGTATTGCCTATTGTAATATTTTATTTGTTTGATTTTTCTGGTTATTCACAATTACTCTGGACAAAACGTTTCTTTAAAACAACATTTTTGTAAATTGACTTAGGTTCCAATAATGTGTGAACATAAAATTTCTGTGTTAATGTTGTCATACTCTCTGTTGATTTTGCTCTGTGATCTTTTTGGTTTTGCCTAAGTTGCTGAGGCGAGGACACTCCAGTATGAAATGAGCTGTCTTTAGGCACAGTTAGTCACAAAGCTTAGATTTGAGCATTTCCACTTGGAATGAATCTGTCCCCATCAACCCACTGACGTTTATCAAAGGAAATAAAATATTCATCCAGATTGGAATTGGAATGAGTTTTTCTTTTCTATTAGATGAACACTGACAACACAATGTACTTGGAAAAATAATAAGTTTATGCTTATGCTAATTGAGGAATTAGTATTAAAATAAAATGTTTGTGGCTCTGAAACTCATAATACCTGTACCTTCAGGGAGTCAAAACTCCCCAAATGGCTATTGGAAAATGCTTCTTGTCTTTTTTTTTTTCTTGAGATGGAGTCTTGCTCTGTCGCCCAGGCTGGAGTGCAGTGGCGTGATCTTGGCTCACTGCAACCTCTGCCTCCCGGGTTCAAGCAATTCTCCTGCCTCAGCCTCCTGTGTAGCTGGGATTACAGGACCACACCACCACACCCAGGTAATTTTTTGTATCTTTAGTTTCACCATGTTGGCCAGGCTGGTCTCGAACTCCTGACCTTGTGATCTGCCTGCCTCAGCCTCCCAAAGTGCTGGGATTACAGGCGTGGGCCATAGGGGCTCATCTGTTTTTTAATTCTGACTCTTACTAAGTTAGGAGAATATAGTGTTTCAGGTCCCTACTTCTCTGTGTTATCTCCATATCCACCAATGCAATTCTTAGCCCCAAGCCCCCAAGCTACTATTACCACCAGTTTTGTCCACCAACGCAGATGCTGAGATGGCTGAAGTAGTGTTATTTTAAATTAAAATTAAAATTTAAACCATTTCTCTTTCTTTCGCTCACAGCACCCGTTTTCAGTAAACTTAGTCATTTGCAACTTCTATCTCATCAGTTCTCTGTAAGCAAAGAGAGGGAAATGAATCGTATAGCATGTCCATTTTACAGATGGGAACAATGTGGACTGTACCCCTCCCATCTCATCATTATTACAGAGCTGAAGAGATTTGGGGTTTTTTTGCATAATGAAGTGTAAAACACAAATGCACTAAGGTAATATGGCTTTCATCAAAGAAGGATACAGCTACAGAAATGATGCTTTTTGTCTTAAGTTTTTGAGTTCTGAGAACCCTGAAGACTTAAAAAAATTTTTTTTTATTTTTTGAGACAGAGTCATGCTCTGCAGTCCAGGCTGGAGTGGAGTGGTGCAATCTTGGCTCACTGCAACCTTCGACTCCTAGGTTCAAGTGATTCTCCTGCCTCAGTCTCCAGAGTAGCTGGGATTACAGGTGTGTGCCACCATGCCCAGCTAATATTTTGTATTTTTAATAGAGATGGGGTTTTGCCATGTTGGCCAGGATGGTCTCAAACTCCTGGCCTCAATTGATCCATCCACCTTGGCCTCCCAAAGTGGTGGGATTACAGAGTGACCCACCAAGCCCAGACTGTTTATTAAATAGTTCTCCTAACACTGCCACCTATGAGGAAATAAAATCTTATTTTAGAGAGAAAAAAAAAATGGGGCAAAAAAGAAAGTAATTGGCTGGACTTAAAATGAGAGAGTAAAATCCAGGCCTTCTGCTTCTCCATCCCCATCGCTTTGGGGTACGGTTCTCCATGTGTTCTAGCTTGGATGTGCCCGGCTGGTTAGTTTAACACTAATGGGTGTCAGGTTCATTCAAAGAGCATGACCTCATTATGTAAATTATTCAGCAATGAGTTTGATGTGACTATTTATAGGTCATAAATCAGTTATAAACTCAGAAATATGAGAAGAGTTCCCTAAATAGGTAATGGTTACCTATCCAGGGCTTCATTTAAATATGCAGGACTGAAGCTGGGAATAATTTTCTATCTGACACCCTTTCCATTGGGCTTGGGAGAAGTGGATAGGAAAGGTGCATTAATTATAGCAAGACGTCGGGGCTGAGTCCAGGTATGCCAAAATAGATTTGTATCTTGGGCAAGCTCCAAACGGTTGCTAATGGCTGCCTGATGCACTGTGTTGAGAAGGATTCTGAAGTCAAGTTTAGGCCCTGGGAAACCCACAGATTTGCCATCCCCGGTTTGCTTATTTCATATCCTTTACTTATCAGCAAGAGATGTTTCACAAAAGTAAGAACACTGGGTCACACTTACTCACCATGCTTGTCCTGCTGGATTGTGTATGCGGACAGAGCTCCTGTAACCAATCAAGGAACGAGAAACCAAATCGCCTCCTATCAAAGATGATAAGCCATTTACAGGATTGAGATCATGAGAAAGAAATAAGAGAGACCCAAAGGTCCAGCTGTGACAAATCAGGTTACTGGCTGGATTTGGGGGAACTCCTTATTGCCGTCATGCAAAGGGGGAGACTTCTGTGCTACGTCTCTATTCCGAGACCCAGTCTGCTCCATTCTTTTCCTCTTTGGTACCGTAGTATCTCTTTCTCTCATTCCGTATTCAGGTTGACTTACATCTTGTTGCAGTGTGAGGGAATGCGGGGCCTAAAGATGCTCATTTGAGGTCATACATAAGCTGTCAGGTGCTCCAGTAACTTGGCCTTGGATAAAGCCCTAAAGAAGTCCCCCTCCTTTAGTGCACAGGCCTTTCAAGACTCTGACCTCTGGGATTATGATTCCTGTGGCTGCAGTTTCTCTCATTCCTCTCTCTAGACCCACATGAAACAAGCAATCACGCTTAGACCTTACTCTGGTCTCTAAAAAAAATCAGGTCGTGTCCTGTTTGGATGCCAGGCACACCCCTGTGGCTTTCTGTTCAGAACTGAGCTATCTTCACAGTTTTTGGTTCATCACCCTGCCTGCTGCCTCCAGATACCCTGCTTTCCCTCATTCTGCAGGCTTTCCCACAGACCTACTCTCCTTGCTGGTGTGAGTCCTGGGGCTCTGTGAAAGTGTCCCTTAGCTATTCTAATCCATCTCCCTTGCTGGGCAAAATTTCCCCCTTTTTTTTTCTAACAGAATTCTTGAGATCTCCATAACTTCTTCTCATCCCTTGGAGAATCATCCCAAATGAAAAATGATTTACTTCTATTGAGACCTTCTGTGCCAGACTCACCCAAACTTTTAAAAGTGTTACTTTGTTGAATCCAAACAATGATCCTACTATTCTCCCCATTTAACGTATGAGAAGACTGAGGTGCTTGAAGTAAACTGTTTGAGATCGTACACTCACAGATTGTACTTGGCACTGGCAATCCGATTCCAATTTATCATTTTACAGTATGTCCATTTGAGAATTCAGAATCACATTTGCATATCAAAGGCAATTGCTATTTTGTCTTCTCCACTGTATTCTTTCAGATTCGTGAAACCCCTTTCTATCCACCCACCCCAATGATAAAAAACATGTTTATTACAGAATTCTCTAACCTTCGAAAACACCTACGTATAGGTGTGCTTTGTGAAAGTTTACGAAAATGTACACAACTTGTGATTTGTTCACTTCTCTTTATGAATGTTATACTTCAATTAAAGAGTTTATGTAAAAGACGTACTCAGATCCCTGAGTATCTCACCACCTGCACTCAATTTTAGGACCGCAATGCAATTTGCCAGTGCTTTGGGGGAAGGTGAGTTTTGGGATGACACCTAGTCATATTTAAATGTTCATGACTGGACAAACTGTGCTAGCTGGGCATGCTATGTCTGACCCCATGTGCTTTATGTGATACAGAGGTTGTAAAAAACTTAGTAGAACATTATTTCAGTGAGTGGAGAACCTTATGTTATTGTAAGAAACGTGTGCCCTAACTGATTTCACTTGGAAGACAGAAGGTTGTATACTCCAGTTTAAAGCTGCTTTTACTTCGTTGGAATTGGGATATAATATATTTCAAAGAGTGTTTCACTTTCATGAGTGTACTGATTAGTTGTTCCAGTTTCCAGGTTTCAATGCTCACAGGAAAGAAATAATAAAAATAAAACACATAATTGTGCAATGTGATACAAATCACCAAGGAACCAAAATAATAATATTTATCAACACGTATGACACACATTATCTCAAGTAACCTCCATAACAACTCTATAAAGATGATTATTTCTGCATTTTGCACGTAAGGAAACTGCAGCTTACAATAGTGCATCATTTGTCCAAGGTCAACCTGGGACTGTCTGATTCCAGTTTTACTAATTCCTCAAGAATAAGCCCTGCTAATTTCCTGTTAACTGCTTGATCCCTCAAAGCAATCCAGTGAGGCTGGGTGTGGTGGCTCATGCCTGTAATCTCAGCACTTTGGGAGGCTGAGGAGGGTTGATCACCTAAGGTCAGGAGTTCTAGATCAGCCTGGCCAATATGGTGAAACCCTGTCTCTACTAAAAATACAAAAAATTAATCAAGTGTGGTGGTGGGTGCCTGTAATCCCAGCTACTAGGGAGGCTGAGGCTGGAGGACTGCCTGAACCCGGGAGGCAGAGGTTGCAGTGACCCAAGATCACGCCATTGCACTCCAGCCTGGGCAACGGGTGAAACTCGGTGTCAAAAAAACAAAAACAAAAACAATCCAGTGGATTAAGTATTATTATTTTCCCCATTTTGGGCAAGGAAATAGGTCCAGAAAGATAAAGTGTTTAGTTGGATATTTGCAGAACTCAGACTCACTGGCAGTTTCTCAGAAATCTGGTAACACCTTACACTAGATAACACCACTGCTCAGGCCCACAATGTAATTTATTTATGTTGATAACAGATATCAAAGACGAGACATTGAAGGTGGAAATAACAAGATGATAAAATTCTTTCAAATCCCTAGTCTTGGAAAAATCCCCCTGTGATACATTTAGCAGTTCAGCAGCTTTAAGACAGACATTTCTACAGCTCTAATTGCAGCCATTTTAGTTTCTAACAAACAGGTCCAGCCCAGGTCCCCTGATCTGCATCAATTACTTTTAGAAAAGGAATCAGGATCCGCTTCTTGGAGGGTAGAGTCACACACATACAAATGCACACGTGAATCTCTCTGTGGTGTTTAGTCTAGTTCTGCGGTTGGTTCTCAACCATCCCCTCCCAACAAACCTAACCCCAGTGCAGTTTTATGTTCCTCCCCCTTGACTCCACCCTCACCCTATACACACAAGGTATTTGGCAATACCTGGAGATACTTTTGGTTGTCACAACTGTTGGGGAGCTGCTACTGGCCTCTAGAGGCCGAGGATGCTGCCAAAAGTCCTACAATGCCCACTACAACAAAAAATCATGTGGCCCAAAATGTCAGTAGTGCTGAGGTCGAGGAATCCTGGTCTAGCGAATGCTATTAAACAAACACACAACTGAAATTACTTAGGATTGAACTGACCTTGCAGATTATGGCAAAGTAATGAAACTGAAGGCATTCTCTAGAGTGGACTGTTTATCCACCAATATATATTTACAAGTTATATCCGACCCATTTCCAATGATGATTTTGGCCTACCATAAATGCACGCACAAGACAGTTACAGTGAAGATTTTTCAAAAATATCAGAAGCCATAGAGACAGTGGGGAGAAAGAAAGTACATTCAACTTCTGCTAGTCACTGGGGATTTTCTGTCATAATTCTTTAAAAATCATTGATATGTCTTCTCCACTTATTTAAGCACTTTGTTGGTACAAGCCAGGTTTTCATCTATTCCAGTCCAGTAAGAATTAGAAAAAGAAGACTTGATGAATTCCAATATTTACCTTCCTGCCTCAGTGAAGATACAGAACTCTCAGGTTTTCAGACAGAGTTCAAATCTTCTTTGGGCTGACCTTTTAAGAGATAATGGGGTTACTTTTCAGCCCGGAGCAGAAAACAGGAGAGTGGTTGAGTGAAGAGGGAAGGGAGGCCGGGTTAGATGAGAAAGCCATAAATTAGTCCTTTCCAGGGGGGTTTCATTACTTTATGTGAAATACTGTCAAGTTCCAGAACATCAGAGACAATCATATACATGTATAAAAATACGTTAATATCCATGGGTGTGGTTATGTGCTGTGCTAGTATAAAACTGTAAATTAAGAAAATTCAGAAAAAACTTCTTTATACATTCTCCATTATAGTACAAAAGGCCTCTTTATAATAATATAATATGTAATGCCTGTTATCTTTTTTCTATATTTACAGTGTCTCTGCATTAGACTAACAGTGCAAATAGGAAGGAAGCTGTTTTATTATTTTGAGTGACATTTTACATTGTTCCCTAGAACCCCAATATTAATTACTTTCTACTGAACAAAGGTTATTTAGAATCCTACCTCATATTTCACACCAAAAACATTTTAAAGATAAATATAGTTAAGTAAATGTAAAAAATAGAAACCATAAAAATGCCAGAAGAAAACTGTAAGTAGTTTTCTAATCTTGGAGTTAGGAGAACTTCTTGAAGCACAGAACAGGAGGCAGGAATATGTAAGGAAATACTGATTGGAATACTTTTACAAAAATTTAAAACTGCACATTTGATATTTGATAACATTCAAGATCTGAGTTTTAACCTTTGTTCAACAGTTTTGTTTTTTTTTTTGTTTTTTTGAGACAGGGTCTTGTTCTGTTGTCCAGGCTGGAGTGCAGTGGTTCAATTGTGGCTCACTGCAGTAGCCTTGAACATTTCGGCTCAAGTGATGCTTCCCACTCGTAGCTTGGATGGGGTCTTGCTATGTTGCCCAGACTGGCCTTGAACTCCCCGCCTCAGGTGATCTTCCTGCCTTAGTCTCCAAAAGTACTAGGATTATAGGCCTGAGCCACTGTGTCTGGCCTGCTCAACAGGGTTTTGATGGCAATTAAATGGTTTGGAGGGGTAAGTAGGTGGCAACAGAGCAAATTTAAGTTATTGTGCACCTGTTATGATTGTCATTCATGTCTAAAAGCTGAATGACTTATGTCAAAGCAGCTTTTGATAGTGAACTTTCAATTTCTAGTTTATTTCTGGAATTTCCGCTAACATACTAATTGTTACCTTTTTTCCCCTTTAACCCTTATGCCATTTAGCCCTTACAACAATCTCACAAGGTATTGTCTTTATGTATAAGGAGCACCAGGGTTCAGAAAGCCTAGGTATTTTGTCTAAGGCCACACAGCTAGTGTGTGCCCACTGAGTGCCTCTGTCAGGCACACAGAGATTCTGAGAGCTTGAGAAAGACCCACCAAAACTTATGATGCCAACCTCACAATCTTCAATCAACCTGAGAGTCCCTGAACCCCACATGCATGTCTGTGCCATCAAAATACCGGGATGCCACCTGTTCACCTTCTTGAGTTATGTTAACTAAGAAAATGAATTTAAGGGCACAATGAAAATGCATCATACAGTTCTATGTGACAGGACTGTGTTAAGCACTTTACACAAATTATTTTATTCAGTCTTCTCAAGAGCCCTACAAAGTAGGGTTTTTGTTGTTTTTGAGACAGGGTCTCACTCTGTCACACAGGCTAGAATGCAGCGGGGCAATCTCAATTTACTGCAGCCTCGACCTCCTGAGCTCAAGTGATCCTCCCACGTCAGTCTCCAGAGTAGCTGGGACTACAGGCGTGTGCCACCATGCCTGGCTAATTTGTGCATATTTTGTAGAGATGGGATTTCACCATGTTGACCATACTGGTCTCAAACACCTGAGCACAAGGGATCTGCTAGCCTCAGTCTCCCAAAGTGCTGGGATTATAAGCATTTGCCACCTTGCCTGGGGCCAGAAGTAGGTATTCTAAGCTGCAATTTACAAGATAGGAAAACCGAGGCTGTCAGAGGTTAAGCAGACTGCCCCAAGTGCCTTAGTTGAAGGAGCAATACTGCCAGAGTATTTTTCCATTAAGTTTGGTAGTTATAGGAATGTTAGACATTCCCATATTCAGTTAAAAATATTTTAATTAAATATCTAGACAGGCCAGGTGTGGTGGCTCACGCCTGTAATCCAAACACTTTGGAGGTCAAGGCGGGCGGATCACCTGAGGTCGGGAGTTCAAGACCAGCCTGACCAACATGGTGAAATCTTGTCTTTATAGAAAAAAAAAAATTAAAAAAAAGAAAAAATATCTAGACAATGACTTTGCATATTGATTTTTGGTTGCTATACACAGATCTGAATAACCAAGCACCCTTTGGTACGATTTCAGTGGCTAGTCCACCTTAAGCCTTTTTTATAGCAGGGATTGGTATATGACAGCCAGAGGGCCCAATCCAGCTCACAGCCTGGTTTTCTGAAGTTCACAAACTGGGAATGTGGTGTTTTTGTTTTTTTTTTTATGATTGAAAAAAATCAAAAGAGTAATATTTCATGACGTGAAAAGTACATTAAATCCAAATGTCAAGGCCTAAAAATAAAAATTTTATTAGAACATAGCCAGACTCATTCATTTACATGTCATCTTATAGACGCTTTTGTGTTATAACAGCATAGAGTGGAGAAGTTGTGTCAGGGACTGTATGGTACGCAAAACCTACGATATTTACTCTCTGGGCTTTTACAGAAAAAGTTTGCTGACCCCAGTTCTACAGCATGATACAACTGGAGGTTCTGGATTTTTTTCTACTAAATTTCAGAAAAAAAAATTACCTTCTTTTTCCAGAAATAATATGAAAGCAGCCTTCCTATGAAAAAACGTTTACAGCCTAGGATGATTTGAAATGACACCATTAGGTTCTAGTTCCAGTGACTGGCTAGTGGGTCCAGCTTGAAAGACCCCCTCCCTCCATTTTAAATACACTAGAGTTAGCACTAGATGGTAAAGCTGGGTCTTACTACCCAACCTGTCCTCCCGTTATTCATCTTGACCGCGTTATGGGTTTAGTTTCACAACATTATGAGTTCATCCAGGCTTCTTGAATCATTTATAGGAATTTTCATTTTCACTCTCAAACTCTTACACTTTCTCTGCTGTGAATTTTTTTTTAACATAAAGCTCAGACTACTAAATGGCTTACACAAGTACCATAAAGTTTATACTTTATTTTTTAAGCAATCAGAATTTTTAAAAATTGCTTTTTCTTGAGAAACTAAACTTAATTTTGCAGGTCGCAGAAGAAAATACCTTTATATCCAATGATCTCAAAGCACCTCTGGTGAAAATACGTAACAAGGTAAAGAACGTCTATTTTTAAATACGACTTCTTGGAGGAAATATTATTTAATGGAAAAGATGTGACTAGTAACGAAGTCCAAGGCTATTTCTGGTTCTGCGAATGACTCACTTTGACTTTGGGCAAACCATCTCACCACTGTTGCTCTTTATCTGCAAAAACTGGACTTCATGCCTATGGGAGTTGCATGGCTAATCAATGCCTGGAAAATGCGTAGTGGCAGATGCTACAAAAGTGCTGAGCCTTAAAAAAAAAAAAAAACCACCGCCACCCCCCAATTTGTATTCAGTTGAGGTTGGGGTTTATTGTTATTTAACATTCGAAGGCCAACACTATGTTAAGTCCATCGTGCTGCACAGAACAGATAATATCACTGTCCAGTAGGGATTTTTTAATCTAGGATTTTTGACTTTTAAAAAATTTACTGTGGTTGGGTGTTAAGAATCCGGTAATACACCCATGCAAAAACGTCAACCTTTAAGTTGCAAACTATCGATTGGAAAACCTAAATAAACCCCCTCCAAAAACAAACAAAAAAGGCCTTCCCCCGCCCCGCCAAGAAATCCCTCAAAAACAAGAATTCTTCTGATGTTTTTCTCCTCCCTGCAGTTCTCCATGTTACAGTCCTTGGAGGTAGAACAGGCATAAAATACTTTCACTAATAAAATATGACAAACCGCCGGATTATACGTGGCCGATTCCCAGTGATTGCCCTGCTACACAAAGCAGAAAAGTAAATGCCATCATCCCCCTTAGAACAAAAGAACTTAGGAATAAAAAACATGGAGAGGGGGGAGAAAGCAGCAATAAATAAAGGTGAGCCAAGGCCCCCGTTCCTCGCCCCTCCCGGGAGCGAGTGCGGGACTAAGTACTGCTAATAAAGTGGTTCAAGGGTAGTTATTTGGAAAGGGGGCGGGGTGGCAAGGGGAGGGAGCGGGCGAGCGGCTGCCGGGGATTGCATGTTGCATTCGGCTTGAGGTTGCATCTCTCCTGTTGCCTGGACCACGCTCTCCCATTGCAGTGTTTCCTCATCGCTTCTCCTCGCTCCTGCCCATCGCGGCTTTTTTCCCCCCCTTCAAACTGCTGTTGCACTGGAGGGAGTTGGGGCCGCTTCGGAGCCCCTTTGCAGCTCCCGCGGGCGGGAGGGGGGAGTTGGGCTCGGGCCGCGGAGTTGGGGGGGCCGCCGCGGGCGCCGGCCTCGCCTCGGCTGCGGCTGCACGAGCCCGGGATTGCGGCGGCCCCGGAGTTTGGCCGCCTTCGCCGCCGCTAGGTGCTCGGCCCCATCACCGCCGTCGCCGCCGCTGCACTGGAGTTTGGCTGCCGCTGCCCTACTTCACTCTAGTTTAGTTTCACTCACTTTACATCCGGGTTTTTTCCCTAGGCAATGGGCGCCGCAGCACACCCCGTTCCTTAGGCAAAGTGAAATAAATTCGCCGCACCGACACGTCAAGTAGTCCGCCTGCCCGAGCGCCGCCGCGGGCCCCCGTCGTCCCCCCCGCCGCCGCCCCACCGGGGGTGGCGGGACCCAGACGTCCCGGTAGCCGCAGGCCGAGGCGCGGGGGCCCGGGCCGGCCGCCGTACCACTCCGACCGGCGGCCCCCTCCCTGCCCGCCGCGGCCCGCTTTCTCCCGGCGCCTACTCTCCCCTCGCCCTCGTCCCCGCTTTTCCAGCCCCAGTCCCTCTCGCCCGGCTCTCGGGAGCGGCGGGGGCGCGCACGGCGGCGGCGGCAGCGGGGCGGCGGGGCCGCGCGGCGGGCTCCCGCGCGGGCGAGTGTGTCTGGGCCTGGGCGGAGGGATCCCCGGGCTGAGGCGGCGGAGGTGCTGCGGCCCGGGGCCGGGTGGTGAATGGGCTGGTGGTGCTCGCTGCTGCTGCTGAGAGGAGGAGGAGGATGAAGAGTTGGGCTTGTTTGTCTCTCACAGTTTCTCTCCTGCTGCTCTGATTCCCCCCTCCCGATTCCGGCCCGGGGCCTGTGTGTGTCCCTCCTGGAGGAGGAGGAGGATCCAGTTCCTCCCCCCAACCCCCTCCTCCCCACCCCCCCCTTGCCTGGGGAAGAGGAGGAAAGAAACAGCCCAGAGAGAGAGAGAGAGAGTGAGTGAGTGAGAGAGAGAGAGAGAGGGAGAGAGAGGGAGAGAGAGGAGAGGAGGAGGAGGAGGAGGAGGAGGAGGGAGAAGGGAACAACCTACCATCTTAACACACTAATATCTAAAAAGTGCGAGAGGCCCAGAGCAGCAGCAGAAGCAGCAGCAGCAGCTCCAGCTTCTTCCCTCCCTCCCCATGAAGAAGAGTTCCCTCCTCCTCCTCCTCCTGCTTCTCCTGCTCAGAGTTCCTGCCTCCAGCTGCCAGGGGGGACAGCCAGCCAGCAGCAGGAGGGTGCAGTATCCCAGCTTTTCCATTCTCTCTTCTCCTCACTCTCTCTCTTTTTTTCTGGAGTAGCTCTATTTCCCCTCCCTCCCCCTTCCCCCTCTGCCTCTCTCCTCTCTCCCTCTGTCTTGTCGCTTGTGTTTGTCTCTGGGAGGATCAGGGGCTGCCTGCTTGGAGTTTGTTGTGGGGGGAGGTAGGGGGAGGGGAGGGGTGTGTGGGAGGGAGGAGGGAAAGGGGGGTGTTCTCGTCAGGACCCCTCAGTCAACTTGAGATTTGAGCAATAACTTCCCCTTCGGGGCGCCCCCCTGCGTGCCCTTCCCATACCTCCCCCCGAAAAAAAAGACAATGGGAAAACCTTGGCTCCCCCCCTCCTCCCCTCTGCCCTCCACCCCTCCCTAGGATAAATTGGAAGTAAGTTTAGGAGCAGCCTCGGGATCCTGGGCGCAGAGTGCAGGGCCGGAGCGGGTGACAGAGGCGGCGTGCCGGGGGCGGCGGGGAGGGGGTGTCACATTGTCCCGGTGGGGGGCCGGCCGGGGGCCGCGGGCGGGGGCGGGGGGCGCGGAGCCTCGCCCGCCCCCCTCTGCTGTCCCTTGGCCCGGGGAGGGTAGCCGGGGCTCCTCCACCCCCCCCACCCCACCCTGGGATGCTGTCGGGGGGAAGTTTTTATTATGGTTATTTAATTAAAAAAATTTTTTTTTTTGGAAAACCATCTTGTTTGGTGACTGAGGGATCTGGTTAAAAAAAAAAAAAAAAAAGCTGCGGCTGCTGACGCTGCCGGGCCCGAGTGTGTGTGTGTGTGTGAGTGTGTATGTGTGTGTGAGTGTGAGTGTGTTGGTGCATTTGTCTTGGGTGGCCGGAGCAGCGTTGGGGAAATTCCGCTTATTCTTCTTCTTCTGCAACTTGTTATTCCGGAGAGTCTGCCTGCACCCCTCACCCCGGGGCCGGCCCTCCCGCATTCGCCCCCGCCGCCGGCGGCCGCGGGGCGCCCCCGGGACCCCAAGCGGGCCGGGGCGGACAGGCCGCTCCGAGAGGGGCCGCGGCCGCCCCTCCCCCGCCCGCGCCCCCGCCGGGGGGAGGGGCGCGCGGAGTGGGACTCTTTCCGTTTGGTCCAGCCCCGTCGTGCACGCAGTTCCCAACACTTCTCGTCATCCTCTCTTTGGTCTCTTTATTCTGCTGAGCGGTACTGTTAGGATTTTTTTTTTTCTCCCCCTGACCACGTTCGCGATGGTGGGTAGCAGCAAGGTGGCCCTGGTAGAGGAGGGGTTGGTATCGAGATTGGGCACCGGGAGAGAACGTCTCCTTTCAACTTTGTCTGTGGCTTGCACCCCCGGAGAAGGCCACAAGCCGGTTGTGGGGTGCAGATGTGCCAAGAGTGATTTCTAAGTAGTTGAGTTGTGATGAGGGTACGACTGCTAATGGTCGGCAGGTTTTGTTTTCATTGGTGAATCTGGTGTCATCATATTCCGGTCATATGTTGAAATATTCTTTGTTTAGGTCTGGAAGTAGAGAATCTCACTCTGCACGTCCACATTGTGTTGTTTTTAAAATGATGTCTCTAGGAGTATGGATTTCTAGAATTTCAGATCTGAGAGAAGGTCTGCACTTGTGTGGGCCTCCTTACCTGGCCTTGACAGTGAACTTTGTGGCTGTGTTTCGGATTTCAAAGATTTGCCCCATAGCTGGGGAACGAGTTGTGCATTTTTGCTAATAGTCGGTGTCAGGAATGTAGATGACTGAGCTGGAGAAGTTAGTGAGGGAAGAACATTTATATATAAATAATGGGTAGTTGAATATTAGAATCAGATTAATTTGGGCTGATGAAAGTTTGTTTGTTTGTTTTAAAGCAGTTGTACACTCTGGGAAGGAAGCCTTTTCACAGGTTCTCTTGTTAGGGATTCTTTAAGGCGAGGGGTTGGAATTATCTCCTTTTTGAGAGGATTCTCATCAATATCTGTAGCTTTATTGAGGGCCAGATAAGGGTACTGAAATTGGGGCTAAACCATGTTAGCATACTTTTCAGTATTTATGATATTTGTTTACTTCGGGTGTTCGCTCTAATTTGGGCATTAGAAATAAATAGGTCAGCTTTGCTTTTGGTCTTTGAAGTCTGGCCCCTCCTTCCTTCTTTAAGTTTCACCATTTACTTGGTTTACAGCATTGTTGGAAACTGTTACTACATTTTTACTGGAAATACTATTATTCATTTTAATTTTGGTAAGTTCCTTCTTATTCTCTTCTGTCTTCACTTGTTTATGAAATCTGTGTTGTGGGCTTAAGCTAGTTTGTTTTAGAAGGTCATTAAAAATGTCTGAAAAATACATTTTCAAATCCAGGGACTTATCTTTTGATGGCAAAGAGGAAATTTTGTGTGCAGTTATACTAATGTTTATTTTAAAAATTTCTGTACTTAAAACGTTTGTAGATTTACAAATATCCTTAAGTGAAGAGCATAGTAATAGTGGACAGAGTTCTCAAAGTACAAACATCTGGCTAACATGTTAAAAATCTTCCAGGTGCTTTTTTTGTTGTTGTTTTTTTAACATCAGACTTTTGCTTTTGATAACATAATAGTATTTTCAGTTTGACTGGCATTGCTTGGCTGCCCATAATAAAGTTTTTTGCTTGGGTGCTATTGAAGGCTTTTTAACTTAGTTTTTAGATAATTTTTGCAGGCTTGATTTAAGCATGTTATATTTTGAACTCAGGCAAGTTGTTATGGAACTGGAGTAGTAATAGATGAAAAAGACAGGTACCTGGGCTAATTGTATTTTTAGAAGGTATAAGTGATGGATGGGGCCTATTTCTTTTAGCCTTGAGGGGTCCATCCTTTTTCCTATTCAGTCATCTGGAAGGACCTGCCTCTGAAATATTCTTCTTCTGCTTACATGAAGATCTCTAAATGCTATCCAGCAGGAGGTGCTACAGCAAGATAAAGGATATTTTTGAGTTTTGAGGGTCTTGCTACTTATTACAGCTCTACTTAGCTTCAGCTAAGCAACAGGATTAACACCTTAAAGTTCCAGAAAGATTTTGAGTAAGTCCATTTAAAACTTTCAATCATAAATTATGTTTGCTATGTGAAACTGAAGTCTTTGACTATACAAAGTAGGTGTGTGATTGTGGATAGCTTAAGGATTCTGGGCCTAGGTACAGAGCACTGTTTAGAATTATTTTATTTGGAAAGGGAGTTCGTCTTCTGTTGATGAGTGGGATGTTGAGCAAGTATTTTTAAAAAATTATTTGTAGTTTTTATAAACAAAAGTAGTTGCTATGATTTAGGGCTTTAAGCCTTGTTATCATCCCTATAATATTAATAATATTAATACAAATAGTATAGAGTAGTTGAGATTTTGGAAAGGGGGATAGTGTGTGGAAAAAATTTTAGACTTCTTCTGGTTTTATTCCCCCATCAGATTTACAGACAATGATTCTAATGTACATCAATTTTTACTCACTCAGCATCATAAATACATATGGTAGATATACTTAAGTTAGCCTGCAAAGACTGAGATTCTTGAACTGTAAGTAAAGTTCTGTCAGTGGCAGGTCATTGCTGATGTAACAATAACTGCATAAAGATGAATATAGCTACTTTAACAGTTTCATAGCATTTACAGCACATGGTCCTCTGAAACTCTGTTAGTGTTAGGTCAATTGATTATCACTGGAAATATCATGCCACGTGGTTGCTTGTGAAGTTTTGTGTCAAAGTTTTAACAACTTGAGGATGCTAGAAAGTTTGATAAATCTGCTTTGAATTTTGTCTATTTTGTAGGCATAATACTATTTTCTTAGTAAGACCAAATGAGATAATACATGTAAAAGTTCTTCATAAATGGTAAGAAATCATGCAGATATTAAGTTGTTGAGATAGGTAACTAATTAATACATGGCCAGAGGCTTCTGTCTTAAAATGCTAAGTTTTTCCATATCAGAGAAATGCATTTAAAGTGCACCCTGGACACTATAATTTTTGAGATGGAGTCTCACTCTGTTGCCCAGGCCAAAGTACGATGGCGCTATCTCAGCTTACTGTAACCTCCACCTCCCAGGTTCAAGTGGTTTTCCTGCCTTTCAGCCTCCTTAGTGGTTGTGATTTCAGGTGCCTGCCACCATGCTCGGCTAATTTTTGTATTTTTAGTAGATAACGGGGTTTCACCATGTTGGCCAGACTGGTCTTGAACTCCTGACCTCAGGTGATCCACCTGCCTGGGCCTCCCAAAGTCCTGGGATTATAGGCATGAGCCACTACACCCAATCTAAATTTTTGTTTTTTAAGTACTGTTGTGGTTACCAAAAGTCTCTTTGTTATAGTTGTGAAGCTTCATGTAAAAAATGCTGCCTAGTCAATTTTCTATAATTTAAAAAAAAAAAGTCATTTTTCCTTTTGAAGATCTTGTGAATTGTATGTTCCCATTACAGTTTTTCTTCATTTCTCCATTGATGTGATATGATAGTAGTTGATTTTAGTGAGTGTTTAAGTTCTTGGATTCTTCTATAGACTCTTATTAACACAGAGTAACAGATGTCATGGTTAAAGTTTTGAATGTTTTGACTGACTGTTAACTTTCTGAAAGAGTCTCACTGACTAAAGCTTTCAAGCTTGTTTCACAGTGAAAAAGATGTATATCTGTATGTGTTAGTATTAGGTATATGTGGATATATCATTTTTGTTTTTCTATTTTAGAAGGATACATGAGGAAATGACTACTCAAATGTAGAGGAGTGCACTGAAATATTTTTGTGTAAAAATAACCCAAAAGTTTAAGCCTTAAGTTTCAGCTTTCTTATAAACTCTGCTCACAAATTTGGGATAGAAACATTTTAAATTAAAATATAGATAATTAGGGACCCTGTGTTTATGAGCCTATCAAAAGGTATAGTATCTTAAATTTTAGAAGTGACTGTTGTTTTGAAATTGCCCCCGTTAGAAAGTAAATATAGAAACTTGCTTCTGTGAAGGGTGAGAAAACATTGAACTGTTTAGATAAAAATGAAACCTCTCTCGGGGTGTTATTAACTTTTTCATCCTATAGACAGTGAATATTAAAGCTTTCTGTGAAGACATACTGAAGTTAAGATTATATTAATGTACTTTTAAATTTTGTATCCTTAATGTTTTATTGCTGAAGGCTTTTGTATTTAGTTACTATTCAAAGAGAGAAAGGAAGGAATTAAAGTTTTAGGTCTCTGACCTTTGACAGAATTCTTTTATATCTATATCTGGAACTGATTTCTTGAAACATGTTTGAATTTTCATATTATTTTGTGCTGGGAAATATTAATGATTTATGTTGACTTCTCAGGAGCTTTTGTACATGGGCTTACGAGGTATATGTTTTTGCTGCTTTGGAATTTTTTAAAAAAGAAATATGTTAACACTGCACTGAATTTATTTTAGATAATTATTTCTTAAATAGCATATATTTTGTACTTTGTGTGTATGGCCATACTATTTTGTAGGCTTTCATGTAATTCTTAGATGTGTGTTAAATTTTTGAATAGTTATCTTTTGTGAAAATGTTGAAATAGACTTTTAGGAATAACTTTTCTATTACTTGTCCATCAGTTCAGTCTTAAAATTACAGTGAACTCTTCCCTTTTAGAAATTATATGTGAGGTTCAGTCATCCTTTGGACCTTACTAAAGCAACTTTCTTATGCTAGACTTGTGTGGCATTTTGAATACCCCTCCCCTTGTCCGTTCTAGTACCCTGCAAGTCTTCCCCTCTCCCTGCCTTAAAAAAAACGTTGAATAAAAAAGCATTTGGTGAAAATGTCTCAGTTGAAGGCAACTATTATTTTCTATATTTTGGAATCAGTTACAGAAATGTTTTCTGCTTTTTTAAGTTGTCAAGAAAGTGAACCAGTATGGAAGGGATAGGAAGGGGATGAGGCCTAACAGGTTGATGATCTAGGCTTTATTTTTGACTCTGTTTGTGGGCCTAGGGGGAAAAAATAACTTAAACTCAGAAGCCAAAAAAGATGGGTTTTGTTTTATTGTTTTGGCTGCATTGAGAATACAAACTGTCAGTACTTGAGGAGAAGGAGCAGCAGAAAGGAATTGATTTTTTTTCTGCTGCAGATCCAAGTATTGTTAACCATGTGCATCTCCAAAGCAACATACTTGCAAATCAAACTGTAGTTGATTCTTTCACTCAGTTAACAGTCAGAACCCTAAATTGTTTTTTTTTTTATTTTATTTTAAATGAGTACCCAAAACTTTGGGGTAATGACAATAATTTTCTGATAAAAGTGGGTGATAGTAACCATGGCAACTGCTATCTCTGGCCTTATGGACAGTATGTTGTATTGATGAAGCTTCAAATCCTTTATAGTAGCCTGTCACTTTTATGGTGAAATGTAGTAGCATGTGTTGCAGATGATTTTTAGCTGGATTGCGTTAAATTTGTGTGCCAGCTTACCTTTCCTTGTTAGGAATTTCTTGGACTTTATTCCAAAACATGTTTGTGAAGGTGCTGTTGCCTGAAAATAACCCACCACCTGTGTTAGGCCTGATGCAGATTGCAGTTAGTTCTTTCCCAGCCTCCTTCCACAGTCTTGCAGAAATAGGAGGGTGTGTAGCAACTGTATATATGTAAATTCTAGCTCAGACTTATCAGCTTGTGTTTGGACATGTTACTGATAGCTTAAAAATTTTTTTTGTATTTTTGGAAGAGGTCAATGGATGAGAGAAGTGGGCCTGTAGTTGGAATACTGTTTTTCTAAGTGTTCTTTCTTGAAGTCTCTCTCTGTGTGTGTGTGTGTGTGTGTGTGTGTGTGTGTGTGTGTAGGGAATTAGAGATGAGGAATGAAGGCATAAATGTTGAGTAAGGACTTTACAAAAGCAGAACTTAAGTATTTTTGGTTTGTTTTTGTGATGGTGTATGTATGTATTACTATAAAAATTATTTCCTAGTGGGCAGTATTAGAATATGGGGAATGTTTGCTTGTGATAGTTTTCTTCAAGAAAAATTATTTATAAAACATATCTTGAATAATTGTTAAAAGGCAACCTGTTAAAACAATTAAACTTTTTTTCTTTTTTTGCTTTCTTTTTCTTTTTAATTTTTATTTATTTATTTATTTTTATATTGAGTCTTGTTCAGTGGCCAGGTTGGAGTGCAGTGGCGCGATCGCGGCTCACTGCAGCATCCACCTTCTGGGTTCAAGCAATTTCTCCTGCCTCAGCCTCCTGAGTATCTGGGACTATAGGCATGTGCTACCGCACTCTGCTAATTTTTGTATTTTTAGTAGAGATGCAGTTTCACAGTATTGACCAGGATGCTCTCAATCTCTTGACCTTGTCATCTGCCCATGTCAGCCTTCTAAAGTGCTGGATTACAGGTGTGAGCCACCATGCCCGGCCAAAACAATTAAATTTTTTGAGGGAGAGGATTAGAGGGTGTTGAAATGGATTCATTCAAACTTTAAAAAACTGTTTCAAAAGTTATATTTTTATTACATTGTCTTTTTGACTTTTAATCATTTTTTTCTGTGCTTCTATGTAAGATTTTTCTAATGAGAAAATGTTGATCTAAATATTGATACTTTTTTTCCAATATGTGCTAGAAAAACTGTGTGCCAGAGCAGAGAACATACAAATTTGATCTAAATTTGATTGGACTCTGATAATAAGATATAGTCAAATTGTGCTAGATAGTTCAGAGTTTCTTGAAACTTATTGTGATAAAGTGGTTTACTTACTACAAGTCCCAGTATGCATTGCAGTTTTTGCTTAACTTCAGATTAGAGCACTGCATGCTGGGACCTGTAGTTGATTTAAACAGTACGGAAAACCCTTCCCTCTGTCTACTCCATTTTATACACAGCTTTCCAGGCTTCTAAGAACTTTCTGCTAAGTAGTTTGATTACTAATATTATTATTATTATACTGCTGAAATTCTAAAGTGAGTCTTCAGAAACAGCTTGGTGTTTTAGTTTACGTTAGATTAGTTTATTGTATTTTTTTATAAGCTACTATAAGATTTACACAGAAAATGATATATTGAAAACTTGACTTAGCAGATGTAAATATTTTTATGCATGTGGTGATACTTTTTATAATCAGGGCATCATTGATTGCTAGTGTGGGCATGAGAAGTCTTTTATTATCAAGCCTGATAAATATGCTGTTCCTTTTTTTTTTTTTTTTTTTTTTTAGTGGGGATAGTTATTCTCTAAGGTTGGATGGAAGATTTTTTTGTACCAGTATTTAATTTCATAGTTCTGTGATTCTTCTGTAATAATTGTCAACATCTTGAATATCAGTACCCTTTAACTGGAATTCCTGAAAATAAAGGTGGTTTTAGTGTAATTTTAATCCTTGAAGATGTAGTCTGAGGCAGAGAAAGAGGTGAAACTTGTTTAATAATTTATTTTTTTATTTGTAAGGTTTAAATTTTTTTTGAGGATTCTACTTTTATTAACTAATATCAGAGGGTTGTTGCAGGGATTAATTGTTAAAATCTATGACAGTGCCTAGCACAGTGTTTGCCACATAATAAGGGCTCAGTATATGTGTAGAATTATCAGCAACAGCAGTGGTAGTGGTTACTGTTATCTTAAAAAATAGCACGCTTCACATTTTTTTCTCTCTTTTTACAGTATAATTTGATCAGAAGCCCAGGCTGTTCTAAAAAGACCTTGAGATTTTTGGCTTATGGTGATGATGTGGCAAACTCCTTAGAATGTTTCTGCTGTGTGTAAAATGTCCTTGCACCTCAGTTTCTCCCTAAGAAATATATGCCCCCAAAAGGACTATCACGCCAGTAGCTGAATTTTGAATAGTATTCAGCTCTGCTTGTCTAGTACTCATTGCATCTATACCACAAGCCTTTGGTTGACTTCAGAAAGTTCAAAAGGTAATGAAAATTTCTTTGTTTGCAATGTTTGCAGTGGTAGAATATCCAAACTAGTTGATTAAAGAAAAGAAGATGCTGCAAAAATGCCCCTTGCGTTACCGTGTATGTAACCTTGAAAAGTTCTGTTGTGTTTAGAAGCATGTACCAATATATCACTGTAGTTCCCAGTGTTACAGGATTGATGTACAAGAGCCCAGTAAGCAGCCCCAGAAAGGTGTTGTTTCCAAATATCTTATGTCTTTACATTAATTTTCTCTTTTAGGACACTGACTTCTTTTAGGTTCTTGAATTTGTAGGATATGTTTATTTGCATGGATTGTCCCTTTTGGCTGTTTGAAAAAGGAAAGGGATGCCTGGGGATATTGGAAAATGTAAGTGTGAGTTACAATGTATATGTCTTAGTTTGAATGTATGCAGGAGCAGGGTAGTGCCTTTCTTACTTGCTTAGCCAGAATCTTATTCCAGCTTTTTCTCTTGCAAGGAGTTTTACAATATTGTTGTTGAGGACATGATTATTTAAGAAAATTCTGCCTTTAGTTTTATTTATTTATTTAGAGACAGAGTCTTGCTCTGTTGCCGAGGCTGGAGTGTAGTGGCTCAGCTCAGTGCAGCCTCTGTCTCCCAGGTTCAAGCAATTCTCATGCCTCAGCCTCTTGAGCAGCTGAAATTACAGACATACACCACCATGCCTGGCTAATTTTTGTGTTTTTAGTAGACATAGGGTTTCACCATGTTGGCCAGGCTGGTCTCTAACTCTTGGCTTCAAGTAATCTGCCCGCTTTGACCTCCCAAAGTGCTGGGATTACAGATGTGAGCCGCCATACCTGGCCCAGGTAATATTTTTTAAAGTACTTTATATAGCAAACCAATCCACTGTAACAGTACTAGCCTGCTCCCCCAACATAGTTGTGATTTAAAATTTGTTAATATGTAGATTAGACATTAAATAGATTCTTTAGATGTGTCCAAAATGTATGGAATCTGGTCTGATATGCTTCCACTTTATAAACTGTTTTATTTATATTACATCAGTTTGTCTTTTCAAGACCTAATATTTTGAAATAAATTCAGCAGTTACAAAGGAGTTAATACAAAGAGCTAAATATAAGGAGGAAAATAGTCCCTGGTATTAATGGGCCAGTGCAGAAAATAGCAGGTTTGGAGGAATTCTCATTCCATATTTTCATCATTGTATGTACCCATGTGCTTACTGAAATACTAAAGTTGGAAATCAGGAGAGGAAATAAGGAGAGGAAAACTGGGCAGCCATGCATATTCAGTGTAGAGACCTTTGACACACCTAAATTATTGAACAGTTTTCTTTTGTAATGAAATGTCCCAGGTCAGAATAAAGGAAACATTTGTGATGATGTCAGAAGACTTGGCCTGTCACTTAGCTGTATATTCTTGGGAAATTCATTCCTGCTGGGCTTTAGCTTACCCAGTGGTAAAATGGGGATAATAATAAGGGCCTGCTTCACTATGACATTAAAAGGATTAGATAAGAATATTCATGAATGTACTTTATATAACTAAATGGTATATATAAATTGAATTTTTAATCAACAATAAGGGTCTGGGTTTTAAGATATTTGTCTGTCATGTTAACAATATTAATATAAAATTTTAAATAATGAGTTAGAATCAAAAGGAACCAAAAAATTAGTGATCTACCGTGCTCCCAACAGACTAGTTCTTTTTTTTTCTCTTTTTTGAGATGGAGTCTTGCCCTGTTGCCCTTTCACCATCTCGGCTTACTGTAACCTCCACCTCCTAGGTTCAAGTGATTCTCCTTCCTCAGCCTTCCCGAGTAGCTGGGACTATAGGCATGTGCCACCATGCCTGGCTGATTTTTGTATTTTCAGTAGAGACAGGGTTTCACTATGTTGGCTGGACTAGTCTCGAACTCCTGACCTCAGGTGATCCACCTGCCTCAGCCTCTCAAAGTGCTGGGATTACAGGTGTGAAACACCGTGCCTGGCCCAACAGACAAGTTCTTGACATGTGTTTACGTGTGTGTTTATACCCTGATACATTTGTGTGTATATTATAAATATAATAAATGTACTGGTATGTTGTCATGGGAATGAAAAATTTTAATTATGAGCTTTTGTATTAAAATTTTTTTTAATTTTATTAACTATACAAATTTTATTTTTATGTGTTAATATGCAAACTTATATAAATAAATATGTTTGTTTTTGGAGAAGTGACATAGTCACATTTTGGTGAAATTACATAGATTTAAATGTTTGACAAGTTGTGAACAGTTTTTGTACCTTAGGTTTATCTGTTGTCATCAATAGTACTGTGTTTATTATGTATAATGCTAAGCCTTTTTGTACATAGGATCTCATTAGGTTTAATCCTCACAGCAATATTCTGAGGGTTTACTATTATTTTCCTACCTCCATTTTACAAATGAGGAAGTAGAGGTTTCCCTGGGATCACATAGGTAACAAATGACACAACCTGGATTCAAGCCCAGGTTTGATTCCTGAGCCCTTGCTCTTAAATGTCCAAAATGCTGTACTAAACTATGTAATTCCCATAGAAACCTAGAAATGAGTTACTAAAGAAGTTTTCAATTTACTGAAATGGCCCAAGCTACGATGTATCATTTTGAGGTTGTTTCATGTTGATTTTGGTTGGGTTACGTTGAACAGTGTGAAAATAGTCAACATTGCAATGGGATGGAAATGAAGACATTTGGGACAGTGCCGGCTTTGTTCATCCTTGTATATCTGTTGCGATCGTAGTGCGTAGCATGGGTCTAATAGCTATTTCTTAAAGTTTGGAAGTTGGGCACTTTAGCATGGTTTAAGTTATTTTAATACTTTTTTTAGTAGGTGCAAATGGTTTACATTCACTATTTCAGTCAGTCCTTATATAACTATCAACGTTTTAGAGTGTTAGATAAGTGTCCTTTCAAGAAATATTACAAAAGCTGTGCATCTAAGTTAGAAAATCATTCTAACAATATAGATATGTATAAAGTAGAAAATTAGTCATTCCATTCCCATCCTACTTTTAAACTTTTCCTGTGCATTTACATATGTATTTTACACATATACACACGCACACTTTTTAAAAGAAGTTTAATTATATCATAATACTCTCCCAAAGTTTACTTTTTTCCAGGTGACTATTTTAAAAACTTGTTTATTTTTTAAAATAGGGCTCATGTGGGAAGTGGGAGTAAGGTTGGAGGAAGAGAAGTGGGTAGGATTTATACATTAAAATTCCAAACCTAGTGCCCTAGATTGATTATACTTCATACTTTAGGAAGTGGTCACTGTTATTTTTAAAACTTAGAAAAAAAAATCAATTTAAAATGAAAACATTGTTTTCTGTCCTATAAAAGTAATTTAGGAGACATCATTTATGAATTAAATTATTCTAGTTTATTCTGGTAGTTACTTATAAAGAGGGCAGTTGTGTTTTGAGATAACTTTTTAAAAAACTGGTAGTCTCTTCTTGGTTGTTAGGACACATTTCACATTTACAAAGTAAAGTAGGCAAGAATTGGGGCAACACTGTAAAAAAGAAAAATAAAAAAAGTAAAGTAGGATTTTAAAACCAAGATAATGTAATATTTTAATTAATAGAAACTCAAACTAGTACTATTTAATCAGCATAAAGAAACTCTGTACAGGAATGAGTCCTGGTCCTCACAGCTTCATGTGAGTAGTGTCAGCTCCACCATTACCTATCCCTACTCACTCAACCACTACCAAATGCTATGCTGATAACCCAGTATTTTTTAAAGCAGTTTTTTAAAAAAGTAAGTTATTTGAGTGCTGTTTATTTTTTCTAGCACTATATTTAGAAAGACATACTAAAGGCCTTATAATCTGCATTAAACAGAAATCTTTTGATTCTAGCTTTTAGAGTTTTAACTTGTTGCTAAGATTATTAGTCATAATTCACCTTTGTAATTTTTAAATTAAAATTTTTTATTACACAGGTAATAAAAAGATTTTCATTATGGAAGTTTTTTAAAAAAGCCTTTCTAATCCTAGAATACACTCCTTGCATCTAAGGTGCTTTATGCTTCTTTAGATCCATGAAGGTGCTGAAGCCTTGCCTTATAATTCTAAGAATTCAATCTGATAAAATGTAGCAGTTTATTTAAACTATAGTATAGTCTTTTTTTTTTACAAACCAAGTTTAGTTTTTCTCATTGGTAGCATTCATAAATGTGCTTTTCCTTTTGAGTGGCTCAGACCATGCCCTACAGAATATTTTATTCTTGTTTGTTATAGTCTAATAAGTGTACAGAGGGCTCAATTAATGCTATGGATGGTGAAACTGAGAGACAAGAATTTGACTAAGTTAGTGGTAGTGCCTAGTTTTCCTTTTAAATTCTAGACTCAGTCATATTGACTAGTAGTCTTTAAAGTTTTAAAAATTATGACTACCAGTTATGGTAGTCTGAACTAGTGTTTTATGTTTGTTACCAAACAGGAAAGTTGAAATTTTTAAAAGGATGAGATTTTAAAATATAGGTTGTAGTAGTTCCTTCCCAGTGGCTCCCTTCCTCAGGGTACCCACACACACTTGGAGACAAGTGCTCAAGATAGGCCATTCTTCCTGCAGAAGAGGCAGCCGTGGGGACAGCTGGAGGACAGTTGGTAAAAGGTATGGGATTTTTAAGTTGGAGTGATCTTTTATAGCTTTTTAATTTTAAAGAAACAGCCATTCTTTCTGTGAAAGGCTGAAAGATTGAAAGTATAGGCCTGGAGAGAGGTGAGCTTTAAAAGACAGAAATATAAACCTTATTTGTTTTCCTCACAGTTGACCAAAAGGGAAAGGCCTGCCTGCCCTGATAGCTTCTATTCCCACTGAGAGGGCAGTGCCTTTTTCTGTTGTTAGGCAGTTTATAGAACGCAGGATAGCTTGGTAAGCGTCTTCTCTGTGCCTGATGTGACGTAACATCGTGGAGTATGCAGCATGCATGTTAAGTACAAGTGGTTGTATTTGGCTTGTTGCTGCAGCATTTTTGAAGATGTCTTAAAAAGCAATTATCAGTGGATGGAGTTGGATATGTGCAAATTATTGAAATCATCATTTCTTGAAGACCAAACTTTGTAACTTGAAGTATTCTATTTAGTATTTATTTACTTCCCCCAACCCCCAACACCTCAGAGCAGAATTCTTTTCCTGAAAGGAACAGATGCTGTTAACTTATCAGGACTTGATACTAAAAAGCCTACCAAAATCTTCGTGCTGTTTATTTTCTTTATTTAATCTATATGCAAAACATATTGTAATTATTGCTGTGAGAGAGTTTTAAGCTGATGGTTCCCCCCGCCCCCAACCCTTTTGTGCTCAGGGGAGATAGATTAGGAATGCCAAATTGACAACTTGGTATAAAGAAATAATGACCATTGAAATAAAACAGGAGTTCAAATAAAAAGCAAATCAGATACAAATGTAGAATGAAAATATCTTTTAGTAAAATGTTAGCATGCTGTACTTGGAACAGATGCCACATTAATTCAAAAGAGAGCCCAGAAAATGTGGCAACTTTACGATGTCAATGGAGAGAGCTGCAATAGTTCCTGTTTTCATTGTGTCAGGTTCTCAGTACCTTTAGGTCCAGTCCTGTTCCTTATGTTTATTTTCTGTATATTACATGTTAATATACACATATTAAATCCATGCTTAATATTTTTATTTGTGTCATTAAATACTTTGTCATGCTATTAGATATTTGGTTAAAAAGCCCAATAACTTATACTTCAACAGTAATGTTTTTTGTTTTAAATATGTCTATCAAGATATTCAGAATCTGAAGCAAAAATTCTCTGCACCCTTCAAGGCACATTTATGATAAGAAGGTAGTCTAAGAATTGAGTCTTTCAAAGAGGCCTAATGCTTTTTAAATGTAGAACTTGGACAAGTTACAAAATTATGAGAATTTTGCTTTTATCTCATTTTAAATTTGTAGTTATCATTGGACATTTGTTACGATTTTTAAGTAGCTTAGACTCATTCATTCCTTTTGTGTTTCTTTTATGGTGTTTGGGAAGAAGAAGGGGTGATGGAAGGGTACTGTACACACGGGGATATTTTCAGAGTGACATTCATTTTATAGAAGATTGCACAGGGATATCTCTGAATTGCCCGTTTCTTGCAGTTCCTGGTTAGTGTGGGTCTGAGTGCAGAGAAAGGTGGGCTGGGGGCTCTTAACCAGATTTACAGTGTGCTACTTCCTGAGCCGTGCAGTGATCTAATCATCAGGGGCATATCCTGTGTGCCTGTAAAGAAGTCTGGCATGCATGCTTAGAAAAGCACTACTAGTTTTCTTTCAGTTAAGCTTACAATTTACTAATTTGGAGAAAAGGTTAAAAGTTTTGTTTCCATGTAATTCAAGTGAAGGGGAGTTCGCAGTGTGTCAGTAGAGCACAGAGGTTAAGAATGTTGGTGCAGGAGCCACTCTGCATGGTCCCAAATCCTAGCTTTGCCACTTAGCTCTGACTGTGGCTGAAGCACTTCCCACTCTGTGCCTCTGCCTCAGTTTCTTCACCTGTAAAATGTGAATAAAATGAAGTGGTTATGAGGAATAAATGAGTTAACGTATAAACTAGTAGAAATGCCTGACACACAGTAAGTACTAAATAAATGGTACATAAGCTTAGTTTTCTGCTCCTTTTCTTCTCTTCTCAAGGATTGAGACAAGTGTTGGGATAAAAGCCTGAGCTTTGGTGTCTGACCCCAGTATTGGAATCTCAGCGTAACCACTTAAAGTTTAATGTGTGACCTTGGACTAATTATTTAAGCTCACACCAATAATAGAGATGTATCACGTACATGCTGCATACCACTGTGCTGGTCGCTGGCACTTGAGTTTCTTCATCTGTGATGTAGAGATGATAATACCAACTTCCTAGGGTTTGTGTGAAGATAAATGAGGAAATCTTGAGACACTGGATCGTGACAGCTGTTATCGTTATTATTGTTATCATTACAGTCCCACTAGAAGTTTTTGGGAAAAGAGTAAATTTGGAACAATTTAGCTGGAGAAGTTTTTTTCCCCCTTGAAGTATCTAATGAGTTCTTATTTATGAATACTTCTGGGAAAAATAAAAAATACATGGGAATATGTCAGTTTTAACAGAGCCTGCTAAATATTTTAGGGAATTTTATGTTTATTAAAACCCATAGTGATATAAGCTTTCCCTTTTTTTCAACAGCTGATGAGACCAGCACCAAAATATTGATGCAATTTATAGTAGTAGGTCACTTAGAATCAAGTCAGTAGTAGACTAGGCATTGTAACTCTAAGGTCTTAAATACTCATCAACTGGTCAGTCTATTGGGTCTGACAAATTATGTGTATTTAACCCTTGAGAACTCATGCTTGGGTATAACAACTAATGGAAACAATTGTAGAACCTCAGAGATATAAAAGTGGCATTCAAATGCTTTCTAATGATGATGGGCACAGTTTATTCAGTTTATTTGCTTTCTGATTTTGGGCATTTTGCCTTTGTAAAATTGCCTGATGTTTTCTTATGGTAATAGTTATTATTTTCTTTCTATATTTAATTGTCATAAGCTACCTATATTGAGCCTAGAAACTGAGCCTGAGAACAAGTTGATGATGAGAAAAGGTACAGTGATCTCTGATTTGAGGGGTTTTGGGGTAAAGAAATGAGTTAATATATCCATTAGAATGTATGTATGTGTCTTTCTTATGTATATAAGTGAAACCACTAAATGAGGTAAGGGGAAAGATCATTAAGTGTAAAATATAATTAACTTTGTTCATTCACTACTGATCAGGATCTGAACTTTAGTCTTTTATCCTTGATATGTTTTTTCTGTGATTCAACAAATGTATTTGTAATAGCTTACCAAAGCATTCTGAATATGGTATATGCTACCCTTAGCAAGAATTTAAGTTTAATGGCTCCTATTAACTTTTTGTTCTTACTAAACCAGCTGTACCGTTTGATAAAGGTCTAGTAGGTGAATAGGTGTATTTACTATAGGTGAATCGGTGTATATTTTATTTTGTCCCTATTCCTAAAACATTGTATCTGCTTTCTGGGCAGAAATTCCAACCAGTTTTTAAAAGAATAAAGTGTTATACTTTGGCTCAACAAATACTTTTAAAATTAAGGAATTTTATAGCCGGTGGTTTTCTTTTGATTAAATAATAGTAATATTACTTTGCAATAGAGTAGCCAGTAAGTAAAGCTTTATAGTTTTAAAATTAGCATAGCAAATACATAGTATTAAGTTTATTTTAGCTGTGTGCAGAATCTGTAAAAGTTGCTTCAGTTGGTTGAATGGAATTGTGGAAAGTTTAGAAGTGTATTTCATTTTAATAAATATGTGTTAGAAATAGATTCTACAAGCGTTTTGAGTTGAAGAATTATACAGTTTTGAAATCCAGTTCGTCCCTGCTTAATTTGTGAAAAGTGATGCCGTATGTGACGGGGTGCACTCCCGTTTCAGCTCTGCAGGACCCTGTCCAGCCGGCGGTGCTCCTGTGCAGAGTTGCTGCTGGTGATTGCCCTGACTCCCTCTGTTGCTTCTCCCCTCCTGCTTCTCTGCTTTCTCTGCTTACTTTCTCTTGATGGTCTCTTCTCCATCCCCTGCCTGCTGTTCATCCTTCCCTTCAAGCCACCACTGTTTTATTTCTATTTCTCTTAAAAACAAAGCACCATTGTAATTACTAGTTTTTAAACAGGGAGGTACTGAGCTATTTTCAGAACTTTAAGCTTTAACAGTTTGTGGGGACATCCCTGACTTCGGGCCCTCAGCTGGAATCTGGAGAATAGATAGCTTGAAATCACTTGCACAGTAAATGAATATTTGTGAAATATGTTATATCTGGACTAAGGGAGATAATAGAAAAGGCTTTTTTACCTCAGAAATTGCTGTATTTTCTGGTTGAGGGTGAAAGAGAGGCAAAGTTGAGGAAGAGGCAGGCATGTTACTTAACTAAGCATTAATTTATTACATTTCCCTCTAGTCTCATGGACCTAATTGGAGAAGAAAATGGAAATTTTGGTGATGTGAATTGCTAAAATATTTTGATTTATTAATTGAAAAGACTAGGCTTTCTTTCCTTGGTTTGTAAATACAAAATTTGGCTATGATGCCTTACTGATCTTTTACATTTCATTGATTGATAGTTGCAACATAGCAGACCCTTTCCTTTCTAGATTTCTCCTAGTGGTTTTAAATTGTTAACGTAATTGGTAAAAAAGGTAAAACTTGGAAATTAATTATGGTTACATGTTAAGTTAATGTCTATGCTGGACTTAAAATCAGTAGCTTGTGGCTGGGTGCAGCAGCCCATGCCTGTAATCCCAGCCCCTTGGGAGGCTGAGGCTGGTGGATCACTTGAGCTCAGGAGTTTGAGATCAGGCAACATGGTAAAACCCTGTCTCTACAAAAATTACAAAAGTTAGCCAGGTGTGGTGGCATGTGCCTGTAGTCCCATTTATTAGGGAGGCTAAGTTGGGTGGATTGATTGAGGCTGGTAGGTCGAAGCTGCTGTGAGCCGTGATTGTGCCATGCCACTGCTCTCCAGCCTGGGCAACGGAGCCAGACACTGTCTCAGTCAGTCAGTTCAATAGCTTCTAAGATCTATACCAGGCATTTCATCTATTATTTAATTATACATAGAGAAAAACATTTGAGACAAGAGCCTTAACTTTATAGAATTTTAAATAACTTCTTATGGAAATTTAAAAACATTTATAAAAATAGAGTGAATGATATGACAAACCCCATGTACCTATTACCTGACTTTAGCAATTATCAGCATTTTGCCAATCTTTATCTATAGTGTGTAAAACATAACAGGAAAGTAACTTTGTGTTTTCAAAACATGCACTACAATTAGATACATTGGTATACTCAAAGGAAAAATATGTATAAGAATGTTCTTTTCATACATTGTTAGTTTAATACTGGTAATCCCTTTCAAGATAATATTTCATTTGTCTTTTAACTTACTGGAGAAGTCTAAGCCATCACTAACTTAATGAAGAACCACATCTGCTGGAAAAATTTTAGCTGTTCTTACCTCTTCTGCTTTTAGAAGTTCTGAGATTATTAGTTTTGAGCTTATGTTCTTAGGAGTTGCATTTTATTTTATGTACACTTGCCTGTCTGTGACGGTTGTATGGGCCACCATTTCTTAGCATAAGCAAGACAATATATAAGTCAGCTTAAAGTTGCAGGTCGCTAAGTCTTGTTCCAAACTTCTTTCTTGTGCATATTCTGTTTCTGTTCAATCCGAATGTATGTATTGGTTAAGGAGTACTTGTTAAACTTAAAAAATGGTTTGTTGAGAAGGGAATTTTGACTACCTGCTATCTTTAGACATGGTAACAGTGGTTAGAAACTTGTTACGTACTCTCTCGTTTGCTCTTCTTTGCACTAGTAAGTTGTACATATGCCTGCAGTTGTGGGGCGTGTTCATTAGTAGTCACTACAAGGTAATGGTAGCCTTATTTCTGAATTTATTTGGTTGCATTAGTTTAAATTAGACCCATAGGTGTAATTATTCCACCCCACTGCATTGGGAAGCATAGTCAGTGGAAGTTGTGCATCTAAACCCCTGTGCATTGAAAATGTTATCTTTAATGTTAGGATGTTATTTGGCATATATCATTTAGTGCGAGGAATGTACTTATTTAACAGGACCTTTAATAAGTTCCCACTACACCAGAGATATATTTTTTAAAATTATACTTAAGAAGACTTTATAGTATTCCCCAGAAAAGTTCATCTATAGCAGCAAAACCTTTCTAAAATAAAACTTATTCTTTTAACCGGTATTCATTTAAGTGGGTTTCTCTGTACTTGGTTTCCATGGAAATAGCGAATAGCTAACGTTATTTATAAGGTGGAAGTAAAATAGGGTGCCTAATGGGACCCCATGCTGCTCTGATGAAGAGACTTAGGAAAAAAATCCATGCTCATGGGATTTTTTTTTTTTTTAAACAAGGTTAATGGAAGGCCTGATTTCAGTCTTCTGTAACAGAACATATTTTTGGTTTTAAAGGCTAGCAGTAATACCAAGCAAACAACTTCTTTTTGAGGTCTGTATTGCTTTCACTTTCAAGTTTTAGGACCACTTACTTATCAGTGTGATTGAGGCTTTATGCTTCAGACTCCTGTTTCTTTGCGGTTTTTGTTTCAAAAGTTAAAATTCCCAGTGTATTGTAGCTGTTTCTGTTTCTCATTGACATTTCAGAGTACTGATAAAAAGATAAATGTTCATTAAGGATTGCAGTGGTGAGAAAGGATCAATATGTTGGACTACGTAGATTTTTTTTTTTTATGTAAATTGTATGGAACCATTTTTAGTTTTTAGGCCTGAAGTCAGGGTTCTTTTTTATTTGTGTAGTGGAGCTAAACCTGTATAGTCAGAGAGAAGAGATTCTAATTTTCTTTCAGGCTGGAAACAGGGAAAATCTTAATTTCTCTTTCCTTTTTAAAAAATGGATCGTTGCCAAAACCTTTTAACTGAAATAAATGTTAATTCGTTTAGTGCTTGAAATGTGGATTTGGAATAAACCTTGGCTTTTTTCTCACTTCTTTGGTAAGGCCTACTCTGAGTTTTCTAGGCCTACAGCAAAGCCTTGCGTTTTTTAAGCCTCTTCAAGTGAAAGAGTATCATTCCCTTTGTGTTTATGTTTGTGTTTGTGTTTGGGGTGTGTGTGTCTAATTTTTCTATAGCCTGAAAGGCACCTGCTCATTTTCCAGCCTAGTGAGTATAGCAGTGCTATATTGAGAAGTAAGGCAGGATGGAACACAATAAGGTGCTATAATTTTTATTTAGTTAGTTTTGCTTCTCCTTGGCAGCTTGTGATCACTGTCCATTTGTCTGGAAGTACTCTGATTATTCTTGTTGTCAGTGCAGCAGGAGTTTTTTCTGTGTTTAAAGCAAGGATTATAGTATACTAAGGGCTCCATCAGGGGAGGAGTTGAGTTTTTGTGTGTGTGTGTTTCTCTGGATAAGCTTCTGGCTATAGTTGGGTTTTCTGTGCTTTAATTTGTAAAAATTTGGTTGTTTTAATGTTGTTGAATTTATTTTTGTGTGAGATATTTTGTCTCTAGCAATTCACTAGTTTCTTCTGTGTATGTTGATGCTATTTTATAAAATTTTCTTAATGTGTTAATTGTTCTTTTAGTTTAGCTTTTTCTTGTCTATTTTTAAACTCTGGTATCTACCATTGACCTTTCTTAGTGACTTTTATTTGAATTATCTTTGTGCTTTAAAGATATAGGAATTTGGGTCTATTATCCCATTTCTGAGCAAACAACTCCCAGTAGTTACAGTTAGTGCAGTAGAAAGGGCTCTCACAGGTGCAGAGCTGGGCGTTGAGTCTCCTCCTTGGTGCTTACAGTTTACACCCGGAACTCCCATTAGTGTTAATAGGAGGCACTTCCTTAAATCCCTGCACACCAAAATAAACCCAGACTCTTTTATAATGCCTTATAGACACCAGAGTTGTTTTTTGTTGTTAATGACAAGAGTTTTAGTCCTGAGGTTAACTGATTATTAAGACAGAGTTTGAGTTGTCTTGGGATGTGGAATGATTTACTAAGTCTGATCTATAATTAAGAAGTTTTCGTTATGATTATTAGACTCAGAAAACATAGCTTTGTGAGAGCTGTGGAAGGTTGTGAATAAGGATTTTTGTACATCTATAGAGTGAGGAAGCAAGATTTCTTCTTTTCATTTATTTCTGCTATTCTCAACCATAAAAAATGATTCCAACAGTTTTTATATTTATTGTAAGAGGATTTAGAAGAATTGTTTTGTTTTTATTTTACTTAAAAGCCTTCCTGTAATTACCTTCTAGCCTCAAAGTCTTTTATTAGCTAGGGTGGCTCACATTTTTCAAGCATATGGAAGTTAATATGCACTGTTTTAGAACTTAGGCACTACGACCATTGGTCAAGTAATAGATAATCAGTGTTTACTGCACCCATCTGTGAATTGTGGATTTTTATTACTTTTATTTATATGCAGTCTAATGGAAAGATTCCTAGATTGAGAGCAGTGAATCTGGGTTTTAGGCTGAGCTTTTCCTCTTATTATCTTTGTAGATTTTAGCTAGTCATCTGAACTTCTTGGACTTCTCTTTCCCCGTTAAATGAGGGTATGGATCTGGCCCTCTGAGGTGTCCATTCTAGTTTTAGGCTGTTTGGGGGCCTACTTTCCTAGGTACTGAAGGAAATAGAGTACTGTAAGGCAGGCAATGGTTTCTAATCTCAGCTCCCTATCAGAATCTTTTGGGGGAACTTAAATACAGATTTATGGGTTCTAAATCAGACATAATATATTCAGTATCTTTAAGGGGTAGGGCCTGTGAATGTGTATTTTGTTAACTTTTACGTTAACAAAATCCAGATCTAGGATTAGATGGTATTCTGTTCGTGTGTGTGTGTGTGTGTGTGTGTGTGTGTGTTCTAGTTAGGGAGATGTCATATAAGTTAGATTAAAATGTGAAGCAGTGTGTGGTTAAATCTGAAAATGAATGAGAAAGATGATAAACACTTCAGGAGTTTAAACAAAGGAAGAATTGGGAATTAGGATGGTTTGGGCAGATCTCTGTTAATCAGTGAGTCTTTATCTGGACCCTAGTATGTGGGTGAGATTTGGATAGTTAGAGAGAAGGTAAAAAGGTATTGTTCTTGGTATAAGGAAGAGCATAAGTAAAAATGGGAACAATTCTGATCACAATTTTAGTTTTTATTTTAGTATTCCTCTGCTCCTGAAACTGCTATAGATTTCCTCTATAATTTGAGGGAGTGAGCCATGATGATATTTGGAGGAAAAGAGTGTCCCAGCCAGAGTGCAAGGAAACAGAAGAGCCCCAAGAAGGGAACTTGCCTGGAGGGTCTGCAGTGCAGAAAGAAGGCCAGTGTTGCTGGAGTGATGAGCAATGGGGAGATGGAGTGGCTGAGAGTGGCTGAGGCCCAGATCACTTAGTGCCTCATGGGCCATTGAAAGGAACTTCATCTTTTTTCAGAGTATGGTGGGAAGCCATTGGAGGGTTTTGAGTAGAGGAGTAACAAGATCTGTCTTGGGTTTTGAAAAGCTCACTCTGGCTCGTGAGAGAATATACCTTACTGGGTCTAGGGTGGAAGTGGGGAAGCCTGTTAGGAGGCTGTTGCAATTATCTAGGTAAAAGGTGAAGGTAACTTGGACCAGGGAGGTGATAGGAGAGTTGAGACAAGTGGTCATGGTGAATATATTTTGAAGGTGGAGGCACACGGTTAGCTGTTGGAGTAGATGTGGGGTGTGGAGAAAGAGGAGTCTTAAGATGACTTTTAGGATTTTTTTCTTCTGAAGGGGTGGAGATTTATTGAGATGAGCGTGACTCTGAGGAGGAAGTTAGGGGAGAAGTAGTCAGGAGTTTAGTTTTGGATGTGTTGAGCTTGAGATACCTATTTGACCAGTGTTGAGTGGGCAGTTGGGTATATGAGTTTGGAATTCAGGGGAAGGATCTGTGCTAAACATTGGGAATTGCCAGGGTGTAGATCTTTGTATAGCCATGAGACTGTGTGAGATCATCTAAGGGGAAGAGTTCTAAGAAATGAGTCCTGGGACACTTTCACATTTTGAGGTGTTGGAGGTAAGGAGGAATCAGCAAAAGAAACCAGGGAGAGTAGCCAGAGAGATGAGGAAGAAAATCAAGAGAGGATGGTCTCCTGGAAATCAAGAGAAAAAAAATTTCAAGGAGGAAGAAATGATCAGTGGGTCAAAAAATACTGGTCAAAGAAGTGAAGACTGTCTTCTATTGCATTAAACAACTTCTAAATCTCTGGTGATCTTGACAAGAATGAAGGGAGGCAAACGGCCTAATGGGTTGTGTTCAATAGAGAATAGGAGGAGAGGAATTAGAGACAGGGAGTATGATTAACTCTTTCTGGGAGTTTTGCTATATATATTAATCTAGACAGGGATAATAACTAGAGAAGGATATGGAGTCAAGGGAGGTTTTTAAAATTTTTGTTTTAAATTATTATTATTTAAGATAGAAGGAACAAAATGATCCAGTAGTGATGCGGGGAAAATTGGTGCTCCATGAGAGTAAAGGGAGAATCTAGAGGGATGTCCAGGAGAGGGTAAGAGAGGTGGGGACAAGAGGGATGGTTATTAAGATGTTGGGGCCCCAAAGACTAAACTCATCAAGTGGGATTCTGCTTTTTTTTCTAACCATTTATCTGCATTTAAATTTATTTCAAACTTACTTGCTTTCTGTTGGAAGTTAGGAAGGGCAGATAAAAAGCACTAAAACTGTGGTATATAAAGCTCAGTTTTGGGGCCTCTTACAGCAGGGGAAGAGAAGAGATTCAATCTTCTGGGTAAGGTGACATTTTAAAGTGTCTTTGAAAGACAATTATCTGTGCTATTCTAGTCCCTTATCAAAATTTATGATTGAGCACAGGCTATAAACTTAATCATTTGAAATTTGTAGTAGGGTGAATTAAATTTTAGCCTAATTTAAAACATTATCTAGTATTAAACTTTTTCTCTGCAGATTTTGTTTAATTTAGATTCGTCATATACTCTGTTTGTGAAAAATTGTATGACTTTATATTAGCAAGACAATATAACACCTCTAAAAGCCAAAATAATTTCATTTACTCTAACTTAGGTGTTTTGGATATATTTTTCAAGAAAAAATTTATCTTTTAAAAATTTCAGCAAATATGGTTAAAGTTTTGAACTACCTTAGTTAGAAGTGTGAAATGTATGTGAGAAACAAACTAAGTGGCTTTTAACCAGCTTAACATGAAGAACTCAAACTTGCTTTCAGACTTAAATATGGTTTACATATGGATAGTGTAAAAAGCACAAATGTGTGTATAGATCTAGCTTTTT
This sequence comes from Callithrix jacchus, assembly GCF_049354715.1. Taxonomy (NCBI): domain Eukaryota; kingdom Metazoa; phylum Chordata; class Mammalia; order Primates; family Cebidae; genus Callithrix; species Callithrix jacchus. Next base: position 111,125,149 of record NC_133511.1, on the reverse strand, counting down.
GCTGCTCAATCTTCTTAAATTATAGAAATAAAATATTTACTTTTCTTTTTTTTTTCAATTTCCAAATGGTAGTCAATTAATATTCAATCTTCAGAAGAAACACTTTGGGATTTCTGATGTGCACAGTATTTAAGAATCATTAGTCTAAAAATAATTTCTTCTTTTTGGGTATGTGAACCTCATTGTGAAACCAATTAAAGCTGTGGACCCTCTTCCAAGAAAATTGTACCTATGCTGATATGTATAGAATTTAGCATATAGTATGAAGGAGTTGACCCCTCTGAAGCACATTCATGGGATCCCTTAGGTTTAAAAGATTTCGTATTTTGTTTTGTTTTTGTTTGTTTTGTTTTTGAGACAGAGACTCGCTCTGTTGCCAGGCTGGAGTGCAGTGGCACAATCTCAGCTCATTGCAGTGTCCCTCTCCTGGGTTCAAGCGATTCTCCTGCCTCAGCCTCCCAGGTAGCTGGGATTGCAGACATGCGCACCACACCCAGCTAAATTTTTTTTTGTATTTTTAGCAGAGGTGGGGTTTCACTATGTTGGCCAGGATGATCTCGATCTCCTGACCTTGTGATCTGCCTGGCTTGGCCTTTCAAAGTGCTGGGATTACAGGCTTGAGCCACCATGCCTGGCCAGGATTTTGTGTTTTAAGACTTTTCCTAGATGGCTTACTTATGCGATTCTTTAAAACTTTATATACAAACTTTTCCAAAAATATTTCGCTAGTGTTTGTTGTAGTTTGTTTTTTAGAAGAGTAACTGCTGCAGTGGGTTAAGAGAAAGTTAGGTCTAGTGGAAAATGAGCTCAGTTAAAGGAATCTTGGGCCAGTAAGCTCTTCTTCAGCTTCACGACCAGCTTGCTGAGTGACCTTTGGGGAAATCACTTAACTTCTCGGGCTTTGATTTCCTATGCGATTTCTGCAGTCCCTACAAGTAGTCTTATGAGCGGTTTCATAATATCATGATTTCAGGATATCATGGCAAAATTCTTTATCCATTTAGGATTGGCCCTGCTACTACTCATGTTTGGAGAAAATGCCTTTGGAGATAAGGTATATGTACAGTGTGCTGCCTTTTATTAAATATGACTTCAGCAGCTTTTAGTAATAATTTTTCAAATGCTGAGTAAGTTAAAATCCCAGTTCCATCCTTATTACTTTGAATTTCAACATATTTTATATATTCTGGGTATAAGGCTGTGTTGATTATACATATTGCAATTATCACCTCCAATTCTGTGGCTTGTTTTTTCACTTTCTTAATGGTGTTTTTTTTGATGAACAGAAGTTTTTAATTTTGTCCAATTTATCAGTCTTTTCCTTTTTATTATGTTTTAAAATGGTAATATTTTACTTCCTAATCAACAACTTGGATGAAAACAGTTCCAGAAAGTCATTCATTTAACAAATAATGCTGCTGGAAATCGATGCATAAGAAATTATCCCCAGCCTGAAAGAGCTAACATGAAAGCCCTAATAGGGAAGATAAGCCCGCAACAGACAGCTTAAGTGTCTATTTAGTCAATTCATTGATTTAACAAGTATTTATTGAGCATTTACTATGTGCCTGGTACTGTCTCAGGCAACCTTTTGAGTGGTACAGAGTCCTATAGATATCAGTAGTGTTAAGAATCCACTTTTTAATAACTGCATTGTTCTGTGATTGTTGCATGCTTTCTCTTTTGGTTGGGAGTCATCCTAACCTTGGTGATTAAAATTGTTATTTGCATGGGCCTGAGGACTTTATAAAGGACTGCTGCTAAAGAAAAGGCAGCATAGAACAACACATCGAATTTCTTTTGGAAATGAATGCTAACTGCATGAACTGGGGCCCTTTTAAATAATTTTATTGTATGTTTGGTATAACTGTACATGATTAAACAAAGATTTACAATATGGGAGACATGAAGCTCTTCTGAAATATTCCCTGAGGAAATGAGACACTATTGGAGTAATATCAGTCAACAAACACCATATTTAAGGCAAAGGAAGACATGTAGTTCTAGAGCATACATAGTGGAGTTTAAATAATTTAAACTAAAATATTAAGGGAAAAGTTTTAATTTTCTTCTAATATTAGATCGGGATCCCCAAACCTTAATTTTCTTTCTGGCTTTATCACTGATTAGATATGTGGCATAGAAACAAATAGCTTTTGTGTATGTGGTTTACAATCTAGTAAGACATGGGCAGGCATGGTGGCTCACACCAGTGATTCCAGCACTTTGGGAGATTGAGGTGGGGAGGATTGCTTGAGCCCAGGGGTTCGATACCAGCTTGGGCAACATAGTGAGGCCTGTCTCTACCAAAAAATAAAATATTAGCAAGGCATGATGGCACACTTGTGGTCCCAGCTATTCAGGAGGCTGAGGTGGGAGGATCACTTGAGCCTGGGAGGTTGAGGATGCAGTGAGCTGTGACTGTACCACTGCAATGGAGCCTGGGAAATAGAATGAGACTGTTTAAAAAAATAAATGGTGAGACACATCTAAGAATGTGAGGAAAGGTTAATTAAAATTCTAACTATACATTATTACAAAATGCTGTGATTTTAAAACCTTGCATAAGGCAAATCCATTTCAAGATTAATTGAAGAGAATGCCTATTACAAGGACCAAACTAAGGATTAGTGATGTTAGCTTAATTTGTTACTATAAAGCAACCGGCAGTAGAGGTCACTTGTTGGGTTTGAAGGAGTCGTTGTATGTTATTTAAATGAGGTGCATTTTATTTCTGTGTGTCTCTTAGGAAAGGAAAATTATCAATTGCTTACTTTCCCTTGTCTTGAAAAACTATGGAAAAGTAGCAATTTAACTGCTCGAGTTCCTTCTTTGCTGTAAAAATTACCTATTGTTTCTTTTTTTTCTTTTGGGTTTTAAAACTTTGGAAATTTTTGCGTGTTTTGGTTTTTTCTTCTTAAAATCAGATAGAAATCTTTGAGTCTTCAGCTTTTGATGACATGTTATAAATATGTCTGTGTTGTCTAATTCCATTTTCCCGTTCTTCTGTTATAGGGGGCTAGAGAGCTGAAGGAGAACCAGTTTCTCCAAAATTGGTAAGTGCTTTCACTAGGCAGACATAGTATGCCTGATGCTAGCTGGATAATAATTCAAATACTGTGATTTTTTTTTCCCAAAAAAGCTGTCTCTCAGAAATGGGGCTTTGCTGTTTGCACTGAGTGGAAATGAATTGTCTGATGTCACATAGCTATATTTCAAACCCATTTGTGTTTCTGCTAATACAGCTAGGCCTGCATGTTCCTCCATTCCGATAACATGTTAAAATGTAAAAGTCCCCTTTTCCAAAAATGTCCTTAATGCAGTGGTTCGAGTTGAGAATTCAAAAGTCAAGAAATTCAAAAGTTCAGATTCCCAGCCAGGCCCAGTTGGTGTGTGCCTATAGTTCCAGTTACTCAGGAAGCTGAGGCAGCAGGATGGCTTGAGCCAGTTCAAGTCCAGCCTGGGCAACAAAGCAAGACCCCCATCTCTTAAGAAAAGAAGATTAAGATTCCTGTAGTGTTTTGTATTACTTAATATGCTGTTATATTTGATGACTTTAGTGTATGTACAAAATGGCTTAGGTTAATGTAACTGTGGAAACTTGACTTTGAAATTTCGGACTCGTGTTTATTTATATTCTTAAACTTAATATTGGATTAGCCTCATGTCTGATAGTACATTTTTTAGTGTGTGTTGTTTTATATAATTCTTAAAAAGGAAAAAGAGAGAAAGAGAGAGAAAAATGTAATCATGTGGGACATATAGGCAAATGTTTTTCCTGATATCTACTTTGATAGATTTTTTTAATATGGCTTATAAATCATCACTCTTAATCATTTCTTTGAATGCACAGGGCAATATAATGACTAGCCATCAAACAAATATTAACTTTATTAGAAGAGTGTGTATTATGAAAAAAAAATTAAACTCAAATAAGATAGCTGGAATAGGATAGTTGCCAATGCAAGACTATTCCTTTTTAAATAAATTTTAAAATCCTCTCTCTCAAATAGTAATTAACTTAGTGGATGGAGTAGATATAGTAGATATTTGGCCAAAGTTTCCTTTTGATAGCTTATGGTGCTTGTGGTGTCTCTCTTCCTTTTAGGGACTGGGGTTTGAACGTGATTCATGGAGGCACTTGAACTAAATTAACCCTTGCATTTTACTACCTTTTGATTCTACTTGCCTTTCTCTCATGAAACCTTTTAAAATAGATAATCAAGATCCTATAGCTCTTACTTTGACATGGGACAGAATCTTAGAGAAGGGACTTTAACCCATTTATACCAGAAGTTGCAAATTTTTTGTGTGTGAAAAATCAAACCTTGGCGATGATCTTGAACAGAAGGATATAAATAATTCCCACAGGCTTAGTGTTCCAATAGTGGAACACTAGGTATGGGTTAAGGACCTTCTCCTCCAATATTTTACCCTGTGTGGCAGTTTCTTCTAGATCCCTGACAGGTTGTTATTCAGGTACATATTGAATACTACATGTTTTAAAAATGTAGCTCATTTTCTATAATGTATTCTGAGGAATTCTACTTCCACAGAAACTGAATAAGTATTATTGAAGGGGGCGGGGGTGGGAAAAGGGTTCTGTGGTCAAATAATTTGGGAAATGCTGCATTAAACAAAGTTAAACAGGTTTCTTTACTGCAGGACTTCTCAGAACCTTTAATATGCTAATGTGCATTGTGAATCTCCAAGAGGGGGATATGATATACAGCATTCTTGAATACTTCTAATGACAGGGAGCCCACTACCTCATAAGGTAACCCATTCCTTTTTTGTACAACTCTAATCCTTAGTTCTTCCTTTTCCTTATATTGATCTGAAATATATCTCCTATAACTTCCACTTCTATTAAGTATTTATCGGTTATGCTGAAACTACTACACCCACTTGTGTTATCCTTTGTGTGGTATATATTTGTAAGATTCTGGACAGGCATGTCTGGACAGTTTTTTCAAAAAAATAATCATTAAATATTAATAGGATTCTGGTAAATGTGATAACCAGTTCTAAAATCTTGGCCTCATTGTCACTATGCTCTTAAACCCTACTTCCCAACCTCCATTTTCAATTTCTGTGTATTTAAATATTTACTCAGTTTTCTTTTTGTTGGATGTGTTTGGGATAATTTAGTAGACATGCTTGATTTTTGTAAAGAAAAGAAATAGAAGACTGTATGTAGACAGCCTGGACTCCAGAAAGCAGAGGTATAAACTGTACATTGGGCTGAGCGCTGATGATGGTGGGGAAGGGTCCAGGACTCTACGCAGACCTGTGAAGGAAGGTGCTATGGGTAACCCTGGCCTGGCCCAAGGCACCATAAAAGCCTGCACATTGTAGCAGAGGTATGAACTGCATAGAGATTCCTTTTTAAAAAAATGAGGACTTGTCCCCTACCCCTTCCAAATAAATAGAGATGAGAAAGCTATTTTATACTCACATACATTCGGACATTTAGGTATCATAAATGTAATGATATGTATGCATATATGTTTTTTATTTAATTTAGTAATTAGGAAACAACATTATTAAATGTAATTTAATAATATGGAAACATCCAACTAGCTAAGGAGGTATTTATCAAGAGCTGTCCTACCAGGATTTGAATATAGTAACCTTACCAGATTCAGAGGGTTAGCCTCTAAAATCAGGATTGTGAAGCTCTTTGTGCAGTAGTACTTTCTGTTCACCTGTGGAGTGTCATAAAAGAACTACTGTGATGAAAGTAAATCAAGACATGTTGAAAATGTGCTAAATGATAAGAAAATAAACATTACATTATGTTTTTAATGTCATTTATATTGATTCATGTTAATAAATGTTAAAGTATTTAATAAATATTAAAAGAATTTTATTATTTTTGGCATTCATGGTAATTTTAACACTAAGGTTAATGAAGATATTTTATCTCTCTATATGTTAGATACATAGTAAGAAGTATTTTGTACAAATTGAAACCTGATATTTGAGTATTAAGCATGGGACAGGAAATAAAAATACATAGATCTGTCAAGACTTACTACTTTTTCCTATTTAAAAAAATGAATTTAACCTACTTTAAACATTGTGTCTGAGAATATGGATCAGAAGCAGAGGAGTTTCGCACCAAATAAATGCATGGTACAGAGAACATGGAGTTGTCCTTTTTAGAGACAGTTTGGGGCACACTGTGTCATGGACTTATTGTTAAAGAAATGTTGGTTGATGAGTCAAGTTTTGATTGGAAAAAGGTTTCTGTCAATTTAGTAACAGCAAAATATTTCTTAGTAAAATCAGAGTTACAGCTTTCCTACGAGTTATTAGAATCATAATAAAAGACCTACAATACCTTCAAGCAGACGTATACCAAGAGAAATAGAAGAATCTCCATAGAGAGTTTGAGAACAGAAAAGCTTATAGTCTTCTAGATGTATACTGTGTAGAGAAGTTTTATTAAAAAGTCTATATAGAGAAAAGAATTAAATGTATTAAAACTATTATAAAACTTTACAGTTTGCAAAGGGCTTTTCATATAATTTTGCGTTATTTAGACTGCAACAGTCTTATGAAGTAGGTGATATTGTTTCCATTTTCCTGATTTACAAGCAAACAAACCCTGAGGATGAGAGTAGTCACACTGTGAGTAAGTAGAATTAGTGTTTTTTGTTTTTTGGGATGATGAATGTGCTTTCCAGATATCATGGCTGACCTTTTTAGTGGGATTTGATAATTGTTTCTGTTTGTTTGATTTGCGTGTTTGGTTTTATGTTTTTTGTTATTATTGTTCTTGGAAGGTAAGAGGCCATTAGGTATCGGAATGGTTTGATGTGTACAGTTTGGAAGATTGCAAATGCTAGTATTTTGGGCTAGGGAAGTGCCCTCGTTGATGGTGACTTGTAGAGCTTGTTATTGGATGGTGAGAGGTATGCTGGAATACAGTGTGTTACCATCTTGTGAGTCTGATGATACTCACCTTGCAGTAACTGATTGGTTCTTTATAACTTATTAGAATTTGTCAAAATATGTTAAATTATCTTTTAAAAGTGTAGCAAATAATTTTTTTGATGCTATGAACTGCCTCCCAGTGGTGTTCAGATGATGACTGCATGATGTATCCAAGATCTCAAAGTATTTTTTCAGCTGGGTGCAGTGGCTAATATCCCACACTTTGGGAGGCTGAAGGTGGATGGATCACTTTAGCTCAGGAGCTCAAGACCAGCCCAAACAACATGGCAAAACCCTGTCACTACAAAAAAATACAAAAATTAGCCATTGCTACAGGTGGTGCACACCTGTAGTCACAGCAACTCAAGAGGCTGAGGCAGGAGGATTGCTTGAGCCCAGAAGTCGAGGCTGCAGTAAGCCATGATTGCACCACTGCATTCCAGCCTGGGTGACACAACGAGACCCTGTCTTAGGAAGAAAGAAATTTTTTTCTTTCTTTTTTGAGACAGTTTCTTGCTCTGTCGCCTAGGCTGTAATGCAGTGGTGTGGTCTTGGCTCACCACATCCTCCACCTCCAGGTTCAGGCAATTCTCCTGCCTCAGCTTCTCGAGTAGCTAGGACTACAGGCGTGTGCCACCACACCCAGCTAATTTTTGTATTTTTAGAAGAAATGGAGTTTCACCATGTTGGCCAGGATGGTCTCGATCTCTTGACCCTGTGATCCGCTCACCTCAGCCTCCCAAAGAGCTGGGATTGCAGGTGTGAGCCACCATGCCCAGCCAAAAAAATTTTGTTCGATAGATTCAGCATGTATTCCTGACCAGCCTGGGCAACATAGTGAGACCTCCTTCTCTACAAGAAAAAATAAAATTAAAAAGCAAGATTCAACATGTACCTGCCTTGTTTTTGTAAACTATAAATATATATATATAATTTGTTTCTTTACGCACAGACCAGTCCCTTAAAATTACTATCCAGAAGGAGACCTTTCTAAAGAAAAGAAAAATAATTTCAAGTGAATCTTCTAATCCTTCATATGTTTTTCTACAATTAGTCCTACCTTTTTTTTAACCCTTCAGTTTTATTTTTAAATAAACGAGTAGTTGGCATTTAGAGTCCTTGCCAAGTAAAACTTTATGCCTTTGTGTATCTCTAAGAAGCAGTCAACAATCTGATGGAGAAAGTAAAAGCCATCAGCTCCTCATTAGCTTGAGTTGCAGGCTTACTGTGTGAGGCACTCTTTGACATTTACAGTCTTTGGGTTAAACTCTGGTTTTAACTTTTTGTTTTCCTGAGCATTTTGTTTGATAGTGTAACATTTTCTGATGCTTTATCTACTAATCCTTGGTTAGTGTTTTCTTGTTTAAAAAGAAGTGCATTTTTTAATAGAAAATTTCGAAAATATCAGTACCTCAAAAAGAAGAAAGTAAATAACTGTCAGTGCTACCACCTAGTGATAACCATCAGCAAATTATGAAGTGGCACCTGACAGAAATTTTACACAGCTCAGAGTGTTATTATCTTTACAGGTCTTCAGTTTGATAGACAGAGCATATCATCTTAATTACATTTCTATGGCTTAATTGCAGATGGAAGTTTTTTATGTTTGTTGGTCATTCTTATTTCTTCTGTAAATTGTTTTTTCATAGATTTTTGTTACCAATTTTTAAGAGTCCTAAATATATAAACTATATTAGCCCTTTGTTATGTATAATGTAAATTCTTTGTGTTTTAACCTGCCATTCATTTCCAGAGTTTATGTGAGTTGAGTTGAACTATGGTTTTATATGTTACTGTCAGTAGAATAAAGTATGAATATTTGAAAAATACCCCTTCAACTTCAGAGTGATTCTTGACTTGACAAAAATTATAAGGAATAATTTTGGACACATTTTCTGGTAGAGCCTTGTAAAAATTAAAACCAAGTGTTGTTTTCAAGAAGAACTGTAATACATAAGTCACGAATTTGAGTAGGGAGATTATTTTAGTATTTAAAATTAAACTGGCTCTGTAGTTTTAACTTTAGTGTTGCAGGTAGAGTAAGCTTACATGATAATAAAAATTGTAGTCTTAGTAACTTTATGATTCTGATATTTATTTATTGATTGGTTATTGTTCCAAATATTTTAAAAGATAGCAAGTAGCTAAAACTACCCAGATTTGTTTACCACAATATGTCTCCCTTGCTAAATTATTAATATCTCCCCTAAATATACTGCCTTTTAAAATGTTTTGGTTGACATTATCATTATACAGTAAACCTTTCCTACCCTTTACAAAAGTGAATTTAAAGGAATTTTGCACTTTTGAAATTTATTTTTTTTACATTTGAGTATTTTAATGATATATAATATAGTATATAAGCCTTAAGAAAGATTGCTGCTGCTGTTTTATGCCTAATGAGAATAAGCAAATATAATGACAACTCACATTCACAAAAATACATTACCTAGTTAATGATTCCATTATAACTCTGTTAAACCAGTTTTCAAAGGACTTTTAGAAAACTTAGGTTGAATATAGACTTTACCCATAGTTAAATAATATTTAGAAATATGAAGATCATGAATCTTACTGTACTGGTTTAAGGCGTAGTGGTTCCTCTGACTTTCTGATTGTTCCCTTCCCCAATTTATATGAATGCTGAGAAGCTGCTCTAGCTACAAGTTTTATAGGTGCAAAGAAGAAAAGAAATTTGAAGTAAAATTTAAATGTATTCAGACAAAAACAGACTTTTGTTTTGGCAGAGTACCTAAAATCATGTCTAAGGCCACATTCATGAAAAGAAAAAAGTAATAAAGGATAAATTAGCCACTGAATTAATTTAAATTAGAGTAGTGATAATTGGAGGAGGATAGGAAGGTCAAGCTGGGTGTCACATTCACAGATTTAGACTTTTGACATTATTTCCATATGCCATTATATGTATAGTCGAAGAGATGACTGGCAAGCTTGAAAGAAGATGATTTTCATTGTAAAGCTGGAAATGTGTTCCATTACTAGACCACCTCATATGTTACACACAATAGATACATTTTAAAATATCCACATCATAACTTTGTGGATAGCACAGTTATATTGCATTGTATTTATTTGTATTCAGTATTCATTTGTTAAATGTAAATGCTTAAGTTATACCAGAATTTTCCCATTTTGAGTTTCTCTATTTTTTATGTAGAGTAAGAACTCATGCAAATGAAAGTACCCTGGCATTTGTTAACTTCCAAGAAACCCTGAACTCTCCAGTTCACTCTGTGTGAAGTTTAAAAATGTACGATTCTGTTGTTATATGTCTCTTTCTGAAGACAGCATGTCCTGGACGGTTATAGTCTCATTGAGGTCAGAAGTGGTCTTGTTCACCTCTATATCCTCAGTATGTAGTAATTAACACAGTGCTGAGCGTGTAGTGGGGTGCTTAGATGTTTCCATGACCAGATTAAACCCTTTTTATGGTTTTTCATTTCTTAGTTATTTGAAATGTTCTTTAGAGGAATACTTGAAGAATTACCTTTGGGAAAAAATATCTTTGAGAAATTTCTTGCCCTGTGTTAGAGAAACAAATATTTTTTGACAAAATTTATTTGGCAAATATTTTGTTTATGCCAAATGTAATGATCCAAAACATTTTATGATCTTTACAGCTGCAGTGAGAAGAGGAGTTTGTTACTTTAAACAGAGGCTGAAGAAACTATAGCATCAGCAGAGAAAGTGGAGAAGGTAGAGGATGGAGTTGCAGACTCTACAGGAAGCTCTTAAAGTGGAAATTCAGGTTCACCAGGTACGTTGTAGTATTGGCTTCTCCCACACTGTTGTTAAGTAATGGTCAAGATTAGTAAACAAGCCCATCTCTGGTGTTTAGTACAGTTTTTAATCATCTTTAAGACAGTTACCCAAGAATCATGTCATTTGCCTTTTATCACTACTCAGCAAAGTTAAAGATACTACTTTTAAGAAATCAAAGAAAATATTCCTAACTTCCTTTCTAAAGAAAAGAACTGAAAGGATTATTTTTTTTATATACCAAAGGTGTTAACAAAAAAGAAAGAAATCTTTTTTCTGCTTTTTGGTTCATCTGAAGGGCTTTATTCATGTGATTTAACTTGCATGTTTTAAATAACAACATGTCTAACTCAACTACCATATGTACTAAAATTTTTACAGATCATATGACTCAGCTTTATGTGTTGATTCCAATCTTTCGTAAAGAAAATGTGATTGTCTTCACAGATGTTTAAGTTTCAGATTTCACAATTCTTTTTTTTGAGACAGTTTCGCTCTTGTTACCCAGGCTGGAGTGCAATGGCGCAGTCTCAGCTCACCGCAACCTCCGCCTCCTGGGTTCAGGCAATTCTCCTGCCTCAGCCTCCTAAGTAGCTGGGATTACAGGCATATGCCACCATACCCTGCTAATTTTTTGTATTTTTAGTAGAGACGGGGTTTTACCATGTTGACCAGGATAGTCTCGATCTCTTGACCTCGTGATCCACTCGCCTTGGCCTCCCAAAGTGCTGGGATTACAGGCTTGAGCCACCACGTCCGGCCAAGATTTCGCAGTTTTTATATTTTACCTGAGATACCCAGACTAAACAAACATTTAAAGTAATTATAAAAATGTATGTATAAATACATTTTAAATACATTTGTAAAACAGTATATTTTATGTATATAGTAATACCATAATATTAAAATATTAAATGTAATTTATGTGAATATATGAAAGTAAATGTATATATAACTATAATCAAAACAAAAAGCTATCTTTAAATAATTACATAATTAAAATTTGTTATATAAACAGAGTACCACTGTTTTATATCTTTCTAGACTTTAGCTGGACATCAGGCTGAAGACATACATATGTATGCATGTATATAGGTTTTGGTACTCAAAAGTGATTCACGATGATACATGGACTGCTTCTGAATTTGTAACAATTGGGGATATGGGAGTGGAGAGAAGGAGAAGTAAAACTACTTTTTTCTTAGGGTATAGTTTGCTTTGTTTTATCTGAGTAGTCTAAGATAACATTAGCTTTTGAAATCACTGGGAGAATATCTTGGGCCTTTGATAACTACTAGATTTGCATGTTGCCCAGAATTAGTGTGGGTGAGAACTTAAAGGAAGCTTCAGAAGCACCTGTTCAGAAATCCCTGCTGCCGCTCCGGATCTCGTTAAACTCTTGTTCCGCTGCAGAGTTGGCCCTGTGCACGTGGGCTTCTTTAAGTAGGTAATAAGCAGCATACTTTTTTTTTTTAACCTTGCTTCTGGTACTGAGGAGAGTAGAAATTTGTTACAAAAACAAGCTCATCTTTTTCTGAGTGGAAGTAGTTTAACATAGAGGTATGTTGAATACCCAGTTGGGCTGAATGGCAAGTGATAAAAATTAAATTCACATTTTGTTCAAAGCTGACATCATCATAGAATGAATTTTGGGAGTACAGGAATCAATCTGAAATTTGTGTGGATAAAGGATAATTTTATGATGTTGCGTGTGATTTTTGGAGTTTTTCCTCTTCTGAAGAAGTATTGAGATGGTAAAGTTAACATTCTGCTTTAATTCCTCCTCACAAGATATGAGCAAGTCCCAAATAATCCTTTCTTGAAAGGTTCATGACCTAAATTAATTGAAGTTAATTACTAAATATTTTGTTTCATATTCCAAATTCAAGCATTACAATTTTATAAACATCACAATTATGAAAAAACTATTATTCTGTTTTAAATCTAATTAAAATTTTAAATTTACATTTGTTGACTCAAAAGAGATACAGTATTCCTCCTAAAGTTATGCTAAACACTCTCTTAATATTCATATTAACTGTCGGTTTTGAGCGTACAATTAGTAGCTTTTGTATGTTTTTGTGATAGTAAACATTTATATGTCAATAATACTTTAACAGAGAACACATACGATAATTTCGCTCTAGTTATATCTTTAATACTTTATTGTTTTTGAAAAAATAATTTCTATGGTGTCACCTACCCAATTGTTGATTATGAGAAATTGAGGCATGCCAGAAATGACATCGAGGTAGGGGGATTGGTTACTAGTCTGAGACCAAAGCCAGAACATACCTTTGACTAAATATTGGGGCCAGAACCACCCTTCGTTGCATTTCCAGCTAGGGTATGAGATTAGGGATGAAACTGAGCTTACTGGATAGAAAATGTTTTCTGCAACTACTTGGTATTGCTGTAGTGAAAACATATTTTTGTTCTTTTTGTTGCATTTATTAATGGGAAGATAGTTATGAAAGTAGCAATGTACACATTGTTGATGCTCAATAAATATTTAAATAATAATGTCCTGTGATGGATGTTTCATTTTTTTGGGAAAATCGCCTTTTTTCCTCTTCCTTTCTTCAATCTTATTTAGATTTGATGGAAGTCACATTTAAATTTTCAGGATATTATAGGATAAAGCAGAGGTTAGCAAATTTTTTTTGTGAAGGAATACATAGTAAAATATTTCCGGCTTTACAGGTAATTTATGGTCTCTGTCACAACTACTCTGCTCTGCTGTTGCACAGACAAAACAGCTATGGACAATATTATGAGTATGACTTTTTTCCATAAAACTTTATTTGCAAAAACAGGTGGCGGGCCAGATTTGGCCTACGGGTTGTTTTGCTTACCTTTGGCATAAAATATATTCTCAAGAAATATTGCTGCATTCTTGCAATAGAAAGTAACTTAACTTTGTTAACATGATGTCAGCTTAAAGTTACTAGGGATTTGGATGATCCAGTAAGTTGTACAGCTTGTCCTGTTCTACCCCTGATTGTTTAAAATGCAGTTTAACTGCTTATAGACAGAAAAGTTGGCTTGTTTATTTCCTCTAGAGGTGAAGACTTCATGAGGTTATCAGTGCAGTTTTAAATTCCAGTGTCTGGAAGAAAACATTTTTCAGCTTCTAAAAGGTAACAGCGTAGTAGCCAGTCCTCTGGTAATCAAATCAAAAAGGAAAATCAAGAGCTTTTTTCACTGAAGAGTGTGGCTAGCGTTAATGTAAAAATGTATATGTATAAAACTTTGTGTTTCGGCCAGGCACAGTGGCTCAAGCCTGTAATCCCAGCACTTGGGAGGCCGAGGCGGGTGGATCACAAGGTCAGCAGATCGAGACCATCCTGGCCAACGTGGTGAAACCCCGTCTCTACTAAAAATATAAAAAATTAGCTGGGCATGGTGGCGCGTGCCTGTAATCCTAGCTACTCAGGAGGCTGAGGCAGGATAATTGCCTGAACCCAGGAGGTGGAGGTTGCGGTGAGCCGAGATCGCACCATTGCACTCCAGCCTGGGTAACAAGAGCGAAACTCCGTCTCAAAAAAACAAAAAAAAAACACCTTGTGTTTCAATTCCCACAAACTCTTGGAATATGTATTGTTACTATTTTGTAGTTTAAGTCTAGGATATAGAAGAGCTACTGCCATTAAATATGAAGTAGAATATAGTGACACATACCTTATGTATTTGGAGGTCACATGGTTGGCAACCTCAGTTATCTAAAATGTGTCTTAGCACCAGCGATAAAGACTTTTGACCAATTAGAATAAATGTCTGAAGTGATAACCAAAGATTGTATATTCTACTAAAGGAGGATTTCTTAGATTATTACATCCTATTCACTTGTCTTAAAATGACTCCAGTGAGTATACCACACAGCAGGTCTGAAGCAGCAAATTTGAGCTGGGTTTCAGGGTTGTTAGAATAGTAACAAGAGCTGGGCATGGTGGCTCACACTTCTGATCTCAGCTACTCAGGAGGCTAAGGTGGGAGGATTGCTTGAGGTCAGGATTTCAAGATCAGCCTGGATAACATAGCGAGACTTCATCTCTTAAAAATATTAAAAAAATAAAAATCAGTCAGGCCTGGCAGTTCAAGCCTGTAATCCAAGCTACTTGTGAGGCTGAGGCAGGAAGATGGCTTGAAGTCAGGATTTCGAGACCAGCCTGGATGCATAGTGAGACCTCATCTCTTAAAAATATTAAAAAAAAAAAATAAGTTAGGCAGGCCTGGTTTAACCCTGTAATCCAAGCTGCTTGTGAGGCTGAGGCAGGAGGATCACTTGAGGTCAGGATTTTGAGATCAGCCTGGCTAATACAGGGAGATGTCATCTTTACCAAAAAAGGGGGGAAAATAAAGGCCAGATATAGTGGTGTATACCTGTATTCCCAACTACTTAGGAGGCTAAGGTGGGAGGATTTGCTGGAGCCCAGAAGTTGCAGGCTGCAGTGAGCTATGATTGTTCCACTGCACTGCAGCTTGGGTGACAGAACAAGATCCCATCTTTAAAGAAACAAAAAAAGAATAGTAGCAAGATGTGTTGGGTGACTACTTGATGTTAAGGACTGGACTGAAAAACTACAACATGGATTTAAGAACTGTAAAACATAGTACTTTGAGACCTTTTTTGTAAGGATCCTATTGTTTGTAGTTTAATATAATTATTCTTCTAAGTAGCCATAAAAGCTTGATTTTTAAATTTTATTTTTTTCTTCTTTTCAAGAAGTTAGGCTGGGTGTGGTGGCTGACACCTTAATCTCAGCACTCTGGGAGGCTAAGGTGGGAGGATTCCTTGAGCCTAGGAGTTTAAGACCAACCTGGGCAACGTAACAAGACCCTGTCTCTACAAAAAAATTCAAAAATTAGCCAGGCATGCGAGTTTGCACCTGGGGCCCTAGCTACTCAGGAGGCTAAATTGGAAGGATCACTTAAGCCCAGGAGGTCAAGGCTGCAGTAAGCCATGATCACACCACTGTACTCCAGCCTAGGTGACAGCAAGACCCTATCTAAAAAAAAACCAAAAAGTATAGTTAGATAAATATATAGTATATTTTAGAAAGGTTTTACTTCACAACTAAACACTTTAAAAGTGCCTTGTCACCGAAAGAGAGTGACGTATTTTTCCATTACATGAAAAATTGACTTGAGTAATAGCTTATTCCCAGATACTTTAGGACTTCTGATGCTCCTTTATCCTTCAAATTTTTCTGTCTATGGTTATTGTTACTTTTGGGCAGTGATGTTTTTAAAAGTTGGCTTAGGTCAAAAGACATTCATTTTTCTCTCTTTATTATTTGTTTGGGTTTCTGTTTTCCCTAGTAAATATCTTTTCCATTCAGTATTGGGGTATCACTCTCTTTCCCAGAGGAACCGAGTTAGGTAGAGTTTCACATTGTTCCTGCACTTCCTTGTTCCCAAATACCAAGCATCACTGCCCCATTTGAACTTATCCTTTCCTGCACCCACCTCTGTCTTGAGAGAAGACAGTGGCAAAGTCACATGTGACACTAAGCTCCTTCTGTGGTAAGAACCAGACCAATAGAACTGCCGAATCTGTACTTTGCTCTGTGTATAAACAGGCCGGTTTTGTGTAGGGCCAGCTTCTTTCCAGGCCTTGTTGGGACTCTAGGCATTGATGACATTTGAAAGGGATATTTGGCTTTTGGAACATCCAGCTTGTTTTAATTCCTTTCAAAAGCCACTGTCTCCCATCTCTGTGTCCAGATTTAAAAATCAGGATCTTTTTCATTTCAATTATAAAGTGGTAGTTTGATTTTCTTTTTTTTTTTTAAATTAAAGGAAGTACCTCCTGAGCCTTTTACATGGATCACAGGTTTTAGTCTGTTCTGATTGTGGTGTTGCTCATTTTTTTGTGTTAACTTAAAATCCTAGATTTTGGGGGTCCAAACCTGATTAGCCATAGGGTGTTAATATGTAAGACTGATGGCTCTTTTTCTCTCTTTATTACCAGAAACTGGTTGCTCAAATGAAGCAGGATCCACAGGTAAACTACTATTGTTATTCATTTAATTTTAAAATTAAAAAATAATTTAAAGTCAAGTCACCATAAAATACTGAAATGTGGATGATGCTTAACTTTTAAGAATTCTTTCATTTCTAATAGCAGTTATTTTTAATACATTGATCTTCAGGTTTTAGGGTTTAGAAAAATTCAGTCATTCTAATTTAATATAGCTGTTATTTCATCTTTGTTACTATTGTTTTGGTTTTATATGAATTGGTTTGAGTATGTTGGAGGAAAATATTAATACTCTTCATATAGCCTAAATTCATTTTCATAAACCCACTTATTCAAAATTAGTTTTTGAGGCTTTCTGCCATCTCAATATTATGAAAAGTGACCCCAAACCATTTCTATTTACTTGGAGTTTATATTACAGAACATTTGAATAGTTCTGAATTATCTACTTTCAGGGTAAGAATTTAAGAGTAATTTTTAAAAGAAGCATTTTAGAAAATTTTATTTTTGAAAGAAACTTTAAAGGAGGTTTAAAAAGTACCTTATGTTACTTTTTAACAGAAAAGTTAACAGAGAATGTTAACTTTTCTTTAAATTCTCATAGGCATTTTTCACTAAGCCATTTTATTCTCTCTTCCTGAAGAGATATTTTTCTAAAACATTATCTTGTCTTCTCATGATTTTACTTATTATTGGGTAGTATCTCTTTTTTAACCATTAGATACTGGGTCATAAGTATGGAGAGTATTTATCAAATATATCTCTGTATATATCTGGATTGATAAACATTCCACATAGGCTTCATTGTAAAGTAAAATTAAGTTTTTGGTTGAAGAATGGTACTGAGGCACATTGATTTTTGGAAGTGAAAAATAACACCTATCTCCACAAATTGAGAACTCAGGTCTGACTATTATGTTTTGACTCTGAGAGCTGGAATACTTATTCCTATTAAATGGTCCCACTTCCATGAGAAACTTCTCTTTTTTTTCCTTCAAATTTTTGGCATATTCATAATTTAAATTGACTTTAGTTACAAAAATCATCCGGGCTTGGTGGTAGGCACCTGTAATCCCAGCTACCCAGGAGGCTGAGACAGGAGAATCGCTTGAACCCTGGAGGATCGTGCCACTGCACTCCAGCCTGGGCAACAGAGCGAGACTGCATCTCAAAATAAATAAATAATAACTTGGATTTAGAAAACCAAGGAGTGGTAGACTTTAGATTAACAGCTCCTTTCCTATTTAATGTGGTAACCTACATTATCAGCAACTGTGAAATGTTACTAGAAACTATCATTTCTATTATACTTGTGGTCATGTAACAGAATTGTCTTAACCTGAAGAATCTGAGGTGGGCAGGGCAGTAACTTGTTGGACAGCATTGTGGGTAATCTCATTGGAGAAACCTTATGTCAAATACACTAATAAAAAAGTCGACATGGAGTAAACAAAATTCAATAGATGGGGAGGATGTGTTCCCTAACCGTGGCAGAAGACCAAGCAGGGTAAATTGAAAAAATTGTATGTGAGACAAATCAAGTAAAAGTGGTCTCTCATTAGGGTGGTGTTCAGTCTGCTAGTAGGCTGTCCTGCTACATTAAGCATTTGAAAACTTTAATTTTGGAATTTTTCTGCCTACTTTAGTAAAAGGCAGTGATGTTCAGTGTATCTCATCTAAAATAGTATTCTTTTTTTGATTCCTAGAATTTTAGAACTGAGAAAATGCCCTGGTAGTCACTGTGTTAATTTGAATGATGTAGTGTTAAGGCAGTTGCAGTACTGACAGCTTTTCAGATCTAGGCTAAAATAACAAATGTACTTTGCTAAATAAGGGAGAGGGCAAGTGGGGAAAAACCTCTTATCTTTGTTGATAATGCTATAAAGTATGTAGTGTATGTATATTTATAAACCCCCATTTACCTACTTCTGTGTGATTAGTGGAGCTTTGGGTTTTCTGTCAACAGATACTTTCTATAAAGAATAAGAGTATTAAAAAGAATAAGAGTATTTTAGTGGACAGGTACTCTTACAGCGCGGGATGCTCAAATATAAAACTTGGTGTAATTTAAAACAATTGCAGGGAAGCTGCTCCTGCTTTGGTGCTAGGAGCCTATATTTAGGATCTATGCATTAGGTGATGGTATTATGGCCACAGTGTAATAATACATGACAGATCTGACTGGCTGTATGCTCAGGTTGCTTCATCATTTGTGATACAGTATGCAGAGTCTTCCTGCTACTATTCTGTTAACAAATGAAATATCTTTCTCACAGATATTTTTTCTTTCCAATCAGAATGCTGACTTAAAGAAACAGCTTCATGAACTCCAAGCCAAAATCACAGCTTTGAGTGAGAAACAGGTAGGGGAAAAGGGGAGGGGGGCATATTTTTAACATTGTGTTCTAAAGATATGTCTGCTAGAGGCTTCTAAGAGAACTGCTATTTTTCCTCATGTGTGAAAATAAGTGTGGGCAGCCAGACTCGGTTTTAATTTTGTTTGAGCTCTGTTTATCTATTTTTATTTTTGGTTGAAATCAGTCTCTAGAGTATCCCATGGGTATATGTTACTGGCAAATACCTAAAAGCAATGTGGCAGGCTGCAGTTAACTGTGTTAATTAAACTCTATAGTTTACCCATAGGGGATGGGGTAAAGACAGTTAGTGAGAGTAGGTGATAGAGAATCTTTTAGGTGCTGCATGTACCTTGTTACCTGTCTTAAAACCTTGAGATGACATTTAACTTACTGTGGAGAAAATCTTGTAAGTAGATTGCTCTAAATGTAGGTCTTCCATTCTAAGTATGGTCATGCCTTTAAGTTAATCTCTCTTAGATATTGACCTACTATTATGTGAAAAAACTTTGGTGAAACCTTGTTAGACTTATTCCATATAGGGCAGGAAAAGAAAATCTCGCTTTTTTCCGAGGACACCTGGAAAGTATTCTTTGGAATTTTTTGTATGATGACCTGCACTTTACCAATTCATGCAGTGCCTGCCACCAGGTGGAGTGTGGCAATTGATAGAGCTTTAAGTAAATGTTTATGGTAATCTCATAAAGCATTAATTTTCTTGTTTCTTCCCCACCACTCTCCCTCTGATTAGAAAGAGTGGTTTTCTGTCTTGGAGTAGGTGAATGTATTAATGAAAAGAATAAGGTGATTTGCAGTTGATATTTCATGCCAGTGACATTTTATTGAAGATTTTTGATGAAATAGTTCTCAATAACTGATTTTTATGTTGTTATATAGTGAAATAATAACAATGAGAATAATTTATTCCTGGAGACTTTTTATTGTGTTTCTATTGTGTTTTCATTTATCTGAGGGGAGAAATAAACTTTGAGAACTATGTGGAAGAGATATGAATCATTAATGTTTCAGAATAGAATCATCTTCCAAGCTGAGTGAACAAATGCTTTATATTCTTCCCTCCTATTCTTATGCGTCCCCACCTTGTCTTCTCCATAGACAGGAGGTATTTTAGATTTGGGAATTGCCAAACTAAAATTGGGAGGAGGTGGGATGGTGGAGAACAATTTGTAAGAAAAAAATATAAACAGAGTTGGTTAGTATGTATTTGGCTCTGAATGTGATTCAGTTCTCTAAAGTCAACATGATGACTAGAATTCTGTTAGCGCTGAGCCTCCTTATAGTTTCAGGGTTAGTTTGACAAGATGCCAATGAATGAGTCACATTTGCTGAAAAACTCACGTGTTCCAGCAGGGAAAGAAGGTGAGAACTGATTAGTGGAGTAGGGGTTGGGGGATGCTGTTGCAAAGTTAAGATAACTTAAGACCACGTTTGGGGAATGTGGGACAATTTTTAGAATTTCACATTTACTTGAAATTTTTGTTTGTGAGAACTAACATAGATTTGGTTTATTCCGTAACTTTTTATTCTTTAATCTTTTTCTGCTATGGACCTTACAGAATAAAAAATTGCAGCTATCTATCTAAGACATTTCATCAGGCGGCAAGCTGTAATTGTCCTCTGAACTAAGTTTGAATTTCAGAAACTAGAATTTTTTAAAATGTCTAACATCAGGAAAACTTTAGGTATGCAAAGTAAATAAAACTAGAGTCAGAAACTAGAATTCAGTCCTGCAGTTTTTATATATCCTTACATGTTAAATCAACTTTCTTGATGAAACAGAAAAATATCATTTTTAGGTAGGCTAATAGTTGAAGGAAACACAGCTGTAATGTTCAAAGGTTCATCCCTCCTTAAACTTATTTTCAACATGTGACATTATTACTTAGTTTAAAATAATTTTATTGGCTAGGCATGGTGGCTCACGCCTGTAATCCCAGCACTTTAGGAGACCAAGGCTGGCAGATCACCTGAGATCAAGGGTTTGAGACCAGCCTAGCCTAAGTGGCGAAACCCCGTCTCAAAAAAAAAAAATAAAAAATTAGCTGGGCATAATGGCACGTGCCTACTCAGCTACTCAGGAGGCTGAGCCAGAACAATTACTTGAACCCGGGAGGCAGAGGTTGCAGTGAGCCAAGACTGCACCACTGCACTCTAGCCTGGGTGACAGAGCGAGACTTTGTCTCAAAAAAATAAAATAGTTTTATTTTAGAACAGCTTCCTAATGCTATGCCCATTTTTTTTTCTCGAAAGAGCCACTTATCCTCTGGCAGAACCTAACCAATCGTCCTTCCACTTAAATAACTAAAATCTGAATTACCTTATTCATATGACTAATATTTAAATTTAACATTAATTTTTTGTTAGAAAAATTTTAAATACAGAAAAGTTTGGAGAATAATGCCGTATTTCACACTTAAACCTTTGTTATATTTACTTCCACTCTGTGCATTTTTCTGTAATCATTTTTTTCATTATTAGAATATTTTAATTATACAAATAATGGATTCATACATTCTCTTCTTTTGTTTTATTTAAAAAAATTGTATCAGACCTCTACATAAAAAAAAAAAAAAAGAGAAAAACCATTGCAGATAGTCACTATTTCTTACAGTAGACACTAGTTCTTATTTACTGTTGCCACTTCAATCTTTGATACTTACTCAGTTTCTCCCTTAAAACTATGTAATCGGATGCTCCATTTGGGAAAATACAGCCTTTAGTAGCAGTCTTCCTGGCTAAACCTCAGTGAATTTCATCAAATTCTTGATTGGAAAGTTCTAGTGCTTTTCAACTGTAACTTGAGATTTCTGAAGAGAAACTCTGGCAGATTTCAGTCAGCTTCTTGACCTGCAGGGCTTCAATTTGGGGCTGGCAGGTTTTTTTGTGTGTGTTTTTTTTGTTTTTGTTTTTTTGAGACGGAGTTTCGGTCTTGTTACCCAGGCTGGAGTGCAATGGCACGATGTCGGCTCACCGCAACCTCCGCCTCCTGGGTTCAGGCAATTCTCCTGCCTCAGCCTCCTGAGTAGCTGGGATTACAGGCACGTGCCACCGTGCCCAGCTAATTTTTTGTATTTTTAGTAGAGATGGGGTTTCACCATGTTGACCAGGATGGTCACGATCTCTTGACCTCGTGATCCACCCGCCTTGGCCTCCCAAAGTGCTGGGATTACAGGCTTGAGCCACCGTGCCCGGCCAGGGCTGACAGTTTTAACTCAGAAAATCCCTGACTTGATTGGCTCAATAAATTATATCCTATATAGCCATTAAGATCATGGTTCTGGGAAGTATTTTAATGACATAGGAATGTGCTCTGAAAGAATAAGTGAGAGAGTACACACAACTTTATGTGCATTACAGTTCCATTTTTATGTTTATTTTGGGTATATATGTATGTGGGTGTGAAAATGTATGTAGAAACAGTGTCAACATAAAACATGGGAAGGTGGTAAGTTTACAGGTGGTTTATTTTTTCCATATACTCTTATGTATATTTTCTAAATGCTCCACAATAAATGTTTCCCTTTTAGAATCAGAAATAAACAAGAAATAGTATTTAAAAATTTTTTTTAACATCAAGCTCTTGTCTGTTTCAGGCATAGTTCACATTTAGAAATCTAATGACATTCTTCTCATAGTATTAAATATATGAACCACTCTAATCAGAGAATCCAAGTATTTTAAACACTAGTAATGCTGAAGTGCGGAAGCAACTATTAATTTCTTTAACAGGACTCACTCTCATTCTCACTCCACACTCCCTTATTTTTTTGATAAGCATATGTAGTCTTTTATGGAGATATTCTGATGTGGAGCTAAAGCATTTAGTTGCTTTAGTTCTCTGCTTTCTTTCTAATTTCTTATAAAGGCAATCTTAACATCCCAAAGTTTGTTGCTTCTTACTGTGGTGCTTCAGGATTAGCCCATAGTGGTTGCATATTTGGTTTCCCCAGCCTGAACAGTTTGCTGCCCTATCTCCCCTTACCTGGTGGCCTGCTGCTGAGGTTTTATGTCATAGTTTAAATGCCACTTTCTGAGAGGAGCTATCCCTGACACTCCTTCCTCTAGTCAAAATCAGCTCTTTCTGTTATAATCTGTCATTGAACCCTTCAGTTTTCCTACATAGTTATGCAGTTTAGGATTATGTTCAGTTGTGGATGACTCAAAATCCAAAATGAAAATGATGTAAACAGGGAAAATTTAATTTCTCTCTCATCTAAAATTTCTGTAGGGGGTCTAGTGCTGCTGAGAGTGGTTCCATGGTGTCAGGGAACCCAGGTTCCTCCTATTCTGTTGCTCTGCCATTCTCAGCATGCAGCTTTCACATCATAGTCCAAAATAGCTGCTCCATCTGGTAAGAAGGGGGAGAAGCAACAAAGAGCAAGCCCTTTATTTTTTAAGGATGTTTACTAGAAGTTGCATGCAGCACTTCCAGTTAGATCCCATGGGTCCGAACTTAGTCATATGGCCCCCGCTAGGAGCAAGGAAGTCTGGAAAATGTAGTTAGTTTATTGCTGGTGGTCATGGCCAGATAAAATTCAAGGACTATTACTGAGTAAGAATTGAGAATTTTGAGACTTAAGAATTCTCTAATATTTAAAAAAAAAAGAATTGGGAAATAAATACTAGGAATGATTAGCATTTTCTACTATCTCGTAGCATATCTGTATCTGTAGGATTACTATTTTTAAAATATCTGTCTTCCTCATTAGATTGTTAGTTTCAAGAAGGCAGGGAACATGTTTGTTTTATTTGCTTCTTTATTCATAGTATAGTATTTAACATAGAATGATATTAATACAGAAGAAGCACTTATATTTTTTAAATGAATTATTTTATCCACCTGATCTTTTGCTCTGTTTATATCATATTTTTTTTATAGAATGGTATGCCTTTTTATGCTTTTTAACCTAACTCATGAAAATCTTCTTAGATTTTTGAGTGTTCTTTGATATTATTTTTAATAGCTTTAAATATTAATGTAATTGGCTATATCATGATTTTTAAAAACTATTCTTCTCTTACTTGATAATAGGGTATTTTTGGGGTTATTTGCTATTATCAATATTGCTGTGATAGATAAACCCTTCTCTATGAATGTGTATTTCTCTCTGATTGCTTTAGGATAAATTCTTAGATGAGTGATGAGTGGGTTTGTTGGTCATGTATTGCCCTAACAATTCTGCCTCAGAAACCAGTGTTTTATTGAGTGGCTTTCAACACTGCCAATAGTTGTACATAACTAGTCAAAGATTTGATTATCTCTTTAAGAAAAATAAGTTTGACGAAGTAACTTACACTTCAATAATCTTCCATATTATTATAGGGCATTTTCCCTAAGTGTTTATTATTACACTGGGCCTGTAGGTTATCTGCAGTTCTCCTGATCTAAGTTGTACCTGGACAAGTGCCTCTGCTTCAGTTTGTGGGCTGGCTGAGCTTGCCTTCAGGCTGAAGGTTTGATTCAATCTACTCTAAATGTGTTCATTCTGAGGCCTTGGATGAAGGGGCAGGAGCTACCTGGCCTTGGATGAAGGGGCAGGAGCTACCTGGGGCATATTCATTTCGTAGTTTACTTAAGAGCACAAAAAGTAGGCCAAACTATTGAAATATGTTTGAAGACTCTGCTGGCATCAGGTTTGTTAACATCTCATTAGCCAAAAGAAGTTACATGGCCAAGCCTTGCAAAGTTATAGGACAAAGGGTGTGAATGTATACTTTTAAAACAGAGAGGATGTGGAGATTAAAAACAATAAGTCTTATACCGCACTTGGTCTAAAGTTATAAAAAAACTTTTGCTACATTAAAAATATTTTTAACCACATATTTCCAAATAATCACCAGAAAAGGCAATATCACATTAATAGCATATATTGAGAATACATGATTTTCCCCAGGAGATATACCCTGTCACAGGGGGAAAAAAGCACTCTGCTAATTTGGAAGATGTATTAGTATGTATTTGATGCTTATCAGCAAGTATATTTTTCATAGAATTTGCCATTTGTCCATGGCACAAATCTGTTGTAGTATTCCATAGAATTCTCTTTTGGTTTTAAATTTTATTATTCTTTTTTTTTTTGAGACGGAGTTTCGCTCTTGTGACCCAGGCTGGAGTGCAATGGCGCGATCTCGGCTCACCGCAACCTCCGCCTCCTGGGTTCAGGCAATTCTCCTGCCTCAGCCTCCCGAGTAGCTGGGATTACAGGCATGCGCCACCATGCCCAGCCAATTTTTTGTATTTTTAGTAGAGACGGGGTTTCACCACGTTGACCAAGATGGTCTCGATCTCTTGACCGCTTGAGCCACCGCGCCTGGCCTTTATTATTCTTTAACACCTTATTCTATTTCTTTTTGCTCCTTTTTGGAGAGATAGACCCTTCTGTAGTCTTTGATCTTTTCTACAAGTTTGCTTCTCTGACTCTGTTTAAAAATTATAGTCGCCCGGCCAGGTGCAGTGGCTCTTGCCTATAATTCCCAGCACTTTGGGAGGCCAAGGCAGGCGGATCACCTGAGGTCAGGAATTGGAGACCAGCTTGGCCAACGTGGCAAAACCCTGTCTCTACTAAACATATAAAAATTAGCCGGGCATGCTGATGGGCCACTGCAGTCCCAGCTACTTGGGAGGCTGAGGCAGGAGAATTATTTGAACCTGGGAGGCAGAGGCTGCAGGGAGCCAAGATGGTGCCACTGTACTCCATCCTGGGTGACAGAATGAGACTCCGTCTCAAAAAACAAAAATTATAGTCACCATTTCTTACAAATCTCTTTAACCTAATACTAGATGAAATACTTTTCTGGGTTTACTAAGTCCATCTTCCCATTTATGGAACTATTCTCAGTTTTAAATTTGGATATATTTTAATACAAGATTCTGAAGCTTTTAGGAAACAAGTTTCTGTCCCTCCTATAACTAGTTATGTTTCTAATGCATAGAACAACATAATTTAGGCTAATTAGATAACTGGAACAAAGGACTGGGTAGGGATGGGGGCACCAGAAGTTCAACTCTGTTCCTGACTCTGTAATAGACTTGTTGATAGATTTTCGTTACTGAATACTTAATGTCTTTTTCCATATTTGTGGAATGTTTGGATTATTCATTGAGGAGTTAATGCATGTGTATCCATTGAGTGCCTGGAATTCTTTTGTAGGTGAGTTCTGTTTAAATGGAAATTGTTGGCTGTAGTCATGGTGGTTAACTTCATCTCATATGGAACACTTTCATCTACATGTAGAGTACTACTTTTCTAAGAAGCTTAGAACATTTCACATTTAACTCAGTCACAAGTGTGTCACTGTGATACATAAACTGAGATGTGGACTTTGTGACTTAGCCATGATTATATAACTTATTAGTATCAGATTCAGTACCAGAATCCAGATCTCTGTACTCTTCATTCAGTTTTATTTAGTAACTCTGTAGACCTTTATCTATCAAATCTTTTTTGAAATAAGACATTAGCCCAAATAATTACATTGCCTTTAGACCTCATTACCTTGGAGTCAAATAAGTAAGTTAGATCCTATAGCCCTAGTATTGGTAACATGATGTATGACTATCTCCAGCCTCTAATACCAGTTACCATAAAATGTTACCCTCCGTGGTTCACAGCCAAGCTAGTGTGATTGGCGCATCACATTGGAATTTAAAATTGTTTTCTTAGAAATCTATTGTGATGGAAACCTGACTTCATCCAGAGCTTAGGAATTTCCTAAGATTTAGTCTAGTTCATCCCTCCTGTGTAATACTTATGCGAAACTATTGGTCCAACTGTTGAGGTTATTGCCACTTTTTATACATAGGACATCAGCTCCTCTTTTTCATCAAATACAGGAAATGTAATATTTCAAATTTCTCCTGGTGAAATCCTGTTGGCTTATATTCAGCCAAGATGAGATGAAGGAAAGGCTCAGAAATAACTGGATACAAGTATGAAAGTTCTGAAAATTGAGAGGTTGTATGTATGTAATGTGACTATGGTTCCCAGTGCTGTATTATCTGCTCTCCTTTTTACCTGTCTTCTTTGAGTGTGATTGTCTCTGTTGCTGCTAATTGTACCTAAGTGGTCAAAGATTTGACTGTCTCTTTAAGAAAGAGATGATTGAGTAACTTATACTTTAATAACGTGCCACATTATTATAGGGCATTTCACCTGAGTATGGCAGAGGAAATCAAGTCAGTTGGTAACTTGTACCAGATCCATCAATCTGTTTGTTGAGTGAAGGCAGAGCAATCTTCTTGTGAGTTTTTCTTAGTACCTTATTTTTGGTGCTGGCAAATGGAATGCATATTAAAATTCAAACTGAAATTCTTAACTCTTGTTATCAGGTGTTATATATCTTGACACTGGGCTACTGGAATCTACTGTATTCTTTTTTTTTTTCCACTTTGCTCATCTAATGCTTAGCTGAGAGCAGTTGCTTCATGCTATGAAAATCAAATCAAAGCCCAAGCTGGTGGAGTGTTTTTCCAGCCTGTGGTATCTGTCTTTTTTTTTCTTTTGCATAGAACGTATCTGTATTTCAAAATGTTTGGGGACTCTTCCACTCTTTGGAGAACATTTAATTTTTGAGTGATAGGCAGTGTGAATAACAAATGCTATTTAGGAGCCAATGATAACTGATACCACCTCTCCATTTGTATCAGTAACTTAATTTGTGCTTTCACATAATCTGTTCCCCCCATTTATTCCCTTTTCTCTAGGATCTGTGCTTTTTAGACTTCTTTATCATTCCGAGTCTGATTCATCTGTTTTATTCCACATATATTTATTGGGAGTTTTCTCTTGTGAAAGGGATAATACTAAGCCCAGGGAGGATGCAGAGGATGAAAATCTTGCAGTGTTACTTCCATGTGACTGGTTATGACCTACAAGGCATTCAAGCTTATTAGGATTGATACCTTTAACAACTCATTCTCATTCATACCCCATAAAATTCTTGTTGTCACCTGTACTCCTTAGGATCTCTCAAGACTGCCTTCTTCACACATCCTCTTCTCTACACCTAGAATTTTTTTACCTCTTTACCTGGTTAATTCCTACTTATTTTTTGAAGACTCAGCTTAAGCAAGGTCCTCTAGAAGCTTTTCTTGACTTCTTTCTACCTTCCGTGCAGAGTTAGACACCCCTCTTCTGGGTACTCATGGTACTTGGTACTTACTTGTGCCTACTTTATTTGGCACTCATTGTGGTACTTATTTGCACTCATCGAGGTGTAATTATTTGTAAGATCCTCAAAGGCAAGGACTGTGTCTTACTAACATTTGTACCCCTCAAATCTAGAATGGTAGATGAACTGCAAGTGTTTTTGAATGCTATTAATTTATTCTACTCTCAGAAAGCTGGTAAGGTGGCCAAGGATGTCCATACCAAGGGTTCATCATGAAAATTCCCATTTAAATTGTTCAGTTCAGTTTTGCGGGGGGCGGGGGGAAATATTCTCATTGTTATTTCCTACTTCAGTGTTTCAAGAAAGTTCAGTGCCATTATTAACTCTGTTCCAATTTAGAGCAGCTTTATCTTAGTTTCAGAAAAGAACAGTTTTCATTAAGTGAAGTTATATCAACTAGTAAATGAGTCTGGGGCCACCAGTTTGAAAACTTGGTATATCTAGAAACAAGTCTCTTCTGCAATGTTGCTACATCACTTACCTCTGAAAACCCTTCATTTTCTCCCCCATGCCTGCCTTCCCTAGAGGAAACATACCTTATCCTCTAAACTTTTCAAATACTTTTTATGCTTTGTCATTTCTTCAACCTGGGAGGCTTTTCCTGTCTTCTTTGCATAATGCAAACCTAGGGTCACCTTATACCTTTCTTCTGGCAGACCCACTTACAGGACAACATAGTACAGAAATCACCATAAAAGAAAATCTGAAAACAAATGTGATTGAATCAAGGTGCATCAGTAAGTAGTAGGTAAGCATTAGCTATATATGCATATTATGGAATAGTATGTAGCTGCTAAAAAAGAATGAGGTGGCTTAACTGAATGGAAAAATGAATAGAAAGTAAAAAAAGCAAATTGTAAAACAGATATGCACTATGATTCAATATTAGTTTAAAATATGAAATACTAAAAAAATCTGTGTATTTATGCATTCATGGTCATTTATACTTGAAAATGCATGGGAAAGAGTCTAGATTGTCTAGAATTATTTACACAGAACCATTCACAGTGATTGCCTCTAAGAAGTGAGATTCAAGAGAGGTGGCCAAGAAAGCTGGCACTTTTAACTTTATATATGTTTTTATTACTTAGATTTATTTATTTAGTTTGTTTATTATTTTTAGAGACAAGGTCTTGCTCTGTCGCCCAAACTGAAGTGCAGTGGTACAATCATAGTTCACTACAGTCTTGAACTCCTGGGCTCAAGTACTCCTACCACCTGAGCCTCCCAAGTGGTTGGGGCTACAGCCATGCACTGTCACGCCTGGCTAGTTTATTTTAATTTTATTTTTTTGGAAACAGGTTCTCATTTCGTTGCCCAGGCTGGTCTTCAACTCCTGGCAAGTGATCCTTCTGACTCAGCCTCCCAAGTAACTGAGATTATAGGTTCAAGCCACAATGTCTGGCTGAATTTATTTTTTATGAGGGACATGTATTAATTTTTTAAAAACTGTTAAGGTATAACATAAATATAGATAAACATGTAATATATATTTATATGTATGTCCATATGGCTCAAATATATTTTTACAAACTGAAATTGCTAGGTAACTAATACATTAGTAATCAGAATATCATTATCACCACATAAACCCCTTTGTCCTTCCCCAGTTCACTACCTCCTCTACCAGAGAAACCACCTTTGTTACTTCTAACAGCATAGATTAATTTTGCCTATGTATGAAATAAAATAGAGCATACTCTTTTCTGTCTGGCTTATTTTGTTCAACATTTTTATGAGTCTACATCCCTTTCTTTTGAAGTTAAAAAAACCTTTTATTTTGAAATAATTATAGATTCACAGGAAGTTGTCTTTTGAAATTTTAAATCACTAAAGAAAAAAAAATTGTCATCTTTTGGGTGTGCCTACCCTATATCTCATGGATGTGCCTACCCTAACATCTCATGGATGCGCCTATTCTAACATCTCTTGGTGTAGTCAGGTGCTTTCTCTTCTGTGAGCCAGTAGCTCCTTGCTCTGTGACTTTTGTGTAGCTCTTACCACATATCTTCAACTGTTTGTGTGTCATTTCTTCCTTTCTAGATTGTGAGCCTCTGTGAACTGCATTCCCTTCACCCTTATACACCTGCTTTATACCCTAGTGGTTCACACACAGTAGTGCTTAAACATTTGTTAAAGAAAAGGAGTAAGTTCTAGTCCTGGTCATGCTATTCACTGACAGACTTTGTTTCCATTGAATTTCTCTGAGCTGGTTTCCTCAACTGTAATATGGACATTATAATTGTATCAGTACAGATGCTTTTAGCTATATGTAACAGAAAGCCCGACTAAAAGTGGTCAAGATAGTAAGTGTATTTATTAATTCAAATAAAGAGAAGTTGCTAGAGTTGTTCAGTTCAGCAGCTTAACAACATTATCAGGACCCATATTCTGGTCATCTTTCTGCACTGCTTCTTGTCATGGGATGGTTGCAGGGCCTCCAGGCTTTACATCTTCACACATCAACATCCTGGGGCAATAAAAGGACCTTTTCTTTATTAAATATCTCTTCTTATGAGTATGGAAAACTTTAATTAGAAGCTTTTCAGCATACTTTGCGTCTCATTGGCCACAGTTCTGTCACATGCCAATGCCTAGTTCCTGGCAGGAAGGAGGAGTTCAAGACTGATTTACCTCCTGGAGCTGGAGATTTTCTTCTCAAGTATTTGGAATCTAGATACCTGAACAAAATTGTTTTTTGTTATCAGGGAAGAGAAAGGATGGAGAAGAATGGATATTGAAAAAAGTTAATGTCTCTGTAACACTTTACTAATGTAAATTAAGGATAGTGTATATCTAAAGATGTATGCATGCTGAAATACCATGAAGTTATAATATATCATTAGTGCTTGTTACTGGCTCTGTGGATTATTTTAGAAAAGTATCCCTTTGTTACCATAGCTAGCAACCTGCTTTAGGGCAAGGAATACAAAAATAATTTTACTCTTTGCCAAATCAATACGTTATTAGAAGGGTAAATCTATTACAGAAAATAATGTAATTTATTTCAAACGTGAATTATAAATGTTTTTAAATTTTTTGATATTTAAAAATTATCTATAAACTGTGATTATTATCATTGTTGACATTAATATTCCATGCCTTTGAAACAAAGCAGCCATGATATCTGTTGGTTACCTTTTATGTACCTTAATACCTGCATTATTCTAAAAAGCTAGAGTTAATCAAAACTCAAATGGTGTTTTGGATTTCTCCTTTTTAAAATGTTGAATATGTTAAATGACAAGCCAAATCACATATTCCTTCACTTGTTTTTTCCCCAACAGAATACGGTGTAAGAATCAGACAGGAAAAATAAATTTACTCTTTAGTATCTTTTTATGGTAGCTGGTTAGACGAGAGGCTGCCCTGCAAAATTATGTTTTCAGAAGATACATTTCCCAAAGTTGATTTACTCCAAGTTTAGGAAGAAAGTGTCTGTGTGAATCAGCAGGGTTTGGCTAACCTCTCTCATCCTAGCTCTCTCTGAAAAGGACAGAGGGATTCTTAGTTTCTGTCAGTGAAGCACCAAACGTTCCTTTGCTCTGAAAAATGAAGCCCTAGAAATTTTCAACTAATGTGTTCAATTGTCGCCTTTTCTCCTACTCCCACCTCCACCGCCTTTCAAAAAACCTCTCCCACTTTGCCTAAACAAATTATATCATTTTGACCAAGAAGAATACTAAAGGAAGAGATCAGTTCTTAATTTTCCCTGTGAGTAGTGAATGATTATTATTCATCTGGTTTTATCTAGTGCTTCTATCATCTAATATAGGAATTGGGGAAAAAATTAACAGTTCCTTTCCTGTGGAGTCAAGAAGCACAAATGAACTTACCCTGAAAAGTTCTATTACCTGAAGGAAAATAATTAAGTGAAATTGGGGGGTGTGTTAATCGGCAGAACTTGAAACTTGTTTTTTCTGATTGTGTGATTTTATTTGAGATTCTAGAAGTTTGTCTTGAATTTGAGATAAATTCACATATGATTTTGAGTTAATCTACTAGTGTCTTTTAATTGTAACATTTATAAACATCTGTCATAAAAACTGATTTTTGCTTATCCTATGATGTGCGTTTGTTTATCAGATGAAACAGTATTTGCAGGTTATCAAAAGTGCTGCCCCTAAGCCTCATTAGCTCCTGCTAATAGCTGGTAAAATTATATATAACTCTTTAAATTTCTAGTATTTCTTTTTACAGCTTCCCTTCTCCTAGCTCTTACTTGCTTAATTATATAAATTATATACTTTATGGATAAAGTGGTTTTAGCCATTACTTCAGGGTATCCTTCTGAAGAGGAATTGATTAGTTCTTCAAAAATGGGAAGTCTAGTATGATTCTCTAGGGCAAGGATTAGTAAAACTATGGCCTGCGCCTGGGCCAAATCTGGCCTGCCACCTGTTTTCGTAAAGTTATTAGAACACAAGCACACTCTTCCATTTACGTATTCTCTATAACCGACTGCTTTTGTACCACAATGGCAGAGTTAACTAGTTGTGACAAAGACAGTATGGCCTTACAGTAGTTACTATCTGGTTATTTTTAGAGAGTTTGCCAGTCTTACTCAAAAGAAATTTAACCAGAGAGGCACTCAACTCAGAGATATTAGGCACCGTGTAACAGCCTTGGGGAGGAGTGAGTGCCATGTAATACATAGACTGTATGTACACTGAAAACAGAGTATATGGTGTATACAGAATAATAAGAGCCTCTCCTCTTATAAACATGCCAGCCCCGCCCAAATAATTCAGTTCATTTTTAACACCTTATTTTTTTAGCCACTTTTCTTTTTAGTTCTCTTTGTCTCTATTCCTCTCCCCACCTCTCTCTTATAGGCTTATTGAGACATAATTAATGTAAAATAAATGATACACCTTGAAAGAGTCTAATTTTTGGTGGTGTAAAACCATCATCATGATCAAGATAATGAGCATATGCATCACCTCTGAAGTGTTCTTGGTTCTCTCTCTCATCCTTCCCTCAATCTAGGCCCCAAGCAAACACTGGTCTGCTTTTGTAACCCAGTTTTTAGCTGTTATAAATAACATTACTTTGAACATTCACGTTCAAGTCTTTACGTGGAGATCTGCTTTCATTTCTCCTTGTATATGCCTTAGTATGTCTGGGTTGTATAGTAGGTGTATTTTTAACTTTTTAAGAAACTGCCAAAATGTTTTCCACAGTGGTTGTACCATTTTGCATTCCTTTCAGCAGTGTATGAGAGTTCTAGTGGCTCCACATTCTTAGCACTTCAGTCTTAAATATGAACTAGCCAAGAATTACCGTCTATTTAAGGGAAGCCGCTAATGTGCAAGTCAGAGCAGGCCAAGAGAATTGGAAGGGACCATTCAAAATAGCTATAAATTTAGATTCCTAGATCAGTAAAAGATATTGTATTAATGAAACAAGGAGAGGATGCTAGGAATAAAGGAACAATTAGAAAACAAAAGCAATTCTTGGTTTAAAAAAAGGTTGGAAAACAAAATTGAAGCTCTCTTTCAATAAATAGATGGAAGAGACAAAAGTAGGGGAGAGACAGTGGAATAGAGAAAAATTTTAAGAGGGTCACCCAGAATGTTTCATTCCTGGCTAGTAAAAGTTCTGAGACAAGGGAACAGAGAAAATGGAGAAGAGAAAACCATCCAATAACTAATATAATGAAATTTCCCACAACCGAAGGGTATATAATTCCAGATTAATAGAATCCACCGAGTGCCTAAAACTGTGAACCCCAGACCCTCATAACAAGGCACAACATGGTGAAACTTAAGCAGAACAAGAATGAAAGATCTTAAAAGCTTCCTCAGAGGAAAAAAAAAAGCAGTTGTAAACAGGGATTGGGAATCAGATGGCATTAGACTTCTCAGCAGCAACAAAGAAAGCTAGAAGTACTGGAATGATGTTTTATAAATTCTGAAAAACAGTGATTTTCAGTGTAGAATTTTATACCCAACCCATCTCTTGATCAAGTCTAGGGATAGAATAGAGACATTTTAAGACATACAAGGTCACAAAACTTACCTCCCATCCATCTTTTTTGAGGAAGCTGTAGGAGGAAGTTCTCCATCAAAACAAGAAAGTAAACCAATAAAGATGAAGGCACTGGTTCAGAAAACAGGAAATTCAATTTTTAAAAAAATCCCATTTGATGAAGGGAAAAACCTAGATAACTGTTGTACAACAGGTTTAGAAAACAGCCAGTTTAGGTTGAACAGGAGGATGGAGGACTTAGGAGAGATGAAGCTAAGAAAGTGGACCAGTATATCATACAATGTGTTTTGAGCCATTATTGAGAGACATTTTATAGTTTCTTTGGAAAGTATGGGAAAGGATTACTTACAGGAATGTAGAAAACCAAACAAATGACAAAGCAAGTCAATTATTTAGTTCCAGGAATAGCAAAATATTGTACAAGAAATAAGTATATTTGTCTCACCAACAAATTAGTGTTATTTATATAATAATACAAGCCTTAAATATAGATTTAATCCCTAAAATGACCATACTCTCCAAAGCAGTTTACAGATTCAATGCTATTCCTATTAAACTACCATTGAGGTTCTTCACAGAATTAGAGAAAACTATTGTAAAATTAATATGGAATCAAAAAAGAGCCTGAATAGCCAAGGCAGTTCTAAGCAAAAAGAACAAAGCTGGAGGCATCATGCTAACCAACTTCAAACTATACTACAGGGTCGCAGTGACCAAAACAGCATGGTGCTGGTACAGAAACAGACGTACAGACTAATAGAATAGAATGCAGAACCCGGAAATGAGACCACACACCTACAGCTACCCCTGACAAAAACAAGCAATGGAGAAAGGATTACCTATACAGTAAGTGGTGCTGGGATAACTGACTAGCCATATGCAGAAGATTAAAACTGTAGCCCTTCCTTACACCACATACAAAAATGAACTCAAGGTGGACTAAAGACTTAAATGTAAAACCTAAAACTGTTAGAAAACCTAGGCAATACCATTCAGGATGTAAGTATGGAAAAAGATTTCATGATGAAGATGCCAAAAGCAATTGACAAATGGGATCCAATTAAACTAAAGAGCTTCTGCACAGCAAAAGAAACTATCAACAGAGTAAACAGCCACAGTTTGTTTGCAAACTGTGCATCTGACAAAGGTTTGATATCTAGCATCTTTAAGGACTTTAAATAAATTTATAAGAAGAAAAAAACAAACAGCCCCATTACAAAGTGAGCAAAGGAAATGAACAGACACTTTTCAAAAGAAGACAATCTGACCGGGTGCAGTGGCTCACCCCTGCAATTCCAGCGCTTTGGGAGGCCAAGGTGTGCAAATTGCCTGAGCTCAGGAGTTCGTGACCAGCCCGGGCAACACAGTGAAACCCCGTCTCTACTAAAACACACAAAAAATTAGCCGAGTGTGGCAGCATGCGCCTGTAGTCCCAGCTACTTGGGAGGCTGAGGCAGGAAAATTGCTTGAACCTGGGAGGTGAAAGTTGCAGCGAGCCGAGAAGCCTGGGACAAAGCAAGACTTTGTCTCAAAAAAAAAAAAAAAAAAAAGAAATACATATGGCCAACAATCATATGAAAAAAAGCTCAACATCACTGATCTTTAGAGAAATGCACATCAGAACCACAATGAGTGGTTCCATCTACTCAAAAATAGTCTCTTTTTTTAATATCATGAATTTTTTAATATCATGAATAAATAAAATATTTTATATGAGTATGTGCTTACTGTTTCTTGCCCTTTTTTTTTTCTTAGAGCTATAGGAGGAGACTAGTATATTGACAGTAGGAACTGAAGTCCATCATTTCTTTAAACATTTGATTTTTCAAAAATTTATAAAAGTAAATCATGGTCCAGGTGTAGTGACTTATGCCTGTAATCTCAGCATTTTGGGAGGCTGAGATGGGAGGATTGCTTGAGGTCAGGAGTTTGAGACTAGCCAGGCCATCTCTGTTTTTAAAAAGTCATGCATGTTTATTTGGCAAATTCAGCAAAGAGATAAATCAAATTTAACTGTGATCCTACTTCCATGTTTTAGATCCTTTGAGCCTTTTTTTTCTGTGCCATAAATTTGTATTAAAAAATAAAATGGGCTGAGCATGGTTAAAATGGTTTATGCCTGTAATCCCAGCACTTTGGGAGGCCAAGGTGGGTGGATCACCTGAGGTCAGGAGTTCAAGACCAGGCTGGTCAACATGGTGAAACCCCTTCTCTACTAAAAATAATAATTTAAAAAAATTAGCTGGGTGTAGTGGTGGGCACCTGTAATCCCAGCTAATTTGGGAAGCTGAGGTAGGGTAATCGCTTTAATATGGGAGGCAGAAGTTGCAGTGAGTCAAAATCTTGCCACTGTACGCCAGCCTGGGCGACAGAGTGAGATGAGACTCTGTCTTGAATGAATGAATGAATGAATGAATGGAGGCCAGGTACAATGGCTTATGCCTGTAATCCCTGCACTGTACTCTAGGCAGCATCACAACATCCATCTCTATACAAAATTTTAAAAAGTTAGCTGCATATGGTAGCATGTGTGTAGTTCCAGCTACTTGGGAGGTTGAGGGAGGAGAATTGCTTGAACCCAGGAATTTGAGGTTACAGTGAGCTATGATTATACCACTGTACTACAGTCTGGGCAACAGTGAGACCCTGTCTCTTAAAATAAATAAATAAAAAAAATTGAGATTGATATTGTGCTTATTAATTTAGAAATACTTATTTTGTCTATATCGTGAGCATTTCTTTACATTCTTGGTTTTTGGTTTTGGTTTTTGTTGATTTTTTTTTTTTTTTTTTTTTTGAGACAGAGTTTCGCTCTTGTTACCCAGGCTGGAGTGCAATGGCACGATCTCAGCTCACCGCAACCTCCGCCTCCTGGGTTCTGGCAATTCTCCTGCCTCAGCCTCCTGAGTTGCTGGGATTACAGGCACGTGCCACCATGCCCAGCTAATTTTTTGTATCTTTAGTAGAGACGGGGTTTCACCATGTTGACCAGGATGGTCTCGATATCTTGACCTCGTGATCCACCTGCCTCGGCCTCCCAAAGTGCTGGGATTACAGGCGTGAGCCACCGCGCCCGGCCGATATTGTTTTGGTTTGAGATGGAGTTTTGCTCTTGTTGCCCAGACTGGAGTGCAATGGTGTGATCTTGGCTCACTGCAACCTCCGCCTTCTGGGTTCAAGTGATTCTCCTACATCAGCTTCTGGAGTTGCTGGGATTACAGGCATGCACCACCACTAATTCTGTATTTTTAGTAGAGACAAGGTTTCACTGTGTTGGTCAGGCTGGTCTCAAACTCCCAACCTCAGGAGATCCACCTGCCTTGACCTCCCAAAGTGTTGAGATTACAGGTGTGAGCCACTATACCTGACCTCTTCTTTACATTCTTAATTATTCTTCAGGAATAATAGTTTTTAGTGGCTTGATAGTATACTATCATTTGGGTAGGGTATCATATTATACAGGATTTATTTAATCAGCTCATGATTTTTAGACATTTAAATTATTCCCCATGTTTTACTGATTTATGCCTAGCTATGCAGTGTACCTCCGTGGACATAAATATTTGTACATAATTTTGATTATTTCCTAGAAGTAAAAAAAAAAATCAGATAAGGAATAAATAAATAGATGATTACATATCTTTTTGAAGACTTGTTTGATATATATAGTAGAATCTTACTCCAACTAGCTTATTCATGAAGGGGAATTATTGGAACTGTGCTAGGGCATCTTGGGCGACCCTGGGGCAGTTTTAGGGGCTGGAACTGGAGTCTCTTGTCTCTTGTGTCTCTTTGTCTTTCTCTGCATCTGCTTCATTTCCCCTCTCTAGAGATTGACTTTCTCGGCTTCACCTGTATTTATAGCCGGCAGAAGGCTGGTCACTGTGAAGTTGCCATGTTTGTATCTTCTTCTTTCTAGATACCATCCCAGACTCACTGGCTTGTTCTGATTCTAGATTTTTGGAAGGAGACTGTTTTGAGCCTGCTTTGAGCCAGGAGACCACATTACTAGTGCAGACATGGCTACATCAGAGAGCCCCTCTCAGAGAAAAGAGTTCTGAGTTAGGCAGATATCCTAAAAAATTTCTGAAGACTTTTATGTTACCTAATTGCTCTCTAGAAAGACTGTCCATTTTTAGGGTCATTTTATTAAAGGAGAAGTTATTTAATATGTTAGATGGAATCTCTACCTTGAATTTAATGAAAAGTTTTAACCCTCAATTCATTTGACAAATAATTATTAGGTACTTTCTGTGTGCCAGGTACCTTTCTAGATGCTGAGAATATATCAGTCCTACAAGACTAAGTTCCTGCCCTTTTTAGTCATCTGTTAGAAGTTGAATTTCCTTTAAACTGCCTTCAAAATATCCTTTCAAAGTCTTAATCAGATTTCATTTTACCCACAATATGACACAGTTAAGCCTAGTTTAAAAAAGGAAACACCTACAATGTTTCCTCTGTTGGATGTTTCCATTCATTTTTTCTAAGTAAATGATTGGAAGTTTTGAGGTTATGATACTTGACATCTAAGAATATTAACAGTTTAACCTTTCTCCTCCTCTCACCTATATGGTAGGGCAACAGTAGAGTATAGGGAGGTGTTAAGGCTGTGACTCTAGTTTCTGTTTTCTGCAGGTTTAAGTGAGATCCTTCACATTTAACAAGTCTTTCTTAGAGGTGATTATGTTAGAGGACTGGAGTTCTCCAGGTTGGAAGCTTAACTGACAGAAAAACCTTTGCAAAGTAGGAGAACAGGTATGTTTTGAATATCCACCAAAAACAGATTGGACGTTTTTCTTGATTTGTGCCTGTCAGTCAGGTTAGTAGTTAAGTCACCCAGTGACAAACTTGAAAATATTCTGTGTGAGACTGGAGTTTTAGAGGAAAATTCCCTTAAGCACCATATTTTTACACTTTGCTCCTCTGAGTCGGCTCTCATCTAGAAAATTTATGATGCATTTAAGCCAAGGTTAGTGTGGAGTGCCTTCTCACAAACCTGATGTCAGTTTGGTAGGTCCTCCTTCAAGTGAGTTAGGGTAAGTTCCAGAACAGCCCAGTGCCTTTTGCACTTGCAAGACCTCTTGCTGCTGGAGTTGGGGTTTTAGGTGATTTTACTTACTTCAGCTTAAGTCATATTATAGATGACATTTTAAAAGAGATACCAGTTCTCTCTCTTTTTTCCTCTATTTGAAAAGCAAAACATGGAGAACGGAAAGTGCAGTTTTTCCTTTTTAAGTCAAGAAATTTCATTCTGTTTTGCAGTTTCTAAACTAGCCTGTGTTCATTGGGAAAGTTAAGCCCTAATGCTCTTGGCATCTGTTATATGTATTGAATTAACACTCCTGTGCATCTAGATTGATAATTGAGAAAATAGTCACTGAAATATTTGTGTTTTTTGGTTTAAATGAGGAATTCTGGTTGAGGAAGGCTGATGGGAAACCCTCTCCCATAAAACTTATAGACATGCAAAGATAGCTGAGTTGAGTGTACATTGTTATGGTAACTGTTTATGTTGTTCAAAGATGGAAAATAAAAAGGTCTTAAGCATTAATAGCCTACTGGACATGACCCAGTAAAAAGAACTGTTCTGCTCTTTGTTTCCTTAGGCACAAAATGAACTTGGGAAAAGACTCTCTCAGTTGTAGTTTTTATATAAACCAAAAGACACTAATGCCAATAATATTTTTTTGTGTGCTAACATTTTAATTTTTTCAGCACTTACTATAACCATTTTTTTTTACTATATTTAAAGCAAATAAAATCAGTTACCTTTAAACTGTGGTACTTGATTCGTTTTTTAAAATAGAGAATGCAAAAAGCACCTCAGACCACTATTAGTGCTTGTAAATGTAATTGTTTTATGGGACTGAGTCCTGGGAAGAAGGACAGCATAAGGATTGTTGACTAAAAGTGTCAGGGTTTTCACAAAGCACAAGGATTCTATAGCTAATCTTAACGTTTCCCTCTCTAAGGGTCTTTTAAGCAGCAGCAAATGTGAAATAAATTTATGTTGTATTTCTGCAACTAAATCCTGATTCATTGATTGGGGAAAGCCATTATTGGTAAATTCAACGTGCAGGCAAAACAGTGTTTCATGGAAAATGAAAATGACATTGTCTATGTCAGACAAGTTTAGAATACTTGATATTAACAGACGCTGTTAATTTTTCCTGTCTCCATTCTCTCTTTTAGAAAGACATTTACAAGGACCCGTTTTTTAAAAGTTTTAGTTTCTTGTTTTAAAATCTTGACTGTGATATTAGCTCATACTAATTTGAGAACTATCAGGGTTTACTGGTTCTTAAAGTAAAAGTTTTCCTTTTGTCATCATCTCTGTATTTAACCTAGACATAATTTGAGTTATCTTTGTCATAAAAACTGACCCACACAGCCCAACCCAGTGAAAATGCAGTCTGTTTTGCTCTCTGACTCTCCTGCCCCATGTCCCATGAAATAAGGTTGGAGTTGCTGACTCTCTTGAGAAAGATTTGAATGAAAACAAAATTGCTAAATTGCTACCTAACTTAAAAAAAAATTAAATAGTTCTGTTTTCTCCTTATAAGATGAAATTGAAAATTGGAGGCCTTAAATTGCATAAAGGGTATCTATCTTGTTACTTCAAGATAGGAAATAGAGAAGCAATAACTTTATTTAAAAAAACAGTTTACATGGAAAACTTGTCAATGAGAAGGTATTGCATGAGTTGTAAAGAAGCAAAAATATTTTAAATTTCAAGAGTGTCAATAAAAGGTGCATTAAGGAGCCTCCTGGTGGCAGCAGTTCTTTGCCACCAGTGTCCTCATTTGAGACACCTGCCAAATGGGAACTGATTCTGAATTAGCAAAACAAAACTATTAAAATTGCCATATCCTTTTAACTCGAAGTAAAATAATCTGTTGAACATTTAAAAATTCTGATTTCAGGCTTAGATCGTATTATATTTTCAGTGAATGCCCTGCTATGTAACTTATAAATGCCTTAAAGGTAAATCAGGGAGTCTGGATGTAAATTGTTGGGGTGTTTGTATTAAGAGATTCCATGACCCCTGCTGCCTCTGTGCCTGACAGTCTTGATGATATAATGTATAGACTTGGTAATTTTTTTGGATTTCAGTTCAGATGACCTACTAGTGAAGGGATGGATTGACTGCCCTAGGGAATTGGAAAAGTCAGTGGAAAGAAACCTGTGGCTAGCATTTGTATAACAGTAAAAGCTCTGTGGAGAGCAGTCTCAACTGACTCACTGGTTTAATTGTCACTCCTGAATGCCTGTTCTAGTGAGTTGCTGTGTAGTCCACACTTTTCCCATCAATTGTAGAACAGTTATCAAGAGTGAGTTGTGTTTGTTTCTCAACCTGTTTCTGCCATTTGTTCTTGTTATTGTAATTTAACTATTATTAAACCAAAGAGTTTTAAAAAAACAAGTTGTTTTCATGAAATCTATAATGCTTTGGAAATGATAAAAAATTACTAAGAATTTACTGCTCAGTTATATTTGGGTAAGACAACTGTAACAGAATGGGTTAAATTATTAATGTCCAGAAGGATTCACTTTCAGATTGTTTCAAAGTATCTTAAATTCTCACCATAATTTAAAAGTCAAAAATGGAAAT
This sequence comes from Callithrix jacchus, assembly GCF_049354715.1. NCBI lineage: Eukaryota > Metazoa > Chordata > Mammalia > Primates > Cebidae > Callithrix > Callithrix jacchus. The sequence continues at coordinate 111,083,295 of NC_133511.1, read as the reverse complement.
GGTAGAAGATGTATTATAGTTATGGTTTATGAAAGAAAGATATTTTGGTACTCTAACCTGTAGATCCATATAAACAGAAAGCCTGGTCCTATATTACAAGATTAGCAAATGAAGGTTCATTTAAACTAGAATAAAATGCTTAGGTATGCTGATGAAATTTTCATGATTTCCTGCTTTTATATGACTTTTTCCCCCCCTTTTTCCTTATCTGATCAACTGCTGGTCCTAATCACTACTGGTTAAGAGAGTTTCTGCTGTATTGCTTTAGGGTTCTAGAGCTGAAAGGTAATCTTTCCGCATTTAATTCATGCATTCACAAATATTTATGGAGTGTCTATTATTTGGAGGCATTCTCCTTAGCCTCAGTGATGAACAAGGCTGACAAAGTTTCTCTTCTTAAGGAACTTACCTTCTAGTGGCATATTAGTGAAGGTATAATGCTTTGAATAGGAATGATTTTTTTCAACTGTTGTAGAATAATGAGATCTAGTCTTTGATTTGAACACCATTGCCGCATCTAGTTGCAAACTGCTGGTTTTCAACCCTAGCTTGTACCCTAATAAAATGAAAAGCTTTTGAAAAATCCTGCATACAGGGCTACAGGGCTGCACCTTAGACCAGTTGAATTAGAATCTTTGAGAATGGGGCCCAGGCATACAAAGATGTGTAGGAATAGGTAAGTGAATTTTAGTTAAAGTTGTTTGATATTGCCCAAACCAAACTGGATAACCCTGAGCCAATTTGGCATAGTATTTTTATTCCTGAATCATCTGAGGATAAATCTGTATGTTGGTAGTTTGTCAAGAGTTAATGATTTGTTTGACTCTTGTTAGAGAAGAAACTTTATGTAATATAATTTTCAAGGGTTACTATCATATTAATACTCTGACTTTCAGCTTTTCCTTTTAGAAAAAAAAATTTTTTAATGAGTTGATTGAAATTCTTCTTTGACTATAGTTAGAGGAGTGCAACTTTTACCAGTGTATTTTAGTTTTCAGAAACATTTTAGTGGATCAGAAGCCTCAAGAAAATCATCATATATTTTATTTGCTCAAAACATTAATGTTTAATGTAAATACATAATTATAGATGTATTATATATTACAATATATCTATATTATAATTATATTTAATAATGAAGAAAGGCTAAAGATATTGATAATGTCTTAAAATCTCCTCTTAAGAATGATTTTATTTATACTTAATCTTTTAGGTCCAGGAATTTTGGAGGTTGAAAGTATAGCACATTTATGATTTGTCTTCCTAGCTCTTGCAAAATATTAGTTGTGCTTTTCTTGCTTTTATTTACACACTTATAGCACAAGAAGCCTAGAAGTTAGTACTTTTGTTTTTGGTATTTGTTTCACTAATAATCCTTTTCGTATTGATATTTTATAAATCAGATACATATATTATGAAGAGTGTTTTTATTTTGTTGTCCATGAGAGATGTAATGTAGTGTTCTGTGAAACCATTTATCAGGACACTAAATCAACTTCCAAAATACACGTTATGTTTAATTATGAATTTTGAGTTGAAAATGTATTCTTAATAGTTCAGTTCTACCTTTAGAATAATAATGCTTTGGGAGGGGACACATTACTCAAGGCCCTTAGATTTTCACCTTGTTGTGTAGAGGTAGCTTCTTTTCCTCCCTGATTTGCCTTCATCTGAGAATTATTCTTCTGCCTCATCTTGTAGCACATGTGTACCTGCATGGATATGCGCTCTCTCTCTCTCTCTCTCTCTCTCTCTCTCTCTCTCTCTCTCCCTCTCTCACCCCCCCCCCGCCCCCCAACACACACACAGGCCCCTTGAAGATGGAACTGTTAATTTTCCTTTTCTGTGACCCCTTTGCATAGTCATCATGCTAAGCCTGGTCAGATGACTTAGTCAGAGGTGTCCAAGAAAGAGGAAAAGCCTTGTTAAATGGATGTAAAAGGGAAAACAGTTAAATATTTACTAGGCAATTAATTGCTTAGATAAAGATTTCAGAGGCCCCACCAGGGCAGAAGTTGAAAGAATGGTAGAAATAGAATGTTATCTTACCAGCACTAACAGCTAGGAGCAATTTAGCCCCATGAATATCTTATTTCTTCTATCCTTACCTTCTGTTTTAGTTAAAATATTGTTGCCTCTTGTGTAGTTGTTAGCAGTTCTCAATTCTTTAAACATGTTTTTCTTTGTTTTTTTGTTTTTTCTTCTGAGAGTTCAGAAAACTGATAGGTAGTGAGGTTGAATGGCTAGTGCAAAGATACTCAGTAGGTGTATGAGTGAAGACTCTTCTTGTTTCCAGTGATAGAAACTTGATTCAGCGTTGTTGAAGGAAAAGAGATTTATTGGCGTATATAACTAGTAAGTTCAGGGATGTCATTGCTTTCAGGCATGGATGGATTTAGGGGTTTAGGACACTTTCTCCCTCTTTTGGCTTCATTTGCTTATAGGCCATCTTGTACTGGCAGAGGTTGTATCTGGCAGCTCTAGGTTTACAACCTGCCATTTTGTCAACTTCAATGAAGAGGGAAAGTTTGTTTATTTGTTTGTTTATTTTTTCCTGGAAGTACCAGCATAGAGCATCGGCAAGATTTTTAGGTCCATTCTCAAATCAGTCATTCTTCTTTTGTGGCTGGGGAACTGAAGTCTCCTCATTGTTTAGGCCTGGGTCACATGCTGCTCCTGGATCATCTGAACCTTGACTATTGACTATTCCATTGACTCTTTTCATAGGAGTAAACTTTGGAAGGCCACCTTATATTTGGAATTCTACTAGTACTTTGAAACACATAGAGAGGAAAGGTGGCTTGATAGAAAAGCTGTTGGATATTTTAAATGTTAACATCGCAAGAGGCTCCTGGTTTCTGTATAGAATTTTTCTCCCATTTACCTTCTCTTTTTCCTCTGCATGTTTCCCTACCCCGTATCACCTTTCTCTCTGCTTCTTAGCTTAAGTTCATTCCTTCATTCGATCCTTTCTCTTCTAATACCTTCCTCCCTGGGAGCAGAGACCAGACAGTTTCCCCCTTGAGTTGAGACATGATGACCATTCTCTTCCTTCAAGGAAAGTACTGCAGAATGGAATTGCACATTGGCATGCTAAAAAAACAGTTGGTTAATGAAAACTCAGTTTTCCTTATGTAGACAAGAAGCTTTGTGTTTCTCAAGACCAAAATCAGAGTACTCTGTTTCAGATTTCCTTGGGCAGCTCGGCCCCAGAAGGAGTCTAGACACTGCAAATGAAGGCTTAGTAAACTCTTTTGTGCCCAAGATGGCTACGAGAATGGAGGTGGGAGGTAATGCTAAATGCTCTGGTTTTCATTCCGGCTGTCACAAGAATAAAAATGACCTAACTGTATTTTGGGCCCCCAGGCAGCACTGAAATGACATGCCACCTGCTGACCTAATCCATTTCATTTCTGGTACTGGGATAGCCAGAGCAATTTGCTCAATTTGCAATTGACTATTTACTCTTTAAAGTAACAATGATTAGATCTAGTGTAAGAAATCGCATACTTTATTTATCAAGAATTAAAAGTTGAAAGGTAGAAAGTTATCCTTTTTGGAAGAAGCCGTTTAAATGTGGTGTATTTTACCTCAGAGAGACTAACTATGCTTTTAGAAAGCTACTTTTGCTGCTGTTTCCCAGGAAGGAGTACAATCTGCTGATGAAATTTTAGATAACAGAAGTGTTTCTCAGCAGCAGCTGAATGGGACAGAGAACTCGGAGACTGCTATATTTATCTCTAGGTAAATTTTTGCAATTTACTAGAAAAAAATCTGTATAGCATGCAAGCAGATTAACTCATGTTAATCCAGCAGTTGCTTTTCTGGCAAATAGAAGAGAGGGCTATATGCCATAGCTGTAGTCCTGCACACACACTCAGGTGCTGGACATACTTCCTTTGTCTCAAATGATGCCAGGAGCCACATAGGTCAATGAGTTCCTGTTTCCTCAATTTTAATTTTTAAAAATCTTATTAATTCCCATTCTTTGTCTTCTCCATCAAATTGAAGTAATTAAAAATTGCAAATTATAGTTTCAGGAGCTTGGACTCTGCTCTTATACATTGTGCTTAATAGTTTTGTATAGTACTGCAATTAATGAATTAAAATTATAAAAGTTCTACTTCATTCCCCTCCTAGAGATGCTTATATCAGTAAGTAACATGCTGGCAGAATTAAGGTGTCTGCTTCCAGTTCAGCCCTCTTTTATTTCTTGTTGCTTTCTGTGATTCGGAAGCTATGGAATTTGCTTCCCTGCATGGGCCTCTCAGAAGCCAGCTCTCCTGCTCTCCCCAACACGCTCACAGTCGGCAGAACGGGGAAATCACACTGATCAGCACACCACTCAGTTGATCAAAGTAAGCCAGCCACTTTTCTTCAACAAGACCCAGCGGTATTAGTTCCTATGCTTTCTCCTGCCGTGAGCAAGGCCACTGGAACGCTGCTGGCAACATTAGTCTGTGTGTAAAAAAGCTGCTTATGTTCCCTTTACCGTGGCTTTGGCCTAGGCCAAGTTAAGAGGGGAGAAAAGGAGGCAAGTGTCCTAACAGCTAGTATCTCTCCTTTCTAAAACTTGGCGTGAAGCATTTCCTTTCAGTGGCAATCCCTAGTGGCAATCGCTAACTCTGCTGGGGAAAGACTTGCTAATTTTCTTTTAATTGCATAAGAGCAGAGCCCTACAGCAAATTGAACATGTGGTGACTACATGAAATATATGATAGAATATGGCCTTACTTTGATTGAGTTAATCACAGGTCTGACAAATATACAAAATTAAAATAAGCCACATTTTTTAGTACTTAATCTCTTGATTCTGTTGCTTTTTACTGCTTGCTGGATAGTCTTACGTTATTTGTAGGGAACCTATGGTTCTCATTGCTAATTTGTTGGATATAGACAGCAGTTTGCTATTCGTGACTCTAATGAGTGTATAATTCCCTTTCTTGTATGCAATTGGCATTTCAGTGCAGTATACAATATGGAACGTGGAGGGGACCCCCTGAGTAGGGCAGTGGCTGCTCTTTGTCACTTGCAGTTGTGTTTGCAAGGGAGCATGCTGGCAACCAGCAAGGAGAGTGCAGTGACAGGTGGGAAGAGCAAAACCAGAAATATGCTTCTCCTCTCTCCTATCCTCATTCTATCCCTCCTTCTCCCTCCCCCCACCCTCTTCTACCTGACCTTCTGTTTTTCTTCTCTTCCCCTTTTAGAAGCCATCTGTTTCCCTCTACCAGTTCTATTTGGCTTGCAGATGCCTCTATACAGGAATACACTGTGTTGAAGCTAGCCTGTGCTTGACCTACTGAACGTATGTATTTGGGCTGGGTTCAACCTAATGCATCAGAGGGAATGGTGAGGGCATAAAAAATTTTATAACTTTTACACAGCAATTATAGAGACTCAAAAGGACAACATATCTTACAACCAGGATTTGAGAAACGATAGAGGGCTTTTTAAAGCCTGGCTCTGACAGTTCTGTATTACTTTCGCTTAGCGATGGGAACATTAGTTTGTGTGTAAAAGCTGCTTATATTGCCTTGGCCTGGACCAGGCCTAGGCAAGTGGGGAGAAAAGGAGGAAAATGCCCCAACAACCATTGTCTCTCCTTCTAAAACTTGGTGTAAAGCATTGTCATCCTTGTTGTCAGTAACACAAATTGTCATTCTGCAGAGCTAGGTTAGCTATTCCCTAACAGCTAGTTAGTTAATGGTCTCTCTTCTATGGTCTACCTTCAATTATCTCTTCCTTAGACATTGCAGGTAGGAATGTAAAACAAGACAGCCACTTGGAAAACAGTCTGGTAGTGTCTCCAAATATTAAACTTAGACTTACCATGTGGCTGAGCAGTTATTTCTAGGTGTGAAGTATATATATTTCCAGGTATATAGCCTAAAGAAATGAAAGCATATGTTCAAACAAAAATTCTTTGTTTTTTTTTTTTGAGGTGGAGTCTTGCTCTGTCGCCTAGGCTGGAGTGCAGTGGTACAATCTCAGCTCACTGCCACCTCTGCCTCCTGGGTTCAAGTGATTCTCCTGCCTCAGCCTCCCAAGTAGCTGTGATTACAGTTGTATGCCACCACACTTGGCTAATTTTTGTATTTTTAGTAGAGACAGGGTTTCACTATGTTGGCCAGGCTGGTGTTGAACTCCTGATCTCAGGTGATCCTCCTGCCTTGGCCTCCCAAAGTGCTGGGATTATAGGCATGAGCCACCATGCCCAGCCCTCAAACAAAAATTTCTACCCGAATGTTCATAGCATTATACATGGTAGCCACGAAGTGAAAACAACCCAACAACCAATGGATAGTTAAATAAAATGTGATATGTCCATGCAGTGGAATATTATTTGACAATAAAAAGGAATGAGGTACTACATGTAGAATGATACATGCTGCAATGTGGATGAATCTTGAAAACATTATGCTAAGTAAAAGAAGCCATCACAAAAGACTTCATATTGTGTGATTCTGTTTATAAGAAATGTTTAGAATATGTACCTTGTAGAGACAGAAAGTCAATTAATGGTTGCCCAGGGCTGGGGGAATTGTGGATATGTATGGGTGGTGGAGAATGGGGAGTGACTGCTAATGTCACAGCGTTCCTTTTTGGGGCAGTAACAATGTTCTGAAATTAATTCTGTGCAACTGTGAATATGTTAAAAGCCATTGAATTCTACACTTCAAATAGGTGAATTATATGGTAGGTGAATTGTACCTCAATAAATCTATTTTTAAAAGTATTACATATTTCATTTGGTCTCAGGGCACTGAATTGTCTTTTAATTCAAAGTTGTACTGGCTAGGAGAACCCATATTTTCAATAAGAATACCCGCCTAATAATGGTTATAACTTATTTGCATAGTGTGCCATTGTTTACCCAGAGTTTTCACATGCTTTATGTAATTTAATCCCCACTGGACCCTACCATGCAGATGAAATTGACACAAAGAAAAAGTGACTTCTCTTAATCTTACACAACCAAAAAATGGTAGAGCAAGTATTTAACCTCAGGCTTTCTGGTTGTTAGTAACTGCCTTCTTGTCAGAACAATGTCAGAAAATTGTAAAAAAAAAAATAGTAATATACCAGACTCCTAATTATGCTTTAACCCTTTCAGTTCTTGAATGTGACTAGAAAAGTCATTCACTTTCTCTGTCTTGCTTTCCTTACCTGGAAAATGGAGATAATAATGCTTCCTACCTAAATAAAAGTCATTTACCTTCTTGTCTTGGTTTTTTTATGCAGAAGAATAAGCCAGGAATATTTCCTATCTCTGGGGCATATAATAAGGACTAACTAATAAAAAAATTATAAAACACCTTACCAGCCTATAAAAATGCTTCATAATAAACCATCAAGGAGTATTGTTTTTCCCTTTCTTTCATGTTTTCAACTCCAGCAGTGTGTAATAGTAACCACTTATATATCACTTTTCTCTCAGGAGTTCAAAGCACTTTACAGACATTATTAAATTAATCCTCCCTACATCCCTATTAGTTACATAGGGAACTGATATCAGAAGATCTAGAGCAAAGTAACTTGCCTGAGGCCTTTATCTCGGGTTGGGTGTATACTGTACCAGTTGCTCATTAATTTGCATCTAGTGATATTTATTTGGTCAACTACATTGATTTTCTGTGAGTTTCTCACTTGTTAAACATGAGAAAAATGTTTGAATAGCTTTCCTGAATCAGTTTAAATTAGCTTAATACTTCATCAAAGGTAAAGCTGTTTATTTTGACCTGCCCATGTCATCCTTAATCTAGACTAGCAAACAACTCAAACTTCTGAATATACACTTTTGACTTGAACTTTCATCATGGGAGCAGTGGTCTTGCTGTGGTCTTGCTGCATGGATGGGAGAAATCCTTGATGAGTGTTTGGAAACTCTTCTCATTTGTCCAGATACTCTTCACAGAGTGAAGGCAGACTTCCTTCTCTGTTGTTGGGTTTTATAGTGTGCTTAAATGTAGAAAGCTCATTTACCATCTATCTGCATTACCACCTAGATCTTCACCACTGCCATCATCATTTAATATTATTTTTGTCTTGTGGCTTAATACCATTACCAACCTTTTGACAGAGAATATGTTGAGGGAAATATATGAACAAAATGATTAGAAAGGCCTCTGTGAGACTGCCTTAGAATGGCATCTAATAATCATTAGAAGAGCAGAATGAAGCCTGACCCAAACAGTGGAAAACATGAAATCCTGGCTTTTCTCTTGACCTATGTGAAGAGAAGTTCTGGTTTCTTGTTGAGGCTGTTCAGCAGGGTTTTTTGGTTTGTTTTGGTTTTTGGTTTCTCTTTGGCCATATTGATCTCTCATTTTGCTTGATGGGGAAATACTGTTTTCAGAAGTGGATTTCCCTTGCATGTTAGCGTTGTTGGTGTGCTGCCCCATAGGAGGATGGCCCCAGTGCTATTGGCACTGTCCTGTGTACAATTAATTAAACCTCCTGCTCTGGACCTGGATTTCTATTGCTGCTGTTCACTGATGTGTGTGAATGGAGTGAAGCACATGTGCATAAGCTCAGGGACACTCCTGAAAACAAACCCTGAAAAGAGCAAAAGATGGAGTCAGGGCAAAGCCTTCAGCTTTCAAATAAGCTTGGTAATCTGGCTAGCTGAATGCCAGAGCTCAGAAAGCTGAGAATTGCATTTCTGAAGATAAGACAGACTCTTTTTGTGTTTTTATCTTTTCTTCGCAAAATGTATTGAGTTTTAATATGGTACTTTATCTCTGTAAGCAAGAAAACAGAACCAGTGGTGAACTCTTGGGCTATTGAGTCCAACCCAATGAGGAGTTTCTTCTCATTTTTCTGGTGACCACATCTCAAGGTAAACCATGAGCAGAGTCTTACTAAGAGACCTGGCTGCTGTGGTCTCATAAAGGGGTCTTGCAGCAGAAAGGGGTTAAGAAACTCACAGAAGGCGAGAGTAGGGCTTCCCAAAAGTCTAGTAACCTACAGGTTTTAGAGAACAGGTAGTGATTTCATTTGAAGTTAGACCCCTGCCCTTTTTCATTTAACTAAATATTCAGAGAGAGAATCTTGATTTCTAATTATTCTTTTTTTTTTGAATACTTTGTAGTGCTTTGAGTCCTTGTGATTCTGTTTACTAGGACATAAAATGCTTATTTTAGAAGCTCTAAATAAACTTTTTCCAATTCCTAGCTTGCTTACTTGGGTAAAATATAGCAAGTAATTAGATTGGAGTAATAGTAGTATCCTAAAAACATATCAGCTGCTGAATCAGACAACCTCTCTGTACTTTCTCTGCCTATCCCAACTCCCCTCAGCAAGTTTTTTGACTATGTATTTTTATATACACATATTTTTTATGTATATTTGACCATGTATTTGGAATTCATCAGCCACGAAGTATATTTTTAGCCTCTCTTTTGTGTTAATACCTAGTAAAATAATGTGTGCTAATCCTTATAATCTTTCATAGGGAAAAAGAAATAAACACATAGTAGACCAAGACAGTGCATAATGAAGAGTTAGCATGTGGTATAGATAATGGGAAGACAGAAAGCAGGAACGGCTTGGGAACCCAATTGGAACTTTGCTCCAGAAACAGAAAGAACGGAGGCATTCTAAGTTAGAGGAATCATACAAGCTAAGGCAGGGGTATATGAATGAACACAAAACAGAATAAAGATAAAGACTTTGCCATATGCTTAACACTTTTCGTAAAAGGTGTTGGGCCACAATCAAAAATAGGATTAAGTAGTTATGATAGGACCTGGTACTAGAAGGCCTTAAATGACCATACTATCATTGCCTAGAACTAGACTTGCTTTGGAAGCTTTGATCAGTACCTATCTTTTGAATGGAATATTTTAGCATTTGAAGGGTAAAATGAGTTTATATTGGAGGAAGTAAAGTTTCGTTGGCCTGTCTGCTCTTTGTGTGTATTTGTTTTGCTAAGGCAATATATTCAGAGAATTAAATCAGTTCTTTATCTTGTAGAAGGAAGTCAGGTATATAGTTAAGAAAGCAAAATTTTTTTCCTTAAAAGGAATTTCATTTCCTAATTGTGAAATTTTGGCCTGTTTGCTTAGAAATGAGAATGTTTGTGAGTGAAAACACAGGTTTAATATTTAAGAGTTCAGATAGCTGTTGCAGAAGCAAAATGGATTGATAACATTGCTTCCTAATCTGGCTTGCCTGAAAGAATAAGAGAAGTCCTATATATCCCTGTGTGAAGGATACACAGGTTGTTACCTGAAATGCTGTTCGTTTGGAAAATAAGATATGAAATCCAAATGGGGGTAGACAGAGGAGGGGAAGAAGTAGTACTGGGGCCTCTGGAAGTATACAGATTGGGAGTTTCTGTTGTAAGTTTTAGTATAAGATTTGAGTAGGTCAGATGACTCTCAAACTTCTAATTAGTTATTTTACATTGTATGAATTTTCTATGTTTTTTCCTACTCATTTAAGATACATTTTGGTTTAACAATGCTCAGTAAAGCCAAAACGTATCTCTAGCTGTACTATAGGACAGCTTTTGAACAATAGTTTGATTTATTTTCCAGTTTGTTTTCCTGTATCTTGTGTTAATAGTTGCTATTATTTATCTCATTTAAACAGTAATGCTTAGGTTGAAACTTGATTCTATTCAATTTTATTATGATGAGTTTACCATCTTCTCAAATGTAGTAATCCTCTAATGCATTGTTACTCTATGATGAAGGTAAAAACAAATTTACAGCTGTTAACCACATCTTAACCTTTCCTCAGTTTGCTTGATTTACTACAAATTAAATTCTACTATGCTTGATATAAATCATTAAGTATATAATTTAAAGCAGTTGCTGTGATCCATCTTTTACTGTTTTCTGCACTCACATCCAAACGCGGAACTCCAAGTCTGAAAAACAGTGAAATGATTAGAAAACTGCCCTTCTGGAGTCCTAAGTGAACATTCATTTCAATGTGGGTATATGACAGCAGGGTCCTCTCAGCCCTGAGTGGGAGATGCAGACATTGAATTCAGGATGGAATGTTTGCTTCTTGACTTGTCTGCCTGATTTAAATATTCATACTTCACCAGAAGGAAGAAGCTGCTGACTTCTAAAAGTGGGTCAGTTTTTTTTTTTAATGGCCCTTTTGGCACTTTGTAATGTGTTAATACTGCCTTAGAGATGGAAAACAGTTTGGCAGAGCTCATCTTTATCACTTCAGGGGCCAAAGCTTCACTAGGCCAGTGGAAGGAGAGGCATTGCATATATTAATAACTAATAGACTGTGATATGGGCTTTATTTGCCATTCTGTTTGCTTTCCTAGAGATAGAATGTAGTATGTTAACTAGAAAGGATTAATTTGAGAAAAACCTTGTATTGATAAAGGTGATGATGTTTTTATACAGCAGTAACCGGTATCTTCAGATGCATGGTGTTTCTGAACAGATTTCACAGTTGCATAAATCTGTTTTATTTTTCTATTCGGACATGATAACTTTCAAAAGAAGTCCTTGGATAGAATGGGATCATTGTTAGGTTGTCCGTCTTATTCCCACATCATTTATTTCTGCTTAATTATTATTTAAAGTGTACCTTACATTGATTGAATTTCTTACATCTAAGGGACCCAAATGGCATTTAAACATAAATGCCATCTTTTCATCCTGACGAAATTAAAATTTTAAATATCTTTTATGGAAAGGAGGAGTAGGACAGTAGGATGCGAAAGGAGGGAGAGTTAGAGTAATATTTGGAAGTGTAGATGGAGAGAGATCTGGAGATCCTGATTACCACATGTATTAGTTCATTCAGGCTGCTATAACAAAATACGTTAGACTGGACCATTTATAAATAGCAAAAAGGTATTGCTTACAACTCTGGAGGCTGGGATGTCCACATTCAAGGCATCAGCAGATTTTGTGAAGGCCTGCTCTCTGCTTCATAGATAGCACCTTCTTGCTGTGAGGGCAGAGAAAGCAGGTGCTATCTATGGCAGAAGGGGAGAAGCAAGCTTCCGTAGGCCTCTTTTATAAGGGCACTGATCCCATTCATGAAGGAGGGCCCTCATGACCTAATGTCCTCCTAAAGGCCTTACCTCTTCATATGATTGCTCTGGGGATTAGATTTCAACATATGCATTTTGAGAGGACACAAACATTCAGATCATGGCACTGTGCCATAGTCATAGGACATAGATGAGATTGAGAGAGTTCAGGTTGCTTGTTCAGGAGAAATGCTATACATTTCACCAATCTCTTTCTTTAGTTTTCTAGGATTTATAAAAACCATTCAGTGATTTTAGTCCAGTCTCATGACTTGTCCATGGCCTGTCCTGTACCTCAGCATAGACCAGCTCAAGTGGTGATGAACTTTTCGCAGCTTTACTGTCACACATACTAATATGACTTCTTCTAGGATCTTCTTGGTTATTGTCAAATTCTAGCTCCCAGTTTAAAATAGCCAAAGACCTGTCCAGCAATCTTTGCTTCAAGTATTCATAAAAGTCTGGAGCCCTATTGAGAATATGTGTGTCATGTGGTTTTCCCACAGGCCCAAGATGTCCTTGCTTTTCTCAAAATAATATTTATTAAGTTGCCTGACACCCTGAAAAATAACCAAGATATTATTGAACTGGTGCTTCTGAGGAATTACTTATTCAGCTTCCTATAGACAATGATTGTGTTCCAAAAGGTGTTTTGTGAATTTCAATCATATTAAGTATAGAAGGAAAATTGCCCTTTTTTTTAGGAGATGGAGTCTCACCCTGTTGCCATCTTGGCTCACTGCAACCTTCACCTCCCAGGCTCAAAGAATTCTCCTGCCTTGGCCTCCTGAATAGCTGGGATTACAAGTGCCCACCACCATGCCCAGCTAAATTTTTTGTATTTTTAGTCGAGACAGGGTTTCATCATATTGGCCAGGCTGGTCTCAAACTCCTGACCTCATGATCTGCCTGCCTCACCCTCCCAAAGTGCTGGGATTATAGGCATGAGCTACCACGCCTGCCCATTTTTAACAGTTAAGCAGACATACAGGATTTTAAAAATATAGGATATCAGTCCTCTCCCCAGGATCTTGTAGTGTAAAATTTTGAGGAATTCTGAGCTCTGTCTTTAATATGAGGCACAGAATCCGTTTGTAACAGAAATGCCCACTAGTGTATTATTTAAGGGTTAAATGTAATAATGTCACCTGGAGCACTTTCAGATGGTTTATGGGAGAAAAAAGATGTATGATGGTTCAGGGAGCATGGAAGGATATATCGGTATCTGATTTTATCAAAGGGATCACTGTAATATTCTTTGAACTTTTATGTATGTTTGAAATTTTACAAAATAAAAAGTCTTAAATGTTTTCTTTATTTTAGATCTGGGTGTTCATGTATGGGGTATGCTTATAAAGCAAAAACTTGGGTAGGACCTGTACCTTTGGAATCCTGGTATGCATACATCGCTTAATAAATCAGACTACCCCAGAAAGAATCAGGTTATTTTGGCCTGGCTACAATTGAAACCAAGGTGAAGAGACTTCTGACTTTCAGATTACCCCTTGGTTTCCCAATATAAATTTGACTCAGATGGCTAAAAAATAATAAGTTTTCGTTGTCTTTAGTAGTGTGCAACAAAAAATGTTAGTACTTGAAAGAAGTATGCAGAACACCCAAATCATGTTTGACATAGTAATTTCCTTGAACATTCTAAACGTTTCTAAGATCTCATTTGTTAATGACTTATCTTTCCCATATTCCTTACTTTTTATCTTTTCTAGTGACCTATTACTGTATATTCTAAAAAGCATTTATGTGTATTGAGAAAATTCAGTTTAAAAAAAATGTGACTATTTCTGCTGTATTTGAAACTGGTGGTGGGCTATAGGGAAGAGAAAATAAGAAGGTGGGTTTTTATACATGTTTTAAAAAAGAGAAAGAAGTCCATGTATCTAGTGCTTGCCTTATTATATTCACCATGAAAAGTCAGTGAGGGTGACCTATTTACTGTACAGGCACGTTCAAATCTAGTACATTGACAAAGGATGGAGGCAACCTGGGAAACTGACTCTGGCTAGATCAAGAACCTTAACTGTGTGTGCGTGTGTGTGTGTGTGTGTGTGAGAGAGAGAGAGAGAGAGAGAGAGAGAGAGAGAGAGAGAGACCTGGGAAACTTACTCTGTCTAGATCAAGAACCTTAATTGTGTGTATGTGTGTGTGTGACCTGGGAAACTAACTCTGGCTAGATCAAGAACCTTAATTGTGTGTGTGTGTGTGTGTGTGTGTGTGTGTGTGTGCATGGTCCTCCTGTCAGTGTAGTTCTAAGGGTAAAATAGATTTATATTTAACCAAAGAGGAAAGGGGGAGCTATTCCTGGGTTTTTGCTATTTAAATAATCAATTCATGAGAAAGAATCAGCGCTATGAGAAAAAATTGCAGTGGTGTTTAAATTTGAACGTATTCAGACTCCTCTGCTCTCCAATGTAGTATGCAATTTCATGTGAGATGCTTCAGGATGGAATTGTGAGCAAGGGTTTGTTACCAGCAGGACCTTTTAATACAGTCCTTCAGCACATACTTTTATTTTTAGTGCACTAGATTGTATTAGTTGCTAAACCCTAATTTTCTAATGTGTCGTAATAATGAGTAATCCACTATTTTACTCTCAGAGTCATTTTAGATTGTAAAAGGGCTACAGAGCCCCAAGCCCTCACCCCTCCCCACTTTTTAAATATTACTATTCAGACATTTTCTCTTCCACTTGTAATTAGATTGCTAAGTTATTTTGGAATTAAAGAATACTAAAAAAAACTTTTATTGTATGTGCCAAATAGTATTTTTCTTTGTTTATAACCACCATTAGTATCATCACTGTAGTGTAGGTATTTCTTTCCATCACTGCCCCACCCTGCCACCATCCCTCTATTCTCCACTGAGGTGGGACCATTATGTTTAATGAAACTCTACTTCCTATGTGACTTGTATTATGTTCTAACCACTAAAGTATAAGAGTAGAGTGAAAAGTCACTTGGGATTACTGCCAGAGGTTGTTCAGAAGAAACCACATCTAGTAACCCTGTTATATCTGGCATAGTTCATACTCAGAAGCCGGCACAAAAAGACTTGGAAGGTTACATTCTTTTACCGGAACATTTTCAGTTACATGTGCTTTAGTCTTATAAAAGGCCTAATCTCTTTTTCCCAAAAATGCTGTTTGTATCAAATAAGAATAAACTCATTTGAGAGTTTTAAAAATAGATGTATTACTTGGAAGTCTTGGGAAGATGCAGAAAGCTAAACAGATTGATAAGTACTCAGTATTTTTCATTCATGCAGATATTTTTAATCTTAGGGAAATTTTAAAATTATTTCCTCTGACTTTAGTCAAGGACTCTAGAAAGCTGCAGATTGTGCAGTTTTGACTAAGATCCTGATAGTGATCTGTAATTTTAGTTTGTTCTTTATAATACTGACCTTTTGTCTTTACTACCAAGAAGGGTGGAGTGTAATATCAAACTTAATTCAGTCTTTGTAGATCTAAAATTGAGCCTATGCCTCTCCTGATTTTTAAGATATTATTGATTCATAGGAGGAATATGACGGTTAGGGTATAGAACTCTAGGTTTAAGGTAGAATTCTCCATGCTGATACCTGCATGCTTCCTGAGAATTAATATTATAATAAAGATCATGGTAAACTACTTCAAGATGGACCCTGTACTTACCTGACTATTCTCAGGCTTCCGCATATATTTACTATGCCTGGGACAAAGACTTAAATACTTTTTACAGCCGTGAATATATTGATTTAGCTAAACCCTTATTTGTAACTATAAGCAGACAAGAAAAAATAACCAGTTCTATGAAGAGAATCAGCAGATTGAAAGTGGAGAATGAAGCTGAGTAATCAAAACAAATTCTCCACCTCACCTATACTAAAATAGCGAATGCAAGAAAACAGGAGATAACTTTTAAATGTTTCATTAGTATTCTCAGTAAGATTTGGAAGCATATTATTTCATCAGTAAAACAAAAATAGGCTATTCTCATTACCTTCAGAATAAAAGTCAAGTCTTCAGAGTTGTCTGTCAGACCCCACAACCCATCCTTCTTCCCTACTTTTATCTAGCCCACTCATTCTGCTCCATTAATTTAGGGCTCATTGCTGTTCTCTGTTCATGTCAAGCCTGCTCCCACCTTAGGTCTTTATAACACTGTTTTCTCTGCTTGGAAAGCTCTTTGATAGTGCTATGGTTTGAATGTGTCCCCCAAGTTTCATGTGTTGGAAATTTAATCCCCAATGTGGCAGCATTGAAAGAGGGGAGAGCCCTTATGATCCAATCATCTCTTAAAGGCCCCATTTAAGAGGTGATTGAATCACCCCGGGAATGGATTCATCAATGCATGGATTCATGGGTTATCACGGAAGTGGAACTAGTGGCTTTATAAGAAGAGGAAGAGAGACCTGAGCAAGTATGCTAGCATGCTTAGCCACTTACCATGTGGTACCCTGTGCTGCCTTGGGACTTTACACAGAGTCCTCACAAGCGACAAGGCTCTCACCAGATATGACCCCTCCCCCTTGGACTTAGCCTCCATACCTGTAAGAAATAAATTCCTTTTCTTTATAAATTACCTAGTTTCAGGTATTATGTCATAAACAACGATAAACTAATAGATAATCACACAGCTGACTGCTTTACCTCCTTCAAGAGCCTAGAACAGTATGTAGCACATGGAGGTGCTCAATAAATAGTTATTGAAAGAATGAAATAGGCCAAGCCTGGTGGCTCACGCCTATAATCCCAGCACTTTGGGAGGCCAAGTCAGGCGGATCACCTGAGTTCAGGAGTTCAAGACCAGCGTGGCCAACATGGTGAAACCCTGTATCTACTAAAAATATAAAAATTAGCCAGGTGTGGTGGCACACACCTATAATTCCAGCTACTTGAGGCAGGAGAATTGCTTGAACCTGGGAGGTGGAGGTTGCGGTGAGCTGAGATTGCACCTCTGTGCTCCAGCCTGGGTGACAAATAAAACTGTCTCAAAACAAAAAAGAAAGAGAGGAGAGAAAGAAGGAAAGAAAAGAATTTACAAGTAAAGTCAATAGAGAAGGTGGATAACAAAATGGATTCTGCAAGAAGGTGAATTAGAAGAAACTTAAGAAATTCTCCTATAATACAGCAAGTGTCAAAGAGTTGGAAGATATGGTGGAGAAAATAAACATGGAGACTACATTTAAGGTATTTAATATTTGTATAACAGGAGCTTCAAAAGAAAAGTGATCATGAAAGGAATTTCAGAAGAAAAAATTTCTGAGCTGAAAAAGCCTCAGATCTTGAGATAAAACTCTTACTAAGCATCAAGCAAGATAATTTGGAGGAAAAAAGATTCATCCTGTTGCTAAAATTTTCACATATTGTTCAAGTTCTCAGGTAAAGAGAAAAATCCCACAAACTTCTCGATAATAAACAGCAATCACCAAAAAAGTTACTTATAGAAGGATAAGAATCAGATAAGCATTCCTTCTTTTTTCCTTTTCTTTTTGAGAAGGAGTTTCATTCTTGTCGCCCTGGCGGGAGTGTGGTGGAGTAATCTCTCCTCACTGCATCCTCTGCCTCCTGGGTTCAAGCAATTCTGCCTCAGCCTCCCGAGTAGCTGGGAGTGCAGGCATGTGCCACCACGCCCAACTTTTTTTGTATTTTTAGTAGAGACGGGGTTTCTCCATGTTGGTCAGGCTGGTCTCGAACTCCTGACCTCAGATGATCTGCCCACCTTGGCCTCCCAAAATGCTGGGATTACAGGCGTGAGCCACTGCACCTGACCAAGCACTCCATTTTTTTTATCAGTAAGTCTGAATGCTAGAAGATAATGGAATTTCATAGAATTCTGAGGGCACAGGATTGTGACACTAGAATTTTATACTTAGAAAAGGCAGAGAAAGATATATGTGGACTCACAAAATATACTGTAAACATAGCCTTTCTGAAAAATTTTTGGTAGGGATGTGTACCGAATTAGTCAGAATTAAAGAATCAGTAAAATAAACAAAACCAAAAAATGATTCTTTGAAAAGAAAATTAACAAACTATTTTGTTTGTTAACGAGGGAAAGAAGATTATTATTCTGGATATTCTAGCTAGTACAATAACATAGGGAAAGAAAATGAAAAATAGTGGCCAGGTACAGTGGCTTTTGCCTATAATCCCAACACTTTGGGAAGTTGAGGTGAGAGGATTGCTTGAGGTCAGGAGTCCAAGACCAGCCTGGACAACATGACAAGACCCCCATCTCTACAAAAAAATTTTTCAAAACATGAAAAACGCTATCGGAATAACAGATGTATATCATCGTTATTTGCAGATGACCCGATTGTCTACCTAGAGAAACCAGGAAAATCAGTGACTTATTACAAATAATAATAGTAAGGTATCCATATACAAGGTAAAATCAAAACCAGGAACTTTCCTTTATGTCAGTAGTACTTCATGAGGAAATAACAATGGGAAAAATGTCTAGTCACAAAAGCAAGAAACCTTTTAAAAGTTAGAAATAAACTTGACAAGAAATGTATACCTGTACCTTTACTTTTACTTAGGGACATAAAAAGAGTTTAAATAAATGAAGATCATTCATACCTTCTTTCTAGGTGGGGAGATTGAACATTTTAAGAAAGTTAATTCTCCTGAAATCTATAAATTTACTGTAATTCTCTTCAAAATTCCAGTGAATATTTTGGGGAATTTGACAGATTGAGTCTAAAGTTTACCCAGATGTAGCCAAGGAAACTTTGAAAAAGACTTAAGGAGAATGCTACATTTCTGGCCCAGCTGCCCACCGAACAACTTCACTTTAGTGTCCTACTGGCATACTGGGCATCTTAAACTCTTTTTCCCAAACTGTACTCATTATTTTCTCTCCAGTGTTTCCAGTGATCTTCCTTATGACTGCACATTTTATACCACAGTCTACTACAATAATAAAGCTAGAATCTTAAACATCGTTGTTGACTCTGAAAGCCTTCCTTGATTCTTCCCTTTCACT
This sequence comes from Callithrix jacchus, assembly GCF_049354715.1. Taxonomy (NCBI): domain Eukaryota; kingdom Metazoa; phylum Chordata; class Mammalia; order Primates; family Cebidae; genus Callithrix; species Callithrix jacchus. The sequence continues at coordinate 111,064,296 of NC_133511.1, read as the reverse complement.
CATCTCTGAAATTCAGTCGCCATGTTCCTCCAGTCTTCTTCTTAGGTATCTTTTAAAATCTGTCTTCTTTCCATAGGCATTACTTTAGCCCATGCCATTTTTATCTCTTGCCTGGCTTATTTAAAGAGTTTCTTTTGAATCTCCTTGCTTCCATTCCAGCCTTCTTCTTCCCTTCTCTTTATTGTAGCTAGAGAGTGAATCTTCAAAAATGCAAATTTAAATGGTTGCTTAAAACCTCTCATTGTCTTCTCTTTGCTCTTAGAGCCAAGGCCAAAATCTTAACAGGGCTTGCAAACCTGTATGATACATACCTACTTTCTCCAACCAGTCTTTTCTCTCTTCAAACTCTAGACATTTTTGAACTTCTCTCACTAACTAAATGGACCCTGGTCTTTCTGTGTCTTTAAACTTACTTATCTCCCTTCTGAGACACTGTTTTCTTCTCCATCTTGGTGAGCTCATACACATCCTTCAAGTCTCAATGTAAACACCACTTCTTCCTAGAGGCCTTCTCTGACCTATAGATCAGGTTAGGTCTACCCGTTGGATGTTTACCCTAGTACACCCTATTCCCTTTAACCTAACATTTGTTATATTTTATCATAATGGTTTGTCTTTCTTTGCTTCTCGGTTTTAAACTCAATGAGAGTCAGGACTCCACCTGCTTATTCTAGAGGATATTCTGTGGCTAACACAATGTAGTGTACTCAATAATGACATTAAGTGAATGAAGTAACTGACAGAATCAAAACATACTAGGAGATTATACTCAGGAAATGGCATGATGCTGGCAAGGAACAAAGAGATTAGCAGAGCAAAACAACTCAAAAATCAGTTTCATACAAATTGGAATTTAATATATAACAGAGATAATAGTTCAGATCAGTAGAGAAAGATAGATGTTTTTCAGGAATTGGTATAAAAACAATTGCCTATCCACTTTAGGAAAAAATATCAAGTGAGGCTCCTAAGCAGGACTGTTTTGATTGCCCGTTACAGATTCAACTCAAACTAGCTAAAGCCAAAGAGAGAGAGGATGTATTGTGGGGGTGTTAAGGTATCATAGAAAGGAGGGAATAGGTGAACAGTATTAACTAGATGTTCTTTCATTTATATCTTACGTTCTCCACCTATGGTAAACTAACTTTGTGTGGCAGAGAATGTAGCCTTCATCAGCTTCCAGGTTTGTTTCTTCCTTTTGAAGAAAAGTGTTCTCTGGCATGTTGAAAATACTTGAGGAAGTACTTTGATTTCTGTGACCAGGGTCACATGTCCACCATCCTCTTATAACACTCAGGCCAATCATTATATACAGGGAAACTGGGTCATGTAAAACTTCTTACACATATGACATGTTGGTTTCTGCTGGTGCGTGTATCTAAGTGTGTGGACTGGGGGAAGGATGATGGTGAAAAGAAAGCCTCCCCAGGAAAGGAGGCGGGTAGCATAGCCATAGATAGCCACTGGAGGACTTGTGATGAGCTAGATGTCACCCTAATTTTTGACTGCTGTTATCTCTATTTTACATCACACTAAAAAATAAATTTAAAGTAGATTAGGGATTTAATATATAAAGTTATAAAAATACTAAAAGAAAACAGTTTTTTTGTTTTTATCTTGGAGTGTGGAAGACCTTCCTTAGCATGATAAGAAGACCAGAAACCATACAGGAAAAGACCTAATAGCATAAGAGGATTAAAAAAAAGAAGAGAAACCTTATTTAAGGCAAAGGCAGCAAAAACAAAATTTCAAAAGCAGCAATAAAAAATTCCAGAAATATTTTAATACATGTATGACAAAGGGTTATTAGTTTTACATATGAAGAGTTCTCATGAATCTCTAAGAAAAGTATGAGGCTCCCAAGGGAAGTGTATGCAGTGGGGGGCACTAATATTAAGGCAACTCATAGAAGAAATAAAAATGTTAGTATATGTCACAGAGAAGGAAACATCAGTGGCCAGTACATATGTGAAAGATGATTAATTTTATTAGTAATGAGAAAAATGAGATTTAAACCATGGTAAGATATCATTTTCCTTCTGACAGATTGGCAAAAATTAAAATATCCAACAACAATTATTGGCAAGGATGGAGCAACAAGAAACCTTCTACACTGTTGAAGGGAATAAAAAATTGTTCAACCAATTTGGAAAACAATTTTGTATTTTCTAGCAAATTTGAAGATATGCATACTTTATGACCCACCAGTTCTCCTAGGTATATACTCCAGAGCAGCATTGTCCAATAGAAATAGAACAGAAAACACGTAATTTAAAAAAATTTTTTTTTTTTTTTTTTGAGACGGAGTTTCCTCTTGTTACCCAGGCTGGAGTGCAATGGCGCGATCTCGGCTCACCACAACCTCCGCCTCCTGGGTTCGGGCAATTCTCCTGCCTCAGCCTCCTGAGTAGCTGGGATTACAAGCACATGCCACCATGCCCAGCTAATTTTTTTTGTATTTTCAGTAGAGACGGTGTTTCACCATGTTGACCAGGATAGTCTCGATCTCTTGACCTCGTGATCCACCTGCCTCGGCCTCCCAAAGTGCTGGGATTACATGCTTGAGCCACCGTGACCAGCCCTAAAAAATTTCTAGTAGCCACATAATAAAAAAGTAAACAGTTTAAATTAATTGTAAGTCTTTGAAATCTGGTGTTTATATTTTACACTTACAGCACATCTCAATTTGGGGTAGCCATATTTCAAGTGTTCAATAGTCATATATGGCTAGTAGATAGATAGTATATTGGACAGTGCAGCTCTGAAGACACTCTTATAGATGTACGGAAGGACTTGTGTGAGAATATTTGTAGCAGCCTCATTAATAATAACAGAAAATGGGCTGAGCACTGTGGCTCATGCCTGTAATCCCAAGACTTTGGGAGGCTGAGGTGGGTGGATTGCTTGAGCCCAGGAGTTCAAGACCAGCCTGAGCAACATAGTGAAAACCATCTCTACCAAAAATACAAAAATTAGACAGGTGTGGCAGTGCAACCTGTGGACTCAGCTACTTGGGAGGCTGAGGTGGGAGGATCGCTTGAACCTGGGAGGCAGAGGGCACAATGCCCTGTGATTGATTGCACCACCGCACTCCAATCTAGGCAACAGAGTGAGACTGTGTCTCAACAACAACAGCAATAATAATAACAACCGCTGGGCGTGGTGGCTCACGCCTGTGATCCAAGCACTTTGGAGGCCAAGGCAGGCGGATCACCTGAGGTCGGGAGTTCAAGAGCAGCCTGACCAACACGGTGAAACCTCATTTTAAAAAAAAACAACAACAACAGAAAATGATATTATTCTAAATATCCTGTGATAGGATAGATAAATTATGGCAAACTCCTACAGTGGAATGCCATACCACAGTTTTTAAAAACTGAATGAACTGCAGGTATGTGTATCAGCATGGTGAATTTTATAAGACTTGGAGAAAAAATACAAGTCACAGAATACATAAAAACTAGTGAAACATTATATATGGATAATTATGTAAGTGATAAAGTTAGAAAAATATGAGAAAAAATTTAGAATACTAACTACCTTTTGGGCAGAAGGAGAGGGATGCAATTAGAAATTCCTAGGGATTCAGAGATACCAAAACTAGCCTGTTTACTAGAGATTATATGTACACATATATATACATAGTTATACATTCATACATACATTCACACATGCACTTATACTCTTGTATGACTCATTAACCATATTAAAATCATTAATGGCCAGTATGAAGAGATGCTCAGTTTCGTTAATCAGAATTATAAGTTAGAACAATAATGAAAGTTTTTTGCTCATGAAACTGATACGTTTTAAGGGTATCAAGTCTGTGTACTTGTGAGAGATAGACAAACAGACAGTCCTTACTCTATTGATGAAAGCATACAGCCTTTTTGGACAACAGCTTTGGAATAGGAATCTACATTTTAAATTAGGCTACTCTTTAACCCAGCAGCATGATTTCTAAGAATTTATTCTCAGGAAGGATTCAGATAAGCGAATAAAGATACATTTACAAGAATGTTTATTACAGCTTTTTAAAAAAATAATAGTGGAGAATTGAAAAAACATTTATTTGTGTATTTGTGAGTGTACTTGTTAAGAAAAGGAAGTAGATCATATTGATTCACATGGAAATGTATTCATGACATATTTTAAATAAACAAAGGATGGTTGAACACTGCAGTATATGATCCCAAATTGTTACATAAAATCAGAAAAATATTAGAAAGAAACCAATAACAGAGCTTATTTCTGGGGTGGAGAAGGGATTACATGGTATTTTAATTTCTTGAAAAAAATTAAATGAAATTCTATTATACATTTATAAATAGGAAAATATAAGACATTTTTGCTTTTTTATGAGATTGGCATCATTTTGTGTGGCAGGGTGATCCTAAGGACACTGGACATTGCTCTAGACTTATCTAAGTCAAACTCTGGTGCATGTCCTTTTGAGAAATTTATAGAGATTCGAACAGTTTTCTTTTTAAAGCAGCACTTAAGAGTTGAGCTTTGACTGTGGTTTAAGTTATCAGCTAATAAAGCTATGGTTTTCATGTTAGTGTGGAAGAGAACAAAAAGATGTGCATTGGGGAAAATTGGGTAACTGTGTGACCCAATCCAATCCAGTTCCTTGTACCTGATAATGCTTCTGCTAACTTTAATCAAGCATTTATTTTTCACCCCATTTCTGTAGTCTCTGAGTGAGTGTCACTCCCGAGTACTTAGCTCTTGAGTATAGTGTCAGTAAAGTCTCTGGAAAAAATAAAATTATTGCATTCTTTTTCAGACACTATTAGACCTAACAGAAAAAGCCAGAGGAAAAAAGAGTCTCAGCCAAACCTTTTGATTTGACCTGCCTTGGAGCACCTATTAATCTAAAGAGAAAAGAACACACTAACTAAACAATGTAAATTACATACTGCCTTATTATGCATGTTTGTTATGAGCTTTTAAGAAAAATAATGAATTTATATGGGCTGCATGAACAATTAGGTTAAATCCTGCCAGACCTTTACCTCAATGGGTCTTGTATACTATCTTTGGGTTTCTGATTCCGGGCTCCAGCTCCCATTACCTTCCCATCCTACTCTGAGCCCCTCCAACAGTAACAGTCTGTAATTCTTTGTTGTTGTTGTTGTTTATCCAAGGAAGTGACATAATCAGAGCTACGTTGTCTTGCTGTTAATCTGGCAGTACTATATGGAAAGGAAGAAATGAGATGTGAGAGTATAGTTAGAATTATATTATTGTGGCTAAAGGCTAAGGAAACAATTTCTGACCCTGGTAAGGGACAAGAGGGCAGGAGAGGTTGGAAGGGACATTACTGCAGAACAATCAGCAGGATTAGGCATTATTTGGAACTGGGCCACAAGGTAGAGGAAGAAAGAATGAGAGGTGATTCTGAGGCTTTGAGCTTGGGTGGCTAAAAATGTATAGCACTGGAACACAGCGTTACTACGTGATCACTTTTATGTGAATTTCCTGTAGAACTTCATTCACTGGTATAGGCTCTACTAGCTCCTTGTGGCTCTGCATTATTTGCATTTTAAAACATATATTTATTTGTGAGCAAATATTGATAGATGCTACTGTTTTAAAATCAGCAGTTTCTCTGGTCAGTCCCCTCCACTTCCCCCGAAAAGTAGAAATTGCTTTTGGAAACACACACACACACACACACACACACACACACACACCGATATACATACAGAATGCACACACACACACTGTTGTTTAGAAGAAATTATCTTCACCTTCTTAAAATTACAAATTAAAAAAACTGAAGTAGGGCTGGGCACAGTGGCTTGCACCTGTAATCCCAGCATTTGGGGAGGCTGAGGTGGGTGGATCACCTGAGTCAGGAGTTCGAGACCAGCCTAGCCAACATGGTGAAACCTGTCTCTACTAAAAATACAAAAATTAGCTGAGTGTGGTGGCACGCGCCTATAATCCCAGCTACTCAGGAGGCTGAGGCCAGAGAATCGCTTGAACCCAGGAAGTGGAGGTTGCAGTGAACCGAGACTGCACTCCAGCCTGGGCGACAGAGTGAGACTGTCTCAAAAAGAAAAAGAAGTAAATATAGTTGAATGGGAACAAAAAATATTTAAACACAAATTTGAGATTTAGTGAAAATTGGTTTTATTATGTTTTTGATGCAGTTGTTTAAAAGATAAGTGTTTTAGGATTAAAGGCTCTTTTTGAATTTTGTGTTCAGGGTGGTGTAAAAGTTAAATGTTAGTAACATTCAGAGAACAGACTAATGAAAAGTAGCTTATTTATATACTGTAGTCTGAAAAAGAATACTTTCCTTTTTGTCTCTTTTCAGATTTTTTTTTAATGCTAGTTTTGAAATCTGATATTAACTCCCATTGGTTCAAAGAAGAATCTCTCGATCATAATATTAAGAGACAAATGGTAAAAACCTGGGCAAATCATTTGTTAAGAATAAAAGATAGTGCAGGATCGTCTTATAATGAAAGAAGCATTCTTGATTGGAGCAAGAGAGCTTATGGAGAGAAAAAATAATTTTTTATTGTTTTGACACCCATTTGAAAAAATCAGAATAGAAAACAAAAATATACCTTGGTTTATTCTCTGGATAAGCTCTTTTCAGAGGCTGGGATTCTAAACCTGCAGTAGCTTTAAATGTATTAGCAAGATATTCTCCAGGTAGAGTCAGCGGTTTGCTCTGTTGTTTAGCGTTGATTCTTTGTCCAAAGACTGTAATGAATAACAACTTACTATATTTGCTGTATGTGTTAGGGCTCTCTTCTTGTACAGAGGGTAGTACATTTCAGTTTTGAAAATTAATTTGAGTGAGGAGGATATTTATCAAATCAAGTTATAAAGACTATCCAAAGAATGTCTTTAATTTTAAAACACTTTCATAAGTGTAAAAGTTTTTTATCTACCAATTAGGGATTCACATTTTTATTTTCTTTTATGCCTTTGTTATTTTTACTGTGTAACAGCAGGATAGGTAAGGTGGAGTAATGTTGAAATACTTCTAACTAAAAAGCACTCTAATGGACATTTGTTCTTTTTAAGCTAGGTACACTATAGGAAACAACATGGAATTTATTGCTAGGTTTTTAGGTTATACATATTTAAGAAAATATAGTTGAACTAAGAAGACAGTGAAGATTTTTTGTTGTTGTTGTTGAGATGGAGGCTGGAGTGCAGTGGCACAATCTTGGCTCACCAGAACCTTTGCCTCCTGGGTTCAAACAATTCTCCTGCCTCAGCCTCCCAAGTAGCTGGGATTACAGGTATGCACTACCATGCCTGGCTAATTTTTGTATTTTTTGTAGAGACAGGGTTTCACCATGTTGCCCAGGCTGGTCTTGAACTCCTGGCCTCAAGTTATCTGCCCATTTTGGCCTCTCAAAGTGCTAGGATTACAGGGGTGAGCCACTGTGCCTGGCCAGTAAAGAATTTCTAACCCTTAAACTCAAAGGGAATATAGGATAAGAACAAGTCTGTTTTCAGAACAGTTATTTAGTTGGGCCTCTAGAATAAAATAAAGTATTGTTTTGGGAACCTATTATGTGAGGACAAATTCAACAAGTAATTGTTAGACTTTGTCAAAGTACCTATCAAGTAGAATTAATCTGTGAAAGAGCATTTTCACAACACTAAATGCAAAAACTTGACCAAAGATTATGAGACAAGAAGTTATCGTTGACTTCTTGAGTTAACCCCTTAATTTCCCCAAGGTTTAGCTTATCATGACAGATACAACTCTTTTACAAGCTCCATTTTGTTTTGAAAGGGTAATGGTTAGATTAATAAACCATCACTGCATCAGTATTATATTTCTGGTACACTTTGTAGATCCAGTAGGAATGAAAGTGAGTCTGACAGTCTGTAGTCAGCTTGTGTTCATATAGTCCTTTGGAGTGTAATACACACTGAAGCAAATAAAAAATTAGGAACACCTTAAAAGCCAGGCTTTTAAAATATAAAGTAGTATTTTCGCATATAAACTTAAAAGTGAGAATTATAACAGAATCAGGATATCTTAGAGTTTCAGGAGGGAAAAACTTATTTTTCCCTCAAAATGCAGTAGATTGTGTAATTATTATTCTAATTATGAAAGTGATGTGTGTTGTTCATAAAACCTTCAGCCAGTTCAGCAAAGCAAGAATTTTGCCTGTAAGCTTAACACTCAACTGTTAACATTTCGACACATAGTATTATTATTATTTTCATAGAAATTAGAGACAGCCTGTACTTGAAAATTGAAATAATTTTGCATACTGACACCAAACTGTTTGGAATACTGAAGTTTTCAGGATAGGAGTACAAATGTAGTTTTTGGACAAACAACTTTTTCAATTCCTTTTTTGTTGTATGCCCTCAAGCCCATCCTTAAAAAAAAAAAAAAAATTGACCTCAGAGATTTCCAACTCAAGCATTTAGAGAATTAGCTACCAACCTCTTAAATTTCAGCTGTAGTAAATGTTACCCTGTTTGTATTATTAGGCGGAAGTGAAATGAATTCCTACTGACAAAGAAAATGGTAGGTGCTGGCTGCTTCCCGTTGGCATGAGATAGTCTATGTTATGGATAGGGAGTGACAGTTCTGAGATGTTCAAATAAGAATTCTCTATGTACTTACTACAAATAAAGTAAAATATTGGCTTAAGTATTTTTCCAGTGTGAATTATATGCTGAAAATGGGATAAAAAGAAGATACGAATCACTCTCTAACAGATACCTCCTGAATACTGATTTCTGGGACAGTAGCTTTTCCATATGGGAACAATAGGTGTCTTCTCATAGCTCCGTGTGTTAGTCCTCATGTGATGGAAGGTGAATAGGTAGAATGTCTTTAGCACTTGGGTATTTTAAAGATTTTAAGCAGTACATTTAGTTGATTGGCTTGATTCATTCTTGAAAGAGTTGTGTGCATTAAAGACTTAATCAAACTGCATTGTATTTTGTGTGTTTCCTATGCAGGCATCTGCATTCAGGTGTAGGTTGTACTGTTTTCCCAGCCTAGAAAGGGCAGGGTGCTCAGTTGCCTTTATAAAGGCAATTTCTTGGTTGACTGCGATTGAGTGCAGAATTATAATACTGAGGGCTTAATTTATAACAGAAAGAATGCAGGAGTGCAAACCTGTTAAACCTCTTATACATGTATAAATAAGGTAAACAATGGCAGATTAGCATGGAATATTGCTTGATGTGAATAATCTTAAAAACAAATTTCCTTGGCCTGTGCATGTTGTACCTGTTAGCACAGAGAAAACTTGTAGAAATCAGTGCATCATCTTTGAAATATAATACAATCAGGGAGAAAAAGCAGAGTGATGTGAGACAGCTGCTGCTTGGATTGGCAGCCTATTTATAATCTGGGAGGCTCGTTGCTAGATTGCTGTGCTGTGTGCTGTGCTCTCACACATCAGATAGGAATGATGATTTGCGTGTGTGTGTGTGTGCGTGTGTGTTCCTGCTCTCAGACTTTTAATTTTTCAGAAAAGGATTCCTTTCCTACATAAAAATGGAGCATGCTAGCAAAAGCAGATTTTCTATGTTCCGAACACTCAACATTCTCTCCAGTGGACCTCTGGGCATTTTTCAATGCTGGGAGAAGACCTTTGGTGGGCCAGGCATTTAAAGATGTAAGGCCTTCTCAGCATTCTTCATGATGCTGGCTGTGCTGAGTGAGTGAGTCATGTGGGACAGAATGTCGCATTTCAGTACCTTTTGGCTATCTGTGCACGTTAGACAATAACGATTGCCAAGCCAACGTGTCTCAGGTTTTTTAATTACGGATTTAAATGCCCACAGGAGCTCTGCTCATATGTTAATTCCACCGTTTGACTTTAAAGGATTTTTTTTTTGCATTTTCTAATTCAGATTATAAAAGGCAGTCAGCCATTCAATATGGAAACAGTTTACCACATAAACTTGTTTGAGGGGCAAACAGGGTAGCGAAGAGGTAGCTAAAGCTTTTCTACGTTTTTATTCTGAGAAGGGAAAAAGCCTCAATGTTCTCCCTTAGGTTTATTTTAAAGAGCCGAAAGGAGGTATGTTAATAAAAATAACCTTGACACCTGTTTATGCAAAGGATCATAAAGCATTGGAATGATATTCTAAGTCCTATGCATTGTCAGCTTTCATGTACCTTATGCATGGTATCTACATCTTGCAGGCCAGGCTTGGTGGCTCACGCCTATAATCCCAGCACTTTGGGAGGCACAGGTGGGTGAATCACCTGAGGAGAGGAGTTCGAGACCAGCCTGACCAACATGAAGAAACCCAATCTCTACTTAAAAAAAAAACAAAATTAGCTGGGCGTAGTGGTGCATTCCTGTAATTCCAGCTTCTCAGGAGGCTGAGGCAGGAGTATCGCTTGAACCTGGGAAGCAGAGGTGGTGGTGAGCTGAGAGCAGGCCATTGCATTCCAGTCTAGGCAACAGAGTGAAACTCCGTCTCAAAAAAAAAAAAAAATCATGGATTGTTTGCAATTCAATTTTCACCTCTGGCAGTTTCCCACTAAGCCACATTTTACTACAAAACATGTCCCATGCCACTGAGCTGGGGTGTTTTCAGAGTACTCTAATGGAATTTTAATTTTAAAACTTAGTCAAAACATGGTTTTATAGATATATCCCCAAATGACTGAAAATTTTAAAACCAAATGTAACGAACTTTTGGATATTTTGGTATTTTGGTTTAACCTTAGCCCAGGTCTCTCAACTAATTATGAATAATCAGAAAGCCAACTTCCTCTGATGCCCCATCAGAGAAACAGAGAAAACAGGATATATTTAGATAACTTAGCATAATCTGAGACTTTCTTTTATACTTAAAGGACATTCTTGGGACATTGTCAAAATCTGCATAAGGCCTGGAGATAATAGTATTGTATCAGTGTTGATTTTCTGATTTTTTCACCCTCAACATTTTATTTTGAAATATTTTCACCTACAATAAAAGTTGGAAGCATTTTACAATGAACACTTGCGCAGTCAAAGCCTATCACCTGTACTTGCTCCATCACACATCACACATCCGCCCAAGATTCTTTCTTATGTAAAGCAATGTTATTTCTATAACTTGCGAAAGATTCCAGAGAAACATTGTGTATTTGTGGAGAGAGAGAAAAAGAAGAGAATAAAACAAATGTGGTAAAGGTAACATTTGGGAAATTTGGGTGAAAGGCATATAGGAATTTTCTGTGCCATTACAACTTTTCTGTAAGCCTGAAATTGTGTCCATGTGAGATTTTTTTAAATGAGATTATAAGGCCATATTTTCTTAGGATACCAGAGACTCATTCCTTCTCAGGTAAAGGAATCTTTTTTGTAGTCCAGAACTATACATGATAAGGAAAAGGAGATGGAGAAAAGTTTTTTTTTTTTTAAATCTTTATACATGTGCCCCAGAGAAAATTCTTTTTCTTCAACATATTCTTGTCACTGTTACCTCTTTCAGAGAAAACTCCTTGTGAATAGGCAATGTGTATTTATTTTCATAAAGTTTCTAGAACACCATTACGTAGCTGGCAAATAGTGTTAATAATGACAAGATTAAGAAGCAAGATGGAACAGCATAGCATAATACTGATCTTGAGTAGCTTCCTGTGAGAAATTATTTATTGGAAGGGATGTTTAATAATAAGGGATGATGGCTTTATAGACTAGTCTAGAACTAGGAGTTACTATGGTAGAGAAAAGAGATATTAAGGGATAATCAGGATGGCAGGTTCATTCTTAAAAAAAGTCCCTGTATCTTTTTTTTTTTTTTTTGAGATGGAGTCTCACTTTGTCGCCCTGTCTGGAGTGCAGTGGTACAATCTAGGCTCACTGCAACCTTTGCCTCCTGGGTTAAAGCTATTCTCCTGCCTCAGCCTACTAAGTAACTGGGATTACAAGCGTGTGCCACCACACCTGGGTATTTTTTTTTTTTTTGTATTTTTAGTAGAAATGGGGTTTCACCATTTTTTGCCAGGCTAGTCTTGAACTCCTGACCTCAAGTGATCGACCTTCCTTGGGCTTCCAAAGTCCTGGAATTACAGGCATGAGCCACCACACCAGGCCCAAAAGTCCCTAAGTCTGAAACAAGTAATTAAAGTATAGAGGAAAAAATAGAAGAGAATCTAAACTAGTATTGTTACATCAGAGAGAAACGTAATATTACATGAAAAGCAATGACAAGCATTGTTTTAATGGAAAAAAAGTGATGTTGCTTAATAACAAGCAGAAAGCATTTTCATGGGAGAAAATAATAATTTAATGGAAGGTAGACTTACGTATGGATCAGGTCGTGATGGGAAGGAGGAGAAAGAAAGGACCAGCAACTCAAGTTAGCCCAATATATAAAATTATTAAGCTGGGACCTCAGTCACCACCCGTCCTTTTTTTGCTTTTGTAATCAATTACAACTAATCCAGTATTTCCGAAACTGTTCCCTAGAACATCAGTGTTCTCACATGCTCTATGCCATTCAGTGATTCTTTTTTTTTGGGGGGACAGTGTCTTGCTCTGTCATCCAGCATAGAGTGCAGTGGCGCGATCTTGGCTCACTGCAACCTCCACCTCCTGGGTTCCAGCAATTTTCCTGCCTCAGCCTCCTGAGTAGCTGGGATTATAGGCACCCACCACCATGCCTGGCTAATTTTTGTATTTTTAGTAGAAACAGGGTTTCACCACATTGGTTAGGCTGCCTTCGAACTCCTGACCTCAGGTGATCTGCCTGCCTCTGCCTCTGAAAGTGCTGGGATTACAGGTATGAGCCACCGAGCCTGGCCACCATTCAGTGATTTTTAACACACATTAGCAACTGAGGACAAAAATTCTCTAGTAAAAAAATCTATTCAGTGTGTTTAGCTTGGTATTTGGTAAACTAACTAACCTCTTTTTCAGGAACATACCTTTTCATATCTCATGGGATACCAATATTCCATATGACACAATTTAGGAATGCTGACCTAAATTTCTAGAAAGTGAGGAGTCTTCTTTTTTAATTTCTTCACTTGGTTTTGGAAATGGGTTTTGGCATTTGCCAAATGTTAGTCTAGTTCTGACATGTTACCTAATTCCCTTCTGCTCATGACCTCCTTGCTCTGGGCAAAATAGCCCTGTGCAGGACAGTCTCACAAAATCTTTGAAATAGAAAGGACCTGAGTAACTAGTCATCAACTGCCTCTCTGCCAGACCCCAGCCTGCCTTATAGAAGGCTAAGAAAACATTGCTTACACTTAAACTGCATCCTTTCATAAGTCCCTGGCTTCTTTCACAGACCAAATAATACCAATTCCTTTAACTTTTCCTTTCTTTTTTTTTCTAATTATTTTTGTTCCTTTCCTAAATTGTCCACGTATCACTCAAGGTCTGAAACACCTTAGCCTAAATATACTAGAATGGAAAATAAGGGACCGGGTGCAGTGGCTGACACCTGTAATCCCAGCACTTTGGGAGGCTGAGGCGAGCGGATAACCTGAGGTTGGGAGTTTGAGATCAGCCTGACCAACATGGAGAAATCCCATCTCTACTAAAAATATAAAAAAATTAGCCAGGCATGATGGTACATGCCTGTAATCCCAGCTACTTGGGACGCTGAGTCAGGAGAATCACTTGAACCCAGGAGGCGGAGGTTGCAGTGAGCTTAGATTGCCCCACTGCACTCCAGCCTGGGCAACAAGAGTGAAACTCCATCTCAAAAGAAAAGAAGGCTGGGCGCAGTGGCTTATGCTGGTATCTCAGCACTTTGGGAGACCAAGGTGGGCAGATCACCTGAGATCAGGAGTTCGAGACCACCCTGGCCAAGATGGTAAAACCTATCTCCACTAAAAATACAAGTATTAGCCAAGTGTGGTGGTGCAAACCTGTAATCCCAGCTACTCAGGCAGAGGTTGCAGTGAGCCAAGATTGCACCACAGCACTCCAGCCTGGGTGACAGAGCCAGACTCCATCTCAAAAAAGAAAGAAAAGAAACTAACAGTGTGTGGGCCGGGCGCAGTGGCTCATGACTATAATCCCAACTGCTTGACTACTTGGGAGGCTGAGGCAGGAGAATTGCTTGAGGTTAGGAATTAGAGACCAGCCTGGGCAACATAATGAGACCTTGTTTCTTAAAAAAAAAAAATGTTAAACTAGACTAGCATGGTGGCATGTGCCTATAGTCCCGGCTGCTTGGGAGACTGGGGCCAGAGGATTGCTTGAGTCCAGGAGTTTGAGGCTGTAGTTAGCCATGATCGTGCCACTGCACCCTAGCCTAGGTGACAAAGGGAAACCTTGTCTTTTTTTTTTATTATTATTTTAAAGACAGGCTCTCACTCTGTTGCCCAGGCTGGAGTGCGATGATGGGATCACAGCCCACTGCAGCCTCAACCTCCTGGGTTAAAGTGATCCTCCCACCTCAGCCTCCCAACTGGGTTTACAGGTGTGAGCCATTATGCCTGGCTAATTTTAAAAAAAAAATTTTATAGAGATAGGGGATCTTGCTGTGTTGCCCAGGCTGGTCTTGAACTCATGGTCTCAAGTGATCCTCCTACCTTTGCCTCCCAAAGTGCTGGGATTACAGGGATAAGCCACCACAACCAGCTCCTGTCTCTTAAAGAAAAACAAACAGTACATGGTTTTGTTCTAAAATAGAAAAATAATCATATGATTAATTTTTAGTTCTTTTATGTCATTCTCTTGTTTCTCTCATTATAGCATTTGTGTCTCATTAAAGACAATATTGCCAACTTAGTTATCTCTGCTTCACTAGAACACTGCACACACACAGATCTTTTCCTTTCCTATTAGTGTGATGCCTGTGTTTTCTATTCCATGGTAGTTTTTTCCTTTCCAAAGTGAGTTATTCTGCCTCTCCTCAGGAATTCCTGAAATGTGAATTCAAAGAAGATAAGTGACCAGGCATGGTGGCTCATACCTATAATCCCAACACTTTAGGATGCTGAGGTGGAAGGACTGCCTAAAGCCAGAAGTTCAAGACCGGCCCCAGCAACAAAAGAGACCTTATCTCTACAAAAAAATAAAGTAACACAAAAATTAGCTGGGTATTGTGGTGTGTGCCTATAGTATAGTCCCAGCTACTTGAGAGGCTGGGGCAGGAGGATCGCTTGAGCCTAAGAGTTCAAGGCAGCAAGCTATAATCATGCCACTGCACTCCAGACTGGATGACAGAGCAAGACCCTGTCTCTGAAAACACATACACACACAGATAAGGGTCTCTGATTGCTTTCTGTAGCACCTTCTAGATTGACAATACTGTTGGAGGTATGGTGTATACTGTTAATAGTTTAAAATGTGGTGAGGTTATTTTAAAAGTCTGTCTAATGACCAGGTGCAGTGGCTCATCCCTGTAATCCCAGCACTTTGGAAGGCAAAGGTAGGAGGATCACTTGAGACCATGAGTTCAAGACCAGCCTGGGCAACAGAGCAAGACCGCTATCTCTACAACAAAATTTAAAAACTAGCCAGACATGGTGGCTTGCACTTGTCATTTCTGCTCTTCAGGAAGCTGAGGTGGGAAGATCACTTGAGCTCAGAATGTCAAGGCTGCAGAGAGCCATAATCCTGTCACTGCACTCCCACCTGGGTGGTAGAGCAAGACCTTGTCTTTTTTCTTTTTTTTTAAAGAATCTATCTAATGATCCTTTCCATATTCAGATACTTCTCAGTGTATGATGAAGTTATGTTCCAGTAAACCTGTCATACATTGAAACTATCCTAAGTGAAAAATACACTTTCGACAGGTATTTTTCACTTATGATAGTGAAATCATGTATTTTTCACTTATGATAGTGAAAAATATTTAACTGAATATTTTCAGTGTACCATGAATTTTTCGGATGGAATTATCTGGACATAACCCCATCATAAGTAAGTCGAGAAACATACTGAATACTGAATGCATATCACTTTAGTACCACTGTAAATCCAACCATTGTAAGTTGGGGACTGTCTGTATTTGAAATGCTTAGTTTAAGAATAATATTTTCAACTGTAACTATCATGGCTTTAGGACATCAGCATTCAAAACAGGTTGCTTTTGAATTTGGAGTTGGTACAGTTGGTGCAGGCCCCAAAAGATAAAATATAGAGAACTCTAGGTCATGTTCATATTTGAGAAATTTTATAACTTATAGAGCTAAATAGGACCGAAGAGGATAATATTTTATATTCTAGATCATCAGATGGTGTTAGACACAAGGGAAGCAGCAAAAGTGAAAGTGGGAGCTAGTTGTATCCAGGGCCTACTTTAAAAGATACAGCAGTAATACACAAGCCTGGTAAGCACCTCAACCCTCTGCATATGTACATGGTGCTTCCCTCCTGCTGCTGCGTGAAGACCAATCGACCTAGTGTCAGCGCAGGCGTTCCTGGTCCTTGGTGGCAGTTCTAATGAAAAATTGGTTTGCTGCAGGATACTAGCAGCCACTTCAGGGAATTCTAGTGTTGTCCCCAAACATGTCATAGGATCTTACTCTGCAGATGTGTGAAGGAAATGCCGTGTCTAAGAATGTCAACAGGGAACAAAAGAAGACCTGTTGGGAAATGACACCACCGATGCCACAAAGTAGGGATCAAATCCAAGAAAAAGCAATCATATTCCCAGTCTGATTATTTTTGAGTGGCAAAGTTGCCCATTTACTGGTGGTCATTAACCAGGATAAATAAAACGGAGTGGTGAAAAACCCACCTTTACAACAGTTTCTTTGTTTTTCGTAGTTGGCCTAAGTTTCCATCATTCAGGTCTCTTCATAATGATGGCTAAAAAAAGGAGTCAAAATGTAGAGAAGAGCAAAATGTCCTTAAAGGGACATAATTTGAAAGGAGATGACATGATGGTTAAGATTATTAGGAACCCTGAAAGTCAAGCACATTGGCTTTCCTGCTTCTTAGGGTTATGTAGTCCTCTTCTACCTAGGAGATGTAAGTTACAGATATAATGTGTTTTACTTGCTTCTCTATGTCAATGTTGTGTTATCATTTTTAGAGCAGAGTTGCTGTTTAACTGTCAAGCAGAAGTATAAAAACAAAGGAGCCAGTCAAATCTAACCAGAGACTAATGGGACTAAATTACATTGCTGAGATTGGAATGTCATCTGATTGCTTAAGTTAACACAAAAGTAAGGCATTAGGATCTTGGAAAAATTGGTTGCAGGTGAATAGAGTGCAATTTATAGCATCAGAAAGAACATAGTACTCCATAATATCAACTCCAGAACTTGTTCAGGAGTATGGTAGAGTGTGTTTAACTCAATTCCTCTGATCCCTGCTTTTAGCCAACTTTGCCTGGATTGGCCATATCCTAGGGCTGTGTGGACTTGACTCATTCCCACTTAGTTCATAAAAGGCCATCTTATATTTTGTCGTGGTGTGCATGCTTACCAATGCAAAGTTAGCTTCTGGGTTAGTTCTCAAGTGAAAAAAATTAAGATGATTCATTTGATGTGGTACTTAATTTTGATATGACTTTATTTGGAACTCAGATCCCAAGATCACCAAAAAGTAACATTAAAAACGACCTTCTTTTCCCCTATCTTCTAGAAAGCATTAAAAAGCAGTTTCTTCTTTTCCTCTTTAGAGAAGATAAAGCAAAAAACCAACAGCTGAGAAATTAACAGCCACAAAAGTTTGCAAATGGAGTCTATGAGTTTCAAAGACTCCAAAAAAAAAAAAAAAAATTAAGCTTCCAGAATGAGAAAGGCTTATTTTCTTCCCCCTTTCTTTTTCTTGCCTTATTTTGACCAAATGAGTTTGTCTTTAAACACAGTTTTAGCTTCTTACATGAAGTGTGTGTTCTTGCTGCTTACAGTATGATACATTGATTTTGTCATAAAAAGTCTTGCACTGGATTGCATTGCTCTGAGATGTTATTTTGGAAATTGGTGATGTGCATCTGTGAGAGCGTGTCATGGTATGCAGTAAGCCGTGCCATTAAGTGAGTTATCACCATCTGCTCCTATCTACAGTTATTCTCAGTACAGCATCATCATTTTTTCCACAGCCATCAATTGCTGTCTCTGTTTTCTTGACTTTAAAAAAAAAATGTGTTGTCCATGTCAGGATTTTGTTCATATTTACCGAATTATCTTTTGCCAAGTCATGTGACACACGTACTTGTATGGAATCCCTTCCATATGAAACTGAGTCTGATAGGTTAGTGGGATTTAAAAGGCAATTAAATGAACACATAAATTATGACTATTTCATGATAACTGTTTCCTCTGAATTGATAAGAGATGAAGTCTTTAGACAAATTTCTTTCGGTTTTAAGGAGATTCTCGTATTTTTCCCCCTATAGATTTTCCCTAACTGGCCAAATATACCAGAGGCTAAATGTTAATACTATACTGTACATTCTACTGAAGATGGTGCTGAGCTTGAGCCCTAACCTTCACGATGTGCAGCTAACAGATCATTGGGCATTCTGGGGAATTACATTTTGATGCTTTTATAAGGAAGCTTTTGATGCATAGGATACATTTTTTAACTCCTACAGATAGTTGGAGTAATAAATTTAACCAAAATAATAAATTTTCATTTTGTGTACCAATGAGATTACCAAGTTTAAAAGGCAAAGTAATAAGAGCAATTTGGGCAGCTAATTACAGTGTGCTTTGCTATTTGATAGCCTTTTCTGTGGAACCTTGTTTTATTTCTATGGGAAAGATTAGTTTTCCTATCGGTCTATATATTTATAAAGAACAGTTTTTAGGGACAAAACCATTTGCACTTGGTTTATGTAATCTTTGTTAATTTTGTAGAAATTAGGAAGCAAATAGTATAATGAGTAAAAACAATGATTTCTTTTCCAGTTTGGTTTTTTAAGGGGCTAGGGGAAGGTGTTTTTTGGGGCTTTTTTGTTTGTTTGTTTTCCTTAAGGGCAAATCCTGAAGTGTTGCTTATAAATATGGAGCTCTTCCTTGTCAGGAGTTTCAGCTTACCAAATAGCTTCCTGGAATACTACCAGAGAGAGACAGAGTGTTACCAGTCTATATACCCAAAGCAAGAAAAGAACACATCCAAGTACTGTTTGCAAAGAGTAGTTTACAGTCTTGTTAGCTTTCAATATACTTTAATATCTCCTACTTCTTTAGTCATTCTGAGTGCTAAAAAACAAATCTCATTTTTTTCTGTGCTAGAACTATGAGAAGATAGCAAATATGCCCTTTAAAAATTAATAGATGTAGGCTGGGCACCATGGCTCATGCCTGTAATCCCAGCACTTTGGAAAGCCCAGGCGGGCAGATCACCTGAGGTCAGGAGTTGGAGATCATCCTGACCAACATGGAGAAACCCTGTCTCTACTAAAAATATAAAATTAGCTGGGCTTGGCGGCCTGTGCCTGTAATCCTAGCTACTTGGGAGGCTGAGGCAAGAGAATTGCTTGAACCCCAGAGGCAGAGGTTGTGGTGAGCCAAGATCACAGCATTGCACTCTAGCCTGGGCAACAAGAGTAAAACTCTGTCTCAAAAAAAAAAAAACCCACAAAAATTAATAGATATAAATTTTATGACCTTAAAAGTCCCATTAATTTTTTCTATATATACATATTTATTTAGTTAGTTTTTATTGTTGTAGGTATTATGATACTTAACCCCTGAAAATTTCAGTTTCTCTCTAAGATAACCACAGTACAAGTGTCACACTCAGTAAATTTAAGAGTGATTCAGCCAGGTGCAGTGGCTCACGCCTGTAATCCTAGCACTTTGGGAGGCCGAGGTGGGTGGATCACCTGAGGTTAGGAGTTCAAGACCAGACTGGCCATCATGGTGAAACCCCATCTTTTTAAAAAAAAAAAAAAAAAAGAGAGAGAGTGATTCAATACTGTTCTCTAATAGAGTACTTTTCAAACTTTCTGTGGTAAAGTATCCAGCAGTTTCCTGGCATTATTTTGAAGGGAGGGGCAGCTGTTCATTTGTTGAAGAGACCAGACTAGTTTCAGTGCTGAATGCCTTGCAGTTTTTATTTATCTGGTTGTTTCTTCATGATTAAGTCTAGATTAGGCTGGGTGTGATCGCTCATACCTGTAATCCCAGCACCTTGGGTGGCCGAGACAGGCAGATCACCTGAAGTCTGTCCAACATGACAAAACCCCGTCTCTACTAAACATAAAAAAAATTAGCCAGGCGTGATGGGGTGCTCCTGTAGTCCCAGCTACTCAGGAGGCTGAGGCAGGAGAATTGCTTGAACATGGGAGGTGGAGGTTGCAGTGAGCCAAAATTGTACCACAGCTTTCCAGCCTGGGTGACAAAGTGAGACTCTATCTCAAATAAAACATTTGAAAATCCAGATTAAACATTTTTAGTAAGAACACTACTTTGTGACTTCATCACATCAGGGCATATCATGTTGATTTGCCCCCAGTAATGGTGATATAAATTTTGATCATTGGTTGAGGTTGTATTTATTTAGTTAATTTTTAAGTGCTATGGGTCTCTATTCTAGATGGTAGAATGATATAATTATTCAGTTCAGTTTAACAAACATTTGTAAGGGCTGCCAAGTTCCAGGCGATGCGCTATAAAATTAGTAAGACCTAATCTCCCCATGTTCTCTCAAGGTGCTGACAGTATAGTAGAGGAGAAAGACATATAAACTACAAATTGCAGTATAAAATAGATTATATCATGTGACATTTTAGAGTTATAGACAGGTGCTCTTTGAATATAGAGAAGGGATTTATTAATCCTGAGTAGGGGATTAGGAAAGGGCTTGTGTAAGAAATGGTATTTGATCTGGGTTTTCTAGAATGGGTAAGGTTTGGACAGGTAGAAAAGGTATTGGATAAGAGAGGGAATAATTTAAGCAAAGTTATAGAGGCAGAAAAAAGCATTTTGTGTTCTGGAAATAGCAGATAATTCAGTGATTGAAGGAATGGATCTAATGGGAGGTAAAGTATAGTTGTTAAGGACCTTAAATGCCTTACCTAGGAGTTTAGGGAGAAGACACTGGCAAATTTGAGAAAGATTGTTCTGCTAGCAAAAGGATCTACAGTCATACAAAGACATTTAGGTCAACAACAGACCGCATGTATGATGGTGGTCCCATAAGATTATAGTGGACCTAAAAATTTTCTGTTGCCTAGTAGCCATCGTAACCTGGTAGCATAATACATTACTCATGTTCGTGGTGACACTGGTGTAAACAAACCTGTGCTGCCAGTCATATAATACCATAGCACTACGTACATGTATAGTACATATTTGATGATAGTAAATGACTGTGTTACTAGTTTATGTTTTTACTTTTTATTGTTACTTTAGCATATACTCCTTCTGCATAGATAGATAGATAGATAGACAGACAGAGAGATAGATAACTGTAAAACAGCCTCGGGCAGGTCCTTCAGGAGGTATTTTAGATGAAGGCATTGTTATCATAGAAAATGACAGCTCCATGCATGTTGCTGCCCCTGAAGATCTTCCAGTGGGATAAGGTATAGTGGTAAAATACAGTAATATTAATGATCATGACCCTGTGTAGGCCTAGGCTATGTATGTGTTTGTATCTTTGTTTTTAATTAAAATGTTTAAAAGTTTAAAAAATTAAATATTTATAGAAAACTTATAAGGATAAAAAATTATTTTTGTACAACTGTACAATGTGTTTTAAGCTGTATTACAAAGACTCAAAAAGTTTAAAAATTAAACTTTATAAAGCAAAACGTTACACTAAGCTAAGGTTAATTTATTATTGAAGAAATAAATTTTTAAAATCTCAAACTATAAGAATCCTAGAAGAAAACCTTGTATGGCCAGGTGTGGTGGCTCATGCCTGTAATCCCAGCACTTTGGGAGGCCAAGGCGGGCGGATCACGAGGTCAGGAGTTCAAGACCAGCCTGACCAACATAGTGAAACCCCGTCTCTACTAAAATACAAAAAATTAGCCAGGCATGGCGGCCTGTGCCTGTAGTCCTAGCTACTCGGGAGGCTGAGGCAGGAGAATGGCTTAAATCTGGGAGGTGGAGGTTGCAGTGAGCTGAGATCACAGCACTGCACTGCAGCCTGGGCAACAAGAGCGAAACTCCATCTGAAGAAAGAAAGAGAGAGGGAGGGAGGAAGGAAAGAAGGAAGGAAACCTTGTAAATACTTCTCTAGGCATTGGCCTAGGCAAAGAATTTATGGCTAAGTCCTCAAAAGCAATTGTAACAAAAACAAAAATTGACACTTGGGACCTAATTAAACTAAAGAGCTTCTGCATATCAAAAGAAACTATCAACAGAGCAAACAACCTACAGAATGGGAGAAACTATTTGCAGACTGTATAGCCAACAAAAGACTAATATCCAAAATCTATAAGGAACTTAAATCAACGACAGCAAAAAAGAACCCCATTAAAAAGTGGGCAAAGGGGCTGGGCACGGTGGCTCAAGCTTGTAATCCCAGCACTTTGGGAGGCTGAGACGGGTGGATCACGAGGTCTAGAGATCGAGACCATCCTGGCCAACATGGTGAAACCCCGTCTCTACTAAAAAATACAAAAATTAGCTGGGTGTGGTGGCATGCTCCTGTTGTCCCAGATACTCAGGAGGCTGAGGCAGAATTGCTTGAACCCGGGAGGCGGAGGTTGCAGTGAGCTGAGATTGTGCCACTGCACTCCAACCTGGTGCCTGGCAACAAAGTGAGACTCTGTCTCAAAAAAAAAAAAAAGTGGGCAAAGGACATGAACAGACACTTCTCAAAAGAAAACATACAGGCAGCCAACAAATACATAAAAAAAAGTTCAACATCACTAATCATCAGAGAAATGCAAATCAAAGCCGCAATGATACCACTTTACACCAGTCAGAATAGCTATTATTAAAAAGTCAAAAAGTACAGATGTTGGAGAGGCTGTGGAGAAAAGGGAACACATATAGTGTTGGTGGGAATATAAATTAGTTTCAGGCTTAGCCATTTTGAAATCTCTGAAAGAACTAAAAATAAAACTACCATTTGAACTAGCAATCCCATTAATGGGTGTATATCCAAAGGAAAATACCTCATTCTACCAAAAAGAGACTTGCACTTGTATGTTCATTGCCATACTAGTCACAATAGCAAAGACATGGAATCAGCGTAGGTGTCCATCAGCAGTGGATTGGATAAGGAAAATGTGGTGCATATATACTGAAATATTACACAGCCATAAAAAAGAACAACATAATATCCTTTGCAGCAACATGGCTGCAGCTGGAGGCCATTATCCTAAGGGAATTAATGCAGAAACAGAAAACGAATATTGTATGTTCTCATTTATATGTGGAAGTTAAACACTGGGTAGACATGGACATAAAGATGGGAACAGTAAATACTAGGGACTCAAAAGTGAGTAGGGAAGGATGGGGACAAGGACTGAAAAGTTTCCTGTTGGGTACTATGTTCACCATGGGGGGTGATAGGATCAATAGAAGCCCAGACCTCAGCATTATGAAATGCACTGCTGTAAGAAACCTGCGCATGTACTCCTGAATCTAAAATAAATAAATAATAGTAATGCTTTTCAAAGAAATTTAAATTAGCACAGCCTAGATGTACAATGTTTATAAAGTCTACAGTAGTGTCTAGTAATGTGCTAGGCTTTCACATTCATTAACCACTCACTCACTGACTCACCCAGTACAACTTCCAGTCCTTCAAGCTGCTTTACCATTTTTTTTATCTTTCACTGTGTATTTTTCCTGTATTTTTTCTATTTTTAGATATATTTAGATACACAAATACTTACCATTTTGCCTACGGTATTCATTACAATAACATGCTCCTAGGTTTGTAGCCCATGAGCAATAGACTATTACCATACAGCCTAGGTGTAGTAGGCTGTACCATCTAAGTTTGTTTAAGTACATTTTTTTATAGTCACACAGCAATGAGATGACATAAGGATACGTATCTCTCGGGATGTATCCCAGTTGTTAAACAACACATGACCATATCTGCTTTAGATGGAGAGAAATCAGTTAGGAAGGCATTACACAGTACTCCCCCACTTACCTGCAGTTTCCATTTCTGTGGCTTCAGTTACTCATGGTCAGCTGAGGCCCAAAAATATTTACATTACTACTTTTTCGCTTTGGGGCCATTATTAAGTAAAATAAAGATTACTTGAACACAGCACTGTGATACTGCCACAGTTGATCTGATAACCGAGATAGCTACTAAGTAACCAATGGCAATTGGGGTAGGACAGGGAGAGATTTCATCAGGTTACTCTAGATGTGCAATTTATTTTTTTTATTTTTATTTTTAGGTGTGCAATTTAAAACTTAAGGATTATTTTTTCTGAAATTTTCTATTTACAGTGCCTATGCCATTCATCTCACATTATTACAGTATATTCTTATAAATCTGTATTAGGAGTTATTGTTAATCTCTTACCCATCAATCCTATTACTGGGTATATACTAATACCCAGTTTAACCGGGTCTAAATAACTTTAACTTACAGATTAAACTTTATCATAGCTGTGAATATATAGGAAAAAGCATAGTATATATAGGGTTTGGTATTATCTGCGGTTTCAACCATCCACTGGGGGTCTTGGAACATATCCCCCAAGGATAAGGGGGACTGACAGTAAATTTTCCCACTATGAGGCTTGAGGTATAGTAGCATGACAGAAGTACAAGACAATGCAAAGACTAATTTTGTATAAAGAGTTGGGATGTGATGAAGTGAACATGCTTAGAAATCCCAGCATGAGCTCTTAGGGTATCATTAAGATGGGAAACTGCAAGAGAGGGAAGACAATGATGAATTTGGTCTTAAGCAGGCCAGATTTGAGCTGTCAGTGGATATGAAGGTAGAAATATTTATCATACAATTAGAAATGTGGGTGTAGGGTTGCAGGAAAGGCCAGTGCTAGAGATACCAAGTTACCTCTACTGTGTTCTAGGCACCATGCTAGGGACTTTATATTGATATATGTTACCTCATTTAATCTTCTCAGCCCTTTGAGGTAGCTACTTTTATCTCCATTTAAGAGATGAGTCAACAGAGACTGCAGTGAGTTAACTTGCAGAAGACCAAAACAGCTAGTGATGAGGGCCAGAACTATGTCCAAGGTGTGTGGTCCTTTACTGTTTGTGAAGGAGATAATTGCTTCATTGAGATTGAATGTTGTTATCCAGGAAATGAGAATAGAGAGGAAACAAAGAAGGCCTGGACAGAAACTTGAAAAGCATCTGAATATAAGAGTCTGAGAAGGAGCTTTCAAGGCCAAGAGAAAGAGAATGAAACAGATGGTGACAGGAAAGCAGAGAGGTCTAAGAAGAGCATGGTCAGTAGTAGTGCAGTTGCACAAAGAGGACAAGAAGGACAAAGATTTGAATAGCTTCTGAGGGAAATGGGTAGATGGTCATGCATGAATGATTAGAAAGTTAGGGTAAAGATGCGTGAACTTCAGGCAGAGCCTTTGGCCTGGTTGAAGATTCTTTCCAGTAGTAATGAGCAGGTCAGGACTAGGGATTATGAAGGTCAAAAGGAAAAAGGCGTCTAGTGAAAGAGAGAACATAGTAGAAGCGGTTTATCCTGTCTATCGTAGGATAGACAGGAAGTAATGAAGGTGATAGTCATTTGGAAATCTAGACAGGAAATCTAGAGTGTGCAGCGTGCTTCTAATTTTTGTGCCTGGTGTTTTACCCTTTTTGTTTTGTTGTGTTGCATAGACAGAATAAAAATAAGGCAAGAGTTAAGAGTGATCTTTGCAATCAAGCAGTAAATAAAAATTGCCTAAAATTCCCCCCTGCCAAGCTCATGGACATCCACTGTTTTACTTTAGGGAACTTTTGTTAGCTAAATATATTGCTTGAAAGAACATCTGTATTTTGCAGGAATCAGAAAAGAGAAAAGACCTAAACCAGAACTCTTTCTTGAATTTAGAAATGAACAACAATGCTTAGTACCACCAAGTAGGAGATGTCTTGAAATCCTAGATTTCCAGAGATAGAAGGTATCTTAGAAAGTGCCAATCTTCTTTCTTCAACAATTGGTTCATTGAACACTTTCTTTCTTTTTTTTTTTTCTTAAGATCTAGTCTCACTCTGTTGCTCAGGCTGGAGTGCAGTGGCGCTATCTTGGCTCACTGCTGCAACCGCTGCCTGCTGGGCTCAGATGATTCTCCTGCCTCAGCCTCCTGAGTAGCTGGAATTACAGGCATGCACCACCACACCCAGTTAATTTTTGTACTTTTAAGAGAGGCAGGGTTTTGCCATGTTGGCCAGACTGACCTTGAACTCCTGGCCTCAGGTAATACGCCTGTCTCTGCCTCCCAAAGTGCTGAGATTATAGGTGTGAGCCACTACGCCCAACCACATTGAACACTTTTAAACACCCTATCACTAGCCAGGCTAAAAAGTGAAGTTACAAAATAAAAGTTGATTCTTTTCCCCAAGGAGCTCATGATCTAGTGTCAAGATCGGAGAGCTAACTAATTCCTTTAAGAAGTTTTGTGGTAAAGGGGAAAGGGAACTATAATTTAGCAGATGCCTGTTTTCTGTTGGGCACTTTGTTGATCACTTTATTGAGAGGTGCGTGTGTGTGTGTGTATGTGTGCACACTAGTGCATGAGAGAAGACTCATGTCTTTTTTTATACAGAGGAGACTTGGTAATGCTTATTATAATAGGAGAGAAAGGAGCTGATAAGATGCTATTCACTCTCTGGTTACTGTAATTGCCCCCAACAATTCAGACTTTTGAATGAACTATCATTATTATCCCCAGTCCACTGGATAGGGGTGTATAGTTAGTCAGGGAGTGGCACAGTGAATTTCCAAGATAAAGGGAAAAGAGAGGCACAGTTATTTCGATTTCTTGTTCTTCTCTAAGTTCTGTGGGCCAAGGCTTTGCATGCTAGCTTAGAAAACATGTTATTTCTTCCACAGCCAAGATTTTTTTGTTTTGTGATTGTTGATTTGCAGTATTATGAATTACCAAAAGACAAGACCCCAAAAAGCATATTCCAGTGCCAAATATAATTTAATTTTGAGTTATTCATGCCACTATTCCCAACCAATGTTGTAAAGCAGAAAGGAACTCAGGCATTAGAATTAGGAAACAAATATTTGGTTCCTGGAGTTGCCACTGATCTGTCTAATTTTAGACAAATCACTAAATCTCCTTGAGTTTCACGTTATTCTTCTGTAAATTGTTGTGAGGTGTAAGTAACAACTTGTATTTAAGGGAAAAGCCTTTGTTAACTGTAATGTCAGTTATATTTATAAAATGCTGACATTTTAAAAATAGTTGTATATCTTGGACTGTTCCTGGTCCCAGGTGACTTAATCATTGAATTCTTAAATCTCCATTATTAATTTCCTTTAGAAATGCTCAGGAGGCTGCTTCAGGAATGTAAATCAGGAGAGAGCTTTAGTTTTTGTCTTTAAATGATTATTCTCATTCCTGCAGTGACTTTCAAACTTGGTATATTTTCCTCCCCTTTCTTTTAGTGTGGTATTGTTAAGTGACTAAATGAATGTTTCTCAGACTTCCCCACAATTTTTTGATTTTGGGCTAGAAGCAGGAATAATTTTCTGTTAGAAGCTGAACAATTAGGATACTTATTTAATGAAAATACTATAAAGTGACTGATGGCCCATTTATCTGTTTCAAGGAAATACTGAAACAGAAAATGCAGTGTAAGCCAGAAAAATGCACGGTGATGAAAGAGTTATACCAGATAAAATGACAGTTATCCTGAGTGACCATACATTTTAGGCCAAAAGACAAAAGCAGAACACACAAAACAGTGAACAAGAAGAATTATATTGCTAGAGGCCAGGTGCAGTGGCTTACGCCTGTAATCCCAGCACTTTGGGAGGCCGAGGAGGGTGGATCACGAGGTCAAGAGATCGAGACCATCCTGGTCAACATGGTGAAACCCCATCTCTACTAAGAAAAAAAAAATACAAAAAATTAGCTGGGCATGGTGGTGCGTGCCTGTAACCCCAGCTACTCAGGAGGCTGAGGCAGGAGAATTGCCTGAACCCAGGAGGCGGAGGTTGCGGTGAGCTGAGATCGTGCCATTGCACTCCAGCCTGGGTAACAAGAGCGAAACTCCGTTTCAAAAAAAAAAAAAAAGAAGAATTATATGCTAAGCGGATGGGCTCTGTAGCCAGATTGCCCAAGTTGGAAGCCTGCTCTGGCTCTGCCATTTACTGCTTTTGGAATGTTGGAAAGTTATTTTTCTGTGCTTTAGTTTCTCCATCTGTAAAATGGCATATTACAGTACCTATCTCCTAGGATTGCTTTGAAGATTAAATTATGTAATACATAGCATGCTTAGAACTGTGCCTGCCTTATAGTAAGTGCTATTATAAATGTGTGCAGCTGCTATTATCTTACATGTTTTGATATTAAATTGTATGGTTCAGACACTTGGTATAATAGGGTTTCACACATTCTACATTCTAGGTAGGTAGAGTCAAGAAAAGTTTTATAAAGAAAATGGAACTTAACAGAACCCTCAAAGGCAGTTGGATAAACAGAACTGGGTGAAAGAAAAAGGTGCTCCAGGACCAGGTAACATCATCAACAGAAGGTTAGAAATGTGAACCTGTTTGTTGAGTTCACTGAGCAGGGAAGAGTCCATTCTGAATGAAGGATCTGATTAAGATGGAGGGTGAAAACTGGTCAAATAAGTAGTGGAATGGGAGTGGATAGAGTTGACAAGATTATTTTATAATTGCATTCACATTTTACAGTTGCAAGCATAGCATTTTGCAGTTGCATTCACATTTACTTAAATCTAGCAAAAATTATATTTGGATTTACTTATATGAGATAGATAAACATGCATTATATTATTTTCAATTTTATTTTACAAATGAATATACTAGAACTCAGAGAGTGTGACTTGTCTAGCAGTACCAGGTTTTCATACTCAAAACCGAGTCACATTTCCACCACATCTTGCCGTTTCTCTTCCTTTGCTAGATATACAGGTAGTTCTGACAGCCAGTCAAAGCAGCAGTCTCTTTTCCCGTCTTCTACTTTTGACCCATGGAGTAGCTTTCAAGACATTGGCACTTCTCTACTGAAGCAAATCTGGGTCAAGATGAGATGTGTGCTGTCTATTTCCTGAGTCCTTCAGGAAAGCAAGAGGAATTTTGATTAAGTTTAGCTAATTTTTTCAGAACCCAGGCCATTCTGGTCCATAATGGCCTGGATATGCTTCACAGTATGGAACTCTGCTCTGTATTTTCTTTAATAAGGACATACGCAGAGGAAAATTTCCATTGAAAACCCCACAGATGTTTTGAGATTTTATCGAGTTATCAGCTAAACATTATATATTATCATCTGAACATTATATATTAGTCTAGTATTTTACATAATGGTATGTATGGGCATATGTGAATAAACAAATACACATTGTAGGGGAAGGTGCTGAAATGTTAAAGTTAACATTCCCAAAAAGAAAATGGGATAGTTTTTGCAGGTTACTTTCTGAACTTCACTTCATGTTAATTTTCACCTACCAGTCAGTGGTTAGAAAAACATTAAACAGGCTGGATTTGGTGGCTTACACCTGTAATCCCAGCACTTTGGGGGGCCGAGGTGGGCAAATCATGAGGTCAGGAGTTCAAGTTCAGCCTGACTAATAGGTGAAACCCTGTGTCTACTAAAAATATAAAAATTAGCCAGGCATAGTGGCTCACATCTGTAATCTCAGCTATTCAGGAGATTGAGGCAGGAGAATTGCATGAACCCTGAGGGCAGAGTTTGCAGTGAGCCAAGATCACGTCGCTGCACTTCAACCTGGGCAACAGAGCAAGACTCTGTCTCAAAAAAAAAAAAGAAAGAAAAACATTACCCCTCTGTTCTTACTTGGAGCATGGTAAGCATGATAATCCCAAGTACAAAGAGAAAAAGTAGAAGCAGATATGCTATTAGAAATGTAAATAACATAATAACACAGATTGTTCTGATAGATCCTGTACCTTTTTTAAGACTCTGACATTCCACTGAGGAGTAAGATGGAAAAGTCCTTTGTCCTAAGATTTGAAAATGATAAAAATATGTCATATTAATGGAAATTAAAGGCAGAATGTCCATTGTTAGGTTATGTGAAGGGTACACATCTGACTTTTTCTCATCAATTTTTTATTTAAATTAATGTAACTAAATTTTAAAATTATGGATTTAATATTCATGCTAGCAGTTTATTTTTAATGTGAATAAAATTAACAGTAAAACCATGATAAAAGATAGATGGGGCCTGGCACGGTAGTTTTATCAACAGTAAAACTATGATAAAAGATAGATGGGGCCTGTAATCCCAGCATTTTGGGAAGCTGAGGTGGGCGGATCACCTGGAGTTCAGGTGTTCAAGACTAGCCTGGCCAATATGGTGAAATCCCATCTTTACTAAAAATACAGAAATTAGCTGGGCATTTTTGTATTTTTAGTAGAGATGGGATTTCAGGTGGATGGGCACCTGTAATCCCAGCTACTCAGGAGACTGTGGCAGGAGAATCACTTGAACCTGGGAGGTGGAGGTTGCAGTGAGCCAAGATCATACCATTGCACTCCAGCCTGGGCAACAAGAGGGAAACTTCATCTCAAAAGAAAAAAAAAAAAAGATATTTGTAAAGCAACACAGATCCCTGGCTTCAGCACTATCTAGATTCCTTGAAAAGCCAGGGCCCTTTTCATCTCTTTGAACCTATCACTTTGCATGTTTTTGAACACATGGTAGATGTGCAGTGAACTAGTGTTGCTAGATGAGACATTCATTATGGTTGGAGGGAAGAAAGATCACTTTTTAAATTAGTCACTCTATATAAAGTGTTTTCGTAATGGGAAATCACCTGTAAAATGAGCTTGCAGGAAAGCTCTAAAGATTAAAACTGTGAAGTATATGGCACATGCTATGCACTTAATAAGTAAATAAAAGCAATCGCTATTGTTATCTTTAAATTTTACTTACTCTTGTTCTGACTTTGCATTTTCTGAGATCTTTGAAAACGTATATTGTTAATACCTGTTGATTTATATTTTGCGCCTTTGAAGGAAAGAATAGAAATATTATTCCAAGGGAGAGTTGTTAGTCTTAAAGTATTTTTGTGCCATTTTTATTGTAGGCAAGTATATCACATTCTAATAGACATTTAAGACATTTCAATAGTTAATACAAATGTATATTTTTAAATAAGACTTTTGGCCAGTTGTATAGATTGTAGTAACCTGTTGTAAACTAGTTTCAGCTGAAATCTCACTGATCCCACTAGATGGCGTTAATTCATTAAGGGATAACTTCATCCTCTAGCTTAGCCTGTGTAGTTGAACTGATTTTTAGTATCTTTTAGAGAGTAAGTGTGGCAGTAAAGTTTTAGTCTCCTTGTTATTTATATAGCATGATTTGTAGAGGTTATTCAGAAAGTTTAGTAAGATAGAACACTGAGGGAAGATTTATTCAAACTAAAGAACTATAACAAGTTGCAGAATTTCGTTAGGTGCTTGTTAATTCTGGATTTGACTTAGCCTTTGCCCTAACTGTATATACAACTGAAAGATTATGAATTTACTAAATCTTCATGATTTTTTGCCCTATTAAAATAATTCTTGTTTCCATTGCTTCTAGAAGTAGTGGAAGACAAATGAAAATGGAGAGCAGACTTTTTTTTTTAAGCAGGAAGCTTATAACATTTAATTTTAAAATCATTTGGTTCTTATTTATAGGAAATATGTCAATGGTGATCCACTTGTCAGTTATTCTGATTCTTTAATCATAAATGTAAAATAACAATGAACATCCCAATTCTGTTATTCTCTCTTGTCTGATTTTGAATTGTTTATTATCTACAAAGACTATTATACTAGACCAGTCCATTTTCAAAGTTTAAAAATTGTGCTTTTCCACAGGCATTTCTAGACACCAAATATTTAAGCTTTTTTTACTTACGTGTTTTATTTCCTTACTGTTCTTAAGAGTTCTGAAGTTGAAGCTTTTTAAAGAAATGAATATATTTCACATGCAAAAAAAAGCATTTCCACATTTCATTAGAACTGTTTCTTTTTCTTTATGATCAGATTCATACATCTAGAGTAAATTGTTTCATAATTGATGGGATGATCTATCTTGAGCAATGGCGGCTTAATTGTGCTACAAATAGCATTCTTTTATTCATTGCTCATGAGGAGTAAGTGGTTGGTGCTGATGTTTCCCCTAATGTTTATTTATTCCAGTATAAGGCAGTTCAAATTTCTTTCTTTTCTTTTTTTTTTGAGACAGAGTTTCGCTCTTGTTACCCAGGCTGGAGTGCAATGGCGCGATCTCGGCTCACCGCAACCTCCGCCTACTGGGTTCAGGCAATTCTCCTGTCTCAGCCTCCTGAGTAGCTGGGATTACAGGCACACGCCACCATGCCCAGCTAATTTTTTGTATTTTTAGTAGAGATGGGGTTACACCATGTTGACCAGGATGGTCTCGATCTCTTGACCTCGTGATCCACCCGTCTCGGCCTCCCAAAGTGCTGGGATTACAGGCGTGAGCCACTGCACCTGGCGGCAGTTCAAATTTCTTAAGGATCATTGATATAGTTTCATTTACCTAGTATGTAATAAAAAGCTGAGAATAATCAGGCATTTGCTAATGGAGTCAACATAACCTGTTTTATAAGTCAGAACAGGAAGGTCTGAACATTTGGTGTCCATTAATTAAATTAATATTGCAAATGGGGATTTTGCTTTTCTAATGATCTTAGAAACCCTCAAAAAAAGCAACTGCCTAATATTATTTGGTATATACAAAGTGTAACTATATTGTGCAAATATTCCAGAATCTGAAAAATTTCAAAATCTGAAACACTTCTGGTCCCAAGCATAAATTTGTATAACTTTTTTTTTTTTTTTACAATATTTTACATTGTTTTGTACATGAAACAAAGTTTTGCCTGCATTTTGACTGTGACCCATCACTTGAGGCCAGGTGTGAAATTTTCCATTTGTGGCACCATATCAGTGCCCAACAAGTTTTGGATTTTGGAGCAGTTTGGATTTCAGATTTTTCAGATTAGAGATGCTCAACCTTAATTTTTGGACTGTGGTTGATCTTGGTAACTGAGCCTGCAGAAAGTGAAATTACTGATAAGAGGGGACAGTTATATTAGTTGGGTGTATACATACATATGTTAAAATTTAACTGCATAGTCTCATTTTCCATATTCAGAGACGTTTGCGGTAAGAGATAATATTATTATCGCAAAGGGAAAAAGTAAACTTTGTTGTGTAGTGCTTGAGCTTATCTGTTTCCTTGTGTTTTTTCTTGAGTGTGGCCATGATAATGAAGGGGAATACATTTTGAGTGTATGTAGGTATGTGTGTAGTGAATGGAAGAGAGGGAGAGATGATTTCTTCAGGAGGCATAAACTCGATTTTACAAAGACATTTTTTTGATGATGAGCCCTTTAGCCTTGAGGAGACAGTTCAATGGAAAGCAATCTAGGCCTGGCAGATACAGCCCTCATCCACAGTAAAATTTAAGTACTATGAAAAAGTAAATAGTTTGTGCTATGCAAACCAATATGAAGAAAATTGAGTTTTTGTTTGATAAGAGGTCAAATGAGCACAGTTCTTTAAAACGGTTATGTTGAAGAAAAGGATAGAGAGTATGCTGTCATAGCTACTGATAAAATATTTTAGTTTATGAAGTATTGTCACTTACATGTTTTAAGTAGCTTTAAATATAATCTTAGAACAAGGACTTCCTTCTCTCCTCTACCCTTTCTCCCTCTCCAGTGTCTCATTTCTTATCTATTAAAAGTGAAATCCATTTCCTTTGGTCAAAAGTACAAGTTTTTTACAGTGTCCAAGACATCTCAAATTGATTCACTTTGTTATATGGAAAACACCATCTGTGATGTCAGACCATTTCTTAGAAAATTGACTGTTAAGAGCTCTTTTGCATTGAGTTATTTGGTTTTTATGAAGATGAATATTGGATGAAATTTCTTACCAGTGTGCACAATTTGATGATTTTAAGAATCTATGGAAAATAAATTTAAACATTTTAAAATGAAATGGGATAAGGAAAAGGGGAGACAGGATTTTATTCATTGGTATATCTTTTTAATTTTCTACTTTGTGACTCCATTTAAAAAAAAACACAACTCTGTAATTTTGAAGTAGAGATTCTGAAATTACCACTTTTCTAAAAATATCACTTACAGCTGAAACTTAATATATTGAAGCATTTTTGTTCTGAGGATGATACATATTTTCATAAAGATGTATTTCCAAATGGAAACAGCACTGAGGCTTCTGAAATAGGGAACCGTTCCAAAATAGGCTGTGGTTGCCCGGGTGAAGAATATTAGGTTGCAACACTCAAAAAGGAAATCCTGGCATAGGAAGCGATTGATGAAGGGCAAATGTCTGCAGAGTGTAATGATGCTTTTAAAGGCACTTGTGTGGGCCTGCGTGCAAGGCCTTGCCAGTACTTTTCAAATTAAAATTCATGTGCTCTGTAGTGTGCTGAGCCATACTCATACTTCCATCTTTACTTCTCTTCTACATAATATATCATTCTTATTTTTAATCTTCTATAAGTACGAGTCATCATCCTAGTGAGAATTGTAGCATTTTCTCACTCTGCCCTTTGTGGAAATGTCATCATCATAATGGGCAGCAGGGCAGCTTTATAGTGTTTTAAAAATCAAGTTCATCAGCATTTTTAAGCTATCAATTTCTTATTTGGTGTCATTATTAGTACTATGAATATTGAACATTTTATAACTCTTCAGTTTTATAAAATACTTTTTTCTTTTAGCAGTGGGGAGAAGATAGGTATTATCTTCATTTTGTAACAGTATTTAACACCGAAGAGAGGCTGAGTGATGACTAGACACATAGATAGTGTGAAAAGAAAATCATTCTTTTTTTTAAAAAAATGTTAGCCTTTAGCCCAAGCTCTTTCCTCCACACTGTATATGTACAAAGTTTTTAGGACTGTTCTTCAGTGGAACTCTCATATACAGATCTTCTTTTCAAAGCAAAATATAATCTGAGTTTTAAAAAGATTCTGTCAGCTGGGCACAGTGGCTCACTCATGTAATCCCAGCACTTTGGGAAACTGAGGCAGGTGGATCATGAGGTTAGGAGTTCGAGATCATCCTAACCAACATGGAGAAACGCCATATCTACTAAAAATATAAAAATTAGCCAGGCATGGTGGCAGGCGCCTGTAATCCCAGCTACTTGAAAGGCTAAGACAGGAGAATTGCTTGAAACTCTGGAGGGTGTGGTTGCAGTGAGCAGAGATCACGCCACTGCATTCCACCCTGGGTGACAGAGTGAGGCTCCACTGCGGGGAGGGGGAAGATTCTTTTGGGGAAATTATTCTACTCCTGTTTTTACAGTCTCAGAATGTCTCAAAATAATTTTAAATGGGTTTATGCTGTTTGGGGGAAAAGAGAAAGTCACAGAAACTTACCTGATTTTGCAAATCCAAAACAGTTAGAAATCATAGCATTCAATCTGTAGTAAAATTTCTGCAGCAGTTATTTATCCAATTAATTCATTTTATTTCAATTCATTTAATTTGAGCTATGTTTTAAGTAAAAAGGTACCAACAATCCACTTATTGTTGTATACATTGAGTGTTTTTTTGTTTTGCTTTGTTCCAGAGGCTGACTTTTTTTCATTACAAATAGGAATTTTAGCTTTGGATAAGAAGGGACTTTTGAATAAGGATAAAACTAGTTCTATGGAGGGGTTTGGGGGGTGCCTCTAAATTCCCTGAAATGTGTACAGAATTGTTGTATATATGTTTGCACACATAGGATGTTTTATGGGGACAGAGCCTAAAGTTTTTCATTATATTCCTTAAAGATGTATATGGCATCCCCTTTGTCTAATGGTAATATCTGTGACCTAAATAAATTCCCTTATGAAGTTTGAAATATAAAGGATTTTCTGCCCTTAAATGAAGAGGGCCATGTGTGGATTCTTTTTTATTTTTCCCAAAAACAGTGCTTTCAAAAGCTAGAAGTATTCACTGAGGGTTGTTCTCAAATAAATCAACATTTATAAATGGAAAGAGATATGGTAGGTTATTATTGGAAAGTTAATAAATTTTTACAAGTTGTAGTAAAGTACAAATTACAAATTAATTTATTTCTGAAGGATTAGCCATTCCACAATTATTTTGAGGACTATGCATTCTAGTTATGAAGGCCAAATATAGAAACAAATTGTGAGGATGGAGCAAAGAAAAAGTTGCCTAAAGGAGCTCAACTCACTGTTAAAACCTGCCCAGTGTGCCAGATTGTAATGATTTAAATCACTAATGAATTTCATGTTATTTGAAAGGGAGTTTTTTAAAACATAGCGAAGTAGTAATTTTTCAGTAGTCTAAATTTTAATGAAAGCATTTACTCATGTAAATTGGAGCTTTATTTTTATATATTAGTTTGACTGTTTGGTTTTCACTAAAAATAGTCACTCTTTTCTTTATATTTTCTCATGAAATCCTTCCGAACCACTTCTAGAAATGGCATCGTCTTGCCATAAGTATTTTGTTTTCTCCCCCATCTAGTTTTTATGAAGTAGTGCTAACTCTGCCTTAATTTGATTTGGCATCCCTGCAATTGAACATTTGTAAGTATCTTGTATTATGGCCCATCTGGGTTGTCATAGAAACCAAAGACCTCCATCCTCTTCCCTCTAGTTTAAAATGGAATGCAAACAGGGCTTCAAAGTGACGTTTTGCTAGTACGAGTGACAGCCCTGTGAAGTGCAGAACAGAAAGGTTTCTTATTGGTTTTATTCTCCCATGGCCTATCATACCAGTTAACTCTGATGCACACAGCATTTCTCTTGAAAATCTGGCAAGATACTAATGGAATTTTAAAAATGAAAGCATAGGGGGAAAAGAATGTAGCTAATCCTTTTCCTGTTCTTTTCTTACACAAAAATGAAGTGTTAGCTAGCAGTGTTTTTGTTTTCCTCCCTGTGTTATTTATTA
This sequence comes from Callithrix jacchus, assembly GCF_049354715.1. NCBI lineage: Eukaryota > Metazoa > Chordata > Mammalia > Primates > Cebidae > Callithrix > Callithrix jacchus. Next base: position 111,027,377 of record NC_133511.1, on the reverse strand, counting down.
GATGGTCTGTTGAAGCTGTGGTGCACGTGGCAGAAACACCAATTAGTCAATACAACTCGAGCTTCCATTGTTAGTCTTGTTATTTATTTCCCAGGTTATATGAATGTGATCTTACCTCATTAGAATCCCATTGGCTAAGTACATGGCAGTACTTTACCAGAAAAGAAATTTGTTGATATGGCAATATCTAGTGTGCTGTCATTGGACCTGGTGACAGAACATTTTAGAGCCCCATTTCCAGCCCCTCTAGTGGTCACAGAACCTTTGATTTAACCTTCATGGTTTTTCAGTTTCCACATTCCCTGCAGATTGTCTACCAGAACCATACATGGCTTTAAGTTTTTCTTCTTAGACTTTTGTGCTGTTTCTGCTTCTGAAGCAGCTATGTTAATAAGTTCCAATGAATTATTTCAGTTATGTTAGCACAATGACTGATTTTATGGTTAAGAAATGTTGAGCTATTGCTGTGGCATTACTTAGAGTTTAGAGTGTTACATTCTTATTTTAACATAAGTTTTGAATATAGAAAATGACACAGTGACCTCTGAACGTGAAACAATTGAAAACTGACATAAATTTATTTCATTTTTTTTTTTTGAGACAGAGTTTCACTCTTGTCACCCAGGCTGGAGTGCAATGGTGCAATCTCTGCTCACTGCAACCTCTACCTCCTGGGTTCAAGTGATCCTCCTGCCTCAGCCTCCCAATTTGCTGGGATTACAGGCACCTGCCACCACGCCTAGCTAATTTTTGTATTTTTAGTAGAGACAGGGTTTCACCCTGTTGGCCAGGCTGGTCTCCAACTCCAAACCTCAGGTGATTGGCCCGCCTCAGCCTCCCAAAGTACTGGGATTACAGACATGAGACACAATGCCCAGCCATAAATTTTTATCTTAATAGGAATGTTTCAGAGGGATTGGATTGAAATCATTAGACAATTGAATTTGATGGGTTATTGGTCAATTTTAAGTGTCTTTACAACTTTTCAAAAGAAAAACATTATAAAGTCTTTAAAGCTATTTAAAATTATTCACCATTTGACTGTTACCTAGTTTCTGGTAATTGTGTACTTTATCTTTAGTCCCACATCTCAGCTAATGGTTGTTTTAAGCAGTGAATTCAGAAGTGCTATGAGTACTATTATATCTTGATGAGAGAGATCCTGCGACTCTCACTAGAGTATGAAGAAGAGGTAGTGCTTAGCTGCTGTTACAGCTAGAGGTGAGATGATATATTTTCTAAATAACACTGTATTCCTTAGCATGTAATGTAGAAGTGAATAATTTGTTTGCATAGCATAGTATGGGAAATAGTGTAGCAGTTTCTTCATGCTAAATACGTTGGTTTCTTCTCTATAGTTTGCTGCCTTCACTTACAATTTGACTGATACTATTGTGTTGCCTTGTTTTATTTACTACTATCAAGCAATTAAAAGGACTAACATACTATCCTCAACTTTCTAGTCAATCAAAACATTAGAATCTCCCCTAGATCATTATTTTTATTTATTAATGTCTGTTTAAAAAGACGAGAAATGTTGCTGGTTGTTTGGTAAATGTCATGTTGCAGCCTTGTAGAAGATTGCGACTTTCTCTTAGCACAAAGGTTAAGACAAGCCTTCCTGTTCACCACTTCTGTGCCTCATCCTCAAGAGAAAAGTTAAGATACACACTGGAGACAATACGGGCTTGAACCAAGTGAAACATGATGAATTTCTCACCCACTGAGATACAGAAATTCTCATGTAGGTATCAGTCCCTCATCATCTCTGTGTTTTGTCTCATAATATTTGATCCTTTCAAATCTGTGTTTTTAGATGTATTTCTGCATGTTATCAACATTGTTCTTCCTCTTCTAACCCACTAATTCATTAAATCTTCAGCTCCTTCTAAATTATATATTTTTGTCCTCTATAGATATATTTTTAAATTTTCCTTCTCAAAATAAGCTTTCATTTTGAAGTGCATTTGTTAGAAAGACGGTTGATTAATTCTACATTCTAGTCTCAAGGAACAGTCTTCTTAAAAGTAAAGAATAGAAGCCAATGGAAATATAAACGATGTGGATACATATTAGTTTATCTGTTTAGAGACCTGTTATCAACCACTAGCAGGAAAACTTGCCTTACTCCATTTCTCCAAAGTAATAATTTTTCATTATTACTGATAGACCAAATTTTACTTTTATCTCAAAAAAGTTTCTTTGAGTTAGCATTACTCAAAATATATAGTCTCCCAGGTTTGATCTTATCTTCTGTTAGTGGCCATTTTCTCTGTTTACTGCTCTCTTCTCTGTTTACATAGTTTTTAAATTTTTCTAATAATTTCCTTTGTTGATACTCTGTAAGAAATGGTAGAGTTCTGGCCAGGCACAGTGGCTCACACCTGTAATCCCAGCACTTTAGGAGGACAAGGCAGGTGGATCACTTGAGCTCAGGAGTTTGAGACCAGCTTGGCCAACATGGTGAAACCCTGTCTTTACAAAAAATTTTAAAAATTAGCCAGATATGGTGGCGGGTGCCTGTAATCCCAGCTGCTTGGGAGGCTGAGGCAGGAGAATCACTTGAACCTGGGAGGCAGAAGTTGTGGTGAGCTGAGATTGTGCCATTGCAGTCCAGCCTGGGCAACAAGAGTGAAACTCCGTCTCAAAAAAAAGAAAAGAAAAGAAAAAGAAATAGTAAAGTTATTTTGCATATACATCTTCTGTCTCCTAAAAATAGGTATAGAAACTTCTTAAATAATTTAACTTTTTAATATACTACATCTGTTATAATGCCGTATACTCAGTAGGCATATTCATTTAATATTATCTTCAAACCTTATACTGCCTAACACTCTAACCATGGCCCTAATGTCCTTTCATATGTAAGATGAGAGAGTGATGAGCATAGTGCTTGCAAAGCAGCAGGCAAATTGATATTTGTGGATAACTCAAAGGATATTCTGAGAACCTTTTCTAAACTGCTTTAAATTTGTGTGCTAATAACACAGATGGAAACCTAGCTGTGAATAAGTTACCAATCTTTAAAACAAAGAAGACTAGAATGGTTTATATTTGTAGTTCATATATTTGTCCTCTGGGATCAGTAATCTTTTTAGCCTCTCTCCACAGTAGTACATGTATATTCCTGGGTAGCAGGCTAATTGCTGCTGATGGTACTGAACTGTTTTGATAGGAGCAAAACTGTGCTGCCACCTTCCTTACGAGCCCAGTGTTCAGAGATGACCTGTTTGCACATGGGCCTGTGGTGTATCATTTTTTTATACCAGAGCAGTAGAATAAGGTCTAACTCGAGTTGATTGAAGTGGTAGTTTTAGGTTCTGATAAGAGGACCTATTGCTAGTGAGGGAGGTTGAAATGGCAGAATGAGTTTACAGCATGAGATAAGTCTGCCCAGAGCGGGTTGATTTGCACCGTGAGACAAGCAGCATACATAAACAGATGGCCCAACAATGAGTCAGAACGACAGATCCTGAACAGGTAGACTGGCTTTTGTCTAATTCTTAACGTGGTTTTAGAGAGTGGAATTTTAATTTGTCTGCCGCTCTTTTTTTTTTTTTTTTTTTTTTTTTGAGACAGAGTCTTGCTCTGTAGCCCAGGCTGGAGTGCAGTGGCGCAATCTTGGCTCACTGCAACCTCTGCCTCCGTGGTCCTGGTTCAAGCAATTGTCCTGCCTCAGCCTCTTGAGTAGCTGGGATTATAGGAATATGCCACCATGCTCAGCTAATTTTTATATTTTTTGGTAGAGACAGGTTTTCACAAAACCACGTTGGCCAGGCTGGTCTTGAACTCCTGACTTTGTGATCCGCCCACCTCGGCTTCCCAAAGTGCTGGGATTACAGACATAAGCCACCACACCCGGCCTTGTCTACCACTCTTAAGGCTACAAAACAAGCATTTAGTGAAAGAAATTCTATTCATTGGGAAATGAAAAATGTGTTATTAGGCAGAGGAGAAATCTTATTGTCACTGGATGTAGACATTGGGAAGTCAACATTTTCAGGAGCTGTTTCACATAGGCATGGGTTGGCTTCATCTTTTGGCATACAGTTATTCAACATAATTCTGCTGAATGCTCTAGCATATAACTTGCAACAAAAAAAAAAAATAGTAAAAATACGTCTTTTATGTTAGTTTTTAAGAAATATAGTCCTGGCTGGGCACGGTGGCTCACGCCTGTAATCCCCAGCATTTTGGGAGGCCGAGGCAGGCAGATCAAAAGGTCAAGAGATCAAGACCATCCTGGCCAACATGGTGAAACCCTGTCTCTACTAAAATACAAAAATTAGCTGGGCGTGGTGGTGCATGCCTGTAGTCCCAGCTACTTTGGGAGGCTGAGGCAGGAGAATTGCTTGAACCCAGGAGGCGGAGGTTGTAGTGAGCCAAGATTGCACCGCTGCACTTCAACAACAGAACAAGACTCTGTCTCAAAAAAAAAAAAAAAAGTATAGTCCTATTAGTTACAAGTACACATCTGATATTTGGGTTAAGAAAAACATTTTTAAAAGGATATACTAGTGATAAGTGACATAAAAACATACATATAGCAATGTAAGTTTGTAATGGTATTAAGCAAAGGAAAAGCATGCATGGAAAAATCCCTCGGTTTCATACATCAAGCATAGGAAAAAGAAGAGTGTAGTAGAATTCCTAGATCTAATTATCCATCTTCAAATTGTAAATGTAAACAAACATTTCTCTGCCAAACACTTTCAGAAGTAGCAAGTATCTCATTAATTTTCAAAACCAAGATTTTGTGATAGTTTTATATCTCTAGAATATATGCGCTTTAAATATGGCATTTGATAAATGAATTGGTATACCACTTGAGTTCCTATACTTTAATTTTGTGATTATCACATTACACTGTACCATAGACTAACGTCCTCAATGCATAGATCTGTGCCCAAAGAAAGTAAGTTATTAGTAAGCAGTATTGTTAGGATAACTATTAACCTTCTTTAGTTCATAGTTACTGTGGTGAGGGATATAGTCAGAAACACAAACTGCTATAATGGAAACTTTATTCTGAGATGCTATGAAGGCTGTGAATGCCATTGGTAAAGGCAGAGTTATAAATATAGTTACCTTTTGTTTCCCAAATAATTGGGATCCTATTCAAGATTACTTGTGCCAACACCTACTTTCAAAATTGCCTTTCATTTTATCTGCTCAAGCATGTACACCTAGCCTTTGCTCAGGGTAGAAAAAGCACTAATCTACCTTTGTGCATATGGAAAGTAGTATTCCTGGCACTGCATTAAAAACTCCAGGAGAATGCATTATTAATGCAATAGGTTTCTCTCTCTCACTCTCAAAAAGGGAACTCATTTATGTAGCCACTGTCAAGAAGGATAGAGACAGACTGAGTGCTAGTTCTTAACCAGTATATTTTTTAAGTGAGTTACTGAGCAATACATAAAGAGAAATGCTTTATCAAGTAAATTACCACATGTAGCTTGTAGGCACCAATGTGATCTAATTGTAATATAGATCACCCTGTAAGCGTGTCACCCTGTAAGCTTTAGTACATTGCGTACTAGATCCTATGTTTTTAATAGGATGCCACATTATCAAAGGTTAGAAAAATAATAATGGCTAGGTATGGTGGCTCATGCCAGCAATCCTAGCACTTTGGGAGGTTGAGGTAGGGGGGTGGCTTGAAGCCAGGGGTTTGTGACCAGCCTGGGCAACCCAGCAAGACCTCATCTTTACAGAAAACTTAAAAACTAAATTTGGTGGGGTGTGCCTATAGTTCTAGTTTCTTAGGAGACTGAGGTGGGAGGATCACTTGAGCCCAGGAGTCTGAGATTATAGTGAGCTATGATCACGCCACTGCATTCCAGCGTGGGTGACAGAATGGAGACCCTGTCTCTTAAAAATAAATAAATAAATAAAAATTATTTTTTTAAAAAAGACATACACTGAAAAATAATAATAAATTTAGGATTTGAATATTATGATTACCAGAAGGTTTTTGAATCACTTTTGATTTAAATAAGCTCCCATCATTTGTTTGCTGGTTTCCAGCTTTATGTTTTTGGTTTGTTTTTGTCTACCCATGTATAATTGAGCTGAATATGTGTGCCAATAGTAACAGAGCTGCGTTCAGCTTCTGCTTAAGTCTGCAGTATTAAAGCCTTCCTTTTGTTACATGTGCTGGTCTTGCAGACTCTGTAGAGCCTTATCAAATGCAGCCAGTTGGTGCTGCTGGTATGAAAGCACAGGGGAGCTCTCATGTGGAAGGTTAATGGAGTGTAATTATAAAGAAAAATGAACTGCTCAACCACTCTATCTCACTCTACCTGCACCAAGAGTGACAAATGCTCTGATCTTTTATAAACCCTGGAGCAGAGGTTTAACCATCTAAAATTATGACAGTATAACTGTCATACAAACAAACACACTGTGAAGTATAGGTATGCACCCCTGTGTAGGATTGATTCCTTCCACAGGAGTCTCTGTTAGGACAGGAGCACCCTCAACCACCAAGAGCAGCTGCTTGTTAAGCATTGTACTTTTGTGTCACTTCTTCTTTACCACTCAATTCATTCCATTTTCTTTTCCTAAAAGTGCTTTCTCTCCTCTGATTAGTGGCAAAGCTGAACACCTGCTGACGAGTGGGTTTGTTCCTCTGTATCCCATCAGACAACAAATGTCCCTGCTTTCTCCAAGCAAGTCTATCATACTTGCCTTAGCAGCCAACCTTAAATCAACTGTATTCTTATAAAGGGGGTGGAAATAATTGTCTCTTCTCATTCTCAGCATCTAAGCAGAGTAGAGTGTAGGATGCTCAGGTACAGTCTGACAATTAGGCCTTTCTCCTAGGATCTGCATGTAACACAGAGATTATATATTATTTCTGTGGGTTTAAGATGGAGTTAGATTCTTATGTCCTTTGATTGAAAATATTATCAGAAATATTTAGTAAGGAAAATGCAGCACAGATGGACAAGGACAGAGAAAGACTAGGGAGACATTCAAAGCATTTGATGACTAGACAAACTGTTACTAGCGTGTCACATTGCCAGTGAATATTGCACAGTTGTCCTACTACTGGAACATCTGAAGGATAAGCCAAGCAGAGCTGGGTTGCTGGGTTGCAGAGCCGGGTTGATTTAGTGCTTTTGCCAACTCAGCACAGAGTTGAAATAAGGTGTTGCAGAATGATGCAAAAACAAAACCCCTGACATCTTGTTCTTACAAAGCCTAAAACATAACCACTCTTGGTGAGGTTGTGCTGCCTACTGAGATAAGTAAATTCAGCATCACATACATTAGGCCTGTGGAGACTAAGCAGAAGTGATGGCTGTGTCACTTGCACAGCAGTCTTGTTGACTGAGCCTTGGTCTTACCTGACAGGTGGAGGAGGGGCAGCCAGGATTCCTAGTAACAGCTCTGAAAGCAGGGTGGCTGGTTTTAAAACCTCTCTGTGTAGTTCGTAATGGTATTTCTGCAGCCCCTTTGCATATGGATTTTGATGATCTGAACTCTATTTCAAAAGAAAAATAGCTACATAGTTTTTATAGCAGTAAGGTAAATCTGTTAGTGAATCAAAATTTTAAATCCAGCTTTATATCAGTGGCTGGTAAGTAATGTTAGCTATGATTTACTCCTTTAAAAACCCACTGGAGCCCAACACTTTACTCAGTCTAAATGTTGCCAGTGTCCATTCCATTTTTTAAATTGAAGACATTATTCTAGAATTGAAGTTTTTGGCTTGAGGCTGGAAGGTTAGCAACAGAATCTTAAAATTGTCCATCATACTCCATAGCTGAAGAAGTGTATGGTTCTTGTTGGGTTGGCTCCAGCATTTATCCCTGCTCAGCTGTCCTGCCAAAGAGACCGTCTTGGATGACAGAAGTACAGTCTCCCTGGCACTTTGGAGTAAGTTATCTAGCTCTGCCCAGTCCCTTTGAGAACGTTCCCATCCCTTCCAAGTACTTAGAGCAATTTCTAGGAAATTCGCCTCAGATGGGCACTGTCAGTGTAGCAGTCTGCAGAACCACCTCTCCAGCTGCCCGAGCCTCCTCCCTGACTGTCTTGTTTCCCAGTGTCACTGCACCCATTGGCTCCTCTCCTGCTTGGCCCCTTCAGTTTATTGTACAGGTTGCTCTGCTTCCTTGGATCTCAACAGCCTGACTGTTTCCTGGCAGTTGACTGTATATGGAGACTAAGACCAGGAAGGGACATCTCTCCCTGTTGGCCCAGCTCCCCACACTAGTGTACTCTGCATTCAGTCAGTCTGCTTGGATGCCACCCAACCTCCTGTCAGCCCCAGAAAGTTGGCGCAGAAAAATGAGCTCCAGCTTTTTGTTAGTGAACAGAGCTTCATTCAAACTACTTTTCCAGAGGGTAGGGATTCCATATTCTAGTCCCAGTTTTACTATCACAGAACTGTGTAACTTTTGATTGGTCACCCTTCACCATGTGTCTCACTCTTCCATCTGAATCAGTGACAATTATCATAGTTAGCCCTGCACAGTTCTGAGAGACTTATTTGCTAAGAGGGCTCAAAAATTTTCAATCATAAAGTGCTGCATAAATATGTCATTACTTACACAAGCACACACAAAAAAATCACACCATTACAGAAATATTCGTGGAAAATAGTACTATCATTTTTTCGTTTAGGGTTTACTCAGAAAGTAAGACTCTTGAAAAATTATTAAATAGTCCATATGTTTATAACATGAATTCTTTTTTCTTAATCCTATAAATTAAATGATTTTCAAAAATCAGAGTACTCAGAAATGAGAACCAGTTGAGTGTAGAAGATGTTAGTTTCAGTGTTCTGGTTGGATTCCAAATCAGATTATTACATTTTGCTTACTGTAATTCTCTAGATAGCTTCAGCAAGGTAGTTTTCAGTTTTCTGACCTCTGCTCTACAGCTCTTTAAAAAACTGCTTTCTCCAACCCTTGAGGTAGCTGAGGTTCAGTGGAAGAGGAACAGATTCCAGTTTACCCTTTTATCAGTCTTATGTGACAGGGGTTAAATTATCTGTAAGGTACTTTAGGCTGTTTTGATAAAATAGGCACCTTTATGAAGCATATTACTACTATTTTCATTTCCACATTTATATTTTGTATATAGTTCTGTGTCTCCCTGTGTCTTCAGATATTTTATCTTACCATATTCTTCTCAGAACTCATTCATAACTTGCTTTTTGTCTGTCCATTTTCCCACTGAAGTCACATTCCAGCCCTTTTGTTATGATAAAATTTTGATTAGTCAGAAGGCCATTTGAATTTTCTGGTGATCTAAAATCATTTTTGATTCACCTTGTGTTGCTGAAAAATTTTCTAAGTAATGTCTAATTCCACTTTCCTTATTAGTTACAGTTCAGTTACAGTTCTCTGAAGGTTGAAAACTGGTAGCCCATGAGCTTTATCTGTCAGCAAAGATATTTTGTTTGACCCACAATATTAAAAACAACTCATTGATTAATGTTATTAGGGCACTGCCTCTCCAGTTGATGTTAGTTGGTCCCCATCATGCCTAGTATCTTACACCTGGCCTGCTTCATTCTCTTGGATTAATATTACCTGCCTGGCAGCAGGTAATCCTCCTATTACGTGTTCATGCAAAATGTAATCATGAATTTACATGTTCATGTGAGTGAGATTTCAACCCCTGAATGAAACTATTCTTTAATGATTTAGCTTCTTCCATTGTGTCATGATCATCTTTGTGAGCATTTGTTTTCTCTGTGCAGTGCTATAGAGGTAAAGATATACATCAGAAAGTTGTATTCTTGCCATTTGGAGATGCGTAGAATTTTAACGGAAGATAATTTAGAGATTGAGTGTAGAAGCTGAGACTAACATTGGGTAAATAACTGACCAAACGTCAAAAACCTTATTTGGTGACAGATAACAGACTAGAACCTAGATTCCTTGACCCACTGTATTATTTCTAAAACAAATACTGCCTCTCCACTTATTTGTTCTAAAAGCAGAGTGGAGGGGAAAAACTGTGTGTGTGTGTGTGTGTGTGTGCGCGTGTGTGTGTGTGTGTGTATAATTTTAACATTTTAACTATATATTTTTGTGGCTTACTGCAGCTATATTACAGATGTGAGGGCTCCAGATCCTTACCAGGAAGCCAGATACTGGTGTTGGGGGTTGAGGTGAGAATTTGGAATTAGTTATCAGGAGCTGGAACTGAAACTCTTTTTTTTTTTTTTTGAGACTGAGTTTTGCTCCTGTTGCCCAGGCTGGAGTACAACAGGCGCGATCTTAGTTCACTGCAACCTCCGCCCCCCAGGTTCAAGCGATTCTCCTGCCTCAGCCTCCTGAGTAGCTAGGATTACAGGCACCTGCCACCACACCCAGCTGATCTTTGTATTTTTAGTAGAGACAGTTTTCACCACGTTGGCCAAGCTGGTCTTGAACTCCTGAGCTCAGGTGATCCATCTGCCTCAGCCTCCAAAAATGCTGGGATTATAGGCGTGAGCCACTGCGTCCTGCCTAGAACTCTTGACCTAGACTCTTTTCCTGATTTGTGACCTAGGTTTAGTCACCTACTCAAAGCCTCATTGTTCTACCTGGCAAGTAGTATCTATCTCCTATTATTACTTTGTTTTTATTGTAACCATTATAGAATTCACCAGCTACTACATTAGACCATATGGAAAAAATCAAGGTACTAACATTCAGACAATGCAATATTATTCAGAGCTAAAGAGAAATGAACTCTCAATCCATGAAAAACACAGAAGAACCTTACATTCATATTACTAAGTGAAAGAAGCCAATTTGGAAAGGTTGCATACTGTATGATTCCAACCCTATAACATTCTGGAAAAGGTAGAACTATGGAGGCAGTAAAAAGAGGAGTGGTGGCCAATGGTTGCCAGAGGTGAGGGAAGGGAGTGCTGAGTAGACAGAGTATAGAGGACTTTCAGGGCAGTGAAACTCTTCTGTGTGATAGTATTATGATGGCTATATATCATTATACGTTTGTCTAAATCCATGGAATGTACAGCACCAGGAGTGAACACTAATGTAAACTGTGGACTTCAATGGTATTGAGGTGTCAGTATAGGTTCATCAATTGTAACAAATGTTCCACTATGTGTAGCATATTGATAGTGGGGAGATGTGGGGTGGAGAGGCCAGGAGTATGTGGAAACTCTCCTTTCTGTTCAGTTTTGCTCTGAACCTAAAACTGCTCTAAAAATAAAGTCTTCTTTAAAAAAAAAATCAAGGGACTGACTTTATGTTCAGTATAGTGTCCTCTTTTGACCCTGCATGTCGATACTTTTGTTGTATGTAGAAACTGGAGAACAATATTGTAAAAGCATGAACTACAACTTCAGTACTTGGAAGTATACTGGAAGAAGATGAAAATGAGTCAGGTACAGTGGTGCACACCTGTAATCCCAGCACTTTGGGAGGCTGAGGTGGGCCGATCGCTTGAGTCCGGGAGTTTGAGGCCAGCCTAGGCAATATGGCAAAACCTTTCTCTACTAAAAATATAAAAAATTACCCAGGCATGGTGGTGCATTCATGTAGTCCCAGCTCCTCAGGGAGCTAAGGTGGAAGGATCACTTGAGCCTAGGAAGTCAAGGCTGCAGTGAGCCCTGATCATTGCCACTGTACTCCAGCCTGGGCAACAGAGTGAGATCCTGTCTCAAAAAAAAAAAATGGCGGTGGCCATTCCATCCTTCCTAAAACGTGGGAGGGGTGTGTGTATGTTTGTGGTCGTGGGTGCATACATGTGTATACTCAGGTATGAAGACTGTAAATACTTGTGTAGAAATGGATTAGATTTTATAATTTTCATCACGTGTGAAAAATGTTTTTCTTTATGCTTAAGATTTAATGAAGTACTTAAATTCTTTTTCTTTTAATTTAATTAATTTATTTTTTGAGTCAGGGTCTCACTTTGTTGCCCTGGCTGAACTGCAGTGGCATGATCATGGCTCAACTTCTTGGGCTCAAGCCTGCCTCAGCTCCTGAGAGGCTGAGACTACAGGTGTGTGCCACCACGCCTGACTAATTTTTGTATTTTTTGTAGAGACAGAGTCTTACTTTGTTGCTCAGGCTGGTCTTGAACTCCTGGGCCCAAGCAATCCTCCTGTGTTGGCCTACCAGAGTGCCGGAATTATAGGCATGAGCCACTGTGCCCAGCTAAATTTTTAACCAAATTCGTTTTATTCATTAAGAGATTATTCATGCTTTTCTTCTACATTGCTGAACCTCTGTCTTTAATAAAATTTCTAGTACTAATGATTTAAAACAAACAAAAAAAGGCAAATGTGTTCTGAAATTCTGAAAGATGAGTTCAGGTTTCTTGTGTCTCTCATGAAGTAAACTCAGACTAAATACAGAGTAGTACAAATTATCCTTGCCACAAGTCTTAGAGCCAATCCCAAGAAGTTAATCAGTTATCATTTTGGCAGGCTACACTTGTGACAAACTTGCCCCCTCCCTGTTTTTTGATGAGGGGTCTTGTCAGAAAGTAAATTTGTAACATTGTTCATTTTTTTCTTTAAGTGATTGTAACAAAGATTTGGTGGTAAATTCAACTACTGAAATTGGGAATACTTTGTTAAATTAAGAGAGTAGCATTCAGCGACTTTAGAATATTTTCTTTTTTTAAAAATAAAATCTTGCTCCGTCACCCAGGCTGAAGTGCAGTGGCAGGATCTTGGCTCACTGCAGCCTCCACCTCCTGGGTTCAAGCAGTTCTCATGCCTCAGCCTCTTGAGTAGCTGGGACTACAAGTGTGCACCACCGAGTAGAGACAGGATTTTGCCATGTTGGCCAGGCTGGTCTCGAACTCCTGGCCTCAAGTGAAATTCTGGCCTCGGCTTCCCAAAGTGCTGGGATTACAGGTGTGGGCCACTACATCCAGCCTAGCAGCTTTCGAATCTTTTAAAATTTATGTATATATGCTATTAATGAAGATTATTTTAAAAGTATGATTTTAACCGTCAGGAGTATATTCAGAATGTACTTTTGTTGAAATAATTCCCAATTAAAAATGCCAGTGTTTAGTTATTTACAAGAGTTACTTTTGTTTAAATGTAAGGCAAATATTACATTTCATCTTAGAATATTTTCTACATGATGTATACTGCTTGCTACAATATGTTTTTCTAAGAGCGTTGTCTTTTTCTCTTCTAAGAAAATATATAGAATTGAGGATTCTTAAAAGATGTCCTCATCTTTGAAAATAATGAATCTATTTCTTAGTGGATGTATTCTGTATAGAATTTGGTTAAATAATCTATTATATTTACCTCTTCTGGCATCTGATTCTATCTTGTGTTTCTGTGAAAATGGGACTTCTTACATTATCTTAAATGGTACCCAGGGCTTAGAGTAGGTAAAACAATTTGTTTTGTCTGAGCAGTGTTCCATAAAATGATAGGGGCTTTGGTTTTGTTCCTCCCTTCTCCTCCTCCCATTTAGCATCATCATGGTACTTAAATTGTATTTTCATATCCAGCTTGTCAGGAACAGCTCCTGTGCAGCTGTCTCTAGTCAGCATTCTTTTGTGAGGAAAACCACAGCAGCTTCAGCGCAGAGGAAAGAGAGAATTTCTGTGGTGTCCAAGATAATTCTGATATTAACAAGGCAGTACCGCCTTTTAGGTTTTGGGATACAGCCATGTCATGATGAATGACAAGCTGGTGGTATGTGCAGTGGTCTTCTGTAAACAGATAGTTACAGAGGGACAGGCATTTTGTTCTGGAACTTAATTTACAAGTTAATAACCTCTATGTCATATCTTAATTGTGGTACCAATGCAGTGATTCAGGTGCTTTTTTATGGTAACAAACAGCTAAATTGTGCAGATTATAAATGGTTCTTATGGTTTTTTTTTTTTTTCCGTAGTCCTCATTACTGTGTCTAGGGTCTTTGATGGGTCAGGTTACGTACATACATACATTTATTTATTTAAGATAGAGTCTTACTCTGTTTGTTTGTTTATTTATTTAAGATACAGTCTTGCTCTGTTGCCCAGGCCGGAGGCATGATTCTAGCTCACTGAAGCCTCAAAACTCCTGGGCTTAAGAGGTCCTCCTGCCTCAGCCTCTCAAGTAGCTGGGACTACAGGCATGAGCCACTGTGCTTGGCCCAGGTTTCATTTAAATTGGGCATCTATTTTATGCGTTCATAATTATGGCCCTGAACTGCCATAGAGGTATAAGAAATCTGGGATGTACCTAGATTTCTACAGGGATACACACCCTAATGTGTTTGATTTCTGAGATTAAAAGGCAACAGGTAGCATTTGCTTTGATACTGTACTTTCTTTTTGACAATTCTCATTTTTAAAAAAAAGCCAAAATAGTTTGAACTAGCATTAAAGTGACTACATGTTAAAAATCAAGTGATTGAAATCTAATTGACATTAGAAATAAAAGTCACATTTAATTAGCTGTTTCTCTGAGTTAAAAATTCATACTAGACAAATTGTATTATTCATTGGTTACTATCCCTTTTTTTCACATTGTCCTTGACAGTTTCCTAAGCATTCCCCACAATTCATTCATTTGATCTCCAACATTTTTCTGAAGGATGGAGGATGGTATAGTTTAGTATTTCAAAGAAATGTAGAAAAGTTGAATGTAAGCCATCTGGACTTCTTGGTCTCTTATAACACAGAAATATATTACAACTACTATTCCTAGGATGCATTTATGCATTGTTCCATTTTAGTCTATGTGTTTATACTCTTTTGCCCCAGCATTGCCATAGGTTACATATTGGAATCTGTAATTCTCCAGGGATCACATCTCTATTAAGTACAACAGCCCCACTCTTTCTTGTTTGACACAAATTAAAGGCAGTCCTAGGTTTTTAGAAGGATCCCTAAATTTAGGCAAAGATTAGTATTTTATAGTTGCACATATCAAGTTGGGGGGAAGGTGGGGTTGAGTTTACCTATTAGAGTGTGAGTGAATTAAATAAGAAAACTGTATTTTAATCAGGCTAGCAAATAAAAGATCTGAAGTCAAAATTCTTAGAGAGATGGACTATAAATCCTAATGATATTAATAAAGGGTCTCATCTCCTGTGTTGCCCAGGTTGGAGTGCAATGGCACAATCTCAGTCCCCCACAACCTCCGCCTCCCAGGTTCAAGCGATTCTCCTGCCTCGGACTCCCAAGTAGCTGGGATTACAGGCATGCACCACCATGCCTAGCTAATTTTTTGTGCTGTAAGTGGAGACTGAGTTTCTCCATATCGGTCAGGCTGGTCTTGAATTCCCAACCTCAGGTGATCTGCCCATCTTGACCTCCCAAAGTGCTGGGATTACAGCGTGAGCCACCACACCCAGCCACTTTTTAAAATAAGTTTAAAAAGGAAAGAAGCTATTTGTCGGGCCAGGCGCGGTGGCTCACGCCTGTAATCCCAGCACTTTGGGAGCCGAGGAGGGTGGATCACGAGGTCAAGAGATCGAGACCGTCCTAGTCAACATGGTGAAACCCCGTCTCTACTAAAAACACAAAAAAATTAGCTGGGCATGGTGGCGCGTGCGTGTAATCCCAGCTACTCCGGAGGCTGAGGCAGGAGAATTGCCTGAACCCAGGAGGCGGAGGTTGCTGTGAGCCGAGATCGCGCCATTGCACTCCAGCCTGTGTAACAAGAGCGAAACTCCGTCTCAAAAAAAAAAAAAAAAAAAAAAAAAAGAAGCTATTTGTCTAATTCTTTGTCTAAAATTGAGTCTCAGAGAGTTTGGGGAAAACTTTCTAGTATCTTACAAAATGAAGAAAGTGCAATTTTTTTAAGCTAAGTATATTTTTATAGCTTCTGCCACCAGTATTCCTCCCCGTCCTCCTTTGTTAGAATTCTATCCTGAGTCTCCCCTGGACTATCCCCTCCAAAAACTCCAGTGCAGATTCTCTTATTGAGTTTTACTTGCATTAGGAAGGAGTTTATCTTGAGTTTCTCTTCAGTGTTTGTCCACATAATGGCATTCCATGTTTTTGTTCATAAAATGGTGAAATCTTCACTTAATTTGTTTCCATCAAACAATACATACCTTTTACTCTGAATTGTAATTTTGTCTCTCATGTTATCACTGTAACACATAGCCCCTTTTTTAGAGGATAATTGCCTGGCAAATTCTGAAGACTGCCATATGCCCTTACTGCATCCTCAGTGTTGATGAATATTGCTGTGACTTATCAATGCAGTGGCTGAGTTTTAGTTAGGCAGTAGAAACTCTTTTTTTCCTTTTTTGAGTAAGTTCTGATCTCACCAGCAAATAAACATTTTTCCAGGCTAGTTTTTCCGTATACATAAAATTTAGTATACTTGGTTTCATTTTGAGCAATTGGTGAGTCTGGATTTTGAGTAAGATTTGGTAACTTCCTCGATTTGTGAAAAGTCATAAGTCTCTATCAGCCTCTGGTGTGAAGAATGAAGGCTGTATTTTTAGATTGCTTGTTGATTCATGGAAGGAATAAAAGGATGCATTTTTAACGAAATACTGTGTAAGAAGATGTCTTGAGTGGGCATGGTCCTCTACTAATCGATATGCAACAGATACTGCCATATAGAACACAAACCAGTTGAGTGACTGAATGTGTGAAAAAGCAGAGACTTGAAGCACTGACATCCAGTTGTGGAGGGCAGTGTCTTGAAGTTCCTTTTGAGAGAAGCTTTCTAAAATTAGTGGGAACAATTTTGATAGAAATAAAGTGGTGGGTTGATCGGAATGGGGGCAGTCCTTCCATCTCTCCGTCTCCCTTCTATGTTGACAAAAGCCATGGAACATGGAACGATTGACGTAGATGGTGGAAAATGAACTTGATTTTCTGTTGTATTAGACCTATAAGATTCCGTATTTTTCTTCAGGACCTGTCTTGCTGTCGTGTGAACACGTTGATAGTATCACTGAATGTCACAATATTGATCACTGTGACTACCTGTCTTGGAAACTGTGACTTGAAGTGTCAGAGGCTCTGTGAACTCTTCTGCCTGAACAAGCCCTGATGAAACCCAGTGATGCGAATGTCAGGAGAATCTAAGGCTCTGTGTTACATGCTGGGTTTATGGAGCGGTTCTTGACAGATGGATTGAAGGGGGCGGTACTAGCAGTTCTGGAGGCCTGGCACATTGGCTTATTGTTTATAGAAATATATTAAGAAGAAAAGAGTTGATAAGTTATTAATTTTTTTCTCCCTCTCTCCCTTCCATCTTTGTTCTTTCCAGCTTTCTTTTTTCATTTCCCGGATTTTTTCCCCTGTCTTTTAACTCTCATTAACTTATCAGTGAATGATGAATGGCCAATTTGTGGAATTTAGCCCTTTCTCAAAGCTTCAGGATAATGTTCCAATATAGTTAGCTATATTTAAAGATCTCCATTATATGTGAATACCTTTGAAAATATCAAATCATATATGCCATTATAACCTTCATCAATGACCAGCAGAAGTCACCACCTCTTTGTTTAAAACACATAGTAGTAAAAATATAGGCTCATCTCCTGTGGAGATGAGAGGATATCCTTTGTATAGTTTGACATTGAGAACTTTGCATGATACCACACAGCTAGGATTTTTGAAATATTTTCGACAGATTCCCTTGCTGCCACCCAGAAGTGGTACTGACCTAGATCCGGGGTCCCAGTGAAGTCATGTGAGTTCTGTGTTTGCCAGAGCTGCAAGACTCAACTAGAACGAGACTGGATGGTGAGACTTAGAAAAGCCAACTAATGTGCACAGCAGCTCTCCTTTACTAGCCAGTCCATGGTAGAGCCTGCAGGGCCTCCACACCCAAGGAGCACCTCTGCTTTAGAGCCCACCTGGCTTTCAGTTACTGGTTTCTAAGTGCAGTCATCTATGTTTAAGTGACAGAGGCATCAGTGCTTCCTCCAAACCTTGATGTAAAAAATTTTTTTCACAGATAGCCGCAGACATGTCTAACTCCACACATGTGGCATTCTAATCTGGTGAACACAGCAAGGAGTAAGGGACAATTCATTTCTGAGTAGCAGTTTGACATATCAAAGCTGTCTTTTTTTTTTTTTTTTTGAGACAGAGTCTTGCTCTGTCACCAGGCGCCAGGCTGGAGTGCGGTGGCGCAATCTCGGCTCACTGCAATCTCCACCTTCTGGGTTCAAGCAATTCTCCTGCCTCAGCCTCCCAAGTAGCTGGGACTACAGGCGCACGCCACCATACCCAGCTAATTTTTGTATTTTTTAGTAGAGACAGGGTTTCACCATGTTGGCCAGGATGGTCTCAATCATTTGACCTCGTGATCCGCCCTCCTCGGCCTCCCAAAGTGCTGGGATTACACAAAGCTGTCTTTTAAAGAAAACTTTAGGCCGGGCGCGGTGGCTCACGCCTATAATCCCAGCACTTTGGGAGGCCAAGGAGGGTGGATCACGAGGTCAAGATATCGAGACCATCCTGGTCAACAAGGTGAAACCCCATCTCTACTAAAAATACAAAAACTAGCTGGACATGGTGGCGCGCGCCTGTAGTCCCAGCTACTCGGGAGGCTGAGGCAGGAGAATTGCTTGAACCCAGGAGGCGGAGGTTGCGGTGAGCCAAGATCGCGCCATTGTACTTCCAGCCTGGGTAACAAGAGTGAAACTCCGTCTCAAAAAAAAAAAAAAAAAGAAAACTTTACCCAGCTCATATGATCTGACCTGTAATGCAGAGCTCTTTCTCTTTCTTTTTGCTTTTTTTCCCCTCCTCTCAATGTAAGTGTGCAAGTATTTTGATCATGTTCTCCCCGCCAACCTCCACCCCGAGCTTCCACGGCTTTGTTTCAGGCCCTGGGGGAGGAGCAGTTGTGAATGCACTGTGACTCACTTGACTCCCACGCTGCTGATTCTGGTTCTGATTGGTCGTCACCTTGCTCGAGCCATATGGCTGATGAGTAGTACTCTAGCTCGCATCCCTTGCTCCTGCTTTCCCCTACTGTTGCCTTTGGTTGTACACAACATTGGGAGCGGGTTCTGGGCTTTGTTTCTTGCTTCTAGTTTACTTTAGTTAGGCAATGAGTAGGAGAGCACACTGTATTTCCTAAGGATGGCTGTAGAGGAGAAAAAACACCCTTTCCTTTTGTGACTGGTATAGTAATTAGTTTCCTGTGCTGTTTTTGTTCAAAGTTTGTTTTTTGGCAGTTGTCACGTTTATGTTGTATTATTTCCTCCTTATTTTTCCCATTCCTCTGTTTTGATCTGTTTTGGATTTTTCGTTGTTGTTTTTGTTTTATAAGAGCTGTTGGGGTTTCTCTCTCTGGCTGCTGATGCTGCATGTTAGCTAGTTCATTAATATGCTTGATTTCTGATAGGGAGGAGGACTGAAAGCAACTCTAAATAATTATTTAATTTTTAAATGTCTAAATGTTCTGGCAGCCACAAAGCAATAAAATCTACATGAGATTCTCAACATTATCTGCAGCACCACTGCTATTACTTTGCCTTCTCCTAAACTACAGCAGTTCAATTATTCTGCCTTTTATATTTGAGAAATAGAATTTTGAAGACTTGAAAGTTAATTTTTATAAGTATTTGATATTTTATTAATTTGCATTTTTATTATTTTGCAGATGGTTTCTGCAAATACTTCAAACTCTGCATCATTTTTTAAAAAATATTTACTCAGAGAGGCAGTTCTAGCAGAGCATAATGTGTAACAGAATTTTTCCCCCCAAAATTGGCCTTTATATATTTTAGTTGTCTGAAAAGAATCAATAATAAAAATATTTTTTTAAAAACCTCTCACCCAGTCATGGTGGCTTACATCTGTAATCCCAGCACTTTGGGAGTTTGAGACCAGCCTAGGCAACATGACAAAACCCCGTCTCTACATAAAATTAGCTGGGCGTGGTGGCACGCACTTGTAGTTCCAGCTACTTAGTAGGCTGAAGTGGGAGGATCACTTGAGCCTGGGACACGGATGTGGCAGTGAGCCAAGATCATGCTGCTGCACTTCAGCCTGGGTGACAGAGCCAGACCCTGTTTCAAAAAATAAAAATAAAAATAGAAAAACCCAAAAAATAAACAAACAAAAAGCAACTCTCAAGATAACATTTTTTTTTTCACTTAAAGGTTTTAGAAATTTGTTATGTAAATATTTTAATGTTCAAATATGTTAAATGAGTAATCCACAGATTTAGATTCTTTAGAGAATATGGGAGGAAAAGTTGTTTAGAGCCATAAGCAGGCATTTGAATATTAACCTGGCTCTGATGGTTTCACCTAATTATTTAAAGCTCTTTGTTCATTTCTTTTTCTTCATTCATAATCTATATTAGAGAGAGCCAAGATCGTGCCACTGCACTCCAGCCTGGGTGGCAGAGCGAGAGTCTGTCTCAAAAAAATGAAAAAAGAAAAAAGAAAATCACAATCTATTTTTATCAGGAATAGCACACCTCCACTAATGAACTAACTGGAAAGTATATGAGATAGGAGAGGAATGCTGCTTATACCTTCTTCCTGCCATTAGGGCAGGAGAGTCATAGCCCAAATATGGCCCCAAATAGTTATTATATACTTTATGAGCCATTTGCTGGTCTTTGGCCCCACCACTTTATACATCATGTAAAGAGAACAAGGACATTTATTCAGCAATATAGTTCTAAGTGCAGACCATAGTTGTGAACAAAATAAGCCCCTGCCCTCATGGGGCTTACATTCTGTTGAAATGTATTGTAGTAATGAAGGTATCCAGAAACACGTTTCTCTTGGATTTGAGCAAGACCTAGAAAATGTGAAGAACTTTGACTTAAATTTCCACTCTATGCAGTTAAATCCCTACTCTGCCTAAACAAACGTGTGTACTTCCACAGATCCTGTTCCAGCAAAGAAGTCCTGCTCATGAATTGCACATTTCAGTAACTTAGAATGTCTGTTGTTTATATGACATATTACTGGGATCAAGGTTTCTTTGTTTAACAGTCTGTTTAATGTTTTCAACTGGGACAGATATATGATGTTTGCTTAATAAAAATTACTATGGATAGTTTCTGTGTTATCATATGTAGAAAATACTAAGCTGGACACAGTGGTGTGTGCTTGTAGTCCCAGTTACTTGGGAGGCTGAAGTGAGAAGATTGCTTGATCCCAGGAGTTATGGGGACTGGGGAAGGAGCAGTAGTACACTATGTACTGCAAGGCTGTAGTGCATTATGACTACACCTATGAATAGCTACTGTACTCCAACCTGGGCAATATAGAGAGAACCTATCTCTAAAAATAAAAATAATAATAATAATGACCAACAATATGCCAATCACAGTTCTGAGTACTTTCCATAAAACAAGTCATTTGGTGCACATAAGAACCCCAAAGGTACTGTTAACCACCTCATTTTAAAGAACAAGACAGTAAGACACAGGTAGGTTCATAAACTTACCCAACATCTTATAGCTGTGAGTAGCAAAACTGAAATTGGAGTTGAAGTAGGATGACTCCAGAGCCCTGCTTTTTACTGCTACATTCTATACTGCCATCAGCATGCTGAGTTAATAATGGTCAGGAAATACGAGCTCTGCTATGTGATCTCCTTCAGGTTTTTTATTTGTGTGCCTCAGTTACCCTTTATATATAAAACATTTCTTATACCATCAGTTTCATATTAGCAATAGTGTATATTAATTACTTTAAGTTCTTCATATGTAGAATCTGTATAAATTTAGATATAATAAGTTTTAGATGAAGCTAGTTATAGGAAAGATGTCAGAGAAATATAAATGCTGCATATTTTCTATTTAGCTGATAGAACAGTATTCTAATATATTTTATTTCTTTTTGTCTTCATTGGTAGAAAAGAGTAGTTGAACAGCTACGGAAGAACCTGATAGTAAAGCAAGAACAACCGGACAAGTTCCAAATACAGCCATTGCCACAATCTGAAAACAAACTACAAACAGCACAGCAGCAACCACTACAGCAACTACAACAGCAGCAGCAGTACCACCACCACCACGCCCAGCAGTCAGCTGCAGCTTCTCCCAACCTGACTGCTTCACAGGTAAACGTGTGGATGGAATGTTGCAGGCTGCAGGTTGTAGACTGATTTGTTATTGGTCATGTAGAACCAAGTCCTATCTCAGACTATACTAAGCTCAACTAAAACTAAATGAAAGTTATTTTCATTCCTTTTTTTGTAGTATAACCCAGATAAGTATCACTTGAAATCATTGGCAGAAGGAAATAACATTACTAAGAGACAAAAATTAATGATCTCCCACCTGTCAGAAGAAGGGGAGAAAGGTAGTCAATAACAAAGAAAAATCACTTCTCTGCATTACAGCAGAATTAAAATCTTATTTTGAATTTTTGGAGGTATTTATTGACACTTGTTCTAAAAGTCTGTGACTTGACCTCTTCTGGAATTGCTTTTCTGGAATTCTTAGCAAGTAGGCATAGAGCTATTCCAGGTTCAGTGCTCTTGGGACCAGATAGAAAGAAGCATTCAGAAGGCTGTTATGGCTGGGCGCAGTGGCTCAGATCTGTAATCCCAACGCTTTAGGATGCCGAGGCAGGTAGATCACTTGAGGTCAGGAGTTTGAGACCAGCCTGGCCAACACAGCAAAACCTCATCTCTACTAAAAATACAAAAATACTAGGCAGGTGTGGTGACATGCGCCTGTAATCCCAGTTACTTGGCAGGCTGAGGCAGGAGAATCACTTGAACCCAGGAGGCAGAGGCTACATACAGTGGGCTGAGATCATACTACTGCACGCCAATCTGGGCAACAGAGCAAAACTCAGTCTCAAAAAAAAAAAAAAAGAGTGCTATATTTGCCCTATTGATAGAAACATTCATTTTTAAGTTGATATTCATGAGAAAATGAATTTGTTCTAATACATTAATGGGAATCTGAAATGAAAGCTACAGATCAAAACTAAAGAAGTGGGAGCTTAATAAAATTCTAACTTGGTGTAGTTGTGCAAACGTTTTTACTGAAAAGGGCATTTAAGCGTATAATGTAAGAATAGTGAGGCAATCAAGACACACAAAAAGGACATATTTGGAAATGATATTCCAAATGATGCTTAGATCCTTGAAGGTCGCAGATCCCCTTATGACTGTTGAAAGCTCTAGATCCCTCTCCAGAAGAATATACATTCACACTTATTACACTCATTTTTGTACACTTCAAGGATTTTGGGATCCTCTGAAACCTAAGCATGGCTACCTCTTAAAACCAACACCAGGTCTCTGCCGTGGTTTTATATGTAGAGAAACAGAGTATAGTTCACTTGGCTGTTCACTGTTTATGAACATTGAATTGGTTCATGTGCGACATTTTGCAAATAAAGAATGAATTTTTTGTGAGAACACTAAAGATAAGTTAACATTTAACAGAGGTTACTGTATACTGGCAGTCTCCTAAGTGCTTATGTATATAATAGACATACTCCTTACCCTAATCCTAAGAGGAAGATATTATTATTACCATCTCTGCTTTTTTTTTTAGACTGAGCCTCACTCTATAACCCAGGCTGGAGTGCAGTGGCATGAGCTTGGCTTGGCTCACTGCAATCTCCGCCTCCCGGGTTCAAGCAATTCTTCTTCCTCATTCTCCTGAGTAGCTGGGACTATAGGCACGTGCCACCACGCCCGGCTAATTTTTATATTTTTAGTAGAGACAGGGTTTCACCATATTGGCCAGGCTGATCTCAAACTCCTGACCTTGTGATCCGCCGGCCTTGTCCTCCCAAAGTGCTGGGATTGCAGGTGTGAGCCACTATGCCTGGCTCACCATCTCTGTTTTTTAGAAGGGAAAACTAAGGCACAAAGAGTTTACATAATTTACCTCAGGCCATGGAGTGTAGTATGTGGTGGAGCTAAGATTTGAACCTAGACGTTCTGCGTTCTGGCTGAAAAATATGTCCATTCAACTACTCTTCTATACTGCCATTCAATCCAAAAAAAAGCAATGCCAATATTGCATAAAACCAAAGAAGGAGAAAGAAAAATCCCCGTTATAAATCAGATCACTAGGACAGCCTAAATAATTTTTACCTTAATCACCACCCCAAGGCTATTTGGAAATTAGGCATTCAAAACTGACTTTAAAAATCCCCTTACCAGCACTTGTATTCGTTCTGAAAGAATGCTTAGAGGATAATTTTTGTTTAAGTTTTAAACAGAATTGGGTTAGGTTGTTCTCTTTCCAAAGTACAGTTTGATCAGAAAATGTTCACCTGGAAGGAGTGTGGTAGAATTCATTGTTTCCTGTTACACAGGAGTTTTCTGTCTTAACCCATGGAAACATTCTGTGTAAGTAACATTTTATGTTATCAAAATCAAAGGAGGCTGGGCACGGTGGCTCACACCTATAATCCCAATATTTGGGAGGACAAGGCTGGTGAATTACGAGGTCAGGAGTTTGAGACCAGCCTGGCCAACATGGCAAAACTCCATCTCTACTAAAAATACAAAAATTATCCAGGCATGGTAACCTACACCTGCAATTCCAGCTCCGCAGGAGGCTGAGGCATAAGAATCACTTGTACCAGGGTGACAGGTTGCAGTGAGTCAAGATCATGTCACTGCACTCCACGCTGGGCGACAGTGTGAGACTCCATCTCAAAAAAAAAAAAAAAATCAAAGGAAGCATTTCCAAAATACTTGTAATAGCTTTTCCTTTTCCTGGTAGTCTGTGTTGCTTTGGGATGGTGGATGGTGAGAGGTCTAGGGTTACCTCCAAAACAGTATTGTATAGCACCTAAGGGTGCTGCCTCTCCATCCAGTAGCCTGCCCGATATATTTAATTGATATTTAATTTGCCAATGTTTTAAAAATATTCTTTTATTTAATGCAGATGTTTAATGTTAAAAACCAAAAGGATCCTCTAAGCTTTTGGGTTTTGAGTTTACAGTAAACTACCAATCTGATTTTTTTTTTTTTTTTGAGATAAGATCTGGCTCTTTCTTCTAGGCTGGAGTGTAGTGGCACAGTCTCAGTTCACTGAAACCCCTGCCTCAAGCCAACCTCCCACCTCCGCCTTCCAGATAGCTGGGACTACAGGCACAGGCCACCATGGCCAGCTAATTTTTGTATTTTTAATAGAAATAGGGTTTCACCATGTTTCACCGTCTCAAACTCCTGAGTTCAATTGATCCACCTACCTTGGTCTCCCACAGTGTTGGGATTAAAGATATGAGCCACTGTGCTTGGCAGTACCAGTCTATTTACTAAACATACTCTATATGCTCAATTCTGATATACAAAGAACAGTGGTCCCTGCCAAAAATCTGGTATATCGTGATTAGTAATTTTTATTTGTTCTATAAATATTTATGAAGTTCCTACTGTGTGCAAGCACTGTTTTAGGTAATGTGGAGGCTAAATGCACAAATTAGAGAGTTTTCAAGAATTTTAAAAATTTAAGATGTAGAGGAAGTTTGAAGACACTGATTTTTGACTAGAGGGATCAGAAAGTACTTTTCAAGGAGGGTTGCATCTGAGCAGGGTCCTGACAGATGAATGGAATTTGAGTTTCATAGGTGCAGAGAACAGTATGAACAAGAGGATGGAGTCAAAAAGGTAAATACATGCCCTGGGAATCGCAAGTAGGCTGGTATGGTTGGAATGTGGGGTCCATGAAACGATGGAGAGGAGATAAGGCCAACCCTCCAAAGCATGCAAAAACTTCTGGGTTTCTTAACAGTCATAGGGAAGTGAGGGCAAGGACAAATGGGAGGTTACATATGGCATGTATTGAATACACAGTTTCAGGAAGAATTAAATATTAAGTAGTAATCAGTAAGTTTGTTATTCTAAGTTGGGTGATTGGCATATACCAAGGCACAGAGGAAGCAATGAGGAATTCTTTTTGGAAGGAGGAATGGGGACAGTGCTTTACTTAGTTAACAGCAACTCGTGCTTGTATGCATATTTTGAAAGTTTTCCAATCTACAGAAAAAGTGAAAGAATAGAACAGTTAAATACAGGTATACTCTCCAACCTATATTCACAGCCCTCTCATTTTTAATGGCATAATGCAAATGTAAAGAAGAGAGCAGTTAATAAAACAAATAGAAGAGAAACCTTTGTAAACAAAAGAGGGAGAGGGGTTCTTTTTGTGGTTGTTTGAGTATACAACAGTGACTGCATTCAAAATTAAACAAGCAAAATAATCTAAAATAGATGTGGAAGTTAGTTAGATTTCGTAGTAATAATCCCTTAAATTCTGATTTGGATTTCATCTGTTTTACATTATGTCTTTTCTTTGAGACAGAGTCTCACTGTATTACCTAGGCTGGAGTGCAATGGTGCAATTACAGCTCACCTCGGCCTTGACATCCCAGGCCTAGGTGATCCTCCCACCTCAACCTCTCAAGTAGCTGGGACTATGGGTGTGTATCACCATGCCCAGCTAATTTTTATATTCTTTGTAGAGGTGGGGTTTCACTATATTGCCAACTGTTCTCAAACTCCTAGGCTTAAGTGATCCACCCCTTGGCCTCCCAAAGTGCTGGGATTACAGGCATGACCTACTGTGTCCAGCTTGAGTCCATCTGTTCTAAATCAATACTTCATACTTGACAGGTAAACAACAAGAACAAATGAATAAGTAAAAAGGATTTTGCTGTTAGCACTATTTGCTATGCCATGCGTTTCTGCATTAACTTCTAGCTCATGCAATTTAGGTTTTGTCAAAATAAAGAACCCCTTCATGAAACTGTGGAGAAACAGCTACCTTCTCTACAAGGTAATCATACTTAGCCACTGTTAACTAGCTAAAAACAAATCACAACTTTCATAAAAATAAATCTCTTGGCTGGATGTGGTGGCTTATGCCTGTAATCCCAACACTTTGGGAGGCCAAGGCGGGAGAATTACCTTAGGCCAGGAGTTCTAGACCAACCTGGGCAACATAGTGAGACCATGTCTCTCCTAAAAATAAAAAAAAAATTACTGGTGTGGTAGCACCCACCTGTAGTCCCAGCTACTCAGGAGGCTGAGGTGGGAGGATTACTTGAGTCCAGGAGGTCAAGACTGCAATGAGCCATGATTGCACTACTGCACTCTAGCCTGGGTGATAGAGCAAGACCTGTCTCAAAAATAAATAAATAATAGTAATTTGTTGTTGGACACCTTTCTTCTCTATGTCTCTTCTTTCTCCTTTTAGAACAGTTCAGACATTTTCATTAGGCTTATTTCAAAGTTCTAAATTCCCTTTGTCATCTGAACTATAACACCCCAGAAGTTTGGTTTGTTTCCCTAATATTAGGAAAAGAAGAAGCACCAGACTAGGGGTAAAAATCTAAGCACTTCCTGTGTCCTGGTGTCAGTAAATGGTAAAGACATTCTTCAAAAAGTTTTTACTGAAGCATACAGTACTGGGTCCCCTGCCTAACTATAAACAGTTATATAGATGCTGGAAATCGTGTAGTGAAATAAGCCATAACCATCGTTGTATAAAAGAAAACTGCTAACCTAAGATGTGAACAAACTTAATAGGTTTCAGTGTTTTTAAAGTGTTTGGTTAATGGTAAGTATATAACTCGAGTGAGTTTGAGGCTTTAGTCAGTATTCTGTAGAATAATCAGTTTAGAGTTATTCAAAATATTGATGATTTACTTGAAACAAAAGTACCTTGACTTCTTTTAAAGCAATTACAACATACGTCTTTAAAATCCATGTCAATGAGTTCTGGCTAGAGCTTTACTCCCACAGTCCATGGTAGCACTAGATTCAACGCCATCTGGTGTGACTGGATCACCACTTCAAAAGTTCTTTATGAAGAACTTTAAAAGCTGACATGTTTAAAATTGAAAACTAAAGCTAATACGCTGTGGTAAAAACACTTACTACAAATTGCTGATAATACAGTCAGTCCTTGCTGTTACACTACTATTAATATACCATTTCTAATGATAAACAGCATTTGGCTTTTATTTGGTTTTCATCACTGATAGATGATCCACTGCACCCCAAAATAAATGTCAGTGTTCCCCCTTTCATTTCACATTTAAGAGGGCAGTGGCAAAGAGAATAAGCCACTCCTATGTTACTGTCTTGGAGAAGAGGAAACAAAGATTTAGATGATGATCTTAAAAGATGAGATAACGTGTATATGGCTTTCTTCATGTCAGTGAGGTTGTAGCAGTTAGGATAGAGATGATATGTACCTTTTCTACATGCAAGACAGAATAATTGAGATAAATAACTGCCTAGAAGCAAACAACTTAATACCCCAAAGTAGAAGATCATAGACACTGAAATAGAAATAAGGGAGGTTGTCCAGATTTGTTTCTGGGAGAATGGAGATACTTTTCACTGGTCCTGCACAGTGATAGAACTTCCTGTGGTGTTGGAAATGCTATCTCCACTGTCCAATTTGGTCACCATTAACCACATATGACTTTGGACATTTGAAGTGTGGCCAGTGCAACTGAGGAGGTGATTTTTTTTGTTTTGTTTTGTTGTAATTAATTTACTTTTCGATTTTTTTTTTTTTTTTTTGAGTCTGGCTCTCACCCAGGCTGGAGTGCAGTGGTGCAATCTCAGCTCACTGCAACCTCTGCCTCCTGGGTTCAAGTGATTCTTCTGCCTCAGCCTCCCAAGTAGCTGGAAATATGGGTGCCCACCACCATGCCGTGCTAATTTGGGTTTTTTTTTTTTTGAGATGAAGTCTTGTTCTTGTTGCCCAGGCTGGAGTGCAGTGGTGCAATCTCGGCTCACTGCAACCTCTGCCTCCTGGGTTCAAGTGATTCTTCTGCCTCAGCCTCCCAAGTAGCTGGAAATATGGGTGCCCACCACCATGCCGTGCTAATTTGGGTTTTTTTTTTTTTGAGATGAAGTCTTGTTCTTGTTGCCCAGGCTGGAGTGCAGTGGTGCAATCTCGGCTCACTGCAACCTCTGCCTCCTGGGTTCAAGTGATTCTTCTGCCTCAGCCTCCCAAGTAGCTGGAAATATGGGTGCCTACCACCATGCCGTGCTAATTTGGGGTTTTTTTTTGAGATGAAATCTCGTTCTTGTTGCCCAGGCTGGAGTGCAGTGGTGCAATCTAGGCTCACTGCAACCTCTGCCTCAGCCTCCTGCGTAGCTGGGATTACAGGCACCTGCCACCATGCCCGGCTGATTTTTGTATTTTTAGAAGAGATAGGGTTTCGCCATGGTGGCCAGGCAGATCTCAAACTCCTGACCTCAGGTCATCTGCCCGCCATGGCCTCTCAGAGTGCTGGGATTACAGGCGTGAGCCACCATGCCCAGCCAATTAATTTAAGTTTAATAGCAACTTGTGGCTAGTAGCTGCCAAATCAGACAGTGCAAATATATAGTAAAGGTGGAGTAGCATCAAAATCAGAACCAGTGAGCTTGACCAGATAAATTTTCATGTTCCTGAAATATCTATCTCCAGCTAGATGTGTAGGCTACGCAATATATATAAATGTGTTTATATATTTTTTTGTTTTTTAACTGATTCCTTTAATTATTCTAGTAAAAAGTCTAGAAAAGTACAGTTTCAAAGCTGCAATAGCACTAAGGAGCATCAGTCAAGTCCTCTCACCTCAGTTCATCCTGTGATCTCCAAGGGTTTTGAAACTCAGATGTTTGTTTCCACCTTGTCATGTTTCATTGCATCTTTGATCACTTCTGCAGCAGTTCTCCAGAGAAAAGATTATAGGTAGTAACTCATAATATCCCTTTGGTATCAAAACTGGTATTTCCTATATACTAGTTGGTTAATATGTTTCATTATCTGGAGCTTAGGATTCATTGCCTCTGAGGTAACTGCCACTGAGGCAACATGCTAATCCTCCTGTGAGTTTCCCTTCTCTCCAGGGTGATACTACTAAAAGAAAGAAAAGAAAGAAAGAAAGAGAGAAAAAGGCACTGTCTTTTTACCCTAGCCTCTGTGTCTCAGGAAACAGATATCCAGAATTATATGGTGGCTTTCTTCATATCAGTGAGGTTGTAGCAGTTAGGATAGAGATTATACATACCTCATTGATTTGCAACTAATACAAAGTTTAAATTAATTGAGAGCAGGCAAAGAATTAAAAAAACTAAAACAAATAAGTACACTCACATTCTGTATCTGTACACCTACCCCATTCATTGTTGAAAACCCTGTGCCTGAATTAGTCTGCAGTTGCTACTGTGAACTTACCCATGTACAAGTGACACCAATGTGAGAATTCTTGAAAACTAGAGGTTGCCTTTCCCTGTAGTAAGGAGTGTGCTCTATGTACACAAAAGAAATGTTGTTCTACAGAGAAACTTGATTATGGGAGTTATTGTTTTGTTTACTTATAAGGTTTAGCAGCATATTGTTTAGTGGGATTTAGTTTATTATTTAGTTTAAATTTAGTGTCCTAATACCTGTTTTTCCTGTCTCCTAGAAGACTGTAACTACAGCTTCTATGATTACCACAAAGACACTACCTCTCGTCTTGAAAGCAGCAACTGCGACCATGCCTGCCTCTGTGGTGGGCCAGAGACCTACCATTGCTATGGTGACCGCCATCAACAGTCAGAAGGCTGTGCTCAGCACTGATGTGCAGAACACACCAGTCAACCTCCAGACGTCTAGTAAGGTCCCTGGGCCCGGGGCAGAGGCTGTCCAAATTGTGGCAAAAAACACAGTCACTCTGGTAAGCCAGCAGCTGCTCCTCATGTGTGATCACATGAGAAGGTTAGGATATGCATTTGTATAGTAAATCCTTCGTAGGCTCCTGCTGGATTTCTCAGTTTCCGTCATTCTTCTAGCATACTAAATTCCCCTTTGGGGCTGAGAAGGGAATATGGCATTTCTGATACCTTCCCAAATCACTACAGAGGTGTCCTGACGCCAAGGACCAAACTCAGTGCATTATCTGAGGTCAAAGTATGACTTGATTTTAGGGGGAAGGTCTCCTTCACAGAGGTATACACACTGTTTAATTTATCTCTCCCTCTGCCTTCACCTTGTCGACAGTGTTTTCCTGTGAAACTTGAGTGCTTAAACTCTCTTGTGCTGTATTACCGCCTTGGTGAAACTCTGATAATTCTTTTAGTTTAACATCCCTTTAAATTAGTTTAATATCCCTTTAACTCCAGTACCTAGAAAGTACTGGAGTTAGTTGGGGCACTTTTAAAATATTCAAGAAACTCACAAATTAACAGTGTCAGTGCCCAGTCTTGTCAGGGGGAAAAAAAAAATCCCTTTAAGGAGGAAGTACTTGAACGAGAATTTTCATGAGAGTTCTAGGATCAAGCCAATTAGAAAACTGATATTCTCAGAAGTTTGGGAGAAATAGATCTAAATTTTCATATAAAATTCTCTTAAAATGGCACCTAAGAGGTCTTGATGGCTTTTGAATGATATCAGTGGTGAGTGAAACTAGAGAGCAGCAAAGTGAAGCTTCACCACTTACCCAGGAATCCTTAGAGAAGCAACCAGATCATTCAGCCAGATACTGAGAGTTAGAAAATTTTCTATTCACTGTTAGATAAAGCTCTATCAGGAAAAAGCCTATTTGGCTAAGTAGAAAGTTTGATTTTACTTTGGATCCAGTCTTGACTTTTAAAATATATAAATGCAAAAGTTCTCGAATGTCAAAGGAAATTGTCTAAGATTTACTGAGCCTGCTATGTTCTACATTAGATGTGGGAGGAAACAGAAGTGTGGTTGGTTCACTTTATAGGGTAAAGCACACAGGTGGCAAAGTGAAAAAGTTTCCTAATGCAGTGTTAATTCAGATGATTAACTTACGCTGAAAGCTTGTAGAAAATATTGTCTGATCCAAAGAAGAGTGATGCTAAGAATACTAACTTTGAGTTTGAAGAGTGATTGTTCTCTCTGGCTTATTTATCTTCCTCATTTTTTAGCAGGTTCAGGCAACACCTCCTCAGCCCATCAAAGTACCACAGTTTATCCCTCCTCCTAGACTCACTCCACGTCCAAACTTTCTTCCACAGGTGAGTAAAACAATGACAAGCCCAGTGATAGGTTAGATGGGACAAAAATCCTCCTGGGCTCTTCCTAAGTATCCTGTAATGGGGCTTGTCAGCCCAGCTGTCTATCCCACTTAGCTAAAAATTCTGACTGTTGATTTCTGTACCATGAAGAAGCTTATTTTGTCATCATGGTTTATTAGCAATGACCAAAGGTGGTAGTAAGGGGAAGTAAAGGAAAAGGAACATTTTCTAAATTTAAAGTAATTAAAACCATTATAAACCTTAAACTTACTGGAAGAATTTAGCCAAAGTCTGCCTGGCAGTGGGGAAAGAATGCAATTAACACTTCTTATTTCTTTCCTGCATGCCAAAAAAAGTAGGGACGGAAACAACAGCTAAACCAACTAGCAGGAACCATTCAGTTCTACCCTGGAAAGTGATGGTTTTGAGCATCATGCTTAAAGGCAACGTCTTGCTTCTGAAGGCTTAGGTTAGGGGTCTATACAGGGGACTTCCTCCCTAGGCCCGAGTAGCTCTATATGACCATATTCTCCTGAGAGTGTTCTTCTAGCAATTAGGCTAACTTTCACCATTCTCAAGGCAAGATGTCAAGATTTCCCCCTTCTGGACCTCGAAGAGTGTTGACTTGCTTGGTAGAAAGTCTGAGATTTCCTATCTGAGGCCCTAGTTTTCAGACAAAGAGAAAAGAAGGAGTTTTGTGGTCAGTGGCGTAAATGATTTCCAGATAGCCTCTGGAGAGAGGATGGGCAGTGCTAATATGAGATAAGATAATTTCAGTTATATATCAGATAAATCCTTAATAAATACCTTGGATAGCAAACATTGTCCTAAGCACTGTGGATATTGCCAGTTTTCAAGACAGACAGTTATCTGCCCTCAGAGTGCTTCAGGCACATGCACAGCCAATTACTGTGCCCAATATGGGAAGTAAAGGACAGTCTGAGATCCCATGAGAGAGATAGCTGCCTATTATTTCTTTTTTTTTTTTTGAGATGGAGTCTTACTCCTGTTGCACATGCTGGAGTGCAGTGGCGTGATCTCGGCTCAATGCAACCTCCACTTCCCAGGTTCAAGTGATTCTTTCCTCGGTCTCCTGAGGGGGATTATAGGTGTGTAACACCATGCCTGGCTAATTTTTGTATTTTTAGTAGAGACGGGGTTTCGCCATGTTGGCCAGGCTGTTCTCGAACCCCTGACCTCAGGTGATGTACCCGCCTTGGCCTCCCAAAGTGCTAGCATTACAGGCATGAGCCACCGCACCTGGCCTATTTTTAAGAGTATTAGAGAAGGTTTCTTCAAGCTTTCTTTGATGAGTTGACATTCAGTATGACCTAAAATCCTAGTTGAGTTAGCCTGCTAAAACTTTGGAAGAAGAATAAAAACGTCCTAGACAGGCTGGGTGTGGTGGCTCACACCTGTAATCCAGCATATTTTGGGAGGCCAAGGCAGGTGGATCATGAGGTCAGGAGTTTGAGACCAGCCTGGCCAACATGGTGAAACCCCATCTCTACTAAAAATACAAAAATTAGCTGGGCCATGGTGGTGTGTGCCTATAATCCCAGCTGCTTGGGAGGCTGTGGCAGGAGAATGGCTTGGAACCAGCAGCGGGCAGAGGTTGCAGTGAGCCGAGATTGTGCCACTGCACTCCAGCCTGGGTGACAGAGCAAGATTCCGTCTAAAAAAAAAAAAAACGTTCCAGGCAGAGGATGGAATATATATGTAGGTCCAGGATAGAAAGGTGCATTAAGTTTAAAGAACCAAAGGAGGTTTGCTATGCCTGAGCACAGAGGGCCATGTGGCTCACGCAGGCTAGAGTGAGTTAGAGTCGAGGCTGGAGAAGTCCACTAGGGCCAGAGCTGGTGGAACCTTGTAGGCTATGTAGGAATCTGGCCCTTATCCTAGGAGCAGCAGACATTCATTAAAGCATTTTCAAGCAAGTACTTGATGTGGTCAGATTTATGGTTTAGAAAATTCCCTCTTGCCTCTGTGCAGAGAATAAATTGGGGATGATCAAGAAGATTGGGGCAGCAAGAAGAGTTAGGACGTTGTCAATAATGATAATAACCCATGTTTAGAGTATCTTGCTATGTACAAGGTACTATGCTAGGTGCTTTACATGGGGTGTCTATTTTAATTGTTACAACAACCCTGTGCAAATAGGTATTACTCTTTTTAAGGTAAGGAATCTAAGGTTTAGTCCATGTTTTTCAAACAGTGGATCATGACTCATTTATTATGAAAGCAAATTGTAACCAGGGTGTTTAAATAAAATGAAAAGAATAGAGTAAGAACTATTAAGAGTACAGAGGATATACTGTGTTCCCCCATTTCAGGAAGTTTTCGTTTTTAGAAATATATGTCTATAGGTGCATACTAATTACAGAGTAAAATATATTTCTTACTGTTAGTGGCACCCACCACAGGGTCATTTTAAGTTCAGCCAAACATTCATACCAACAAGACTTTCATGGGCCACCCTTGGCACCAGTCTACTTAGAATGATATAGGACAGAAACCATAGCTTGTCAGCAAGATAGCACCAGACATTTGTCTTCAATGTGAGTCCATACAGTTGTCCCTACAGCTGTCTAAGTATAGCTCAGGTGTAAGGAAATGAGTTGCTTCTTTAGGATGGTGGGAAAGCCAACTTAGCATAGAAGCCTTATGCCCACAAGACCCAGTATATTTTGTGTCAACTACATAGGCAAAGCTTCAAGGTCCCCACAATGGATGTGCTCAGGTTATGCGAGACACCCCACTTAGGGAAGCCAAATCATAGTGTCCCCTCAAGCCCATTCAGATTTGATTTAGCAGTAAGGGATTTTTTTTTTTTTGAGACGGGTCTCACTCTGTCACCCAGGCTGGAGTGCAGTGGCACTTTCTCAGCTCACTGCAACCTCCATCTCCTGGGTTCAAGCTAACCTCCTGTCTCAGCCTCTCAAGTAGCTGGGATTACAAGCCACCATGCCTGGCTAACTTTTGTAGTTTTAGTAGAGACAGGATTTCACTATGTTGGCCAGACTGGTCTCAAACTCCTGGCCTCAAGTGATCCACCAGCCTCAGCTTCCCAAAATGTTGGGATTACAGGCATGAGCCACTGTGTCTGGCCAGTGAGGGGTCATTTTTATCATAAGCAGTGTTTCCTGGTATTTTGGTTGACATTTTTACCCTTAGACAAGGTTTCCAGGAGAGCAGCGCTAAAGAGTTAATTGAAGATCAGACTTCATGCATAAGGGGAAAGGGTTTTGCCCACAGTGTCACAGTTTTAAAAGTTTGAAAAATACTGGCTTATGGTCAGATGCAGTGGCTCACACCTGTAATCCCAGCACTCTAGGAGGCTGAGGCAGGCGGATGACGAGGTCAGTAGATTGAGACCATCCTGGCCAAGATGGTGAAACCCTGTCTCTACTAAAAATACAAAAATTAGCTGGGCATGGTGGCGCACACCTGTGGTCCTAGCTACTCGGGAGGCTGAGGCAGGAGAATCACTTGAACCCAAGACACGGAGGTTGCAGTGAGCCAAGATTGTACCACTGACCACTGCACTCCAGCCTGGCAACAGAGGGAGACTCCGTCTCAAAAAAAAAACCATACTGTCTTATAAAGATCAGGTATGTTGCCTGAGGTTACACAGCTAGTGAGTGTTAGAACCAAGATTTGAACCCAGGCAAGGCTGACCTCGTGTTTTTAACTGCAACATTTTAATCATTGTTTTTAGTAAGCCAAACATAAACTAGGATAGTGGATAGTGGAGTGAGGATAGAAAGAAATAGACAGATTTGAGAAGTATTTAGCGAGTAGAGGATAGAATAGGAATCAAGAATGATTCTGAAGTTTATCAAGAAAAGAGCATTTACTCAGGCAATTATAGGAAGAAGAGAGGATTAGAAGAAGAAATTAATGAGTCTTAGACATGTATCAAGTTGAGTATAATTCTGAAGTTCAAGAAATGTCTCAGATTCTAAGATAAAAGGGTGAAAATCTTCAGAACATAGATGATAATTGAAGCCATGAGATGGGTGAGAGCTCCCAAGAATAATGAGAACACTGGGAAGAAAAGAGGTTCCCCAGAAAAAAAAAATCCTAAGAAATAACTCACATTTAGGATGAGGCGGAGGAAGAGTAAGCCCACAAAGGAGACTGAGAGGAGTGGCCAAGAACAGGGAATTAGAGGGCCAGAAATGGGGGTAAGCTGAAGCTGTGGATATGAAGAAATTTCAAATGTGAGTTAAGGCTATTGGCAACGTTATCACTATACCGTGTACAAGTTCTGGGTGGGGACCAGTCTCTGGATTAGGCCTTTGACCTAGGCCAGAAGAGGTGGCATGGTGTAGAAGACAGAGCTCAGGATTTAGAATCAAAAGCTGTGTTCTAGGGTGAGGTTTGGACCTCAAGAGCTGATGTGTCTTGTATAAGGTTAAATGCCCTGAGAGCTATAGAATTAATATACCAAAATGAACATTAATAAGTATATTAAACACCATTTCATACATAAAGTGTGGAAGATAATGTTTTATAGGACTTGAGCAGCTTAAGTAATACAATAATTATTCTCTCTTTCCCCTATAGGTTCGACCCAAGCCTGTGGCCCAGAATAACATTCCTATTGCCCCAGCACCACCTCCCATGCTCGCAGCTCCTCAGCTTATCCAGAGGCCTGTCATGTTGACCAAGTTCACCCCCACAACCCTTCCCACATCCCAGAATTCCATCCACCCCGTCCGTGTCGTCAATGGGCAGACTGCAACCATAGCCAAAACGTTTCCCATGGCCCAGCTCACCAGCATTGTGATAGCTACTCCAGGGACCAGACTCGCTGGACCTCAAACTGTACAGCTTAGCAAGCCAAGTCTTGAAAAACAGGTACAGGCAGAGTATGTACCTGCTCTGGGCAGTAGCCTTGCCATTGAGGCGTATGGCTGCTGGGCTGTCTCTAAATACATTTTCTCAAGGGCTCTTCATCTCACCACCATTATCAGTAACCTGTCGCTTATCGTGCGATAATTCATCCATGTGCAGAAGGGTCATTTTTACTGAAGAAAGTTGGGTTGCTTTTCCCACCATCCTCTGGTAGATGGGCTCAGATTCCTGTGTGAGTGAGCTCCCCCTGCTGGTTTTGCTGTGGAAATTCACAGACAGTCTCAGCTGCCCTCAGTCAGGAAGCACAGATGAGGTAGTAAACAGAAAACGCCATGTTAATTTCGGCCCAATAAGAATCCAGATGAAGATATGACTGTGAAAGTCAGGAAGAGTAAACAAAACAGGGAAAGGGATTTCATTTCAAAGACTTTTCTTTCTTTGTTACATATAATGGGGAGCCAAACAAAAAAAATTAAAATTTCCAGAAAGCATTCTTTTAACTTTAGAAGATGCAGACATTTTAGCCCAAATACTGAAACATTTCATTTATATTTCCTGAAGTCAGGTTTTATCTTTAAAAATGAGGCTAGAGACATACAAGTAACCTGCAAAAACACTTTAAGTTTCTGTAGCAGAAAGGTCTCTGAAAACAGCAAAAAAGGATAGGCAGTCACTGTATCCTATTTGAAAAAAAGACTAGTGATAAGAAAGAAGAATTTGGCAAACAAAGGCATTCTCTCTCAAGAAAGTCGCTTTAAAAAGTCATCTACCTATTTTTAATTGTTCGGGCTTGACTTCTCATTTATCTGAAAATAGTCTGTGGTGATCTTGAATCTTCTGCTTCTGGATGGCAGACCATAATTCAGAGAGGCTGTTCAGATGATGGGGAATGAAAGAGCTGCCTTCTGCCTTAGTCTCCCTGAGCAGAGGAACCTATGCATAGAGCACTAGGCCTTAAACCCAGGCAGCTCACAAATACAGCAGACCTTGCACTCAAGAAGCCAGGTATCAAAATCTGTGCTTAGGAAATACAAGAACACATCTCTATTCCTGGTGAACCTATTCAAACCCCAGCAAGTGCTTTGAGAAACATTCAGAAATGAATTATTATTATTATTATTATTATTTTGAGATGGAGTCTCGCGCTTGTTGCCAGACTAGAGTGCAATGGCTCAATCTCGGCTGACTACAACCTCCACCTCTTGGGTTCAATCAATTCTCCTGCCTCAGCCTCCTGAGTAACTGGGATTACAGGCATGTGCCACTACACCTACAAGTAACCTACAGCTAATTTCATATTTTTAGTAGAGATGGGATTTCTCCATGTTGGTCAAGCTGGTCTCGAACTCCCTACCTAAGGTGATCTGCCTGCCTTGGCCTCCCAAAATGCTGGGATTATAGCCATGAGGCACCATGCCTGGCACAGAAATAAATTATTTACATTATTTTAAAACAGAAAATTTCAAACTCACTCCCAGCAGAACTTTGGTATTAGACTACTAAGAGTCAGATGCTCAAGCTTAGGAGTTTGAGTAGGGACATGCTGTCTTGTGCTAACTCTCAAAGAACCTCTGAGGAGCCTCAGTGTTCCACAGAACCTGGTTTCACAACACTATTTTAGGTTACTAAATATTATTTCTCTTTTACCTCTTTTTTTGATAAAGATATTCTTAGGAGACAAATTATTTTGGTTTCACTTTATTTTAAAATTTCTCTTCTGATTACAAAGATA
Organism: Callithrix jacchus; assembly: GCF_049354715.1. NCBI lineage: Eukaryota > Metazoa > Chordata > Mammalia > Primates > Cebidae > Callithrix > Callithrix jacchus. The sequence continues at coordinate 110,988,937 of NC_133511.1, read as the reverse complement.
ATACAAGTTCATTTTTAAAACAAATTCAAACATTACAAAAATATAAATTGTAGAAAATGCCTTTCCTATAATCTAAAGAGAGAGTAAACTTTTGTCATGATTTTCTCATAATTTTACCCCCCAGAGATAATTACTATTAACAGTTAAGATTATTTTCTTACAGACATTTTCTTTTTTTTTTTTTGAGATGGAGTTTCAGTGTTGTCACCCCAGGCTGGAGCGCAGTGGTGCAATTTCGGCTCACTGAAACCTCCACCTCCCAGATTCAAATGATTCTCCTGCCTCAGCCTCCCAAGCAGCTGGGATTACAGGCGCCTGCCACCTCACCTGGACAATTTTTGTATTTTTAGTAAAGGTGGGGTTTCACGGTGTTGGCCAGGCTGGTCTTGAACTCCTGAACTCAGGTGATCTGCCCACCTTGGCCTCCCAAAGTGCTGGGATTACAGGATTGAGCCACTGTCCCCAGCCCCCAGATATTTTCTGTGTACATGTAAAACATTTTTAAAGCAAAAACCAAAATCAAGCTATGTATTTTGCAATTTGAGTTTTTTTTCCCACTTTAATAGATCTTAAACATCTTTTCATGTCCTGGCCTTCATGTTGATAGAGCTTTTTATTTTAATTTTAGTATTACAAAAAGATATCCATGAATTCTGAAGAATTAAAATAATTTCCATTGTAGCAGTAAATGTCATGGTTTCTCTTTTTGGTCTAATAAAGAAATTCAGGGCTGGGCGCGGTGGCTTACATCTGTAATCCTAGCACTTTGGGAGGCCAAGTTGGGTAGATCTCAGGATTACCTGAGGTCAGGAGTTCAACACCAGCCTGGCCATCATGGTGAAACCCCATCTAAAAAAAAAAAGAAAAAAAGAAATTCAGTCATTGTTATTTATTTTAGTTTGATGGGCAGCCTGGCTTAATAGTCTTAGTAGTTACCAAGCTCGATCAGCAGAGACTCTCTTTAGACTAGATTGCATTCTCAGGATTCTCTTACCTCATATCTTTCAACTATCCTTTTCTATTTATATTTCTTTATCAGTATCACATTTATAGCCATTGAGAGATCTCTTAGATCATAGAGCTAAGAGGAAAGCAATGTAATATTTGTAGCCATGGAAGAACCTGTTCACACCTGTTCAGAGTTATCAAACCTGTATCCAGCATTCTCTATATGACCAGGCTAAATGGGTTCCCTTATGCTTTCTGCTGTTCCCTTTAGATGATAACATCATTCATTTAATAAAAATGTGTTAAGTGCCAGTTGCTATGCTGCATGTGGTTTCTATATATAAGGTGGATAAACTAAAGCCTATACCTTCACGGAACTCAGTTTCTAGTGTGTTTGGAGCAGGCACTGAGGCTGTGTCTCCAGGGAAGGAATCATGGCTTCCCACATTGGCATAGGAATGGGAAAAGGCAATGCCAGCTATAACGACAGTGGTCTCACTTGTCCTTCCCCTGTCAGACATAACCAACTTCCATATCCACCCAGATAAGAGATGTCATCCCTCATTAGAAACCACATTACGTTGTGGCTCTGAGAAAACAAGTTGGTAGGGTTTTAAATATTTGAAGCTGAAGACTTGTTTTAGACAGAAAAGTAGATGAAGCCAAAAGACTTAGGATATAGCCTCCACATAGCCTCTCTTTGTGTCCTTGTCTCTCCAGCACTCTAAAATGGGGCTAACACCTGTTGGTGATGAAATGAGATAAAGTATTTAATGTTTATTAGACTATGCCTGATGGGGTTCTCAGAAATTACGTTTCTTTCTTATTCACCGCACTGCACACCCTGCAACAAAGTCTTCTATGTATGTCTCCAAGGCTGAGCTACTGAAAAAAATCCAAGATTCTATGGGGGAAAAAATTGCCACATTACCCCTACTTCCATATATGTTTTTCATAGGAACCTGCACAATATACCCTAAAGAGGAGTACTTAACAAAATAAGAATATTATCCAATGTATTATCTTTAAATTTCTGTTTTCCTTGTTGGCAAGCCCGAGCTGATATCCCCCCACCCCATTTTAATAATGGTGCTATAGTAGGGAAAGTAGATCCAAGTGACCAAACATGGATTTTGCTTTGCCTTCAATCCCAATCTGTTTAACCTTGACTAACAAAATTATTTGGACATTTATTTGCACCTGCCTAACTTTCGTTTTTCATGCAGACAGGTATACAGGGTACACTTGATTAACTTCATTCTAGATTTATGCAGAGTTTTTGGATTCTTTTATGATACCAAAAAGAACAGGAGTTGCAGATTGAAATAACCATGGGTTCGAAGAAGAGATGTAAGTGAGTAAAACAAGCTAAGAGTAAACAACCGGACTTTTTATTTATTTTTCCACTTTCAGTGGGAACATGAGTACAAGAGAGATCCCACTTTTATTCTTAATTCCCCTTTAAAATAATAAGTAAGACAAGCATGATAATAATCGACAATAGAAAATGGAAGAAACTGTGGCAAACTGCACAGTAATGTGCTTCATCTCAAGAAAGCAGCTGCTTCTTGGCAATAACAAATTTTTATCACATGGAGACTTTTTCAAGAAAAGCCTGAAATCCAGATGTTGTTAAAAGTTGCCTAGTTGTTAAAATACTGGTAACTGTTTAAACACCATAGGCAAAAAATAACATCTGCAAGACCACTTCAACTCTGGATAATGGTTTATACTCTCTGATAGAGAACAAACTTTTAGACTCATTGAAGAGATATTCATGAATTTGTTTTGTTTTCTAATCCAGTTTTTTTTTTAACTGAGGTGAAATGACATAAAATTAATCATTTTAAAGTGAACAGTTCAGCAATATTTAGTATACTTCAGTATTGTGCAACCACCACTTCTATTAAGTTCCATAACATTTTCATTACCCCAAAATAAACCCAGTATCCATTAAGCAATTACTTAACTTCTGCCTTTCGCCCTCCACCCTGCCCCTGGCAATCACCAATCTGTTTTCTGTCTCTATAGATTTACCTGTTCTGGATATTTTGTATACATAGAATCATCCAACATGTGACCTCTTCTGTCTGGCTACTTTCACTTAGCATGTTTTTGAGATTCATCCATATGGTAACATGATCAGTGCCCCTTCTGTTTTAAGTGACTAATATTCCATGACATGAATATACCACAATTTGTTTGTTTGTTTATTCATTCATCTCTTGATAGACTTAGGAAATCATAAGACATTGGTTGTTTCCACTTTTTGGCTATTGTGAATAGTACTGCTGTGAACATTCATGTGCAAGCATTTCTATGAGTACTTGTTTTCAGTTCTTTGGGGTACATACCTAGGAGTAGAAAATTGCTAGGTCATAACAGTAATTCTGCTCAACTGTTTGAAGAACTGCCAAACTGTTTTCCACAGCAGCCGAATCATTTTTCATTTCCAGCAACAATACATGAGCATTCCATTTTCTCCACATCCTTACCACACTTACTATTTCCTTTTTTGTTTTACTTATAGCCATCTCAGTGGGTATGAAGTAGTGTTGATGTGCATTTCCCTAATGACTAATGAAGCTGAGCATCTTTTCGTGTGCTTGTTGGCTATTTGTACATCCTTGGGAAAAGGTCTATTCAAATCCTTTGCCAATTTTTAAATTGGGTTGTTTTTCTATTGTTGAGTTGTAGGAGTTGTTATATAATCTGGATACTAGACCCTTACCAAATACATGATTGGCAAATATTTTCTCCCATTCCATAGTTTGTCTTTTCACTTTCTTGATATGATCCTTTGACACCCAGCTGATTTTTGTCTGGATCTTGTACCCTACAACCTTGCTGAATTTGTGTATTAGCTCTAGTATTTGTTTTATGGCTTCTTTGAGTTTTTCCTATGTAGGATCATGTCATGTGCAAATAGAGATTTACATCTTCCTTTCCAATTTGGGTGCCTTTTTTTTCTTTTTCTAGCCTAATTGCTCTGACCTGAACTTCCAGTACAGTATTAAATAGCAGTGGTGAAAGCAAACATTCTTGTCTTGTTGCTGATCTCAAGTGGAAAGCTTTCACCATTGAGTATGATATGATGATAGCTGTGTTTTCACAAATTTTTTTATAAAGTCAAGGAAATCCCCTTTCATTCCAAGCTTTCTCAGCATTTTTATCATGAATAGATATTGGAATTTTTAAGATAAAAACTGTACATGTATAAGGTGTACAATATGATGGCTTGTTATACATAGTGAAATAATTAGTATAATGAAGCTAATTAATATATCTGTCTCCTCACATAGTTACCTTTTGTGTGTGTGTAGTGGGGTACCTGATTTTGACAAATGCTTTTTCTACACCAGTTGAGATGTCATTTTTTCCCCCCTTGGTTCTGTTAATGTAGTATATTATGTTGATTTTCTTACGTTGAATCACTCTTTCATTCTTAGGATAAATCTGGCTTTGTCATGGTGTATCATCCTTTTAATATGCTCTTGGACTCAGTTTGCTGGTATTTTGTTAAGGATTTTTTGTTGTTGTTGAAGGTTTTTGCATCTATAGTCATAGGGATATTGCTCTGTAATTTTCTGTTCTTTTGGTTTTTGCTTTTTTGGAGGCAGGGTCTCGCTCTGTCACCCAGGCTGGAGTGTAGTGGTGCAATTACATATAGCCCACTGCAGCCTTATCTTCCCAGGCTCAAGTGATCCTCCCATTTCATCCTCCCATTCACCCTACCCTGGGACTACAGGCATGTGCCACCATCCCTGGGTAATTTTTAACAGATTTTTTTCTAGAGATGGGGTCTCACTTTGTTACCCAGTCTGGTCTCGAACTCCTGGTCTCAAGTGATCCCCCCACCTTGGCCTCCCAAAGTGTTGGAATTACAGGCATGAGCCACCAAGCCTGGCCTATAATTTCATTTTCTTTTTCTTTTCTTTCTTTCTTTTTTTTAGAAACAGGGCAGGATATTACTCTGTCACCTAGACTGGGGTGCAGTGGCACAATTTCAACTCAAGTGATCCTCCTGCCTCAGCTTCCCAAGTAGCTGAGACTACAGATGCACACCACCATGCCTGGCTAATTTTTGTATATGTATTTATTTTTTAGGAGACCGGGTTTTGCCATGTTGCCCAGGCTGGTTTTGAACCCCTGAGCTCAAGCTATCCACCTGCCTTGGCCTCCCAGAGTGCTGGGATCACAGTCACGAGCCACTGCGCCTGGTCCATTTTCTATTCCTGGGTGTCTTTGGCTTTGGTATCAAAGTAGTGCAGGCCTCACAGAATGAATTAAGAGTATATCTTTTGAAATTTGAGACAGATTGATGCTAATTCTTTAAATGTTTGGTAGAATTCACTAATAAAACCATCTGATCCAGTCCTTTTTCTTTTCGGGGAGAATTTTGATTACTGTTTGAGTCTCTTTAGTTGTCACGGGTCTGTTAAGATTTTCTATATCTTGAGTCAGTTTTGGTTATGTATGTGTTTTAGGAATTTTCCATTGCATCTATGTCATCTTGTTGGTGTATGGTTGTTCAGTATATTCTCCTATAATCCTTTTTAATTCTGTGAGATGTCATATCCTCAATTTCATTTTTGATTTTAGTTATTTGTATCTTCTTTTTTTCTTAGTCTAAACCACAGGTTTTTCAATTTTGTTATTCTTTTCAAAGAATCACCTTTTGGTTTTGTTGATTCTTTTGTTCTCTATTTCATTTATCTTCATCCTAGTCTTTATTTTCTTTCTTTTGCTTTGAATTTAGTTCTTTTTCTGTTTCTTAAAGAATAAAGTTAGGTTATTGATTTGAGCTCTTTCTTCTTTTTTAATATAGACTGTTAGCAGCTGTAACTTTCCCTCTGAGTACTGCTTTCACAGCATCACATAAGTTTTGGTATGTCGTGGCCTTGTTTTCATTTCTCTCACAGTATTTTCTAATTTCCCTAGTGATTTCTTCTTTTTCCCATTGGTTATTTAAGAGTGTGTTGTTTAATTTCCATACACTGTGAGTTTTCTAGCTTTTCTGCTCTCATTAATTTCTAGCTTCTTTCCATTGTGGTTGGTGAAGATATTTTATGTGATTCTAGTCTTTCTAAATTTATTAAGATTTGTTTTGTGGCCTAACATATAATCTGTCCTGGAGAATGTTTCATGTACACTTGATAAAAATATGCATGCTGCTCTTGTGCAATGGAGTATTCTTCATATTCCTGACAGCTCTAATTGGTGTATAGTGTTATTCAAGTTCCCTATGTCCTTTTTAATCTCTGCACCAGTTTTATCCATTACTTAAAGTTGGATATTGAAGTCTTCATTTATTATTGTAGGACTGTTTATTTCTGTCCTCAATTCTTTCAGTATTTTCTTTATATATTTTGGGGCTCTGTTGTCTGGTACATATATTATTATAAATGTTATATCTTTTTGAATCGACCCTTTTGTCAATATATTATATAATGAGCTTCTTTATCTCTTGTAACAGTTGTTGACTGTAAGTCACTTTTGTCTGATAGTAGTACAGCCATTCATTACAAACATCCTTTTACTTTCAACCTTTTTGTGACTTTCACTCTAAAATGAGTCTCTCTTACAGACAGCATATAGTGAGATCATGCATTTTGTTCATTCTGCCAGTCTGTCTTTTAATTGGTGAGTTTAATCCAATTATATTTAAGTGATTATTGATAAGCAAGGACTTATGCCATTTTGCTGTTTGTTTTCTCTACGTATGTATGTCTTACGTCTTTTGTTTATCTCCTCTAATACTGCCTTTGTGATTTTTTTTCCTACTTTGCCATTTTCATGCTTTCCTCATTTCTGTTTCTGTATACAATTATTTTCTTAGTGGTTACCATGGGGATTATAGTTAACATTCATACATTTTTAACAATCTAGTTTGAGTTAACCCCAGCTTAAATTTTAAAAACCCTGCTTGTAAGGTTTCAGTTGAGGCCCCAGTCTCAGCATCATGCTGCATATCCATGTAACAAAACTGCACTGTACCCTCAAATCTAAATCTAAATAAATAAATAATAAAAGCTTTGCTAATGACAATAAAGGATAAAGAAGCTCTGCTTCTACACAGCTCTGCCCCCTTTTATGTTGTTATGGTCACAAATTATATCTGTACGTTGTGTGCCCACTAATACAGATATATAATTACTTTATGCATTTGTCTTTTAAGTCATATAGGAAACAAAAAGAGAAGTTAAAAATAAAAAATACAATATCACTGGCTTTTACATTTATTCATGTAGTTAATTTTATTGGACTTCTTATTTCTTTATATGGCTTCGAGTTACTGTCTTGTGTCCTTTCATTTCAGCCTGAAGGGACTCCTTTTAACATTTATTTTAGGACTGGTATACTAGCAGTGAATGTCCTCTGCTTTTGTTTACCTGGGAATGTCTTATTTCTCCACTTTTGAAGAATAGTTTTGCAGGATATAGAATTCTTGGTTGATAGGGGTTTTTTTTGCTCAGCACTCTAAATATATTAACCCATTTCCTTCTGGTCTGCAACTTAGCTGGGTGGTTTTGGCTGATAGTCACTCACAAGTTTGCAGTCACACTAGTTGGCTAGAGCTGCAGTAATTTTAAGGTTGCCCTACAACTCAATAATCCACGTCTGAGCTCAGCACATGGTTGTTGGCAGGCCTCACTTCTTCACTGGCAGTTGGCTGGAGGTTCCATTCCTCACACCTGGGCCTCTCCAAAGTGCTGCTCACAACATGGCAACTGGCTTCCCACAGAGCAAGAGATCCATGAAGGAAAGACACCCTCCCTCACCACCAATGTTGTGATTGTTTTGTTTGTATTTTTGTTTTTGGATACTTTTGGTATTATTTATATAACACTGGGATAATCATACTTTTTCTTTCATGAGAGAGAGAAATTTGAACCATGGGCAGTTCTTTAGTGGAGAGGAATTGATTTGCTTTTCCCTAAAAGCATTGCCACTAATTTGCTTTACTCAGCCTTAGAAACGGAAGTAAGAGACTTCAAGAAACTTCACACAGCCTTGGAATGGAACAGCACACCCTTATAGATGACCTTCTCTTCTCCCTCCTCCCTCATACATCTGTCCTTCCTGTTCAGAGAGACATGAAAATAAGCTTTCTGGGCATTCAGGACTTTTAAAATGTCACTGTAAACTACTTTCCCATTGGTGTTTTGTTTTATGGAGGAAATGTGTCCTTTTTGATTAAAAACTCTGTGTGTGTGTGTGTGTGTGTGTGTGTGTGTGTGTGTGTGTGTTTTAGAGAGAGACACTTGAGTCATTCTTCCTTAGGTCATATTCTTCACCTAGAAGACCAATCAGCTCTTTACTATACACCTGCGCTGCTTGAAGTACCATACTAGGTTCAAAGGGGGGCGAAATCAAGAGATGCATGAAACAGTTCCCACCTTCAAGTAGCTTTTAGTATAAAGGGGGAAATATGAGAGAACCCCATTGGGGGAAAAATACAAGACAGCCTTTATGTCCCAGAGCAGTGGTCACCACAGTATTGATAAGGCAGATGCTTACATTTTCCGTATGTAATCATATAAAAAGGAGATGAAAAATATGGAAGTGGCCAGGAAAGAAAATGAAAAATCTTTGTGCTTGTGTTCGTTTTTCAGATCTGGTAAAGTACTTCCAGCATAATAATATTTGAGAACTTTAGATGTCCCATTTGTAGGACCAAAGTCTCACTTAGCCCCTCATTAAATAAGTGAGAATAAAGCTGCCCATCAGTAATTAGACAGTTTCATTCTCACTTATTTAATTATTTCCCATATGAAAGAACCATTATGTCCACATTTTTTCTAATTTTGAAAAATTAAGTTAGGTTCGTGTCTACAGTTTTATATTTACTGTTTTAAAATTATTTCAGTATTTATAGAGAGCTTCATAAAATGAATTAGCCATTGGCTCATGGCAAAAATAGTAATGCAAGCTGGTCTACCAGTATGCTAGCTACCTTTTGTGTTTGAAGATGGTAATACAACTGGTGTTTCTTCTGCTTGAGTAGATGCTTCTGGAAGAAGAGGCTTGGAATAATTAGGAAGTCAGCCTCTTGCAAGATGGCCCGCCCTTAGCAATTGCATCTCTCCTCTAATGGACTATTTAGGCAGGTTTTTAATATTCCATGTAAGGGTAGTTCTGCAGTCTCTCTGGATTATTGTAATTGTTCTGAAATAGAAGACTGTGTATGCAAGACGTTTTCAACATCATTCTGGTCTTAAGCAGATTGTGGGCTGGAGCTTGGCCTATAATATAAAAACAGTGGGCCAGGCGTGATGGATCACGCCTGTAATCCTGGCATTTTGGGAGGCTGAGGTGGGCAGATCACCTGAGGTCAGGAGTTCCCGACCAGCCTGGCCAGCATGGTGAAACCCTGTGTCTTCTAAAAACATAAAAATTAGCCAGGCATGGTAGCGGGCACCTGTAATTCCAGCTACTAGGGAGGCTGAGGCAAGAGAATTGTTTGAACCTGGGACACGGAGGTTGCAGTGAAATGAGATTGTGCCACTGCATCCAGCCTGCGCAGCGAGAACAAAACTACATCTCAAAAACAACAGTGGGCTTGCCTCTGGGAAACCATCCCCACATCCTAAAATACATGGAAATCAGAAAGGGCAACTTTTACCACATTTTTATACTTAGGAATTAAGTCATATTTTTCTTTTTGTATACATTATTTAGACATATTTATAGATTCATATTTACTCCATGCAATTTAATAATCTCAACCAGGGCTTTACATTTTAGTTTCCCTTCCCCCAATGAAATCTATAATACTAACTCCTTTATTAATGATGTTCCACGTTTGAATATGTTGTCTTCTTTCTTCTTGACTACTACTATTAAACTTTTGGTTGTTTTATCCTTTTAATAAAAAACAAATTCTAAATTTTGATTTAATTTTTCTCTCCTAGACAGTTAAATCTCACACAGAAACAGATGAGAAACAAACAGAAAGCCGCACCATCACCCCACCTGCTGCACCCAAACCAAAACGGGAGGAGAACCCTCAGGTAGGCCTATGTCTCCAAAGGCAGAGCCCCAGCTACAGTGTCTAGTTTATTCTCATGTACCAGGAGGGGCACCTGTTCTCTGAATGAGGAAATGAACCTGATGTTCATTTTCTTAGGCTCTTTTATTATTCAACAACATGATTGCCAAGTCAGATTGGTCTAGAGTGGAATTCTTAAGACTGTGATCTTGAGGGTCCATGCACTGGCACATAGGCATTTTGATTGTATCAAAGAAAATGTTTTTTTTTAAAGTGTTGTTATTCTTTATATGCATGTTACAAATTCAGAATGTTAAAATGAATGATGATTTTCCCAGCTGTCCCATTACATTCTTAATCATTACTGTGTTCTGTTTGTCTCAGCCAACATTTTTAAGATGTCCGGTTCACTCAGCTAATGTGTATTTATATTATCGATTACAGTTATTAAATGTACATTTTTGGTATAACCATTATATGCATTAGAACCCCAAACCCCAAATGAATCAGTAGCTCAGAAGTAATCCATTGAAGCATAAAAGTAGGGATGAAAATAGTAACATCTATACTACAATTTAGGATAGAATTCTAAACATAAATAGCAAAGAAGACCCTGATACAAATATAGAATGTCAATCTGTATGTCCTTAGACAAGCACATTTTTTTTAGTTTGATGTTTTGGCTTAAGCAGCTATAAATGGAAAATGTAAACAGGTAATATGATGATGAATATCTGACAGTTAGATTTCATTTGACCAGTAATTCACTTGCCTCTGTCCTCAGTGCATTCTTTGTAATGAAACCATGTGAAATGGTGGCATGAAGCCATCAAAGCTTCATGTCATTTTTTTAAAGCAGTAATTTATTGAGCCATTCCAGGTTTCCTAAAACAAGTACAAAATATAATTCTTTCTGATACGAAATGAATGAATTTTTAATTTTATCATTAAAAAGAGGACTAAAATTTGAGCCAAAAAGAAGTACTAGTCACAAAAACTGCTGAGGAACTTGTGAAATCGTCAAAGAATTAATGACAAGTATTATGCTTTGAGGAGGAAAAATTGAGCAAAATTTCCCTGTCAAAGGAAACTGAAGAATCCAGCCTGGGCAACACAGTGAGACTTTGTCTCTGCAAAAAAATAAACAAAATTAGCCAGACGTAGTAGCGCACGCCTGTAGGCCTAGCTACTCAGGAGGCTGAGGTAGGAGGATCACTTGAGCCCGGGAGTCTAGGCTGCAGCGAGCTGAGATGGTGCCACTGCACTCCAGCCTAGGTGACGGAGTGAGACCCAGTGTAGGCAAGCAAGTTACCATCATGTGTAGTAGCAGATATTTCACCTTCTAGTTGGACAGAATCACAGTCATAAACAAAGTAAATTAGCTCTTAGCATATGTGGGATACATATATGAGGTAAAATATCTTGACAGCTTTTTAGTCTATCATCAAAAACTTTTCCACAAGAGAGGAAATATTTTTTCACTTAATAATTATTTTATGAGCTTGATCTAAACTGGCAAAGATGATTTGGGTGTGAGTGGCTAAGAAGGGTACTGTTACTTGCTTAAAAGAGGGTGAATCTGAATGTCAGTCTATACACTGCTTTATCAAGAGAACAGCTGGGGGAAAGCCTCTTGATCTTGATTATATTTCTAAGGAATAGTGAGAATTAGGAATGTAATCAGTTGGCAGCCATAAAGTGTATCTCATTTCAACGTAGTTTAGAAAACAGGAAAGTCAGGCATGGTGGCTCACGCCTGTAATTCAAGCACTTTGGAGGCTAAGGCGGGTGAATCACCTGAGGTCGGGAGTTTAAGACCAGCCTGACCAACATGGTGAAACCCTGTCTTAAAAAAAAAAAAAAAAAACAGGAAAGTCCAAGACTGCTTTTTCTTGCCAGACTAATCTGGCTGTGAAGGGGATAGGTGCCCATCTAAGTTTCTTTGAAATAAGAAGTAATAGAAAAACATTTCTTCAGGACTCTGAAGATACCAGTAAAGGACATTTCTGTGTTCTCAAGTGGCTTGCTCAAGAAGTTTATCTTCAAATAGACTGAACTTATCACTTCAGGCCAAAGTAGTGTAATATCAAGAATAAGACGTCAGGACTTTAGAAGATCAAACTGTGGTATAAATAACTCTACAGGAGTATGTCTTTTACAAGTGAAGGTGTTCTTTATTCATCAGAGAAAGAAATTGATAATGTATTATTTGGCGTATTTAGAAACTGCATGCAGTAGTACAACAGAAAATGAAGACACTCTTTTCAGAACACATGCAAACAAAGAAAGAGTAGAAATCAATCGGTTGCCCTCTCTGGCTTGAAGAGTCTTAGCATTGCATCTTTGGGGCCCAGCATTTTCACCAGCTTAGCTTCTGAAGGAGCCGTAAGAGTGGTCTTCAGAGACAAATTGCTCCATAATTTTTAGGCTCATGTGTGATTGAAAAATCATAGTATTCAGCAGAACCACCTGCCGTCATTCCTAAAAATCATTTAGCTGTGAGTTAGCATTGTGGCAGTATAAATGTGAGAAACTGTGGCCTAGTCATGACAAGTGAAACACTCAGAACTTGGTGCTTGTTAAATGGGAAGCTTTTTAAAACCCTCTGCGTGTTTTGTGAGTATGAAATCCTGTTCTTTTTAAGAGGATTTTTCTGCAGGGTGGAGAACTCAGATCACACAGATACTGATTTCTGTCACTGAGAAAGGAGATGTAGGCCCCAGTCCTTCCCTTTTGGCCCTGTTAAACCAGAGAGCCTCGAGAGCAAGGTATCTAAACTGTGGCCCAAGATGGCTTCATATCCGGCCCCACACAAATTCGTAAACTTTCTTAAAACATCATGAGATTTTTATTTGCGATTTTTTTTTTAAAGTTCATCAGCTATCATTAGTATTAGTATATTTTATGTGTGGCTCAAGACAGTTCTTCTTCCAATGTGGCCCTCACTGAAGGAAGCAAAGAGCTTGGACACCCCGCTATAGAAGATCTCCATGGCTCCTTAGAGAATGCCTACTCTTTGTGCATTCAAGTGACCTGCCCCCTGGCTGGCTTTCCCTGGTGTCTTAGTGGGAACTGGCCGTTGGCTTTGTGAGAACCCGGACTGAAGTATATTCTTCTTTTGTTTCTCTGGCACAGAAACTTGCCTTCATGGTGTCTCTAGGGTTGGTAACACATGACCATCTAGAAGGTAAGAGAAGATATTCTTGACACTGTCTTTTTTTCTGGCCCACAGCTTTGTTCCTGAAAATGGTGTCTGATTGAATTCCTAGAATAGAAAATTGGAACACAAATAGAGGATGATTCAGCCAGTGTAGACTTTATTTCCTTTAGTGGGAAAATTGCCTGCCCTCTGTCTGATATTCTTGTCATTATCCACACAACTGTCCTGGGAAAACCTCCCCAGTTGCCTAAATTAAGGTGACTTCTGTTCACTTAGGGGAGCTCTTTTTCTGAACAGCAGAAAGTAGCAAGTGCTCTTCTGACAAGTCTGTATATTCTGGTCACTCCGGGTTATCAGAATATTGAGAACAGTTACAAAGCTGTACCTGTCCTGGTTATTTAATTAAAGAATGATGAACTTTGATTACTCAGTTTAAGTCTTAGGGATAAAGCTCATTCAGACCTGTATATACAGCAGTCTAAAAATAAATCAGGACAACTTGTTTACAAATGTTGTCTATTAAACTCTCAACAGAGAGCCACGTGTGGGACAGCGTGGTCTTGCCGGGGAGAGTAGATGGTTCTACATACTTGCTTCCAATCGTGTGCTTGCCTCTGTTGAGGCTTTGGTGAGGCAGAGAGGTGTCCCTATTTCTGATTTCTTATGGGGAAACCAATAGATAAAACAATGAAGTTAAGTTTTTTAGGTTCTCCATGCCTGTCTTCTAATCAAAACCTTTTCTTCTCTCAAGAAATCCAAAGCAAGAGACAAGAGCGAAAAAGAAGAACAACAGCAAATCCGGTCTACAGCGGAGCAGTCTTTGAGCCAGAGGTATTACTGGCCAGTACCTTGGCCCTTCCCTCACTGTTTCAGTTTTCTTAATGATTTGGTCAGTGCCTCCCCTCTGAAAACCTGCTGAAGAGCGGCACCCTGATTGTACTTGGTCAGTTCTGTGAAGTGGTGGATTTTTTTTTTTTTTGACTTACCATTTTTATTAGTCACTGCTTCCCCTTAGGTTTTTTTCCTAAGTTTCAGCAGATACGCTCCTACCTTAAAATTTTAATTCATCCTGACTTCAATACAACTGCATTGGCAACAGAGGCAGACTTCTCTGAAATAGTCTGTGAGAGCCAAGTACATATAATAAAACCCTTGAGCACTGAGACCTTAGGATGATTAGTACTAACTAGTCAGCATGTTGACGGTCATGCTGTGCTTGGTCTTTAGCTTGTGCCAGTATTAGTAATTACCACACTATTCAACCAGTTGCCTTTCCTTCTTCAATCCTCAAAGCGTAAGAAGAGTGCAGTCACATACCTAAACAGCACAATGCACCCTGGGACCCGGAAGAGAGGTGAGGACCTTTTTTGTATCTCTCCCTTGCTGCTGTTACTTTTGCTTTCTGTGTGTGTGTTTCTTCTCCTTCCCTCCTCCCATCATTATGGGACCTAACTCCTCTATCCCTTGAAAATAGTTTTGTTGTTGTTCTCTGAGAATGGGAGAGAAAAGAGAATGAGATTTCTTATTAGAGTTCTGTATGCTGAGTCAAAAGCTGACTTTCCTAGGATTTTGGCAAAGCTGACTCAGGGGAATGGGTTAATGTAGCATTTCTGCCCCAAGCCTGCCAGGCCATCCATGAATAGCACAGTGAACAGAACACCATGTAAAAGGAAGCATTTGAGCGTCATTAAGCAGAACAGAGCACTGTCGTTGCTAGGGTGTTCCTAATAGTCTTGGTCGTCCTGCTGCCAGCGAGGCCAGAGTGTGGCTCTGAGTTTCTTGGAACTGCAAACTTTCCAGGAAGGAAAAAGGTAGCCACACTTGAGAACTTAGAATCTTTGAGAAGAGGACATCTCCAACTAAGGAAGAAAAGATCACTGTCAAAACAGGCTCCCTAAAGAACAGATTCCTAAAGAGCTCCAACGCCATATTTCAGACCTTCCCCTGAGCATTCCAGAAACTTACTCTTAGGCAGAGCAGAAAAAGTAGCAGCAGCAGCATCTCTCACCATGCAGGTCTAAATAGGTCTTAACAGCTCAGGGTTTGAGCTCATAAACAAGGCACTGAAATTGTTCTTTGATGTCAGTAATACATCCCAAGGTCCTTTTCTCCACATGGTAATGTGTCCCTGAATTATAGTTCCAGGCTAGAAAGGTTGCAGAGTGAGTGGAGTAGCATACTAATTTTTGCATATGCACACACAGTCTCAGAGCTATTGGAAGCTCAGGAGGTCATCGTGACCCTTTGTCTGCCTTAGGCAGGACTGCACTATTACCATTCCCTCCCCACAAAAGATATTTCATACCCACCCTTAGCAACCCATCCTGTTGTTTCATCAGTCCTGTCCTTCAAGTACTCAAAAATATTTAGATGGCAAACCCTAAATCATTGCGTTATATTGATTCCTGGGCCACAGTAACCAGTACTGTAAGTTATTTTTGTTTTGTCTTATGTTTGGTAAATTTTTTTTAGTGACCCCTGATGCAGTTCTTGGAAAGGAGCCCCCCAGCTAGAGGCCACAATAATTGGTCTGTGATAGTGGGCAGTATCTGCTAAGAGGACAGGGGTTAAATGAGCCAGAAAGACCCTGGCATCTCTTGCCGAGGTCAGAGGATAAAAGCCTGTATCCGCAGTGCCTTTTGTGGATAAACAAGAGAGCCTTCATCTTGTTCTTCCCCTTCCAGCAGCACTGAACTCCCTAGAAAAGACAAACCAGTAAGATCTGGCTTTGTACTATAGGCATCACCAATTGAACACAAAGAGGTGATATTTTTGTAACATCTGACAGAATCATTATTCTTGTATATAATCCTGATATAAATTATAACTGTTGGCAAAGTCATGATCCTACATACCATTTACCAGTGCTTATCGGCAGTTTCGTACCTCTCTGGCTCTTTTTTTCCCTTTGGTGTGTTGGGCATATACTTTTGATCACTCACAGCTTAGAAGCTATGACCTTGGCCCTTAGAAGACAAGGACCTTGACTTAGTTATATGGTAAGGCAAGAGTGGCTGACCTAGACTTTCTGTACCCACGTGGCTCATTTAAGATTCTTTGTAGCCTTAAGGTTTGAGTCACAATGCTTTTATACCAATCAAGTCTCTCAGTTGTGCTGATGGCAGGGCCTTTCCTGAGACTTTTAAACAGCCCCAATTTTTAGACATGTAGTCCATCAGAATGCTTGTAATGTAAAATGGGGGGACAACTGCCAGTCAACTGGGGAGAATATCCAGGAACAGAAATACTTAAATTCATTGCCAAGCCCAGAGCATCTTTCAAGCTCTTAGGTTTCAGCTACTCCCAGGACATACCTCTCAATAGCTCTGACAGCAAGGAGTAAGATAGTTAACTTGAATTTTGCCTCCTTGCTTTGCCCGTCTCCATCCTTATAAAATGCAGACGGAAGAGAGAACGAAAAGCAGAAATCCTAAATAAATCAGTTTGTGGGAACTGAGAATCATTAATAGTATTGTGAGAATGCTGATTGCAGAGAAACCTTAAAGAACAGTATCCAAAAGATATGAAAAATTAAAATAAACTCATTCCTGACCCTGGCTCCCACTGGGCTTTGACATCTTGGTTCTTGCACTAGAAATCTCAGATTGCAATAGTCAGGAACTTCTCTACAATCTGCCCAAGGTGAGGTCTTTCTACATAAGCCAGCACCTTCTGTCATTCTCCAGAGCTCTCTTATCCTCCCTTCTCTTGAGAGTCATGTAGTTGTTTCTAATGACATTTAAATCTTTGCTTCTCTTTCTTCCTTTGGGACTGTTGTATTAACCTTCTGTCTGCTACCTCACTTCCTTTTCCATGCTAGCCAATGAGGAACACTGGCCAAAGGTATGTAAGATCATTTTCCCCCTCTCTTTCCCTCCCCCTTTTTCCCTTTTGTTCCCTTCTCTTGGTATATAGGTCGTCCTCCAAAATACAATGCAGTGCTGGGGTTTGGAGCCCTTACCCCAACATCCCCCCAATCCAGTCATCCTGACTCCCCTGAAAATGAAAAGACAGAGACCACATTCACTTTCCCTGCACCTGTTCAGCCTGTGTCCCTGCCCAGCCCCACCTCCACAGACGTAAGTAACTTGGGAAAAGCACACTCTCTTTCTGAGAGCTTAAATTGGGAAAAGCGTTATCATATGTTGTCTCCTTATCAACTTGCACCTTCTTGACTAACGCTGGAACAGCAATAAACCCTGTAGAATGCTTTTTATGCCATGTAAGGCAGCTTTCCTCTGGGGTTCCAGGCCTTCCTTGTCCTTGAGAATCATGTTAAATATAACCTCATGGAGCTCAGCCAGCCGTCAGAGTCTGAATTTGATCTATTGTGAATGAGTTCTTAGAAAACAGATAGGGCGGGGAAAACAGCTCATACAATTGAGAGTTGTGCAGGTTTCTATCATCAGTGTTTTGGGAGTGGGGAAAATGAACAAGGCATACAGTCCCCCAGCAGCCCTTGTTTGCTGCTTCAAATACAATTCCAGAAGTGGAAAGTTTTCTTTAGAGCAACTGTATTCAGCAGAGTTGATCACAAACAGGTTCCTGGAAAACTGTCAAATACTTCGTAGGCTTTTACCCACAAACTGCAGGAATGTGGACTAGTGCTCTGTTTAAACGAGCCTCAGCAAAGCTCAGAATTCACTCAGCAGATACTCACTGAGCACTACTCTGCTGAGTAAGTGCTATTCTTAAGGCTGGGGACACAGCAGGGAACAAAACCAACTCCCTGTCCTCAAGGGGCTCATCTGAAGAGGCAGATGATAAGAAAGTGAATGTGGCCAGGCCCAGTGGCTCAAGCCTGTAATCCCAGCACTTTGGGAGGCCGAGGTGGGTGGATCACTAGGTCAAGACATCGAGACCATGCTGGTCAACATGGTGAAACCCCGTCTCTACTAAAAATACAAAAAATTAGCTGGGCATGGTGGTGCGTGCCTGTAATCCCAGCTTCTCAGGAGGCTGAGGCAGGAGAATTGCCTGAACCCAGGAGGCGGAGGTTGCGGTGAGCCAAGATCGTGCCATTGCACTCCAGCCTGGGTAACAAGAACGGAGCTCCGTCTCAAAAAAAAAAAAAAAAAAAAGAAAGTGAATGTATAATATGTCAGGTGATGATAAGTGCTCTGAAGAAAAATGAGGCCAGGCATGATAGCTCACACCTGTAATCCTAACACTTTGAAAGGCCGAGGAGATGGATCATCTGAAGTCAGGAGTTTAAGACCAGCCTGGCCAACATGGCGAAACCCCGTCTCTAAAAAAAAACACAAAAATTAGCCGAATGTGGTGATGTGCTCCTGTAATCCCAGCTACTCAGGAGGCTGTGGCAGGAGAATCACTGGAACCCAGCAGACAGAGGTTACAGTGAGCCAGTATTGCACCACGCACTCCAGCCTGGGTGACAAAGAGTGAGACTCCATTTAAAAAAAAAAGAAAAGAAAAGAAAAGAAAAATGGAATAGATTAAGGGCATAATACAGCATACTGCAGGAGGCTGATGTTTATGAAGACTGGTAAAGCCTCTCTGACAGGATGTGAAGGAGTGAACCATGGGAGGATCTGGGAAGAGCCTGCCAGGTAGAGGGACCAGCATTGCAAAGCCCTGAGGTAGGAGTGTGCACGGCACCTGGAAAGAAAGCAAGAAGGCCAGGGTAGCCGGGGTAGTGCCAGCTAGTGGGAGATGAGGCCTCAGAGGTGACTGGAACAGTTGTGCAGGGCTTTGGGGCTTCGTTCTCAGTAAAATGGGAGATCATTAGAGGGTTTTGGGGAGAGGAGTGATGTAATCTTTCAATATTTATTTTGAAAATTTTCCAACCTACAGAAAAATTTCAATAGTGGTACAGAGAACCAGTGTCCTTCACATTGATTCACCAGTTGTTGACATTTTGCCACATACACTTCTCACCTACCATACACACTTATTTTGGGGGAACCGGATAATAAGAAGTTGCAGACCTCCTGAATCTTTACCCTAAAATATTTCACTATGTATCTCCTAGTAGTAAAGATACTCTCTTATATAGCTACAATGCATTTATCAAGTTGAGGAAATTTAACACTGATACAATATTAGTATATAAAATATGCAGTCCATGCTCAGATTGCTCCAATTGTCCATACTTGCTTTTGTGACACTTTGTTTTTTCTGCTCCAGGGTGCAATTCAAGATTACTCTGGACATTTATTGTCATGATATTGTCTATTTGGTAATCCTTTATTCTAGAACAGTTTCTCAGCCTTTGTCTTTCATAACATTGATGTTTTTAAAAAGCCAGTTCCTCTGTAGAGTGCCTCTCCGTTTGGATTGTCTGGTTTTTTTTTTCTCAGCGTAGATTCAGGGTATGCATTTAGAGGAACACTAATATACTATTACGTGACAATGGGTCATTATCAGTGCATCACAGCAGGAGGCACATGATGTCAGTCTCCCCTGTTGTTGATTATGTTAACTTTCATCTTCTAAGATAGGTTCTATCAGATGTTTCCACCTTTAAATGTGCCTTTTTCCTGGGGTGGAGATAGCTTTGAGTCTGTATACATATCCAGTCTCCCAACAAACTGTTACCCAATGTTTTTAGCATCCTTTCATGATTCCTGCCTGCATTTATTATTTTAAAGGTATATGCAAAATCAACTTGGATTTTAAAAGGATCACTGTGTCTAAAATATGGAGAAGAAAAGGGCCTATAGTGAAAATAGAATGGAAGCAGGAAGACCGGTTAGGAGGCTGTTGCAATTGTCCAGGCAAGAGATGATGACGGGCAGGCACAGTGGCTCACGCCTGTAAATCCTAACACTTTGGGAGGCCGAGGTGGGCAGACTGCTTGAGCCCAGGAGTTTAAGACCAGCCTGGGCAACATGGTGAAACCCCGTCTCTACTTAAAAATACAAAAATTAGCTGGGCATAGTGGCGTGTGCCTGTAATCCCAGTTACTCAGGAGGCTAAGGCAGGAGAATCACTTGAACCCAGGAGGCAGAGGTTGCAGTGAGCTGAGATTGTGCCATTGCACTACAGTCCTGACTGTAGTGAGACTCCATCTTAAGAAAAAAATAGGTGTGGTGGCAACATAGTGAAACCCTATCTCTACTAAATACACAAAAATTAGTTGGGCATACTGGTGTGCACCTGTAGTCCCAGCTGCTCGTCAGGCTGAGGTGGGAGGATCACTTGAGCATGGGAGGTTGAGGCTGCAGTGAGCCATGACTGCACCGCTGCAGTCCAGCCTGGGTGACAGAACAAGACCACCTCAAAAATAAATTAAAAAAAGGAAAGAAAGATGATGATGATAGCTTAGTCTAATTTGATGGAAGAAGCAGAGATGGAGAAAAGTGATCACATCTGCATATATTTTGAAGAACCATCAGGATTGAATATGGGTTATGAGAAAAAGAATGGTCAAGGATAAGGATAAATCCAAAGTTTTTGGCCTAAATGACTAGAAAGATGAAGCTTCCTTTTACTAAAGAGTAAGAGAGGAGCAGATCTCAGGAGGGAAACCAAGAGCTTCATTTCACACACGTCCCAGTTCTTTGGTAAATTACAGAGCTTGTCATTGACCATTGTAAGATAAAATGTCTCTTGAACTTGAAGGTTCTCAGAACCTACTAATGGCACACCGCTCTCAAAGGAGCAGCAGAATACCATATGAATGTTCTGAGTTAAAATTCCAGAGGCAACAAAGAAAGTGTTATTTTTGGAGGACTCGGGTCATGGAAGAATTCTGTTCTCTGACAGGTTTCCTTGTTTCCTTCGTTAGACATTGCTGTGGTTACAGATTCATCATTGCTCTAAAGGTTCAGCATTTTTTCCAGCCTTCCTGACTTTTGGCATTAATAATTGACAAAGATTTTCTAATTGTCCTTTTAATGAGCAGCAGGGTCTCTATGAGAAATCTTGTTTGCTGGCGCCAAAGATTGTCCCAGCTTCTTCTCAGTTGAAATATTGCCAAAGGATCGCCAGCTCCTTGGCCTCTTGGTAGAGCTCTCCCTCTAGGGTGGTACACAAATGCTGGGGGACAGATGAGTTTGTGGTTCTGCATGTGAGTCTCTCTCCTAAACAATGTTGTTGTTTTGGTCAAATGGGATTATGGTTCTCTTTGAGAGACTGAACCCAAAGGATCCACTCGCCAAATAAACTAAGATTCTGCCAGGTTTTGTCTTAAAATGCAAACATTTTTCTTTTCAGAAATCTGAAGGTAAAAGAAAGCTTTCCTAAAACTACTAAATATGTCCGGAACTCCCTAAGTTAAACTTGACAGAATGTATTTTTAAGATAATTAACTTCTCTTTTTACAGTATCCCAGTAGTGGTAGTGATTAAAATCAACACACAGGGCTCTGTCTGTTTGCTGCTGGGTAGCATACGTTCCAACAACATTAATTAAACAATAGCACTTGAGAGGCAGGCATTTCTAGGGATCAGAAACCATTGTGAGGAACTTGGTGTAGTACAAGACCTAGCCAGACACCAATCCTCTGGATGTACCTTGTTGCCATTATCATCATTTTATGATAAAAGGGAAGATACAAGGAAGATATACTGACATAAATTTTTTTTAGCACATGATGAAATTGTAGTTGATAGAGCCAGAGTGCTTCCTAAAAACATATGTCTTCAGCTCATAGCAAAGAATCATGGGCCAGCTGTCTTTCAACTTACCTCCTATTTGGTTTATAGTAATAATTTGGTCAGTCATCAGAGCCTAAGCCTTTTGACCTGGCATGCTGCCTCTGTAGGACTTCCTCTGCTCTTTTTTAGACAAAGAACCAGTTCTGTATGGATAAAATGGTTTGGCATTTTATATTCATTTCTATGGGCAGCAGTTCTCAAAGTGTAGTCTGGGAAACCCCAAGACTCTTTCGGGGACATAAAGTCAAAACTGTTTTTATAATGATACTAAACCATCATTTGCCACTTTCATTCTCATTCTCTCAAGGCCGAACAGTGGAGTTTACCAGATAACTGCTTGATGTGTGATGATGTCATCACTCTGGCCGCTAATGAAATGTGTACCTATGTGTTTTGGAGTTTTAAAATGTTTCAGTATACTATTTTTATGACTTTTCATGGTTCTGTAATTCAGAATTAGAAGTTTTTACCAGCCTGGGTAATAAAGTGAGACTCGTCTCTACAAAAAATTAAAACAATTAGCTGGGCATAGTAGTGTGTGCTTGTAGTCCCAGCTGCTTGGGAAGCTGAGGTGGGAGGATTACCTGAGCCTGGGAAGTCAAGGCTGCAGTACTCTAGCCTGGGTGACAGAGACAGACCCTGTCTAAAAAAGCATTGTTTCTTAACTGTTATTACAGTAAATATTAATAGATATAACTCATATAAAAGCTCCCTGGGATCCTCAGTAACTTTAAGGGTAGAAAGGGATCTTAACAACAAAACACCGAAAATTATAGGATATATAAATAAGATAGAAAGTTTCCTTTGAGAACTTAAATAAATTATTTAACCTTTGTTTTCTTTCTGCCTTCTGTTTCTTTTATTAATTTCTTTTTTTTTTTTTAATTACTCTTAGTAAAAGCTAGATTACTGGGGCTTTAGCTACATCTGCAAGATACAACTACAGTGTAAAACCCTTTCAAAGTAACTGCCTTCTATTTCTTGATGGTCTCCTTGCTCAGGAGCAAAGGAAAGTGAACCCATCTTCGTCTATCCCAAGTCCCTCTGAATAAGATGTCCAGTTTGTCTCATTCACTCTATCACTGATAATTTTTTCTGTGGTTCATGTAAACAGTCTCTAAAGTCACACATTTTAAATAAACTTTATAAAGATGCAGACTCACCACGTAGGGCTAAGGTTCAAGAAAGGCTAACCCTCTAGAGAAGAGTAGACCTCAGCCTGATTTTAATAATGAAAGAAGAAAGTCATAGTTAATCTAGGGATGAAACCTTACGTCTGTTGGTGCCTGGAAGTTAAACTGTTAGGCTACATTCACATGTAATATTTTTCAGCATATGTTAAACATCTTTTTTACTGTCCAGGGGTCACATTTTCCTGTTAAGAAAGATTAAAATCCATCCACACTATAATATATCTTAAAATTTTTGCAGCCTCTTTTCTGGGCTGCCAGATATGCTAGTGGATTACAGAGAAAGTTTCCCTTGGAGTGAAATTGTAGGTCCATGATGATGTGTTCCTTCAGTGGTGGTGGAGGGATCACATCATAGAAAGGAGGGACTCACATTGCTCTCTACCATTGCTTCCTGTGCAGTTTCTGTGTTAGACCTTCCAGCAAAATAGCCAAGAAATCCACAGCAGCACATTGGCTTGACTTGCTGGGTCACCTCTGGTACTTCTCTTCAGTCTTCCCTTCCCTGGTGTCCTTACTGGTGGATTTAATCCCATCCAGAGAATGAGCTAGAGATTGACTTGCTGGAAAAGACCTCTTTAATGGCTCTTTTTTTTTTTTGGCTATGGTCTCCTGTTCCAATTTTAAGTAGATCTGCTTTATTCTGATGGTGCCTTCTGTTCAGAGGCTCCAGCACACTTACCTGAGTCTTAAAACTATTGCTGTGGTGGGGGAGGTAGAGAGACAGGACAGGCAGAACAGAATGGGGCTGCTAGTCTTTTTCCAGCTGGTAAAGTTTTTATAGGGATGAAGCGTCCCAGAATAGAATGGTCCATTGAACAGCAAACACAAAATACTGGTTTTAGGAGAGCATTGTCAGCTGTTGCTTTGGCTTTTTAAATTCTTCATGTTAGAAAGAACACGCATATGAATTTAATTTGTTTCTGACTGAATATTTTCCCATTTGAGCTTTCATTATATTTTTTTCTTCTTGAGCAAGCAGGTTCAGGAAAACCCCAATTTTTGTCTGTCTTCTTTCCCAATCCTTCTAAACTCTGCCCAAAATTGATAGGTGACGAGAATTGTTGGTATCATATTATGAAACACTTTGATGAATGGATTTCAGTACCTATAAGATTGGTGATATGTGGGTTGTCCTCTGCCAGAAATTACCAAACTCTTAGGTATCACCTATAAGTTTAATTTTAGCCTAGGCGACTACAGACCTTTCCTGTAAACTCTAATTTAAATTTAAGAATACAGTAGTCCCTGTTTATCTGAGGTTTTACTTCTTACTGTTTCAGTTACCCATAGTCAGCTGCAGTCTGAAAATATTAAGATGTTTTAAGAGAGAAAAAAGACCTCATTCACATAGCTTTTATTACAGTAAATTGTTATAATTGTTGTTTTCTTAGTCACTGTTGTTAATCTCTTATTGTGCCTAATTTATAAACTAAACTATCATGGGTCTGCATGTATGGAAAAACATATATATATATATATGTGGTTCAGGACTGTCTGAGGTTTCAGGCATCCACTGTGGGTCTTAGAACATATCCCCCATGGATAAGGACGGACTACTGCACTGTGCCTACCCAGGGAGCCTTAGCTATATGGAGTGAGTAGGGGCCTGTGCTATTGGTGATCCCTACTTCTCTTGAATACTCCTGGAACGAGGCAGCTGACTGTCCTAAAATATTTATATGCATCCAGAATGCACATGTTACATTAAAATTTTACCTTTTTTGTCCTTTTTCTTACCTTTCCTCTCAACTTTATAGGGTGATATTCATGAGGATTTTTGCAGCGTTTGCAGAAAAAGTGGCCAGTTACTGATGTGTGACACGTGTTCCCGTGTATATCATCTGGACTGCTTAGACCCCCCTCTGAAAACAATTCCCAAGGGCATGTGGATCTGTCCCAGATGTCAGGACCAGGTACCGTGGGTGGGTCTGATGGGTGAGGGGCCAAGGAGGACAAAGACACAGCCATCAGGAGAAATTCCTTTCTCTGGGAATGGCAGTCTCTTCTCTCTCCAAGTTGGTCTTCAGGCTACATCTTCCCTGTTCATGGCACAGCACTCAAGCACATGGCATTCATTCCCTCAGAAGTTCTCTGCCATATTACTGAGGTGGATAGACTCTTCCTTGTATTTGAAGTGACTTAGCTTCTCTTTAAAAGTCAAGACCCTTAAAAGACCATTGTGCTTCATTCTCTAGGAATGGTCCAGACCAAGTATATAGTTTTAAAACTCTTCTTTGGGAATATAATCCTTAAGAGAAAGTACCCAGTTGATTAATTAAAATAACATCCTGAGCCAGGCACAATGGCTCATACCTGTAATACCAGCACAGTGGGAAGCCGAGGCAGGTGGGTCATCTAAGGTCAGGAGTTCGAGACCAGCCTGGCCAACATGGTGAAACCTTGTCTCTACTAAAAATACAAAAATTAGCTGGGCGTGGTGGCAGGTGCCTATAATCCCAGATACTTGGGAGGCTGAGGCAGGAGAATCGCTTGAAACCAGGAGGCGGAGGCTGCAGTGAGCAGAGGTTATGCTGCTGAATTACAGTCTGGGTGACAAGAGCAAGACTCCTTCTCAATAAAAATAACACCCATTTTACTTTTTTTTTTTTTTTTTTTTTTGAGACGGAGTCTCACTTTGTATCACAGCCTGGAGTACAGTGGCACGATTTTGGCTCACTGTAACCTCTTCCTCCTGGGTTCAAGCAAGTCTCTGCCTCAGCCTCCTGAGTAGCTAGGATTACAGGTGTGCACCAACACACCCAGCTAATTTTTGTATTTTTAGTAGAGACGGGGTTTCACCATGTTGGTCAGGCTGGCGATCTGAACTCCTGACCTTGTGATCTGCCTGCCTTGGCCTTCCAAAGTTCTGGGATTACAGGTGTGAGCCACTGCGCCCAGCCCACCCATTTCACTTTTAACCTATTTTGTTATATCACGCTCAGAGAACTAACTGTAAAGTATTGTTGATATTTTATAGACTTAAAAGGCAAACATATTACTGTCCTAGCCTCCCTCCTTCTCTGTTTAGTTTCTGATTGCCTTTTCTCCATTATCCATGTATATATATGTCTTTATGATCTTATTATAAGCTGTCTCAAGTCTTCTTTAGAGTTAGGCAAAGTATAAATAATAAATAAGCAAGCCCAATAGCTCAGCAAGCACTGGGATCCTGCTCAGTCTTTGGAATCCTGCTTTGAACAAATTCTGGGTTTCCCTTGTAAGCTTGTCCTCATCCTGCAGGCTGTGTGGTGCAGCAAACCTTCTCTCACTGTCTTCCTCCTGATGCTCCTTTGTGACCTTCTGATGACTTTTGACATAGGGTCTAGATTATACTTTTTATTTGGGACTAATATTTAATTTCCTTGGTCAGGCTGTCTTTGAGAGGCATATAAATCTAAAATTAAGACAGACAGCTCATGTCAGGTCAAGGTTGAAACTGCCAGTGGCTGCTGCCATCATGCTGATGTGCAGCTTTTGTATTGGTGGTTCTAACTGTCAGGAGTGGTTGGGTATCATGTGGCGTGTACGAAAAGTTAGGAATGCTCAGCCAAGTCCAAGCTCCTTCTAAGCCTGGGCTCAAGTGTCCTGGCTGTTCCTGCCTTGAACTTCATTCTCCTAAGCTGATATTTGGAACTTTTTAGTCCAGAAACTAGAGACCAGGGTTTTGCAACACTGCTACCATAAATCCTTCCTGGATTTTATCTGCCAGTAGCCACAGACCCCATTGCTAGCTGTTACATAGAGGATATGTGTTTAAACCTCCTTCTCAAGGTAAAATTCTAAAAATCTTTTCAGATGCTGAAGAAGGAAGAAGCAATTCCATGGCCTGGAACTTTAGCAATTGTTCATTCCTATATTGCCTACAAAGCAGGTAAGGAGTTACCCATACTCACTTTTTTGTAAGCTTTCCCCTTGTTAAAGAAAAAAAAAAGGTACTGGCAGTATTTGTTTTATTCCCAAAAGGAAATTTAAAGTTAAAAATGAAAACCTTGGCCGGGCACAGTGGCTCATGCCTGTAATCTCAGCACTTTGGGAGGCCAAGGCGGGCGGATCACAGGACAGGAGTTCGAGACCAGCCTGGCCAACATGGTGAAACCCCGTCTCTACTAAAGACACAAAAATTAGCAGAGTGTGGTGGTGGGCACCTGTAATTCCCACCTACTCGGGAGACTGAGACAGGAAAATGCTTGAACCCAGGAGGCAGAGGTTGCAGTGAGCCGAGATGGAGCCATTGCACTCCAGCCTGGGTGACAAAGCAAGACTCTGTCTGGAAAAAAAAAAAGAAAAGAAAATATTTTGCTCTTAACTATTGGAGGAAACAAACAAAAAATGAAAACCTTTTATTAGATGAAGTGGAAATACTGTGTAGCATTTTCTTTTTATTTATTTATTTTTTGAGACAAGGTCTCACTCTGTCGCCCAGGCTAGGGTGTAGTGGCAAGATCACAGCGCACTGCAGCTTTCACTTCCTGGGCTCAGTTGATCCTCCTACCTGAGCCTCACAAGTAGCCGAGACTATAGGTGTGTACTACCATGCCGAGCTAACTTCAGTATTTTTTGGTAGAGACGAGTTTCACCTTGTTGCCCAGGCTTGTCTCAAACTCCTGGGTTCAAGGGATTCACCTGCCTTGTCCTCCTAAAGTTCTAGGATTACAGGCATGAGCCACCATGCCTGGTCTGTAGCACTTTCTTGGGGGAAAAAATGAGATGTGGTATCCCATTTATATAAAGCCAGATCCAAGCCACTGACAGTTTTCTTAGCATACTGTACACAGAAGAAGGAAAAGTCCAGGTGAACACTGTGCACTGGCTGTGGGACTCATAGGACTTTGGGGAAAATGTCTTTGGAAGGCATTCTGAGCACAGTCCTTTTCAAGGAATTAATTGTCAAAAACTGTTCCTTTTTTTAGCAAAAGAAGAAGAGAAACAGAAGTTACTTAAGTGGAGTTCAGATTTAAAACAAGAACGAGAACAACTAGAGCAAAAGGTGAAACAGCTCAGCAATTCCATAAGTGTAAGTAAAGCTTGTGCCTTCAACAGTCCTTACATAGATGCAGAGACTTGGGCCTTTCCACATACAAAACAGTACGTGTGGACCCCAGGCTGCTTCGGGTCCTTCTGTTTATTAACATGAGTAATTTGGGCAAATGCAGTTTGCTGTCCAGTTAGAGTTCAGGTGGCCAGTTGGTAGGTGGTGCCTTACCTAAGCTCTGGAACATCCTCTTGGCTTTCATCTGAAAGAGGGTTCTCAGTCACCAGGCTGCATAAGTAACAGCTACACAGTGTAGCCACAGCCCTGCCTATTCCTGACAGTGTGTGGGGGGAGTGTAGTGCCTCACCTGACACTGAGCAGACACAGACCAGGTCCCCTCGTGTGATTCTTCCTAGTCACCTGAGCGAGTGGGCCCATCCACACGGCCCTCCCTTGCTCTTGCTTCCACACCATGCTGATTGCATTTCCCGGTTTTCCTGACCAGTGTGAGGAAGTGGGCTTTCTAGAGACAAGTATTGGAAGTAAGTACTGCCCAGCCCAGCCTGTCCAGGTGGGAAAGAGGGTTGTATTTGCAGCAGGGGGACAGAGACTCATCCCAGGCAAGGAGCCAGCCTTCTTTTCCACGGAGTAGGTCACCCTTATTGGAGTGAAGTGACCTCAGCCCTCACAGATGCCAGCTGGTGCTTGTACTTGGTGGTGGTTGAACTGTCCCGCTTAACCTGCTTTCTCCTCCTTACCATACCTACCCATGGCATGCAGATTTAACACCTCTTTCATCTCTTTCCCTGCCTAAAACAGAAGCCAGCAGGTATGGGAGGCTGAGGGCAAAAGGGGAAAAGACTACAAGTCCCTGACTGAGCAGAAGGTGTTCTGTTGGTTGCAGGCCTTTGTCCTTTGGGCTTAGATCCTCCTAAATGTTGCCGGTGCACCCTCGCACTTCCTGCTGCCCTCAGATGGAATCCAGATAGCACCCTGGAGAGCTCAGTCCAGTCCTGAAGGCCCCCATTAGCATGACAGAAGCATATCAAAACCCGCCTGAACAGGCTGCAGGGCAGCTGTGGGAACTTTTTTTTTTAACCTTTGTTTGGAAGTCTGATGGCAGCCCTGCCGGTTTGCTTTTAAGTGTTAGCACTCCGGAGTGTTCATGCCCACATCCTCTCTCCCTCTGTTGCCTCTTGGACTCCCCCAGCCTACCCATTCCACTTGCCCTGTTCCTTAGGTGGTAGCACCCAGTCTGCTGGGGAGCATGGCAAGGCCCAGGGGCTGCATAGCAGCCAGCCGGGGTTCTTCTCCCTGGGCAGAGAGAAGGTGCTCTGCTCTCAGGGGCTGCCAGGCCTGTTAGAATGAGGCGGCTCAGTGCCACTGCCCTTGTTATTTGCTGCAGAAATGCATGGAAATGAAGAACACCATCCTGGCCCGGCAGAAGGAGATGCACAGCTCCTTGGAGAAGGTAAAACAGCTGATTCGCCTCATCCACGGCATCGACCTCTCCAAACCTGTAGACTCTGAGGCCACTGTGGGGGCCATCTCCAACGGCCCGGACTGCACCCCCCCTGCCAACGCCGTCACCTCCACGCCGGCCCCTTCCCCCTCCTCCCAGAGCTGCACAGCGAACTGTAACCCAGGGGAAGAGACTAAATAACAGAGCCCCTCTAGGAGAAGCCACGGGATCCCGGCGGCAAGGAGAGAACACTGAAGACTCTAGAAAAGTAAAGCCGGATTTCTGGAAAGTGCAGAATTCTTTTGGTTCTTTGGTTCCAGAGAGAGAGAAGATGCTTGTGCCAGGTGGCACCAGAGTTTGCCAATTGATCCTTCTTATTCTGTGTGTACATGCAAAGATTGGACCATGTTACATGAAATAGTGCCAGCTGGAGGTTCTTTGCCAGCACCATGCCAAGTGAAATAATATATTTACTCTCTCTATTATACACCAGTGTGTGCCTGCAGCAGCCTCCACAGCCACGATGGGTTTGTTTCTGTTTTCTTGGGTGGGGAGCAGGGACGGGCGGAGGGAGGAGAGCAGGTTTCAGATCCTTACTTGCCGAGCCGTTTGTTTAGGTAGAGAAGACAAGTCCAAAGAGTGTGTGGGCTTTCCTGTTTCTAAACTTTCGCTACTATAAAACCAAAAAAAGGAATTGAGATTCAACTAACCCCAGTGCCCAGAAGAGGAAATGGGAGTGGCTGGAGGGAGCCGGGGGTGGGACAGTGTATCACATAAGCAGTATTTAATCACTGGCGGGGGCCTCACAGGAGAAACCGACACCAAGGACAGCCAGTAGGTTCTTCTCCCCCGCGCTCTGCTCCCTCCCCATGGGAACTCCCATCCTGAAGCCTGCCCAGCCTCCTTCCTTCCCTGCTTGGTGAATCGCGCACCCGTGTTACCCCACTGTCTCCTCTCCAAGAACAAGCAGAGCCCAGGCCACTGGCCCTTGCCTGGGGCAGGGAAGAAGGATGTGTATGTCCAGGAAGGAAAGAAGGTGGATCAGTGATTTTACTTGAAAACAAGCTCCATCCCTTTTCTATATTTATAAGAAGAGATCTTGAGTGAAGCAGCACGCGACCCAGGTGTGTGTGAATTGAATGGAGACATTTCTTTTCTCTTTTTTTAAATTTTTGTTTTTGTTCTTTTTTTCTTTAAGGAAAGTTTTATTTTATTCATTTTACTTTCTTGGTAACAAAAACTAAAATAAGGAATAGAAAAGCTGTTTTTCAGGCTGACAGTCCAATTAAGGGTAGCCGAGACCTTGCATGGTAGATTAGGAATCATAGTGTCAGTGAGGTCCCGTGAGTCTTTGTGAGTCCTTGTGTCATCGTTCGGGCACTGGTTTTTTATGCAAGGGCAAAAATCTTTGTATCTGGGGGAAAAAAACCAACTTTTTTTTAAATTAAAAAGGAAAATAAAAGATATTGAGGTCTTCCTAGTGTTACTTAAATTAAGATCAAGGTAAGAAACATTGTAAAAAAAATTACAAAAGTGCTATTTGTTTCCTAAAAACAGTGATTTCTATTAAAAAGGTGTCAGAACTGGAGAAAATGCCGTGTAGTTATAATTTTTTAGCACAGACCCTGCTGATGACGATGACATTTTGCCGTGTGTATCTCTAGACTGTGGCCCAGTCTCCTTGACGGACAGGGTGGAGCTCCCCACCCTTTTCTCTCCTCAGAAAAGACCGTGCTCTCTTCTTGGTGCAGGGATCTTGTCTCCTGCTGTGAAGCCCAAATGGAAGTCTGGATGGTGTCAGGGCCCTCCCCATGGTCTTCTTAGATTCTGCTAGAGCAAAAGGCTGGTGCCTAAATAAGATCCCTTCCTTTGGTGCTGCTTTTGGTCTTTCAGCCACCAGCATTATGAGTGCCTGGGGGACACCTCCAAGGGAACTGGCCAGTGGAGCTCAGTGGTGCCCCTGCACCCTGGCTGTGGCAGGAGGGCGCGGGACTGCAGGCTGGCTGCATCAGCCCTTGGTGCTTAGAAAGAACAGAGGAGTGACATGTCTCAAGGGTATGTCTCTGAGACAGAGCCCCAGGATGGCCTTTGCTCTGACTTGCTTTTGGGGAGAGGTCTGAAGCTCTCACTCCTTTCTCTGCCTGTTGGCTCCAGGCACCAGAAATGGAATTCATTCCATTCCTCCCACCCACAAGTCTCCTGGGTGACCCTTGGCTAGAATTGCTGCGCTTGCCTTGGCTTGGCCTGTTATGTCCTCTCCTTGAGAAAACCAGGGTTCTGAAAGGCTCAGACCATTTTCTCATCTTGCCTTGTGGGAAGTCAACGGTGTCAGCTCTGGCTGGAGACCTTTGCCTCTTGCGTGCCCCTGGCTGATGGGAGGGCAGTGGAGGCTCCGTACCCCCGCCCTGCTGGAGCATCTCCCCAAGGCCCACTCCAGGCCCTAGTAATAGCCAGAGTCTAGGAGGGGTAAAAACTGTCCCATTAGGTTCTCTCCCACCGAGTTAGGCCCAGAGAGACAAAGACAGATCTGAAAGCAAATTCAACAGAGAAGAGACTCTTAGAGGAAAATGTGTCTCATCCATATCACCTGTCGCCATTCATCTTCCCAAGGACCTCAGAAGAGGGAGTTAAATTTGGCTGAACAGGCCTCAGTTAGGCCCTGGCTGCTTGATTGGCTGACAGGGAAAGAGTTCCCTTTTCTCAGAAACCAAGGTGCTGTGCCTCGTCAGGGAGGCTTGGAGATGCCTGGACTAGTTGGAGGAATCATGGCAGAGGATCAGAGACCAGCAGCAGGCTGCCTGCCCTGTCTAGAGCTCTTCCCCTTAACTTGTCTGGGCCCATCTGGGGGTTGCCACAACAGTTAACTCTCCTTTTCCTGAAAGAAGTTGGGAAGCCATCATCACTAGAGGCCTTTGCTCGGAGAGGAGCTGCCTGAGGAGTCTCAGGGGTGGGGGGATGAGGCTTGGAATGGACCGGCGCTTTTCCTGCCACCCTGAGCAGTGTTGAGTACATTCTGACCTCGCCTGCAGCCGGGCTGTGGACTCTTCCTACATTCAGATGTGAGTTGTTTTGGGAGTCTGCTAGTATGGAGTGCAAGATGCAATCCTACCCACAAACCTACATTCTGGACTCAAATTCCAAAACACTGCTTTACTGTAAAGAAGAGGCCCCCGGCACTCAATCTCCCTGTCCTTCACTGTCCCCCCAGACTGCCAGAGACACACGCTCGTGACACTGCCCCACCCAGCCACCTCCACTTGCTTCCTCCTCCTTCATTTCGCTGCTCTTTCCCCATGGCCCAGAATTTAGCTGCTCTGACAGCTACTTATCTGAGACCAGCTGGCTTTGCAGTCACTTCAGAGAGCTGGAGTGGCTGCCCACTGGGCCCTGCCTGGGAGTCCCCTGCCAGCTCCTGATCAGGCGCTGCGCCCTGGTGGTAGTGAGGTCATGTTGCTGTCATCTCCACCTCTGCATTCTTGCTGCCTGCGGGTCCTTTTTCTTTCATGGAGCCTGCTGGGTCTTGTCTCACCTGTGCTGAGCTCATCGGGGTTTTGATTTCTTCCTTCCTTATTAGGCCCTTTGTGGTAAGCCTGCTGGTTGTACCTGACAGGGGTAGACAGCTACGGGCAGTTCCTGGTGTGGCCACCCTGGCAGCCTCCAGCTGGCACCATCGTGTGCCTGGTTTCCCTGCAAGGCCTGTCTCTGTCCCTGCTGCTGCTTGGCTCAGGCCCAGCAGGCAGTGTGCGTGGGGGCAGGTGCATGCAGCTGTGTCTGTGCGGGTGGCTGTGTCTGCAGCACACTTCTGTCTCCGCATGCACGCTGCCTCTCCAGCCACCTCTGATACTTCTCTCTTGGGGATTGCAGAGCCCTTGGGCTCTCCCCTCCCAGCTCACACACACTCTTCAGAGGTTTCTTCCCTTCATTCCCTTGTAGGGCGTGGTCCTTCTTATTTATCTAAAGGGCTGAATTTAGGAGACTACCCAGAGGCAAAAGGCTCCTAAGGTAATGATGGGATGGAGCGTGGCCCTGTGCATTTTCTAGGGCCTGGGTCTCCAGATCCCATGGCTTCTGTTGAGTGGAGGCAACTTTGCTCCGTGTGGACCTCGCCCCTGCCCTCAGCCGGGCACCCCTGGCAGGAAGCAGGACTCCCATCCTCACCCTGACTTAGACTGTCCTCTGAGTCAGCTCCTCTGGGCAGTCTTCTGGCCCCCTCACTAAAGTGAGGGGCGGGAAACCGGGGCTGCCCTTCAGAAAGCCGGGGTAGGAACTTTGAAAAGTAGCTCCTATAAATGGAAGCAGGGCTCCCCAGTTCCACTTGGCGCCCCCTCCCACAAAGCCCTTCCTCCCTGAGGACCCAGCCTCCCCCGCCCCTACCCGTCCCCAGCAGCCTTTGGGCCCTCACCTCTTCCCCGGTCTCCGTGGGTCCTCAGTCCAGGTGAGCTGCAGCCAGGCGGTGGGACGGGCAGGCCAGAGGTCAGCCAGCTCCTAGCAGAGAAGAGCCAGCCAGAAACCAACCCTGTCTCTTGTCCATGCCCTTTGTGATTTCAGTCTTGGTAGACTTGTATTTGGAGTTTTGTGCTTCAAAGTTTTTGTTTCTGTTTGGTTTTTGTTTTGAGGGGGTGGGGGGGATACAGAGCAGCTGATCAATTTGTATTTATTTATTTTAACATTTTACTAAATAAAGCCAAATAAAGCCTCTTAGCCTCATGGTGTTGGGTTTGGGGCAGGGGAGGGTGGGCAAGACACATTCCAGCCCCAGCCTCTGCCCTTCCTGACCAGCTATCTGGTATGGGAGGCTTGCCCTTAAGGGCCCAGGCCCTCCTGTGACCCCAGCTACTGGATGTAGCACCTCCCTTGTGCACTGACGCCCTAGCCCCAGAGCACCCTTGCTCCCCCAAACTAGGAGGAATACAAAAAGGATTTTTTAAAACTTTAATTATGAAAAAGGGATGAACAATTGAAGATGGGGGAACCAGCCCCAAACCGGCTGGGGCAGAGGGAGGCCAGACCCTAGCCATACAATAGCAGCAAAGGGAAGACCCCACCCCACAGATGCTCCTCCCCAGCCCTTCCCAGAGACCTTAAATAATTTAAATAGCAGGGATAGTGGAGGGCAGGCCGGGTTGCCCTGGTGTCTGCCCAGTGCTAAGAGGGGCAGCCTCAGGAGCCTCGGGCAGGGCTCCAGGGCTGCTGCAGGGCTGGGAGGTATTTGAGGGCAGCAGCCCCATAGTGGCGGGACAAGTCCTGGTGGAATTCATCCTTAAGGGCCTGGAAGCAGCCACGATAGGTGGGGCTGGAACGGAAGTGAGAGATGTCCAGGCTGGGAGCGTGGGGCAGATGGATGGTGAAGGCCTCAGGCAGCACCAGGAACTCAAATTCCTGCAGGGTGGGGCAGAGGAGCAGTGGCTGCCTGGCTTGCCTGGCCTTCGGGGAAGGTGCAGCTCCAGGCTTACCCTGTATCCCCAAGAGCTAAAGCAAGGACCAAAGGGCAGATGATTTTAGTTCTGCAGAAGGGGGACATTTCTAACAGTGCTGCCTAGCGATGTGGTCCCCCAGGCAGAGGTGTCCGGAATTCCCCAGACCTGGAGGTGCTCGAATCAAAGGTGGTGGCAGCAAGGCACCCTCCTCACCTGGGCATCCAGCTCCATGATGTGGGCCACCTTGTTCCAGCCGAAGCCCACAAATCGAGGGTCATAGCGGGGACAGTCACGTGGCACCACCACATAGGGTTCATAGTCGGCCACCCACTGCACACTGTATGGGGCCTGAGCCTCCCGCCAGCGGGCATAGTCTGTGGGTGCGTGGCCGCGGGGCCACTCGTGGTACCTGTGCAGCAGGGTCGGATGGGAGCCAGGCTGAGGCTAAGAGCTCGTGGACAGCAGGGGCCAGTGTGGGCAAGTGAGTGGCGTGGCCAGAGAAGAAGCCCCACCTACCTGAAGGTGTAGAGAGCGCCTGCATCCAGCAAGGCCAGCAGCTCCACCTTGGAACGGGGGAAGCTGAAGCGGTAGTGCAGGGTCTCGAATGCTGGCACCACCAGCGCTGCCTTCCGCCGGCTGCCCAGCCCCAGCTGCTCAATGGAGGCCCTGAGGAGGAGCACCCATGAGCAGGGGAGAAGAGCGGGGCCTCCAGGACTGGGCCAGTGACTCTCATTGGGGCATTAGCCATAGGACCTGACCCCCATGGGCCATCTTGCCTCATGTGATGGGTGGACATGGCGCAGGTGGAGCTGCTGCTGAAGCAGGTCCTGCCCTCCCCTGTTGGCAGCCCAGAGAAACTCCACTTGACAGAGGCCACTGTGGCCCAGAAAGGAGCAGAGACTTAGAAGCCCAGGGTCCCATACATGCCCTGTTCACATCCACCCCATGCACTGTTCCTCTTCCTGTCTGCAGACCCACCTGAGGTAGTCGTAGAGAGAATAGGCAGGCAGAAAGTCAATGTCGCTGAGGAAGACGTAAGGCGTGAGGGCCTGGGCTAAGGCCACATTGCGGAGCTGGTTGACAGGGTACAGGGGCCCCTCACGGTACACGACGTGGTAGGCCACGTCCTGCCGGGCGGCAAGCACTGGGGAGGCCTCAACGAAACGCAAGAACTGCTGGGCTTCTGCGTCTGTCAGGTACAAGGCCAGGCTCATGGGGCCAGGCCAGTGCCTGCACAGGGCTTCCAACATCTGCAGCCTAGGAGGACGGGGAGGTCAGCATAGCTGACACAGGAGCTCAGGGAGGCCTGGACAACCTCCCCAGTTAGCTGCTGCCCCCTCCTTAAGTGACTTACTGAGCACCCTTCAAGCACTTTTAGAGCCAGTCTGATTGAATCTTCACAACTACCCCACTAGGTGGGTACCTTCTCCTTGGAGAGAGAAAACTAAGGGCCAGAGATATGAAGACTTGCCCATGGTCCCACAGCGACCGAGGGGCAGTTCTGGGCATCTGGATGACTCCAGTGCCCAAGCTCTTTGCACCACATCCAATGTCTCCAACTTCTGGAGCTCCTTGTGGGCCAGGCAGCTCACTACCACAGCATCAGGCTGCCAGATGGAACCTCCACTCAGAAGTGTCCAACCCCAGCCTGTGCCGTACTCCCTGGGCTGCCCTCTGTACCCTCACCGGTCCATGGACAACTGGGCCACAAGGGTGACATCGTGAGGCCGGGAGGGTGGTGGCTCATGAGGCAGGAAAGTGATGTGCACGCGGTGCACAGTGAGCTGCTGCTGCCGGAACTCAAAGCAGGGGTCTTCCTCATCGAGCTGTGCCAGGGCCTGCTGCAACTAAGGGGGCCAGGGGTGAGGACTTGGGGTAGGGCAGAAGGACATGTCCCCCAGACAAGGCTGGGTCCCACCAGAGCAGAGAGGGGCAGGGGAAGGTGGCTCCCTCTCACCTGCTCAGCACCAGACGGGGGCTGGCTGGGGCACCCAAAGAGCCCTCTCCTCAGCAGGTTCCCGTCGTACGCCAGGAAGGTCAGGTAGAAATTGCGGAAGAATTCCACGTGCTTGTTCTTCACCCGAAGCTTCTTTGGCGAGTTCCAGTGGATCACCTGGGACCCAGGAGAGTGTTGGGGCTATGGGAGCAGGGAGCAGGAGTCCCCATCCGTGGCCCCCCACCACCACACAGCCTCCACTTACCTTGAGGTCAGACGCCTCGGAGTAGCAGCGCTCAGCCAGTGTGTGGTCCGACAGCTGCACATTCCAGACACAGGGCAGAGGCTGCACCAGCCCCGGGTGCTCCTTGATCACAGCGTTAAAGATGTCCTGAGCAGAGACACCCATCACACCCGAGCCCTCAGCCTGCCACCCCCAACCTAGCGAGGCTTCCCCAGACCTGGTCTGCCAGTGAGGTGGCAGGTAGGGTAAGGAGCTCCTGCCTGGCTGTCAGCCTCCACATCTGCTCCCAGCCAGCATGCCGGAGCCGGTCAAGCCGCAGCAGAATCACACCTGCCAATGAGGAGATGCTGTCATGCCCGCCCAGGACAACCAGCTCCTGGGGGACATGGGTTGTGAAGGTGTCCTTTGTTTTTTGACTTATTGGTATTTTCTGACTGTTCACACGTGATTATGGACTTTTTAAAAATTTTTTTGAGATGGAGTTTCACTCTGTCACCCAGGCTAGAGTGCAGTGGCGTGATCTTGGCTCACGGCAACCTCTACTTCCTGGGTTCAAGCAATTCTCCTGCCTCAGCCTCACAAGTAGCTGGGACTTCAGGTGTGTGCCACCACACCTGGCTAATTTTTATTATATTTAGTAGAGACAAGGTTTCACCATGTTAGCTAAGATGGTCCCAATCTCCTGACCTTGTGATCCATCTGCCTTGGCTTCCCAAAGTGCTGGGATTACAGGCATGAGCCACTGTGCCCGGCTTTTTTTTTTTTTTTTTTTTAAAGAGACAGGGTCTTGCTTTGTCACCCAGGCTGGAGTGTAGTGGCACAATCAAGGCTCACTGCAGCCTGGATCTCCCAGGCTAAAGCAAACCTCCCATCTCAGCTCCCGCCCCCACCCCAGAGTAGCTGGGGCTGCAGGCATGCTACCACACCTATTCTTTTTATTTATGTATTTATGTACTTATTTATTTTTGAGACAGAGTCTTGCTCTCTTGCCAAGGCTGGAATGCAGTGGTGTGACCTTGACCCACTGCAACCTCTGCCTCCCCGGTTCAAAGTGATTCTCCCACCTCAGCCTCTCAAGTA
This sequence comes from Callithrix jacchus, assembly GCF_049354715.1. Lineage (NCBI taxonomy): Eukaryota > Metazoa > Chordata > Mammalia > Primates > Cebidae > Callithrix > Callithrix jacchus. Next base: position 110,950,912 of record NC_133511.1, on the reverse strand, counting down.
CGTGACACCATGCCTGGCTAATTTTTGTATTTTTATTAGAGACAGGGTTTCACCATGTTGGCCAGACTGGTCTCAAACTCCTTAACTCAAGTGATCTGCCTTCCTCGGCCTCCCAAAGTGCTGGGATTACAGGCGTGAGCCACCGTGCCGGGCCAATTTTTTAATGTTTGTGGAGACAGGGGTCTTACTATGTTGCCAAGGCTGTTAAACTTCTGGGCTCAAGCAATTCTCCCACCTTAGCCTCCCAAAGTGCTGGGATTACAGGCATGAGCCACTGTACCCAGCTTGCTCATGGACTACTTCTGTCAACAGTCAATCCTCTTGGGGGTGAAGGGGAGGTGCTGCACGCTGCCCAGCTTACAGAGCACCTCCACGGGCTTCTTCTTACACTTGGTGATCCCAGGACAGTTAAAATTATCCCCATTTAGTGGATTAGAAAACAGGTTCAGAGGCAGCACAAGAGCTGGCCAAAGTCATCCAGCACACAAGACTGTTGGAAGTGCTGTCTGACTCTTCATCCAGGGTTCTTTCCACAGCACTGTTCTTCCTGGGGGGATACCTAGCATTCTTTGTCCCTTCTGCCCTAGGGGCCCAAGGACCAGCAGACCACCCCACCTGCCTCCCCTCACCACTGTCCCCACCTGTGTTAAATCCCCGGCCCAAGGCAGGCCAGGGTCTGTGGTTCTTCCAGAGGTTGCCCAGGTACCAGTCACTCTGGTTCTCCACGAGACCGATCGCTTGCATGTCTGGCGGGGAGGGCATGAGGGACCTGTCTGAGGTTGCCACAGGACCTGGGCTCAGGGCTAGATGCAGGGGGCCTGGGCAGGCCAGGCAGGCTCCCAGGCCTCTCACCAGAAAAGTGAGCAAAGAGTGCCCAGAGCTCCGCGATGTCAGAGGCGAAGGTGATGTCCGTGTCCAGGACAATGACGCGGGCCAGCTCAGCGGGCAAGGTGCTGGGCAGCACCAGCTTCATTAGCCCATAGAGGCCGGAGTAGTGCTTGTTGGGGATCCAGGAGACCTGGGGCTGTGTGAGGGAAGGGCAGGGGATGAGACGGCAGAGAGAGGCCTAGGAGCACCAGAACGCATGCTGGGAGTGACAGAGGAGAGGGGGTAGACCCCAAAAGAGAGGTTTGAGCTTCAGTAGGCTGATGGGACTGAAGATTCTCTTCCCCAGCCCCACCATGCTCTGGGAGAAAGGGCACAGCTGGGTAGGGAAGCAGAAGGGCTGGGCCCCTGCCTTGAGCTCATCAGCATTGTAAAAGCTGACACGGACAGCAGGCACCATCCATGTATGGAAGAGCATCTCCAGGATGTTTCTGGCCACGGCGTCAGTCACCAAGTGGAGGTGCAGTGGATTCTTCCTTTTGGGTGGGCAAAGAGGAAGCCTGAGAGGCCCCAGCAGGAGCAACCTGGGTCAGCCCCCACCCTGAGGTGCGCAGAGGCAAAAGCACCATCTGCAAAGAGCTTTTCCACGGCAGTTCAGAATGTTCTTACAACCACCCTTAAGGGAGGAAGGGGACACTGCTGTCCCCATGTCACAGATGAGGAAGCTAAAGCTCTTAGGCCAGCCTATCCAGGACTTTATCCCTTCCCCACTCCTGACCCTCCTCCACGGAAACCTGACTGTACCTGTAGAAGAGCATGGACTTCACCAGGGTGATGACGTCTCGGCTGGAGTTATGCCCCGCACACACGATGGCCACGTGCAAGAGCTGGGGAAGGACGCACAGGTCGGCAGCAGGCCCCTGTCCTCCGCGAGGCGGCGAGGACCCATGGCTGAGCTGCCCCACCCGCAGCAGAGCCAGGAAGAGTTTGCGGAGGGGCAGCAGGAACCAACCCTTCATTTCAAATGGGGAAATTGAGGTCGGAGCAGAGGAGGTGCACTTCCGAGGCGCGCCCCAGCCGGCTGGCCAGTGCCAGACAGACGCCAGGTGCTGTGATTCCCGAAGATCTTCCAAGAGGCTGGGCGGGGGGGAGCACCCGCGGGACTCCCGCCGCAGGGGCCGCGCGTACCTACCTCGCACTTCGGCGGCAGCGGCGGCTGCGGGCCGCAGTCGGAGGGGTTGCGGTCCCTGGGGCCGGCCAGCGGGTCTCCATCGAGGGCGGCGGCTCCCCGCAGCCTCCAGTCTGGGGGGACACGTGGCATTAGCTGGCCGGGGAAGCATCCCGGGGCCCCCGCTCTACCGCCCAGCTCGCGGCGCTCACACCCCAGGTCCCCACCGAACAGGAGGAATCCGAGCAGAAGCAGCAGCAGCAACAGCGCGGCGGCCCCCAGCGCCCGGGGGCGCCCTCGGGGAAGCATGGCTGCCGACGGGGGCGCTCAGGGCGGGGCGCGACCCGGGGCTGCGGCCTCCATTGCGGGCCCTGCGGACCGAGGGGCGAGAAGGGAGGCTCAGCCCTGGGCGGCGGGGCCCGACGGCGGGGTCGTCCGGCCCGCGCGGAAACGCCTCCCTCACCTGCTCCAGCAGCTCCCAGGCCCGGCCCTGCGCTCGCAGCCGCCGGCCAGGGTGCGGGGACCAGGGGAGAGGCGCGGGCCAGCCCCGCCCCCGACCTCGGCTCAGGTTTCACCTCCGCGGGGCTGAGCTCGAAGGGGAGGGGAGACCCCCCCGGGGTCCTGGCCCCGCCCCCTGCACCAGCATCCGACGGTTCCCCAAACCGCGAGGAGTCCCCAAAACCCCATCCTGGGCTGATTTTCCCACCGGGAGGCGGGGAGGGCTGGGGAACTGGAGCAGCCACGCGCGAAGGCCCGGGCCCCGCTACCTGCCCTGAGCCCCGGCCCTGCCCCCGCTCCAGGGCCGCGCCTCCTCCCCTCTCTCCCCGCGGGGAGGGGCCCGTGTCCGGGGCCCGGGATCAAAGGCATGGCCGGAGCTCGACCCGAGGGAGAAGAAGGGGGCCGGAATGCAGGCGACACCTGCTCTGGGGATTGGGGCGGAGCCGGCCGACACCTGCCCGGGAGCTGCGGAACACCTGGAGCCTCGGCCTTCCTCCCCCATCCTCAGTCCAGGTGGCCTTGTCCGGTCCTGCCGGCGGAGTGAGGACAAAGCGCCCTTGTAAAGGCCGCCTCCCGCCCGGGAGCTGGCGAGGGGCCCCAGACGCGGGCGGCCTAGGCCGCCGGGGCAGAGCCGGGGATCCCCACTCTTGTCCCGATCGTCGTGATTGTGCCGGGGTGCCCTGGCCTGGAGCTCTTCCCTCACTCTCCCCGGCGCACCCCATAGCAGGCCAGGGAAGGGGTGGGGGGCGCTCTGGATGCTAAACCCGAACAGCAAGCCAGGTCCTCCATTAATCCTATGATGTGGGCTGATTCTCCCCTAGAGAGTTTAAATGACCTGTTAGACAGTAACACCCTCCGTCCCTCCCGTCTCCAGCAGCCACACTTATCCCCCTGCCCCAGGCTGTAGGCTGCACAGCAGCTTTCTTGCTCCTCCTCCGGAAGGGTCTCCCGCCCAGAACTTGTCCTTGACGTTCCTTCTGGCAGCAGAGCCTCCCAGGGCTGGCCAGCACTCATGGAAAGTTGAAGTTGTTTGCTTGTTTATTGCCAGTCTCCCTCCCGGAACGTAAGCTGCTCACGGGACTGGAACCTTGTCTGTCCTGTATCCAGTGCCCAACCAGGGCCTGCAAATAGCAAATGCTCAATACGTGTTGAATGTGGATTGCAATGAGAACCTGTCCTCCTATGACCTGGAAAGGGGGGCTCAGGCTGTGCCCAACTTCTGGCTGCAAAAAGTGAGGCTAACTCAGAAGCAGCTGTGGAAAGCAGCCCAGCCTGACACCCCACAGTCTCCTCTGTGAGTCTAGGAGACCTTTCTTTGGGAGATGGGGAAAGTCAGGCTTGGGGTCTTTGGAGGGCAGGGATAATGGTTGCTATGGAGACTGACAGCGGCTCCTTGTACACCCGGGAATTGAGAAAGGCTGTGTAGGGGCCACTGATGCGTCTGGAGTGTGAGCCTCCAGCCTCCCTGATCTTCATCTCTAGCCTGAAGCTGGGATGGGGGAACGTTATTCCCTCCCCAGGACCCTCAAAGGAGACTGTTTGTGGGGGTTAAACATGTGGGGCCAGGCCAGGGATGGTGGCTCATGCCTGTAATCCCAGCACTTTGGGAGGCCAAGGCTGGTGGATTGCTTAAGCCCAGGAATTTGAGACTAGCCTGGTCAACATGGCAAAACCCTATATCTATAAAAAATACAAAAATTGCCTGGGTGTGGTGGCATGCGCCTACTACTTGGGAGGCTGAGGTAGAAGGATTACCTGAATCCAGGAGGTTAAGGCTGCTGTGAGCGGTAATCACACCACTGCACTCCAGCCTGGGTGACAGAGTAAGACCTAGTCTCTAAAAACAAACAAGTCCGGGCTTGGTGGCTCACGCCTGTAATCCCTCCCACTTTGGGAGGCCAAGGCGGGTGTGTCATGAGGTCATGAGTTTGAGACCATCCTGACCAACATGATGAAACCCTGTCTCTACTAAAAATACAAAAATTAGCCAGGCATGGTGGCATACATCTGTAATCTCAGCTACTCAGGAGGCTGAGGGAGGAGAATCGCTTGAACCTGGTAGGTGGAGGTTGCAGTGAGCCGAGATTGCACCACTGCACTCCAGCCTGGGTGACAGAGTGAGACTCTGTCTTAAAAAAAAAAAAAAAAAAAGATGAACAAACAAACACCTCGTGGGACTGGGTAGGGCACACACACAGTTGGGGGCTGGCCCAGGATGAGTCTTCAATTAAGGGGCTGGAGGAGTTAGTGCAGGAAGCAGGGTCTGCAGATCTCACTGTGGTCCCTCATGATGCTTGCCCCTCTTCTGGGTCAACCTCATCACTCAGGGAAACTGAAGTACTGAGATGCCCGATAGGCCCCAAGGTGCTGTTCTGGGGGCATGTAAGCTGCTCACAGGACTGGAACCTTGTCTGTGTGACTTTAGACCAGTGAGGCCTCCTCTCGGCCTCTGATACTATCATCTGTACCTGCTGGACTGCTCCACCTCTCTTCCCCTGTGACTTGGGGCAAACTGTTGGAGAGAGGATACAGCTCAACCTGCCCCTTAAAAGTCCTTCCAGCCCAACAAGATGGCCAAGTCCAGGCAGGGGGCCAGGGAGCAGGGGAGGGGCTCCCCTAGGAGCCTCCCGGACATATGGCAACTCTTTGTCTCTGGGCCTAATCAGGCCTGGGATCTAGAGAGGAAATTCAGGCAGCCCTGCTGCTGCCAGCCTGGCTGGGCCCATGCTCCAGTCCTGCAGGGAGGGAGGAGAAACTGGTTCCAGCCCCAGCCCCTTTGTATTCTGTCCTGGAAAGTCTGCCCCTCCCCCTTCCACACTTTGCTCTCCTCTTCAGAAATATAGAACCTCCAGCCCAAGGAGTGCTGAACCTCACGCTCTCCCGCCTCATTCTCTCCACAGCTGCAGAGGGAAGGCTGGAGGAGTGGCCAACCTGGAGGTTTGGTGAACAGGTTCATTAAGATGGTGGGGCCCCACAGAGCCCAGCAGGACGAGGTGGCTCACACCTATAATCCCAGCACTTTTGGAGGCTGAGGCAGGTAGATCACCTGAGGTTAGAAGTTTCAAGACCAGCCTGGCCAACATGGCGAAACCTTGTCTCTACTAAAGATACAGGAATTAGTCGGGCATGGTGGTGTTTACCTGTAATCCCAGCTACTCAGGAGGCTGAGGCAGGAAAATCGCTTGAACCCAGGAGGCAGAGGTTGCAGTGAGCTGAGATTGCACCACTGCACACCAGCCTGGGTGACACAGTGCATGTCCATCTCAAAAACAAACAAACAAAATAAAAAAAAAATAAATAAGGAAAAAAAAAAAAGGATGGGTGTGGTGGCTTACGCCTGTAATCCAAGCACTTTGGAGGCCACAGCAGGTGGATCATCTGAGGTCGGGAGTTCAAGACCAGCCTGACCAACATGGTGAAACCCTGTCTTTATTAAAAAGAAAAAAAAAAAAATTCCTTTTTCCCCAAGCAGCCTGAGGTAATCTGTGAAAATGGTTCGCTATTCACTTGATCCGGAGAACCCCACAAAGTCATGCAAATCAAGAGGTTCCAATCTTCGCGTTCACTTTAAGAACACACGTGAAACTGCCCAGGCCATCAAGGGTATGCATATACGAAAAGCCACGAAGTAGCTGAAAGATGTCACTTTACAGAAACAGTGTGTACCATTCCGACGTTACAATGGTGGAGTTGGCAGGTGTGCCCAGGCCAAGCAGTGGGGCCGGACACAAGGTCGGTGGCCCAAAGAGTGCTGAATTTTTGCTGCACATGCTTAAAAATGCAGAGAGTAATGCTGAACTTAAGGGTTTAGATGTAGATTCTCTGGTCATTGAGCATATCCCAGTGAACAAAGCACCCAATATGCACCGCCGGACCTACAGAGCTCATAGTCGAATTAACCCATACATGAGTTCTCCCTGCCACATTGAGATGATCCTTACTGAAAAGGAACAGATTGTTCCTAAACCAGAAGAGGAGGTTGCCCAGAAGATATCCCAGAAGAAACTGAAGAAGCAAAAACTTATGGCACGGGAGTAAATTCAGCCTTAAAATAAATGCAACTAAAAGGAAAAGAAAAAAAAATTTAAATATATATATATATAAAGAAAAACAAGACAGTGGAGCAGAGGAAGGGAGAAGGAGCCTCACCTCGAGGACCCTGAGCCCAGGTCCTAATCCCAGTTGCTAACTTGCCTCATGACCAAGGAGCCTCAACATGCATCCATTTAGAAAGGGATTTCCCCAGGGGTCGCCCCCTTCCCTGGGGCAAAGCCCAGGACTGCGAGGTGTGTCCGAGATCGATTCTGAGTTCAAGGATCAAGTCTGCCCTCAAACCATTTTACAGATAGGGAAATCCGAGCTCTTGTGGGCTGTAGGAGAGAGGGCACAGCCACCAGAGACCCGCGCGGTGGCCTGTTTGGCCAGTGCCTTGTTGTGCCATGTAGGACAAATCCTTTTCCCCTCCTTATTGGGCCTCTAATTTCCCAGCTGTGAACAGTTCCTAGCAACCTGATGGGGTTCCTGGGAGGAGGGCAAGGGAGCCTGGCACCCAAAGGTGGCCAGAAATGATGTCGATGATGCCCATGACCACCTCCTCTGTTCTTCAAGACCTCTGCCTCTCCTCAGGCCCCTGGTCACCTTTCCCTGGGTCTTCATTCTTTGATGTGAGCGGGCAGCTCTAGTCTCCCACCTGATAGAGAAGAAAACTAAGCTGTAGTGTAGGGTGGGGTGAGGGAGTGGAAGGAAGGTTGTGGTTTCCTGGTGAGCTGTGATGCTTAGACCCGCTCTCTAAAAATAAAAGTTAAAAAAACGAATAAATAAATAAGAAACCGCCTAATCTCTGAGGTCAGAAAAGATCAGCACTCAAATTTTAGCTGGGCGTTCTTAAGCGGATGCTTTCTTCATCTGGAGATATCTGGTGGAGAGGATTAGATAAAATAATGTATTACTATTCTCAGGGTACCAATAAATCCGCTGTGCCGCTCCCCTCAGCACTGACCCACGGCTCCACCCATGCCACGCCCCTTTCGCCGCAGCCAATCAGCGGCTGCCTTCCCAGAGTGCCCGTACCCTCCACCACTCGCCGCAGCTCTCCCGGTGCCACCCTTTCCAGGGAGGCGGCTCCATTTAGGAAGGGATTTCCCCAGGGGTCGCCGCCTTCCCTGGGGCAAAGCCGAGGACTGCGAGGTGCGTCCGAGGGCCGGAAAGCTATCTGAGATCGATTCTGAGTTCAAGGATCAAGTCTGCCTTCAAACCATTTTACAGATAGGGAAATCCGAGACCCAGAGAAAGGACACTCGTGCCCAAGGAGTTGAAAGAAGCCAGGGCCAGGGCTTTCTTCGCGTAGCTGGGAGTGCAGGCGCGCGCCCTTGGGGAGCACAGTCCCTAAGGGAGCTGAGGCCAAAGCCGGAACTGTGCTGTTTAGGGGTTCGAGACGGCACTGGAGAGCTGGACCTCAATTTCTCCAGCACTACCTTTGTTGCCTCAATTTCTCCAGCACTACCTTTGTTGGGGGAACGGAGATGGGGATACTGGCCGAACGCGCGCCTGCTGAGACACAGTCCGACTGTATTTAGACGCCCCGTCCCTCCCCACATCTGATCAAAACCCCTTTTTTCAAGAACCCGCAATCTCCCAGTCCTTTAAAATCCGGCCCTGCCGTTCGAGTCTCTCTGCGTTCTATTGGAAAGACTCGGGGCTCCAGCTCCCAACTCTAGAATGAACTGCTCTGACTGCCGCCCAGCTTTCCTAGATGGTTAACTGCGCAGGCGCAAGGGCCACCAACCGGGTCAGCGGAAGAGCTGGGTGCCGACCGCGCTAGGTGGCTCAGGGGCGGAGAGCGTGCTAACCAATGACTTGAGGGAGTAGGGGGGCGGGTTTGGGCCCTCAGTTGCTAAGCGCTAACCGAGTGGGAAGTGGTTCAAGATATGGGGTGAAGTGTGGTTCACTGGCTCTTCAAGTCACCAGCCTTCTGGCCCGCGGAAGTTAAGCAACCGGGAGGCGGGCCTAAGGCCGGAAGAAGGAAGGAGGGCGCAGGAAGCAGGGCGCCGCAGCCAGTCGTCCAGTCCTTCGGTTGGTCTGTAGGTGCCGAGGGCAGGATGGAGAAGCTGCGGCTCCTGGGCCTCCGCTACCAGGAGTACGTGACTCGTCACCCGGCCGCCACGGCCCAGCTGGAGACGGCAGTGCGGGGCCTCAGTTACCTGCTGGCAGGTGCCACCCTGACCTTTGATCTGTTCCTTCTGGGCCCTGACCTATGACCCCAGTGGCCCCCTTCCCTGCGGAGTCAGGCTAGTGATCGCTGTGCTTGAGAAGACTCGTCCAGGTTCCCAAAGGGCGTAGGGAGGGTACGTCCGGGAGCTGAAGACGAAAGGTGAGGCAAATGCTCACTCACACCTCCTTCTGTACCCTCTCTCCAGGTCGATTCGCCGATTCGCACGAGCTGTCAGAGCTGGGTGAGCAGGGCTCTGGGGTTGGGGAATGGGGGATCGGCTGTCTGGGCCCAGTGAACACCCCAGCTCGAGGCCCTGGGCTGCCCGTTAGACACCTTGTGCTGTGACTGAATCGGACAAAGGTCTGTTGCCCACTGTTCTGGGCCCTCCATGTCCCTAAGTCGAGAAATGTCTGGGAATCTTATCTGAGTTAGGCGCTGGGCTAAGTGCCTTTCCTACCTTTGCTAGTTAGTCCTCTCTACAGTCATATTAAGTGGTACTGTTATTTTCCTTACTCTCCATTTGAAGGAATAGAAGTTCATTGAGGTTAGAGAACAATCATTGATGATCCCAGAACCAAGATTCAAGTCTAGATCTCCCAGATTCCAGGATTCTCAGATTGTAACTACCTCAAGAGTGTTGTAACTACCCCAGTGACTGCTGTTACAGTCCTGAAAGAATGAGCTGGGTTTTGAAAAGCAGAGATGAGGCCAGTTTTAGTGGTTCATGCCTGTAATCCCAGCACTTTGGGAGGCCAAGGTGGGTGGATCACCTGAGGTCAGGAGTTCGAGACCAGCCTGGCCAACATGGTGAAACCCCATTTCTACTAAAAATACAAAAATTAGCCAGGCATGGTGGCAGGTGCCTATAGTGCCAGCCACTCAAGAGGCTGAGGCAGGAGACTCAGTTGAACCTGGGAGGTGGAGGTTGCAATGAGCCAAGATTGTGCCAATGCACTCCAGCCTGGGCAACAAGAGCGAAACTCCAACTCAAAAAAAAGAAAAAAAGAAAAGTAGTGGTGGAATAGACCCTCAGGGACAGGCTGCTGAGAGAGAAAAGGCCAGGAGGTGGGAATGGATATCTGTGGCTGTTCAGAGAACAATGGGTAGTTGTGAGCAGCTGGGTGACCAGTACTGTTCAGCTGGGCAACAGCTGGCTTGTCACTGAGATTGACCCATCCTGTCTTGGTCCAGCCACCCTTGTGAGATCATGTTGGGGAGAGTGGAGTGCTGAGAAGTAGGTGGAGAGACAGGTTGGTTTCCACATAGTCTGTTGGTGTCTGAGCAGAGCAGGTTATAGGTGATCCCTACAGCTCTGGGGAGAAGGTAAGAGGTGTGGAGGCTGCAGAGCCAGCCTCTCAAGGCCACATTCTACCCCTCAGTGTACTCTGCCTCTAACCTGCTTGTGCTGCTCAATGACGGGATCCTACGGAAGGAGCTTCGGAAAAAGTTGCCTGTGGTGAGAATTCTACCAGGAACAGGGTGGGAAGCACGGAGACTCAGGAATGAAATAGTAGCAACTAGCGTGCAGCACATGTCTCCTGGAGCATGAGACACGCCTATGCCCGTCTGAGCCTCAAACCATCTCATTAGGTGAGCTGTAAAGTGTTAGTATTCCCATCTCAGGTGAAGAGACTGAGCTTCAGAGACGCAGTCAGCCGTTTCAGATCCCCAGCCTGTTAATACTGTTAATGGAGTTGGTGTTTGAACTCACACCTACACCCTTAGGCTTGGAAAGGGGAAGGTCCACTTCGCTTGTCAGAGGAGCTCCCTACTAGAGAAGGGCCTGGGACTAGGGGGAAACCCCTGACTTCTTGACCTGGGGTTCTTGCAGTCACTGTCCCAGCAGAAGCTGCTGACATGGCTGAGTGTGCTGGAGTGCGTGGAGGTGTTCATGGAGATGGGAGCTGCCAAGGTGTGGGGTGAAGTGGGCCGTTGGCTTGTCATCGCCCTCATCCAGCTGGCCAAGTAGGTTGGGACTGTGGCAGGGATGACCTGGGTGACCTGGGTGGGGGTGACGCAGGCCAGCTACACAGATGGTGCTCAGCAGAGCAACGCCAACCTCCTGTGGGTAGCTGCCTCCCTACAGCCCTGACATCCTTCCCGACCCAGGGCTGTACTGCGGATGCTTCTGCTGCTTTGGTTCAAGGCTGGCCTCCAGACCTCACCCCCCATCGTTCCACTGGACAGAGAGACCCAGGCACAGCCCCCGGGTGAGCTGCTCCCCCAAGCCCTGGAGCAGAATGGGCCGAGGGACTAGTTTGAGGATTTAGATCTGATCAGCATGAATACAGTAGTATCTGTTTATGGAGCACACCTGTTCCCATCAACTCTGTGTTCTTGTTGCCTGTTTTCAACAGAGAGGACAAAGCTGTGGCTAGGGACGAAATCAGAATACAAACTCAGGACTTGTGATGGTCAGAGTCAATAATTTTTGTAGTCTGCAGGAAGAGGGAACAGATGAGATCCTGCCAACCTCGTCTCTGGGGCTGGTTCTGTATCCAGAGCCACAGCCTCTAGAGGCAGGGCACCTGGCACATCTGTCCCTTCAGGGCTTGGGGCCCATCCCATCAGCCTCTGGGCCTCACTCTCTGAACACTGAGTAGGGGTGGTTCATTGCTTCTCATCATGATTGCTTTGAAAGCAAAGGATTGAGAGAAGATGGCCCCTCTGGTGCTGTGTTCCCCATAGATGTGGTCAGACTGGGCCCTCCCTACCTTGCCTGTCCACGGGTTCCAGGAGGCTGGCTCTAGCCATAGCTATGATGAGCTTTCCTCAGGCCAGGGCGGGCTGCAGGCTGCTTCCCCCTCTGGACGGGCCTCGTGCTGAGCTACCGCCCGGGTTGTAGTTCCCTTCACTCAGCTGCCGCCACAGTACAAGGGGATCCATTCTCCCCTTAGCTCCTGAGCACTCACTGAATGCATGTTCCTTGCAGGGTCTACTGGAAGCATGTCCCTCTGACGGTATGGCCTTCTGTCTATCCCTGCTAGATGGTGACCACAGCCCTGGCAGCCACGAGCACTCCTACGTGGGGAAGCGGTCAAACCGGGTGGTACGAACCCTCCAGAACAGTAAGTGGAGGAAGTGGTTTGCCTGGGCCTATGGGACTGGCTTCAGTCAGCGGCCACTTTCCCCTACCTCAGCTCGGGCCTGGCTCACTCATCTGCGTCCCTTGTGTTCTAGCACCGTCCCTGCACTCCAGGCACTGGGGAGCCCCCCAGCAGCGGGAGGGATGGCAGCAGCAGCACCCTGAGGAGCTGAGTGCGACCCCCACCCCCCTGGGGCTGCAGGAGACCATCGCAGAGTCCTTGTACATTGCCCGGCCACTGCTGCACTGTATCCTTAGCGCGGGGCAGGATAGGGCTGGCACTGCGGGCTGGGGATTGAGTGGGGAGTGCGCTGAGCTGCGCCCCTGTGCCGGAGACATCCTTGACGCCTTGGCCGTCAGTGCTCAGCCTGGGCCTATGGGGTCAGAGGTCATGGAAACCTTGGCTCCTGGCTGGTGTTGTGGACGTGACCAGGTGAGCCTGGGCCTGCCCAGGGCTCCACTCTCCACTAGGCTTTCTGCTACAATCCTGGCACCACCTAGGTGGGACGGCAGCAGCCCTTGCCCCTCCTGTTTCTACCCCTCTGCACACACAGCCTGTGACTCCTCCCCTTCTGTGGGCCCAGATCATGACCCTGGCCCTGACCTTGTCCTCCCTGCCCCCCAGCCTGAGCCTCCTGAGTGACAGGAAGGGCCTGACCCGGAGGGAGCGGCGGGAGCTGCGGCGCCGGACCATCCTGCTGCTGTACTACCTGCTCCGCTCTCCGTTCTATGACCGCTTCTCTGAGTAAGCACCCAACCCCTCCCAGAATGGCCAGGCCCACCCTCAGCCAGGGAGAGGGCTGGCAAGTGGGCACTGGTGTTCTGGTCCCTGTTGGCACTTTCGTTCCCCAGTGCCTTGTCCAGGGTTCACTGAGCACCTGCTGTGTGCTGTCTGGGTGGCAGTCACCAGATGCCAGCCCAGCCCCACCTGCAGAGCTCTCTGGGCCATCAGACCACACGAGCATGCACTTAAACACGGTTGGCAGGAGAGGCACTGAGGGCCAGGTGAGGGCATTGCAGGGCGGCCCACAGGGACGGCGGCAGGTGCGCATGCCCAATGACCTCTAGTTCATTTCCTCTTCTTCCTGCCAAATAGTTTGGCTTATCCTCACTTCTCAGAGGAGGCACTGGAAGTTCAAAAACAATGGGCAACTTAAACAAAGCTACCCAGTTAGCCAGCGGTAGAGCCAGATCCCAGCTGCATAGTCTCCCCTGGTCTTCCCTGCCTGGCCCAGCCTCCAGTCGCCTGTGAGGGTCCAGAGCTCCCAGCCTTGGGGAGGCCTGCTGGGTTGAACAAGGAGCAGCTTGGGACCAGTTCTTCCACAGGCCTGCCACCGTGACTGTGTGAGGTTAGACTGCAGTCTGATGGAACCCTATGCAGCAGCTGGGACTGTGAGATAGACAAGGCTCCTGGGACCCCCTTTGTCTAGGACCTAGTAACTGCTTGAAAGCTGGCATAGGCTGGGCAGCAGTGGCTCACACCTATATTCCTAGCACTTTGGGAGGCCAAGGCAGGAGGTTTGCTTGAGGCTAGGAGTTTGAGACCAGCCTGGGCAGCCCATCTCTACAAAAAAATTAAAATAGGCTGGGCGTGGTGGCTCACGCCTGTAATCCCAGCACTTTGGGAGGCGGAGGCGGGTGGATCATGAGGTGCAGAGATCGAGACCACTCTGGCCAACATGGTGAAACCCCATCTCTACTAAAAATACAAAAAATTAGCTGGGCATGGTGGCGCGTGCCTGTAATCCCAGTAACTCAGGAGGCTGAGGCAGGAGAATTGCCTGAACCCAGGAGGCGGAGGTTGCGATGAGCCGAGATTGCGCCATTGCACTCCAGCCTGGGTAACAAGAGCAAAAACTCCGTCTCAAAAAAAAAAAAATTTTTTTAATTAAAAAAAAAATAATAATAAATTAGGCAGACATGGTGATGTGCACCAGTAGTTCCAGCTACTCAGGAGGCTGAGGCAGGAGAATTGCCTGAACCCAGGAGGCGGAGGTTGCGGTGAGCCGAGATCGCGCCATTGCACTCCAGCCTGGGTAACGAGAGCGAAACTCAGTCTCAAAAAAAAAAAAGAAAAGAAAAACAAACAAACAAAAAATGCATAGTTTAGCTGGGTGTTATGCTTCACACCTGTAATCCCAACACTTTGGGAGGCTGAGGTGGGAGGATTGCTTGAGGCAAGGAGTTTGAGACCAGCCTGGGCAACACAGTGAGACTCAGTCTCTACTAAAAATACAAAAATTAGCCAGGTGTGTTGGCGAATGCCTGTAGTCCCAGCTACTCGGGAGGCTGAGGCAGGAGAATCACTTGAACCCAGGAGGCGGAGGTCGCAGTGAGCTAAGATCACGCCATTACACTCTAGCCTGGGTGACAGAGCAAGACTCCATCTCAAAAAAAAAAAAAAGAAAAATGGAAGGCTGCTCCATCTGGACTCTGCCCTTGCACCTCTCTGGACCCTGCCCCCTGTCATTTGGGGAAACAAAGGCCTGCCTTGGTCTCCTAAAGTGCTGGGATTATAGGCGTGAGCCACTGCACCCAGCCAGCCTTCCTCTTACTGCCCAGACAGACGCATAAAGAGCCAGGCCGCTTTCCAGATGTGTGGCCTTGGGCAAGTTATTTGATACCCCTGTGCCTCGTTTCCTCACCTGTAAGAGGGGGATGGTGACAGTTCCCACTTTGTAGGGGTTCAGTGACTAATGCTTATGGCAGTGCGTGGGGTATAGTAAGCACGTAGTGCTATGCATTATCCACATCCTCATCTCACCTGAGTTTCCCTGTGAAAAACCCTCAGCTATTCAAAATCAGGGCCTTGGCCCTTGCCCCTTCCCCTCAACCAAAACGAGCCCTCCTCAGCACTGTGTTCCCTCCTGGGGCCCTGACTACTCTCATTGGTGGCTTGTGAGGTTTCTCTGCAGGCCAGCGCTTCTGCCAGACTGGGGGCTTCCTGAGGGCAGGGTGAGGTCCTCTCTGAACCCTCTACTGTACCGGCTGGGCACTGCTCCACATGTGACCCTCTAGAGGCCTTTGGTGTTGGATGTCGGTGGGAGGGAAAAGGGAAAGAGGAATTGGAGGAGGTGTTATGGGTTAGTGCCACCCCAAAGCTGAACTGGTGGAGGGTGGAGGCAGAGCCAACCCCAGAGGTCTTGTCTTGTGTACTGGGCTCTGCCCTGGCTCCTGAGAAAGTCACCTTTATCTTCTGGAAAGCTCTGCGTTCACTATGGTCGTCAGCAAAGGCCTCTGGGCCTCCTGGTTTGCAGGGACCCCCCTACTCAGCATGCTCCCCATTTATTGCCTCCCCCAGGGCCAGGATTCTCTTCCTGCTCCAGCTGCTGGCTGACCACGTCCCTGGCCTTGGCCTGGTCACAAGTAAGCAGGGGCGGGACATGATGACTGTCGCGTTGGGAGTCACATGCGTGCCGCATCTCCCTGACTTCTCTCTCCTTGCAGTTTGATTCTTGGCACAGTCAGGAGAGGAGGTCAGGAAGTCAGGACTGGGTGGGACCACCCCTGGGCATAGGCCAGGGCGACCAGATGAGCCAGGGTGGCTGGAAGGAGGGTGTACTGTGGTGGGGGGCACTGTTAGACCACATCAGCTGCCAGCCTTTTTCTGGTCCCAGTTTCCTGGAGCGATAAGGGGCCATCTCATCTGGTGGGGGTTTTCAATGGCAGAGAAAGGGCCCACCAGGCTGCTGAGATCCTCCCTCAACAGAAGGCCACTGGGCTTGAGTTGGGTGACTTGGTAACTGACTCAGACCCCTCAGTGCCTCCCCTGGATCAGCTTCTTTGGGCCTGAGGGTCCTCGTCTATAAATGGGGCCAGAGTCCCCTGCGATGCTGCCTCCCTAGAGGTGGGGCGGGGGCCAGTGGGGCTCCTGGGCTGCAGGTGTGAGGTGCTGTATGTGGTGCCACAGTGCAGATTGGGTTCTGGCCTGCCCTGATGTGTCCCTCTCCCACTGCAGGGCCGCTTATGGATTACTTGCCCACCTGGCAGAAAATCTACTTCTACAATTGGGGCTGACAGACCTCCCGGAAGCAAGATGTGGGGAGGAGCGAGGCAGGGGGCCCCCCTTCCCTAATAAAACTGACTCCGGCAGCGTCCCAGCATGTGTGTGGCCTCTCCGTGCCCACTGACCAGGCCTGGCACACAGCCTTGGTTGCCACCAACACTCCTCCCAAGACCCCCTCGACTGCGCCCTCCTGTGACGACACCACTGCAGCCCACACCTTGTCACTGCTGGGCCAAGAAGCCTCCACTAGGAGTGGGATCCAGGCTCCTCTCCCACAGAAAGCGGTGACTTCACTTCATGGCGCATGGGAAGCCGCTGGCTCTGGTGGCCAAAGGAGTGAATGCTGCTGTGCTCTTGCTGGCCCTGGTGGGACAGGAAGCCTGAACCTGGGTGAGGGCTGACCGCTGCCCAGCATGTCTTCTGGCCAAGGCCCCCATATGCCCCTTCTCTGCAGGGCTCTGGCACCCCAGGCCATGGCATTGCAAGCCTCCCTGCGACAGAGCCTTGTAAACAGTGAGCCCAGCTCCCACACAAAGTGGGACCTTAAGCCCTCATCCTCGGTTGAGAGTAAAAGGCTTTCTCCCTTAGGGGGAGAATGTCCAGCACTGGCTGATACTAGGGAGGGAGTGGGGAGAAAGCCAGGCCAGTTCACCGGGTATGAGCTGCAGTTCCCCACACTCACCCTGCCGGTTTCAGAGCCCCGGTCCACCTGGAGCCATGCAGGCTGCTATGCTGGGATGGCCTGGACAGAGTGGGCCAAGGGCTAGTCTTTCTCTCCCTGACCTTAACCTGTCTTCAGTCACTGGCCCTGTGAAGAGCCAGCCACTCCTGCCAGAGTTTCAAACCCATAGAGAGGGCTCCATCTGCACCCGGGTCTTCCATGCCTCAGACACTCCTAGATACTGCTTTGCCCAGGTGTCTCTGAGGAACACCCCCTAGGTCCTCGCCCACAGGCAGGGGAAGGGGCTGCCCTGGCTCCCCCGGACTTCAGCTTAGTGTATCAGGCATTTCTGGGTGTATGCCCCATAGCAGGCTTGCACCATATTCCCCTCAGAAACCTGCAGTGAAGCACAGTTCCCTGATGGCCGCCTCCCACTCACTTGCAGAGGAGACAGGCTTGTGGATGCAGGTGCCACACTGGGGGCGTGGCAGGAGGGGGTGTGTCCAGAATAGGGCCTAGCTTGGGCGTGGCCTGGTAGTGGTGACTGCCTGCCAGAGGTGAGGGGTTTCATCAGGCTTCACTGGTGAAGCCTTGACTCACGCAGGCTTGAAATGGGTAGAACTGTTCGGTTTTTCCACAGGCAGCCTGCCCAGGGTCACAGCTGTGTGGAGCCATGGGAGGTGGGGCTGGGGGCTGGGGGCTGGAGGGGAAGGTCAGGGCCACAATGAACATGGCATCACATACCCAGGGGAGAAACTCGGACCTGGTCTGGCAGGTCGGGAGGAGCCTGTGTTTGTAAATACTCCAGCAGCCTTGTGGAGGATGCTTTGGTGGGCAGAGGTGGAAGGATGGGGTGGTGACATTGGAGGTGGGGGTCTGTAGCAGTGAGAGGGGCAATGGCAGTGGCAGCAGAGATTACGGGTAACCCCAGCTAGTCTTGGGGACTGGCATGGAGGAAGAGGGTGGTGTCTAGGAGTTGAGGAGCAGGAAGGACAAGGGGCTTTGGGGTCAGACAGAGCAGAAAGAATTCCAGGTTCCTGGCAGGGCGAGCCTTGGTGGACACAGGATGCTGAGGCAGGCTTGTGGGGGACATGTCTTAGGACTTACAAAGGGACGTGACTAACCACTGGGAAGTGAGTACAGGTGTAACATGCAGAGGGTGACAGGGCTGAAGGAACCCCCAGAACTTAGCCTCTAGGGTAGTTAGGACCAGGAGCATGAATGGGGCCACTGGAGGAGCCAGGGTTGGACACAAGGGACTCCCCCCCCCCCCACCCCGGGCCCCTCAGTGGTCAGAGGAGAGTGGCTGGGCCAGTCAGCAGTTGGCCATCTCAAGCAACTGTGTTAGGGAAGCTTCAGAGCCATGGGCTCGGACCTCAGGTTCTGATACGACAGATTTGGCTGGGGCCAGAGGTTTCGTTTTGAAGGCTTTTTGTGGTTCTAGTGAACCAGGTTTGCACTGCACGCATAAGTGGGCTGGGCCTGGCTGCTGAGCGGAGAGCCAGGAACCAGCCAGAGGCCTTCCAGTGGCGCCTGCAGCTGAGCCCAGGCCTACGAGGGAAGGGTGTCCAGCGCAGGGTCGAGCTGCACTTGGTCACTGAGCACTGCCCAGGCTGCAGAGTCCAGTGAACCAAGCCCTCCCTGCCTTCCCGAAGCCTGCATTCCAGGGGCGGCTCCAGAGCTCTGCCACCATGCCTGGAAGCCCTCCATCCTGCGTCAGGCTGCTTTAAGCTGCAGGGAGTGGAGAGGGAGAGGCCCTGAGACAGAGGGACACGGGGACCCTAAGCCGGGCAGGGTTGAGAGACCCACTCTGGGCTTCTCAGCTGTCAGGACCTGCCCTGGGCTCTTGCCATGCCAGCAGGGGTGGGGTGGGAGTCTGTGGGAATGGCTGGAGCTCTTCAGTGGTAAGGATCCCCTGCCCTCTTTGGAGGGCCTACCATATGCCAGACGGTCGGGTGTGTTACGGACTTTACTTCCCAGATGAGTGAGCTTAGGCACACACAGATGGAGTGACTTGTGCAGCTAGCAAGAGGCAAGGTCAGGACCTGAGCTGAGATCTGACTCCGCAGTGTGTGCCCTTATTCCCTGGGCAGCGACAGTTAGCACCTATTAGCCAACGGCATCGATAAGAACAAAAGCCTCAGGGCGGAAGTCCCAGGCCCTACCCCGGAGCCTGTGCTGACACAGGCCTGGAATGAAGGCCCTTTGTGAGGTGGCCCTGGGAGCTGGCAGCAGGTTCCGACCTGCCAGGAGAGGGACAACAGGAGCCAGGACCTGTGTAGAAGATGGTTCTCACCATGCTGGGGGCTCTGCACCCCAGGGCTGGGCTCAGCCTCTTCCTCCTCCACCTCCTCCTGGCAGCGGCACTGCTTCCCTCCCAGCCTCTGAGGTGCCTCCTGGGGCAGAAGGGCAGGGCACCGGGGGCTGGGCAGCAAAGGTGCTGCCCTCCCCTCCCTGGAGTGGGGGCTGGCCCTATTACCCTGGATGTGGGAGGGCTTGCCCACTGCCCCCACACTGGGCCATCTCCCCATTCACAAGGAGGTGCCAGTGGCCTTCAGGGCCAGGGCTGAGCACCCCAACATCTCCCACAGGTCTCAACGGTCTGTTCCCGAGGCGTTCTCTGCCCCCTTGGAACTCTCACAGCCATTTTCCGGCCTGGTGGATGGTAGTATCTCCCTCTTCCCCTTCCTCTGCCCCTCCCTGACAGTGGAGACCCCCTAAGAGTGCCCAGGCCCAGCTTTCAGGGATTTGTCATCCCAAACCACATCTGTTCAAGGGTAACTTCAGTTCCATCAGAGCCAGCGGCCACCCTTGCCCTCTTTTCTCTCTTTAGACTATGGCGTCCGCCCCAAGCACCCATGGCCAAGAGGGCCTCGACCCCTCCTGTCCCGGGCCCAGCAGCGCAAGAGGGATGGGCCCGACATGGCCGAATATTACGACGATGCCCACCTTTGACCCCAGGCCCTCATAAAGCTATTCCGCGTCGCAAAGGCTTGGCTTTCCTGGGCTGGGGGCGAGACGGGCACGGGAGGGTTCCTCGCAGATACAGCCACTGCAGTCCAGACAGGAAATGGCACTTTAATAGTTGGGGCCAGGGTGACAGGACCAAGATGGGGTTGGCCTGGGTCAGTCAGGAAGCCTTCCTCTCCAGCCGGGACAGGGCCTTGCGGCAGCTCCCCCTCCCCGCTGAGTTCCTAGGCCTACCACAGGCCAGCATGCCGGTGAGGTCAGCGGCAGGAGCCACCCAGAGGCCCTGCAGATGACGGAGCCGAGAACAGGACTTCACCTCCACATGTTGCCATTTCCTCACTGGAAAGTCCTTGGGAGGCGGCTGGGCTCAGCCTGAGCTCAGGGCTCTTTAGTGGGGGTTGGGGCACAGGCTTCATCAAGGCAGGAGCCAGAGTGCCTGAGCCCTGGCAGGGGAGGTAAGGCCCAGGATGGGGCAGGGCCGTGTGCTCCTGGAACGGACATCCTTCTTTGCCAGAGGTCTGTCCCCCAGCCCTGCCCCCTCCTGATCCCCAGACAGCCCACTCTGCCCTCCATAGATGACTCTAATCCCATATATTACAATAAACTGCATTTGCCTCTCCCCATCGTCCCCGCCCTCCCCCACCCTGGGCCAATGGTCCCCACTTCCTTGTCCCCTGGTGGTGGCAGGTGCCCCTCCTCAAGCAGTGTCACATCCTGTCAGCAGCCAGCTGTCCTGGCACTGGCCTGAGGGCTGGGAGACGCAGAGGGCGGGGCTGTGTGGCTACTCCAGGTAGATATCTTCTGTGGGGCACGTGTACTCCACAAACTGCTTGTAGAACTGCTGGAATGCTCTCCTAGAAGCCAGGGAAACACAGGTGGCTCAGACTGCCACTGGCCAGGGAGGAACGGGATCCCCACCCAGGGTTTTCCCATTGGAGCCTTGGGGCCCGAGTGCAGCTCTGGTTTCTATGCCCAGGGCCACTTGGCTCCGTTCTCTACGGAATTGCCATTGCATTTCCCAGTAAGATGCCAGTTGAAGAAATGGCTCAGCAGCTACCAAGCTTAGAAGCTGCTCCTCAGGCCCGCCCTGCCACCCTCCCTCCAGGCCACTGCACTGGGAGCTGGTGATGGTTCTCCAGAGCTGCAGGGGAAACCGAGGAAGTAGCCCCAGGGCCTGGGATTGGGCATGCTCCCTCGGGCTTTGTGCTTGGCAGGATGCATACATACCCCACAGACTCGGCCAGGGCTTTGGTGGAATCCTCAGACACAAAGACGTGGCAGGCAAACCGGTGGTCGGCAGGGTGCTTGGTGATGAAACCAAAGTACCTGCGGGGACAGGTCTGCTGGGATGTGGGGTGGGGCTTGCCCACAGCCACCGGATGGCTGCAGACTACCCGTGCAGCCTCCACTGCTGACCCACCCCCACTTACTTGTTGTTCTTCGGATGATATCCGCAGAAAGAGATGTTTTTTAACTGGAAAAAGTGGCTACATTTATTCCCCTACAGGAGGGAGAAAAGAAGCAAGAGGGTGGTCACCCAGCCTGTGGTGAGGATGAGAGGAGATGGCCTCTTCATGGCAAGTCTTCGGGGAGAGCTGGGGGCCATGGAAGGAAGGGGCTGGGTTGGGAGAAGTCACCTTGGCCTCCTGGGAGTCATCGGCCTTGACACCTATCTTCACGCCCCGCACGCTGATCTCCAGGACACAGCTGGAGGGTGGGTTAAAGTGCACGGTGAGCCGGCGGGTGGTGGCAATCTGTAGGTGACAAACAGAGACACATCAGCTGCTGTCTGTTCCTCTGCTGATCCCTCCTGTGCCAGGGCCTGAGGCCTTTACTGCTTCTAGACACCTGTGTCCCTCTGCCTCAGGGACCCATCCAAGGGAAGGGAGAGGGCTCAGGTACCTTTTGCATAGCGGCACAGAGGACGTCGTTGCCCTTGTGATAGGGAACCTGGACTGAGCCCAGGAATTTCACCCAGAACTGGTCCACCCAGTCGCTGTTTTTGGCCAGGGCTGGAAAGCAAGCATGAAGTGAGGAGGAGCAGAACCAGCAGGAGAGGGCTGAGCGGCCAAGCCCAGGAGGGTGTGTGAGGGACGGGGAACAGCCATAATCCCCAGCTGCCCACTTTGGCCAGGCCTCACTTTGCTCAATCATGGAAAGGACCTGAAATCACCTCCACTCAGCCCCCCGCTTGGCTGGCTGAGATCTGGAGCACACACTCACCTGCAGCGAGTCGGGGCAGGCAGATGTGGGGGCTGGGGCACAGGCCAGGGAGGGAACGCTACCTGCCATGTGCTCAGGCTCCTTGGTGACCTCGATGGCATAGTAGGCGGGAAAGACGCCCCGGGCACCAGTGCGCATGTTGTAGGCCTCGTACCAGTAGTCTTCGGCCTGGAGCTCCACCAGCAGAGGGTCATCCACTTCTAGCTCAAGTTCATCTTCGTGTCGAGGCACAAACCTGTCCCCAGCAAGGACATGTGAGAAACTCGGCAGCAAGGCCTTTCCAGACAGGCCTGCTCTGGGGTCTGGGAGCCACAGCAGCAGCGGCGTTATTTCAGTAAACATTTGCAAACACATCCTGTGTGCCTGTCCAAGTAATCACCCCAGGGGAGGGCAAGGTCAAGCAGATATGCATCTGAGGAAAGCACAGGCCAAGGGAGGGTGCCGGGAGACCCCACTAAAATGGAGAGGTTGTGGGAAGCGCAGGCTTTTGTCCGGAGAAGGGTCAGGTGGGGTGGGGGCAGGCAGCCTCCTGGGCACCCTGCCTGCGACCAGACTAGGTGCTTAGTCCTGGGATCCCTCAGTCTAGCCATCTACTTTGTCACCATACTCTGAGTCCCTAGAAAGTGGACACTATCCCCCCAGGGCTGAGTGGATCGGTGCATGCTCATGGTACGGGTTAGGCTGAAGCCATGTAGGGGTGACAAGCAGAGGGTGCTGTGTGGCCCAAACTGCTGCCTGACCAGGCCCAGGCAGTCCATGGCTCTTACCTGAATATGGCCCGGTGGGTCTGCTCCTGCTCCTCCCCATTGATGACGCAGGAGAACAGCCCAAAGGACTCTGCACCTGCAGGTGAGGGGGTGTGGCTAGAGGAGGGGGTCGCACCTCTGATCCAGTATATCGGGGGAGGTAGACACCTCAGTCCTATCCAGATGGGGCCTGGGGCCACCTCCCAGAACACTCTGCATTTTGGCTCTGTCCCCCTCCCCAGAGACGCCCCCAACTGCTTTCTCCTGTTGACTCACTAGAGGATCGGGAGCGGCCACTCATGAAGACGTTCAGGAACTTCTTGGAGAAATGGACGTCGGGTTCGTCAGGCGTGGAGTCCTCGGAGAGGCAGGCAGGGGGCTGGGGCCGGGGGGCCTCCTCATATTCCTCTCCAATGGCCGACTCATAGGGCGAGGAGGCGGAGGCACAGTTGTCGTAGACGGTGGCCGAGTCACTCTCGTCGCTGTAGTCTCCGAAGCACGGGCGCAGGCTCACCAGCTCCAGCTGCGCGTGCTCATCCACCACCAGCGTGTACTTGACCGAGTCATAGGACAGGGCGCTGGTGTCCGAGCTCAGAGAGGCCCGTGGAGGTGGCGGCGGCTCCCCCAGACTCCCCCGCCACCCTCCGCCTAGGGGCTCAGCCCGCTCTGGGGATGACAGGCAGTCGAAGCCCTCCTCCTCTTCACTGATGGAGGGGTGCGGCTGCCCTGCTGTGGAGGGGTAGGCGGCAGGGTCTGGATCAGAGCTGACCGACATCCGGCTCTCAGTGGGTGGCAGGAAGGCAGAGGTGGGCTCTGCAGGGTCTGGGGGTCTCTGTACTGGGGTCAGGTAGATCTCCTCAGTGGCCTCTAGTCGCACATCGGCCTGGTAGTGGATTCGGTCTCGATGCGAGTGGCCCCGACCCCCAGGTGGGGCAGCAGGAGGACCACCGGGAGGTGCCATCTGGGTGGCTGTGCTGCGGCGGCAAGGGCTGTCGGTGGAGGTGCCTCGATCCGTGGTGGGAGCGGGGCTGCTCTGGGGGGGCAGCTCATCGCTCAGGCAGATGTGTTCATGCGGTGGTGTCTGCTCCCCTGGAGAGCAGGCGGTTCGTGAAGGAGGGGGCCCTCACCCAACTCCCAGCTACCTGTGCCTGCCACTCTCAGCTTGGTGACACAGAAACCAAGACAAAGCCTCCCTTCGCAGGCTCTTTGCAGGCTCTGGGGCCGGTCAGCTCACTCATGCCACCACTGATCTAGCCCCCAATGGGCTTGTGCAGGGATGTGGGATGTGCAGTTTACCTCTTCTCAGCCCATTGGAGACTGTGGGGTTTGTTCTCTGCAGTGGGGTTTGAGTCAGGGCAGGGTGAGGTCCAGGTAAGGAAGAGGGCCCTGACTTACCTGTCTTCAGGGGTGAGGATGATCGAGACACCCGATCCTGCCAACTGTGCTTTTTGCCCAGAGAATTATTATTCAGTGTGTCCTGTTCGGGGAACAAAAGGCTCTTGTGATGGAAGTGGTCAGCAGTGCCGGGCACAGGGAGGCCCCGGCCCTGCCCCCTCAGGCCATCCCTAGGGCGTCTGCTATGCCCATCCCGCCTCCACTGTCAAAGGCCTCACTCCCAACTCCCCTCTGGAGCAGGCAGCAGGGGTGGCAAGTCACAGCCAGGCCTGCTGGCTCCGGATGGCCCTCCGCCTTGCTCAGGGAAGCTGGCCAACCCTCAGGGAGATGTTCTTATCAGCTTTAACAAAGATGGCAATGGCCAGTGTGTGTGGTTCGGCAAGAGGAGGAGACTGGGGGGGGAGAAGAGAAGTGGTAGCTCTTTGGAGACACAGTAAGACCCCCAGTTCCAGACACTGAGGGTTACTTGGCAAAAGCTCAAATCCAGCCCAAGTCAGAGACAGGTAATTCTCTGCTCTGGAGCTTGCGAAGTTATGGCCTAGAAGGGGTGGGGACCTGGAAAAAGCACAAGGAAGGGTCTCCCCAGCAGCTGGCCTGGGGGACTGGGATGAACTATCCCAGTGACAAATCCATAACAGAGTTTTCCTGCACCTGCCCCCCCCCCCACAGTGGCACGTGACTGAGGAGTGACAGAGGCAGTTGTCAGCAGCCCTCCTTCCTGGATCTCCTGGGCTGCCCATTCCACATTCTCAGCCCCAGGACCCTCCCCACAATGCCCACACAGGGCTCCCTCCACTCCACCAAGGCTCTCTCCCCTGGGAGTGCTCTCGCAAGCCCTCACGTTCCTGAACTGGATTGCCAAAAGCCATTCACAGGATCCTGGGAAAGGGACCAAGCCTTTCCCTGCCACCCCACTTCCCAGAAGCAACTTCCCTGCACTGCTCCCAATGGTTCTGGAAGACAAAAGGCCACAGCCGGCTCCCCCAACCCTATTCAACTCTCCTTGGCATCTGGCCACCCTCCCAGGGGCCCTAGGCCCCCAACTCAGCCAAACAGCTCCATCCCCCATTCCTCTCCCCTGCCTTCTGGGAATTCCCAGCTGCCCAGATCTCAAACTGGCTGTGGCTCCTGAGTTCCCTGTCCCCACCTCTCCACAATCTTCCATGGCATCCCCCTTGCTGACCATTTCAGATGCCCTTTTCTCCAGGCCCTGCTCCTGACCCACTTTCACCAGGAACCACATACCCTAAAGGAGAAACCCTGTCACAGCCTGAGGTTCCACGCTTCAAACCCAACCCCTCAAAGCTCTGTTCTCTTAATTCCCTACTCCTAACTCCAGTCCTTCCCTCCTCCAATCCCTCCTCAAGGTTCTAAGCCCAGCATGAACTCAGCCCTCTTCCTAAGGACGGACCTGCCTGCTCCTCAGAGCCCACCCCCGGGAGGGAGCCACTGCGGCCTCTATGCAGGCGCTGTCCCCAGGCACCGGACCCGAGGGTGCCCCTCCCGCTGCAGCCCCTCGGCGCTCCCCCTCACATCTCCGGCGCCCCAGGGCACCGCCCCCTCCGTTTTGGCGCCTCACCTGAGACCGCGGCACCTGCGGAAAGAGGTTGAGCGTAGTGGGCCGCTTGGGCCGGTACGTGTCCCCGCTGCCTGGGCCCAGTCCCTGGCCCTGGCTCTGGCCCTGGCCCTGGCCACGGGACACTGGCTCCTGGCTGGACTCGGCCTTGGGCGGCCCCGCTCCCGACCTCCGGGCTGCGCGCTCCTCGTCGTCGTCCTCCTCGTCATCCTCGGCCCCGGGAGTGTCCCCTGCCGCGTCGATCAGGTCCATCTGCAGCATCTCGGCCTGCAGCCGGCTCCCCGCACTGCCGCCGCCCGCAGACAGCAGCCCGGCGCGCGGGGGCTGCGTGGTGCACGGAGGGGCGTCAGGGGGCGGGGAATGGGCGGGGCAGAGGCTGCTTGCACCGCCCCCCGCCCGGGCGAGTCCATTCCGTGGCGCGAAGGGGGAACGAAGGGAGCGGAGCGGGGGGGCCGCCAGAGACAGGGGCGCTCTCGCCTGCCCCCAACAAGGAAGCTCAAAGCCGCCTCCTCCCAACTCCAGCCATGCCTCTGACGGCCTGCACCCCCACTACTGTCCCCACTCCGACTCCTTGCACCCTCCCGTTCCCTTGGCAACGGCCGGTGACCTCACCGGGGTTGTAAGCCGAGCCCAGAGTGAAGTCACCGCTGTTGCTATGGGGACTCAGTAGTCGCCAAGGAGTTCCAGGCCCCCCAAGGGATGGGGGCGGGAGAAATAGTATTTGAAGGGGCGGTAAGGAAAACTGGTTAAACTGAGGCTCAGCCAGGCAAGGAACCGTGGAGACCTGAGAGGGCCGGGAAGAGGACGCGGAGAGGAAGGGGCGAGCGGGGCCCCGGAACCAAGGTGGTGGTAGCCCTGCCCTCAGTCCGCCGGCCCAGGCCCCTCCAGCCCGAGATCGGCCCTCCGCGAGCCTGCCTTGAGGGTGCGAAGCCCCATCCTAGCTCCAGTTCTGCCGCCAACTCCTGGCACCTTGGACAGATCCCCTGGCCCTTCAGACCCCCTCATCAGTTGAGTGGAGAAAACACTACTGCCTCCCAGCCTTCAAGAAAGCAGAGGACTCACTGGAACGCGTGTGAAGCCCGCTGGAGCTCATCTGCGGCCCCTCAGGGACACACCTCTGGCCAGTAGTGCCTGGGGGCCCTGCCTAGCTAGGGGGCTGCCCTCTCCAAGGCTCTGATAGTGCAGTTGGGGAGAGGGCAGGGTGAGAGTCCAGAACAGGTGCCTGAACTTTAAGAAGCTAAGTCAGGGCCCTGAGACCATTCCCCAAATCTGGAGGCCTCTGCCTCTTCCTCATCTGGCCGGAGGGTGGAAGGTTGGGGTACAGGGGGCCGGGGGTTATCCTCACTCCTTGGTTTCCTCTTGCCTGGCAGAGCTTACTGAGTCTCTGGGGGTAGCAGGAGGTCAACAAAGAGAGAGGCACCCCCTCCCCAAGGCACACCACATGCTCCTACGGTAACCACTCTCCCGACACCATATCTAGCTACCTACACTCTTAGGGGCTGAGAGGAGCTCTGGGCTCTAAAACCTAGCCCTGTGTTCTGTCTTCCATTTCCTGGCTAGCCAATCCTTCTTCCTGTTCTAAAAAGACATAGCAGGGATCCCCATCTGACCCCAGCTCTCCAGGTGCCAGAAACCTCCTGGCAGCATTCAGATCATTAGGGACAGGAGAGAGCCATCTTCCCTATGACAAAGCCAAGGGGCCCAACCAGTAGCAATGCTGGGTAAACCCCTCAGTGGGGGCCTTTAGGACTCAGGGGCCAAGGAAGGTCTGAGAGGTAGTGTGGTGCCATCTGTCTGGTGTAATAGCAGCCGGCAGCCATGGGAGTTATTCCAGGGGTGTCTTGGCGGTTTCTTCCTGCCCCAGAGCACTGCGGATTCCACCAGACTCCACCCTGTCTGCCTCAGGCCCTCTGCCAGGGCGGCTCCCAAAAGGATTTAGGGTAGCCCTGAGTCTCCCTTAAGTCTGGCCCTAATTGTTACTACCCTAGGTCTCAAGAGCTCCTGGCTTCTCTCGTCTTGTGGGCAGTTGAAGGAGCTACTTCCTGTCTTAGTCTCTGGAAGCAGTAACAATAATAATAAATAAAATTCTGATTGTACACCCGAGACATGCCAAGCAGTATACCTATGTTTCTTGCACCATCATTTCATGAGGGTGCCAGAACAGACCTGAAACCCCCTTTGTAGATGCGGGGATGCCCTTACCCCCGTCCCTAGCCATCCTGCCACCCTATTCAGAAGCTCCTGGGAGCCCGCCCTTACCCGTAAGGACAGGGTGTCTTTGCACTGCAAGCTGATGCCACACTCATCAGTGATCTCTGAGAGGTCTTCATCTTCAAACTCCTCCAGGCTGATGTCGTGGGTGAGCCTGGTGGGGACAGGAAGCCAAAGTTACAACTCAGGGGTGCTGCAATGCCTGCTCACATCTCCTGTTACCTCTTCCAGGGGGCAGCCTCTGGCAGGCCAAGCACAGCCCCCAAAGGACAGGATTTGGGGTCCATCTGCATCAATGCAGTGGGTACCCAGCAGGCTGGGAAAGAGTGTGGGGCTCATGCCAAAAGGCAGTCCTCCTAGAGTGGCAGTGGAAGAGGAGGCTCCAGGTTACTCCAGCTCCTCCCTGGGAGTTGTCATTCCGTTGCCAACCAGCAGGCAGTGCTTAGAAGGCCCAACTGGTCAGAGCCTCCTCCCAGGGTCAAGGCAGGTGCCAAGGCCAGTTCACCATGGAGAATGCAGAGTTGAGAAGAGCCTCTAAGCAAGCCTGGAGTAGGGGAGCTCCTGGTGCAATCCCTACAGTACAAGACCTGAGGTGCCAGCAGCAGCCTCAAAGGAGTGCCCCACGCCCCATTCCAGCAAGACCCATGCCCCTTGAGCCTAGGGAACAAGCAAAGGAAAATCTGGTGTCAATGTGGCTAGTTTCAGCCTATTCCAGGAAGAACTACAGCCTCATGCTGTGCACTTGGTCGCATCTCTTCAACCACAAAATCTTCTCCTTATCCAACGTAAGGCCCCTGAACAGGAGGCTGCACAGGGGTCAGGAAAAGCCCCAGATGGGACCAGAGGTTGTTGTAAGCTCGAGACACAGCTCAGAGCACCAGGGCACCAGAACACTAACCAGTTCCACCAGAACCCTCTCCCCAGGCCAGCCCTGAGTCCCCACCACAGAATGCAGGGCTGGAGCAGCCACTGCGAGGCAGCCTGTCTCTTGCTCACCCCTAGTCCTGGGTATTCTGCCTGGCTTGCTGGGGGTGGAACATTTGGGAAGTCGGGGAGAATGTATGAGCCTCTCCCCAAATAAGACACAAGAAATTGAGGCAGAGCAAGGGAAACCCACTAGTCCAAGGTCACCCAGGAGAGACAGTAGCTTAGCCCCCAGGGGAACCTGGGAGGCCCAGACTCCCTCCTGCTCACCTCCAGGAGACCAGACAGAGACCCTGAGCTTGATGGAGCTCACCCCAACTCGGTCCCCACCCCCATCAGCCCCGGTAGCCCCTACCAGCGCTCCCACTGATCCTCCAACCAGCTGTCATTGTCTGGGCTTGAATCCATCTTCAGCACCAGCTGCATGGAGAGCCCTGCCCGGCTGGGGGGCTGCGGGGCCCCAGGGCTGCCCTCTCATGCCCGGAAGGGTGGGGGGGCCAGAGCTCAAGGCAGGGCTGGGGCCTCTGGCCTCCACCGCCTGGGCCTGTCTTTCTGCCTCCTGCCCGCTGCAGAAGCCTGGGGAGCTCATTAAAAATAGATAGGCCGGGAGAGGAGGCTGCAGCTGCCGACCCAGGTCCCAGCCCCAGCTCTTCCCAGCGCAGCCCTCAGCTGCAGGCAGCTTCCTCCTTGCGCTGCTGCCGTTGTGGCCACCTCCCTCTCGGGATCAGGTTACTGCAATCAATGCCACCGGCTCCACCTGCCCTTCCAATGCCCTGTCGGGGACTGAGGTGGCCCCCCTCCCTAGCCCAGGCTTTGTAAGTAGATGGCAGAAATCTAGGATGTTTCCCCCCAAAAGCCAGCCCTTGATTGGCTTTAAAGGGCCAGTGCCCCAGTCAGGGTGCCAGGTGGGAGATGAGGGGGGCTTCCAAACACACCAAGAACGAACACTTCTGTTCGTACTGCCATAGGCTCGGCCCTCTGACCTCATCAGGGAGGCTTCTGCAGGCCCAGGCTGCATCCAAACTGGGTTTGATCTGGGCTGTCTCTTTCTGCAGCCAGGGCACAAGCCTTCAGGACCCAGGAAGGCAGGGTCTATTGATGTGGGAGGTGCCAGATCCACAGCTAAGGGCAGGCTGGTGTTTCGCCCTCTGAGCAGAGCTGGAAGGGCTGCTGGGTGGTCATGAGCTTCCTGTCCCTTCAGAGTAACATAAACAGAACCTGGAGGCCCCTGGAGGGTGCTGCACAGAGGGGTGGGGAATGGGGGCTGGATGGACAAGGTCCCTTTAGGGTCACTTCTGACCTGCAGCCCAAGGGTGGTGGTTCCCTGGGCCATGGGGAGGGTGTGGCCAGCCAGCTAAGGTGGAAATGGAGAGGAGGGCCTGGCCCAGAAGCCAGAGCAGCCCTCCTCAGCCCGGCCAGGGTCGGGGACAAGAACCCAGTGGACGGCAACAAGTAAGTGTTCAATTCACACTGGCTGCCTGGATGGTCACTGAGAAGGCCAGTGGTGCAAAGGGGAGCCCCTGGGACTCAGATGGCATGGGGGAGCTGCAGGACCACTGACCCAGAGGTGCCCTCAAATGCCCCCTGCTCTGCCAGTGGCCTCTGCACACATCTTTTTTCTTTTCTTTTTTTTTTTTGAGACGGAGTTTTGTTCTTTTGCCTAGGCTGGAGTGCAATGGCACGATCTTGGCTCACCACAACCTCTGCCACCCAGGTTCAAGCGATTCTCCTGCCTCAGCCTCCTGAGTAGCTGGGATTACAGGCATGCGCCACCATGCCCAGCTAATTTTTGTATTTTTAGTAGAGACAGGGTTTCACCATGTTGGCCAGCTTGAACTCCCGACCTCAAGTGATCTGCCTGCCTCGGCCTCCCAAAGTGCTGGGATTACAGGTGTGAGCCACCTCGTCCACCCCCTCTGCACACATCTGTGTCTCCTCACACATGGCTCCTCTTCCTCATTGCCAAGCCCTAGGCCAGCCCCTGCCTCTGCCTTCCCAGATGTCCCCACTGGCCTGTCTGCCTTAGTCTCCCCATGCCTGCATCATCCCACTCCATCTGCTACTATCAGGCAAAGCTGCTAGAAACACCATCATCCCTCCTGCCCCACTTGGAACCCTCGAGGCTCTCCACTAGCAGCAGGCTCCTGTACCCGCATGCAAGGCCTCCAGCTCCATGTGGAGTCCGCGTGGGCACTGTGTCTCCCCAGTGCCAGACCCAGCGCTCAGACAGAGCACACAGCAGACTCTCAAACCATGCTTGCTGGAAGAGTGCTCCGCTAAGCCCATTCCTCCAGGAAGCCCTCCCAGCCCTTGCATGCAGCTGGTGTCACCATCTGCCTGGATGTACAGTAGTGTGGGCAGCAGACAGGGCCAGTCCTCCCTCAGAAACACCCACTTTCCCAATCCTGGCTGCTCCAAAGGTGGATGGAGCCTGTGCCCAGCACCCTGACTGATGACCCTAACCTGTACCCAGCAGATGATCAAGACAGTCCCCTTCCTCCCCTTGTCCTGGAGGGCAGAGCTGGCGAGTTCATCTGCATGCACTGGGTCCTCAGCATGAGTCTGCTAGATGTCTGTCAAAAGACAGCCTCCACCTCCACGTGCTCCTCTCAAACTGCAGGCTGGAGCAGGGCCTGCAGGGTCTGGCCTGGACCTGGGTTAGAGGCTTCGCGGTTCATCTCCACACCCTCAACATCACCTGATATTTCCACTTCCTTGGAATAGGTCTGGGTGGGGCAAGGACAGCAGCATCTTCCTGTACAGCCGAGGGCACTGGGATTTCACTGGGCAATGCTGGAAAGAATTCTGGGGTGGGGGTCGGAGAGCCTACACCTCATCCATGGCTCTCTGGGGTGGGTGATGGGGAATGCCTTGTCTAACTCTTTGGGTGCCTCTCATAAGCCAGGCAGGATGGAAGAATGATCACCGTATCAGGCTGGGAAGCAGGAGACCTGCGATAAATCCTGACTCACGTTGAAGCTACCCCATCGTGGCCCCAATCTTTAGGCTATGCCTCTCTCTTAATCCTTATTGCAATAAGCTTGGGAGAGGGTTTGTTCCATTTTTCCCATTTTACGGATGAGGAACACTAAGGCTCAGACATAAGGTACCTTATGCCTCAGTTTCCCATATACAGAATGAAGCCACTAATCCCTGCCCACCCACCGCAGATGGCTGGTGTTAGCAGAATGGAGTTCGTGTGAGTAGGAGGTCACTACCAAGGACTGAGGGGGACTGACTGGTCAGAGTTCCCTTTGCAAGTCACCCCCCATCCAAGACCCTGGGGGCTGCCTTTATGGAGAGAAGGTTAAACAGATGCTTGGTCCCTGCAGGCTCATGGAAGGCCAATGTGGGGAAGGACGGAGGGAAAGAAGGAGGAAGGAAAGGATGGAGGGGAGAAGGGAGGGGAGGAAGGGAAAAAGAGGGCAGTTCCCTCCTGTCCCACCTGACCCCATACTCATGGCAGCCTTAGCACCAGGAGGCCCCTAGACTGACTCCTACAGCCCTCTGTGCAGGCCGGCCTCCCTCACCTCCCGGCCTGGAGGTTTCAGCCGCCTCCTGGAGAAGCAGCCCTGCGCACCCATCAGACCTGCTCATTCATCCTGGGTGCTGGGATTCCTGCGACATCATTCATATTAGCATTTGGTGGCTCTGAGCGGTGAGTTTGGTTTCTGGAGACTGCCCTGATCTTTCTTTTTTCTTTTTTTTTTGAGACAGAGTCTCACTGTTTTGCCAGGCTGGAGTGCAGTGGCACAATCTCGGCTCACTGCAGCCTCCAGCTCCCTGGTTTAAGGGATTCTCCTGCCTCAGCCTCCTGAGTAGCTGGGACTATAGGCGCATACCACCAAGCCCAGCTAATTTTTGTATTTTTAGTAGAGACGGGGTTTCACCATGTTGTCCAAAATGGTCTCGATCTCTTGACCTTGTGATTCGCCCACCTTGGCCTCCCAAAGTGCTGGGATTATAGGCGTGAGCCACCGAGCCCGGCCGACTGCCCTGACCTTTCTGCATGGGGATCCTGTTCCTGCATTACCTGATCCCTCCTACCTTGCCCCCTCAGTCCTTTCTTTCGGCCCCACCACTCCTCCCTGTTCTGGCCATGCCAGCCCCTGCTCCCACCCCAGCCTGAGCTGCGCTTTCCTAAATGGCCCTGAACAAAATGCCTTTTGTGTTATGATGTTGATTTCAGGACCTTTTCCCCTGTCTTGCCAGGTGGAATTTCCACTGACCCGCAGTCCTGTCCTTTCTAATGGACCGATTCAGCTCCGTAGTGGGCTGAGTTAGAAGCATTTGCTCTGCCGGGCGCGGTGGCTCACGCCTATAATCCCAGCACTTTGGGAGGCCAAGGAGGGTGGATCACGAGGTCAAGAGATCGAGACCATCCTGGTCAACAAGGTGAAACCCTGTCTCTACTAAAAATACAAAAATTAGCTGGGCATGGTGGCATGCGCCTATAGTCCCAGCTACTCGGGAGGCTGAGGCAGGAGAATTGCTTGAACCCAGGAGGTGGAGGTTGCGGTGAGCCGAGATCGTGCCATTGCACTCCAGTCTGGGTAACAACAGTGAGACTGTGTCTCAAAAAAAAAAAAAAAAAAAAAAAGAAGCGTTTGCAAAGGAAGGGTTAAAGCTGAGGCTTTAGCTGAGCAAGGCTGAATCAGAGCCAGGCATTGCCTGTTCGGATGCCATTCTTGGGCTTTTGCATTCCTGGCTGTGCTGTGGTGAGGTAAGTATGCCAGCTGATTGACCTTGGGTCCTGGCCATGATGCCCCACGGGCCTCTCTTGTGACAGAGGGCATGAGTGGTCCAGGGGTCCAGTCTGCCTCCCTGCAGCCCTCTAAGTGCTGAGAATGAAGCGAGCTCCCCGTGGGTTCTGAGGACACCTGTTGATTAGCTGCTCAACCCTAAGTGGGTTCCCCATTGTTCTCTGGTTTCCCTACCAGCCCCTGTCCACCAGCAGTGACAGCAAAGCTGACCTCTGAAATACAGATCTGGTCTGGCCACTCTTCCCTAGCTCAGAGCCCTTTCATAGCTACCCCTGGCCCTTAGGGGAAGGGGCCCCAATTCTCATGCGTGGCCTGAAGGCTCTGTAAAGTCTCCTTTCCCTCCAGCCAGTACCATTTCCCCTAGTTCCCCACCTCCCCCTTTATCTCCTCCCCCAATAGCCAGCTCACCAAGCAGTAGCACAGTCTCCTCCACAAGCCTGCTCTGACCTCTGGGACCAAGTCAGACTGCCCTGCCATGGGCTCTCGGAGTCCCTCCTGGCTCTGGTTCCCTATCACTGTCATTTTACCTTTGAGTGATGTGGCCCATGGTGGTCTCCCCTTGGAGTCAGTGAATCCATATGGGTGGGATCACATTTGTTTTGATCAACATGTGTGGTGCCTAAGAGGCACCTAACAAATGCTGAATGAATTAACCACAGGTGTCCTGGGGCTCACTGGATTTCTGCCTTGGAAATCTCTAAGTCAGTCCACTTTTCAAATCAACGAACGTCCTGTGTCCCCACCTACACCGGAGTCTCGGCTAGGATGTCAGGTCCTCCAAGAAGATGGTGCTGGCTGAAATGGTGGGGTGGGTATGAGCCAGGCCTGGCATCCCTCGCAGGCCCTTTCTCTATCCCCACCGCCCGCTCTGGGTGAACACAGGGATGGGCTGGGTTTGTTTTTGGGTCGGAATTCCCTTCCTGACCACCTCCACAGAGGGCCATTTCCAACGGAAACCAAATCCAACCGAAGAAATGAGCCCCGAGGGACAACCCCACTTGGGGTCATAACGTGTTTGATCTGTGTAAACATCTCTGTGCCAATATGTTGCAAGAACTCTGGAATCCAGTGATTCAGCTTTTGGGAAACAACCTCCAGGAAACAATCCCACATCGTTTGGAGAAGCAGCGTAATATGCAGGATGCTCGCTCCTCATCACAGCACACAGCAGAAAGCACCTGAGTGGTCCAGCACCAGGGGGCTGTTTTCACCGTGGCCATCCAGAGGATGGAATGAGATGCAGTCTATCGGAATCAACGTGATAAAGTCTGTGTACTAAGGTGAAAAATGGCAACTAATAACAGGAGCAAAAAGAATATATGATCCAATGGTCTCCCCTGGATGAATCCCACACAGGAAGAAACACTCACGTGGACACAGAGTTGTGAGATGGGGTAAAATCTGGGGCACTCTTTTCTCCTTTCCTCTCCTTCACAGACTTTCATCCTGGGTCATGCCAACCTAGCGGGGGCTCCCTGTCTGCTTCCAGGCTGCCTGCCCTCCCTGGAGCTGCATTTCTTGAGGGCGGGACCCTCATACTCACCTGGGCACTGACTCCCTGCCTTTGCTCCAATCTATGCACAAAGCCCAAGACCCTGTACCCCGTAGGTGCTAAATCTGTGCCTATTGAAGGAAGCACTGCAAGCACCATTACAGCAGGAGCCACCAGCCCTCCCCTGGCATCTCCAGTGGCGGAACAAGGCAAAGCACCAGAGACGCTCCTGCTATTTTGGAATGAACACAAGAGTGGGGCCAGGGAACAAAGATAGTATCGTAGAATGGTGAAGAACTACGTGTGGATGGTGGCAGTGACCCAATTTGTGGGAGCCATGGGGGCCCCAAGCTAGAGGTCAGTTGTGGTCCATTTCCAGCAATCCAGAGATGAACCTGAAGGCTCTGCCTCAGGGAGCTGGGGTTGAAATTCTGCCCTGGCCACTGCCAGGCTGTGTGAGGCAAATCAACACTCTCTGCCACCAAATCCAAGGTTCATCGGGAGCCAGGCCAGTGGCCCTGGGCGTGAGGCAGCTCTGGCAGCACCTCCCCACCTCACCACATGGCTGGCTGAACAGGCCACCAGCTGACCAGCTCCCTGCCTCTGCCCAGTCTTCTTGGGCAGTGATGTCTCCCTGAGGCTTCAGTAGCCTTCCCTCCACACTCAGACTCCCAGGGACTTTGGCCCCAGCCCTATCCTCTCCCCTGTGCTCCAGACCCAAAACCAACTGACTGCCTGAATCTTCCAATTGGGTCCCAATGACTCCCAATCTCAAAATCAGCAGGTCCCCACATGATTTTCACACCCTGCCCACCACCCCTCTGGTCTCCCACTGAACACACCACCCCCAAGGAGCCCCAGAATCATCCTAGACTCCTGCCTCTCCACACCTTATTCTGTATCCCTCACCAAGCGGGCTAATCTGCCCCCTAACTCTTCCTCACACCCTGAACCCTTCCCTCCTTCTCACCGGCAGGATGGCTAGTCCCCGGCCACTCTCCACCCAGCAGCCAGGTGGTCCTCCTATAGCAAGCTTGTCCAACCCATGGCCCATGGGTGCACGAGGCCCAGGATGGCTTTGAATGCAGCCCGATACAAATAATAAACTTTCTTGAAACACATTTTTGCAATTTTTTTTTTTTTGAGATGGA
This sequence comes from Callithrix jacchus, assembly GCF_049354715.1. Taxonomy (NCBI): domain Eukaryota; kingdom Metazoa; phylum Chordata; class Mammalia; order Primates; family Cebidae; genus Callithrix; species Callithrix jacchus. The sequence continues at coordinate 110,915,007 of NC_133511.1, read as the reverse complement.
GTCTCACTCTGTCACCCAGGCTGGAGTGCAGTGGCACGATCTTAGCTCACTGCAACCTCTGCCTCCCGGGTTCAAGCAATTCTCTGCCTCAGCCTCCTGAGTTCAAGCAATTCTCTGCCTCAGCCTCCTGAATAGCTGGGATTACAGGCGCCCACCACCACACCTGGCTAATTTTTATATTTTTGGTAGAGACAGGGTTTCACCATCTTGACCAGGCTGGTCTTGAACTCCTGACCTTGTGATACACCTGCCTCAGCCTCCCAAAGTGTTGGGATTACAGGTGGGAGCCACTGTGCCTGGCTCGATTTTTTTTTTTTTTAGCTCATCAGTTAGTGTTAGTGTATTTTGTGTGTGGCCCAAGACAATTCTTCTTCTTCCAATGTGGCCCAGGGGAGCCAAAAGATTGGACACCCTGTCCTTCCTAGAGGATCCGTCTGACCCTGTTGTTCCCTGCCTAACTCCCTACCGGCTCCTCTGGCTGTGGGTGAAGATGTCGGCATCCTCACATGGCCTACAAGTTCCTGCACATCCTGCTTTCCACCCTCCAGCCAGACTGGGCACCAGGCACCCTGCTCAATGGCTCTGGTCTCCATCCTTCGCTCCAGCGGCACCCTTGGGTGATACTTATGCATCCACCAGGCCTAAGCTGAAATGTCCCTGCCTCTGGGGATCCTGTCCTGACCTGCTGAGCCTGGGTCCCTTGACCTGAGCCATCATCACACCCAACAGCCCATCTGTAAAGCTGTCTCCCTCCCTCCCTCTACAACCCCACGGCATGGTGGCCAGGCCTATGTCTGGGCCTTTGCAGTGTTTCCCTGGTGACCTAGGCAAACTGCAAACATTTGTTGAGTGAATGAAGGAATAAGCCTCAGTGGCCTCATCTCTCATCCCTGAGGCAGGGTGGTGGGGCAGATGGAAACCATCCATGCAGCCGCAGGCCTGGCTCTGTCCCAGCTCTGCCACTAACTTGCTGTGTGCTCTTGGAGGAGCCCCTCGCCCAGTCTTTCCTCATAAGGGGAGGGGTTACCTCATGGGGGGTGGGGTTTCCTCATAGGGGAGGGGTTTCCTCATAAGGAGATGGGGCTGGTTGGATGAGCTGGTCTCTAAGGTCTCTCTGATCCACAATTCCCCTTCTAGTCACCCCCGACAGGCTGCTCCCTCCCTTCCTTCCCCTGAAGCCCCGTTTGTCTCTGCTGTTCCTCCCACGTGAACTATCCCTCTGTCCCTCCCTTTTGTCCCACCTACCCAGTGCCAATGTCTCCACTGTATAAATATAGAAATTCTCTTTTCTAGAGTTTTCTTTATAATGAACATGTATCACTTTAATTTTGAATTTCCTTTTATTATTTTTAAGGTACAGAAGTAACTGCTAATTATAAAATAAGAAGTTAAATACAGGTGAGCAGCTCTAATCTGAAAACATTGCTCCAAAATCCTAAATGTGTGAGCAGCAACATAACAGCGCAGGTGGAAAATGCCACACCTGACCCCATGTGACAGGCTGCAGTCAAGACTTTGTCTCATGTACAACATGATTTAAACTATTGTATAAAATTACCTTTAGGCTGTGTGTATAAGGCATACAAGAAAAAATCAATTTTATGCTTAGACTTGGGTTCTGCCCCCAAGCTATCTCATTATGCATATGCAAATATTCCAAAATCCAAGAGAATTAGAAACCTGAAACACTTCTGCTCCAAAGCATGTCAGATAAGGCATACTCAACCTGTAATATAAAAGTATGTAAAATAAGAAGTGAAAATCCCTCGCCCCATATCATACCCAAAGGTTACTAACCACTATAACCAGGTGTAGCATTTCTATAATCAGAACAAAAATCAACACGTATTTATTTCAACCAACTACCAACAAACTAATGCTCCCCCTGCCCCTTCAGGTCCACATGCTCACCCCTCCACACCAGCACCTCCAGTACTCCAGGGCTCTTCCTTTTTGGGGTGGCTCTGACATCAGACTGCCTGCCACTTACCAGCTCTGCCACTTACGTAACCTCCCTCTGCCTCAGTTTCCTCATGCAAGTGTGGATAATAACAATGCTCTGTTGATATCGTTATTGTGAAGAGTAAATACTCTTGCACACAGGAAACTCTTAGAATGGTGCCTGGGCGAACTGAGTGCCTTCCAAATGTCAGCGCTTACCACCGTTGAGTACCTATCGTGTGCTGAGCAATGGAGATACCAAAGTTTGGGTACAGATCCCCTGTGTCTTCTGGGAGCTGACAGTGGCACTGGGGGTCAAGTTGCACACACACACATAAACACACACACACACACAGCCCTGCCTACCTGTGGCTCTCCTCAGCCCTTGAAACACTCAACACGTGTTATCTCATCTGATTCACAGGACCATCCTGAGCAGGGGCCAGCGCTGGCATCTTGGAGGCTCAGAGAGCTTAAGTGTCCAGTGTAAAGGCACACAGCTAAGAAGGCCCAGTCAGGATTCAAGCCCAGGCCAGTTGGATCCATGACACCACCAAAGAGCCACAGGAAAGCACTACCCACCCACCCAGGGTTAAGTGGAGCTGGGTCAAGCATAGTGAGAGGCGGGCCAGGAGAAAGGGCAGTGGGGGCTGCAGGAACAGCAGGGCAGGTCAGCAGGGCCTGAGACACTGACCCGTATTATTCCCACATGCTGGCCTTGTCTCTGCAGCCAGGCCACGATGTCCTGGAGGGCCGACCCACGCTTCAACCTCCTGGCCTACTGCCACCCTTGTCCCATGTGGCGAGAGCTGGCCACACACTCACTAGCTGGTATCCGTTTCCTCAGCTCCTCTCACTAAAGCATTCATGACACCTGGGGAAGCAGGTCGGGGAGGAAAAGCTGCCCTCTAGGCCGGAGGCAGGGCGGGGAGGCAGAGTGGACTGAACATGCACAGACCTGGGTCCCACTGTGGCCTCAGCCTCTTACTATTTTGGAGTCCCTAGCAAGCCACTCTGCCTTTGTTCATCTCAATCACCTTGTCTATAAAATGGGAGGACCATTACCTTCTCTCGGGTGGTTATGAGGATCAAGAGAGTGGCCTTGGGAGGACACTCTGGATAGCAGCGAGCTGTAGCAGTCTGCTAGTGTCCGGGCTGGCCCTTGCTGAACACTGACCTGCTCTGCTTTTTCTCCTTTCCAGGCAGGAATCAATATTAATCGGCCCACTTAACAGATGGCACTCAGTGGACAAAACCCTGCCTGGGTCATGCAGTTGGATAGTGGAGCTAGGATTTGAACCCAGGTCCTTATAAGCACTATGTGCTTCCACTGCAGAGAGGCCTCCAGGTGGGGAGGCAGTGTTTGCATGGAGGCCTTGTGCGCCACGCCAGGTGGAGTCTCAGACCTCAGCCTGTGAGTCGAAGGCATTATCAGAGAGCTGCAGCCCTGGAGCCTTCAGGCCTGGTCTCCTCCATCTGGCCCCCTCTGGTCCTCCCGGCTCAGCTCAGGGTCTTGGGGGAGGTTTCTGGGTTTGATGATGCCATTAGAGATCCCCAGGGGTCTCTGTCCACCTGAGGACCTGGGAGCCAGTGACCCCTTGCTCCCAGGAGGGGCTGGCGCCACAGCCCAGCTGGAGCCTGGCTGGGGTGGGGCCCCAGGAGAGGGGAAGGCGCCAGCTCTTGAGATGGGGAAACAATGGGGTATGTCTAAGCCTCCCTCTCTAGGTGGGGAGCAGTGACATCTGCCTCTTCCTCCCCACCAACTAGGGGTCAGAATTATGGGGGAGGTATATCTATTCCTCCTCCACACAGTCACCCTTCACTTCTCTGAAACACATCAGACCTAACACCAGGCTGGTGGGGGGCGGTGGGAGGGGTGGAATGGGAGCTTAGGTCAGGGTTCTGGGTATTTACTCCAGCAGGGACCCCTGACACCCCCGCTGGCCCTGGCTACTCCCTGGCCGACTTCCCTTCCCACAGCCGGGCCTAGGATTCCCCAGGTTGAGGCTGAGCCTTCAGCGCCTGCCCTGAGAGACACACCTGCCCAGGTCGGTGCTGCTCAATCCAGAGAGGGGCCTGGCCATGGCGGACATGACAGGTAGGCCCATCTGGGCAGGCAGGGGCCCAAGACGCCGTCCTCCCAGCACCAACAACAACGTTGCCCCCAGGAAACTGCGACCCGCGACCCCCCCCCCCCGCCCCTCCCCGCCCCGCCCAGGCTGTTCCCAGCCCTATTCAGAAATCTTCCGACTGGGCAAAGGCTAAGATGCAGCCCGCCTGCCCGCTCAGGGATCACAACCCGGATCCCAGACCCTGCTGCAGCCCAGCCCGGAGGTGGGAAAGAAGGCAGCCTCCGAGCCCCCTCCTCCAATTCCAGCGCAGACCTCCCGGCCTAGGACCAGGAATGGCGGAGGGAGCGGCCCCGTGAACCTGCAGCGACTACCAGTCCGAGCATGAGGCTGGCGGGGCTTCTGGGGGACTCTGTCCCGGGAAGATACCCCATCCCCACGCCGTCCTCTCGTTCCCGGGTTCCCGAGGTTCTGGGGTAGGGGGCGGCCAGGGACAGCCCAGGAGGATCAGTCCCGCTGAAGGGCGAGGCGCGCGGCGGCCGGGGACTCTCACCTGAAATTGGGAGGAGACGCGATGTGCAGCCCCAGGAACGGGGAGGCGGCGGGCGGGGACGCAGCACCCCCGCCCAGGCCGCCGCTTTCTCGCTCCGCCATTCTCGGGCACAGCCCTGGCCATCCGGGCGGAGCGCGGCGCGGAGGAGGCGACGGCGGCGAAGGAGGCGGAGGCGCGGCGAGGGGGCAGCCGCCGCCGCCGCCGCCGCCGCCGCCGCGGGGCTCGGGCTGGGCGGGCTGGGCGGGCGCACCTGTGTCTGGCAAGGCGCGGCTCCGCGCCGCGCACGGCTAGCGGGACTGGCTAGAGCGCCCGGCGCGCGCCCCTGGGCCCCGGCCGGGGTCTCGAGCGCCCCGCCCTTTCCCCGCCCCTGTCCCGACAGCCCCGCCCCCGGAGATGGCGCTCTCCGCGGTGCTGAAGCCACGGACCCGCGGCCCTGGGCTTGGCTCAGCCCCGCCCTAAATCCGACACTGACTCTCCTCTACCCCTCAAGGTCCCCAGTGGCTGGTGTGGGCTTTGTCCCTCCGGGTGAGCTTAGCGCTCGGGTATCAGATAACTAATGGCAGGACCCTGGACCCCAAGGTCCAGGTTTGGCCCCCGCAGCAGAGACCAAGAAGGTAGACGAAAAAGGAGGGTCGTGGAGGAAGGCAGAAAAAGGAGAGGATATCAGTGGGTTCTTAGAGTGTACAGGTTTGGAGTTGGGTGGTGTGAATTCTCTGGCTCCACAAGTGATTGGGCATTGGGGCCTTGCATTAGTGACTAAAGAGGACTAAGGTGTGGTCTTCTTACCTGTGAAATGGGACAATAACGGCCCCTCTCATGGTTGTGAGGATGTAACGTAACACAAATGTGTTGCTACTAAGACCTGGAAACACTCCACCTCCTGCACCGGGATCCAGGCCTCACCCCAGTCCTGTCCCTTTACCTTGAGGGGACCCTGCCAAAGACTCTCCCTAGAGGCTGCCCTCTCTAAAGATTGATGCAAGCCTCTCTTCAGCCCCTAACAGCTACTTGTGGTGAATTGAGCCCTCCAGCCTTTTCAGTCTCTCAGCACCTCCTCCTTCACCCCAGGACCTTCCCAGCATTCTCCTTCTTAGCGCCTCAACTGCATTTCCTGCAGAGCACCCCTCCTCTGCACCCACAGACTCACATTCTAAGACTTGGGGCTTTTCCCTCTGCTCCCACTGTTGACTTCTTGGGATCATTTTGGTTCTTTCTGTTCCCTCTGGCACCTCCATCCCTGCTAGGCTTTGGCCATGGTTTCTTCCTCATTGTCTCTCCCCCAAGAGGGTGTTAAGCCTGAGCTTCCAGGCCTTCAAGGCCCTGTGTTCCCTGATTGAGTCATTTCACAGAGTATGGACTAGGCCTCCAGCTTTGGTGGGTCATGGAGCCTCTGGGCAAACCTTATTGGCTTCTCTGGTCCCTCAAGAGAACCCTAGAGACCCTGTCCACACTGCAGGACAGGACAGAAAACCTGCATACTGTGCCACAAGTCGTGGAGTCCTATTTGCGTATCTGGAAGGCTGACGGGTAATGCTGGCCCCTTTCCCTCAGTGTAGCACCCAGCAAGGAGCAGAAGGCACCTTCCTTGCAGAAGGCAACCCCCCAGCTCCAGACTCAATATCCCAATACCCAAAGCCAAAGGTCGTGGCTGCTTCTCTTTTCCCTGCTCTTGGGGCCCAGAGGGGTGGCCACTATTCTTAGCTTTTTGTGCTCAGACCCCTTCCCTGGGCCCTCACATTAACCATCTGCTGCCATGGTGCCTGGGCTTTCCTCCCAGGAAAGCAGTCTTGCCATCATGGCTACTAATTGTTCCTTAAAATGTGGACTAGTCTCAGCTAGGGAACATCCTCAGGAGGTTGTCCTCAGCAGCAGTGTATGCACATGACAACTCCCTCTTCCAGAATCTTTTGCTCAAGAGTAAAGGTATCTTAGCTCCAAAGGCCAAACCAAAGCTATAGTAAGAGAGAGCCAGGAGAAGGGCAAGAGGGACACAGGCCCAGGTCTTGGTAGGAAGGAGGCCAGCAGGAGCTTCAGAGCAGCGCCAAGAATGAGAGAAGTCCCCAAGGCAGGTTCCTCCCCTTTCTTCCTTTCTCACTCTGTACAGGCCAGACTGTGATATTCTTGGGCCTTGCCTCAACCCCTCCCTACAGGAAGTTGGGGTATGAGCTCATAAAGCTCTCAGTTCAAGGCTAGCACCCCTAGCATGGAAGCAGGCCATGCTGCACCGAGAGGGGCCATTCTTTGGCTAGGTGGGCAGGAGACAAAGCCAGAATCCAGGCCCTAGGCTTGGCTGTGGGCAGATCTCAACTACCTAGTCCCAGCCAGAGAGCCTGCATCCCCTCCTCACCACGGGCTGCAAGCTTAAGTGGCTGCATTGAATTAAAGGATGGATTGAGGACCTGGAGCAGGCCCTGCACTAACTGACCCGCAGCCTGGAGTTTTAAGTAGGCTGCGAGGCTGGGTGGCACTGCAGGATGACACTCAGGACCCTCACTCTGAGCCCAGAGTGTTCGGTACTGTTCTGGCCAATTGACCCCCAACTCTTGACCAAGCTCTGGACCAACTTTTGACCAAGCTTTCCTCGTCTGCAATGGTTGCTTCCTTTCCTAAGGAGAAACAGGAGGCTCCTGACTCCCACAGAACCAAGACGGGTTGGCCAATAGCTTCATTCGGGCTCAGCCTTATCAAAACTCCAGTTCCCAGACCTCCCACAAGAATGACCACAGCACAACCTTACTCGGACAGGTCAGACATTTATAAAACAAGTGAATATTCACAAACTGTGGGAGAAACACACCTTCCCAGCAATACAAAATCTCTATAAAGTGCATTTGCCCTGCAACCATCTCTTCCCCGTGCTGGCCCTTGGGTCAGGATTTGGGGCATTGTTTCGAGGGAGCCCTCAGGGCCACCTGAGCTGGGAGAAGGGAGGCATGAAGCCACCGTGGAGCTCTAGGCCACTGGACACACCCTCTGCCACCCTGCCCCTCCTGGCTCTAGAAGTACACTGCCTGACTCCACTGGCAGGTTGATCTGGGAATGGGCTGGCATGCCAGGGATGGTGAAGTAGGGGTAAGTGGTCCTGCCAACCTGTACCTTAGAGAATAGAACCAGCATCAGACAAACAGGAAGAGGAATCATCCTGCTACCTGAAGGCGCTGCTAGTGAATACTGAATCTGCCCTCAGCCTTTGGTCTTCCCACTGTCTCAGATTTGCCCTTCCAGGTTCATTCGACTCTTTCTGGCAATTGCCCCTGATTATCTTTCCTCTTGGTTGGAGCTGAGGGAACAAGGAAGCCCCCAACCTAACACTCTGAATGCACACCATCACCTGTGCCCTGCTCCCCTCCCACGATGATGGGACATTTCTAGTGAGGGTGACATACATACAACAGTTGGACTCTAAAGGCAGCTCTCTGGCTGAGAAAACCTGAGGATATCTCAGGAAGAAGCCTGTCAATGTGATGGAGAGCTATAGGAGACGGGTCTGGCCCCAGGGTTCTGGTCTAAGGACAGAGGACAGTGAGGGACAGGGCTGGGGCCAAAGGAATGAACAGATCTGAGGCTAGGAAAGGTCACAGGGGAGGTAGAAAGGAAAGGCCCAAAGGCCAGCTTAATGATACATGTGAGGACGAAAATCCAGACAGGAATCAGCCTCATAGCTACACGCACACATGTACCCCCTCATACACACACGTGTACACATACACACACACACAGTCTTTGTGGCTCAAGTGCAGGCCACAGGGTAGAAGGAAGACTTGCTCTAGGTGACCACAGTTGTCCTTTCTATTACATCTTTCTCAACACAGGCCTTTGGCAGTGGGAAGGAAGAGGTGGGAAGCACAGGCCACTCCTGGAATGCAAGGCTTGGCTTCTCTGGGTCAAACCTCCCACCTTCTGCTCCTGGAAGGGATGGTGTGCTGGGTGTGATCACTACTTGGTCTTCCGCCAACTGCCCCAGCAGTCCCCATCCCTGAGTCCCTCTGCCTGAGTCCTTGGCGCTCAGTTGCTGGGATAGCTGACATGGCATTCTGGATGCTGACAAGTCCAGGGCAGGCCCTGGAAGCCAACAGAACAAAGACTAGAATGGTTTCCCTGGCTAGGTGTCAGCTGTCCTCACTGGCAGCACTGTGATGCTTTGGAGTGTGGCCAGAGAAGCCAGGGGGCCTTATGCCACTGGAACCTGGTCCTCCTGGTAGAGTGACTGTCTGACCCTGGCCCCTCCACAGCTCCTGGGTAAGCTCTGAGACTGGCTCTCAGCTTCTGGGGAAGGAACAATGACAGCTGGGATTCTCTTTTTAACTTCATGTTCTATAGCCTGAAAAGGTAGATGTGCTGTCTTAGGCTCCTATTACAGTACCAGGCATACCCCACACCCAGTCAGGTGTTGCTGTGTACTTCTGTAGGGTGGTAGAAACTTTTTAGATCTGTCTATGGCCTCATGCTCAGTCCCAGATGCCCAAGGAAGGCCCTGGGACTGAGCCCAGTAGCAGAGAATTTTAAAATAAGAAAGAGAGGCCAGGTGGCTATGTCTGGACAGCATCCATCCACTCCAGCCTGCCCAGCCTCCAGGTCAGAAAGCAGGAACTCAGCAGGGCTCCGGCTGCCTCCAGAATCCCATGCTTTGGACAACAGCCAGAACTGCTGCCCTCCTGCTCCACAGTCTGACGTGAGGAGGGAGGGAAGGAGGTCTAGGGAGGCAGATGCCAGAATCCTAGTTAGGGTCCTACCACTACGATCTGTTCAGACAAGGCAGCTGGCTTGCAGGGACAGGTCTTGGCTGAAAGTCACTGCCATAACCTCTAGCCTTGTGTCTAGAGGCCGGGAAACAGCACTGGTGTGCTACCGGTACTCCTCCAGCCCAGGCAACATTCAGAATCACAAATGTAAACAGATGCATGCACACGCAAACAGGCACACCACGCCCTCCTCTGCACACGCGCACACACACGCACACATGCTCGCTCTATCTCTGTCCGGTGATCAGCTTCTCTGCAGGTTGTACTCTGCTGCCGCGGTGGCTGCTTGGGCACCCAGGCTTTGCTCACGGAGCAAGGGCTCTGCAGCTGGAAGAGAAAAACAAGTGCAAAAAGAGCATTCAGGAGGCTGCTCAGTTGCCCAGGGACACAAACTCCTCTGGCTGCTTCTCTGGGGACACTCAGAATGGGAACTGGGAAGAGCTGAAAGAGTGAGCTGAACTGGCCACGGTACCTGGGGACAGGTTGTTGCTGGGATGCCACTGGGATGACTGAACGCTGCCCCTCTGAAGTGCTGATGCAGGACAAGCTCCCCACTGCAGGCCCTTCACCAAGGGCTGCACGTAGCAGAGGAGAAGGAGGAGGAGGAGGAGAAGGACAGGGCTATGTGAGAGTCACGTGAAGCCTTGGGGATACTTGCTCAGATATGACAAGGGCAGCTTCTGAATCAAGGCATAGCAGCTGCTGCCAGAGATGGAGAATCGGAAAAAAATGGCTGGAAGAGAAGCCCGTGGGGACCAGTAATTTTCAAGAGTAAGGCAATGACTGAGTTTAGAATCAGCAGGTGAACACATTTCCACATATAGATGAAAGCACCCTGGCACAGTGCTGAAGATTGTGGGGGCAGGAGGGAGAGAGGAGACACAAGGATGACTCATTTTAAAGATTTATGACATCCGGAATCTGGGGCAAAGGGAAGAAACAGCTTCATCCCTAATAACAAAGGAAGGACAGGGTGAGCCTGCCACAAAGCTGGGGTGTCTGTCTAAATAGTGTGTCTGAGAGTCTACAAAGACACGCAGCGTCCCATTAAAAGTTTGTGCAGTTTAAATGGTGGTGAGGTAGTTAACAAGTAGGCTTACTAAGCCTGCCGTGAGTCAGGCACTACACACTTGTGCTGTGGCTGAATTCTGTCCCCCACAAAATTCTTATGTTGAAGTCCTAACCCCAGAAGGTGACTGTATTTGGAGACAGGGTCATTAAAGAGGTAATTAAGTTAAATGAGGTCATTAGTATGGGCCCTAATCCAATATAACTGGTGTCCTTATAGGAAGAGGAAATTTAGACCCAGACAGTACAGAGGGAAGAGCATGTGAAGATACAGGGAGAAGACGGCTGTTTATAAGCCACAGAGAGGGGCCTCAGAAGAAAAGCCAACCCTGGCAACATTTTGATCTCAGACTTGTAGCCTCTAGAACAGTGAGAGGACACAGTTCTGTTGATCAGGCCACCCAGTCTGTGGTACTCTGTCATGGCAGCCTGAGCAGACTAACACAACTTGAGATCCCAGTAACCTTGAAGCTTGCCGTCCGTTTTTGTAGACGAGAAAACAGAAACCAGAGAGGAGAAGAAAGTTGCCCAGACAACAGCATTCATAAGTGGCAGAGCCAAGAAAGGAAATCCACATCTGATTCTGAAATCTGTATTTTTACCAGCAAGTAATCTCTATATGATAGTACTGCTCATTAAGACTTTTAAAGGCTTAAAAGAAATTCCACATGGCGGCATAAAGGCTAATATCCAAAATATATGTATGTGAATTAAGCTGTTATTAGAAAAGGGAAAATACTCTTAAAGTCAAAGACATTGGAGACAAGGATTCAGTATCAGTCTTCTGACACGTGATGCTTTTAAGGCCACATGCTCAATGTTTCTATTGAAATATGCTAATTGTGAGCATATTTCAATAGAAACACACACAGGGCTCTCTCTGGCCCCTGTTGTTAAACCAAAGAGATGGCTATTTTTCTGAAATAGAAAACTTTCAGGATTACAGGATATACCATAAAAGGTCCTCCTTACCCAACATGTGCATTTTTTTGTGTATGTTTTATCCACCTTCAGGGACGGGGGAAGATAAAGGGTACATGAAGATTCCTTAGAATAAGTGCTCTTAATCTGGGGTTCCTGGTCCTTAAGGAGTCCAAGGATGGGCTTCAGGGGCCAGCCATGGGGCCTCTGGAGTGATGTGCACATTCCTCTGTGTGTGTGAACAAGTGCAGTTTTCTGGATATGGGCTCCATTCTCCATCAGTCTCTCCAAAGTGGGGAGTAACCCAAACAGGATTGAAGAACCAATGCCTAAGCTTAGAAGATAGGGGGATAGAATGATAAGGGGGACAGAATGATAAGGTGGACAGAATGATAAGGGGGATAGAATGATAAGGGGGATGGAATGATAAGGTGGATGGAATGATAAGAGGGATGGAATGATAAGGGGGATGGAATGATAAGGGGGATGGAATGATAAGGGGGATGGAATGATAAGGGGGATGGAATGATAAGGGGGATGGAATGATAAGGGGGATGGAATGACAAGGGGATAGAATGATAGCAATTCAGACCTCTGTTGACTTCAGCACCAGTTAGTTTTGGGCAGGCTGATGAGGGGAGCTGGCAGTGTCCTGGGTTCAGAGGCCCTACTCACCCAAGTCCCTCTATGATGGTTTCAAAGCTACCAACACAGAAAATCAAGGTTTGGAAGAACCAGCTTGGCCTTGCCTACAAAGCGAGTCAAAGGCTTGTCCAACTAGTTACTCAAGCTACTTGATCAGCAGATAAGTAGCTGGTGCTGTGCGCGTGTCCTCAAGCTAGGTCATATGTCTGTAGAAAAAGGGGTCTGGGGAAATCAAATGAGGTCTTGCAGAAAAATGATGACAGTGGCACTAAAGGGAAGGAAAGAACAGCCAAAGGGAGCCACCAAGGGAAAAATCAACTCATAAAAACATTCACTGAAAAATCAATCTCTTAGTTGGCCAACTCTTTCAACCTGTCATTAATACAAGAAACACAGAGGCAGGTAGAGCATAACGTAGCATAATGACTGCCTCCCTCTGCACCCCAATGTTAGTCAGCATGGCCTCCTGGGTACCTTTGCCTTCATACCCCTTACCATCCTTTAGATGCTATCAAGCAACCCAAGTGTATAAATTCCCCTGTCCCTAAGCTCCTCGCCCTGGAGGGGTGTATGCATGCCTGCAGGCATGAGCTTATGCTGGCAGAGTCCACAACAGCTGAAGGTTTGGAGGAAACTTTGTCTGCAGACTGTCACCGAGGCTCAGTGTTTCCCTCCCTCTCCCCATCATATTGGGCAAGGCACAGCGCCCAAGAGCTTGAGAAAGGCAGATGGTTTGCTACCTGGTTCTAAGTGATGGCCAGGGAAGTACAGCTGGGCCTGGACTGGGGAGAGGGCTGAAGCTCTTAGTTCAGTCTCACTCCTCAGGTCAACCACACCTTCACCCTCTTTACCCTTCCCACAGCATGCAGATTATGCAAGAAAGTGGAGGGGACAGCCATCAGTCAATGCCTACTTATGAAGTACCAGGGAAAGCGCTAGGGAGCATGAGTCTAAACTTCTCATTTTCAGGGCAGGAAATGAGACTGAGAGTCAGAGAAGTGAGACTACTTTGGTGGAGTCTTGCAAGTGGCAAGTGGCAGGTCTGGGACCAGACACTGGTCTGAGTGTATCGCAGGGCTCTTTGGCCAATGCCACACTGCCTCCACTTCCACTGTTTAGCATTTTACCAATTGCTAGTGCCTTTCACCGTACAAGGACAGAGTATACAACTAAACTAGCGTCAAAAAGACATCAGGAAGGGCCGAACGCGGTGGCTCAAGCCTGTAATCCCAGCACTTTGGGAGGCCGAGGCGGGTGGATCACGAGGTCAAAAGATCGAGACCATCCTGGTCAACATGGTGAAACCCCATCTCTACTAAAAATACAAAAAAATTAGCTGGGCATGGTGGCACATGCCTGTAATCCCAGCTACTCAGGAGGCTGAGGCAGGAGAATTGCCTGAACCCAGGAGGCGGAGGTTGCGGTGAGCCGAGATCGCGCCATTACACTCCAGCCTGGGTAACAAGAGCGAAACTCCGTATCAAAAAAAAAAAAAAAAAAAAAGGACATCAGGGAGAATCCAGAAGACAGATTTTACTAGATGATTTACCCAGTCAGGCTTACCGCAGGGCCAACAAAAGCCCGCGGGGGAGTGGAAGAGGTGATCCTTGGCCGGGAACCTTTTGTATTCCATGGGGTTTCTCTCCACAGATCACTCTGTACCAGCAGAAGAGCAAATGGAACACGTGAGCTGTTTTCCTCATGGTAAAATAATTGCACCAATGAGAGAAATCTGTACACAATTCGAGGCTAATGGAATCCGGAGCCGTCAGCAGCTTTGGGGATTATGCGGAACCATTTGAAACAATAGCTATTTGGGGGCTGGCTTGTTTTTCAGTTTAGTGAATGCTGTAAAATAAAACTTAATGCAGAACAGACAGCTGGTGTGAATTTGAGGTAAGCGTGGAACCTACTAATTAGAGGCCATGTTTTCCTACCAGATCAGTTTAAATTGTAAGTGACTGTCCACCCTGTACACTGCCACAGGCCTGAGGCATTAGAAAAACAGAATCCAGAACTATAGAGCTCAGCGCTAAAGGAGACCTCAAAAGGCCCAGGATGGGCCAACATGGTGAAACCCTGTCTCTACTAAAAAATACAAAAATTAGCTGGGCATGGTGGCGTGCGCCTGTAGTCCCAGTTACTCGGGAGGCTGAGGCAGGAGAACTGCTTGAACCTAGGAGGTGGAGACTGCAGCGAGCCGAGATTGTGCCACTGCACTCCAGCCTGGCTCCTGGCAACAGAGCAAGACTCTATCTCAAAAAAAAAAAAAAAAAAAAAAAAAAAAAAGGCCCAGGATGTAGCCTTTAGGCTGGTAAAGAATGGCTATTCACATCTTACACTTACAACATGGCAGAAAGGCTATGGATCCAGCCCAAAGTCACACAGTTAAAAATGACAGAGGAAATGGGGGGAAAAGGGACAAGTCTCCCCCCTCCACCGCCCACAGGGATATAACTCGACACCGATTTGGGCTAGAAAGCCACAGCTCTGTGGTCCACTCAGCTTAGGGTGCTGGCTCTGACTGAAGTAACACCAACATAATCAAAGACACCCAGAGAAGCAGGTGCAAGATGATAATGTGATTCCAACTGCATGGTGCATTTTACATATTCAAAGACTTTTCACATGTGGTTTTTCAATTTCTTTCCCTGACATGTATGCTCAATGGGTAGGTCAGGTGACAAGATGCTGTTATCACCTTTTTACAGATGAGGATGCGAAGCATCTTTTAGGCCCAGGTACCTCTGGCAGCACATGGTGAGACATGCTGTCCTCTATTCTCTCAGGATTTCCAGAGCACAGGTGCTCCCCGCAGTCTATCTTGGAGGGAAGTCTGAACCTGCCCACGCCCTCTGACCTCTGGACCCCAACTCCAACCTTCACAGTCTAGCCTGGCCCAAATGCCCAATGAGCCACTGTGGAGGGCAAAGTAAACCTCATGAATCAGTCCTTAAAAATCCCAGCAGGCTGACAATTTTCTGGACTCGAGTGCAAGAGATGGGCGCTTACCTCTGCATCCTTGTCATGTCTTCCCTTGAAATCACTGTCAAGCCTCTTAACTGGCTTTTTCTCCCCCACCTGTTCCTCTGCAGGTCCCAGCCCAATGCCTAATCAATCCTCCAAAAATACAAATTTGATCATTCCTGTTCCAAAATGTTTCTTCGCTCCCAGGGAGTACACCAGCAGACTCAATAAGCGACTGCCATTTACAACCCTCCATGATCAGACCCAGCTGTAACCTTGTGTTCTTCTACAATGATAATCACAACAATACCTAAAATAATAACTACTGCTTACCAAGGACTTAGGAGCCACGCACTTGGATAAGTGTCTTGCCTATCATGCAGTCACCGTTAGTTGTCTACCAGTATCCACACTTTCTGGTTAACAGAACCTAAAATCTGTTCAGGAGGCAATGGACCTGGCCCAGAAAATGGATGATGATTGGTCATAGTCAGTGATTCTCCAAGTATGGTCCCTGGACTAGCAACCCTCATACAGAACTGCAACCTCTTCTGTGCCGGACCTTACTTTCTTACTCTATTTTATTGTTTTTTTTCATAGCACTTATGGCCTCTTCAAATTTTAAATATTTATTTGTTTACTGTCTGTCTCCTTCCACTAATATGCACCCAAGGGGGAAGGGACGTTGCCAGTCTTGTACACACCATAGCCCCAATGCCTGGAGTGGTATCTGGCAAACCGTGAACTCTGGATATGTGTACGGAAGGAGTGCCGCTGCCCTTGCTGTCCCTTCTCTTTCCTCTTTGAATCAGGAATAAATGGCCGCAGCTGGGGCTGCCATCCAAGCCCAAACCAGCAACACTATTTCTGCGCCCCTTGTTAGGGAAGAAAAATAAACCCCTATTTGTTTTAGCCACAGTAATTGAGCTTTCTATTATTAGCAGATCTCCCCCACTTCTAGCTGACACATACAGATTTAATCACTTAATCGCTCCAACAGTAACCTAATTTATAGGTGAGGAAACTGAGTCTCACAGCGGTTAAGTCATTTGTACAAGATCATGTGAACCTTCAGCGTTTTTCTGTCCTGAGTGCCCTGCTCACTGCCTGAATCCAATTCACTTTTCAGGCCTCCCTAGTGCAAACGTCTGTGATGTGTTCCCTGCTTGCTCCCCTTCTGATAAGCCTGTACTGTTTGTTTCATTTGTCCAGGAATTATAGGTTATTGCTTCTTTTTATCGAAGCAGACTGCTAAATCCTTGTGGCCGGACATCACATCACATCACATTTTATATGTTTAATGCTCCCCCTTCCTCACCCACCTGCTGGCAACAATTTCATGTTGAATTGGACACCATGAACTTACTGAACAACCCTGACCCAGACATTTAACCTCTCTGTTCTCTGGTCTTCTCATCCGAAAATCAGAGTGTCAGCTTGGCAAGTTCCAGATTTGTAATGCAGGATGAACTTTGCTTAGTATCACAGAGCTAAGAGGTATCTGAGAGAGTAGTAGGTTGCCAGTACTCCCAGGAACAAGACAGCACACACCTGTCCATCAGCAATGTCTATGTCAAAGAGCCCAGGAAAGGTGAAGGGTGAAGGCATCAAATGCCCATCTCAGTGAGAACACAAATCCAGACACTCAAACCAGATGGCCCCAGCCTGGCCCTGAAGTAAGAAGGATCTGGAAAAAAGAACCTATCAGCTCCACAGAGAAAAATTACCCTCTAATCTAATGATGAAGACATAACACAAGGAACAGCTTGATGATGACTCAGAGGGGACAGGAATTTACATTTCCCCAAGAATGGCATAAAAGGCCCTTCCTGCTTTGGGAAAGGAGAAGCCAGTGTTCTGACGACATTCAGGAGGCTTCCAAGATGAGCGCTGCCAGGGAGGTGCACGCAAAGGTGATGACAGACTGGGTCTACTGGTCCTCAGGCAGGGCTGGGCTGAGTGAGACACAGCACAGCCTTCTGTCCAGGCTTCTTAAGGTCAGTGCTGCCCTCTACTGGCTGGCCTACAGAACACAGCCTGTGGGAGAAGGGGGTTGGGGAGAGCCTGGAGCAGCCTCCGACCCTGCAATGGGCCTTTCCCCCACTGTTTCACACACAGGTCTCAGCTTTCTTTTTGTTAAGTATGAATCACTTTAATAGGTAGAAGTGCCACCCCCTACCCACCCCATGCCTCCTATTTTCCCTGAGCTAGCATTAACAAAAAAAATAAAATAAAATAAAAGGGCTTGACTTTTAAATCTCTGATAAAAGTCAGAATGGTGGGATTTTTGAGCTAAAATCCTAAAAGTCATGCAGTCCCACCAGATTATCATTATTTTTAGAGATGGAGTCTCACTATGTTGGCCAGGTTAGTCTTCACCTCCTGGCCTTAAGTGATCCTCCCACCTTGGCTTCCCAAAGCACTGGGATTACAGGCATGAGCCACCACACCAGGCCCAATGGTAAAGGTCACACAGGTATCAACCAGAAAGTACTCATTCCTTAAGCCAGGATTGAACCCGGGCTGCCACTATAAAATGGCAAAGCTACAGATGCTGAGCTACAGCATTTCATCTAGTTTGCTGTGTTTTAATCTTTGGCTGGCAGGGCAGTTGCCCTGCCCCCTCCCCTCCTTCCTAAGGTTGACTCTAGGCTGCTGTCACTCACTCTCAGACATCCTTGCTTGGCAGCTCTGGGGTGGGCAACTCTGCCACCCTGGCCCGTTTGCTGAGTTCTTCACCAGGTGGTTCCTCGGCTGCTTCCAGCTTGCGTTTGGGGGATGCTGGGCCACTGGGTAGTGGTCTTGGGCCTGTAGGGAAGTGTGTCAAGGGTCACATAGACTGTGCTTACAGAGGTGTTCCCTGACTGCTCGAATCTCAAGTGACGCAGCAAAATGATCCTACACTGTGTAGCGGCAGCTCTTTAGGGGACAGGGAGCACACTCATCAATGGAATGCCAGCATGCTACGCCCCTGGCCTTGCTTTCGGCAGTGAGTTTTCCTGGAAATGTGAAAGGAGAACATGACCAACCAGGCTTGCTGGTAGCAGGGCCAGCTTTTGGGCCCCAAATGCCACAGGCTGTGGCCAGAGACTGACTTGGCCTGCCTGTTGTCCTTGCTTTGAAGGTGAGGCATTCCCTTGGCAACCCTGAATCAGCCTCCCTGAGCAGCAAAGAGCAGGGCCCCAAGGAGGCATGCTGCCCATGGAGGCAGCCTAGCTGGGGAACTAGAAAAACCCTTGTTCTGCCATCTCATGTTCCTGATCTTCAGTCCCAAGAAGGGAGGAGGCTCAGAATTCAGCGATCTGTCTAGTCTCTCTCTTTGCGGCCACCATCCTGTCTGTGCTGCCTCCTCCCTGGGCTCCCTGTGCCTACTCCAGCCTACACTGTCCAATCTCCACCCAGCAGGCTGGGGAGCTTTTTCAGGCCTAAGTCCAATCATGCCCTGCCCTATTGACTATCCTTCAGTGCACTGAAGGCTGAATCCTAGTCCTCGTCTCGGACATCAGGCTTGCCACATGCTGCTGATGCTGTATCTTCTCATTTCATTCCAGCTCTGCACTGGGACATAGCCGCCACACTGACCTCCCTTTGGTTCCTTGAATTGGCTAAGCTCGGTACTGTTTTTGAGCTTTTCCCTGCTATTCCCTTTGTCTGGAATGTTATTTTCTCAGTGGGTGGCAGGGCTGGCTCCTGCTCATAATGGGGGTCTCTGCTTCCACAGGTGTTCCCTGACTGCTCTAATCTCAAATGATGCAGAGGAAGCCCTCCTTCCCCAGCCCCTCTATCAAGGCACTCAACTTTCTTTTCCTCCAAAGCACTTGCTATCTGAAATGATCTGACTGCTGCAGGTGGAATGTAAGCTCCATCAGGCAAGGCCTCCTTGTGGCCTCAGTCCTGAATGACTGAAGTGGTGGCACAGGCCATGGAAGGCCACAGGAGGCAGCTGCTTCTCACCTGCACTGCTCATGCTCCCAGCCTGGCTCGAGCTGGGCTCTGCCACAGGGTGACTGAGGTCTTCCACACAGGAAGGGACAGATGCCAGGAGACCTGGGAGAGAGGCAGGGAATAATCAGAGTGCTGTCTTGCAGGACTGCAGAGGGTTACAGGGCAGGATGAAGCAAGCCAGGATGGGGAGGGTAGGACCAAGACACTGAGGTTCCCTTTCTTCCCACTGCCCCACAACTACTCAGGGAGGCCCAGTCCATCCCAGCCAGCAGTGTCCCACACCCCAGGAAGGTAGGTCAACTTAGCCTGAAAGACAGCACTAGCCTCCCTTTGCAAGTAACTAGACATCCCCATCTGGCCCCCTGAGCCTACAGGTGCTGTCCTTCCCTTCAGTGAGAGCTTGTCTCCTTACAGAGTCCCCGGTAGCGTGAGAGCTGCTGGTAAATCTGCTTCATTCGTTCAATGTTGAGCCGGCTGGTCTCGGCATGGTTGACGATGGGCCGTGGGTAGTCCACACCAATGATGCACTTGGCTGCCTTCTGAATGGACTCTGGGGCATTCCAGGGCTCATAGATGTATCGAGAGGGGAACCCTTTCAATTTGGGCAGGTATCGCCTGAAATAAGACACACCAGTTGACTCATCAGCATACCTAGATCCTCCTTCAAAGGGCCCGGGGTATCTCATCCTAGGAGGAGGACACAGTGGTCAGAAGCCAGAGAGCCTGGTCTGCATCCTCACCTGATGTAGTCTCCACTGGGGTCCGTGCGACGGCCGAAGCCCACAGGGCAGTAGCAGTGGAAGAACTGCTGGAAGAAAGCACTGCATGACAGCCACATCCAGCTGCCTGCATTCACGCTGAAATCTGCATCCAGGAGCAGCTCATCAAATACCTAAATAGGGGAGGGACGATCAGTCTCCTTGGGGACCTGCTGCCATGTTTCTTCCCAAGTCACCACAGTGCCCCCAGGAGCCAAAACTCTTCTGCTGAAGGCAAGCCACAGAAGATCTAGAGGGGATCTCCTGGACCCAGAAATCCCAACCCATCCCTCAGCCCAGATGGGGGCTGCCCTTTGCTGGGCCTGACCAGAGGGTACAGGCCAGCTTTTTGCTGAGAGAGCACTCACCCGGACCCCGCTCTCCCAGCTGACCCAGAGGTCCCCGCGGGTCAGGAAGCAGGCCACGGCGTGCCGGGCCAGGTGGTGGATCCAGCCCTCCTGCCTCAGTTGGGTCATGATGGCATCAATCCAAGGGAAGCCTGTCTTGCCCTCGGCCCACTTGGCCAGGGCCTCAGGATTGCGGTCCCAGGGGATCTGGATGCAGATGGGGTTCCCCTCCATGCGGTCAAACCTGGGGTTGTTGGTAGCTGCCGTGTAGAAGAACTCTCGCCATAGGAGTTGCCCAAACAGGGAGAGGGGAGGTGTGCTGTTCCGCTTCACCTGAGGGTAGGGTGGCACACGGGTACAAACACTCGCTGAGCTCTTAGCATGACGCCTCTCAGGTGTCTTCTACAAAGGAATCTGGGCCCTCCACAGACTCGGCGGCTCAACCCCAGATGTGGAGGAACTATCCCCTAGAAGCGGCACAGCGGACCTGCAGGTGCAACACTCAGGCCCTGCCTGCACTATGCCACTGCTCTGAGCAAGAAGAAAGCTACAGAGGGCCGGGCAGTGGGAAGGAACCTCACCACAGGACTCTGCACTAGGAAGCAAATTTCCCAAGGCTCGTCATGTTCCTTGTCCTCAGAGTTCCCTGTTTTGCTCCACCTTTTAGACAGTCAAAAGGAGTCTTCCTATCAGCGCACATGAAAAATGTTGTCTAGATTCTGGTTGAATAAGTTATACACACAGCCTGGATCTGGGACCATAAAGTAATTAAGAAATCAGACCTCCAAGCAAATAATGACTTCCCTAAAGCCACAAGATTACTCACCAGACTGGCAAAGCTACCCCATGCCACAAAATCTCAAAAATGGCAAGGATGGGGAGATAACACTAAAAAAATGTAGCTGTGGCCAGGTGTGGTGGCTCGCACCTGTAATCCCAGAACTTTGAGAGGCTGAGGTGGGTAGACTGCTTGAACCCAGGAGTTTGAGAACAGCCTGGGCAACATGGGAAAACCCAGTCTCTACAAAAGATACAAAAAAATCAGCCAGGTGTGGTGGCATGAGCCTGTAGCCCCAGCTACCTGGGAAGCTGGGGTAGGAGGATCTCCTGAGCCCGAAAGGTTATGGCTTCAGTGAGCTATGATCATACCACTGCACTCCAGCCTCGGTGAAAGAATGAGATCCTGGCTCAAAAACAAACAAACAAACAAAAACAAACACAGACACAGCAGCTGGGCATGGTGGCTCCATCTGTAATCCCAGCACTATGGGAGGATGAGGCAGGAGAATTGCTTGTGGGCAACATAGCGAGACCCCATCTCCACAAAAAACTTAAGAAATTAGCTTGGCATGGTGGCACACACCTTTGGTTCCAGCTGCTTGAGAGGCTGAGGCAGGGGGATTGCTTGAGCCCAGGAGTCTGAGGTTGCAGTGAGCTGTGATCAGCCTACACTAAACTCCAGCCTGGGTAACAGAGCTAGACTCTGTCTTAAAAAAAAACAACAGAAACAAAAAAATCATAGGCACAAGTAATGTGATCACTCTGAATGTTGACTGTGCTGCCCTCTCGCCTTCTGGGGACACTTAACACAGGCTTATTTGCTTCTTGTCTGTATAGCACAGCTGTGTGTGCAGCCTCTCCAGACCACTCCCTCCATCACTGATGGACAACTGCTGCTCCTAGACTCCCCTTCTGTGCTCTTCAGCTGCAGACTGGCTCCAGCCTCACCCGCTCCATGCCTCTCACCTGGGGACCTCACCCCCATCCACCAGCTGCCAGAGGATCTGATACCTCTAGAGTCACACCTGAGGCCTGCTTTCTGCCTGCCCTTCTGCTCTACAGAAGAATGGAGCCTGGGCTCCATTCCGGTGGGCAGTTCACTCTGTGCTTGCCCCTGCCCTGTGGGGTATTGACTCTTCTCTCCTCCTCTGGACTATCTGCACACTTAGGCCCTTCCAGGGGCCACAGCCCAACCCCCTCCCACCAATGCCTCTTTTTTTAGGGCAACTAACAAGCCCAAAACGCCTGGCTGCAGACCTTAGCTGTGACTTGGGCAGGTGTGTCCCTCTTACCTTTTTATAAAGGTCCCACAGGCGGTAGTAGAAGAGGCGGCAGGAGAGACAACCAAAGCGCAGGTAGGGGCTGAGGCCCGTGGGACTGGCCAGGAGGGAGTTGGCGTTCATTCGGGGTCTCTCATAGTTGGCAACCCAGGCCTACAGCAGAAAGAGAAGGTGGCAAAAGGAAAGGCCTGGATGTTACAGATGAAGAAATGGAGGCATTGGATGGTTAAGAAATCTGCCTAATGTCGCAGAACAGCCAGCCATGGAGCCAGCACTTGACACTGTGCTCGTCCAGCTGATTCTGAGACGGAACCAGCAGACCAAACAGCGACTTCCCTGACTTGCTCTTTAATTTGTGGGGTGATTGTGAACATGTTTTTACATCCCTCAGCTATTTATCTATTAAATAAGAACAAAATTTCCAATCTCCTGCGGATTAAAATGAAATATGAAAGAATTCTGAAAGCACTGAATAAACTCTCTAATTCTACAGCAGGAAAAACAGCTTCTACTTTACAGAAAAAAAATTCTTTTTCTCAGTCCCTTCTCTAGTCAGTAGGGGCCCTGAGGTTGTATCACGGACACCAGGGACTTCCACTATTGTTCAACAGCAGCTGGGAAAGAGGAAATTTCCAATCTATTCCTGGGGACCAACAGAGTCATTCACTTCTGGCGCCATGTGTCACATAATATTACTGGTTGTGTTTTTATCATCACTGCTTGCTGGCATAGGACTTTATTTTCCTGACTTGCTATTTCATGCAGTCTCTCATTATCTTTTTTTTGAGACAATAGTTTCACTCTTGTTGCCCAGGCTGGAGTGTAGTGGCATGATCTCAGCTCACTGACACCTCCGCCTCCCGGGTTTAAGTGATTCTCCTGCCTCAGCCTCCCAAGTAGCTGGGATTACAGGCACACGCCATCACACCTGGCTAATTTTTGTACTTTTAGTAGAGATGGGGTTTCGCCATGTTGGCCAGGCTGGTATCGAACTCCTGACCTCAGGTGATCCACCCGCCTCAGCCTCCCAAAGTGTTGGGATTACAGACGTAAGCCACTGTGCCTGTTCTCACTTGATCTTAACAATCATCCGAGGTATCATTTGTCACTACCTCCTTTTGAAAACAAGAAGCTAAGTTCAAAAGGTTCTGTGACTCTCCTGGGGGTTACTGAGATGGTCAGAGACAAGGCTAGGGGTGAACTTGGCTTCTGACTCCAGGTTCCATTCTCTTTCCATTACATCTAATAACTATTTACACATTCTTAACTCCCAGCATCCTCTCCTCCTCTCTCCATGATGACTGTTTCACAATCTTGATTCTCCTCAGGCCTCCTGCTCCACACTTCCCTAGAAGTGGAAGCCATCAGGTGGGAAACACCTCTGCTTTCAGCCACTAAATCTATCAACTCACCTGCACCCACACCAACCCCCTTTCCACGACCCTGCACAAGGCCAAGGCCTCCACCTACTCTGGAGCCCCCTCTTCCTTATCTTGCATGTTCAACATCTTTCTACAGAAAATCATCTCGTTTCTCCCCTTTGCACAGACAACAAAATAAAAACAAACGGCTTCCGGGTCCTTCTTCCTCCTTCACAGCCGGCCTCTCTGCATTTCCCCTCCCCCACCTCCAATTTCTGGCCCACTCCATCCTGGCTTCTGCCTTGGCTACCTCCCTCAAGAGTCTCCTGTGACTTCTGTGCCACTGAATCCTGCAGGCACTTTCTGTCCTTGTATTTTGGGATCTCTCGGCAACACTGTACCTGCTGACTGTGCTGTCTTATCCCCTCGATTCCTTGGCCTCTGTGACTCCACATCTGGTATCTCCCGGCCACTTGGTGCTCTTGGTCTTTCACCAGCTCCACCTCCTCTACCTCTCCCTTAAATGTGGGCCCAGGACTCTGCCCTAGGTTCTCTACACAATTGTGTGCCTCAGCAAGGTCATCCAGACCCACGGCTCCCAGTTCCACCCCTTTGCAGACAATCACATCCATAGCTCTAGCCCAGGTTGCTCTACTTGGCTGCCTCTGAGGCACCTCAAGGGGGATGTGCCCTTTTTTTTTAAACCCACCCTTCCACTGGCCTCCCTACCTCAGATAATACACTGCTATCTACCTCACTGCCCAAGGCACAATCCTAGTCATCACCTTTGTCCCCTCACCAAGTCTTGTCATTCTACTGCCCAAATATTTCCCAAATCTGTCCTTTTCTTTCCATTCCCTGCTGCCACCAACCTGGTTCAGGCTAAGGTCATTATCTAGACTGGACAACTGTGACAGCCTCCTGCTTGGCCTCCCTGTGTCCACTCCCATCCCCCACTAACTCATTCTCCATACTATGACTGGAGTGACGAAAAGATGCCTGGTGCTCAGGATAATGTGTACAGTGGGCTTCCTGTTGCTCTGAGGACAGAGCCTAAATCTTCATGAAGACTTCTGTGGCTCCCCAGCACCCAGGCCTTTCCAGCTCTGTCTCTTACCCCTAGTCTTTTTTTTTTTTTTGAGATGGGGTCAGGCTGGAGTGCAGTGGTGAAACCTTGGCTCACTGCAACCTCTGCTTCCTGCCGCCCCTCCTCTTTACACATCTGCTCTCACTGGTCTTTGCCTCTGCAAAAGCAGCTGCCTCTGGTCCACGGCCTGCCTGTCCCCTCACCTTCACCTGGTTAACTGAGACTCTTCCTTTAAGTTGAAACCTCAAGGCCTCCTCCTCAGCAGGTAACCCCTGTGGTTAAGCACCTCTAACAGACACTAGGTATTTTTGCTTGCCTACATCCTTGCTGACCCCCCACCAACCTTTTAAAATATTTTTATTTTAAATGAAACATGGATACAGAAAATCACACAAATGTGTGACTTAATGAATTATTCTAAGGCGAGTACTCATGCAATGGCCACCAAAGTTCGGGAAGCAGAGCTTTGACAGTCACTCCAAGAGTCTCTGTGCTCATCCCAGGAACAGTCCCTTCCAGTCCCCCACACAGTAGCCCCTACCTCAGCTTTTATAATAAACACTTCCTGAATTTCTGAAATGTTGACATTTTTCCATTTTGGCAAAACATGTTTGAAAGGAAGGACTTTAACTTTTCACAGTTATTTAATGTGTTTAAGTAGCTTCTTTTTTTCACCCAAATGTGCATTCCTAGGTGTTACAATTTAGTCTTGGCCATTTAACAGACTTATTTCTGTTCCGGTGCAGTGGCTCATGCCTGTAATTCCAGCACTTTGGGAGACACAGGTGGGAGGATCACCTGAGGTCAGGAGTTCGAGACCGACCAGGCCAACACGGTGAAACCCCGTCTCTAAAAAGACAAAAATTAGCCAGGCATGGTGGGGTGCACCTGTAATCCCAGCTACTCAGTTTTCTTTTTTTTTTGAGATGGAGTCTCACTCTGTTGCCCAGACTGGAGTGCAGTGGCATCATCTCATTTCACTGCAAACTCCACCTCCCAGGTTCAAGCAATTCTCGTGCCTCAGCCTCCCGAATAGCTGGGATTACAGGCGTGCACCACCACGCCTGACCAATTTTTGTATTTTTAGTAGAGATGGGATTTCACTATGTTGGCCAAGCTGATCTCGAACTCCTGACTTCAAGTGTTCCACCCGCCTCGGCCTCCCAAAGTGCTGGGATTCTTTTACTTTTTCTTTTTTCTTTTTTGAGACTCCACTCTCTGTCACCCATGCAGGAGTGCAGTGGCACGACCTCCTGGGCTTAAGCAATTCTCTCACCTCAGCCTCCCAAGTAGTTGGGACTATAGGCACACACCACCACACCTAACTAATCTATTTTTATTTAGAGATGAGAGCTCACCATGATGCCCAGGCTGGTCTTGAACTCCTGGGTTCAAGAGATTCCTCTTGCCTTGGCCTCCCAAAAAGTGCTGAGATTACAGGTGTGAGCCACCATGCCTGGCCTTTTTTGCTGACTGTATACTCATGGTGCTGTTCCACAAGTCCTCTGTCCTGTATATTACCTGCACATTGGTGGCTGGTACCAGAAACGGCACTGGACTCAGGTCTGTTCCCTTTGGCAAGACTACAGGGGGCACATAATGCTTGCCTTCTTGTATGGTGTCAGCAGTCACCAATACATAATGGATCATCACTGAGGGTTACAAAATGGTGGTATTCTAAGTCTGTCATTCCTTTCTAATCATCAGAATATTTTCATAGAGAGAGGCTTGCCCTCATCTACTATTGGGTAACCCAGTGGTAAAGCTCATGTAGCTTCCTCCCCTTTTCAGCAATACATCTCATGTTCCTGTGGAGAACCAGACTTCCCTAATCCTAGTCTGAGTGGGTAAAGCAGAGCTAAACCTCCCTTTCAGCTCTGGGTGTGGGCTCACGATGCAAGTCTGGCCAGGGAATGCACCCACTCCTACACCTGGCCACAGTCACTGAGTTGGGGCAGTCACATGACCCAAGCCAGGCCAATGGAAACACGCCTATACCTGGCCATAGTCACTGAGTCAGGGCCAGTCACATGACCCAAGCCAGGCCAATGAAAACATGCCTTGGGACTTTTCCTGAAGCATTTGGAAAAGAGGCACATACCTTCCTCTATCTAGTATTACTAAACAGACTGAAAATAAGCTGGTGGTGACTGGCTTTGCCACTGATCAAGGAAAGCCTGTCTGAGGATGAAATAACAGAGAGGAAAGAAGAGCTGAAAGATGGAGATTGCATTCCTCATAGCATTTTTGGGAACCTAGAGCTGTGCCTGAAGGTTACTGTTGGTTATGTCGCCTAAAAACACCCTTACCTTTTTCAAAAGCCAGCTTGCAAACAAGAACTGATTGATGTAATCCTCAGGCTCTTTGCTCCCATAACCCTCTGAACCTCTCCCTTTCTAATCCTTAGAACATCTATGATTCCTTGTTTAATGTCCATCATTTCCAGAAGACTGTGTTTCTGGAGACAGACTCCATGCCTAACTTGTTCACAGTCTTTCTAGAAGTTAGAACATCTTGGCATGAGTAGATATTCCCTTCAGATTTGATTCGGAGAACTAAAGGAAGCTAACATCCTGAAATCAGGATCAACTCCTGTACCTCTAGCACCTTCTGTTCTCCCAGATGTGCAGGACACAGTATTTCCTTTGGCTACCACTGAGTCTGAACCCATCCATGGCATAAGGGCCCTTGAGAGAAGGGGCCCACTGAGGGTTTGCGGAAAAGGAACTCCTGTTGGTGACTTAAGGGGCATCCCTCTACAAAATGTTCTCCAGCTGATAAAAACCACAGGCCATAGCTCTTTACTGGTAGCCTAATTAATAAGTAGCCTTATTCTACTCCTGCAATCCCATTTGTCATCTCCACCCTTCTGCCCCTTGGCCCAAGCATTGTCTTCAAACTGGGCCCAAGAATCTTTAGGTAAAGCTTCTGATGTGGACAGAGATAGCTGGTCTCATCCTTTCAAGTCTGTGGGGCTTGCTTTTGGCCCAGGCTGATGGTAATGCCCAGGTGGAAACAGAGGCTGTGGGCCTTCACTGTTGACTGGACACCTCCAGGACTGGAGAACGTTCTTCCCAAGTAGACTTGCCTTGGTCTCCTTGTTCTAGTATCATCTATTCCATTATCATCATCTGGCTGCTGGGCAAAATACCTAGCCATCTTAGTAGGTATAGAAAAAGCCGTGATTGGCTGGGCACGGTGGCTCATGCTTGTAATCCCAGCACTTTGGGATGCCAAGGCGGGCTGAGGTTGGGAGTTCAAGACCAGCCTGACCAACATGGAGAAATCACGTCTCTACTAAAGATACAAAATTAGCTGGGCATGGTGGCGCATGCCTGTTAATCCCAGCTACTTGGGATGCTGAGGCAGGAGAATCGCTTGAACCCGGGAGGCGGAGGTTGCAGTGAGCCAAGATCGTGCCATTGCACTCCAGCCTGAGCAACAAGAGTGAAACTCAGTCTCAAAAAGAAAAAAAAAAAGCTGTCATTTTATAAACCAGCTGCAGGGGGCAGGGAACTAGGAGAGGACGGTTCTCATGAGAACCTTCTCTGCTCCTCTAGCTGCAGAGGGGTGAGGGCCATGTGACACTGTAGGCCTGGCTTCTTTCCTCCCCAATTCCCACTGCACTGGGAGCTGGGCCATCTGCACTGTGTCCAAGCAAATGGAAATCAATATGCTGAAAGAGTTCCAGCAAAAGGTGAGGAGGCACATCAACACAAAATAATCTTACAGACTTTACTGACCAGGTATCCTCTTAGAAGGGGGAGCCTACCCACAGATGAAAGACAAGCAATCCAGCATAGCTTTAGAATGACACGGAACAAGGTTTTACTGTAGTATAAGGTGAACATCCCTAATTCAAGAATCTAAAATCTGAAACACTTTTGGTCCCAAGCACTTTGGATAAGGGATACTCAACCTGGAATTACTAACTCTGTGACCTCAGGCAAGTTACTTAATCTCACTAAGCCTCAATTTTGCAATCTGTAGAATGAACAGCTTAATACCTACCTTGTAGGGCTGTTGGAAAGATTAAAAGAAATGCTAGCAGTGCTTAACCCAGAAATGCTGAGCCTAGTGACCAGCACATGGTAAGTACTCGCTAAATGGTAGCTGCTATTAGTGTTGCTGTTGTTAATGGCCATCAGGAGGAGTGGAGGGTTTTTCACTTTCCAACCAGTGTGAGCCAAGAGGCACTAACGAACATGAACATGACCTGTATCCCCCACTGTGTGGATATCCGTATCTGCAGCTCTGTGTCTCAGAAATGGCCCATACCTTCCGTTCCAAGTGCTTATCAAGGCGGGCCAGAGCTTCTGTCTCTCCTCCCTGCCAGACAGCTGGACCAAGTCCTTCAGTGGGGAATCCTGAAGAGAAGGAAGAGTCACAGACAGGAGGTTAGACCATTTCAGGGAGAGCCTGGAAGTCTTGCCACACTGATCTGCTATTTGAACTTTATGAGAACTGAACCACAGCATCCTGGTGCTACTGGGGATGAGATAATCCTTAAAGTTTTAGCCTTTTCTAGGTAAACTTGGTTCTCTTCCCACAGTCACTGCTTTTTCTGCTTTCCCCTGCCTGCCCCATGTCAGCCTCTCATTACTCTAGGCAGGTGAGAACATTCCTGGACCTCCTGCCTTTTCAGATTAGCTGGTAACAACTGTGGTTTTCAGGTGAAAAAGGCTAATAGCTTTGTTCAGATCAAAAATGGGAGGGGTGGCCAGGTGCGGTGGCTTATGTCTGTAATCCCAACACTTTGGGAGGCTGAGGTGGGTGGATCACTTGAGGTCACGAGTTCAAAACCAGCCTGGCCAACATGGTGAAACCCTGTCTCTACTAAAAACACAAATATTAGCCAGGCGTGGTGGTGGGCACCTGTAATCCCAGCTACTTGGGAGGCTGAGGCAGGAGAATTGCTTGAACCCAGGAGGCAGAGGTTGCAGTGAGCCAAGACTGCACCACTGCACTCCAGCCTGGGCAACACAGCAAGACTCCGTCTAAAAAAGAAAAAAAAAAAGAAAGAGGGAGGGGTGAAAGAGTGTAGTTAGTAATCCAAGAGGCTGACAGACTCCCCACTTTCAATGGAACAATACTAATTATCCTGTTACTGAGAAGCCCACAGACACCAGCGCCAGTCAGTACCTATACTGTCTGCGAGAGGGAAGTACAAAAAGAGAGGCACAATCTAGAACCAGAAACAGAAGATTACATGTATGAGTATGAACAGAACAAATACTGGAAGGACATAGTTTAAAATTAATTGTGGTTACCTCTGGGTGGTGGAGTAATACTGACTGCCACTTCCATCTTTGTTTTCCTGTGCTTTCTAACCTTTCTATAATAACATGCATTACTTTGACAAAGAATTTATTTATACAAAAGGAAGCACCAGCACAAGCAGCTCTGGGCAGGAAGTACGCACCCAGCTCCTCCAGGGAGGGCACGCCATAGGTCTCATCGTGGTTCTCCTGGATCTCGGCCCTGCAGCTCTCCATCTGCTGACTTGTCACTGAGCCCACTGGCTTCTTGGGCAGCTCCATGCGGCTGATGATGGCCTGAAAGCGCTTGTACGTAAGGGGTGGCTTCTGCCCATTCAGCTCAATGATCCTAGGGAGCCCAAAGCACAGCTGTTACCCACAAGGCCCTCTGATTTGGGTCCCTGCCCACCCAAAAAGGAGCCCAGACTCTGAAGGCTTTGAGGGTGGCTTTCCTCATCCACTCACAGGTCCCATGCCTGAATGGAAAGGAGGGGGCAAGGGAGGCTGGATCTCCATTTTACTGAGAGGGAAAACAAAGCCCAGAAAGCTGGAGCAGGTGCCTCAGGTAATGTAGCAAGACACGGCCAGAGCTTGGACTCAATTCCAGGCTCCCTGGTGTTGATGCAGAGCCACCTAAAGACAGGACTGATCACATCCCTTTAATCACAGAAAAATCCTGCTTGGCACTTGGCACTAGCCTGCTTGGCACTTGGCCTATCTGTCCAAGCTACAAGAATTCCCACAGGCCACTACTCCTACGTAAGCCCTGGAGGAAGCCCTTTGATATGAGCTAAAGACATCTTCTCTTTTTTTTTTTTTTTCCACTCGAACATCATAAGGAATAGCAGACATGTTCCTTTTTTTGGACAATCATCTCCTTCTCAGCCTCCATTTGTTAGAACATAGAGTCCACAGCCACAACTAATACTTAAAGAGTGTCTTGTAATTTACAACGTATTTTTCGAGAGCAGGGGAAATATAACTGCACTCATGCAAGAAGGAAAGATGATTAGAGGGTAAAGAAGAGAACGGAGGCTGTTTTATATAAGGATGAATTGATATGGTATGGAGCCACATTCCCCAGGCTCTCGTTGGCCAAGAAGTAGCTTACGCAAGGCCCATCTGGCTGGGTGAGTTCATTTCTCAGTTTGTTCTGCCTCGCTCTCCACATGTTAGTGGAGATATAAGGTCGGCTGCTGCCTCTGCTGTGCCTCCCCCTCCTGTGGCATGCAGCAGGAGGAGGATCCCCACACCCAGCCTCTCCTCTTGAGGGCCTGGCTCACGTGCACAGCTGTGTGACCTGGCTTCTTGGCAGCCAGCACTGGGTTGGGGAGTGGGGGTGGGGAGCGGCGGCGGCTGCTGCTGGCTTGGCAGCAGCAGCAACAGCAGCAGCAGGAGGGTGACAGCTCTGGCAGGGAAGGGGAGGAGAGGATTTCCTCCTAGAATCTCTGAAAGCACAGAGGCTGTTACCAGGGGAAGAGGCTCCTCTGCAGTTAGCAGCTCCCTGCCGGGATCTCTAGAGCCCGCCCCACCACCAAGCAACATGGCCTGAAAACCCAGATAGTCACAGAACCAGGGAACTCATCCTTTTTTTTTTGACACAGGGTCTTGCTCTGTCACTTAGGCTGAAGTGATGTGGCATGTCAAAGCTCATGGCAGCCTCAACCCCTGGGCTCAAGCGATCCTCCCACATGAGCCTCCTGAGTAACTGGGCCTACAGGCATGTGCCACCATGCCTGACTAATATATTTCTTTATTTTTTGTAGAGATGGGGGTCTCACTATGTTGCCCAGGCTGATCTTGAACTCCTGGACTCATGTGATCCTCTTGCTTTGGCCTTTCAAAGTGCCAGGATTCCAGGCATGAGCCACTATGCCCAGCCTAGGAACTCATCTTAGGTACAAAAACTGGACCTTTGTGAACAGAGATCTGTTGGAGGGGGTAACCCAGACAGGGTCCACTGAGGTCAAAGGGCAGCCGTCAGCAGGATGTGAGTATGAGGCACAGCTGGGACTCAGGCATAGTAGGAGCTGATCTGTAAAGACCCTGAATGTGGATCCTCATTATTACCATGCCTTGGGCCTAATGAGCCTCTCTGCCACCCAAAGTGAGTAAAGCTCTTCGTGACCTGTTCTACAGGCCCTGACTCTGACCTATTCTCCTCCAGCTTCTAGAAGATGCCACACTCCTGGGTCAGGTGGCCCTATTGCAGAACCTCCCTGAGTTCTGCTCAGCAGGGGCCCAAATCACGAATTCTCACAATTGGTAACCTAACTCCTGGGCCCCATCTCTTACCTGTCCAGGTCATAGAGGGTATGAGAGTTCTCAGTCACCACTTCCACACCAGCCTCTTTGGCCATCTTCATGATGGCTGCATCCCGTTCTTTCCCAAAGGGTTCAGAGTCGTATTCAAAGGTCAAGCGGGTCACTCCCCATTCCTGTGGGGAGAGGATCTGTTATGTTCAACACTGTGTTTGGGGAGAAAGGGGGAGCTGGACTCTCAGTTTCTTCCTGGGAGAGAACAGAGCTAGTCTAGAGGCTTGTCTGAGGGCAGCAGAACAAACTAGGAACAGGGATTTGATGTGGAAAGCAAACAAGCTGAGGAAGGCAGGCAGTGGGCCAACAGCACAGCAACAGTGGAGTCAGGAGAGAGGCCTGCAGCCTTGTGCACTTGCTGTGTCCTTGAGGCAGGAGAATGCAGCAGGAAGCTATAAATACAATGATCCTGGGAGACCCCCAGTCCCAGGGAGAGGCACTGACTCATGGGTGGGACTGGACCACAGCCCTCCGCCTACTCAGCAAGCTTTTCCCAGAGCTCCTCACAGCCCTGCAGACTTGCGGCCTAGTTTTCTTGGCAGAGTTGTGCTATGTGAAGTGTCCTAATTGTTTCCACAGCAACACTTCTGAGGCCAATAGCAAACAGAGCTAATAGGTTCCAGCCCTGAGAGAGTCAGGAAGCGGGAAGCGATCCTTAGTCTGGAGGTCAGAGGAAACTGACGAGAGGGCTGCATGTTGAAAAGGAGGAAATTCTTTCTGGTAGGAATTTCTAGATCTCATAGCAAGCTGGCCCAGTGAATGGTTGTACAGACAACCCATAGAAAGCCCTAGAGCATGCAACTTGCAAGAAGAAAAACGCATTCTAACCAAAGCCTCTGGGCAGGGTCTCTGAAAGTTCCGAACTACTGGGGCAAATGTCCATGTTATGCCCTGGCAGGGCTGGTCCTGACCCAGTCTCGCCTGGGGGTGGGTCCTTAGCAGGAGCAGTTATCCCTCATTCAGGGATAAATAGCACTAAACATTTATTGAGCCCTTGCTATAAGCCAGGACTCATCTATATGATAAGCCTTATATGATACCATGCTTAGTAGTTCATATAGATTACATCAGTGAATACCCATTGTAACCCGTGAACAATAATAACAATATTATTAAATGACATTTTCTCCAACAAGCCTTCTTGACCTCCTCCTTGAATATAATTCTTCTGTACCTTGTCTTTTTTCCACTGCAGGATGTATTACATGACAATGAAGCTGCCTGTCACTTGCCTGTTTCCCCCATTAGGTTGAACTCTCAAGAGCAGAAACCAAGCTGTCTCACTCATCATCATTACCCTTATACCTAGTATAAAGCCTAGTACCTAGCAAAATCTCAATCAAAATACATGAAATGACTGAATGGATGACCTAGCTAGATCTCTGGGCTATAACTGGGTTGGCCTCGGAGTTGCTGGGGGAAGAGAAAGGGCAATGTTGGGGAGAAGGGAGGCAAATGTATTTATATGGTATGGTGGGTAAGGACACAGCTCTCGGGTCAGAGAATCCACCGTTTATTAACTTCACAACCAATCATTGTTTCCTCACCTGTAAATGGGAATGGCAGTAGCTACCTCTCAGGCCTGCTGTGAGGAATAAGTGAGTTGATGTAAACAAGCACTGGGAACAGGCTTGACTCCCATGCAGCCCTTAATGAATGGGGGCAATTACCAGCACAGTGTGATTTTTGCATGTATGCGCAATTATGTGTAGGGGTGTGGGGAGGGGAACTGAAGGATGATGTATTTACTAAGCCGTCTGCCCTGACATGACTTTTGTCTCAAAGTTAGGGTGGAGAGGGGCATGAAAATCATGGTGTGCTGCTGAGGAGGAAGGCAGACTGTCCCAGAGCCCTCTGTCCATGAGTTTTTGTGCTTCTTTGTGGGCCTTAGAATATGCTTTTTAAAGGAACTGAGGGAAAAGTGGACTGGCCCCCTGATACTGCCACCCTATGTGGCACCAAAATGAAGATTTCTATCAACCATTTACCCCATGGGAAACAAGGAAGCTTCCTCAGAAAGGCCGACTTTTCCCAATAAGCTGAGCAAAGCAAGATGGGAAATGCACCTTGCTAGACATGAAACCCCACTCTCAGTCTTGGCCTAGAAGGAACCCTAATAAATCTTGCTGGCTTCAGCCAAGAAAACATCGAAGGAAGTCAATGGCATCCAGGGTGGAATGACTTACCACATCCTATGTCTGGACTGAATTGGGAGCTTTCCAGCAAGACACTGGTTTCACAGAATTATTTTCCTTAACACAATTTCCATTCCAAGAGCAAGCTAACTGGCTGCCTTTGCTCCCAACTTCTCTAGAAGCAAGAGCCAGACCAGTCCTGATGTTTCCATTCCCTCAGTCGGAATATCATCTCATTCAGGCTGTGGGGAACCCTCAGAGACAGAATCTCACTGTCTTCTCTGGGGGCTCTACACGCTTACCTTGAACAGCCTTGGGAACACGTCGGCTGGCTGTCCCCGGACTACAAACAGGCGGGAGTTCAGTTTCCTTAAACTTGTGTCCAAATCTTCCAGAGACTGAAGTAGGAACCTGCAGAGTCCACAGAGGCCTTGTTAGTGAGAACATCACAAAGAGGGGCTCTCTTTCCTAACAAAGCAGGGAGAAACTGGTTCACTGTTTATGCCCAATGGGTAGCCTCATGGTCACTAGGGCTGGAGAGGCCTGGGTTCCAGCCCAGGAGTGGATCAGCGCTGTTCTGCTTCAAATCCTGGCCTTGCCACTTACTTTGTGGCTAAAGCTGTGTGACTTTAGGCGATAACCTAACCTCTTTGCCTGTTTTCTCATTGGCAATGTGAAGATAATGTTAGTATCCATCTCATAAAATTGCTAAGAAAAAATAGAATAATGTGTGAAAAAAATTTAGCACTGTGCCTGGCACACAGACATCATGAGATAAATGTGAGCTGTTCCGAGTGTGGTGTTTCTATGTGATCTAAGGCAAGTCACTTACTCCCTCGTAGTCTCTGCGGCTGGATTAAGTATCTGCCCCGCACAAGGTTGTTGTGAGACTCACTTGGGAACGGTCTGAAAAGCCAGTGCAATGCTGTGGTATGGAAGCACTAGGTCCTCTTAGCAGAGGATCAGACTGCCATAGCCAGGAAAATCCTACTTATTCTGGTAGAAAAGACTCCTTGCCTTTCTGCACGCATGCTCCAGGCTATGCATATTTCTGCTGCCACAGCCTCACAGCCTGCAATGCTTCCCCAGTCCCCATAGCTTTATTTGGCAGGTGGCTCACTCTCCAGGCCTCTCCAGGCTCTGGTAATCAGGTTCTCATCTGAAGAGGGAGAAGGTCTTAGAAGGTACTTCTCAATAGATATCCTCATGATTTTGTGGGGGTGGGAGTGGGGAAGACTACAGATAGGCAAGAACTTCAGCAGGAGACCTGGATCGCCAGGGGAAGGGGAAAGAAAATGAACATTTGCTGAGTGCCTTCACTGTTTTATACTTAAATTAACATTATAACCAGATAAACTATTCATGTGGCTCAAAATTCCAGTGACAAAGCAGTACACAATAAAAAGGTCTTCCCCTTCCTCCTTCCCCAGAGGCAAACAAGGTTATTAATGGGATTTCGGTTTTGTCATGCTTTTTAAGTGCATTCTCTCAACTGTTTTAAAGGGAAATAATACCAGCCTTATTTTGTAGATGAGGAAACTGAGACACTGAGAGGGGAATTAATTTGCCTAAGACCATAGCTGTTAAGTGACAAAGCTGGAATTCAGGAACCTGGGGTGGTCACTCTGAAACCCCCATTTTCCTCTCTGTGCCCTTTTTTTTGAGTTGGAGTCTCTTTCTGTCACCCAGGCTGGAGTGTAGTGGTGTGATCTCGGCTCACTGCAACCTCCACATCCCAGGTTCAAGCGATTCTCCTGCCTCAACCTCCCGAGTAGCTGGGGTTACAGGTATGTGCACCACACCCAATCAATTTTTAAAAAAATATTTTTGGGCTGGGCGTGGTGGCTCACGCCTGTAATCCCAGCACTTTGAGAGGCCGAGGCGGGTGGATCACGAGGTCAAGAGATCGAGACCATCCTGGTCAACATGCTGAAACCCCGTCTCTACTATAAATACAAAAATTAGCTGGGCATGGTGGTGCGTGCCTGTAATCCCAGCTACTCAGGAGGCTGAGGCAGGAGAATTGCCTGAACCCAGGAGGCAGAGGTTGCGGTGAGCCGAGATTGCGCCATTGCACTCCAGCCTGGGTAACAAGAGCAAAACTCCGTCTCAAAAAAAAAAAAAAAAAAAAAATTTTGGTAGAGACAGGGTTTGTTGGCTGGGCTGGTCTCGAACTCCTGACCTCAAATGATCCACCCAACTCAGACTTCCAAAGTGCTGGGATTACAGGGGTGAGCCACCATGCCGGGCTCTGTGCCTGATTTCTAAAGATTTCTAGTTGCATGCCAACTCTGCTCCAGGGGCTGAGATTCTGCAGTCCCTCAGGAGTTTGGAATCCCTTTCTCCAACAGCAATCTGACTACAGGTAATCCACTGACATTCTTATGTTCTTCCTCAGGAACCCACAGGTCAGCTGCATATTTCAGACTCCTCTGAGGCACCTGCTATCTACCCCCTGGGTCTCTCCCCATCCCCAGCATTCTTATTCTCAGTCAACAATTGGAATGGCCAGATTTTATCTTGAGCACAATGAAGCCCTGTACCTCCTCTGCAGCACGTCACAGTCACATTCCCTGACTACTGGAGGCTTACAGAGGCAGTGACTGTTCCCAGGCTGCCAACTAGAACCAGCCCCCACTGCTGCCTCTGACGTACACAACTTGACACACTCCCACAGCCAATGCCACAGACCCACATTCTAGCATGGGTGAGCCCTGGGCTCAGCTCAAAGCATCATGTTTGCAAAAGAGCATGCAGAAGACTCTCGGAGGGGTTGGGATGGAAGACTAATAGGCTGAATGCCGCTTTATGCAAACCAAAATCTCCACCTCTGTGAATTTCTGGTTTTGAAAAATTGAAAAAAAGGAACAGGAAACTGCAAGTACATCACTTGTGTTGGCCTCCCCCAAGCCTCACCATTCTTCTAGAAGGAAAAGAAGAGAAATCCATGTAAATGTTCTCTGGCCACCTGAAACCTGGACCCTGCCAGGTAGAATGCCTAGAGATTTTTAAATTCCAGGACACAGGGTCCTCCATCAGCAGCTCTGCATCCTTGCCATGCACTTTGGGGGCCTTTTCCCTTACAGTCCACCAGGCTGCATAGGACTTTGATTTGAAGCTATAAATAAGGTTGAAATGCACATGAAATCTGGGTTCCAGAACATGTAGCAATCTGCCTTCTATAGAACTTTATTTTTAGATCTCATTTACTAAAAGAGAGATTCCTTGCAGCATCTCTAAAGCACAGCTAATCCTATGAGAGCCCTTTTCTTCTTTCACAAGGGATGTTTATAGCAGGAAGCAGAAATGAGAGGCAGATAGAAGGCCTGCCTTTTATTTAGTTGCTGAACCCAGCAACTAAATAAAAATAATGATAACAATGGGAACGACTAACATTTAATAAACATTTACAATGACAGGCACCATTCTACTTGTTTCACATACATTATCTCATTTATTCTCAAACAGCCCAATCCAGTAGGTACTATTATCATTTCCATTTTGCAGATGAAGGAACTGAGGCATACAGAGATTAGGAACTTGCCCAACATCATACACCTAATAAGTGGCCAGAATTCAAACCCAGGCAATCTGTCAGGCTTAACATGTTCGTTTTCAGCCAGCCACTGCCTCTCAACAGAGCACCGAGGCTGTGCTGCCGTTGGCTCAGCCATCAGGGAGCACCACCGGCCAACTCAAAGGCTAACAACACCTCTGCTGCCAGATTTTTCCTCCTCTGAGTGCGGTCTGACAATCAGCAGCACTGGCTGTGAAACACCGAGGAGTTGGTTGAAATGCAGAATCTCAGGCTCCAACCCAGACCTCCAAAATTAGAATCTGTATTTTAGCAAGATTCCCTGGCGATTCACTTGCACATTAAAGTTTCACAGGCACTGCTCTAGAAAACTTAACTTTACTTCTAGCCTCTGTTTACAAGTTGCCTTTCTTTGCTTCTAATTTGTTTCTACTAAATTTTTTCTCTTGGAAAAGAAATATTTCTATCTCCTCTTTGGGCCGCTAGAAATGCTCTGCTTCTTCCAACTTCCCTCTGGAAGGGAGGGCTCAGAACAGTGACCATACGGGATGCAATAGGTGGAGATGTGGGGAGGGTCCCCAGTATCCCCAGACTCCAGGCAGCCAGAGAATGCAGGGAATGGGAAGCCACCACTAGGGTACCACCTTTGAGGCCTGCCAGGTGACAGCTTTGCATCACATTTGGAGCAGTGCTGCGACTAGGCAAAGGCTCACTGGGCAGGTACATGCATTCTTTCACCAGAGAGAACCTTGGGGCTTCTGTGGTGCCTTAGAACCCTCCTCTTTACTCCAATTCCTCTCTACTCCAATGAAGGGACCCTGAAGGAAGCTGGCCTGGGCATTGGAGGTGGTGGTGTTGGGGCTGGCACTTCACCCTTGGCAGCTCCTAGCCTAGCTCACATGGCCAAAATTCAGAGCACATGGTCCTGGGAGAGCAAAGCTCACCCTCTGGATTAGACAACATGTGCAACTGAATTACATTATTACGTAAGTGCTCTGGAGCCAGAGGTGGGCAGAACGGGAGAAAACCAGACTGGGATTTCCAAAAATAGAGAAGACACTACAATTCAGGAACTCTATTAGGCTAGCCTTTTAGAATAAAACAATCAGATCTTTGTTGAATTACTCATATTTAGAAAGGCCTTCTCTAGGGATGGCCAATCCCGTGTTGAGGAATATTTTATTTATTTGTTGTTAATGGGGGAGGGAGGATAATAGTGAATTCTTTTGGGTCCAGACTGTCCTTGACCAAATTCCTCTGCTTCAAGCCAGGGTTATCTAACAATAAACATGATACCATTGGCTGGCACAGATTGGCTACACAGGATATTAATAGAAATTAAGTTTTCCTAATTAAGAGAGCTTAAGCCCCATGGAAAAGGACAATCTAAGCTCATAATCTATGGCAGGGATTTATTTCTAAGTATCTGAGTGACACTTAGAAATATTTAAATATTAAATACTTATTATTTTAAAAATGTATCTATTCTTTCCTAATTTCAAAGAGAAAGATAAAGAATGTTTTTAGCCCCTTTGGGCAAACGGAAACATTTCCTTGGCAGCAGAAGGGTAAAGTGCCTCTCTCAGGTACCAACGTGAATAGCTCAGAGAAGCTCCTACTTCCCAGCTAGTAGACCATAGTTCTCAACATGCTTTCCAGTCCAGCAGTGTTCAGCTCTCAGCTTCTAGGAAGACAGGCACACTTGTTCTCCTGGGGCATCCTGGGAAGTTCCCAGTTTACCTCTTTTACCAATTCTGAGAGAAATGGGCTGAGAGGGAACATTTTTTATTTCTATAAATTCCCTCTGTCCAGGAAGCTCCTGAAAGAGGTGCAGCACAGAGCCAGGAACAAGATGACTTAAATAAAGTAGAAGGGGAATTGTTTCTAACACCTACCCAAGTTGCAGTAAGGAGAGAAAGGTAATAAAAAACCAGAGGCCATTTTAAAATCTAGAAGCTGCTCACATCTTCCTTTTGTTTATATTCCTGCTGCAGAACCTCCTTCCAAATGTAGCAAATTTGGGGGAGGTGAGGCTGGGGAAAATGTGAAAGGGCTTAGCCAAGTAGCACTTGGAAAAAAAAATCCCGAGGCTCATATAACTACAATTAGCCCACAAACATCCCACCACCACCAAGGCAAGGAGTTTGCTAGCCTTCTTCTTGCTAATCAATATGTGTATTTCTTGGTTGCATTTTTCTGTCCTTTTTTACTCTTAGTGCCATTCATGGTTATTTTAATCTGATTACATCTGCAAAAGAACACTGTGTGGGAGTCAGAGTAGGAGGAGCAGGAGGGTAATAGAGTCACAGATTTTGGGGCCTCCCCTCCTTGCAGATGGTCCCTTCCTAGGGAGGCTTCTCAGAGGCAACTTGAACAGCGGCAGAACTAGGATGTCATGCTGCATGCAGCACAATCTCTTAGACCACTCTCGGAATCCGGAAACAGCCATGGGACGATTACACACTCTACAGTCATGTCAATATATGGCTGGCTCCAGCCCTCCCCTCTGTCCCCAACTTTGTGCATTAAAGAGAATGCAGCTCTGCCGTCAATTGATCCAGGAAGCAAGCAGAATGGTGGAGGTGGTGGGAGTGTATCTGTTTCTAGGCCCAAGAGCAGTTATCATATTCAATCTGTTTGTGTTAGTTCACCTCTTTCTTCTGAAGGCCAACATGAATTAGACTTCCTGCCAATGCACTGCAACACCCTTCCTAGGTTGCCTGGCTCAGGTTCTAATACACTGAACTACAGGTTCTCTAGTCCAGTGTTTCTCAAGCTTTGCTGCAATAAGAGCTTTAAAAACCTTAATGGCCAAGGATGGGCCCCAGTGGCTCATGCCTGCAATCACAGCACTTTGGGAAGCTGAGGCAGGTGACTGCTTGAGCCCATAAGTTCGAGACCAGCCTGGAGACATGGTGAAACCCCATCACTACAAAAAATACAAAAATTAGCCAGGCATGGTGGTATATGCCTGGAGTCCCAGCTACTCAGGAGACTGAGGAAGGAGGATTGCTGGAGCCTGGGAGGCGGAGGCTACAGAGAGCTATGATCATGCCACTGCATTTCTGCTTGGGTTGTCACCTGAGCAGGGCCTGTCTCAAAAAAACAAAACAAAACAGAAAAACCCGGGCCGGGCGCGGTGGCTCAAGACTATAATCCCAGCACTTTGGGAGGCCAAGGCGGGTGGATCACGAGGTTAAGAGATCGAGACTATCCTGGTCAACATGGTGAAACCCCGTCTCTACTAAAAATACAAAAAATTAGCTGGGCATGGTGGCGCGTGCCTGTAATCCCAGCTACTCGGGAGGCTGAGGCAGGAGAATTGCCTGAACCCAGGAGGCGGAGGTTGCGGTGAGCCGAGATCGCGCCATTGCACTCCAACCTGGATAACAAGAGCGAAACTCCGGCTCAAAAAAAACCAGAAAAACCCCAAACCTTAATGCCCAGGCCATAACCCAGAACAATTCAAACAGAACTGGGGGAAAGGGGCTGGGCACACTGGCTCATGCCCTATAATCCCAGCACTTTGGGAGACCGACGTAAGCACATCACCTGAGGTCAGGAATTTGAGACCAGTCTAACCAACATGATGAAACCCTGTCTCCACTAAAAATACAAAAAAAAAAAAAAAATTAGCCAGGCATGGTGGTGGGCACTTGTAATCCCAGCTAATTGGGAGGCTGAGGCAGCAGAATTGCTTGAACCTCAGAAGCGAGGTTGCAGTGAGCCCAGACTGTGCCATTGCACTCCAGCATAGGCAACAAGAACAAAGTTCCATCTCAAAAAAAAAAAAAAAAAAAATGGGGGAAAAGAGGCCCAGGCATCTTTTAAAGATCCTTCCATTGATTCCAATGCAGAGCAGCCAAGATTGAGAACCAGCACGCTAGCCTGTCCTCTTATCTTAGTTTTTCATGGTACTTTGTTTTAC
The DNA here is from genome assembly GCF_049354715.1 of Callithrix jacchus. Classification (NCBI taxonomy): domain Eukaryota; kingdom Metazoa; phylum Chordata; class Mammalia; order Primates; family Cebidae; genus Callithrix; species Callithrix jacchus. The sequence continues at coordinate 110,873,371 of NC_133511.1, read as the reverse complement.
TAAATTACGGTTGTTTGCTGGTCTTCCTTCAATAAAATGTAGGTTCCAGGTGTTTTGGGAGCACAGACACATCTGCTTGTTCACTGCTGTATCCCTAGCAACATCTAGAACAGTATCTGGCAGATATTAGGCACTCATTAAGTAATCAATTAATATCTGCATTCCTACACAGCTTCTGACTTCAGGATTTGACTCGGGCATCTGAGCCACATTCCTTTTCTCCTTCACTAAACTGATAGCAGGGTCACAAAACGGTGACCCACAAAAATCCATAAACACCTGGTTCCTAGCCAAATGGAGTTTAATCAACAGGAGTTTTATTGTTGATTTTTAAGCTCCGCTATCAAAAAAGAGGAGGCAGTACTATGCAATGTCTCCCAAAACCCAATAAAAGTCTATGACAATGTAACCAAGGTAGTCAGATTCCATTTGCTTGGCTCTGACCGGTACAGGGCAAAGTCTGAAGCTTGGCTTAGTGTCCACAATAGGGATGGTCATTTGATGATGCTTGTCAAACCCAACCTCCTAGCTGTAGAAACTGGAGCAGAGACAGCCACAAGGCAGCCTGAAAACTGTGGGCAGGCTCTCCACAGAACTATCTTTAGTTGTTCCCTCTATATAAACTGGGCAGGAGGGGGCACTGAACAGACCCACTGCTAGGAGCACTCACTCTCTTAGCAGGGCACACACCTTGGAGAGAAAAGCATGGTGTGCCAAGAGCCATGGTATCTTGGAAATAACCCTGTCCATCGATGCAACAAGGCCACAAGCAAACATTCCCCGAACAATGCAAACAAACCCAGCAACTGCAGCTAGGTGTTCTGAAGAGCGATGAGTACATGATGTCTCAAAATTCTTCAGTCTGAATACTGTTCACAGAGAAAATACACGAAGGACCTGTTCATTTTTTCCCATGATCATGTCGACTCCATCTCCTGGGGGTTATCAGAGGGGCCCTTGATATCACAGCTTTCCTGCTCCCTAACCTTAGCAAGACAGTTCATTAAAGTCTCACCGCTAATGGCTCAACTGTCCTTTAAAATCATGACAAGAGGATGGAGGGGTGACACTTTAGATCCTTTTAAATTTTTCTATCGAGGTCAAAGCTCCAGAGCAGGGCTTAACCCATTTTGGAGAATCCCCTGGATTCTCTGGAGCTTTGAACACAAAGTGATTCCATGTGAAGATGCCTTTGGCTTCTTTATTTATAATACAGGGGAGAAGGCCTTATTTAATGCTAAGCCAGGGTCTCCTGACACCCCCAGAGGCAGGACGGTCTGCGTGCAGGGAAGCCAGGATGGGCGGTAGGGCGGATTCAAACAAGCCGGAGGCTTAGGAGTGATCTCCCCAGCCCAGCAATGGACTCTTTACTTGAAGAATGCGAGCAGAAACCCGTCCCGCCTTCACACTACAGTATCTCCCTTCCGCCCCTCCCTGAGTAGACCTTAAGAGCTCTAAACCAGGAGACCCTGTTCTGCCACTCACTGGGTGCAAGTCCCTGGGCGGGTCGACTTTGGGTCTCCAAGGCTCAAGGGTTTCATCTGTAGAACGGGGATCATGAACTCCGTTCCACAGGCAGTTGTGAGGCTCAGAGGGGTAACAGTGCGAACGCGCTTTGTCAGCGGCTAAGCCCTCACCACCAGCGCGTTAGGACCATAACGAATTACTTCCCAGGTCTCGGCTTCTTTCCTCTGGCCTTCTGGCCGTGAAGGGGTTGGGGGGGGGATCGTGTTATTCGCCGGTCACCCCAGGGTCCTGGCTGCGTCCCCGCCACCCCGCCCCGGGTCCCCTCACCTCCATCGGTTGATCCCGACTGAGGAGGAGGCCGCGAACCACGGGTCGAGGATGTAAACGCAGCGCACGCAGCGCGCCCCGCGCACCGCTGCCAGCAGCGCCGGGTTGTCGTGGAGCCGCAGCCCTTTGCGGAACCAGTGCACGGAAGAGGCGCCGTCAGTGCCGGGCGCTGGCGCAGGGACCGCAGCTGCCGCCGTCGCCACAGTCGCCGCCATGACTGTCCAGACTGCTCCGGCCACCCCCGCTCCGCCCGGGTAGGCGCCGCGGACCCCGCCCACAGCCCGCCCAGTGACCTATGACGCCGCAGCTCTCCCTATGTCCCCGCCCCCAGAGCTTCTGGAGCCCCTTTACCATTGGCTGAGTGCCTCCCGCCCGGCGATTGGCCTAGAGGCGCCGGAACAGGCTCCGCCCCCTCACGTTCCCACCATGTGTGGGTCCGCCTAGGTGGAGCTGGCAGGCCGGACAAATGACGCAGGCTGGCGCTCTCCGCGGAGGGCTGGGAGTGGGTCGAGTCTCCAGGGACAGCGGATATCTTACACATGTCCTATTCAGGGCCTGCTTCTGGAAGAAGCTGCCTAGGCTGGCCGGGGTTGCTGTGACTACAACCAGTGACTTGGAAGACTGACAACTGACCTCTTCCTATTATCACCAACATCCTCGTCACCATCTACATCATTCTACTACAGCTGCCATTTACTGAGTTCACTTTATATGGCAAGAGACATGATCATCTCCTTACATAGACGGTCTCATTTACTATTCTCAGCTCAGCCCAGTTACATTCATTTAACGAACCCCATTGAAAGAGCTGCTATTTTTGTTTTACAGATGAAGAAAATGAAGGGTGCCGCAGTTGAGCGATTTGCCCACTATCATAAAGCTGATAAGAGGATTCCATCCAGATTATTCTGATTTCGGGACTTCTGCTTTTATCCACGAAGCCATACTTCTCTTTGTGCTAAGATCCTTGGTAATTGCAAGCGGCAGAGCCTAAGGATGGGGGAAGGAGTGCCGTGATATGCAGCAGGAGAGGATTTGGGAGTAGGGACTGGGGATGTGGAGGACTTGCGTTAAGACAGTAATTATGCCATCAGATGAATTTCTTTTCTTTTTTTGAGACGGAGTTTTGATCTTGTTGCCCAGGCTGGAGCGCAATGGCGCGATCTCGGGTCATCGCAACCTCCATCTCCCGGGTTCAAGCGATTTTCCTGCCTTAGTCTCCCAAGTAGCTGGGATCACAGGTGTGCGCCACAATGCCGAGCTAATTTTGTATTTTTAGTAGAGACGGGGTTTCTCCTGTGGGTTGGGCTGGTCTCGAACTCCCGACCTCAGGTGATCCGCCTGCCTCGGCCTCCCAAAGTGCTGGGATTACAGGCGTGAGCCACCGCATCCTGTCCGAATTTATTTTCTTTTAGAGTGTTTAGCAGACCCAGTGGTACTATCGTGTGCAAAGCACTGTACTGGATTCCAGGTGGGGTTCAGAGATGTGGAGGACATTGTCCCCGTTCCTCTTGGGCGCCAGGTGGAACCCTATTATTCCTCTGGAGTCTAGCACAGGGCTTGCTGATTGACTGACTAAACGGCAAGAGAAGCTATAAACACCAACAACAGGGTGTTGGGTGGGCTGAGATGCCTTAGTCAAGCTGCAGTTTTGGGGTTATCTGGTGGAGAACAGTCTGTTTCAATTTGGTCCTAGATTGAGCCCATGCTTGGAACCCTTCCTGGACCTGGGGCAGAGCAATCAAAGAGTTTAGCAATTTAGTCTGCAGTTTAGTGGCATTGATTGGCACCACTCTATAAACCAGTGTCACTGCAATCCTAGGCATTCTCTATCATTTCCAGGGCTTTTCACAAGCTGTTCCCACAGCCTAGATCACACTCCCTCTTCCTTCTTTGTTTCTAACTCCAGTTTGCTCTGTGTCATTGTTCAGTATAGATGTTATGTTCTTGCTCTCTGGTCCCAGCCTGCATAGTGCCCTATCTCATTCTGTGCTTCTTTTTGGTCACTCGTCTTGGCACATGGTACTGGAATTTCTTGCTTAAATATCTCTCTGCCCCATGAGACCATGAACTCCTGGAGGGCAAGGGGCTGTGGCTTATTTACAGTTGTATGTCCAGGGTCTAGCTCAGTGCTTGGCACTTAATGCTCAAGGATTATTTTAGTAAAAGTTGAACAGGGACTAGAGTCTCACATTGACAGGATCTCTCTCTTTTTTTTTTTTTAAATTGAGATGGAGTCTTGCTCTGTTACCCAGGCTGGAGTGCAATGGCACGCTCTCGGCTCACTTCAACCTCCACCTCCTGGGTTCAAGTGATTCTCCTGCCTCAGCCTACCGCATAGCTGGGGTTACAGGCGCGTGCCACCATGCCCAGCTAATTTTTGTATTTTTAGTAGAGATGGGGTTTCACCATATTGGCCAGGCTGGTCTTGAACTCCTGACCTCATGATTCAAGCGATTCTTCTGTCAGCCTCCCAACTAGCTGGGATTACAGGCGCCTGCCACCACGCCAAGCTAATTTTTTGTTGTTGTTGTATTTGTAGTAGAGACGGGGTTTCACCATGTTAGCTAGGCTGGTCTTGAACTTTTGACCTCAGGTGATCCACCCACCTCAGCCTCCCAAAGTGCTGTGATTACAGGAGTGAGCCACTGCACCCAGCCTGTTCCTCACTTTCCTAATCTTTACAATAGAGTGATAGTAGTACTCAGGATATAGTAAGCATTTTGTACTGTGATCAGCCACTATTATTCTGAACAGCAGGACCCGTGTCTGGTTTTGTCTTCTTTGCAATGCTCAGCCCTGGGTCCTACATGTAATGTGGCTCCATAAGTTGCTAAGTAAATAAAATATTTTACTCATTAAATTTTTTTTTAATTTTTCTTTTTTGTTTGTTTGATCAGTGGTAATATTTTACTCATTTTTTTTAAAAGTCTTCAAAATTTTACCAATAATGAAAAAACAAGTAATCACCATCAGGTCCCAAAACCTCACAAATCAATTATTTTTTATCTTCATGTTGCCTTCTAGACTTTGTCCACAAACATCTAAGTTTTAAAACTTTAATCAAAGCAGAGGTTCAGTGCTCCATGGCTTGTTTATTCTTTTTTTTTTTAATTATTATTTGAGACAGTGTCTTGCTCTGTCACCCAGACTGGAGTGCAGTGGCATGATCTCGGCTCACCTCAACCTCCGCCTCCTGGGCTTAAGCAATTCTTGCGCCTCAGCCTCCCAAGTAGCTTGGGACTACAGGCACCTGCCAGCATGCCTGGCTAAATTTTGTATTTTTAGTAGACTCAGGGTTTCACCATATTTGTCAGGCTGGTCTTGAACTCCTGACCTCAGTTGATCCACCTGCCTCAGCTTCCCGAAGTGCTGGGATTATAGGTGTCAGCCACTGACTGTGCCTGGCCTGATTTTTTTTTTTTTTTTTTTTGAGACAGGGTCTTGTTCTATCACCACCCAAGCTGGAGTGCAGTGCTGTGACCATAGCTCACTTCAGTCTCAAACTCATGGGCTCAAGGGATCCTCCTACCTTAGCTTCCTGAGTAGCTAGGACTACAGGCACACGCCACTACGCCTGGCTAATTTATAAAACAATTTTTTTTTTTGTAAAAACGGGGGTCTTGGTACGTTGCCCAGGCTGGTCTTGAAGCGATCAACTCCCGGCCTCAGTCGATCCTCCCTCTTTGGCCTCCCAAAGTACTGGGATTACAGGGATGAGCCGTTGCACCCTGCTCTGCTTTTTAAAAAAATAATAAGCGTGTTGTATATTGCTGCATCATTACTTTTGTGTTTCTTTTGTGATTGTGTTGTCAAGTTGATAAAGATGAACTATTAATACCTTATTGAATAATTGCATGTTGCTTTGATATATTAACTGTGTAACTCTCAGGAATCGAGAAGTAGGCCAGGTAAGGTGGCTCACGCCTCTAATCCCAGCACTTTGGGAGGCCGAGGCAGGCAGATCATTTGGCGTCAGGAGTTGATCTGGCCAACATGGGGTAACCCCATCTCTACAAAAAATACAAAAATTAGCCGGGTGTGGTGACATGCCCCTGTAATCTCAGCTACTCAGGAGGCGGAGCCAGGAGAATGGCTTGAACCCGGGAGGAGAAGGGTACAGTGAACCAAGACCATGCCACTGCACTCTAGTCTTGGTGATGAAGTAAATCTGACACTGGATAGAATGCTAGAGTGCAAAGTCCACTTTGGGTTTTTATGCTTTAAAAGGGACACAGAGAAATTGGAGAGAGACCAAAGAAACTTGTACATTGCTGAGGAAGTGAAATGTAACGGAGTACTATTGTCTCTTTGAGGGAAATAAGAGCTGATTTTTGGCTGGGTGCGGTGGCTCATGCCTGTAATCTCAGCACTTTGGTAGGCTGAGGAGGGCAGATCACCTGAGGTCAGGAGTTCGAGCACAGCCGGGCCAACATGGTGAAACCCGTCTCTACTAAAAATACAAAAATTAGCCTGGCATGGAGGCGCATGTCTATAATCCCAGCTGCTCGGGAGGCTGAGGCAGGAGAATCGCTTGAATCTGAGTGGCAGAGGTCGCAGAGAGCCGAGATTGTGCCATTGCATTCCAGCCCGGGCGACAGGGCAAGATTCTGTCTCAAAAAAAAAAAAAAAAAAAAAAGCTTATTTTTGACCTCATAATAACGCACTCCAGTGTACACTTCGTAAAAAGTACCTCCAAAGAGTGGTTGTCATGAGGATACCAAACAACCTAGTTTACACTAGGAAGTATAAAAGATTGGAGAGACTTCTCAGGATAAGGAGCTTAAAGGATGAGATGAATTAGCCAGACACTGAGTGGCGTCTTTCTTCCCTGAAGATACTTAAGCAGATAGATCAGTCCTGTTTCGTCTCTTTTTGTTAATTTTCTGCGTGGTGACTGGATTAGACAACTTTCTACTTTGGCTTTGTACTGCGCTTTGGGTAAATATTTGATGATTGGCTGAAGGGTAACCAGGAGCGGCGGGAGGGACGTCCCCGGGGAGTTTAAGTTACCCGCGCCCTCTAGTGGTAGGACTGGGACAGCGGCGGTTCAGTTTGTGGCTGTGGGAACACCAGGACCCACGGTGCAGCGGCGGTATCCCTGTTGCCAAGACTTCACGTAAAGCGTACTTTGATGTAGTGACGCAAGATGTTTGTTCTTGGAACTGTTCCGCCTGAGAAGCAGTAAAGCTTATTGAGAGCATAGACCGTAAAACTAAACTCCCTGGGTTCCATTTCCAGGTCTGACATTAACTAGCAAATTACTACATTGGGCGAGCTACTTAACCTCTCTGTGCCTTAGCTTCTTCATTTGTAAAATGGGGGTGATGATACTGATAATAAAAGTGCAGTGCGGAATTAGGGGAAAGTGAGTAGACTAATGAGGCAGAATTGAGAATCCAGAAACAGGTCCACACTGAATCTTGACATTTTATTTATGACAAAGATGTCTCCATAACGAAGTGGGGAAAAGGACTTTTCCCATAACAGTAATGGGTCAATTAGATATTCCTTTGTAAAAAAGTGAAACTTGACTCCATCCCACAACATACAAATCAGTTCCAGGTAGATTATGTGCTTAATGTGAAAGGTAAAACAATACAGCTTTAAGAAGATTGTATAGCAGAATATCTTCACAACCTTGAAGACAAACATTTCTTGAAAAAGACATGAAAACCACTAACTATTAAAGAAAATATTGATGGACTGGGTGTGGTGGCTCATGCTTGTAATCCCAGAACTTTGGGAGGCTGAGGCAGGTGAATCACCTATGATCAGGTGTTCGAGACAAGCCTGACCAACCTGGTGAAACCCCGTCTCTACTAAAAAAAAAAAAAAAAAAAAATAGCTGGGCGTGGTGGCAGTTGCCTGTAATCCCAGCTACTTGGGAGGCTGAGGCAGGAGAATCACTTGAACCCGGGAAGCAGAGGTTGCAGTGAGCTGAGATCACACCATTGTACGCCAGCCTGGGCGACAGAGTGAGACCTCGCCTCAAAAAAAAAAAAAAGAAAATTGATGGTTGCACTATGTCAAAATTAGTAACTGCTTATCAAAAAACATTATCCAAAGAGTGAAAAAGCATAGAATGAGAAAAGATTCTTGCATAATATTTATAATTCTTAAAGAGCTCAAATTCTGAATATGTAAATAGACTTTAGGGAGAAAGAAAAAAAGATAGGCAACCCAATTTGAAAGTAAGCCAGAGATTTAAACAGGCACTTTCTGTGGAGTCCTAATTAGGCAAAAGGAGTCAGACTGGCAGGATTGAGGGAAAGCAAGAAGAAAAAGCAGATAAACTGTAAGTCTGCCTTTCTTCGTGGTCCAGGACACATAGCCTTCCTGCGCAAATAACTCACCATCTTCCTGTGCCCAGCCATCACAGTGCCTTGACTGATAGAAAAATGCAAGTTAGCTCACTGCAACCTCAGCATTATCAGCACCGCACTAAGCCGTCTTCAGTACACAGCACGAGCACCAGCCTATAAAATCCCCAGCAAGTCTTTGTCTCTTTGTAGTCAGCTCCTCTCTGGCTGACCTGCCCATTGCACCCTTGCAATATATTTTCATACTATCTCTAATAAATCTGCCTTTCTTTGCCTACAACTGTCCTGGTAAATTCTTTTTACTGCCTGCATGATACTGGCCCCAGATAACGGCTACTGTGACACTTTTCATCCACCTCCCACCCCAAAACATGGATATTAAGTGGCCAGTGAACGCACGAAAAGGCACTCACTTTCATTAGTTCATTACGGAGCTACAAATTAAAACCACAGTGAGGTACCACTATAGGCCTGCAAAATGAATAAAGTTAAAAGGACTGATAAAAGCAAGCGTTTGGGAGAATGTGGGCAGTTAAAATACACTGCTGTTGGGAGTGTAAATTGGTACGACCACTTTAAAAAACTGTCTGGTATTATATATTAAATTTGAAAAGCCAAATACCTTACAAATCATGAATGATATCTTCTATGACCCAGCAGTTTCACTCCTAGCATATACATAACAGAAATTCGTGCCCATGTGCACCAAAAGACATGTGCAGGAATGTTCATAGCAGTATTATTAGTAATAATAAATCAGGGATAACTCAAATGTCCATAACCAAAGAAGAGATTAAAAAATTGTGCTGTATTCAAACATAGGAATATTACACAAAAGAACCCATAGCCATAGGCAGCAGTTAACATGGGTGATTCTCGCAAACTTAATATTGAGTGAAAGAAGCCAGAAACCAAAGAAAATACTTATATATGTGATATGGTTTGGCTCTGAGTCCCCACCCAAATTTCATGTTGAAGTATGATCTTCGGTGTTGGAAGGACCTGGTGGGAGGTGATTGGATCCTGGGGGTGGATTTCCCCCTTGCTGTTCTCGTGATAGTGAGTTCTCACGAGATCTGGTTGTTTAAAAGTGTGTAGCACTTCCCCCTTTGTTCTGTCTCTCTTCTGCCTTCTGTGAAAACGTGCTTGCTTCTCATTTGCCTTTCCACCATATGATTGTAAGTTTCCTGAGGCTTCCCCAGCCCTGCCTCCTGTACAGCATGGGGAACCGTGTGTCAATTAAAGGTCTTTTCTTTATAAATTACCCAGTCCCAGGTAGTTATTTATAGTGGTGTGAGACGGGACAAACACAATATGTATATATCCACTACATAAAGTTTGCAAGCAGACAAAACTGATGTGTTAATAGCCAAAGAAGTAGAAACCACCCAAATGTCTATCATCTGATGAATGGGTAAATAAAATGTTGTCTATCCATACAATGGAATATCATTTGGCAATAAAAAGGAAGTGTTGATACACATAACAATGTTGATGAACGTTGAAAACATTATAAGTGACAGAAGCCAGTTACAAAATACCATATATTGTATTATAGAATTTCATGTGTATGAAATGTCCAGAATAGGCAAATCCATAGAGACAGAATTGGTTTTTTAGGGCTAGGAGGGCTGAGGGGTGAGGAAAATGAGGAGTAAACACTAATGGGATGATGGAAATGTTCTAAAGTTGATTGTGATGATGGTTGTACAATCCTGTGAATATACTAAAAACCACTGAAGTGTAGTTACTTTAAGTGGGTGAACTGTATGGTATGTGAATTATTTCAGCAGAGATATTATTTTAAAACTTATTGACCATTATTAATGTAAATAAAAAGTAAAATATGGCCAGACACAGTGGCTCAAGCCTATAATCTCAGCACTTTGGGAAGCTGAGGTGGGCAGATTGCAAGGTCAGGAGTTCGAGACCAGCCTGGCCAACATGGTGAAACCCTGTTGCTACTAAAAATACAAAAAATGAGCTGGACATGGTGGCGTGCACCTGTAATCCCAGCACTTGGGAGGCTGAGGCAGAAGAATTGCTTGAATCTGGGAGGCGGAGGTTGCAGTGAGTCGAGATCGTGCCACTGCACTCCAGCTTGGGTGACAGAGGGAGACTCCATCTCAAATAAAATAAAATAAAATAAAATAAAATAAAATAAAATAAAATAAAGTCTCAGAACCAAAACATAACTTTTATTATTTTTTTTTAAGACAAGATCTCAGGCCAGGTGCAGTGGCTCACGCCTATAATTCCAGCACCTTGGGAGGCTGAGGCAGGTGGATCACCTGAGGTCAGGAGTTCAAGACCAGCCTGGCCAACATGGTGAAACCCATCTCTACAAAAATACAAAAATTAACCAGGTGTGGTGGCTCATGCCTATAATCCCAGCTACTCGGGAGGCTGAGGCATGAGAATCACTTGCACCCGGGAGGCAGAGGTTGCAGTGAGCTGAGATCACACCACTGAATTCCAACCTGGGTGACAAAGTGAGACTCGGTCTCAAAACAAAAACAAAAACAAAAACAAAAAGACAAGGTCTTGCTCTGTCATCCAGGCTGGAGTATACACGTCACGTCATGGCTCACTGCAGCCTCAACCTCCCATGCTCAAACCATCCACCCACCTCAGCCTTTCAAGTAGCTGGGCCTGCAGACATGTGCCACCACACTCTGCTAGCTTTTGTATTTTTTTCGTAGAGATGAGGCTTCTCCATGTTGTCCAGGCTGTTCTCAAACTCCTGAGCTCAAGTGATATACCTGCTTAAGCCTCCCAAAGTGCTGGGATTACAGGCGTGAGCCACCGTGCTCAGCTAGGACTTTTAAAAGACAAGTATTCCACCCAGAAATTCTTAAGTCTAAATACATTATTTACATAAACTTTGAATATATAATGCTAGTTTTTCATTGATGTTATGGGGTCTTTTATTTACCTGAATTATGTACCTTGGTTTAGTGTGTACATTATGTTTTTTTTTCTTTTTTTGAGACAAAGTTTCACTCTTATTGTCCAGCCTGGAGTGCAGTGGTGCAATCTTGGCTCACTGCAACCTCCGCCTCCTAGGTTCAAGCGATTCTCCTGCCTCAACCTCCCGAGTAGCTGGGATTACAGACATGCACCACCCCATGCCAGGCTAATTTTGTATTTTTAGTAAAAACTGGGTTTCTCCATGTTGGTCAGGCTGGTCTTGAACTCCCAACCTCAGGTGATCCGCCTGCCTTGGCCTCCCAAAGTGCTGGGATTACAGGCGTGAGCCACTGTGTCCGGCCAGTGTGTACAATATTTTAAATAAATTAACCTGGCTGGGGGCAGTGATTCACGTCTGTAATCCTAGAACTTTGGGAGGCTGAGGTGGGCAGATCACCTGAGGTCAGGAGTTTGAGACCAGCCTGGCCAACATGGTGAAACTCCATCTCTACTAAAAATACAAAAATTAGCTGGGCATGGTGGCATGCACCTGTAATCCCATCTACTCAGGAGGCTGAGGCAGGAGAATTGCTTGAACCTGGGGGTAGGTGGAGGTTACAGTGAGCTGAGCGGCGCCACTTCACTCCAGCCTGGATGAATGAGCGGAACTCTGTTTCAAAAAAAAAAAAAAAAATAAATAAATCTATTGGGGTCCGTATTTATTTATTTATTTATTTTTCTTTCATACCAGTGATCTCCGTACTTTAGGATGGTGTCTGTGTTTAAAAGATCCCAAGCTCATAAATTAAAACAAAAACCAAACAACAAAAACTAATGTTACCGTGGACTAGAGACGATGGGATATTGTGGGGTTTTCTAGGGGAGTTTCCAGGGTGCTGAGAATGTTCTGTGTGATCTGTTCATTTTACGGTAACCCATTGAGCTGTATTGTTTTTTTTGAGACAGAGTTTCGCTCTTGTTATCCAGGCTGGAGTGCAATGGCGCGATCTCGGCTCACCGCAACCTCCACCTCCTGGGTTCAGGCAATTCTCCTGCCTCAGCCTTCTGAGTAGCTGGGATTACAGGCATGCGCCACTGTGCCCAGCTAATTTTTTGTATTTTTTTTTTTTTTTAGTAGAGACGGGGTTTCACAATGTTGACCAGGATGGTCTCGATCTCTTGACCTCGTGATCCACCAGCCTTGGCCTCCCAAAGTGCTGGGATTACAGGCGTGAGCCACCATGCCCGGCCTGAGCTGTATTCTTTTATGATTCATTCTTTTGTTTGTATATATGCTGCACTTTAATTTAGACGTTTGAGAAGAAAAGGTGCTGGCTCAGGATGGGTCTGGCATGGTGAGCTCAGAATCCCCTCATTCGTTGCTGCCCTGTCTGGCTGTGTTAGCCCCAGAGAGTGGCCCCTAAGGGTTTCCCTTGTAGTGCCCGGGTTCTGCACAGAGACATCCCTGGCTACCCAGCTCCTGTGAAGAATGGTGATTCTTTGGAGGTTTGCCCTAGAAACTTTCTGAGAATGTTCTGCTGGTTCTAGGAATTGAGGAAGCTGGACCTGTGGGACCTGAGCTCTTAAGGCACATATAGGTATTCGCTGGAGGCAGGAAGTAGCTGGGAGCATCCTTTTGTTAAATCTTACTGGGGCTTGCACTGTTTGTCCGACAGCATGGGAGGAGGAGACACTGAGTGAAGTTGGGCCTGGCCTCCTGCCTGGCGCCCTGACCTGGTAACTTTGAATAAAGGCCCAAGTACATGGGAAAGTGAGTGCCTTCTTATCTTTGCTATGGCCGACTGTGAGTAGATGGGGTATTCCTTTACAGCCAAGGTGTGGCCATTATAGCATGGGGTCAAGGGCTGGTGGGAGGGAACAGGAGGTGTGAAAGAAAGAAAAATATCTTGGGGTCCCCAAATCACTAAAGAAAACTCAAGCCGGGGGCCGGGTGCGGTGGTTCACCCCTGTAATCCCAGCACTTTGGGAAGCTGATGTGAGTGGATCACTTGACGGGAGTTCGAGACCAGCCTGACCAACATGGAGAAACCCCATCTCTGCTAAGAAATACAAAATTAGCCAGGTGTGGTGGCACATGCCTGTAATCCCAGCTACTCAGGAGGTTGAGGCAGAAGAATGGTTTGATCCTGGGAGGCGGAGGTTGCAGTGAGCCGAGATCGTGCCATTGCACTCCAGTATGGGCAGCAAGAGTGAAACTGTGGCTCAAAAAAAAAAGGAATCCCAGTCACTCCGATTAGGCTAGAAACTGCTTAGGGCAAACCTGCCTCCAATTCTTTTCAAAGTCACCCTTCTGCTCACTGAGATAGATGCATATCTGATTGCCTCCTTTGGAAAGGCTGATCAGAAACTCCAAAGAATGTACCCATTTGTGTATCACCTATCTATGACCTGGAAGCCCCTCCCAGCTTGAGTCTTCTGCCTTTGCTTTGAGTTGTCCTGCCTTTCTGGATTGCACCAATGTACATCTTACATAAATTGATTGATGTCTCATATCTCACTAAAATGTATAAAACCAGCTGTGCCTTGAACACCGTGAGCACCTGTCATCAGGATTTTGTGAGGCTGTGTCACGCGTGCATCTTTAACCTTGGCAAAATAAACTTTCTAAATTAACTGAGACCTGTCTCAGGTTTTCTGGGTTCACAGGAGGGTATGCTCAGATCAACAGGGACTGAGCCCTTGATCATTTCCACCACTCACAAAAGTGTGAGTTTCTCCCTGAGAGACAAGGTGCCAGCCTAGATGGTGGACTCTATATTAATAAAGTGCAAATAAGCTGTGGTGGCTTGCGCCTGCAATCCTAGCACTTTGGGAGGCCGAGGTGGGAAGATCACTTGATGCCAGGAGTTCGAGGCTGCAATGAGCTATGATGGGGCCACTGCACTCCAACCTGGGTGACAGAGCAAGACCCCGTCTCAAATAAATAAATAAAGCAAGCAAACACAAGAAAGCAAAACCAAGAGGAGGGGCTCCAACCAAGAGAACAGGGGCACGTAACCTTGTTTAATTTCTTTTTTTTTCTTTTCGAGACAGTTTCGCTCTTGTTGCCTAGGCTGGAGTGCAAAAGTGTGATCTCGGCTCACCACAACTTCTGCCTCCTGGGTTCAAGCAATTCTCCTGCCTCAGCCTCCTGAATAGCTGGGATTACAGGCACGCGCCACCACACCTGGCTAATCTTGTATTTTTAGTAGAGATGGGGTTTCTTCTGTTGGTCAGGCTGGTCTTGAACTCCCGACCGCAGGTGATCTGTCTGCTTTGGCCTCCCAAAGTGCTGGGATTACAGGTGTGAGCCATCAAGCCTGGTCCCCTTGTTTAATTTCAAAATAGAAATTTCACAGGTTGTTGCTCAAGAAAACAGTAACCATTCTTAAAACTCAAATCGTCTGTAATCCCAGCACTTTGGGAGGCTGAGGTGGGTGGATCACGAGGTCAAGATATCGAGACCATCCTGGTCAACATGGTGAAACCCCGTCTCTACTAAAGATACAAAAAATTAGCTGGGCATGGTGGCGCATGCCTGTAATCTCAGCTACTCAGGAGGCTGAGGCAGGAGAATTGCCTGAACCCAGGAGGCGGAGGTTGCGGTGAGCCGAGATCGCGCCATTGCACTCCAGCCTGGGTAAAAAGAGTGAAACTCTGTCTCAAAAAAAAAAAAACAAAAAAAACCCCCTCAAATCGTGCATGTGTTTGAGGGTCCCTTAGGTGCTTCTAATGGGATTCGGAGTCAGATAGACCTGAATTCAAATGCCAGCTCCAATAATTTGCTGTGTGACCTTGGGCAAGTTACTTAACCTCTCTGGGCTGTAGTTGCCTTAGCTATAAAATGAAGATAGTAATCTTACCTCCCTCTCCAGGCTGTTGCAAGGATTCTGACTACTAAATTGTGTAATGCAACCGGCACAGCGCCTTGCACGAAGGCTCTTGTTGAATGGCGGTCAGGATGATCATGGTATTATCATCACTGGCTCGGGCATATGTTTTTCTCCACCTTGTTATTTTGGACCAGACAGTCCTTTGCTGTGGCGGCTGTCCTGAGCTCTGGAGGAAGTTCAGCAGCATTCCGGGCCCCCACCCATTGGATGCCATAGCAACTCTCCACCTCTAACAGCCAGACATTGCCAAATCACCCTAGTTAAGAACTACTGAGCTGGAGGTAAATGCCTGGGAGATTGAGGGAGCGATCGTGTGGGCTGATACAAAAAATCTGACCCAGATAGGAGGACCTGATGTGGTGGGGGTTGGAAGTGGAGGAACAGGATGGGCCAAGGGTTAAGGAGCCAAGTCAAGCCAGCAGATCCCAAATGAGCAGAGACGGGGATAGGCTCTGAGCAGAAACAGGACTGAAAATCCTGGAGAGGGTAGGTCCAACAGTTTTATCTGGGTTTCTATTTCTTTGTGTAATGGAATTTGTTTTTCCAGTTGTAAAAAAGTAGTGTAATGTAAGTTCATTTTAGACAAGCTGGCAAGTCCACGGAAAAGCCAATCAGAAAATAAAAGTCTCTTGGCCAGATGTGGTGGCTCACGCCTGTAGTCTCAGCACTTTGGAGGCTGAGGTGAGTGGATCACCTGAGGTCAGGAGTTCGAGACCAGCCTGGTCAACATGATGAAACACTATCTCTACTAAAAATACAAAATTAGCTGGGCATGGTGGCACATGCCTGGTATCCCAGCTACTCTGGAGGCTGAGACAAGAGAATCGCTTGAACATGGGAGGTGGAGGTTGCAGTGAGCCAAGATTGTGCCACTGCCCTCCAGCCTGGGCAACAAGAGTGCAACTCTGTCTCAAAAAAAAAAAAAAAAAGAAAAGAAAAATCTTAAGTAATCCCAGTACAATTCAAAATGGGGTGTTTATTTGTTCTTTTTGTTCTTGTTGCTTAAGAAGCAAACATTCCTTAGTGCTCACTGTGTGCAGGCCCTGCTGGGTGCTGGGGTGTCTGTGTGGATAGGTGGGGACTGCTCACCTGCTCTGGATAAGACCTCATAGGGGACAGTCTTGACTGCAGGTGGGCACAGTAGGGGTGGTGTGGGGAGAGCAGGACCTGTTCCTAGGGCTGCTGCTGGTCATTTTTGTCCTCTTCTACCGGCCTTCTCCTTTGAGGGTCCATGCCTGTCCTGGTCCTGGCACCCTGATCTGGATCTTTTTGGAATCTGCCCATTCCTTTCCATACACATGGCCCTGCATGAGCTGCCCCATCCACCTTGTTAGTTTCCTCCTGCCATGCCCACTTTGCTTTTTGTATGCATCAGCCACCCTGGAGTTCTGTTCCTGCCTCACCTCCATCCTGTTTCATTTTCCTCAGTTTTTAAAAATGCGGTAATATACACATAGCACGAAATGTATCATTTTAATCTTTTTTTTTACTTGCTCTGTCACACAGGCCGGAGTACAGTAGCATGATCATGGCTCATTGCAGCCTCGACCTCTTGGGGCCAAGCCATCCTCCTGCCTCAGCCTCTGGTGTAGCTGCGACCACAAGCATGTATCACCATACCTGGCTATTTTTTTTTTTCTTTTGGAGAGATGGGGCTTCACTATGTTGCTCAGGCTGGTCTTAAACTCCTGGGCTCAAGCAATTCTCCCACCTCAGCCTCCCGAAGTGTTGGGATTACAGGTGTGAGCCACTGCATCTGGCCTAACCATTGTTAAGTACACAGTTCAGAGGCAGCAAGCACATTCCTTGTTGTGCAACAATCACCTCTATTGATTTCCAGAACTTGTACCTTGTCCCAAATAGAAACTGTACCTAAGAAACAATAACGCCCATTCCCCTGCCCCAAGATCTCAGTTACCTCTATTCTAATTTCATCTCTATCAATTGCCTATTCTGGGAACCTCATATAAGTGGAATCACACAATATTAGTTCTTCTGCATCTAGCCTGTTTCACTTTAATCCATGTTTTCAAGGATCATCCATGATGTATCAGGTATCGGTACCTCATTCCACTCTGTGCTCAATAATATTCCATTGTATGTCTTATCACATTTGTTTATCCATTCATCCATTGACAAATAGTTATTTCCACCTTTTGGCTGTTGTGAATAGGGATGCTATGAACATCAGTGTACTCTTCTGTTTAAACGTCTTTATTGAGATATAATTTACATACCAAAAAAAGGCACCCAGTTAAGTGTACAATTCAATGCTTTTTATTATAGTCATGGAGTTGTGCAACCACCACCACCACCACCTAATTTTAGAACATTTTCCCTCACCTCCCACCCCCAGCTCTAGGCAGCCAGGGATCTATTTTCTGTCTCTAGAGATTTGCCAATTCTGGACATTTCCTATAAATGGAATCAGACAGTATGAGGTCTTTTGAATCTGCCATCGTTCAGCATAATGCTTACAAGGTTCATCCATCATCCCGTTTTGTAAATGAAATCGTATTAGAACGCAGCCCTGCTCGTTTGTTTACATCTGATCTACAGCTTTGGGCTTCAAGGACACAGTTGCAACTTTACAAAGTTGCATGGCTCACAGAATGAAAAGCAGTGACTACCCTTTTACAGAAAAAGTTTGCTGACTCCTGTTTATGCCTTTCAAGTTGAGTTTTCTGGAGTCTAAATTGATAAAGGCACCAAAAGATGAAGAGCAGAAAGAGGTGAAATTGATGCCAAGAACCCCAGGTCTTTAAAAGCTACCATGATTGGGCCCAAACCATAGTTTAAGCATCTTCCCAGCCAGCCAGGCAAAGAAACACAGCAGAGGCAGAGCCCGCCTTACCTGGGAGCAGGAAGGAGACCTGATCAACATCAGAGACAATTTTTTCTAGCAGGCTCCAATCACTCAGGGCACCCTATAGAAAATGCATTGGGTGGCCGGGCGCGGTGGCTCATGCCTGTAATCCCAGCACTTTGGGAGGCCGAGGTGGGCGGATCACAAGGTCAAGTGATCGAGACCATCCTGGCCAACATGGTGAAACCCTGCCTCTACTAAAAAAATCCAAAAATTAGCTGGGCGTGGTGAGGCACGTACGTAGTCCCAGCTACTCAGGAGGCTGAGGCAGAAGAATCGCTTGAACTTGAGAGGCGGAAGTTGCAGTGAGCCGAGATCATGCCACTGCACTCCAGCCTGGTGACAGAGCAAGACTCTGTCTTAAAAAAAAAGAGAAAGAGAGATAGAGAGAAAAAAAAGAAGTGCATTGGCCTTTCCCAGGAAGAGCAAGTGAAGATGCCATTAGAGGAAGGGAGTTCGGCAGGCTGGATGCATTGCCCATGGTGACTCTGGCAAGCTGGTTCAACATGCAGCAAAGCTTGGCAGATCCTGAGGTATTAAAGAATTCCCCAAGACTCTCACCAAACTGTTGCAGGCCAAAATGTAAAGAAGAGGAAATGGAGGCACAGAGAGGTTAAGGAGTCTGTCCAGCATCTCACAGCAAGTAGGTGGCCATGCTGGGATTTGAACCCAGGCAGTCTAGCTCTGTAGTCCAAGTTGGGTGATGAAGGAGCGTTTCTCTGAGGAACTGATATTAACCTAAGTTTACAGTTGCCCGTTTCTTACCTCCTGCTTGCTTTTGACCACATTTTACTCAGGCTTCTCTCTTTCCTACGGGCCCCTGGACTCTACTTGCCCCAGGCGTGAGCAATGCAAAGAAGAATGGGGGCCCTGCCCTCATCAGCTTCTCCTGGGCATCGGCTGATCACAGCGAGATGCTTTTCCTGTCGGATTCCATTGGTCCTTTCCCTGTTGGGCTTCCCCTCCAAAGATTGCTAATCTCTACTTGCCTTCCCTTAAAAAAAATTTTTTTTTGAGACAGGGTCTTGCTCTGGTCAGCCAGGCTGGAATGCAGTGTCGCCATCAGCACTCACGGTAGTCTCGCCCTCCTAGGTCACACCATCCTCCCACTTAGCCTCCAGAGTGGCTGTGACTATAGATGTGTGTCACTACACCCAGCTAATTTTTGTATTTTTTTTGTAGAGACAGGGTTTTTGCCATGTTGCTAAGGTTGGTCTCAAACTCCTGAGCTCAAGCAATCAACCTGCCTCAACCTCCCAGGGTGCTAGAATTACAGATGTGGGCCACTGTGCCTGGGGTGCTTACTTTTTTTTTTTTTTTGAGAAGGAGTCTTGCTCTGTTGCCAGGCTGGAGTGCAGTGGCACAATCTTGGTTCACCACAACTTCTGCCTCCTGGGTTCAAGCCATTCTTCTGCCTCAGCCTCCCGAGTAGCTGGGACTACAGGCGCGTGCCACCACACCTGGCTGATTTTTGTATTTTTAGTAGAGATGGGGTTTCACCATGTTGGCCAGGATGGTCTCGATCTCTTGACCTCATGATCCACTCACCTCGGACTTCCAAAGTGCTGGGATTACAGGCACAAGCCACCGCGCCTGGCCGCATTCTTTACCCTGTAAAAGAAAAACTTTTTCTGCTTGATTTTGAGATGCTCACAGATTTCTGAGCATTTTCTCTATTGCAACCTCTTCTCTCTTTCTCTCCCAGCTTTATTGAGTGTATTGACAAGTAAAATTATATTTAAGGTGTACAACAGGATATTGACATGCATGTGTTGTGAGATGATTACGACAAGCTGATTAACATATACCTCATCTTACATAGTGACCTTTTTTTGTGACAAGAATATTTAGGATCTACTTTCTTAACAAATTTCAAGTACGCCATGGAGTATTTTTAACTATAGTCACCATGCAATACTCTATCTTTCTAATAAACGTATTTTCCTATCTAAGTTCAGATTTGTCTTTGATAATGTTTGAGCTGAGATCTGAAGGGGTGGCAGGTGCTAAGTATATGAAGAAGGGAAGAATAGTGTTGCAGGTAGAAGAAACAGCACGTGCAGAAACCAGGCATGGCAGCTCATGCCTGTAATCCTAGCACTTTGGGAGGCTGAGTCAGGCCAGCAACTGAGGTCAGGAGTTCGAGATCAGCCTGGGCAACATGGTGAAACCCTGTCTCTACTAAAAATACAAAAATTAGCTGGGTGAGGTGGCATGTGCCTGTAGTCTCAGCCACTCAGGAGGCTGAGGCAGGAGGATTGCTTGAGCCCTGGAGGTGGAGGTTGCGGAGCCAAGAACACATCATTGCACTCCAGCCTGGGTGACAGCAAGATCCAGTCTCAAAAAAAAAAAAAAGAAGGAACAGCATGTACAAAAGTCCTGGGGTAGCTGGGAGTATTGAGCACTTGAGGAACTATAAGAAGACAGGTGTTGACAGAAAGAGTTAAACTCTGTAAAATATTTGAAGAGATTTATTGTGAGCCAAATAGGAGTGACCATGGCCCATGACCTGGCCCTCAGGAGGTCCTGAGAACATGTGCCCAAGGTGGTCGGGGTACAGCTTGGTTTTATATATTTTAGGAAGGCATGAGACATCAATTAAATACATTTGAGAAATGCATTGGTTTGGTTCAGAAAGGTCGGAAAATTCAGAGTGGCGGGGGAGGGGGCTTCTAGGCTATAGGTAAATCTAAACCTTTTCTGATTGAAAATTGGTACAGTTTATCTGAAGACCTGGAATCAATGGAGAGGAATGTTCAGGTTCAGGTAAAGAACTGTGGAGACCAAATTTTGTTGTGCAGAGGAAGCTCTCAGATAGCAGACTTCAGAGAGCAGGTTGCAAAATGTTTCCTAGTAGACCTAGAAGGGTGCCTGGCTCTTAGTTGATTACTTCTTGTATCTGAGAAGGAAGGAAAACAAGGTAGCTCACTCCTGTAATCCTGGCACTTTGGGAGACCGAGGAGGGCAGATCACTTGAGGTCAAGAGTTCAAGACCAGCCTGGCCAACACAGTGAAAGTACATCTCTACTAAAAATACAAAATTAGCTGGCCGTGGTGGCACGCACTTATAATCCCAGCTACTCAGGAGGCTGAGGCAGGAGAATCACTTGAACCCAGGAGGTGGAAGTTGCAGTGAGCCGAGATCATGCCACTACACTCCAGCCTGGACAAAAAGAGCAAAACTCTGTCTCCAAAAACAAACAAACAAATAAACAAACAGGGAAAGGGGATTCTCTATAGAATGTGTATTTCTCCCACAAGACACTTTGCAGGGCAATTTCAAGGTATGGCAAGGAGATATATTTTGGGGTAAAACATTTTTATTTTCTTCCTTGTTATCCCAGAGTCAGATTTGAAAGTAAGTCACGATATACAGGGTCAAATAAAACCCACCTGATGAAAATTTATGGTTTGTGGGGCATGACTTCCTTTAGATCAGAATTTTGGCAAGATAAAAAATCAAAGCTTAGTCCTCGCAAGGATGTTCAGTGAAACAAACCTCTGGTCAAGCGCCCAGTTTTCCTATATCTTTCCATTCATCTGTCCTCAGGGGTTGTTCACTGATTTCCTTCTGGTGGCAAAATGGAAAAAGAAAAAGGGATCCTTTCACCTGATCCTTTTTAAGAGAGAGGAAAAAGTCCAGCGACGCCCTTCATCAGACTTCCCTTCCTGTTCTACCGGCCAGAATTGTAATAATATTCTTACCCTGACCAGTCCCTAGGATTGCTGATACGATTTAGGCCAATCGCAACTCACACCTGGGGCTGGAGCAGGGCCTGGCCTCGAGGAGTCAAGAAGTCTCCTGACCCCTGAACAAAATGAGGAAGCTTTGGCCAGGGGGAAAGGGTTGTCTGTAAATAGCAAAGGCTGCCGCAGGCTGGTACCGATTGGCTGTGCCTTGTACATGAGCTAGTAACAGGATTGATGGGATAGAATTCACTCTCATTTTTTTTTAAGATAAACTATGACGCTAGGCGTGGTGGCTTATGCCTGTAATCCCAGCACTTTGGGAGAGCGAGGTGGGCCGATCACTTGAGACCAGGAGCTCGAGACCATCCTGGCCAACATGGTGAAACCCCGTCTCTATTAACAATATAAAAACTGGCCAGGCTGGGTGGTGGCGCCTATTGTCCCAGCTACTTCGGAGTCCAAGGCAGGAGAATCACTTGAGCCCGGGAGGCAGAGGTTGAAGTGAGCTGAGATCGTGCCACTGCACTCTAGCCTGGGCGACAGAATGAGACTCCATCTCAAAAAAAAAACAGTGAATCCCTATGCAAAGATTCATTATATATATATAATAACAGAAGGCTTTGTGATTATTATTAAGAAGGCTTCATGATTATTATTATTATTATTGAGACGGAGTCTCTCTGTTGCCCTGGAGTGCAACAGGCTGGAGTGCAGTGGTGCAATCTTGGCTCACTGAAACCTCTGCCTCCAGATTAAAGCCATTCTCCTACCTCAGCCTGTTAACTAGCTGGGACTACAGGTGTGCACCACCATGTGTGGCTAATTTTTGTATTATTAGTAGAGACAGGGTTTCACCTTGTTGGCCAGGTTGCTCTTGAACTCTTGACCTCAAGTGATCTGCTGGCCTCCGCCTCCCAAAGTGCTGGGATTACAGGAGTGAGCCACTGCATCTGGCCTGTTGTTATTTTTATTAATTATCATTGTTAACAGAAGGCTTGTTATTATAACTTATTATCAGCACTAGCAAAAGCAACCACACAACTCCTCTAGTCCTCTCCTGCTTCGCTGCCTTGCTCATTAGTAAGAACACAGTAGAGAAGGGCAGTAAAACATTTTGCACACTCAGAGAGCCTGTAAATGTTTTCGATTATACTAATTGCTGCTGGGAAATGGTAGAAGCGGCCAGACTGATCCCCTATGGGAAGCTTCTCTTCTGTGGAGGTGGGAAAAAAAAGGGAAAGAAGGGCACTCAAACTGGGACGGGAAACAGTGACAATCCCATTAGCTCTGGTTGGTAGAGGTGCTGCCACCTTTGCCCCGGGGGTTCTGTGTCCTACTGGACCTCTCACTGATGTGATAAGCCTCCAAAGAATTTATCCTCTAAGAGGCTGTGAAATGGTGGCCTGATGCTGAATTTGGTCCGCATATGTGCCACACGGCCCACACGCACAGTCTTTTATAAATTTGAATCTTCTTTTAAACTCAGGAAATTGCACATAAACGTTCAGATTTCCGGCTTCTCTTGCAAAATTAGAAATTCCAGGCTTTGAGGCCCACATCCCAAATGGCAAAAGATGATGAGAGCTGAGGAGTGGCTCCCTCTTGCAGAATGGTCTGGTTTACCATCGTCTCCATCCTCCTCGCTTGCTTTCCTCCTTTACGTAACTGGTTGTCCCCATTGAGGTTTTCATCAGGAATTCACTCCTGTGATAAGTAAGTTTCATCTCCCCTGTGATTTCAGCAGCAGGGAGGGCGTGGAGATCCATTTAGCCCAGGAGGGCATCAGGGATGGGTGCAGCACTAAGGTCCAGGCCTCTCTAGTTCCTGCCAGCACAGCCCTCTGACCCAGCCAGCAGGCTAGAAGCCTGTTCTGGCAGGCCTCAGAGCTGAATCCACTAGCCCACATAGCAGAGGGGAAAAAGCTCTGCCATTCTTTCTCCTGGAAGCTTCCATCTAATAATCACACTTGCTGTTTGTGTTCCAATGTGCTAAGCAATGCATTACCTCATCCAATCACTGCACTGCCCTCTAGAATAGAAATTATTATGATCCTCACTTTACAGATGAGGCAACCATGGCTTAGAGACATCAAGTCATTTGCTTATGGTCACACAGCTAGGAAGTGGCTGGGAAACTGAGGCTACAGAGACGTTACCTTGCTATTGCAAAGTCACTCAGCCAACAGACAGCAGAGTGGGGATTCCATTTCAGGGCTGACTGACTCCGAAGCCTAGAAGCTTGAAAACTGGTGGCCAGTGGGGCGAACTAGTTTAGCTGGTGATATTTTTGAAAATTTGAACTTTTGGTTTTTTGCTGGTCTCACTGGTCCCCACTTCCTCACAGGTCCCACCAATACTGTTGCCTCAAACCCTGGCTTCTTTCCACATGCATGTTGCCTGCCTGGCCTCGGGAAGGGTGACAACCTTCGCATCCTTTGCATGTCCTCTTACCTCCCAGAGTTCAACTCTGATGGGCTTGAGCTCTCAGTTCTAGGACAGAGATGAAGGTCTGTGTTTGTCTCTGTTGATCTCAACCCCACCAGGTTCTGGGAGTTGACAGCAGAGACAAATGGAATACAGTTTGATTCATGTTCGGTTCCATGACTGTGATGCCGTTCCGGGGCCCGAGCTTTACAGGATTGACCGGGTTGCTTCCAGGACCCACTGGTTCACTGGGGCAGTGGTTGAATTGATTTTATTGTTTTAAATCATTTCTCTCCATTTGAGATGAAATCCAAAGTGATTGTGCTTTTCAAATACATGTTGTTTGTTTCAGGTGTGTCTCATTGACTTTTCTGGGAGGAGGTAGGCAGGAAAACCCATGCGCAGGCATTATGACAGGAGTTTGGGATCAGGCTGAATGGGCTGAACGGTTACCCAGATTAACCAGAAAGTCCAAGGACAGGGGTGGATGAAAGTCCAGGAGTGGAGCCCGGGTTGGTTCAAGGGGAAGCAGGGAAGACACATGACCAGTGAAAGGCTGGGAATAGGTTCAGAAGCACAGTACAGGGTAAAAGGAAAATAAGGGGATTGGTTGGAGGTTGAGAACCCAGGCAGATGCCGGGAGCTTGCTCTGACAGATGCTGTTGGGTGAACAGGTTCAGTTCATGCCCCACTGGGCTGCAGCATCCCATTGTTCTAGTCATGGGTTCTTAAGGTTTAGAACAGGACTGTGTTAACCAAGGAACAGAAATGCTGAGATAAGCCAGCTAAGAGGCTTTAGCTGCATGGGAGTGAAAACCTATTAAAAGAAGCATAAATGGTGCCTAAGTTGGCTAGTTTCAAAGTTCAGTGATGTCACTGAAGAGACTCAGGTGTCCTAAAGTGATTGCCCTCAAATGGCTGCCACAGCTCCAGCCGTCACGCTGAGCATCCCTCAAGAGACCAGAAAGGGAACATTCCTGTTTTGTCTCTTTTGGAGTTACAAAACCTTTCCAGAAGCCACTAGTAGACTTCTCATTGGTCAATCCTGCTTACACGAATAACTGACAAGGAGGCTGGGATAATCAGATTCATTCTCACAAATCAAGATTTAGTGCCACCTCTCCCTTCTCCAAGTCTTTTCAGAAGAGAAAGGAACAAAACTGTGGCTATGTCAGCAAGGAAGAAGAAACAGAGATTGGTATTGGGTGCCACAGGCACTCCTACTCACTCCCCTTGCTGAAATCCTATGGCCAATGTGTTCAAGGCTCCCCCAATCCCTGCTAGTCTAACTACGTCTAAAGCACATCCTCCATATGTGAGGGAACACACCCGAAGCTGCCCTGCTTGAAGCGGGAGTGAAGACCAGGAGCCCACTTGGCTCCCTGAGGTTCCCAGAGGGACTTCTTATCCAGCATCTTTCTCCCTATTTATTTTATTTTATTTTTTTGAGATGGAGTCTCGCTCTGTCACCCAGGCTGGAGTGCAATGGCTCAATCTCTGTTCACTGCAACCTCAACACAGAAAACCTCACCCAGCCTGGACACGGACAGTATTGACAGATCGATAACTCTTTCTCGATTACGTGGGTGGTGGTGTATGGCCGTTCTTAGTTGGTGGAGCAATTTGTCTGGTTAATTCCAATAATGAATGAGACTGAAATGCTAACTAGTAGAGACGGAGTTTCGCCATGTTGGCCAGGCTAGTCTCTAACTTCTGACCTCAAGTGATCCACTCGCTTTGGCCTCCCAATGTGCTGGGATTACAGGCATGAGCCACCATGCCTGGCCCCTCCTTCTATTTTATAGACATGGACACAGAGGCATGGGGGGAAGTTAAGTGACTTTGGATACATTGCTAAAAATCAATGTATCTCAAATGCAGTGGAAACATGCTCTTCCCTCACCAGGTTAGGACTAAATGAGACGAGGGATGTAAAGAGGCTCAGGCCCAGCACATATTGGGCACTCAAGAAGTGTAGTTCCTCCCTCCTGGCACAGGGGAATGAAAGAGGAGGTGAGACCTGGACCCAAGGTACGGTAATCTCGGGAGGCAGGAGGGCAGGACTCACGGGCTGCCTGGAAAATCAGGTAACCCTTCTGTGGCTACAGAGCAAGGGGTGTGGGCACCAGACCTTTGGTCGGGTAGAAATGACAGCTGGCCTTAGCCCCAGCCCACAGGCACTCTCCACCTGCCTGAGAATCCTCTGAGAATGAAGTTTCTCCTCCTCCCAAGTCAGTCTGTACCTGGACAGAAAACTGATGGGGAGTGGAGGGTGTAGAAATAAACAATGTCCAGGTGGGGTGCAGTGGCTTACGCCTGTAATTCCAGCACTTTGGGAGACCGAGGCAGGTGGATCATCTGAGGTCAGGAGTTCAAGACCAGCCTGGCCAACACGGTGAAACCCCGTCTCTACTAAAAATACAAACAAACAAACAAAAATAGCTGGGTGTGGTGGTGCACGCCTGTAATCCCAGCTGCTCGGAAGACTGAAGTAGGAGAATCACTTGAACCCGGGAGGCAGAGTTACAGTGAGCTGAGATCACACTGTGGCACTCCAGCCTAGGTGTCAGAATGAGATTCCATCTCAAAACAAAAGAAAGAAAGAAAGAAAGAAAGAAAAAAAGAAATAAACTGATCACACAAGAACACACAGAGGCTTTTTATTCAGAGTCATAGCAAGGGAGCCGGCCACCACCACTTACATTTGGCAAAGACTCACAGACAGGCAGAGTAAGAAAGATTTCCAGTGAGAAAAAGGGAAGGCTTCAGGTGTGCCCTCACTGGAGGCTGTTGGCATGAGGGTGCGGGAGGCAGCTAACTAGAAGCCTGACATCCTTCCAAGTTCTGACCCTTCTGGGCCAATCGGGGCAGAGGTGGTGGTTCAGCTTCCAGGGCTGATCGTGATGGAGGTTGTAGGGCACAGCTCTGTTATCATATATGGTTTGGCCATTGTCCATTCCGTCTCTCAGTGTGCAGAGGGGAGCCTTTCTATATGATTTGGGGCATGTTGCTAACCTCTCTGTACTGTGGTTTCCTTATCTGTGAATGGGATGTTAATAGTACCTCTTTCAGATGTGAATATGTATCAAGTTCTTAGAATAGCACCTGACATGTGGCGAGTACCCAATACAATATTAGTTATTATTCAAACAATTATGGGCATGCATGGTGTGGCTCACACCTGTGTAATCCCAGCACTTTAGGGGGCTGAGACAGAAGGATTGCTTAAGGCCAGGAGTTCGAGACCAGCCTGAGCAACGTAGCAAGAGCTCATCTCTTAAAAAAATAAAAGAACTTAGCTGGGCATAGTGGCAGGCATCTGTAGTCCCAGTAAGTCAGGAAGCTGAGGCAGGAGGATTGCTTGAGCTCAGGAGTTCAAGGTTACAGTGAGCCATGATTGTGCCACTGCACTCTAGCTTGGGCAATAGAGCAATTTTTTAAAAAGTATTAGTATTACTACACTCAGTGGAAAGGGTACTGGCCTGGGAGGAAGGCTCTGGGCAGCTCTAGTCCTGGTTCTGTCCCATCACACTGTGACCTCAGGCTTCTTGAGGGTCCTCTGAGTCTCAGGCTTGTCAGCAGAGCAGGAGGCTGAGTTCTGACTTCCAATCTGGTTCCTGGCTCTAATGTTATCAATTTCCCACTGGGCGTGCAGCGACAGCCTGCCATGGCCCCTCCCTCCCCCACAACGGCACTCCATCTACGCACCCAGCACACCTGGATGGGCAGCTGCAGCACACAGCAGGCTCTGCTGTCCCCATTTCAGTTGGTTTCAGGTCCTAAATTTAGTTCTTTCACAGAAGCCACGGTGTGTGGGAGGAGGGTTCTGGGTAGGTCTGGTCCTGGTTCTGCCTGTCACATGGTGAGTGCGGGCTGTATGGGTGGGGCAGCTCCTCCCCCTATGTGGGGCACTCCAAAGTCAATCAGGCAGGGGGCCAGGAGTGTGAGCACTGCATTCGATTTTGTCATCAATGCACTGGGCGAGTCCTTTGACCCTTTGGGGTCCTCAGTTTTTCATCTGGCAACTCATTTTTTTTTTTTTTTTGAGACAGAGTCTTGCTCTTTCACCCAGGCTGGAGTGCAGTGGTGCAATCTCAGCTCACTGCAACCTCCGCCTCCCAGATTCAAGTGATTCTCCTGCCTCAGTCTCCTGAGTACCAGGGACTACAGACGTGTACCACCAGGCCCAGCTAATTTTTGTATATTTTGTATGTTTTGTAGGGATGGGGTCTTGCCATGTTGCCCAGGCTGGGGTCAAACTGCTGACCTCATGTGATGTGCTCGCCTTGGCCTCTCAAAGTGCTGTGATCACAGGCATGAGCCACTGCCCCGGGTCTGGCAATTAAATTTTGTATATGTTGACACCTTAAGCCACCATGTTATCTCTTAAGTAGGGCAACTTCCCTTTCTTTCAGAAGAGAAAAAAAAAATCAGACAGAGGTTAAGTGAGTTGGCTAAGCCCCACGGCTAGCAAGTGGTTTGAGTCTAGATCTTCAGACCCTCAGACTTAGTAGTTTTTACCTTTAGATAATCTCACCTTTACTTCCATTATGGGATTGTTACAGCGATAATATGAAAATAATACATTTTTATACTAGGGAAGCAACATGGTTTTACGGTTGAAAGTCAAACTGCCCAGGTTTGATTCCTAGTTCTATTACTTGTTAGCTGTGTGACCTCAGACAAATTACTTAAGCTCTCTGTGCCGCAGTTCTTATCTGTGAATTGGAAGATAATAATTATACCCACATAGGGTTGTTATGAGGATTAAGTGAATTAATATTTATGAAACACTTTCAACTGTGCCTGACATCCAGTAAAGTTTAAGTGTTTGCTTAATTACAAAAAGCTCCCTAGCCAGGTGGGGAGGCTCATGCCTGTAATCCTAGCACTTTGGGAGGCTGGGGCAGGTGGATCACGAGGTCAAGAGATCGAGAACATCCTGGCCAATATGGTGAAACCCTGTCTCTACTAAAAATACAAAAATTAGCTGGGCATGGTGGCACGTGCCTGTAGTCCCAGCTACTTGGGAGGCTGAGGCAGGAAAACTGCTTGAACCCCGGAGGCAGAGGTTGCAGTGAGCCGAGATCGCACCAGTGCACTCCAGCCTGGGCCACAGAGTGAGACTCTGTCTCAAGAAAAAAGCTCCCTTGCTAATTAGCTATGCGACCTTAAGCAAGAAGAAAGTGTGTGCAATTAGCATCAGGAGACTCATGGTCTTCTCTGGGCTCAGCCCAGAGAAGAGTGTATTCTATTGGTTAGAGTAATTTACACAATCAGCCCTGACTTAAAGATTCAACAGAATCCACCACTTTGCTCTGTGGCCTCAGAAACTTTCTTTAATTTTTTGTGCCTTCGTTTCCTCAACTGCAAAGTAAGGAGCTTGGACAACAGTGATGAGCAGCATTTTATGAAGAAAGATCAAGTCAGAAAAGAAAATCAAAGCTTTTTTTGCCATATTAATTTTACCCGTTAGAATCCATTGTGGGGAATATTCCAGCATAGTGGGTGCAGCCTTGGCTATTGTCCCAGCATGCTGTGGGGCTCACCCATGAACCCCCTAGCAATGGTCTGGATGACCTATGTGTCCTTGCCTGGGGGTGAGGGTGTCTGACCCAATCACACCCTCGTCCCAGGAAATGGAGAGTCGGATCTGAGCGTGAGACTGGGGCGCATTACCAGGTGCTCTGGCTGGAAGGTTGTAAATGTCTCGTGCTGATGGCTACAGATTTCTGGTTCCTGCCCTTTTTGAGGGTTAGCTTTTCTGATCTTGAAATTCAGTAAGAAACCCCAGTCTCCTTCAAACAACCCTCACTCTATTTACTTAGGCAAATCTATCAGTTATCTATTGCTGTGTAATAAATCACCCCAAAATTTAGAGGATTAAAATAACAATTTACTATTTCTCTAGAATCCGTGGGTGGACTGGGTGGTTATTCTGCTGGTTTGACCTGGGGGCACTTGTGTGGCTGCGTTCATCTGGTGGGGTTGAGAGCAGGGGCTGTTGACTATGGTGTCTCGATTCTCCTCCGTGTGGCCTCTCCATATGGCTCGCTTAGAATTCCTGATAGTATGGTGGTCTCAGGATTGCCAGGGGAGAGGCACAGGCTCCCACTCCACTTAAGACCTGGCCTCTAAAGCCCCAGCATGTTACTTTTTACGTATTCTATTGGTTAGAGTAATTTACACAATCAACCCTGACTTAAAGATTCAACAGAATCCACCACTTGATGGGAGATTAGTGCCCTTATAGAAGAGACCAGAGCCAGCTTGTTTGCCTCTTCTGCCACGTGAGGAAGCAGCAACAAGACACTGTCTACGAAGCAGAGAAGGAGCCCTACCAGACACTGAATCTGGTGGTGTCTTGATCTTAGACTTCCCAGCCTCCAGAAATGTGAGCAATAAATTTCTATTGTGTATAAATTACGCAGTGTAAGATATCTTGTTAGAGCAGCTGAAGTGGACTAAGACAGGCTGTGCGGTGGTCTTAATACATACTCTCAATATCCTTTGAGCCTCCTCCCATGAGAGGTGGGGTTTCAGTCCTCTGTTTTTGATTCTGGGCTGGCTTCTGATTGCTTCAATCAGTAGAGAAGGGCAGAAGTGAAGCTACATGACTCCAAAGTTGGGACAAAAAAGCGCGGGTAGCTTCTACCTGTTCCTCTTGGGACACTCAGTCTGGGGGAAGTCAATGGCTTGTAAAAAGTCTGACCACCCTGAGCCCCCCATACTGAAAAGGCCATAGGTAGATGCTCCCGTTGGCAGCCCCAGCTAAGCCTCCAGCCGACATCCAGTGGCCAGCCATGTGATGAGTGGTCTTGGACGTTCAGCCCAGTTGAGCTTTCAGACAACGGCAGCCCAGGCCAACCTCTGACTGCAACCACGTGAGAGACTTGAAGCAGGAACTGCTCAGCTGTGCCCTTCTCCAGATCATGAGCAAAATGAAATGGCTGTTTTCAGCTGCCAAGTTTTGGGGTGATATGTCGGGCATCCATACTACATGAAATAGGCCATTTCTTTAGTGCTTTCTCCTTCACAAAGACTCCATAGTCCTAACATCTCAGAGTTGGCTTGATGTCCCCAGTGGATCCCATCCCATCCCAGCCTGCTGACATCTCAAACTTACCATGTCCAAAAATAAACTCTGGGTCCCAGGTCTGTCTCTTACTGCTTAGTCTTCCCCGTCCAATAAATGGCATCTCCATTCCTAGCTGGGTAAGACTGAAGTCTGGGCATCGTTCTTAAATTCTTTCTCCCTGTCAATCCCACAGACAATCTCTCTGAAAGGTCTGTTGGCTTTACCTCTAAAATGCATCTCAGGTCGGATACAGTGGCTCACACCTGTAATCCCAGCACTTTGGGAGACCGAGGCAGGTGGATCACCTGAGGTCACAAGTTCGAGACCAGCCTGGCCAACATGATGAAACCCCGTCTCTATTAAAAATATAACAATTAGTCAGGCGTGGTGGCGGGTGCCTGTAATCCCAGCTATGAAGGAGGCCGAGGCAGGGAATCGCTTGAACCTGGGAGGCAGAGGTTGCAGTGAGCCGAGATTGTACCACCGCACTCCAGCCTGGGCAACAGAGCAAGACTCCATCTCAAAAGAAAAAAAAAATTCAGCTGGGCATGGTGGCACATGCCTGTAATCCCAGATACTCGAGAGGCTGAGGCAGGAGAATCACTTGAACCTGGGAGGCAGAGGGTGCAGTGAGCCGAGATCGCGCCACTCTGGCCTGGACAATAAGAGAGAAATGCCATCTCAGAAAATAAATAAAGAAATAAAATAATAAAATGCATCTCAAAGCTGTTCTCTTCTCTCTACCTCCCCGGCCACCACCCTAGTCTAAGCCACCATTGTTTCTCTCCTGGCCACACTGTTACCTCTTGACCGGTCACCCTACTTGTGCCCTTGCAAGCCTTGCCTTTGGGGTCAATTCATTCTCCTCACAGGGATCTTCATAACATATAAATCAAATTATGGCACTCCCAGTGGATGCCCATGGCACTGGGAATAAATCTTAACTCCTTTCTGTGGTGCTCAATTGGGTACTCCCTGCCTGGACCCAGGCCTTAACTTCTCTTTCCACTCTTCCCCACGGTGGGTGGAACAAGAAGGAAACAGCATTTGCAAGGAATGTCAAGAAAGCTGCCAAATTTATCTCTACCTCCTTTCCTATTTCTGGGATTTGTCCTTCCCTGTGAGGTTGGACCCCAGCGGAAACAGCCAATTAGCTTCCTCAAGTCTGCTCCTGCCACCCTGGCCTTCTCTCTGGTCCTTGGCTGCCTTCCATTCTTTTCCTTCTGCTGTCTGTGGGCTGTGACCTCCGCCTGGAATGCCTTTTCTTCACTCTTCCTGTGGCTTGCTCCCTTCCACCATTTGGGCCTGAGGTTAAATGTTACACTCAGAGAGGCCTGTGAATATTCCATTTAGAGAAGGTTCCCCTCAATCACCTACATTTTGCCTTTACCGCACATGCATTTATTTGAATGTTTACTTGTTTCTCGTGTCTTGTCCTCTGCTTGTCCCCAAGTGCTTGGTGCATAGTTAGAAAAGAGACTGTTGTAGCTGGGCATGGTGGCGCGCGCCTGTAGTTCCAGCTACTCGGGAGGCCGAGGCAGGAGAATTGCTTGAACCCCGGAGGTGGAGGTTGCAGTGAGCTAAGATCGTGCCATTGCACTCCAGTCTGGGTAACAACAGCAAAACTCCATCTCAAAAAAAAAAAAAAAAAAAAAAGGAAAGAGACTGTTGTTGATGTGCACAGTAACAGTAGCTTGCTGTAGTCCTGTATTATGCTGAGCACTCCACATGCTTCATTTACAATCATTTTCTGTGGCAGGATGGGCAAGCATTATCCCCATACCTCAGGTAGGAAAACTGAGTCCCAGAAAGGTTAGGGGACTTGCCTAAGGCCATGTAGCTGCTAATAAGTGAAGCCCAGGTCTCCTGACTCCTGATCAGGTGCTCTTCAAAAGCAGAAGTGAAAGGGTGATGCAGGAGAGGTGTGTGGTAGGTGACTGTTTCTAATTCTTTAAGTCTTTCATTGTGTTTTTGTCTGTCACCTAGGCTGGAGTGCAGTGGTGTGATCTTGGCTCACTGCAACCTCAGCCTCCCATAATCAAGTGATTCTCGTGCCTCAGCCTCCCCAGTAGCTGGGAATACAGGCAGGAGCCACCATGCCTGGATAATTTTTTGTAGAGAAGGGGGACTCACTATGTTGCCCAGGCTGGTCTCGAACTCCTGGCTCAAGTGATCCACCTGCCTTGGCCTCCCAAAGTGCTGGGATTATAGGCATGAGCTAACGTACCTGGCTCACTCATTTTTTTTTAATTGGGCAGCTCAGCATCTACATCCCTGCCTTCTGAAAAGAACAAGAGAGAAGGGGAGACAGTCTGGGCTCTGGCCAGAGGTGTGTGGGGTAAGGACCACTCTTCTTTCTTGCCAGAGAAGCATCCTTCCTAGAGGTGGTCTTGGATACCATAGAGACCAGCTGCGGGCTGGGCCGTGCTGACAGTGGGAGCTGGCTGGGATGCTGGCCAGCTAACTCAGACTATCTCTGGGCTTCATCTGCATGAGAATTGGAGTCCATGGCACTGTGTGGATTCAAACCCATCTACCCACACTGTGCATCTTTGTATATGTGTGTGGGGTCGTGCACCGTGGGTGAGGGCTTTTCAATTGCGTCCTAAGAGTTGGGTCCTCTCTCAATTACTTTAACTCATGAAATGGTTTCTATTTGAGAAGCAGAAGCCATGCATCCTTTTGTCTGCATTTACACATTTTTAGCAAACAGTTAAAATTTAGATCTCTCTTTTTAATTTTTAATAAGAGACAGGATCTGTTCTGTCACCCAGGCTGGAATGTAGCGGTGCAATCAACTACAGCCTCCACCTCCTGGGCTCAAGTGATCCTCCTGCTTCAGCCTCCCTAGTAGCTGGAACTACACGCAGATGCCACCATGTCCATGCCCAGCTAATTTTTACATTTATTTCTAGAGGCAAAGTCTTGCTTTGTGGCCCAGGCTGGTCTTGAACTCCCGGGCTCAAGCAATCTTCCTTCCTGGATCTCTCAAAGTGCTGGGATTACAGGTATGAGCCACCATGACCAGCTTAGATTTCTCTCCAAAAAGTGCAAATAGCATTAAGAATGTAGTTCCAATTTTCTGAGTGTACAAAGGGTGCAGAAATGATCATGTCCATTCTGTTTTAGGGACCTGGCAATGGCACAGCAATCAATCCGGTCATGTCCAGATTGACCACCCACATCCCACCCTTCCTTTCTGGTTTCTTCTCCAGCTCCAAACCCCAAACCTCTCACCACTCCCCCTGTGCTCTTTCCTGAGCTTAACCTTCCCCCTGCTCTTCCTCCAGTGCTCCTCTTGGAGGCCTCTGCTCACTCAGGAAGCCTGTTCAAATATCCTGGCCCTTGTGAGGACCTGGCTGACCCCCCAGACTTGGTCCTCCACCTTCTGCCTGCTCATGGCAATATGTTCAGATCTCCATTGAGGCTTCCGTTATGGGGCCTGCATGCATGTTTATGAGTCAGCCCCTGGAAGCAGATCTGGGTCTTCATATTAATACGACTGCTATAGTTTGGATGTTTATTCTCAAACCTCATGTTGAAATTCTCAATGGTGGAAGTGAGGGCCTAATGGGAGGTGTTTGGGTCACAGGGACAGATGCCTCATGAGAAATCTGTATTATTCACGAATTAATAATATATCAATCATTAAATAACAATAATATACAAATTATTTTATGTATCAATTATATAATTAGCAATATACTAATTATAATCACATATCATTAATATGTCAATTATATAATTACATTAACAATAAATTATTATATGATCATTACCAATATATTAATTGTATAATTAATATATTATGTTATAGGTATCATTTATAATATACTAATTATTATATATTAATCTATATTATCAATATAGATTAATAATTACTTAATATTCTTTATATAGATTATTATTAAGATTATATAATACCCTCCTTGAGTGGGTGGTGAGTGAGTTCTTGCTCTATTAGTCTCATGAGAACCAGCTGTTAAAATGAGCCTGGCAGCCAGCATGGTAGCTCACACCTGCAATCTCAGAACTTTGGGAGGCTGAGGTAGCAGAATCGCTGGAGACCAGGAGTTCAAAACCAGCCTGGGCAACATAGAGAGACCCTGTCTCTACCAAAAATAAAACCAAAACAATCCACCCAGGGCAGAGTGTACATGTCTGCAGTTCTGGCTCCTTGGAGGCTGAGGTGAGAGGATCGCTGATTGTACTACTGCAGTCCTGCACTCCAGCCTGGGCGACAAATTGAGACCCTGCCTTAAAAAAAAAAAACAGCCAGGGCATCTCCCCTCTCTTCTGTCTTGCTTCCCCCCTCACCACGTGATCCCTGCACAGCTGGCTTTCCCAGAGAGTGGAAGCAGCCTGAGGCCCTCACCAGATGCAGATGCCCCACCTTGAACTTCTCCAGACATCAGAATCATCAGCCAAATAAGCCTTTTTTGTTTTGTTTTGTTTTGAGACAGTCTTACTCTGTCACCCAGGCTGGAGTGCAATTGCACGATCTCACTTCACTGCAACCTCTGCCTCCCAGGTTTGAGCAATTCTGCTGCTCCAGTCTCCTGAGTAGCTGGGACTACAGGCATGTGCCACCACACCTGGCTAATGTTTGTATTTTTCATAGAGACGGGGTTTCACTATGTTGGCCGTGCTGGTCTTGAACTCTGGACCTCGGCCTCCCAAAGTGCTGGGATTACAGGCATGAGCCACCAGGCCTGGCCAATAACTCTTTTTGAATTTATAAATTACCCAGCCTCTAATATTTCCTTATAGAAACACTAAGTGGACTAAGACAACAACCTACCACAGTGTCTTGGATATAACAGGTGCTCAGAAAAGTGCTGGGTAGGCTGGGTGCGGTGGCTCATACCTATAATCCCAGCACTTTGGAAGGCCAAGGCAGGTGTATCACCTGAGGTTAGGAGTTCGAGAGCAGCCTGGCCAACATGGTGAAACCCCATCTCTACTAAAAATACTAAAAATTAGCTGGGTGTGGTGGTGTGTGCCTGTAATCCAGCTACGTGGGAGCATGAGGCAAGAGAATTGGTTGAACCTGGGAGACAGAGGTTGCAGCGAGCCAAGAGTACACACTGCAGGAATGCTGAGGTAGTTAATTCAGTGCCCAGGTCTGAAGGCACAGACCCCTGAATCCTCCTCCTGCATCTTCCTTCCTGGGCCCCTCTCTGAGCCTCAGTGCCCTCATCAGTAAGAGAGGGGGGAATCAGTAACAGCTCCCACCTCAGAGGCCATCGGGAGTTGTGAAGATGAACTTTACAAGGGTGGATGTACAACACTCAGCACAGCCTATGGCCCCCAACAAGCACCCAGTACATGGCAAGGACGACTAACAGGAAACTTGAAGTCCGGTCACCTAACTCCCAGGAAGGAGCCTGGTAACCTGAGAGGACATCTCGTAGAAACGCTGCCTGCTGGTGGGTAGGCTTGGTGAGAGCTGGGACGAGCCCTCCTTCCTGACAGATCCCTGGTTCCCCTCCACCCCAGGGCCCTGTTCACAAACCCTCTCCAGCTCTGCTGCCTCTTCCCTCAGGCCACACACACACAGGATCTTAGGGATTCTTTATTGAATCATAGACAACTCAGGGCATCAGGCCCCAGCAGCTGCATTAGAATCCACCTGGGACTGTGAAGGGACTGGAGGGGAAGTGGGGAGAAGACCCACTCTCCCCGGCTTTTCACTACAGGGCCTAAAAACATCAGAAATCACCCCAAGAGAAAGGACGTACGAAATGCCCACCAGAAGGGCAGGGGAGTGAAAGCCACCCTGAGGGCAGGAGGGTGTGGCGAAGGGTGCTGTGGTCCCGACATTTGTGTGTCCCCACCACCACCAACCAGCAAATTCACATGTTGGAATCCCCACCCACAAGGTGACGGTATTAGGAGGTGGAGCCTTTGGAGCTGATTGCGTCACAGGGGTGGAGCCCTCATGAATGGGATTAGTGTCCTTATAAAAGAGGCAGGAGGGAGCTTGCTTATTTTTGCTTCTGCCATGTGAGGATACAGCGAGAAGGCACCATCTATGGATCAGGAAACAGCCCTCAGCTGACTCCCAATCTGCCGGCCCCTTGATGTTGGATGTCCCAGCCCCCAGAACCATGAGCAATACATTTCTGTTGTTCAGAAGCCCACCCGGCTTATGGCATTTTGTTATGGGAGCCCACTGGACTACGAGTGGGGCCAGGCAGGCTCTGTCGTCTTACCTTCACGAGGCAAGCGGCTCAGAACCAGGCTATAACACCTCCCCTGCAGAAATGTGGGGGCACCAGGCACACCTAGGATGGAAGGCTCTTAATCTGGACCTTTGCTTCATCAGCCCCACCTGGGGAAGAAGGCTTTGAGGGAGGCAGAACTGGGAGAAGAGAGAAGCGGCCCCCTGGCTCTGCTTTCAGAAAGCTGTTACCTGAGCCAGCTGCTGGGAAACCGGAGGGGCAGGTGTCACTCAGGGCCACAGGAGCCACGCCGGTAAATGTGGTGTCAGGGACTGGGGGAGGCTATTAAATGACCCTGCTTAACCTCTAAGAGAAGCGTGGTTCCCTCGTGCTCAAAAGCTGGACATACAGGGTGCAGATGGGCACTTTCTCATGATCCACCCTGTTCCAGCCCCTGGGGATCAACTGGTCTCAGAGGGAACTAGCTCATTTCCTCCCTCCATCCAGCCCACACTTTTCTCCGAAGGAAGGCTGGTTTGTGGGCCCAGAGCGAGGCTGCCTGCCCACTGCAGACAGAAGGTTTCCCAACCCTGTCCAGGTGGCTGTGGTGGGGCCACACCCCCCCTCCCTTGAGTACACTGCCCTTGCTGTCCCTTCAAGGTCATTGCCCCTCCCCATCTTCAGCATGATGTGGGGGAGACAGGCCCTGGAGGTGGTGTGAATGGGTTCATCTCTCACTAGGGTGCTCCCTTGGGAAGGACAAAAGGTCAGAAATAGGAGAGGGAAGAGATGGGTTTGGCAACTCTCTGATATTACTTGTAAACACTGGTTCCTTCTCAACCACCGTATTCTGATTGGGTCTGTAAGTAGCACCTAGTCCACACCACAGCATCCCTCTGAGGCCTGGGAGACCGCCTTCATGGCTGTGCCGGCCCCGCCTGTGTATGGGTCTGGGGCTGGGCCATCCAGGGTGCCTGCGGAGCTCACACCCCCATGGCACTCTTCTCGCCCTCTTTGGGGCTGGGCTCCTCTGGAGTCTTCTTCATCTCCCGGCCCCTGACCCAGGTGTAGGCGGAGGAGCCGCCCAGCACCATCATGTTGCTCGTCCACCAGAGGAAGCTCTTGGTCTCCTCGTAGTAGAGCACGGCCAGCACCGTCTGGGCACAGGCCTTGGCCGTGCCTGACACGTTGTGGGTCAGGGGACTGGTGAACTTGATCTGCAGTCCTGTCACATAGCCGATGGCGAAGCCAAACAGGCCACCCAGCGTCATCATCCCCCAGAAGTGGGCACTGCCCAGCTGGGCAAAGTCACGCAGGGCCTGAAGCTCCCCGAGCAGCAGGAGCAGGGGCAGGAAGAGGATGC
The DNA here is from genome assembly GCF_049354715.1 of Callithrix jacchus. NCBI lineage: Eukaryota > Metazoa > Chordata > Mammalia > Primates > Cebidae > Callithrix > Callithrix jacchus. Next base: position 110,834,867 of record NC_133511.1, on the reverse strand, counting down.
AGGCATTGGCGTTGTTGTAGAAGGTCAGGCGCCAGATGCTGCCGTCCACCGCCGGGAGAACCTTCTTGGTGTAGATGGCATTTAGTGAGACGCAGAGGCTGGCCAGCACGCCGAAGACAGTGCCCAGCCACGACAGGGTGCCCTCTGCCCCCTCCTGGTCTACACCAAGCCAGAAGCCCCCTGCAGTGGGGAGAGGAGTGGGGGAAGGGTGGGGAAGAGGGATGAGGATGAGGAGGAAGAAGGATGGAGGATCTGACACCAAAGGTCACAGACTGACTCCTGCTGCCCTCCCCACACCTCCCCACGCCTCCCTCCAATAAACTCTGTGATGCAGGCAAAGCATTCTACAAGGACTCTGGGAGCGGCCCAGGACAAGAAAACCTCCTCCAGGATACCTTCTAGCAAAGGAGAAGGACATTAAAACAAATCACTTCCCAGTTACGTCTTTAATTACAATTATAAGAATCATAATGAGTTCCATAAAGTACTACAGGGTGCTATGAGAACCTGTAAGTGGGTGACTGTGCTGACCTGGGGCATCTGAAAGTAACATTTGAACTGAGTTCCGAAGGATGAGTGCCACTTAGTGATTTAAGGTGACCCTGAGTAAATGGTTTTCAGTGTCTAAGCTTGTATAGAATGCGAGCCTGTGATGTCATCATGGGGAGCGTTAAGTTAGAATCACTTGTGTCATTTGGGGCAGTGATTCCAGGACTCTCTTGTGTCACCACCTGCTCAAAGAGCTTCTATGGCTCCCACTTCTGCCATTGGGTCTACACTCCTTGGCATGCACCCTTGCCAGCCCTTCCTCTGTCCTGTGGTCGCCCCAGCCTCCCTGCTTGTCTCCCTGCTTCTTACCCTGGGCCTCAGTGTCCTTGCTCATGTCCTGTGCCAGAAACACCCTCCTCCTTTCTGGGAGATTCTACTCATCTGTCAAGGTCAAAGCTGGCCTCTCTAGGGGAATCCTTTCCTGATAGCTCCAGAACCTGGCCTCACTTTCCTTCAAAGCCCCTTGCCTGCTCTGGGCTGCTAGGCGCCTGCCTATGGTGACAGTCTGGTCTTTTCAGCCAGATCCCATGCTCCCAGAAGGCAGGGGCTGAATGATGCCTGTTATACTTCCTGCCACAGTATCCAGCAACATGGGGTAGGGGGGAAAGCTTTGGGGTTAGAGGGATTTGGCCTCCAATTATGTTCTGCAATTTAGAAGCTGAGTGGCCGGGGAGAAGTTACCTAACGTCTCTGAGCTCCAGTTTTCTTCATCTGTAAAGATCTGGGTCACCTCCCTGTCCTCCACTCCAGCCAATCTACTCTCCCACTTGCCACTGGAATGATTGTCCTAAAGTCCAGATCTGCCCAGGCCGTGCCTTGGCATGAAGCCTCGCTGTGGCTCTCCACTGCCTTCGGGAGAAATTCGACTCACTCACCGCGGCTCTCAGGGCCTGCACCATGTGGAGTTTGCCTGACTGGGCAGTCTCTTGTCTGGTGAGTCTCGCTGTAGCCCAGCCATGGAGAAGTGCATGTGCTCTTCCTTCTGTCTGGAATATTCTGCCCTCACGTCTTCCTCTAAACCCAGTTTCTAAACTTCCTCCAGAAGGCCTGCTTAGACTGCCCTGTCCCTGGGTCCCTTCCCTCCCTCAGAGTTCCCACAGTACCTTTGATGCCCCATTGCAGCCCTTACCAAACTAGTGTATCTGTCACCACCACGCGCTCCAGGAGTGTAGGAGCCGAAGTTACCTTTTCCAATCTTATATCCCCAAAGCCTGGCACAGTGCCTGGCAAGTGTTTAGCTACTAATTACTAGTAGTGGAATGAATGAATGAATGAATGAATGAAAGTTGTTACAGAGGTGGCCGTATTAAAGGGGGCAGGATACCTCCTACATCATAGGCACTCAACATGCAGCACTCTACTCTTTTTTCTTTGCTTTTTGAGACAGAGTCTTTCTCTGTCACCCAGGCTGGAGTACACTGGTGCGATCTTGGTTCACTATATAGCATCCACCTTCCGGGTTCAAGTGATTCTCGTGCCTCAGCCTCCCGAGTAGCTGGGATTATAGGTGCGCACCACCATGCCCGGCTAATTTTTGTATTTTTAGTAGAGTCAGGGCTTCCCCATGTTGGCCAGGCTGGTTTCAAACTCCTGACTTCAGGTGATACACCTGCCTCAGCCTCCCCAAGTCCTGGGATTATAGGTGTGAGCCACCATGCCCAGCCCAACCACTGAGCCCGGCCCTCCTTTCTTGGCAGAACCTTTGCACAAGGGGTACCCACAGACCTGCTGGGGGCTGGGGGGCAAGGGGGCAGAGGGCCATACCACCCACTTACCTGCTTGGCTAGAGCACCCCCAGCCCTCCTGCTGGTTACCTTCTGAGTCTAGAAGCAACTGCAACCTCAATGTTCTAGATCCCAGAGTGACTCTCAGCCAGAGGGAACTTTTTTTTTTTTGAGATCGAGTATCACTCTTATCACCCGGCTGGAGTGCAGTGGCACAATCTTTGCTCAATGCAACCTCTGTCTCCTGGGTTCAAGCAATTCTCCTGCCTCAGCCTCCTGAGTATCGAGGATTACAGGCACATGCCACCACGCCCAGCTAATTTTTTGTATTTTTGTAGAGATGGGGTTTCACCATGTTGGCTAGGCTGGTCTCGGACTCCTGACCTCAGGTGATCCATCTGCCTCATCCTCCTAGAGTGTTGGGATTACAGGTGTGAGCCACAGCGCCCGGCCCAGAAGAAGCTTTGAAAGGTACTACGTGATGTGGGGAGGCTGCTTTCAGGAGAAATTCGACTCACTCACCACGGCTCTAGGGGAGGGGAGGCCTAGAATACTTGCCTGAGACTCATCTTCCCCCAGATAGGGGGCCAGGTCCTGGGCCAGCAGAGAGCACCCACCTCCCTGGCCCCTGTCCCAGTCAGGCAGGCCAGTGAACACACCGTTCTCAGAAGCTACCTCACCATAAGCTACTTGGATTACTTTTGGGATTTGGGCCCAGTTACTCTAGTGACTTTACCTTCCTGCAGGCAAATTCTCCTACTGGGAGAGTCAGCAGGAATGTAGTAGAGAGCCCTGGGATATCTGAGGAAGACAGGGTGGAGGGGAGGTGCACCTGCTCCCCAGAGGTGGAAGTGGAAGCAGGCTTCGAGAGTTCTGGCAGGGAAGGGTCTTGGCTGCTCTTTCCACTCTAACCATGACCTTCCCCCATCTCTCCTCTTGGACCTAGACCCAGCAGCCCTAGATCCAGCAGTTGCTCAACAAGAAGAAACATTTTCTAGGACAGGTGGCCTGGGATGGGTCCCTTCCCCCACCAACTGGTGCATCTAGCCTGGGACTCTGAGCCACCAGCAAAGAATATAATATATGGGCCAAATAAGAAACTTTATGGCACTAGGAAAAACCTGTACAGGTTCAAATGAAAAGTCCATTCCTAGATGACACAGCCCTGGGAAGACTAAGACGGAATGGGATGCTGGAGGCTCTCTAACCCGCTATGGGGCCCAGTAAAATACGCAGTGATGGATATGTTCTATACCCTGTGCTGTCCAATACGGTAGCCCTCAGCCACATGTGGCTGCTGAGCCCTTGAAATGTGGCTAGAGAATCAGGTTGTAACATCTGCAAATGAGGAAATGAATGTTTCACATTTTGCTGAATTTTAATTAATTTAAATAAGTGGCCAGTGGCTACTGTATTGAATACCGAAGTTCTAACCTCCAAGAAGAGCAGAGTGGGTAGAAGCACAGACCTAGGAGTCTGGCCAATCTGGGTTTGCATCCCAGCCTAGCTACTTGCTAGCTGTGTGGCCCTGGGCAAGTAACATAACCTCTCTGAGTTTCTGTTTCCCTGTGTGTATGAAGATGCCACAGCCCAGGAGACCTTTGGGAGAACAAAGGAGATGCTATATGTGAAATAATTAGCACAATTTCCCGATCAATAATAATTATTTTTAAGGGTCAAGTCTGGGAAGACAGCGGAGGCCTTTCAAAGCATATGGCTTGCTACTGTCTCAGGTGCTATCCTGAGCTGGCAGAGAGTGATGGTATGTGTATTAAAAGATGTATTGCCTTCTACTAAGAGCCCTGGATGGGAAATCAGAACACTTGAGCTCTTGAGAAACGATAGAGTACAGTGGTTGGGCATGTGAAGCCAGATTGCTTGTGTTTAGATCTCAGCTCTGCCACTTACTAGCTGTATGATCTCAGACAAGTTACCTAACCTCTCTGTGCCTTGGTTTTTCCCTCTGCAAAACGTGAATTATACTCCCATCTTGTTACAAGAATTAGGTGAGTTAATATGGCTAAAATCTATGTGCATGGCACATTTTAATCACTCGACAAATGTCAGTTGCTTTTGCTGCTGTTGTTGCTGTTATTATTATTATTGTTCTTGCCCTGGCTGGGCTCCTAACTTACTGGGTGACCTTTAGTAAGTTACTGGCTCTCTCTGTGCCCCGAGGCTCTTTCTCCTATGACTGCTGCACCAGTGAAACTGGGACAGATGAAGTCCTAGGATGCCTAGAAGGGTTGTTTTTCAGGGTTTTAGTCCCCATGACCACCCTATACCCCGCGGCCCCAGCTGCCACTCACCGATGATGATGCCGCAGGTGAGCAGGGCATAGAAGGAGGTGGTCTGCTTGAGCAGCAGGTAGGAGAGCAGCACGTTGAAGACCGTGGTGAGCGAGCGGCCCACATTGTAGAAGGCCACACCGACGTACTTGAGGCAGAGGTTATTGAAGGTGATCATGCCGATGAAGACCACCGACAGGGGCAGGACGCTGCGGGCCACCCTGAGGTCCAGGCGCAGGCTGGGGAAGTCCACGGCACCAGGGCAGCAGGTGGCCAGTGCGCTGAGGCCCTTGCACAGCAGTGTGGTCACCAGGCACTGGTAGAAGGTGACGAAGATGGGGGTGTCCAGCCGCAGGGAGGGGCTGTCCAGCAAGTACTTATTAAGGAACACCATGGAGATGGAGGTGACCCAGTAGAGGGAGACCACCAGCGCGATCTGCAATGCACGCAGCAAAAAGGGCTTCTCCCCGCTGGCCTCGGCTTCTGCAGAGGGGTCTGAGGCCCCTGTCAGCGCCATGTGCAGGATCCTGGACCGCTTCAGAGGGGCCCTGTTCATGGTAGCAGAGGAGCTGGGTCACCCCGCGGTCAGAACTCTGATTCCCTGGAGTCCAGGGCAGAGAGCTCACTTGTGTTCTCTGCAAGCCGCAGCCCTCAACTGTCATATGGGGGCTGGCCTACAGGCCTCCCCAGCTTCCTCATGGATAGAGAGCTTCTGCTTTGGGGTGAGCCCAGCTGTGCCGCCCCGCAACCTGTTCCCACCCCGAGGGGGCTTCTGAGACAAGACACAGGGCAAGGGGGAGGGAGGCTAAGACGGTGGGGCCAGGACAGAGAAGACCTGTGAAGGGAGAGGAAGCTGGGGCCTAACAGGAAGGAGTCGCAGAGAGAAGGAAGGGGAGAGGAATGGCAGGACGGGGCAGGAGGAGGAACGCGGGGCGAAGGTGCAGGAAAAGGGCGCGGGGCCGAGGGTGAAGAGGTGCGGAGAGAGGGCGGCATGGGCTGCTGTGGAAGGGAGAGGCGGGCAGGGAGAGGAAGGCGTGCAGTGAGCAGCCGGAGGCCGGGCGCGGCTGGAGGGAGAGCTGGGGAGGGGTTAGAGGGGCTGGGGGCTGGGGGCTGCACGACCCGGGACGGGGCTAGGCTGGCGCCCACGTCGCACCGCCTTCTCCGGCTCAGCCCGGGAGCCTCCGGACAGCCGAGGCCACCTCCCCAAGAGGCGTGCCCAGGACTCACTTCCTGACACGCCCCCGGTCTCGCCTTAAAGGTCCCGCAAGCTCCGCGCCGCCCTTAAAGCTACAGCTCCGGTGAGGCGGCGCTCGCCAGTTGCCATCCCTGTCGTTGCTCTCCTCCGCCTGCTGTTGGCGGGGGGCACCTCAGCATTCACCGAAGGTTTTTCTGGGTGCTAGAGCCTCGTCCCGCTTCCTGGAAGAGGTCCATCACCCTCTCCCGCCCACCCTCAGCTCGGTCTGCCCCTGAGCCTCCGTCCCCCGACTTGGCTCGGCTCGGCCCGGCTCGGCCCGGCTCGGCTCACGGGCCCATGTCCCGGAACCCGGGCCCAGGACTCAGGCCGCGCTCCGAGAGCTTGGACCCCGCTGCCTCCGGAGACGCGCGTTGCAGCCCCGCGTCCCTCTGCCAACCCGAGCTCACTCTTCTTCCACAGCAATGTTGTGGTCCCTCCTTTCCCCCATTTTCACCGCCCCCAGGCCCCCTCCCGAGTCCGAGACCCCCGCAGCGCTCCCAGAGGCCGGAGGCCACGTCGCCGCTCTCGGACTTCAGTCTGTCTTCCCTGTGCCCGTATCGAGACCCTCTGGGCGGCCCGAATCCAGGCTTCCAAAGGCTCAAGGCAGCATCTCTTACCCTTTCCAGAAAATACTGTTCCCTCGTCCGGTCCAGCCGTCAGCTCCCGCGCCCCGGCCTGCGTCCCCGGGCCGCGAAGGCGACCTGGCGCTCACCTCCTCCGGTGCACTGGGCGCCCGCCCCGCCACCCCGCGCCGCACCTGCAGCGCCGCACCCTGGGCCGCACCCGCGGGGTAGACTTCCTGCTTTCCGCCCCGGGCCCGGGCGCAGTGCCAGCCTCGCCGGCCTGCTCACGGCATAGGACCCGGTGGTGCGGCGGAGAGGCGGCGATCCCCTCTCCCTCCTGGTCGTGGGAGGAGGCCCCCTCCTCTTTCCAAGGCTACTCCTGTCCCTGGTACCCCCGCCCGTCAGGGACCCCCGCTTCAGTTAGCGCAGCTGGCAGGTCCCGGGACCTGGCTGTATTCCTGGCCCGCCGCGCTCCTGGTTTGCATTTCCAGAAGTGCGTGCGGGGACCGCCCGGATTCTTGCAGCGGGCAGGGAGGGGAGTGTCCTTCGCCCCTTCCACGGCGGGGGCCTGGGAAGTCTAGCCCCGGGTCCGCCACTCACTAGGCAGCCCGGGGGACCTGGAGGACCGACTTCTCTGGTTCGCGCTCCAGCACCTGCGTTGAGCAGGCCACTTCCTCCGGTGGCCTGAGTTCTTTTCATGGTCAAACTAAGGGGCTGCTTGACCTGTGGGTCCCAGCCTTCTTGCCCAGAACTCTAGGTGGTATGGTCGAAACATCATTTTTGTAATATTGCAAGCACCATTTAATTAGTGCCATTTAATTAATGCGTAAGATGATGTCATGTCTGGGGTTTGCTTTAAAGTACCATATTTTTAATTTTTAATTTTTATGTATTTATTCTTTTTGAGACGGAGTCTCACTCTGTCGTCCAGGCTGGAGTGCAGTGATGCAACAATCTCAGCTCACTGCAACCTCCGCCTCCCAGGTTCAAGCGATTCTCCTGCCTCAGCCTCCCGAATAGCTGGAATTACAGGCATCTATCATCATACCTGGTTAATTTTTGTATTTTTAGTAGAGACGGGGTTTCGCTGTGTTGGCCAGGGTGTTCTCCAACTGCTGACCTCAGGTGATCCACCAACCTCGGCTTCCTAAAATGTTGGGATTACGCCCGACCTCAGAAAGATTTTTTTAAAAAGGTCGATAGATTAAACAAGATAAGCCATGTTGATAGTTGAAGCTGGGCATAGACACACGAGGATCCGTTATAAGAATTTCCTTACTTTTTTTAGTCCTTGATGGTTTTAAAAAAAATTAAAAGAAGTTTCTTTATTTTTATGTACATTTGCAAATTTTCAGAATAAAAAGGTAGAACCTATATAGGACATTTACTCTCTGATTCAAACTGCACCAACCTTCAGTAGAGCTGAGTGCATCCCTGGGTAGGCTGTGGGGAAATTAAGGACAGTAAAGTAAACAGCAGTCCCAGAGCGAGCCTGCCCCACACCCTACCCTGCTCCATTCCTCCTCAAGGGTTGAGACTCCACTTCTTGGTTATGGGGCTGTTCTCTACCTGGAGGATACCATCTGGTTACCTTGTCACTTTTGGAACCAAAATATCCCTGTGGGGAAGGAAAGTCTTAAAAGGGATTGAGCTGAACCCCACCTGGAGAGTCTACCTCTGGGATTTTCCTTTGAAGGTGTGGGTTTTGGTTTATTAAGAATGATGTGTGCCTGTTCCAGTCTCTCCTCTCCTATGCCCGAGAGTTCACCATGACAAATAATTTAATGACAGAGAGGGCAAACTTGTCTCTGAGAGGTACTGGTGACTTGGAAGGGCCTTCTCCTTGACACATTAGAAGGAATTAATTTGTCTGATGACTACTGCGACCTTGAGCTGGAGAGAGAGATATATATTGTATATAGGCTCAGGAGCAGTCAGCGCTGCGTGTGTGGGGGACATCTGGGCTCCCTATGGAGGCCAAAATACACCCCTGTCTCCGATCTCTCATCTTACATCATAACTGAAATCCTGTTGTTAGTGTCACTCCCTTGGATTAAGGTTGTAACAGGCCAGTACAGCAAGTTTCCTGGATTCTAATCCTTTTTATCCCTTACAAGGGAAAGGAGTGGTGGGATATTTCTTAGGGGGTCTGAGGACCCCAGGAATTGTGTACTTTGCATAAACAGTTTGCTTTTGAATTTCTCTAAGAAATCAGTTGTTTAAACCATCCACAAAGGGTGAAGTTTTAGATCTTGCCAAGAGTGATTACTCTGGGTGTTAACTCCGTGTGATGAGGAGCATAAGATCATCAACGTGGCAGCTGAAGGGTTGTAATAGTACCTTTATGGGTGTAGCCTCATTTTCTTGTCTTGGCTGAGAGCCACTAATAATGTCAGCAGGGAATTATTTCTGTCAGTTACAGTGAACAGAACTAACTTCCCAGGTGCAGGGGTCAGTGGATCTGTACCTATATGGCTTGAGAACTTCTGGGAACCACAGACATTGACTGTCTCACCCTCTGAGTTCAACAAGGACTCATGAACCTACCCTATGTGATAGACACTCCTAGTTGTCTACCAAAATTCACTCCCCCATTCATCCAAAATAATTGGATTGTAGCTAGTCTCATGGTTGCCCCATCAAAGACTACATTTCCCAGCCTTCCTTCTAAGTAGATGAACCATGTGACTTAGTGGATGGTGGAGGGTGGTGTCTTGGTGAGTTCAGCATGCTATAACAAAAATACCATAGGTTGGATGACTTAAACAGCACGTATTTATTTCTCACAGTCTGGAGGTTGGGAGGTCCAAGATCAAGGCCCAGGTAGATCTGGTGTCTGGTGAGGAGCTATTTTCTGTTTGCAGAAGGCCTTGGCTGATAGATGGGGGTGGAGACCTGGCAGATAGATGGGGGTGGAGTGGGGGTAGGATTCATGTCTTTTATAGGAGCACTAATTCCACCATGAGGGCTCCAGTCTCATGACATAATTACCTTTCAAAGACCCATCCCCAAATACCATCACGTTGAGGCCTAAGGGTTCATTTGAGTGTATGAATTTTGGAGGGACACCTTCAGTCTGTAGCAACAGGTGAGATATGCTACTTTTTAGGTCAGGGTCTTAAAAAACTTTAGGAGTGTGCTCCTGCATGCTTTTTCTTTTCTTTTTTTTTTTTTTTTGTTAATCAATGAGAGCTTGTTATGTTGCTCAGGTTGGCCTTGAACTCATAGCCTCGCCTCCTCAAGTGCCAGCACAACTGGCCGGAGCCACTGCGACATCCTCTGCATGCTTTTTCTTCCTCTTCCCATAACCTGGAAACCAAATGAATCTATAACCCAGTCTTGACCGTGAGGACAAGGACAATGTCTTAGGGTTGTGGTGGAATGTGATGGAAAGTACCAAGTTCTCCGATTCTGCGGAGCAGAGCCACCTGCCAGTGTGGACTGCGGGAAATCAACTTAGGTTCCTGAGTACCTACACAGTTCTAAAGGGGTCTCTTTGCTACAGCAGCAAGGCCTTTACCCACATGCCTACTGGAATGTAATTTTCTCCTCACACACATATTTTCTAGGCACAATTCAGAAGGCATGAAATTGTTTAGTCTAATCTCTCTGTTCCTGTCTCTCTCTTTTGCTTTCTCTCTTGCAGTTTCCCATCCATCCATCCATCCATCCATCCGTTCATCCATCAATCTATCCATCCATCTATTCATCCATCCATCAATCTATCCATCCATCTATTCATCCATCCATCAATCATCCATCCATCCATTCATTCATCAATCTATCAATCATCCATCCACCATCCACCCATCCATCCATTCATCCATCCATCTATCAATCATCCATCCATCCATCCATCCATCCATCCTGTCCTTATCCAGGATCTAGCGCAATGACTGCCACAGTAGGTGCCTAGTGCCTCTTTGTGGAATGAATGGAAGTCAGACTGTGGGTGGGAATGCCTGGAAATCAGGGCCAATTTAAGAACGTTATTAACCCTAATCCCTGAAAAGTTTATAAGGCTTCTCATTCATCCCACATATAATTCAAAATAAAAATTAATATGAAACGACAAAATGCATGTAAGCAGAGTAAAAATCTTTTTTTTTCTCATTACTGGAATGCTCTTTTGCAAATAGCAAGTTATTTCCAGAAAAAAAAGTATGTCTTCCTTTGCTAGTACTTGTGGCAGATATTACCAATCATCTATTTCAGGAGTTGGCAACATTTTCTGTAAAAGGCCAGAGAGTAAATGTTTTAGACTCTGTGGGCCATATAGTATCTGCTGAAGCTACTCAATACTGCTATTAAAGTATTGTAATGGGTGCAGCTGCATTTCAATAAAACTTTATTTATAAAAAGGAGGGATGGAGAGAAGTTGGTTAATGGGTACAAAAATACAGTTAGATAGAAGGACTGAGTTCTAGTATTAAATAGTACAGTAGAGGAATTATACTTAACAAGAATTTATTGTATATTTCAAAATAGCTAGAAGAGAAGAATTGTAATGCTCCTAACACAAAAGATGGGTAATGTTCGAAGTAATGGCTATCCCAATTACTCTGATTTAATCATTACACATTATATACATGTATCAAAATATCACATGTAACCGAAAGGACAATTATGATATATCAATAATTTAAAAAATAAGTAGCGGGCCACATTTGGTTCACTGGTTGTACTGCAGACCCCTGGTTTACTCTATATTAAGTTATTCTTCTTGGCCGAGCATGGTGGCTCATGCCTGTAATCCCAGCACTTTAGGAGGCTGAGGTGGGCAGATCACTTGAGGCCAGGAGTTTGAGACCAGCCTGGCCAACATAGTGAAACCCCATCTCTGTTAAAAATACAAAAATTAGCTCAGCGTGGTGGTGCAAGTCTCTAGTCCCAGCTACTTGGGAGGCCGAGATAGGAAAACTGCTTGAACCTGGGAGGTGCAGGTTGTAGTGAGCTGAGATTGTGCCACTATACTCCAGCCAAAGCGACAGAGTGAGACTGTCTCAAAACAAACAATTCTTCCTTTTTACCAACTTACCCATGTTTTGTTTATAAGTCAACTCATCAACATGTTTCACCTCAAACTTGTTTACTTGCAGCTAGAGGTAATCATGTGACATAATATTGACCAGTGAGTAGTAAGCTGAGGATTTCCGGGAAAGTTTTTGTTTTTTCCATAGGTATAGAATTTGTTTGCTTTTTTCCCCCCTTATTTGTTCTGCCTATAATGCAGAATGAATGTCTGGAAAGGCAGCAGTCGTCTTGTGACCATGAGGCAAAAGCTATAAGGAGGAAAACTAAGGATGGTGGAATAGAAGCTTGGAGCTGTCCCGAGTCCTTTAGAGCTTGACTACACCACCCTCCTCTGGGCTGCCTAAGCCTTATTGTAGGAGATGAATAATCCCTATCTGTTTAAACCTCTCTAGGGTAGTATTCTGTTTTTGGCTGTCAAGGAAAGTCCTAATGTAAACAGTGCTCTATCGGGCAATTCAGTGTTGCTAGAACTCATGTTGAAGGTTCCAGAAAGGCTTGGGACTGGGTGGTTTCCAGCAATGCAGAGGATTCAATTGTCAGGGAATGAACCCATGCTGATGAGCTGAGGGTGGGGTGGAGAATTCCAAAGGCCCGACAAGGATTGGGAGTGGGAGAGCTGGAATGAGGACAAACAATTCCCAAAGCATGAGATCTGTGGCCAGAAACAAGAGGAGGGGATTCTTCAGCCAAGAACGGGAAAGAGGCAGGGGATTGGCACAGAGCTGGCTCCCTTTTCGCAATGACACTTATGAGGTACCACCTTGCATGCCTGGCCTGGCTTCTGGGCAGTGTCTGACTTTGGATGGTGCTGGCCTTTTTGGATCTGTTGAGATGTAGAGTAGTGATATGGTTTGGCTCTGTGTCCCCACCCAAATCCTATGTTAAATTGGAATCCCCAGTGTTAGAGGTGGGGCCTGGTGGGAGGTGATTGGATCACGGGGATGGTTTCTGATGGTTTAGCATCATCCCCCCGTGCTGTCTCATGACAGAGTTCTCCTGAGATCTGCTTTTTTAAAAGTGTGTAGCACCTCCCACTTTGCTGTCTTCCTCCCTCTCCAGCTATGTAAGACATGACTCGTTCTTCTTCGCCTTCTACCGTGATTGTAAGTTTCCTCCTGTACAGCCTGCAGAACTGTGAGTCAGCTAAACCTCTTTTTAAAATAAATTACCCAGTCTTAAGTAGTTCTTTGTAGCAGTGTGAGAATGGACTAACCCAAGTAGTAAAAAGCATCACTTCACAAAACTCCTGAAATGCGTATCTGACTAATCTCTGAGCAGGAGCGATGTTTCCCCCCATCCTAATCCATTGGGAGTAATGGTGTCTGTCCCTCCTGGTGGAGGGGATGTTACCAGCAGCTAATATTTACTGGACGTTGGCTTCACGCCAGGTGTTTCATATACATGTCAGTCCTCACAACAATGCCGTGAGGTAGAGCCTACCATCATATCCTTATTTTGCAGTGGAGGAGATTGAGACACAGAAATGTTAAGTCTTTGGTTCAAGGCCACTCAGTGCGGAGGTAAGAGCTGGATTTGAACCCAGGCTAGTTTTACTTCTGAGTAGAAGTTTGTCCTGTTGCATGAGCTTACCTCACTCCCAGAGAGTTTTCCAATTGGTCTTCTAGGTCCTTGGGCCTATGGAGTGACCCTGGCCTTGCTGCTCTCCATCCTGCTGTTGAAGGGCAGATATGTGCCTATGGTTGGGTTGCCCCAGTCCCAGGGTTCTCTCCACACTGGCACTTGAGGACCCTCTGGCTGATCCATTATCTAGTGTTTTTATGTAGCTTTTTTACTCATTAGTCTTATGGCCCACCTAAGCTGTAAGCCGTGGTAGGAGGGAGGATGTCTAGGGATAATCATTGCTAGTAGTTATTGGGCACTTGCTGTGTGCTCTGCCCTGGCCTTAACACTGCATGGATTAATTCCTCTAATCCCCATGATGCCTCTGTGAATTGGGCATTCTTATTTCGTTTTACAGAAGTGGAAACTGAGGTCTAGAGAGGTAAAGTCAACTTGCCTAAGGTCATAGGGGCTGATAAAGTGGCAGAGCTGGGATTTGAACCCTGGGCCAACTGATTTACTCCCTTAACTATTAATGTTATTCTGCCTCTCCTTGTGTATCTTGCAGTTTGTGGTTTACAAAGCATTTTCACCCACATTAAAAACGGCTCTCAGAACATCAGAGCTTCAAAATACCTTAGAGATTGTCCGCTCCCCTTCATGTTACACAGAATGAAATAGGTCGTGAGAGGAATGAGTTGCTCAGGGTTACACAGTTTATGAAAGGGCAAGACAGGACTGGAACCCTACTCTCCTAACTGCCCATAGATAGCCCTGCCAGACCCCAGGCTCCTTCCCTGCACTGGGAGCTGTCCAAGCACTGGGGCTGTGTCATAAGCATCCTTGGTCCTCTGACCCCTAGCACAATGCATGGCACACAGTAGGTGCTCAGGAAGTGTGCACTGAATGGACGTGATCCCAGGGCTCATGTTATTACTGGACACACCACTCCATTCCAATACGTCTTTGGTATGTCTCATGGCATGGGGCATGATGGCCAGCACATAGTAGGTGTACTGGGTTGAGTAGTGTCCCCCCAAATTCATACCCTGAACCCCAGAATATATAACCTCACTTGGAAACAGGATTATTGCATGTGTATTGAGTTAAAATGGGTTCATACTGGATTAAGGTGGGCCCTCAGTCCTATGACTTGTGTCCTTATAAGGAGAGGGAGATTTGGTGATGTAGAGACACAGAGGGGGCACACATGGCTAGAAGACCCTGTGAAGAACTGGTGCAGCACCAAGTCAAGCTCCCGAAACTTGGAGAGAGGCACAGAACAGATTCCTCCAGGAGGAACCAGTGCAACTGACTCCTGCTGATTTCTTGCCTTCTGGCCTCCTGAACTGTGAGAAAATACATTTTTGTTGTTTTCAGCTACAAGTCCATGGTAATTTATTACAGCAGCTCTAGGAAACTAACGTAGTAGGTTTGTGAAAAACCAAACCAGAAACTGTTGCTTCACTAATAAATCCCAGGGGGATGACAAAAGCAACAGCTCTTGGCCAGGCGCAGTGACTCACGCCTGTAGTCCCAGCACTTTGGGAATCTAAGGTGGGTGGATCACCTGAGGTCAGGAGTTTGAGACCAGACTGGCCAACATGGTGAAACCCCATTGCTACTAAAAATACAAAAATTAGCTGGACATAGTGGCAGACACCTGTAATCCCAGCTACTCAGGAGGCAAAGGCAGGAGAATTGCTTGAACCTCGGAGGTGGAGGTTGCAGTGAGCCAGACTGTGCCATTGCACTCCAGCCTAGGTGACAAGAGCCAAACTCTGTCTCAGAAAAAAAAAAAAAAAAAAAAAAAAAGCCAACAGCTTCCTCTCAAACTTGGCTGGGGGTGAGGGGAGGGAGGGTTCAGCGGCTGACTTAACACTTACTTTGGGAGTCCATGGAGCAGATTCATCTGGAGAGACATCGAGGCATGGCGGAAACCTCCCCACACTTTTAGCTCTTGGCCTGATGGCCACAATCTTGAGATTGTAGATAATTTTTCCATCACTTTAGACCTCAGTTTTCCCATCAGTAAAATGGAAGGGGAGCCAGACTTGATGGCCTCTAAGGTCAAAGACTCTGATTCTCATCCCAGATGGTAAGTGGGTTGTAGAGGAAGGCTTGTTGAAGCCCAGTGGAACTTACTGGCTCATATCGCTGGGATGACTCAGAGATCTCCTAGCTTTAGGCACAGCGTGACCCAGTTATTACAGATCCTCGCCTAGGCTCTTGTCCAAGCATTGGTTTTGTTCTGAGGCTCTATGTGATAACAAAATGGCTTCAACTGTTCCACACCTTACACCATTCTGGTTAAAGTCTGGTGAGGGAAAACAATCACAGTTCTTCTAAAATCTTGAGGTTCACTCTGGTTGGTGTGGCTCAGGTCACATGAACACCCTGACCAATCACAGTGGCCAAACAGATAGGACCAGTGCTCTGGTTTAAACTCTGCCTCACAGACTCTACTCCCTGGGAACTGGGGGTTCCTAGCCAAAGGCCCAAACAAGGTGGGCTGAGAGTGGGGGAGGGCTGTGCAAGTGGATTTTGGGAGATGTTATCACAAGGGGATGAACGCTGGATGACAAGCTACCGGTGTCCATGTGAGGAGCCTGCCTTGGAAGCAGGGAAGGCAATCTGGAAGGTTCCCACTTTGCTCAGAGCTCTCCCACACTCAAGCCTACACCGGGCTACTTATCCTTCAGGGCTCAGTCCCTTCCTTGGGGAGGCCCTCTCATTAGATTAGGTATCCATGATGGCCACTCTGAGCTGCTCCTGTCTGTTCCTTTTGTGATGAGACTTGAAGGAAGTATGCGCAGGAGGCATCTAGTAAAAGCATCTCTTTCTCTCATTTTTATTTTTGAGACGGAGTCTTGCTCTGTCTCCTGGGCTGGAGTGCAGTGGCGCGATCTTGGCTCACTGCAACCTCTGCCTTCCGGTTCAAGCGATTCTCCTGTCTCAGCCTCCCCAGTAGCTGGGATTAGAGGCATGCAGCACCATGCCTGGCTCATTTTTTTTATTTTTGTATTTTGTATTTTTAGTAGAGATGGGGTTTCACCATGTTTGCCAGGCTGTCTTGAACTCCTGACCTCAAGTGATCTGCCTGCCTTGGCCTCCCAAAGTGCTGGGATTACAGATGTGAGCCACCGTGCCTGGCCCCATTTCTTTTTGGTAGTGTCCCACCTCAGCTGTTTTAGTATTCTGGGGCCATCGACCCAGACGCCTGCTCTCCTCTAGCCAAATGGCATGACTGAGCCAAAGGTACATAACCCAGGCAAGGCTAATAACAGAATTATTTACTTTTTCTGTCTCTGAAATGGAATCCAGAGCAGACACAACAACAACAAAGCCTGAAGTTAGTTATAGCTGATTCGCAGTTGCAGAAACAGCCAGAGAGACCATTCGCGGTTTCCCGCAACTGAGATTTCCAGAGCTGCCCTGCTTCTGGTTCCATCCCCGCCTGATTCTTCAGTGTTTTCCTCAGTTCTGTGAGCTTCCCTGGATTCTTCTAGTAATCATTTCCTTGCATCACTTGGCTGGAGTCTATATGGCTTGAATCCAGGAGGCAGGGAGAAGGGAAAAGAGCAGGGCAGCAGGAAGTGTAGACCAGGATGTGTACATACTGGTGTGTTTGCAGAAGGGCTGCCAGCAGGTCAAGGTTGGCGTCTTTCTCTCAGTCTTTGCTGTAAACCTGCCAGGTGCAGTGAGGTGGTGGTGAGGTGGGCTTTTGCGGATACCTGGGAATTTGAAATCAGTTTAATTTACCAAACATCTTCAAATGCTCTTTCTGTTTCCCCCATCCCAAGGTTTACTGTTCAGTTCAGATGATTTAGGGGCTCCTCACCCTGGCATGCTGATAGCACTTTACCCTTTCATGGGTTTTGAATGTTCTAAAATGGACATCAAGAACCCAAGTTTAACACACAGATAATATAAATGAATGAATGACGACATAAATCAACTGAGTTAAGCAATTTCAGTTTTGGAGCCACAGAACTTGTAACAAGAATCCTCTCACTCATTTCTTTTGCTTTCCCCTCTCTTTCTTGTGGTACAGCACAGCAATGGAAACCTTACCTTTAAAAATGACATGGGCCTAGGTTCAAGTCTTGGGTCCACTGCTTTATAAGCTATATGGCCATGGCACATTTCTTCTTTGGGACAGGAAAGCTGTATTTGTGGGTTTTTTTTTGAGACAGGGTTTTTGCTGTTACCCGAGCATTGCTGTGATGTGATCATGGCTCACTGTAGCCACCACCTCCTGGGCTCAAGAGATCCTCTCACCTCAGCCTCCCAAGTATCTGGGACTACAGGTATGTGGCTAATTTTTAAAAACTGTTTTTGTAGAGACAAGGTTTCACCATGTTGCCCAAGCTTGTCTTGAACTCCTAGGCTTAAGTGATCTGTCTACCTCGACCTCCCAAAGGATTACAGGCCAGCTGCACCTGGCCTGAAAACTGTATTTATAGACAGAGTTTCCCTCTGTCACCCAGGGCTGGAGTGCAGTGGCACGATCTTGGCACATTACAACCTCTGTCCTCTGGGTTCAAGTGAGTCTTGTGCCTCAGCCTCCTTAGGAGGTGGGATTACAGGCATATGCCACCATGAACTGCTAATTTTTGTATTTTTAGTAGAGACGGGGTATTGCCTTGCTGGCCAGGCTGTTCTCAAACTTGAATACTGTATTTTTTTTTTTTGAGATTGAGTCTCGTTCTGTTGCCCAGGCTGGAGTGCAGTAACATGATATTGGCTCACTGCAGCCTCCATGTCCTGGCTTCAAGCAATTCTCCTGCCTCAGGCTCCCGAGTAGCTGGGATTACAGGTGCCTGCCACCCCCCAGGTAATTTTTATATTTTTAGTAGAGATGGGGTTTTACCATGTTCAGGCTGGTCTCAAGCTCCTCACCTCGGCTTATCCACCCATCTCAGCATTCGGCCGGGAATGGTAGCTCACACCTGTAATCCCAGCACTTTGGGAGGCTGTTTTAAAAACTCTGTGATAATATATTACTTAGTATAGTGTCTGTCATTTAGTTACATATTATGAGTTTTCCTTGTGTTTTTCTTTCTCCTGTGCTGGTTTGTCAACAGTTCCTATGAATCCTCTTGGCACTGGGCACATCCTTCATCATTGCACTAATAATCTCTATCAGTTAGCTATTGCTGTGTAACAAGGCTTTTCAGCATTTAGCTCATGGATCTACAGGTGAATTGGGCAGCTCTGCTGATCTTGGCTGGACTTACATGTTTGGTGGTCAGCCAGCTATAGGTTGGTTTAGGATGGTCTCAGTTGGGATAACTGGGCTCTCCTTCATGGGGTCTCTCATCCTTCAAAAGGCTAGCCTGTTTTTTTTTTTTTTGAGATGGAGTTTTGCTCCATTGCCTATGCTGGAGTGCAGTGGTGTGATCTCAGCTCACTGAAACTTCTGCTTCCTGGGTTCAAGTGATTCCCCTGCCTCAGCCTCCTGAGTAGCTGGGACTACAGGCACATGCCACAATACTTGGCTAATTTTTGTATTTGTTTTTTTAGTAGAGATGGGTTTCACCATGTTGGCCATGGTGGCCTTGAACTCCTGACCTCAGGTGATCTGCCTGCCTTGGTCTCCCAGAGAGCTTGGATTACAGGTGTGAGCCATTGCAACCAGCTGGCTTGTTCTTATGGCGATCAGATTTCTGAGAGAGAGGAAGCAAAATTGGCAGGGCCTCTTGAAACTTACGTTCAGAATTGGTACATCACTTCTGTCTTATTTATTCTACTGGCCAAAGCACCCTGCTAGGCAGAGCAGAGTCTGAGTGTCAGGAGGGTACAAAGTTACAGGACAGCACATCTACCTGTATTGAATACAGGAAGGACAATAGTTGGGACTATTCATGGATTGAAATGCATCTGACACACTATAGTCTACTAATTGTTTACTTCTCTCTCTCCAGCCAGACTCGGTTTTTTTCACTGCTAGATCCTTTGTACTTAGGACCGAGCTTGGCACATAGTAGGTGTTCAGTAAACGTTTGTTGACTGAGTGAATGAACAGCTGGACTGTGGAGCTGTCCCTGGCTGGGGAGCCAGTTGCCTGATCACTCCTAATCTAGATGAAAACCATTGTGAGTCAGCAGGGATTGAAATTTGGTTTTAGCCTTCTAACTCAGCCAAATTCTTCTATTTCACCTGGGTTTTGGCCTTTGGAAGGTAAATAGTTGAATGCTTATTTTGGTGTCGTTCTGACATCTCTGAAATTTTGCAAGATCAATGATTTTGTGATTGAGAAAGGAGTGTAATATTTAACCAAGGTAATTACATCAGGAATACAAACAAGGCAGGTCATTTGTATTTATCGTTAATATCTGGGCATTCATTTTCAGACATAGATAAACATTTTAAAAGTCACTTGAACTGAAAAACTCCTTTCATGCTTTATATGTTGAAATTATTTCCACCAGTTGATGACTACACGTATATTTATTATTCCAGGATAGAATGGGACAATCATTAATGATAATTGAAAGATGTTAATTTTATTTGCAAACGTAATTGTTAAGTTTCAAATATTTAAATAAATAGAAAATAGACTGATAATTCTTATGAATATTAAGAGAGAGTGTGTTAGCTAGATAACTTTAGGAAGCACATTTTATTCTTTTGGAGCCAACAAATGTTTATACAAATTTAAATAAGAATACTAGGCAGAATAATAGAGATTCAATTATCTTTTATCATTCCGATCTTTATAGAATTATTTGGCAGAATAGCACTTTAAACATTAAACCAAACTATTTTTAACTTATTTAATTCCACTTAGACCGTTAATCTCTTAAGAAAATATCTACTTGGGAATTAGTCATATCTTGTGGGATCAATTAAAAGTAAAATGTCTATTTTGCTACTTCAAAATTTTACAAGGAGGAAGAATTCTGATATCAAGGACAAGATCCATGATGGATTAACTTCCATCCAAATTCATTCAGCTATGATAAATAACATGAAAATGTGAAAGAAAAAAGAAGGTGGTTAAAAATAAAGAGATATCTCCCTTGTTTTTCTTTTTTGCAAGCACAAAGATCTTGTTTTGGGCTGGGCACAGTGGCTCACATTTGTAATCCCAGCATTTTGGGAGGCCAAGGCGGGCAGGTCGCCTGAGGTCAGGAGTTCCAGACCATCCTGGCCAACATGATGAAACCCCATCTCTATTAAAAATACAAAAATTAGCCGGGCGTGATGGTGAGCACCTCTAATTCCATCTACTCAGGAGGCTGAGGCAGGAGAATCGCTTGAACCCAGGAGACAAAGGTTGCAGTGAACCGAGATTGCGCCACTGCACTCCAGCCTGGGTGACAGAGCAAGACTCTGTATCAAAAAAAAAAAAAAAAAAAGAAAAGATCTTTTATTTTTTTAAACTAACCTCAGTTGAAAATGAGAGACTCCTTAGTATGGCAAATGTGCAGTGTGTGATTGTGAGAGCAATGGAAGCTTTGAAGTTACAGAGAGGGTAGCATTCCTTTTTTTTTGAGATGAATTCTTGGTTTGTCGCCCAGGTTGGAGTGCAGTGGTGTGATCTTGGCTCAGTGCAACTTCCATCTCCCAGGTTCAAGCAATTCTTCTGCCTCAGCCTGTAGAATAGCTGGGATTACAGACACGTGCCACCACACCTGCCTACTTTTCATATTTTTAGTAGAGATGGGGTTTCACCATGGTGCCCAGGCTGGTCTCAAATTCCTGACTGTAAGTGATCTGCCTGCTTTGGCCTCCCAGAGTGCTGGGATTACAAGTGTGAGCCACGAGCCCTGCTGAAGGTAGCATTCCTGCACGTAATTTCACACTTTTAAAAGTTGGGTTTATTGAGGTATGTGTTACATACAGGAAAATTCATTCTTAAGTGTGCAGTTTTATGAGTTTTGACACATGTCAATACTTGGGTAATCACCATAAAATCAAGATAAAAAATAGTTCTGTCACCCCAAAAAGTTCCCTCTGGTCATCAGTAAACTAATTTCCTTACCTAGTTTTGGCTTTTCCATAGTGTCATACGAATGGAATCACATAGTATATAGCCCTTTTGTGTCTAACTTCTTCCACTTAACATGGTGCTTTTAAGGTTCATCCATATTGTTGCATGTATCAGTCATTGGTGCATTTTATCACGTGCCACGGAATGTTTGTCCAGTCACCGGCTGATGGACTGCTATAACAAACCACCACAGACTGGGTGGCTTAAGCCACATACATTCATTTCTCAAAGTTCTGGAGTCTGCGAAGTTCAAGATAAAGGTGTCTTCAAAGTAGGTTTCATTCTTTTATTTATTTATTTTTTGAGACGGAGTCTCACTCTGTCACCAAGGCTGGAGTGCAGTGGTGCTATCCTGGCTTACTGCAACCTCTGCTCCCCAGGTGCAAGCGATTCTCCTCCCTCAGCCTCCTGAGTAGTTGGGATTACAGGTGCCTGCCACCACACCCAACAATTTTTTGTATTTTTAGTAGAGACGGGGTTTGGCTAGGCTGGTCTCGAACTCCTGACCTCAAGTGATCTGCCTGCCTTGGCCTCCCAAAGTGCTGGGATTACAAGCGTGAGCTACTGTGCCCAGCTCAATGCAGGTTTCATTCTAAGGCTTTTTCTCTTGGCTAACAGGCAGTTGCCATCTCACTGTGTGCTTACATGATCGCGTTTTGGTGCATGTGCAGAGAAGGAGAGAGAGAGAGATTGGTATTGGGTTTCTCTTATTAATTTATTTTTTTTGAGATGGAGTATCATTCTAATGCCCAGGCTGGGCTACAGTGGTGCAATTTTGGCTCACCGCAACCTCAGCCTCCTGGGTTCAAGCAATTCTTCTGTCTCAGCCTCTTGAGTAGCTGGGATTACAGGTGCCCGCCACCATGCCTGCCTAATTTTTATATTTTTAGTAGAGCAGAGTTTCACCATGTTGGTCAGGCTGGTCTCAAACTCCTGACCTCATGATCCACCCCCCTCAGCCTCCCAAAGTGCTGGGATTACAGGCATAAACCACCATGCCCAGCCGGGTTTCCCTTCTCGTAAGGATGTTAATTCTGCGGGATCGGGGCTCCACCTTTATGACCTCACTTAACCGTAATTACTTCTTTAGAGGTCCTGTCTCCTAATACAGCCATACTAGGTGTTAGGACTTCAACATACAAAGCTCAGGGAGACACAAACATTCAGTCTGTACATTGGTTCTACAATAATTGCTGAAGACTCCAATATCCCACTTTCAATAGTGCATAGAGTAACTAGAACAACATGATATATAAACTAGACATAGCTGACTTCTATAGAACATTCCAAGTCCAGGTGCGGTGGCTTATAATCTCAGCACTTTGGGAGGCTGAGGTGGGTCGATTGCTAGACTTACGATGGAAAGTTAGGTTATTTATTTGGGATCTTTCTTCTTTTCTTTTTTTTAGAAAGGGGTTGCAGGCCAGGATAAGAGATCATTTGGAATGTGTTGATTTGTGACTTTTATTTTATTTTTTGAGAGAAGGAAAGAAAAAAAAAGGAGTGAAGGAGAGAAAGAGGAAGAAAAAGGGAGAGAGAACAGAAATGTTGCTTTATTCTAAAAAATGGGTATTAATAATGGCCAATCAATATTTCATTTAAACCTATGAGTAGGTGTGATGTGGTATTGACAAGAATGTATATTTTGTGTATTTAAAGTGGAGAGCTCTATAAATATTTATTAAGTTTACTTGTTCTGGATCTGAGTTCGAGTCCTGGATATCCTTATTAATTTTGTCTCATGGAGTCTAAGTCTCTATGTATCTGGGTGATAGGATCGTTAGCTCTTATTGTTGCATTTATCCTTTTACTACTATATCTTTGTTGCTTTAAAATCTATTTTATCAGATGTGAGAATTGCAACTCTTGCTTTTTATTTATTTATTTATTTTTGCTCTCCATTTGGTTGGTAAATCTTTCTCCACCCCTTTGTTTTGTGTCTTTGTGTATCCTTACATGTGAAGTGGGTCTGGATGTAGCATACTGTTGGGTTTTGGATGTATCTTTTGATTGGGGGATTTAGTCAATTTAAATTTAGGATTACTGCCATTTGATGTTAACTGGCTGTTTTATCCATTCGTTGATGTAAATTCTTCTTTATGTTGATGCTCTTTACTTTTTGGTATATTTTTAGAAAGGCTAATAATACTGGTTGTTTCTTTCTATGTGTAATGTTTCTTTCAGAAGCTCTTGTAAAGCAGGCCTGGTGGTAACAAAATCTCTGAATACTTGCTTGTTCATAAAAGATTTTATTTTTCCTTCAGTTGTGAAGCTTAGTTTGGCTGGATATGAAATTCTGGGCTGAAAGTTCTGTTCTTTAAGGATGTTGAATATTGGCCCCCACTCTCTTCTGGCTTGTAGAGTTTCTGCTGAGAGATCTGCTGTAAGTCTGATAGGCTTCCCTTTGTGGGTAACCTGACCTTTGTCTCTGGCTGCCCTTAGTATTTTCTCCTTTGTTTCAACCCTGGTGAATCTAACGATTATGTGCCTTGGGGTTGCTCTTCTTGAGGAATATCTTTGTGGTGTTCTCTGTATTACCTGGGGTTGAATATTGTCCTACTTTTCTAGGATAGGAAAATTTTCCTGAATAATATCCTGAAGAATATTTTCCAGCTTGGATTCATCCTCTCCGTTGCATTCAGGTACACCTATCAAACGTAAATTTGGTCTTTTCACATAGTCCCACATTTCTTGGAGACTTTGCTCATTCCTTTTTATCCTTTTTTATCTAATCTTGTCTTCTCATTTTATTTCATTAAGTTGGTCTTTGACCTCTGATATCCTTTCTTCTGCTTGATCAATTCGAGTGTTTAAACCTGTGCATACTTCTCAGTGTTCCCATATTGTATTCTTCAGTTCCATTAATTCACTTAAATTCCTCTCTAAATCGTCTATTCTCATTAGGATTTCGTCAAACCTTTTTTCAAAGTTCTTAGTTTCTTGACATTGGGCTACAACATGTTCTTTTAACTCAGAAGTTTCTTATTATCCATCTTCTGAAGCCTGATTCTGTTAATGGGATGCACTCGTTCTCCATCAAGCCTTGTTCCCTTGTTGAGGAGGAACTGTGATCCTCTTTAGAGGGAGAGGCATTCTGATTTTGAGTATTCTCAGCCTTTTTATGCTGGTTTCTTCCCATCATTGTAAATTTATCCACCTGTCGTCTTTGTAATTACCAACTTTTAGGTCTCTGAGTGGACGTCCAAGTTGTTAATTCCCAGGGCCGAAATATGAGCAACCCACTGCGCCGGCCAAAACAGCGGTGTTAAGACTGATGGTGCTTTTCTGCCCGGGAATCTCCAGTCTGGCTTCCTTCTTGAGTCCGTAATAGGCGACTCTGCCTTCCCAGAGCTCCAAACGTCGGTCAGAAGGGGAACCAGTCCCATTTACTCTGTACCAAGAGCTGCCGTGCTGAGGTACCGGCAAAACCACTGTGCCGGCCACAAGAGTCATGCTGGCCACCTGTGGGGCTCCTCCACTGGGAATCTTCTGCTCCATGAATGACACAAATTTGTCTGAAAGTGTGGCGTCCTCTCGTTCTCTGTGCTTTCACTGGGAGCTGCAATCCCGAGATGTTAGCAATCAGCCATCTTGGATCGTTCTTGGGATCTTTCTTCTTTTTAAAAGTAGGCATTTATAACTACTTAATGGGATGAAGAAAAATTTCCACATGAGCATTTCAAATTGATGCAGAAAAAATATTTAATAAAATCCAACACCTTTCAAGATTAAAAGGCTCAGACAACTAGGAATGGAAAGGAACTTCCTCAACATGATAAAGGGTATTTATGAAAAAACTTATAGCTAACATTATACTCAATGTTGAAAGAGTGAAATCTTTCCCCTAAGATCAGGAATAAGATAAAGATGCCTACTTTTGCCACTACTATTTAATATTGTACTGGAAATTCTAGCCAGAGCAATTAAGCAACAAAAAGAAATGAAACATCCAAATTAGAAAGGAGTAAGTATTTATTTACAGATGACATGATTTATATATAAGAAATTCTAACAAATCCCCTATTAGAGCCAACTACGAAATTTAGAAAAATGACAGGATACCAAATAAACACACAAAAACTAGTGGCATTTCTATATGGGAGTAATAAACAACCCAGAAAGGAAGTGAAGAAAATAATTCCATTTACAGTAGCATCAAAAAGAATAAAATGCTTAGCAATAAATCTAAGGAGGTACATGATTTGTACACTGAAAACGACAAAACATTACTGAACAATATTAAAGAAGACTTAAATATGTGGAAAGAAGTCCTTTGCAAGAATGGCAGTACACCCCAAAACAACCTACAGATTCAATGCAATCCTTATCAAAATCCCAAAAGCTTTTTTGTGGAAATGAATAAATTGATATGTAACTGCAAGGGACACAGAATAGCCAAAACAACCTTGAAGAACAAATTTGAAGGACTCACACTTCCCAATTTCAAAACTTCTTACAAGGCTACAGTAACTAAAACAGTACATAAGGATAGACATAGATCAATAGAATAGAACAGAGAGTCCTGAAAAACACCATCAATGTGTTGATGAAAACCTAGATGTCAGTGGTTAACTAATGTTCAAAGAGTGCCAAGACTATCCAATGCGGAAAGAATAGTTCCTTCAACAAATGGGGCCTGGACACATGGATATCTACATTCAAAAGAATGAAGTTGGCACCTTGTCTCACACTACCTATAAAAATTAACTCAAAATGTATCAAAGACTCCCCCCAAAAAAGTGTCAAAGACCTAAACATGAGTTAAAACAGTAAAAATTTGGCCAGATGCGGGGTGGCTCATGCCTGTAATCCCAGCACTTTGGGAGGTTGAGATGGGCAGATTACGAGGTCAGGAGATAGAGACCATTATGGACAACATGGTGAAATCCTGTCTGTACTAAAAATACAAAAATTAGCCGGGCATGGTGACGCATGCCTGTAGTCCCAGCCACTCAGGAGAATCGATTGAACTTGGGAGGCAGAGGTTGCAGTGAGCCAAGATTGTGCCATTGCACTCCAGCCTGGAGACAGAGCAAGACTCTATCTCAAAAAATTTTTTTTAATTTTGTGCCAGGCTTGGTCGCTCATGCTTGTAATCACAGCACTTTGGGAGGCGAGGCTGGTGGGTCACCTGAGGTCAGGAGTTCTAGACCAGCCTAGCCAAACATGGTGAAACCCCATCTTTACTAAAAACACAAAATTAGTCTGGCATCGTGGCTCCTGCCTGTAATCCTGGCTACTCAGGAGGCTGAGGCAGGATAATCCCTTAACCTGGGAGGTGAAGTTTGCAGGAGATCGTGCCACTGCACGCCAGCCTGGCAACAAAGCGACACTCTGTCTCAAAACAAAAACAAAAACAAAACTGTAAAAATTTTCAGAAAAACCTAAGGTAATCCTTTGATTTGGTAATGGATTTTGGGGTATGACATGAAAGCGTAAGCAGTGAAAGAAAAATATATACATATTTGAGACCTCATTAATTAGAAAAATTTTGTTAATCGAAAGACACTATCAAGAAAGTGAAAGGAGAATCTATAGAATGGGAAAAAAATTACAAATCATACGGATAAAGGTCTACTACCCAGAATATATATAAAAAGCTCTTTCAACTTAACAACAAATAAGACCCACAACCCAATTTTATTTTATTTTAATATTTTTTAAATTTTACTTTAAGTTCTGGGATACATGTGCAGAACGTGCAAGTTTGTTACGTAGGTATACGTGTGTCATGGTGGTTTGCTGCACCTATCAACCCATCAACTAGGTTTTAAGCCCAGCGTATATTAGGTATTTGTCCCATCCATTGCCCTCAATCCCCCAGTAAGTCCCAGTGTGTGATGTTTCCTTCCTTGTGTCCATGTGTTCTCACTGTTTGACTCCCACTTATGAGTGAGAACATGTGGTGTTTGGTTTTCTGTTCCTGTGTTAGTTTGCTGAGAATGATGGCTTCCAGCTTCATCTATGTCCCTGCAAAGGACATGAACTCATTCTTTTTTTTATGGCTGCATAGTATTCCATGGTGTATGTTTGTCACATTCTTTCTCCAGTCTATCAATAATGGGCATTTGGGTTTGTTCCAAGTCTTTGCTGTTTTAAATAGTGCTGCAATAAACACACGTGTACATGTGTCTTTATATTAGAATGATTTATAATCCTTTGGGTATATACCCAGAAATCCCATCCTTTGGGCATATACCCAGCAATCCCATCCTTTGGGTATATACCCAGCAATCCCATCCTTTGGGTATATACCCAGCAATCCCATCCTTTGGGTATATACCCAGAAATCCTATGGGGCATTTTTGGTTCTAGATCCTTGAGGAATCACCACACTATTTTCTACAATGGTTGAACTAATTTACATTCCCACCAACGGTGTAAAAGCATTCCTGTTTCGCCACAGCCTCGCCAACATCTGTTGTTTCCTGACTTTTTAATAATCTCCACTCTAACTGGTGTGAGATGGTGTCTCATTGTGGTTTTGATTTGCATTTCTCTAATGACCAGTGATGATGAGGTTTTTTCCATATGTTTGTTGGCCACGTAAATGTCTTCTTTTGAGAAGTGTCTGTTTATATCCTTCACCCACTTTTTGATGGGGAAAAACACAATTTTAAAATGAGCAAATGACTTGAGTAGATATTTCTTCAAAGATACACAAAATGCCAACAAGCACAGGAAAAGATGCTAGAAATCGATAGTCATTAGCTGGGTGTGATGGGGGTGCCTGTAATCCCAGGTACTCAGGAGGCTGAGGCAGGAGAATTATATAAACTGGGGGGCAGAGGTTGTAGTGAGCCAAGATTTTGCCATTGCACTCCAGCCTAGGCGACAGTGCAGGAGTCCGACTCAAAAAAAAAAAAAAAGAAATCATTAATCATTAGGGAAACAAAAATCAAAACCATAGTAAGTAGCCCTTTACATCCACTAGGGTGGAAAAAAAGCCAGACAATAACAAGTGTTTACCAGAACATGGAGGAGTTGAAGCTTTCATAAATTGCTGATGGGAATGTAAAACGATGAAACTGTCTTAAAAGCAGTCTGGCAGTTCCTCAGAGGACTAAACATCGAGTTACCATATGACCTAACAATCCGACTCCTAGGTATAAGCCTCAGAGAAATTAAAGCAAATATCCGCTGAAAAACTTGAACACAGATGTTCATAGCAGCATTATTCATAATAGCCAAAAGGTATAAACAACCCAAATGTCCATCAACTGATCAACAGATAAATGAAATGTGGTATGTCCATACGATGGAAGATTACTCAGCCATAAGAAGGAATTAGGTACTGATAACATGCTACAACACGGATGGACTTTGAAAAGATTGCATTAAGTAAGTGACAGCAGTCACCAAAGACCACATGATATGAATCCACTTATGAAATGCTCAGATAGGTGGATCTATAGAGGCAGAAGCTAGATCAGTGTTTGCCTAGGACCTAGGGGGCCATGGGAAATGCAAAAACACTAGATTAGTGTTTGCCTAGGACCTAGGGGGATATGTGCATCATGTGTGTATCACTGTGACCTGGATGTGAGACACAGACTCAAAGGAGATCATTTTGGAGCTTTAAGATTTGACCGCCCTGCTGGATTTTGGACTTGCACGGGGCATATGGCTACTTTGTTTTGGTCAATTTCTCCTTTTGGCCAAAGATAGAAAGGTTTCTTGCTGGAGTGACTAAATTATCCTAAAATGGTTGTGGTGATGTTTGTACAATTCTATGAATTTAGTAAAGATCATTGAGACTTCAAATGGATAAATGGTGTGGTATGTGATTTATACCTTAATAAAGCTGTTTTAAAAAGCTATTAGAGGAAAAAAAAGCTATTAGAGGAAAAGAAAGCTATTAGAGCTTATAAGCGAGTTAAGCAAGGTTGCAGAATACAAGATCAATACACAAAAATCAATTGTAGATATAGAAAAATCAATTTCATATGTGGAAATAAACAAGTGGAAATTGATTTTTTTTTTTTAAGTAACATTTACAGCTGGGCATGGTGGCTCGTGCCTGTAATCCCAGCACTTTGGGGGGTCAAGGTGGGCGGATCACTTGAGGTCAGGAGTTAGGGACCAGCCTGGCCAACATGGTGAAACCCCCATCTCTACTAAAAATATAAAAATTAGCCAGGTGTGGTAGAACACGCCTGTAATTCCAACTCAGGAGGCTGAGGCAGGAGAATCACTTGAACCTGGGAGGCAAAGGTTTCAGTGATCCGGGATCACGCCACTGCACTCCAGCCTGAGCGACTCTGTGCCAAAAAATAAAAATAAAAAAAAAATGGGGAGACCATTTACTACATCAAGGAAAACCCGAAATACAGAGGGATAAATCTAACAAAATACGTGCAAGATTTGTATGCTAAAAACTAGCAAACATTGAAGAAGCAAAGACTTAAATAAATCAAAAGATATGTGATCAAAAGACTTTAAATTGTTAAGGTGTCAATTCTCACTAAATTTTATTGTATTATAATAATACAATTGACTGTTTTTCCGTAAGTTCTGTTGTTTTGCTTCATATATTTTGACGTTCTGTTGCTTGGTGAATATACATTTATAATTGCCATATCTTCACCTCCGTAAAGACCCTAACTCCAGTACCCTCAAATGGCAGGGGATGTTAGGCCTTCAGTGTATGAATTGGTTGGCAGAGATGGGGGACGCAAGTCAGTCCGTAGTACTGGATAATATTCCACAGTATGGCTATCCTACACTTTATCCATTCACCTTTTTTTTTTTTTTTTTGAGATGGAGTCTTGCTCTGTTGTCCAGGGTGTAGTGCAGTGGCATGATCTCATCTCACTGCAACCTCTGCCTCCCGGGTTCAAGCGATTCTCCCACCTCAGTTCCCCAAGTAGCTGGGACTACAGGTGTGAGCCACCACACTCAGCTAATTTTTGTATTCTTAGTAGAGATGGGGTTTCACCATATTGGCCAGGCTGGTCTCAAACTCCCAACCTCAGGTGATCCGCCCACCTCAGCCTCCCAAAGCGCTGGGATTATAGGCATGAGCCACCTGGCCCCATCTGCCTTTTGAAGAACATCTTGGTAGCTTCCAGGTTTTGTCAACTATGAATAAAGCTGCTATAAACATCTGTGTGCGTTTTTCTGTGGATATGTTTTCAGCTCATTCGGGTAACTAACTGAATGTAATTGCTGAATCATAAGGTATGACTATATTTGGCTTTGGAAGAAGCTGCCACACTGTCTTCCAAAGTGACTACCACTTTGCATTCCCACTGGCGTGTATGAGAGCTTCTGTTGCTCCGCTCCTCAACAGCGTTGGTTACTGTTGGTTTTCTGGATGTAGCCATTCAGATGGATGCAGCGGTTATCTAACTGCTGTTTTAATTCACGGTTTCCTAATGACATATGATACTGAGCATCTTTTCATTTGCTTCTTTTCTATTTGTGTATCTTCTTTGGTGGACTGTCTGTTCAGATGTTTTGCTCACTTTTAGTTTTTTTCTTTTTTTATTTAAAATTTTTATTCTATAAATAAGCAATATTCTATAATTATATAGCCATAGTTTACAACTTATTGCTGACCCAGTCGGATAGAATCTATTAATTTGCAGCTCTCAGATTTGATGCTTGAGACAGAAAAAATGTTTTGGCAAATCATCATTTATGCTGTGGGGAAAATCTTTATACTGTTAGAGGTATTTTTCAAAGCCTCACGTCAATTCACATTGCTAATGGCTTTTATTTCTTTTTCTTTTTTTAAAATTTCCAATCTCTCTCTCTTCTTTTCATTATAAGTTCTGGGGTACATGTGCAGATCATGCAGGATTGTTACACAGGTAGTGAGCTTTAAGAGTTCTTTGTATAGGCCAGGTGTGGTGGCTCACGCCTGTAATCCCAGCACTTTGGGAGGCTGCGGCAGGTGGATCTCGAGGTCAGGAGTTCGAGACCAGCCTGCCCAACATAGTGAAACCCCATCTCTACTAAAAATACAAAAAGAAAAAAAAAAAAACCCAAAAAGAGTTCTTTGTATATTTTGGATAATAGTCCTTTACCAGAAATGTGTTTGGAAAATATTTTCTTTCAATCTGTGGCTTGCGTTTTTAATTCTCATACCAGTCTCTTCTGCAGAGCAGAAGTTAAAAAATTTGTTTTTGAGACAGGGGTTCACTCTGTCACCCAGGTTGGAGTGCATTGGTATAAACATGGGTCACTGCAGCCTCAACCTCCTGGGCTCAGGTGATCCTCCCACCTCAGTCTCCCCAGTACCTGGGACTTAGGCGCGTGCCACCACACCTGGCTAATTTTTGTATTTTTTGTAGAGACAGAGTTTTGCCATGTTGCCCAGGCTGGTCTTGAACTCCTGGGCTCAAGTGATCCGCCCTCTTCAGCTTTCCAAAGTGCTGGGATTATAGGTGTGAGCCACTGTGCCTGGCTGTAGTTTTTAATTTTAATTTTAATGAAGTCCAAATTATCAATGTCTTTCATAGATTATGCTTTTGGCGTTTTGATCTTAGTGGGCTGGATTATCATCCACATTTGGCTGTTGGAAAAGCAGGTCTGAAGTGATTTGCTCAGGGTCAGCCAGTACCTGTGCAGAAGTCAAACTGCATCCCCTGTCTCCTCACTGAGGGCATTCTTCACCACACAGGGAGCGGCAGGAGTGGCTCATGAATATGTGTGTGTTTGTGTGTATGCACACAGACACATTTTTGTGCATGAATGCAAACAGGTAGGGCATACACATTTGGTGTCGAAAAGCCAGCAGATTTTTGCATCAAAGGCAATGTGGTTGGCTGGGTGTGATGGCTCACACCTGTAATCCCAGCACTTTGGGAGGCTGAGGAGGGCAGATCACCTGAGTTTGGAGTTCGAGGCCAGCCTGACCAACATGGAGAAACCCTGTTTCTACTAAAACCACAATATTATCCGGGTGTGGTGGCACATGCCTGTAATCCCAGCTACTTGGGAGGCTGAAGCAGGAAAATCACTTGAACCTCAGAGGCGGAGTTTGCGGTGAGCAGAGATCCCGCTACTGCACTCCAGCATGGGCAACAAGAGCGAAACTCTGTCTCAAAAAAAAAAAAAAAAAAAAGGTGGTTGAACAAAGAGATGCAATTACCTCTTAGAATTAAAAAAAACATTAAAAGCTCTGTTTGTCAGAATGGGGAGCAGCTGGAATCCCCACATACTGCTGGGTGGTGGTGAAATGGTACAGTCACTTTGGAAAAGAGTTTGGCAGTTTTTTATAGAGTTATACATTTTCCATATGACCCTGTACTCTCATACCAAACAGTAGATACCTGTTAGGTATCTACTCAAGAGAAATGAAAAGTTATGTTCACCCTAAAACCTATGCAAAAATCTTCATAGTAGTTTTATTCCTAATAGCAAAACATCAAAGAAAATCCAAATGTCCATCAACGTGAATGGATAAACACGCTATGATATTGGCATACAGTGGAACACTGCTTGATAAAATGGCTAGAACACTACACAGGGAAATGAAAGAACTGCTTGATTGCAACAACAAAATGTACGAATCTCGGCTGGGTGTGGTGGTTCACGCCAGTAATCCTAGCACTTTGGGAGGCTGAGGTGGGTAGATCACTTGAGTTCCAGACCAGCCTGGCCAACATGGTGAAAACCCTCACTCTACAAAAAATACAAAAATTACCCAGTTGTGGTGGCGGGCACCTGTAGTCCCAGCTACTTGGGAGGCTGAGGCAAGAGAATTGGTTGAACCAGGGAGGTAGAAGTTGCAGTGAGCTGAGATCATGCCACTGTACTCCAGCCTGGGCCACAGAGCAAGACTTTGTCTCAGATAGGTAGATAGATAGATAGATAAGCAAACAAGCAAATGTGTGAATCTCAAAGACAATTTAGTGAGTGAAGGAACATAGACACAAAGAAGTACATACTATATGAATCCATTTTTATGAAATTCTAGAACAGACACACATAATTTATAGAGAACTGATAGAGAACTGATCATTGGTTGACTGGTGATGGAGTGGATTGATTACAGGGAGGGACAAGAAAACTTCCTGGGGTGATGGAAATGTTTAATATCTTGTTATTGTCAGTATCAGTCAGGCCAGGTGTGGTGGCTTATGCTTGTAATCCCAGCACTTTGGGAGGCTGAGGCAAGACAATCGCTTGAGGCCAGGAGTTCAAGACCAGTGCCGGTAACATAGCTAGACCCTGTCTCTACAACAAATTAAAAAAATGAGCCTGGTGTGGTGGCACATGCCTGTAGTCCTAGATTCTGGGAGGCTGAAGTAGGAGGATCGCTTGATCCCAGGAGTGCAAGGTTACAGTGAGCTATGATCACACCAGTGCACTCCAGCCTGGGCAACAGTGAAACTTCATCTCCAAAACAAACAAAAGCAGTCAATCAATATCTTGATTATATGGTTGTTATAACTCGACACTTACAAATCAGTGCATTTTATTGTATCTAGTTATGCTTCAGTAAAACCGACACCAAAAAACGTTGGTTGAAACAGTACTTCCGGCTCGTTTTTTCAAGTATTATTAATTTTTATGTACAAATTAAAAAAATGCTTCTAAAGTGCATTTCAGCTTTATGCACCAACTCCACCTTCAGACTTCTGGGCTTTTAATTGCTAAATGATTTCCCAGCAATTATGCATTTGTCTGATGAAGTTATTACACATTTTAAAGTTTTTCTGGATTCCAACTGAATCACCTGAAAGAAATTTGGTTGGAAATGAATGTTTACAGCCATTAGTTCACGTCTTGATAAGGTCGTTGCACCCTGGGGAGATCTCACAATTTTTGCATTCATTTTGAAAGCAATTTTGTCTTCTTCTAGGTTGTTTCATTAAAAAAAATTCATTTTCAGTCATCCATGTCCATTTACCTATCTGGCTATGTTTTCACAAAGTCCACGAATATTTCTAGTCCCTTAGAGAGGAAGACAGGATTGACAGTTTACAGAAACATTGCCAAAAAAACAGGGCAGGTGTAATGAACTGAAAATAGATTAGGACATGAAATTTAAGAAAAGTCAAAAATCTGAAAGAGGACTACAAAAATGGAAAAATATAACACAATTGCGTAAAGAATGATTTTATAAAGTCCCCAAATCCTGTCACCAGCTTGCTACATGGGGCAAGTTTAACCTCTTTACGCCCCATTTCCATGTCTGAAAGGTAGGGGCTAATGATGGAACCCCCCCTTATGAATGATTAAGAGGATTAAATAAAGTTCACATCAAAGCCTTGAGCCCAGCACCAGGCAGGCCACTGGGTGACAGAGTGAGACTGTCTCAAAACACAAAATAAAATGAATGTTTACTGCTGTTATTATTACTGCCTCCATAGTGCATAATAATTACTAATTACAATTAAAAAAAAAAACCAGTGACCGGATGTATTGTCAACCTTTTGGATCATTTCACCTGGGTCATGTTGGCGGTATGGCTGGCTGCCTGGTGGTTTAGAAGGTGATTTGGCTACTGGACTGGTATCAGGAAACGGAAGATAGTTGCAGGGTTGAGGAGGCTCAGAGGCTTCACTTTGAGGGAGCGTTAGATCTTGGTGTCCCCAAGTTCTGAATTATTCATTTGGTCACTCAACAAACATATTGATTTCTCAGCATCCACGAATAAGTCAAGGATGTGGGGAGGCGGCACCCGGGGTGGGGAGAGGTTAGCCTAAAAGGTCTCTAAGCTCACATCCAACCCTCAGGGAGGAGACCTAGAGGCTGAAAGTCACTTGACAGATATTTGGGCAAAGTCAGGGCTTGGACCTACTATGTGCCCTCCCTTCCACTGCTGAGCAATTCTCTTAGCACCTGTGATCACGGGCCAGGGTAGGAAGGGCTTGGGTTCCAACAGCGTAGTAGTCACTTTCATCTGGGAAATAATGGGAGGCAAGCCTGGCGTTGACAGACTCGGGACATTTGGACACCTATGGAGAAAGGGCCGTCCAGGTGGTGGGCGTGGTACAGAGAACAAGAGGTGGATCTGGGAAACATCAAACACTGTTTCTTGTATCATAGACTTTCCCTCCCAACCCAGAAGGGCTTCCTAGAGGAGGAGGAATTTCGGGCTGACACTAGGACCTGGGTTTGTTGAAGCAGTGTAGCGATTCTTTAGTTTTACCAGACAGCATATATTTCTACTCCCGGCTGTCTGTCCTCTCCCTATGCATGCTTATTGGAAGGTAGCACCTTTCATGACTCACGTGATAAAGAGTTTTTAGAAATGTAGCTCAAGGTAGGAAGGACATAGACACTCTTGTAGTATAATTGGATATGAAAACTATGCAGGTGGGTGATTTCGCCTAGGAGACGGTTCTATGTGAGTTTTAGACATCTTGCCAGAAGCCAGACCATGATGAGGGTCCCATCTCCGTTCCCTTGTCCTTATGAACAAAGGCCCTTGCTTCCCCATATTTTTTCTCATTCTGAAGCAGAGTCAGAACGAGCCAGAAATGACTGAGTCTCCAGGTGGGAGGCTGGAGGCAAGCAGAAGAGGGGCTTGGGGGAGAGGCAAAAGGAAGGCGGAGAGCGGAGGGAAGCGCCGGCCCGAGGTAGAGTCCTTTCTTTTATTTGTGTAGACTTAGGTTAGTCACTGAGAGAGCCATTTCTTTTTTTCTTTGTTTGTTTGTTTTTTTTTTTTGAAACAGAATCTTCCTCTGTTGCCAGGCTGGAGTGCAGTGACACGATCTCGGCTTACTGCAACCTCTACCTCCCAGGTTCAAATGATTCTCCTGCCTCAGCCTCCCAGGTAGCTGGGACTACATATGCCCGCCACCACGCCCGGCTGATTTTTGTATTTTTAGTAGAGATAGGGTTTTGCCATGTTGGCCAGGCTGGTCTTGAACTCCTGGCCTCAAGTCATCCACCTGTCTCAGCCTCTCTAAGTGTTGGGATTACAGGGGTGAGCCACCGTGCCCAGTGAGAGTCCTTTCCTGACCACTTGGTTTGGCCCTGAGTGGACACTTGGAATTCAGGCTACAGGCTGGGGAAACATCACCTGCCAGGTGAGTGCCTATTCTGTCCAGGAAACAGGTCACAGCCCCCAGGTGTTGGGGATACAGCGAGGACAGACTGGGTGTCTCCTGCCCTCAGAGCCCTTGTCTGGTGGGAGACACGCATATGCAGAGATGTGGGGACATGGGAGAAGAGGCAGGACTGGCTCGGGGAGCTTTAGACCATGGCCAAGCTAGACCATTGCACTCTCTCCTCCTGAAGAATGGTCCCCTTCCTTCCGCTACTGTTCTCTGGGGTATCTCTCTGGTGTTTGGGAGCCCATCTATCAGTAGCCTCAGTGACCCCAGGGACAGGCCCCAGAGCAGCAGAGGAGAGAGGGAGGGACCAGGGGGTTGGGGGCAAGTCTGGTGTAAAGGTAGGGAGATGAGAACGTTTTGGCTGGAGGAGCTGGAGAAGTCCAGGCTGCCCATTCAGAGGGGAAAGCCGAGGCCCTCAGAGAGCAAGAGATTAGAATATGAGCACCAGGGAATAGAATATAAGCACCAAGGAGGAAAAACCTGGGTGGCAGGGGCCCAGAAGAGAAGGCAGATTCCCTCTCCCACATCCCGAGGCAGGAAGTCCAGGTTCCAACATCACCTTTGGGGCAGGCACCTCTCCTGTCTTCTGAGGGGTGGAACAAGTGTGGCTTCTGGTCTGCTAGACATGCTCGCAAGGCACATTTGAAGATTTGCTGCTGCAGGGGGAGAGGTGGGCCAGGGGGAGGTGTGGGCTGGGGAACCTGGAGGGTGAGAGGCCCTTAGGCTCCTGGCCACGCCCCCTCAAGTATCAGAGGCAGCCCAGAGGCAGAAGGTGAATTGATGGACACTTGGGCAAAGTCAGGGCTGGACTGGGCCATGCCCCAGCAGCTCCCCTGGCTGGTAAATTCCTGAATTAGCGGGAGGGCAGGTTCACTCTCCAAAGTTGGACCATAAATTCTCTGAGGGGCAGGATCGCCTCACCCCGACACTGGCCCTCATCCATACCGGTGTCCCAGTCAATGTACGCCCCATCCAGTCACTTTTCTAACTGCAGCAAGAGCTAAGTAACATTTATTGGGCACTTGCTCTGTTCTAGGCCCTATCACAGGGGGACTGCTTTTCATTCTGGCACCAATTCTGGGAAGTAAACAGTATTATTATCCCCGTTCGACAGAGGTGGAAACTGAGGCCCAGAGAGGTGAAGTGCCTGGTACAGGGACTTGCTCAAGGTCACATGCGAGTGGCATCAGGACAGGAATTCCAGTGGGTTCAGAGCCTGCCCTGACTGCCCACTTTTTATCCTTCCTAGAGCCTGGCACTCCTTCTGGGGCCAGGCTCAGGCCAAGCTGAAGGAGCCATTCCCGAAGCAGTTCTGGGCAGAGGAAGGCCGAACAGCCAATTCACAGGGGTTGTGCTGATGAGTTTCTTGGTAATGTGGAAAGTCTGACAATCCTATAAATGTGTGAAACTGAGACTCAGTTTTCCCTCATCCTACCTCCCCTTTCTACCCACCCTCCAACACAGATCTAAATATAGATCCCATGTTGTGGGGGCAGCCCCCTCTCTAGACTGTAAGAGAAGATGATGTTGGGGAGGAGGTGGGGCCATCCAAATTGGGCGAGAGGGGCCTCGGCTGTTGCTGGCTCCAGAGGGGCCCCTGTGTAAGTATGAAGAGGGTGGCTGGAATTTCTGAAGTCCGTATCTGAGATGACTGGACGGAGTCACACATTTCCACCCTTCTGGGGTGAAGGACACAGCAAGGAAGACCATTTAGGGAAGTCACCGTTTATGGGAATGTAAACTATGTGACTTTGGTAAGGTGCAGCATAAAAACGCGAATACGTGTTTATGCACTAAGCTGGAAATGATGCCAATACCCTCAGTTAAAACAAACTGTCAAGAATTGCAGTTTCCTCGCGTCGGAGGAACTAAGTGAGCTGTTAACTGAGGATTGTAAACCCGCCACATGGTGACCTTGCTTTGGTTATTAAATAGAAATACCTGCTCTCTATATGCAGGCGCTGTTGTTGACCTGCCTCTAAATGTCTAATTTCTGCAGGAGATTCTGGTGACGAGTGTGCTGTTTTCTCAACGTCCGCAGTTATTACAACTTTAAATCTTTTACCCATATCCTGTAACAATGTCATCCAAGTGTTCCTTAAGTGGTGGTGCTGAAAAACGCACCTGAAAATCAATAACATTGGAAAGGAAGTGAGATGTGATAAAACGTTATGAAGAAGGCCAAACCACCGGCAGGAAACGCTGCACTGTTAATTTAGCAGAGAGTGCATTATGAAATATTAGCAATAATGCCGGGAAAATAAAAAGCAGCATTAAAGCAAAAATATGCCACAATTGGGGTAGATTCATGCAACACATCCTTTCTACTTTGCATTCATTTCTATGGCGAAATGAGTCAGGAATTATGCACACTTTGAATTATGCAAGGTGTTCAGAACCCATGCTTTGCATAACACGCAACCGCGCTGAGCTTCTCAGTGGGAGGGAGAGAGTGGCCCTATTCTAGGGTTATCTTAGGCCAGGTAGCTCTACCCTCCTGTCCTGGGTGGGGATGCAGCCACCTCATCTGTCAAATGGGACCGTTGGACTGGCTTGTCTTGCTGTCCCTATTAGTTTATGTAGAGACAGGCACCATTGTATTTCTGCCCCAAAAGTGTCTTTTCCTGGACAGATCCCACAGCTGATACTAAACTTGTCTTTATTAACCAATGAGGGCGGCCATTTAAACACCAGGTGCCAGAGAGCGTTTCTCAGTCTTCGGAATCCAGGTGGGATGAATCCTAGAAGGCAAGGTCCCTCCACCTCCACTCTAGAGTCACACAGAGACGTGCCCTGGGGGCTGGTGACAGGTGGGTGGGAGAAGAAAAGGCCCCCTGGGGAGAAGGAGCAAGCCAGGTGCCATGGGCAGCCAGCGCCACTAGAGGGCAGCACCAGCACACGGCTGAGGCCTCTTCTCCCGGAGCCCGGAGGCAGAGCTGGGTTCCGGGCGCCAGCGGTGCTCGGGTGAGCAGGACACCCCCACGTCCCTGCTCTCATGAAGTTCCCATTCTCCTGGAGGAGACAAAATAAACATGTGAGCAAACGAACATTGTCAGGCAGCAAAGGTTGGTACAAATAAGATAGTGATGGAGGCACCGTTAAATAGGGCCCAGGGAGGCCTAACCCGGGAGGGGACAGCTGAGATGCCACATGACTGGGGAAAACAGGCCGAGCTCTGAAGGTGCTCATGGAGAGGGGACGGGGCCCCCAGGGGGTCGGGGAGACTGGGTCAGGGAAGAGAAAACTGAGGAACAGAGAAGTCAGGTAACTTACCCAGGGTCACAGAGCCGGTGAACTGGGACAGCGTCTGACAACGCCCGCGAACCTTCCACGGCACTGGTTTCTCCGACCTTCCTCTGTAAACAGGACCGTGACAGTGACAGGTTCTGCCCCACTCCCCATATTTGACCGTCATGCCCATAAAGAAACAGGGCAGGGATCACTGGCTGTGAGCCTAGCAAGTCCCTTCCCGTGGCTTTCTCACTTATCAAATGAAAGGGTGGGTCCCCGCGTAACTCCGAAGCTCCCCACTCTAATCGTCCTCGGGCCGAGAACGCCTGAATTCTGGCTCCCGAGCACCTTCTGGTGGACAGTTTTGGAATCACACGCTCAGAGGGAAGGGGTCGTGGGAAAATGGTTATTGCCAATTTCAGAGAGGCCAGTGGATTGGAAGGTATCACTGAGATCTTGCCACTGCACTCGTCTGGGCGACACAGCGAGACTCTGTCTAAAAAAAAAAGGAATGGTTCTCCTCCAGTCTACTCACCCAATCATGAGTTTCACTTCTCAAGTGGGCTAATCACCCACTGTCTTGTTGAGACCTGGGGACTTGTATAAAGTCGTTCCCTGGAGGGCTGAGCAGAAAGCCAGGCACCTGGTAACTAAGGCAATGGTGCGTTACAAAGCGCTCTGCACATGCCGTTCACATGTGTGTCTTACTTGACTTACAGGCTGATCTTTCAAGCCTAGGCAAGGTGAGGTAATTACTCCCATTTTACAGACGAAGATATTGAGGCCCAGACAGGGAAGTAATGAAATAGCATTGCAGGAACCATCTAACCAATGTGCAAACTCTCCCATCCAGTTTTCATAACACAATCAGTTTTCTTCTTTAAAAAACAGGGAGGTGGAGGCTTTAAAAATGTGAGGCAAGTGCTTAATGCCGCATAGCCGATCAGTAGTTGAGGCAGGATTTGAACTTCGCTCCAGAGGCTAAAGCCCAGGTTCTCAACACAATGGCAGGTATAAGGCTGTGGGCACACACCGACTCAAGCCCTTCCAGTCACACACTGTCCCTTTGCCATGCCTCTGGGGTCCTAAGAACATCTTCCTCTGAGCCTGAGGGGAGGTCATTCCCCATCCTGGGTGCCCCTGCTCCTCTCCCAGATTTGGGGCAGGTGAATCTTGTCACCTGCACCACTGTCAGAGGCTGAAACGGGGGCTGAGCATTAATTATGCAGTAACCTCGCTGTGGTGTGCCTAATTATCTGATAACCATAATTGAATCTTATGGATTACACCAACATCATTGTAGGGAGCAGTTTAAAGCAGTTAATGGAAGCTGCGCTTGCTTTGTGATATCGTCCTCCCTTCTCGCGGCTGGCTGGACTGTGAGTCCTTTCCTGGGGGCTGAGGGAGGCTGTGAGGTGCAGGAGCAGGCAGGAGGTGAGTGATAGTACAAATGTCGCATCACCTTATCCCCCTGAGGGCACCATCTTCCTGGCTGAGAAAAGTCTGCGTGGCAGGTGGAATTATCATTTGGTAAATGAGAATGTGGTATTGGAAGGCTGAGAGACTCTCCCAATTCAGTCTTGCCTGTTGCTACTGGTCCTTGCTAGCATCATCCGGGACTGTTTAGAAATGCAGCATCTCAGGCTTCATCCTGGACCTACTGAATCAGAAGCTGCATTATTTTTTATTAGATGAATTTTTTTTTTTTTTTTAAAGAGATGAGGTTTCACTCTGTCGGCCAGGCTAGAGTGCAGTGGTCTGATCGTGGCTTGCTGCAGCTTTCAACTCCTGGGCTTGAGAGATCCTCCAGCCTCAGCCTCCCTAGTAGCTGGGACTACAGTCAGAGCCACCATGCCTGGCTCCCAGAATCTGCATAGTAATAGCATGCTTATGTGATTTATTTGAGTGTTGCCATTTGCTGAGTACTGGTTTATGTAATTATTTATTTATTGCCTATGTGGGATCCATTGTCCTTTATTGTGGCAACATTGACTTTCATTTGGGAAGTAACCCTTCCTCCCACATGGGGGACCCATAGCTGTACTCTCACTCCTACCTCCCCGAGGCAGTGACCCCAGGCCAGGCCAGTGAGTCGGTTCCAAGACCTTCAAGGCACTATGGAGGAAGATGTGTCTGACGGAGCTTTGTTGAGGCTTCTTCCTTCCCTCCCTCCCCTGCTGTGGTTCACTGTGGGTGAGTATTCTTCCCCACACCATCCATGATGAGCTCAGCCTCTGACTTGCTTTGGTCAATGGAATGTGGGTGAAAGTGATGATGTGTGGGTTCCCAGCTAGGCCTTAGAGTGGCATCTTGTGTTTCCACTTGCCCCTCTAGAGCTCCTGACCACCATGAGGAAGGAAGGTGTTGCGCTGGTCACGTTGGTGTCCCTGTTAGGGCGCCACACACTGGGGTCACCACCTAAGATGCTGACCACCACCTGCAGAGATCTGTCCTGAAGACCCTGACTCAGTGACAGATGAACGGATGCACTCTCATACCCAGTACAGTGATTTGAGAGGCTAGGGATCGTTGTCAACTGCTTTCTGAGGGCGACTGCAGCTAACCAATCATGACTCCCCGTTACTCCTCACATTTATTCAGTGTAGATTTAATAACAGGTTCTAGTCAACATTCTTGTGAATAATTAACATGGCTAGAAGAGTGGTTTTATGAATGATAAAAGGTCTTGGTTCCTGGGCCCAGAATAAACACCATTAACAGGTAAATTCCCTTCAACCTCCCCCTGAGAGGACCATCATCAAAACGTTTACATGAGGAAACAGTTAGAGTAGGGACAAAGGAATGTGGAGTAAACAGACTTAACTGGGGAAGATTTTATTATTATCTTTACCCTGCAACTTAAAGTCACAATGTAAGAACTGGCTGCCTTCAGCCCTTTCCATTAAAACCTTTCAGCCTTCCAAAAGGTTTGAGACTATGATCTTATAATTTTCCCTAATATTTCCCCAATATTTTGCCAGTCATCCCTAGTGATTCCCAACAGGAAGGCACACCCAGGTGACCATGGTGCCTTCATCTGGAGTCCAGGATGGAGACTGTGGGGCAAACTGAACCCAACCGGAAGACTGGAGTCCAGCCTAACTCTGATATTAACAACTCCCCACTAACCTGTAGACCCGTGAGTATGAAAGGAATGATTGTTATAAGCAACTGAGATTTCAGAGTGCTTGTTACACAGCATTGTTGCAGCCGACACCCGACTGGTATAAAAGATGTACTTTCCTTCCAGGGGGATTGCTAAGCCGAATTTGGATTTTAGATATTATCTTGTCACTAGGGAGGCAGGGCCTGCCTAACGGCAAAACCAACCCAGAGGGAAATGGAGCTGACAGAGGATGAGAACCCCACTCGTGATGACAGCCTTTGTTTACATGGATCCAGCCTCACAGGAGTCAGTCAAGACTCTGTCAGTCTCAAGCAGTAGAGAGCTGAAACTCCACTGGCTTAAACCTGAGAGGGAATTAGTGGCTTACATAGCTCGGAAGTCTGGAGGTGACGCAGCTTTCAGGTGAGGCTTGAATC
Organism: Callithrix jacchus; assembly: GCF_049354715.1. Taxonomy (NCBI): domain Eukaryota; kingdom Metazoa; phylum Chordata; class Mammalia; order Primates; family Cebidae; genus Callithrix; species Callithrix jacchus. The sequence continues at coordinate 110,792,125 of NC_133511.1, read as the reverse complement.
AGCAGCTCCTGGACCAGTGTCCTTGTCTCTCCACTCTGCCTCCCATTTTTCTGGTTTCATCTGAGGCTGGTTCCCCTTTGTGATATCGTAAGATACATAATGAGTTGCTGTCCACATTTCCTGGCATATAAGTCCTAAAATCCATGGAATCTCCAAAGAGGTAAGTGTCTTTTTGTATGCTAATGGCTGGCAGCCCCTAGGTAGCTTCAGGATGGGGGCTACTCCAGAAAGTTCAAGGCAGGAGTAGAGGGCTGGGACTTTCAGCCCCACTCCTGTTCTCCCTTAGAGGGGAGAAGGAGTGGAAGTTATGTTGATCACCAATGGCAGATGGTTTAATCAATCATGCCTCTGTAACGAGCCTCCATTAAACCCCTGAAGGACAGGGTCTGGAGAGTGTCCAGAGAGCTGGACCCCTGGAGGCTCCTGGAGGATGGCATGCTGCTCCCCCATACCTCACCCTATGCATCGTCCCATCTGTGTCCTCTGTGATATCCTTGATTTCATTTTTTGAGACAGAGTCTTGCTCTGCTGCCCAGGCTGGAGTGCAAAGGCATGATCTTAGCTCACTGCAATCTCCGTCTCCCAGGTTCAAGCAATTCTCCTGCCTCAGCCTCCTGAGTAGCTGGGACTACAGGTGCACACCACCACACCCAGCTAATTTTTGTATTTTTAGTAGAGACAGGGTTTCACCATGTTGGCCAGAATGGTCTTGATCTCTTGACCTCGTGATCCACCTGCCTTGGCCTCCCAAAGTATTGGGATTACAGGCCTGAGCCACCGCACTGGCCTTCTGCTGCTTTTTGATAATTAGACTGAGATTATGCATTTTAGTTAGGAATCCCCGCAGAAGTAATGTGTCTCTCTGGGGCTGCGTGGGGTCTATGTGTGTGATGATGTTACTGGTGATGTTAGCCTGGATCACGTGGTTAAGGAGGCATCTTCGGGTTTCTCAGATACGACTGACTATTCTCTTTGCAATTAGTAAGTATTTGGAGATACTTTGGGTGGAAATACTTTGAGGCTATCCAGTTGATTCATTGGAATTCTTTTGTCCTAAAAAAATTATCCTTTATTCCCCATCCATGCTGTTTTCATAACTTTTCCCACACTTAATACTAACTCTCAGATTCTAGATTTGCCGAATAGTCCACTGTCTGACTATATCCTGATTATTACTTAATCATTTCTCAGTTGCTAGGTAATATTTATCTATTTCCCCTCAATTACAAACAACATTGCAATGAACGTACTTGTATTTATTGTTACACACTTTTGAGAGTCATTTTGAAGGCTATAGTTCCCCAAATAGAAAGTCTGAGGCAAGAGGTATGAGCATTTTTAGTTTTTCATAGATATTGCCAATTGCCACTCTATGAGGTTGCACTAGGTAACACCACCACCCTCTGTGGATGGAGATTATTTGTCCATCCATCCATTCGTTCACATGGCTTGCCTTTGGTCAGGCTGTGCAAGGGCAGACTCAGGGGAAGCAAAGCCCCCTCTAACTCTCCAAGACCTTTACAAACTCAGAACCCTCCTTCTCATTTATTTTATTCCCTGCCTCATCTTCTTCTTTTCTTGAGAGGGAGTCTTGCTCTGTCACCCAGGCTGGAGTGCAGTGGTGCTATCTCAGCTCACTACAACCTCCACCTCCTGGGTTCAAGTGATTCTCCTGCCTCAGCCTCCTGAGTAGCTGGGACTACAGGCGTGCTTCACCATGCCCTGCTAATTTTGGCATTTTTAGTAGGGACTGAGCTTTGCCATGTTAGTCAGGTTGATCTCGAACTCCTGACATCAAGTGATCCACCTGTCTCGGCCTCCCAAAGTGCTGGGATAACAGGCATGAGCCACCGTGCCTGGCCCCTGCCTCATCTTGTTTAACATAAATACATTCCATGTGTACCATACTTTAAAACAGGGCATTTTTTTCAAGATGGAATTCACATAAAATTCACTCTTTTACGATGGTTTTTCCAATGCAGTAGTTTTTGGTATATTTACATTGTTGTGTAACTATCACCATTATTTACTGCCAGAACGTTTTGCCTCCAAAAGAAACCCCATACCCATTAGTAACCACCGTGCCTGGCCCCATTTCTTTTTGGTAGTGTCCCACCTCAGCTGTTTTAGTATTCTGGGGCCATCGACCCAGACGCCTGCTCTCCTCTAGCCAAATGGCATGACTGAGCCAAAGGTACATAACCCAGGCAAGGCTAATAACCGAATTATTTACTTTTTCTGTCTCTGAAATGGAATCCAGAGCAGACACAACAACAACAAAGCCTGAAGTTAGTTATAGCTGATTCGCAGTTGCAGAAACAGCCAGAGAGACCATTCGCGGTTTCCCGCAACTGAGATTTCCAGAGCTGCCCTGCTTCTGGTTCCATCCCCGCCTGATTCTTCAGTGTTTTCCTCAGTTCTGTGAGCTTCCCTGGATTCTTCTAGTAACCATTTCTTTGCATCACTTGGCTGGAGTCTATATGGCTTGAATCCAGGAGGCAGGGAGAAGGGAAAAGAGCAGGGCAGCAGGAAGTGTAGACCAGGATGTGTACATACTGGTGTGTTTGCAGAAGGGCTGCCAGCAGGTCAAGGTTGGCATCTTTCTCTCAGTCTTTGCTGTAAACCTGCCAGGTGCAGTGAGGTGGTGGTGAGGTGGGCTTTTGCGGATACCTGGGAATTTGAAATCAGTTTAATTTACCAAACATCTTCAAATGCTCTTTCTGTTTCCCCCATCCCAAGGTTTACTGTTCAGTTCAGATGATTTAGGGCCTCCTCGCCCTGGCATGCTGATAGCACTTTACCCTTTCATGGGTTTTGAATGTTCTAAAATGGACATCAAGAACCCAAGTTTAACACACAGATAATATAAATGAATGAATGACGACATAAATCAACTGAGTTAAGCAATTTCAGTTTTGGAGCCACAGAACTTGTAACAAGAATCCTCTCACTCATTTGTTTTGCTTTCCCCCCTCTTTCTTGTGGTACAGCACAGCAATGGAAACCTTACCTTTAAAAATGACATGGGCCTAGGTTCAAGTCTTGGGTCCACTGCTTTATAAGCTATGTGGCCATGGCATGTTTCTTCTTTCGGACAGGAAAGCTGTATTTGTGGGTTTTTTTGAGACAGGGTTTTTGCTGTTACCTGAGCATTGCCGTGATGTGATCTTGGCTCACTGCAGCCTCCACCTCCTGGGCTCAAGAGATCCTCTCACCTCAGCCTCCCAAGTATCTGGGACTACAGGTATGTGGCTAATTTTTAAAAACTGTTTTTGTAGAGACAAGGTTTCACCATGTTGCCCAAGCTTGTCTTGAACTCCTAGGCTTAAGTGATCTGTCTACCTCGACCTCCCAAAGGATTACAGGCCAGCTGCACCTGGCCTGAAAACTGTATTTATAGACAGAGTTTCCCTCTGTCACCCAGGGCTGTAGTGGAATGGCATGATCTTGGCATACTGCAACCTCTGCCTCCCAGGTTCAAGTGAGTCTTGTGTGTCAGCCTCCTTAGTAGGTGGAATTTCAGGCATATGCCACCATGTGCTGCTAATTTTTGTATTTTTAGTAGAGACGGGGCTTTGCCTTGTTGGCCAGGCTGGTTGATGTTGGGATTCACTCTGGGTGGCTGGCAAAATATTAAGGGAAATATTGGGAAAGGTTATAAGATATAGTCTGTAACCATTTGGAAGGCCGAAAGGTTTTTATTAACTTATAGAACAGGCTGAAGGCAGCCAGTTCTTAGATTAGAGCATTAAGTCAAAAGGTAGATTAAGGATAATAAAACCTTCCCCATTGAGTCTGTTTACCCCACATCCCTTTGTCCCAAGGGGACAAAGTGTTTACTCATGTAAACAGTATGCTGATGGCCCTCTCAGGGGGAGGTGGAAGGGGATTTAAATGTTAATGGTGCTTATTCTGGGCCCTGGAATCAAGACCTTTTATCATTCATAACACCAGTCTTTTAACCGTGTTAATTATCCACAAGCATGTTGACTTAGAACCTCAGTTATTAAATCTCTGCTGAATAAATGAGAGGAGGATCAGGGCAATCACCCTCAGAACGCAGTTGGTGACCATCCCTAACCCACTCAGATTCAGATTCACTGTATTCTAGTGTACGTGAGTGCATTTTTCATCTGTCACGTCAGGGTCTGAGGACAGATCCCCGCAGGTGGTGATCAATGTCTCAGGTCTCATACTTGAAAGCTGTATGCTCTTTTTTTTTTTTTTTTTGAGATGGAGTCTTGCTCTTTTGCCCAGGCTGGAGTGCGGTGGCACGATCTCGGCTTGCTGCAGCCTCTGCTCCCGGCTTCAAAAAAATCTCCTGCCTCAGGCTCCCAAGTATCTGGGATTACAGGCACCTGCCACCATGCCTGGCTAATTTTTGTGTTTTTAGTAGAGATGGGGTTTCACCATGTTGGCCAGGATGGTCTCAAACTCCTCACCTCAGCTTATCTGCCTATCTTAGCCTCTCAAAGTACTGGGATGACGGGTGTCAGCCACTGCTCCTGGCCAAATGCTATATTTTAAAATAGAAAATGGCGATACTATGTTTCTTAGCATAGTGTCTGTCATATAGCTAAGTATTATTAGTTTTCCTTGTGGTTTTTTTCCCCTGTGCTGGTTTTTCAACAGTTCCTACGAATCCTCTCTGCACTGGGCACGTTCTTCATCATTGCACTAATACTCTCTATCAGTTAGCTATTGCTGTGTAACAAGGCTTTTCAACATTTAGCTCATGGATCTACGGGTGAATTGGGCAGCTCTGCTGATCTTGGCTGGGCTTACATATTTGGTGGCCAGCCAGCTGTAGGTTGGCTTAGGATGGTCTCAGCTGGGATACCTGAGCTCTATTCTTCATGGGGTCTCTCATCCTTCAAGAAGCTAGCCTGGGATTGTCCCTTCAGGGCTCAGTGCAGATGTCCCTTCCATGGGGAGGCCTTCCCATTAGATTTGGTCTCCCCATTGGCCACTCTGAGCGGCTCCTATTCATTCCTTTTGTAATGAGATGGGAAGGAAGCATATGCAGGAGGCATCTCGTAAAAACATCTAATTATTATTCTTTTTTGAGATGGAGTCTTGCTCTGTTGCCCAGGCTGGAGGGCAATGGTGTGATCTTGGCTCACTGAAATCTCTGCCTCCTGGTTTCAAGAGATTCTCTGGCCTCAGCCTCCCAAGTAGTTAGGACTATAGGCATGTGCCACCATGCCTGGCTAATTTTTGTACTTTTTAAAGTAGAGACAGGGTTTCACCATGTTGGCCAGGCTGGTCTCGAACTTCTGACCTCAGGTGATCTGTCTGCCTTGGCCTCCCAAAGTGCTGGGATTACAGGTGTGAGCCAAGCTCCTGGCTGGCTTGTTCTTACGTTGATCAGTGAAAAGAGACTCAGAGTGACTTCTGGTCACATGGTAGAACTGGCATTCTGACTTATGCCAATGCAGTTTCATCTTTGTAATCAATGTCCCTACAATGATTTCCACACATTAGTGTGTGGAACCCAATGTCCTGGGATGGCTTGTTATAAATGCAGATTTCCAACCTTCACTTGCAATGATTCTGACTCTAGGTCTGAAGTGCAGTGCAGAAAACTGCATTTTTATTTATTTATTTAAATTTTAGACAGCATCTTCCTCTGTAGCCCAGGCTAGAGTGCAGTGGCTCCATCTCGGCTCACTGCAACCTCCACCTCCTGGGCTCAAGCCATTCTCCCACCTCAGCCTCCTAAGTAGCCGGGACTACAGGCACATGCCACCATGCCCACTAATTTTTGTAGAGACAGGGTTTCACCATGTTGCCCAGGCTGGTCTTGAACTCCCGAGCTCAAGTGATCCACTTGCCTCAGCCTCCTAAAGGTGTGAGCCGGCCTAGGAAACTGCATTTTTTAGCAAGCACCTCCTGGAAAGCAGTGAGAGGAGCTGTGAGTTTGTGGGAGTGGCACTGAAGCAGGAGTCAGGAGACCTGGGTTTCTACCTGCTGGCTCTGGGAGGGGCTTCCATGGATTTTCCCTGAGCCTGGGCACCTCCTGCCTGGCGAGATGGCAGGCAACACGAAGGCAGCCAGTCCTGGAGCTTAGCAGCTCACACTCCAGCAAGCATGTTTGGGAAGCAATGGGATTGGATTTTTAGAGGTTGCTGGCTGTGGCCAGTGGGCTGAAGCCAAGAAGCGGTGACATTCTGTTTGCCTGATTAGAGTTTGTTCTTTTATTAAAACGTTGAGCCAACATAAACAATTGGGAGATTTCAAGTTATAATATGATTTCTGGCATCTCTCGAAGAGTCGAAAGATCGAGTGACTCTGGGACTGTGTTGCTGCATGAACAAGAGAGGCTGGGATTGAGCTGGGCCTGGCCCTGCTCAGTCGCCACAGTCCTCGCCACTCCCTATTGTCTTCCCTGCCACCCACTTGTTTATGGGCTGCTTTAGTCTTGGGGCTGTGTGAGAGTGAGTCCCTGGACTCCCTGGTGTCCAGAAACCTTCCACTCTCTGGCTCGGAGACAGTAGGTTTCCTCCAGCTGCACTTGACCCACGTTGGCACAGTCTTCCATCCTCTCTCCATCCTCTCCCCATGCTCTCTCTGTTCCCTTCCCCTCAGCTGTGAGCTTTTCTCTGAGATGTAACTGTGGTGATAGGGCAAGACCACAGGCTCTGGGTTCCACCCACCATTCCCCACCGGGGGGCCCTGGGCAAGTCAGGTAACTCTCCGTTAGGTAACCTCAGCTTTCACCTCTGTAAAACAGGGGGAGCACTTCTCACCCACTCCTGATATTTCCTTCCTTGTAGAGGGGGCATCTGTTAACGTGCTTGGCCTGGCCCCAGCCCGATCTTTCCCAGGGAGGAGGGGATCACTTGCATGAGTGGCGCGCCTGGGACCAAGTCGCTGCCTGTGCAGCACAGCCCCTTCCTTCTCTTCTCTTTGGGGGTCTGCCCACCTGCGGAGACAGGCCTCCTCTTCATGCTCTTCTCTGCCCCAAGTTTTACAGGGGCCCACTCTGTCTCTGTGAGGGGAGGCTGGATTCTGACGGTGATGTCCAGCAGTCTGGGAGTGAGTGGGTTTGTCTAATTCTGGGGTTCAGTATAAGAGAACCACATGCCTAAGATGTATTCTCCCAAATCACCGTCACCAATAGTAAGGTCTGAAATTCATCTCACTTGGTTCTGAACAGGGGCTGGGAAGATAGATACCCTTTGCTGGGTCCACTCAGACACTCTCAAATAGTCGTACTTTTGGTGGCTGTTGTGAGGGGCCGTGCCTGGCAGATAGTAGATACTTAATAAATAGCAATTGCTATTGTAAAACTCTTGCTCTTCCTGTTTAGTTACACATTCAGAAGTAGGAAAGGGGGACCAGTGCAGGGAGGGGTGGAGTAGTGGGGGACAAGAGGAGGGAGTGGGATGAACTCAAAGGAACGTGAAGAAATAGATAAGAAGGAGGGGAAAGTAGCCTGGATACTGCTTCTCTTAAAAGCTGCCTTCCAGAGCCTTAGAAGTATATGCAAATCACATGCAAATCTCACACATATTTATCAGCAGCCCTCCTTGGGAAGTCTGCTTGGATGTGGCCCTGGGGGAAAATTTGGGTGGAGGTCACTGAATTCCAGGGAGTTTGCTGTGAGAACCAGGGAGAACAGGTGCCTGGGAATGGGTGTGGGGGAGGGTGGGAGGAAAGGGTGGTACAGGCAGACATGGTAGGGGTAGGTGGGGTGGGGCTGGGATCTGGGCTGCCTATGGGGGCAGAGGCCAGTCAGGATAGACACAGGAGCCTACAGAGTGGTGAGACTGTGTGAAGGTGCAGGTGGCCACCAGCCGCAAGGGGCACTCAGCCTCTCTGCACCCCTGGACCTGCTCCCTCTCCCAGCCAGGCCCACTTCTTAGCCAAGCTTGGAAAGACTGTGGGATCCTAACAAGCCCCGGCCCTGGCATCTGACAGACCTTGTTTATCTTCCAGCTGTGCAACAGTGAGCCAGTTACCAGCCTCGGGTTCCTCTTCTGTAATACGGGTTAGTAACAGTCTCTCCCTCACAGAGCTCCTGGGAAGATGAGGGGAGAGAAGGTGCTTGGTGAGCGTGAGTCTGGGGTCTTCAGAACTGTTCTAGCCATTCCTACCCTTCATAGCCCAGCTGGGAAATCTGTGCTGTACACGCTCTGTTTCATTTAATCCCAGTGAGCTCGGGCTGCTGAGTGTGGAGCCGCTCTTATTACTCCCAGTTTACAGATGAGGATGCTGGAGTCCTGTGAGGTACAAGAGCTAGGACAGCGTCAGTTTCGCATTCAGACCTGGGCTGTTTCTCTTGATGCTCTCCAACCTCCTCTCGGAACGTTAGATCTGGTGGGTCTCTGAGATGGGTAACTCTTCGTTTTGTTATAGTGAACTCCAAGTTTCTCTTCAAAGGATCAGTATGTCAGTATGTTCAACTCTCTTATTCGTTATTCTCTATTTTAAAGTTTAACTTCCTTGTAATTCCAGTATACGACCTTCTACACCAGTTCTAATTAGTAGTTCACATCTGTCCCCCCTCCCCTGGTTCCATCCTGACTCATCCTGGTCACCTGATCACCCCTGGCTACCTGCTCAGACAAGCTGTAACCATCCTTCCCACCAAAACACCCACCCTGCCACTCCAGCTCAGACCCCTGCTTTTTAAAAAACAGCCAATCGGGATTAGTCTAGCTTGTGCCATCTAACCCTAGCCAATAGGGGATGACACAGCAGTAGGGACGACTCCCATCAGGCATAAGTACCCCTTCCCTGCTTGTCCAAGCGTGTGATCACCATTGCTCCATCTGTGCTCTGCACCCTTCTCTAGAAGTAAACTGCCTTGCTGGGAGGGTTCATCTTCAAGTGCTATTTCTTTTGCAGCATTGAAATTTTACTTATAAAAATTCAATAAATGAAGCCCAGAGAGGTTGAGGGACTTGCCTAAGGTCACACAGCCAGTTAGAGGCAGAGCTGGAGCTTGACCAAGGGTCCTGGCTGGAGGTCCTGCTCACTTTCCTGCACAGCATATAAGACCTCCCCTCCCAGGCAGCTTGACCACTGAGGGGGCTCTGCTTCCCCTTGTCTGTCTTGTGGCGCTGACTGCCCAGGGTGGCGGCTGGGTGCCTCTGGAACTCCTCTCAGCTGGGATCTGGGGGAGTGCTGCCTGCTAGGGGATTTGGGGGACTTCCTGACTTCTGCTCACCTCCTCTGCCACGCCCCCTCCGCCTCCACCTGTGTCTCTCCCGCCCCTGCTCATCAGCTGTCCCTTCCCCTTTCCCACTCCAAGGCTGTCAGTGTTTGGGGGAGATTATGCAGTGTTGACATTGGAATATGAATTAGACGAGAGCAGCAGCCAAATATTGGTATTAGGGAAGGCAGAAGCCCAGGCAGGGATCCAAGAGTGGCTGGAACATCTGTGTCTTGGCTGTTCCAGATGCCCGACCCTGCGCCCACCTGAAAACGATGGGTCGCAGAGCCACAGATGAGCTCTGGTGCAGCCAAGGCTTGGTCCTTGACTTGCCAGGCGAGCCCACAGCTAAGTCCCACAGAGCTTGGCCCCATCAGCTTGCCATATTCTGAGGCCCAGGAAAAGGCAGTTGCTTCTGTTGTGAGTTGACAGACGGAGGCAAGACGCTGCCCAAGGATGCACCCTTCATTTAATTGTCTGAAATCCCATCTCTAGTGCTTGTGCAGGCCAGCATTTGCCAAAATGTGTTCCACAGATCCCAAGTTCTAAAGGCTGTTAATAAGTTTTGTGTAAAAGGGGGTTCCACGGCCATGTACTTGGGAGAGGTGTTAAACAGAGCTAAGCTGGACTTCTCAGGGAGGGCCTTGAGTGATTTAATAGACACAGTGATTCATCAGAAGGGTGAGGGATGGAGGCTGTAGTATTTCCTAAGCTTGTTTGACATGTAACCCTGTTCTCAAGGAGTATCTTTTTTTTTTTTTGAGACGAAGTCTTGCTCTGTTGCCCAGGCTGGAGTGCAGTGGCACGAACTTGGCTCACTGCAACCTCTGCCTCCTGGGTTCAAGTGATTCTCCTGCCTCAGCCTCCCAAGTAGCTGGGACTACAGGCTCACGCCACCACGCCTGGCTCATTTTTCTATTTTTAGTCAAGATAGGGTTTCACCATATTGGTCAGGCCGGTCTTGAACTCCTGATCTCAGGTGATCCTGACCCACCTCAGCCTCCCTAAGTGCTGGGATTACAGGCATGAGCCACTGTGCCCGGCCTCTCATGGAATATCTTTTTGGACCAGTGTGAGAAGATCTGTCTTCTAGCAGCTGCTGGTACCTCTGTCCAGGGGCTGGCGTGAGATAGACACAATACATATGGATTGAGTCCGAATCTCTCAGAATCTGCTTCCTGCATCTGTGAAATGGAAGAGCAGCACCCGCCCTGAGTGTTTTTGTTTTCTTTCTTGAAAGTCAAACGAGAGGCTCATGTGTAGGAGTAGTTGCAAGCTGAATAGTTGCACATATTTCGGGAATGATTACGATCAGCCCCGTCTCTTCTTTTAACTAATCTGATAAACGTAGACACGCTGACAGCTTTGTGATAATACTCCCCCCGGGACTTTTCCATTTTCCTCTCCAGGGAGAGGGAGATGCTTAGCCTAGCATTCCTCAGTGTGAGTTCATGCCTTCACGGACCTTATTACATGGGACTGCTAGTGGCAAGCTCCAGGCCAGCTTGCTGAGTGGCAGGACAGAAAGGTAGTCGATTCCAGGGCTCTTCACTCCTGAGTCTGGAGCCATGTTTGTCCGAGTGCTGCCATGGTACCAGGCCTGGGACTGGGCACTGGGGAGGCACGTGACAGAGGGACTTCCTGGACCAGTTTGTGGCGACACCGTGCCCACCGCCAGGCGACCCTCCCAGGGTCTGAGCACTGCCCCAAGCTCCCTGCAGGCCAGCCATACTTGAGTGTGGGACCAAGAGTGCTCTCTCTAAGGAGGCATGGATCTCAGAGTGGAACGCTCAGCATCCTGGTACCAAAGGGGTCATCCTCTTCCTGGCTCTCTTCTTCCTGCAGGGGCTTCTTGGGCTGCAGCCTCACCTTTGCCCATCCCCCTCAGTTAAGAATTGTCTGAATTAAGAGTTAAAAAAGGTCAGATCTTGGAAGGACTTAGCCACTTCCCCCAGGAGGCCTGGAGAAAACTCCAAGTCACAAACCTGGAATCCCTCACTTCCCCTATCTGGGCCTCAGTTTCCCCATCTGTAAGCTGAGGAACCTCATCTAGCTCTAGAAAGTAAGTCTACGGATTCAGAAACATCATAAACTCCAGCATTTACATATGAAATACTTCCTGTGATTCCCTCCCCCTCCATCTGTCCTCTGGTGGAGTCCCGTTATGTCACCCCTGTGTGATTCCAGCAGCTTCCTAAGGTGTCTCCCGGACTTTGGTACTTTTCTTTCATGTCTGCCTGGAGATTTTTTTTTTTTTTTTTTTGAGACAGAGTCTTGCTCTGTTGCCCAGGTTGGAGTACAGTGGTGAGATCTGGGCTCACTGCAGCCTCTGCCTCCCCGTGTTCAAGAAATTCTCCTGCCTCAGCCTCCTGAATAGCTGGGATTACAGGCACGTGCCACCACATCTGGCTAATTTTTGTTTTTTTAGCAGAGGTGGCATTTCGCCATGTTGATCAGGCTGGTCTTGATCTCCTGACCTCGTGATCTGCCTGCCTCAGCCTCCCAAACTGCTGGGATTACGGGTGTGAGCCATAGTGCTTGATCAGATCTTCTTAGGTTCTGCTGACCTCATGTCCTTTTCCTACTTCCAAATTTGGGATGGCTTCCTGCTGCCCCGGGTAAGGTCTGTATCACGTCTCTGCACCTCTGCCACAGAGACCACTGGGATTTTCTAGAGCACCTGAACTGTCACTCTTCCTAGCCTTTGCATTTGCCCTTCCTTCAGCCAAATGCCTTTCCTCCTTCTCCTGATGGTGACATTTTCTGCAACCTGCAAGATCTAACTTCTTCCCACCCACCTTACTTCTCCTCTCCTCTCTTAGTGCTCCCATTGTAAATGTGTTTGTGCTTGTTTTTCTTTTCTTTTTTTTTTTGAGTCGGGGTCTCACTCTATCACCCAGGCTGGAGTGCAGTGGCACAATCTCAGCTCACTGCAACCTCTGTCTCCCGGGTGTGAGATTCTCCTGCTTCAGCCTCCCGAGTAGCTGGGATTATAGGCGACATGCCCGGCTAATTTTTGTATTTTTAGTAGAGACAGGGTTTCACCATGTTGGCCAGGCTGGTCTCGAATTCCTGACCTCGAGTGACCCACCCTCCTTGGTGCTGGGATTATAGGCATGAGCCACCAGGCCCAGCCTGTGCTTTTTTTTTTTTTAATTGCATCATAATCAGTTAATATACTTGATTTTCACTACTATAAATCCCTTTGTATTATCGATCATATATTAGCAAACATTTAGCTTTTTCCTTAAGTTATAAAAATAGGCCGGGTGTGGTAGCTTACTCCTGTAGTCTCAGCACTTTGGGAGGCCAAGTCGGAGGATCACTTGAATCTAGGAGTTCGAGACTAGCCCTGGCAACATAGGAAGACTCCATATCTACAAAAAAATACAAAAACACTTTGGGAGACCAAGGTGGGTGGATCACCTGAGGTTAGAAGTTCAAGACCAGCCTGGCCAACATGACAAAACTTTGTCTCTACTAAAAAATACAAAAATTAGCTGGATGTGGTGGTGGGTACCTGCAATCCCAGCTAATCAGGAAGCTGAGGCATAAGAATTGCTTGAACCTGAAAGGTGGAGGTTGCAGTGAGCCGAGATCAGGCCACCTGCACTCCAGCTTGGGTGACAGAGTGAGACCCCCATCTCAAAACAAACAAACAAACAACAAAAATCTAAACAAATACAAAAAATTAACTGGGCGTGGTGGTGCACACCTGTAGTCCCAGCTACGCAGGAGGCTGAGGTGGGAGGATCACTTGAGCCTGGAAGGTCAAGGCTGCAATGAGCCGTGATGTGCTGCTGCAATCCAGCCTGGGTGACAGAGCAAGAGCCTATCTCTTAAAATAAAAACCAAACAAACAAAAAAACGCAAAGGCACACTCTTGTAACATTTCCAAATGGTTCAGAAGTAAAAGTGAAACATCCCCCCTCTCTAACCCTATTGGTCAGTCCGGTGACTCCTGGGTAATGCCTACTAACGGTTCCTTGTGTTCTTACGCACGTACGCCTTTGCTCATTCAACATGTATTCATGTACCAAAACTGATGTAACTGGCCTCCACTACGAGGCATTTAGGTTGTTTTCCATTCTCTATTGCTATAAATAATGCTGTGAAGATCACCTTCAGATTCAAATATTTCTGCAGGTAGAGTGGTAGAAATGGGATTGCTGGGTCGCAGAGAACATCCACTTAAAGTTTTTAATGAATACTGACAAACTGTCGTCAGAGAAGGTTGAACTATTTACCTCTCCCAGCAAGTCTTACACTGATGTGGAAAGATCTGTCTTCCTCCCTTGAAAGCGGGGTCTGGATCTTAATTTGTTGCTGTGGCCCTGGAATGCGGTAGGCTAGGTAAATGCTTGCTGAGTGAACCTATGGGTTGTCAAGCCCTCGTTCTGTATTTTTCCAGAAAAGGAGCAGACCTTCAGCCCCCAAAAAGTCTATGAAGTCAACTGTGAGACCAGGAGACCTTGACCTGTTTGGTTTGACACTCTGAATTGCAAAGAATCCTGAGGAGTCCTGGGTACTTTCTTTGTTAAGTGGGGGTTTGTGGTTTTTGTCTTCAAAGCTGGCCTAGAGGCTCTGGGTTGCCATGGCAACTCTTGAGCAGGGCCGCCTTTTCCCATCCCTCCATCTTGGGAGCCCTGGTTGCCATAACAACTGATTGGTCCTCTCTTCTTCCTCCACTTCTGCCACAGGGCTCCAGCTTCCCTCTGGGGGCACCACTGTTCTTAGGTCTGGGGCAACCCTGATATCACTTGACCCATGTATTTGAGACCTTCTTGAGAGGAGATGTGAGGGAGGCCACTACTGGGGAGGGTGGCAGCAGAAAACAGCATGGCCTGGCCGAGTGCTGTGGCTCATGCCTGTAATCCCAGCACTTTGGGAGGCCAAAGCAGGTGGATTACCAGAGGTCAGGAGTTCGAGACCTGCCTGGCCAATATGGTGAAACCCTGTCTCTACTAAAAATGCATAAATTAGCTGGGTTTGGTGGTGGGTGCCTGTAGCCCCAGCTACTCCGGAGGCTGAGACAGGAGAATCACTTGAACCTGGGAGACAGAGATTGTAGTGAGCTGAGATCGTACTACTGCACTTCCAGCCTAGGAGACAGAGCGAGACTCCATCTCAAAAGAAAAAGAAAAAGAAAATAGCATGGCCACTGGGAAGGGGTAAGAGTTCAGGCGGAGGAAGAGTGAGGTCCCTGCTCTATCCTAACCTGGGAGAATCACTGTTGCCTGGGGACCAGAGCAGGAATTAAGTTCCTCTGAGGTTCAGGGACAGTTTTGGGGATCAGTGAGGTACAGGGACTGTGAGGTCTCAATCATTCTTCCTCAACATTCCCCAGAGATGTCAGAGCAGATGCAGCGGCCACCCTCGGGGGGTCCTCAGCCTTGGAGGAGGCAGGAGACCTGGGCTATGGAGCCACTCGGAGGCCCTATTGAGGACAACGTGGTGGCCATCACAGTTCTCTTCAGAATGCCCAGAGTACAGGGATAAGGAGGTGAAACCAGTGCATTTATTAACATGCTGCAGTACTCTGCGGCCACATCAAAAGAGGACATTGAGGATTCTGGTGGCACTGGAGACGTACTGCTAAGGGAAAAAAGCAGGACCCACAATGCTATGTGGATATTGACTGCGACTATATAATGGCAGTGTGGACTTCTCAGAGATGGGATTTGGAGGAATGTAATATAGATGCAAATAGACTTTTCCCCACACTGCCTTCTCCCCCAGCGTTTCCCCATCTCTGTCAATAGCCTTGCCACCTACTCTGTTGCCCAAACCAGAAACTTGATTCAAACCAAGCTTCTCCCTCTGCCCTCATGCCCTATTCCTGTTAGTCTTGCTGGTTCCAGCTCTGAGCCAGCTTTCAGAGTAATCCTCCTTCCATTCCCACATCCACATCCCCCAGGGGCCTCTCTCCTCTCATCGTGTCTGTCCCCTCACGTCCCACCACGCTCTGCTCCCCAGCCCCTCTGCCATGCTGTGGCCCCGGGCAGATGTGGCCAAGGGGCTCCTCTCCTCCTGCTCCTCATTTGCCCCAGGATCAAGGAGAAACTTCCTGGCCCACGAAAGCCCTTCTGGATCCAGTTCCTTAGCTCAGACTCTAGCTTCTCCCTGCTTTCAGCCTTGCTAACTCCAGGAGGCTCTCTTTATTCCTCTTTGCCTGTGAACACAGCTCTCTTTGCCAGGAATGCCCTTCCCTGCCTCATCTGCCTGGTCAGCTCCTATCCCCCATGTCACATTTTGCCCAGGACTTTCCAAGATGGTAGAAGAAAGAGGTTTCCGCTCCATTCCCTCCTAAAAACCGTGCAGAAACCACAGGAGAAAAAGAACAGAAGCCCGAACCCCATCTTTGGTGGAATATGGAGCTGTCTCTACTCCTGAATCTCAATACATGGAGGGGGAAGCTGCCAGAGGAGGATAAAGGGCTCAGCAGAGAGGAGGAAGCTCAAACCTCTGTACTTATGAGCGGGGAAGAGACTGGAGAAGCGAGCTGGGTTTCTGTAGAGGCGCCAGGTATCACAAGAAGTGGGACAGGGCCTGAAAATAAGGGTAGGGGCTAGTTTGAAAGTCCGTGTAACCTCCAAGCCCCGCCTCCATCCTATGCAGCCAGGTGACTGTCCCCCTTACTCCCATAAGAGACCAGAGGTCCTGGTCTCAGCGATGCCAAGTGTGAAGAGAAGGGGTGAGATGTCCTACTAAAGGCTACCAGCCTCCTTCCCCACCCACCTCCAGGGTACCAGAATCAGGCTTATGCCTGCACCCTGCACTAACCCCATGCAAAGACTGAAGTATCTTTTCCCTGAAGGAATTAACCCCAAAGAAATGATTGCCAGTTGCTTATGCTCAGGGGTCTGCAGCAGATAAGCTGGTGGGAGCAACTGAGTGTCCAGTTCCTCCCACGCCACACTCAGGCACTTCCTGCCTCCAACCCGCCCTGCGGTGGGGAACCCTTAAACACAAACACACAGCCAGGGATCACGGACACTTGAGGGACACTTTCTCTCATTATTCCAAGAAGATATGAACCAACAGGAAATGGAGATTATGCAGGGAGCAGAATACAAGTTTGAAGAAACCATAACTGATATCCTTAGAGAGATACAAGAACATATTGCACCCATGAAAAATAAGAGTCAAATCAAAAAGAAATAGAGAAAAAGAATGAATGCTTATAAGTAAAAATCCTGATGGTAGAAATCTTCAAAAATATCAAGAGTTGGAACTTCCTCTGGAAATATAACAAAGAGAGACGAAGACATGAAGGAGAGAAGAGGCAGGAGAGAAAGCGTACGCAATTAGAGGATCAGGCGGGGTGTGGTGACTCATGCTTGCAATCCCAGCGTTCGGAGGCTGAGGTGGGAGGATTGCTTGAGGCCAGGAGTTTCAGACCAGCCTGGACAACAGAGTAGGACCACATTTCTACAGAAAATAAATTAGTTGCACGTGGTTGTGCACCTGTACTCCTAGCTTCTACTGGAGGCTGAGACAGGAGAATCATTTGAGCCCAGGAGTTTGAGACTGTGGTGAGCCCTGATTCACCATAGTACTCCAGCCTGGGTGACAGAGCAAGACCTGTATCTGAAAATATATACGTATTATTAAGGAATAAATCCAGGAGGTCCAACATTTAGCTAATAGGAGTCCCAGAAATGGAGAGAGGAAGGAATGAAATTGTCAAGGAAATAATACAAGAAAATTTCCCGGAATTAAAGGACATGTGTTCCTAGATGGCAAGATCCACCGTGTATCCAACTCAATCAGTGAAAAAAAAATCCACATCCCGGCTCATGATGACACCCTTTCATATGCAGGCATCAAGGCAGCTCTGTGAGGTGTCTGGAGAGAGCTGGCTGGGACTGCAATGAGACCAGTGAGGCACTGGCCTTGTGGGTAAAATTTAAGGGGGCACCAAAAAACTCAGTGATCAAGATAAAAAGATTAATGCACTATTTAAAAAAGAGGCCAGGTGTGGTGGCTCCAGCCTGTAATCCCAGCACTTTGGGAGGCCGAGGTGGGTGGATTACTTGAAGTCAGGAGTTCAAGATCAGCCCTGCCAACATGGTGAAACCCCATCTCTACCAAAACACAAAAATTAGCTGGGCATGGTGATGCACATCTGTAATCCCAGCTACTCAGGAGGCGGAGGCAGAGAATCACTTGAACCTGGGAGTTGGAGGTTGCAGTGAGCAGAGATTGCACCACTGCACTCCAGTCTGGTGACAGAGAAAGACTCTGTCTCAAAAAAAAAAAAAAAAAAAAAAAAAAAAGGGAAAGTAACCCATGATAAACAAACAGCAAAATTTTAAGTAAAGACATGATCTGGCAAAACTGGGATTTGGGCAAGGTGAGTGAGGTTGAGCTGAGTGACTGCAGGTTCAGATCCCATCTTTATTTGAAGTTGGCATTTCAGTGGCTGAATTTTTTGGCACTCCCTTGCGTGCCTGCATCTCAGGTATGTGCTTCACTCACTTCCTCCTAGTCCATGCAAAGGAAGCCTCTGGAGTGGCTATGGCATCAAGCTGCTCAACAGCGACATTGAAAGTTTGAAGACAAGGAAGCAATGCCTTTCAAAAATCTGACTGAGACTGGCTCATTAGCGGTGGCTCATGCCTGTAATTTCAGCACTTTGGGAGGCTGAGGTGGGTGGATCACTTGAGGTCAGGCATTGGGGACCAGCCTGATCAACACAGTGAAATCCTGTCTCTACTAAAAATACAACAATTAGCCAGATGTGGTGGCACAGGCCTGTAGTCCCAGCTGCTCGGGAAACTGAGGCAGAATTGCTTGAACCTGGGAGGCCAAGATCGCACTACTGCTCTCCGGCCTGTGTGACAGAGTGAGACTCCAACTAAAAAAAAAAAAAAAAAATTCTGCCTGAAAATGTTTTTCCACCTGGTATTCCACACCAACCCAGACTGTCAATTAAATATGATGGGAGAAATAAAGAGCTTTCTAGACATACTGTGTCTTCAGATAACTTGCCTCCCATGTAGCTTTCTTAGGGAACTACTGAAGGATGCGTTTAATTTAAATCAGGGCTTCAAGAAAGAAGATAGATCCAGGAACAAGGATTGCAACACAGGAGGGAAGAGAGAAGGGAATTCTTTGGGCCGTGGCTCCAGGGACACCAGAAGACAGCTATGTTTTGGACCTGAGAGCAAGCTGCCCAGATCAGCAGGAGTC
Source organism: Callithrix jacchus (assembly GCF_049354715.1). NCBI lineage: Eukaryota > Metazoa > Chordata > Mammalia > Primates > Cebidae > Callithrix > Callithrix jacchus. The sequence continues at coordinate 110,773,770 of NC_133511.1, read as the reverse complement.
AGAAGGCTCTACGGGCTGGGGGAGTTTGTCCTCAGGAAAATAACTTGGCCTAACAAATGATCTGACAGGTTTGCTCATGTGGAAAATGATATTGAGGGCATGGAAAGATTTCATCAATTGTTTTCAACGACAACAACAAGCAGATGTAAGTTGATGAAAAATGAGGTGATTGTTAGGAGGGGGAACACAAAGGAAAGGAAGTAAGATCGTCGGGTGCTACTTGGCCCAGGCATAAAATATATTTTTGTATTCATAAAAATGAAAATGTGGAATGTGGATTTTAAAAGATTGAGATATTATTTTGGGAGCATGGAGGGAGGGGAAGAGGGAATGGAACGAAATTTCTCTAAACACACCAAGGCTTAGATGACAAGCCAAGAGATTGAATAATATACATATTATTTAGTTTTGTTTTATTCATTTATTTATTTAGAGACAGGGTCTCACTCTGTCACCCAGGCTGGGGTGCCGTGACGCGATCTTAGCTCACTGACACCTCCATCTCCTGGGCTCAAGTGATCCTCCTGCCTCTGCCTTTCTAGTAGCTGGGACTACAGGTGTGTGCCACCGCACTCAGCTAATTTTTGTATTTTTAATAGAGATGAGGTTTTGACATATTGCCCAGGCTGGTCTTGAACTCCTGGCCTCAAGTGATCTTACCTGCCTTGTTCCCTCAACCTCACTTCCTGAATTCCTGTCCTTATGGAACCTTCTGGGAAGCTCTGGCCTTTGTCTCTGACACCACCGGACTCTGGTGTCCTTACCCTCTGTGTGGACACACTGTGTATTAGCACAATGGCTCATGGCACAAACACCATTTCAGGGACATCGAGTAATTCCGTTTTGGGATCTGTGCCGAGATGGTTTCTGTGGCTTTGCTTGGTTTCTAAACAAAAGTTATTTAGGTGGGAACAGATTCAACTTGAGGTTTTCATGATTTTCACACGACCTTTAAATACCCCTGATTTGCAGTTTCCTTCTTTCTCTAATGAAAAACTGGATGGTCTTGTTAAAAAGAAACTTAATGTGATGCTGTTGGCCTGCAAATCTCCTAGCCTCCCTCTCTCCATTTCATTGGCTCCCACCCTCTCCTGCCTGCCTCCGTTGGCTGCTCCACCCACCCTCTAACCCGGGAGTCCTCAGCTGGCCTCCATCCACTGCTCCGTCTGTGGGAATGGCTCGCTCAGAATTTACCAAGGCCTTCCCGGTAGCCACATCCAGAGACCTTGTGCAATTTCTTTCTTCAGGCTGAATTTAACTTGTCTTCTAGAAATGTTCTACTCTGGCTTTGGGACACAAAAGAAGCCTACTTATTTGTTCCCTAAGGTTCACTTCTTGCTTTTTTTTTTTTTTTTTTTTAAACTTTATTGCTTTTATTCTTTATGCCGTTAATGACTGCTTCTATGTGGATTATTTTCTTAGCTCTCTTCCCATTTCATGCCAGTGTCTCCCTGGAGTCCTACTTTTGAGACCTGATGGACTCCAGGGTGTTTTCTCCGAGACGTCTTGAAGGTACCTCACCTCTAAGACAGACCCAGCCATCTGTCCTGGCTCCCCGATTCACTCCCTGCCTTAATCCATGGCACTTGAAACCCTGGAGGCGTCTCCCCATTCATTACTGCCCTCCCTTCAGCTTTTACATCATGAGCCAGTCTACACCCTCTGATCTAATCAGAGTGGTCTTCACACTATCCCTAAATGTGCAGTCACTCCTGTGTTATGCCTGAAATATCTGGGAGGGCACACTGTCGCAGTCACATTTATTGAAAAGAGAGCCTTCATGTGAACCCATTATATATTTGCTCAGAGACCAAGGATAGCGCAAAGCATCCCGTATCCCATCGGCCTCCCAAAGCCGGGCCATAGACTGTGTGTATGGCCTCATCACTGTGCAGAGGACCTGTCCTTCTTTTTGGGGTCAGCTTGCCCAAAGGTGTGTGCAGGGGGAGTGGTACTTCTAGGCTCACAGTTCAGCCCTTTCTTCAGAGTCTTGGCTCCACCCTGCAGAGGAAATGTTAGAGCCTTAAGAATTTAAATGCTTCTCACGCCTGTAATCCCAGCACTTTGGGAGGCCGAGGCGGGTGGATCATGAGGTCAAGAGATCGAGACCATCCTGGTCAACATGGTGAAACCCCGTCTCTACTAAAAATACAAAAACTTAGCTGGGCATGGTGGTGCGCGCCTGTAGTCCCAGCTACTTGGGAGGCTGAGGCAGGAGAATTGCCTGATCCCAGGAGGTGGAGGTTGCCGTGAGCCGAGATCACGCCATTGCACTCCAGCCTGGGTAACAAGAGCGAAACTCCGTCTCAAAAAAAAAAAAAAAAAAAAAAGAATTTAAATGCTTCAGATTCTTAGAGTATGTCTACAACAAATCAACTATTCTCTTGCTCCTGTGATGCATTATTATGCTAATAAAGTGTCTTTTTACTTAATCTTGCCAAGGAGACACTCTCCTCAAGGATGGGGAGGGGAGGCACGTTCCATCCCACCGTGCATCTCATACTCTTCCCCGCTAGTTTCCTGGTTTAGGCTGTTCTGGTCACTGGTCATCTATTTGGGATATCTGCTTCTCTCCCATCACTGTAATAACAATCTACATATTCTCCAAGGTAGGGAGATCTTAACCACTTTTGTGCCATGGGTGCCATTTAGTGGTTTTATAAAGCCTATTAGACCTCTCTTCAAAAAAACGATTTTAAAGACATAAAATACAGAGGATTATAAAAGAAACTGAAAGCAGTTACTAAGATATTCAAAAAACCAAATTTGTGATGTGAGAATACTGTCCTTCTTTATTAACACATAAAAAAACCACTATAATTTTTTTTCTTTCCTTTTCTTTTTCTTTTTTTGTGTCTCTGTCGCCCAGGCTGGAGTCCAGTGGCACGATCTGGCTCACTGCAGCCTCCAACTCTTGGGCTCAAGAGATATTCCCACCTCAGCCTCCTGAGTACCTGGGACCACAGGCACACGCCACCACATCTGGCTAAATTTTTTATTTTTTGTAGAGATGAGGTGTTGCCCAGGCTGGTCTCAAACTCCTGGTCTCAAGTGATCCACCTGCCTCAGCCTCCCAAAGTGCTGGGATTACAGGTGTGAGCCACCATGCATGGCCAGAAAGCCACTACAATTTCAAAGTACTGTAGTGATGTACATGAATGATATTTTGTTCCTCTCTCCAATATCTGCAGTGTTACATGTGATGGGAAAGTATCCTTACATCTGCTTTTGTGGTTTGTAGACTACATTTATAAAGGAAGAAAATGGGAAGTTTCAGTTAGAGATCAGTGACTCTGAAGACATAAATTTTTCCTCATCTAAGTCTTCTGCCCACGAATTCTGTGAGTTCTTAATGGGAGGTCCCCATCGAGGACCTTAACTCCTGCTTCCTTAATTAAACCCTCCTTGACTACCACATTTCTGCTTGGAGTTTTCCCTCATGTTAAACTCTTAGAACATCTATTTGTCTATTCATTCAACAAACATTGATCAAGATTGCTCATACATGTGCAAATCACTGTGCCGGATGTGGGAAGCCCACATAATGCTAAGCAGGAACCAATTTTACCAGTAGTGGAAGACACAGACCTATGCCCATCCAGTCATAACCCTAAACATAGCGCAAAAAGCAGATGGGAGAGCTTTAAACAAAGGTCCAAAGTGTCCCAGAGAAGCAGAAGTTAACATTTTGACTTGGTGAAGAGATGGAGGAGTGAAAGTTTCCATGAGGAAATTGGCATTTGAGCTTGGCCTGGTAGAGGGAGTAGGATAAAAACAATTTCCTCATCGTTTAATTAGATCTTGCTGGTATTTTTCCTTTTTCTGTCCTGCCACAAGTAAATACAAAGCTCCTAGCAGGTGGAGATCACATCTGTTTTTTCTTTTTTGAGACGGAGTTTCACTCTTGTAACCCAGGCCGGAGTGTAATGGCGCGATCTCAGCTTACTGCAACCACTGCCTCCCGGGTTCAAGCAATTCTCCTGCCTCAGCCTCCCGAATGGCTGGGATTCCAGGTATCCGCCACCACACCCAGCTAATTTTTGTATTTTTAGTAGAGACTGGGTTTAACCATGTTGGCCAGGCTAGTCTCAAACTCTTGATCTCAGGGAGTCCACCTGCCTCGGCCTCCCAAAGTACTGGGATTACAGGTGTGAGCCACCCCTGCTGGGCTGAGATTGCATCTTAACATCCTTGTTGATTAATAGCATTTTTGTAGAATGTAAGTTTCTGTATCAGTCAGTTTGTGCTGTGCAACAAACCACCCCCAAAACCATGGCTTTAAATGACAATCCGTTCTTTCTCATGGGTTTATGGGTAGTTCTGCTGACCTGGGTCAGGACTGGCTGTTGGTAATTGGGCTCTGTGGTCACTGGCAGCTTGGCCAGAGGCTGGCTGGTCCAGGGTGGCCTTGGCTGGGATGACTTGGTTGTCCTCTTCTTTCTCAAGTTGTGTTTGCATCCAGTTTGCTGCTGTACCATTGGCCAAAGCAAGTCACAGTGTCAAGCACAGTCAGTGTGGGAGGAAACTGCCCGAAGACAAGAGAACAGGGAGGTATAAAAAAATGCAGCCATTCATAGAATCAATCCACCCTCGTCTTCACAACTTAAATCTTTAGGCTTAAGCCCTTCATGGAATGGGACACATCTAAATCAATAAAAAGAAGCATACATAAAAATAGTTAAAGTACAGGGTGGCAATTTATCAATTCAGCTAGTGATGGGTCTTCTCCCGTGGCTATACCCTAAACGTCTGAAGAATGTTATCCACAGAGGTTGGCTGAACCATCCTTTTATTATTTTTTAACCAGGATGCAAACCCATTGAATTGTCTTTTCATGTTTGATGTTCCATCAGTTAAGCATCCCACACAATTTTTCATAGAGATGTTTTCTTTCTCCCTGAGGACATTTGCAAGAGTCCAGAACGCACTTTTCCTGGTGCTGAATTCTAAGTTGCTATAAATATCAGACATTCTGTCAGCAGCTCAGGGTCACAGCTTAGGTTTGCTGAGCCAACATGGCTTGCCCCTCTGGCTTGAGTTGTGTTGGTTAGAGGCAGTGACTAAGCAGGCAAAATGAAGTGCAGAATCCAGGTGAGAAAATGTGTTTTCTGAGTAATTGGGCAAAACATCTATGTGTGTGGGGCCAAGTTTATTCATAAGGGCAGTGTTGAGCTTGGTGTGTGAAGTCATGAAGACCTGAGTGTGAATCCTGGTTCACCTTTTATGAGCCATGTGACCTCCAGCAGGTGGCTTAAATCTCTGAGCTCCAATTTCCCCTTATCTGTGAAATGGAAGGAATGCACATAGACTGACCTCTCAGTTTGTGACGAGGATTAAATGAGCTGCTTTGCTTATAAAGTAAGTGCTCAATAAGGGTTCAGTGTTATTTATTTCTTTTTTTTTTGAGACAGAGTCTTGTTCTGTCACCAGGCTGAAGTGAAATGGTGTGATCTCTGCTCACTGTAACCTCCGCCTCCCAGGTTCAAGCAATTCCCCTGCCGCAGTCTCCCAAATAACTAGATTACAGGCGTGCACCACCATGCCCAGCTAATTTTTTATATTTTTAGTAGAGATGGGGTTTTACCATGTTGGCCAGGATGGTCTCAATCTCTTGACCTTGTGATCCACCTGCCTCGGCCTCCCAAAGTGCTGGGATTACAGGTGTGAGCCACTGTACCTGGCCCAGTGTTATTTCTTACAGAGTGTAAAATAGTTACCAATAGTTGGAATAGAGTTCCCTGTTAGTTCAGAAAAGAGAGCCAAAGAGGCTTGCCTTTTGACTTTTGTCTTGCTGCTAGAGAGAGGACCAGATGAACCTCAGTTTTCTCATCAATAGCCTAGATTCACATTGTCCTGCACTAAATTCACAGTCTTGTTTTGACAATCAAATAGTGTATTGCACAAGGAATTCCTTTACAAAAATAATTTAAAATCCCCTTGAACAGATACTGCATTATCTCACTAATACGTGGAATATAAAAATGTCAGAAGCTTAGGAGCAGAGAGTAGAATGGCGGTTGCCAGGGGCTGGAGGATGGGGGATGTGAGAACAGGTTGGTCTAAGGGTACGAAGTTTCAGAGATGCAGAATATGTTCTGGAGATCTAATCATGACTACAATTAACAATAATGTATCGTGTATTTGAAATTTGCTGAGAATAGGTCTTTTTTATTTTAAATTATTTTATTTTTATTTCTGTTACAGTTAAGGTATAGATAAATATTTTTTTGAAATTGTATGGGTAGGTAGCCTACATTACCTATGAGTTTCATTTTAGGATGTAAAGGAAATGTTATGAAATATTGTTTATAGAAAGGAATCACTCTGTCTGATATGCTTGGAATGCTCTGATGTAGTGAAGTTATTTGTGGACTCCTATTTTCTGTAGCAAAACACTACAGATTAAGACTGTGCCTATTAAAAATTGAAATCCTTCAACTTGGCTGAAGTTTACTACTAATTTCTAAGAAAAAAGAATTTTCTGATCAAATGATAGAGAATAGGTTTTAATTATTCTCACCAAAAAAAAAAAAAAAAAAAAAAAAAAAAGACGTTGGGAAGCTGAGGTGGGCCGATTGCTTGAGCCTAGGAGTTTGAGACCATCCTAGGCCATACGGTAAAACTCCTCCTCTACTAAAAATACAAAAAAATTAGCCAGGTGTGGTGGTGTGTACCTGTAGTCCCACCTAGTTGAAAGACTGAGGCAAGAGGATTGCTTTAGCCCGGGAGGTTGCAGTGAGCTGAGATCACGTCATTGCATTCCAGCTTGGACAACAGAGTGATACGCTGTCTTAAGGAAAAAAAAGATTAAGAAACTCTGTGAGCTGATGGATTTGTTAGATTATCGGCTGTGTGTGGTGAGCATTTTGCAATATATACACATATCAAAAATCACATTGTACAGTTTAAGTATAGATAATTTTGTCAGTTACACCTCAATCAAGCTGGGGGAGAAAAGAAGACTTTTCTTCTTTTCTCTCAGCTGCTTGGGAGGCTGTGATTGAGGCAGGAGAATCCCTTAAGCCCAGGGGTTTGAGACCAGCCCGAGCAACATAGTGAGCTCCTGTCTCTAAAAAAATAAAAAAATAATAAAAAAGAGTGATGTGATTTGACATAGGACCTGTGGTTTGAATATTTGTTTTTTGGTTTAAGTATGTTATGGTGGTCATATTTTTAGTTACATTGTGCCCATAAAAACAATGTTTTAAATCCAGCAAAAATAAAAATAGAAAATCCCCTTGAATAAATTTGAGGTAATGCTGTAGTTTTCGGCTCTTCCATGGGAGGTTTTACAGAGTACCTACTCTGTGCTACCCAGGTGCTGCTCCTGTTGTTGGTGGCAGCACCCGGGAGAAATTAAAATTATAAGAGTGTTTCCTTCCAGATGTTGTTGCTACAGGCTCAAGGTGCTCTTTTAACTGGGTCATCAGACTTTCTTGAAATAGACAAGAATTCTAGAAACATGACATTGTGCCTGATTCATTGCTTAAAACTTGCCACTGACTCATTCTCTCCTTGATAGGTTCTTCAACAGTAACTTTAATTACATCATTTACTTATTGTTTTCTTCCTTGATTTATTCTCTTTCTACAGTTCTTGTTTATCATCTCAGTGATTGGGCCATCTCACCTCTGAGATTTGGGTAGAATCCTCTAGACTCTGGAAATAGAAACTGACTTTTTCATGTATCTCCATTATTGTGTACAAACAACCCCAGGCTTGTACACTTGAAATACATCAGTAGGAAGAGCACTTCTCACTTTGCTAGTGTTTCACACAGCTTATCTTATTTAAGGAGCTCAGCTGCTGTACAAAGTAGATACTAGAGGCTCTGAGAGGGGACTGTAACTTACCCAAGATCATGTGGTAGATTGCAAAATGAGCTCCAAATGTCCACCCTTCCCTGTACCCACACCTTTTGACATTCATCTACAATGTCATTTTCTGATTCTGAGCTCAGCAATATAACTTGCTATGTCCAATAGGATAATAATGGCAAGCATAATGTAAGCAAAACCTTGGAAAATACTTGTGCAACTAATCATGATTGCCTTCTCTCTTGTACACCTTCCATGGCCATGAGAATATGCTTAGGGTAGAATTAGAGACACTTGGAGCAGAGCTGAGTCATCCTAGCTGTTCCAGCTGAGGCCAGCCTAGGTCAGTTGACCCAGCCCTAAGCATGTTAATGAACCCAGCCATGATCAGCAGAACCACCTAGCCAACCATCCCAGACCTGTGAGCAATAAAGCCTTACTATTCTATTCCACTGAGGTTTTGTGATTATTTATTTCACAGCATTATTAAAGCAGTTTGTAACTGATAGAATCAGTATACAGGAAAGAATATGTGTTAGTTTGTTTTCATGCTGCTGATAAAGACATACCCAAGACTGAGCCATTTACAAAAGAAAGAGGTTTCATGGACTTACAGTTTTATGTGGCTGGGGAGGCCTCAGGATCATGGTGGAAGGTGAAAGTCACGTCTCACATGGCAGCATACAAGAGAAGAAGGGCTTGTGCAGAGAAACTCCCATTTTAAAAATCATCAGATTCATGACACTTATTCACTACCATGAGAATAGTCTGGGAACGTCCTGCCCCCATGATTCAATTACCTCCCACCATGTCCCTCCCACAACAAGTGGGAATTTTTAAGATGAGGTTTGGGTGGGGACACAGCCAAATTATATCAGAGCAGATCTCTGGAATTGGGCAGACCAAGGTTTGAATCCCAGCTCTGCTACTTGGAGTGTGTGTTTCTTTTTGAGACTTAAATTCCTTATCCTTGAAATGAGGTAATGTACTTCCCTCATAGGGTTGCTGGAAAGATTAAACACAAGGTGAAATAAATAAAACCCCAGGGACATAAACAAAAAATGATGGCTTCTCGCAGCAATGCTCCAGAACAAATGAGGGGATACTGGGCCCAGTCCCAGGACTGTCCAAGTGTGAAGCCAACACCTTTTCCCATCAACTCCAAGGTAGAAATTAAGAACAAAATGGCCTGGTTCTAATCTTACCATGAAATGCTGTGTCCCTGGATCTTCCATTGCAGTATAGAGAGCAGGACAGGCCTTTAAAAAATTAATGTTGCTTAAATTTAGGGGGCTGGGAAAAAAAAGCCAAATCCAAGATTTTCCTTTAGACCTCTGGTTTTGCCAAACAGATGGCAGTGATTTGGGGAAGAAGGGTTGCTTTCGCCTGGGTATGGGTGTGTTTCAGATCAAAGTCCTCCTGGTGCGGTTGGGTGCAGGGGCTGGCCTGGCTGCATTTGCCCTGACTCTGTTGGTTGCCCTCCTGCTTGCACATGCATTTTTGATGACGGATCATTCAGGAAATGTGAATGCTTTCCTAGGAGGCTGTGCTTTTGTCACCTGGCCGTCTTTTCTGGGCCCCCCGTAGGGCTGCCCTTTCACTTCCTTTGAAGCCATTGTCTTCTTGACATAAAAAGTGTACTCAGGTAAGCTTGTGGTTAATTATCTCAAGGGGGAAGAGAAAACAAAATAAATGCAAGTCTGAAATATAGAACAATTAACTCTGTAAACTGTGAGAAGTCATAAGACACTCTTTGAAAATTAAAAAATACATACACATTTGAAATAGTTTCATTTTAAGCAGAATTAAGTTGGGATGTTTCCTACACGATTTATCTTCCTTCTCTCCCCTTCCACTCCCACCCCAGATGGATCACTTCCTTTTATCATCTCTGATGCTGACGAAGGGTGACGATAGTTAGCTGCACTGCACTCTGCCTCTAACTCATTGTGTGACCTTGGATAAGTTACATAGCATTTCTGAGCTTCTGCTTCACATCAGTAAGATGATATTGCTATTATACTTCTTTAAATTTTTTTGGTACTGTAAAACAATAATTTATTATCTCTTACAGTTCCATGGGCTGACTGGACTCCACTGGGAGTTCTTGGTGTCTCTCATGTGGTTGGGTGAGATAGTGACTGGGACGGACTCATCTGAAGGCTTGAGTGGGCCGGATGCCCAAGATGGCCCACTTTTAGGCAGAGGTGGCTGGCAGTTGATGCTGACTGTTAGCTGAGAGTGTTAACTGGAGTCCCTAGACATGGCTTCTCCACATGGCTTGGGCTTCTCATGGTAGGGCACCTGGATTCTGAGAGAGAGCCTCCCAAGAGGCCCAAGTGGAAGCAATAAGGCTTCTTATGATGTAGACTGGAGTTACTGAGACATCACTTTTGCTACATTAGAAGGTTTGATGCTGACATTTTATGATTTTACAACTTGGATCCTCTGTCTTCTGCTATTGAATCAGAACTAGTTTACGGGGCTGAGCAGCTGGTCCTGGGCACAGAGGAGGCTGTTCCTCTGAGCTTGTGACCACATGGGAATTGTCATCTACCAGTGCTGTCTGCATCCTGGCTGTGCCTACCTATGGGCTCTGAATCTCTGTCCCTCAGTCTCCTCAACCCCAACACAATTGTGATGTTAGGTATGTATGAGGCATATGAAGATGAGAAAAAGAAGATACAGTTCCCACGTTTATCTCCATGAGAAAATAAGCCTTAGGGAGAAAGACTGATGTGCATGAGAGGGAGTGTCAAATGCCAAATGGGTGTCACAGTCAGGGTGTGCTAGAGGCATTCAGGGGAAGGAGGGCTGGGAGTAGAGTCTTTCTGGAAGAGGTGACCCTTGATCTGAATCTTGAAATCTGTCTGAATCTTCACACCCAGGGAAGGAGTGGGAAGGGTATTTCACGGGAGAGAGCCACATGAGTGAAGTATGAGGCCTAGCATGGCAGGGAATAGCAACCCGCCTGGGTGACCACAGAGTAACACGAGAGGTGAGAGGTGGTGAGAGATGGGAGCCAGAGATGCAGGCAGGGCCCAGGGTCATGCAGAGCCTGGGAGGACAGGTTGCAGTATTCCCATTTTCCTAGACTAGGGCAGAGAAGCTCGGGAAGATAAAGGGACTTGACTAAGGTCACATAACTTGTAAGTGACCAGTCAGGCTTCAAACCCAGGACCCTGTGCTGCCTCGGTCTCATCCCCTTTGCGTCATAGTTAGCATCATCTCAATTGCAGTTGTTGCTGCTGGGTTTCCCAGCTCCCTCTCCTGTTTCTCTGTGGCTCCTGGCAGACAAAGGGTGTTGCTTTTCTGCACCATTTATCGTAATGACTTCAATTAAACCATCTTGTGCTGGATCAGTGAGCAGCTCTAGGGAATTGATGAGCAGGGCCAGCTACCAGGGAAGCAGAGTCTCCTCCCATTGTCCCTGTCAATCCTAGGTCTGGGTTCCTGTCCCCAGGTCTGGGGAAGACTCAAGAGAAAAAATGGGGATCAGGGGGCAGGTAGCAAATCATAAGAGACAAGGAAGCAAGTGTCTATTACCTTCCTGACATTGAGGGTTCGTGGCCAGGTCTTTGACGTCCTAGCCCTGCCCACTGCTGCCCTTGCTCAGCTGCCTTCCTCTGGCTAATTTGGACCTGCAGCTGCAGCTCCAAGACAATGGGCCATCCCACCTGGCTGCCTTCGGTGCAGGCCCAGTGTGCCAGGAGCCCGGGTTGCAAGGAGAGGGGCTAAGGGCCCTGTCCTAACTTGCTACATGGCCTTTGGCAAGTTTCCTCCACTCTCTGAGGCTTCTTTGGGGAATTGCAGTACATGATGCTGTTGTTCTCCACTTGTTCTCTTCAATTCGTTGTCTCTCCTTCTTAGCATTGCTCTGTGCCTCAGAAGGCTGATCCCTGGGGAATGAATCAGTGGGTTCCTGCGTCAGTTGGCTCCGGTATGATTTGGCTATGAGGAGACACAGGCAGGAGGCTGGAAGGTGGGAAAAGAGAGGGTGGAGTATTTCTTCCCTGCTACATCTCTGCTTTGAAGCAGGGTTGGGTCAGTGCCCTTCTGCCCAGCGGTCCTTCCCCTGCTCCAGGCCTCATTGGGCTTCAGTAACCTCCTTTAGGCCCCTGGGTGGTTTCTAGCATGATATGGTTTGGATCTGTGTCCCTGCCCAAATTTCATGTGGGGCCTGGTGTAATTGTATCATGGGGCAGTTTTAATGCTTTAGCACCATTCCCCTAGTGTTGTTCTCAAGATAGAGTTCTCATGAGGTCTGGTTGTTTAAACATGTGTAGCACCTCCACCCTCTCTCTCTTCCTCCTGCTCTGGCCATGTGAAGACGCCTGCTCTGGCTTTGCCTTCTGCCATGATTGTAAGGTCCCTGAGGCCTCCCCAGAAGCAGATGCTACCATGCTTCCTGTACATACAGAACTGTGAGCTAATGAAACCTCTTCTTTTTTCTTTTTTTTTTTTTGAGACAGAGTCTGGCTCTTGTGGCCCAGGCTGGAGTACTGTGGCATGATTTCTGCTCACTGCAACCTCCGTCTCCTGGGTTCCAGCAATTCTACTGCCTCAGCCTCCCGAGGAGCTGGGATGATAGGTGTCTACCACCATAACTGGCTAATTTTTGTATTTTTAGTAGAGACTTGGTTTCACCGTGTTGGCCAAGCTGGTCTTGAACTCCTGAACTCAATTGATCTGCCTGTCTCAGCCTCTCAATGTGCTTGGATTATAGGCATGAGTCACCACACCTGGGCCTCTTTTCTTTATAAATAACCTAGTCTCAGGTATTCCTTTACAGCAACGTGAGAACGGACTAATACACAGCAGTTTGCAGTCTCTGGGTTTCTCAACATTCTTCTTGGTTTCTTTAATCCATCCCTCTGTAAATAGTCCCTCCTCAGTAAAGTCTCCTCAGTTGAACTATTTGAGGAGAGTTCTGTTTCCTTTTGTGACATTGATGTGTTCTCTGAAGGCCCTTTCCAGCTCTGAAGTCTCACATGTTAGTGAGGGGAAGATGCAAGGACCTGGCTGATTCTCAGGCACTGGAGCCTGGGTTATCCTACGACAGTGCCCAGGATGAGTGATCCCAGTCCCTCGGCAGGTCTTCCTTCCCCTCCTTTGGTCCTCAACCTTCACTCAGATTCCCATCAGTTATTTCGTGTTTTAATCCAACTGTATTGAGGTATAAACTATGAATAACAAATTACATTCATGGAAAGTATACAATTAGATGAGTACCTGTCCGTTAAGGATGTTTGTGTCCCTCCAAATTCATGTTGAAACTCAATCCCTGGCCAGGCGCAGTGGCTCATGCCTGTAATCCCAGCACTTTGGGAGGCCAAGGTGGATGGATCATGATGTCAGAGATCAAGACCAGCCTGGCCAAGATGCTGAAAACCCACCTCTACTAAAAATACAAAAATTAGCCTGTTGTGGTGGCGTGTGCATGTAAATCCAGCTACTTGGGAGGTTGAGGTAGGGAATTGGTTGAACCTGGTAGGCAGAGGTTGCAGTGAGTTGAGATCACACCATTGCATTCCAGCCTGGGCAACACAGCAAGACTCCATCTTAAAAATAAAAAAAAGAAAGAAACTTAAAACCCCATGTGGTGGTATTAACAGGTGGGGCCTTTTGGGAGGTGATTAAGTCATCAGTGTTCTGTCCTTGGGAATAGGATTAATGCTCTTGTAAAAGAGGCTTGGGAGAGCTGCCTGCCCCTTCTCATCCTTCTGCCATGTGAGGACAAGGCGTTCATCCCCTCTGGGGGGCGTAGGAACAAGGTGTCATCTTGGAAGGAGCGAGCAAGCCCTCACCAGACACTGAATCTACCGGCACCTTGACCTCCAGGACTGTGAGAAATACATTTCTGTTATTTATAAATTATCAATTCTAAGGCTTTTTGTTATAGCAGCAGAAATGGACTAAGACAGGATTCTTTCTATTCAGGACTATTCTAACAACTTTCCAACTGGACTCCAATCTTCATTCTTCTCCCTACAAACTTGCACTCTTCAGATCTGATCATATTACTCTCTGATCATGTTCCTGTCCTGCTCATAAAACCTGGCTGGTGCCCCTTTGCCTTGAGGTCAAACCCTGGCTGGTACTCTGTGACCTTGAGGTCAAGCCCTGGCTGGTGCTCTTTGACCTTGAGCATGACATATGAAGCCTTCATGAACTGGACTTGAGCGCTCCAGGCTCACTTCTCACCGACATCCTGTAGATGCTCCAGCTGTCATGAGTCATACTCTCTCCAAGCTCTCTGCCTTTGCCTGAACTATTCCCAGACCTAATGTGCTCTGCAGCCTCACACCTCTGACCCTCAGCGTCTCTGTGTGTCTCACTAATTCTGCTTTGTCCTGGCCATTGCGAGTCTCTCCTCTGCGCTTCCATAGTACATTGCAGGTTCTTCTCTTGTTACTTTTATCCTGAACCATAAACAATGCCTGTTATCTTACTAGAGTGTGGGCCACTTGAGGTTAGAGCATGTGTCTCATTTCTGCACCCCTAGATACTAATACTGTATGTGGTGTATCATTCATTTTCCATCCATCCATTCAACAAATATTTGATGATCTACTAGAGGCCGAGCGCTCTTCCAGCACGGGGCTAAAGCACTGTACAAGATAGGTGTACTAATCATTCTGCTGTTGTATCTCTGCTCCAAATCCCACCTTTTTTTTTTTTTTTTTTTCGAGACAGGGTCTCACTCTGTCACGCTGGCTGGAGTGTGGTGGTGCAATCTTGGCTTGCTGCAACCTCCACCTCCTGGGTTCAACCAATTCTCCTGCCTCAGCTTCCCAAGTAGTGGGATTACAGGTGTTTGCCACCACACCCAACTAATTTTTGTATTTTTAGTAGATTTTTACTACTCTCCCTTTATTGGTTTGTCTGTCTACCTCAGCTGGAATTTGAGGTCCATGAGCCCATGGGGTTTCACCATGTTGATCAGGCTGGTCTTGAACTCCTCACCTCAAGTGATCTGCCCGCCTCAGCCTCCCAAAGTGCTGGGATTACAAGAGTGAGCCGTTGTATCTGGCTCAAATCCTACCTTTTAATGCTCTCTTTGTGATGCTGGGGCTGGTATATCCTTTGACATGGGATTTTCAGTTTTCATCAGCAGTGACACTAGCCGGATACTGGAAGGCAGAAAGAGGAAGCAGGAAACTGATCCTTCCTTTTTGCTTCCTCTATGCTTGCCAGGGTTGTACCAGCAATGGCCCTTCTACCTCGTGGCAGAAGCTGGCTCTAGTTTCTAGCTCCTTTCACCACTCCCAGAACCAGCCTTCCCATGCCACCTTAGAGGTGAGTGAGTGGCAGCTGGGTGATTTCCCCTCAGAAGGCTGGCTCCTAGCTCTATGGGTTCTTTCTAGATGGGTTTTTGTCATGTTGCCCAGGCTGGTCTTGAACTCCTGAGCTCAGGCAATCCACGCAACTCGGCCTCCTGAAGTGCTAGGATTATAGGCATGAGCCACTGCACCTGGCCATTGTTTGTTTTTGAAATGGAGTCTGTCACCCAGGCTGGAGTGCAGTGATACAATCTTGGCTCACTGCAACCTCTGCCTCCCAGGTTTAAGTGATTCTCCTGCTTCAACCTCCTGAGTAGCTGGGATCACAGGCGCCCACCACCATGTGCGGCTAATTTTTGTATTTTTAGTAGAGATGGGGTTTCGCCATGTTGGCCAGGCTGGTCTTGAACTTCTGACCTCAAGCGATCCTCCTGCCTTCATCTCCCAAAGTGCTGGGATCACAGGCATGAGCCACCGTACCTGGTCCTAGCACATAGATTCTGACAACACACATTGCTTCTTGTGATTATTACCTCGGTCTTACTTCAGTGTTCGCTTTTAGATTTTTCCTCTCCCTCTAATATGTTAGATTTAAACTAACTCCTTTTATTAAATAACACCTCTGAAATATCTAGGGCAGCTCCTATTCTCCTGGCTGGACCCTGACTCCATGGGGAAGGCCCCTGGCCTTGTGGACCTTAAATTCCAGGTGAGGAAGGTAGACAACAAACCAATAAAGGGAGAGGAGTAAAAAGTGTTACAACAAAAAATTAGACAGGGGAATGGATGGAGCCTGAGCTACTTTAGATTAGTTGGGGAAAGTCTGTCCAAGAAGGTGACATTTAAGCAGTGAAAGAATTAAGTTTCCACCCATGTAAAGAGCTGGGGAAAGATACCCCAGGGACAGAGACCAGTCAGTGCAAAGGCCTTATGGATTGAGTGGGCTTGGATTCAAGGATCAGAAGGAGCACTGATGTGGGCAGAGTGAGGTGAGGGGCTGGTGCTGCAGAGGAGGAGGGCTAAAAGGTAGGCAGGGGCTAGATCACATGGGCCTCCTTAGCCAAGGATTAGTTTCTCTCTCTCTCTCCCTTTTTTTTTTTTTTTTAAATAGAAATTCTGAATGTGTTGAAGAGGTTTAGAGGGATTTAAAATATAGGAAGTAACAAGGTATGACTTAGATTTACTAAAGATCTCTCTAGGAGCTGACGGAGTGACAGTCTGTAGGGAACAAGAGCAGAAGCTCTATTCTCCTCAGCAGATAGTAGGCACCTTTCAAGGATGAGGAAATTGAGGCCCAGAGAGCTGACATGATCTGTCCCGGCCCACTCCATTTTGGAGTTTTGCTTCCCAGACCAGTGTCCCTTTGTGACTATTCATTCTCTAACCGAGGCACAACTGACCAGGCTCCAGGTGAAGCTTCTTGGGCTGGTTTGTAAAGCAGGCGAAGACCCTGGGACAGCCAGGTACCCACCCTTGATGATGCTCCGGCTCCACCACAGGTCCTGTTGAGCCCAGCTCATGGTTTATCCAGGTCATACCAGTCTGGTCTGTCACAATAAGAAGTGGGGGAGCATTGAAAGAAAACAAGGTTCCTGGCTGGGCCTGGTGGCTCATGCCTGTAATCCCAGCACTTTGGAAGGCCGAGGCAGGTGGATCACGAGGTCAGGAGTTCAAGACCAGCTTGGCCAAGATGGTGAAATCTACTAAAAACACGAAAATTAGCTCGGCATGGTGGTACGCACTTATAATCCCAGCTACTTGGGAGGCTGAGGCAGAGACTTGCTTGAACCTGGGAGGTGGAGGTTGCAGTGAGCTGAGATCAAGCCACTGCACTCTAGCCTGGGTGAGAGAGTGAGATGCCATCTCAGAAAAAAAAGAAAAAAAAAAAGAAAGAAAACAAGGTTCCCTGGGAGCTTTTGCAGATGTTGGCTTGAATTCCTAAGCCCCCAAATTTGTCTTATTCTCCTTTCTTCTTCCCCAACATCTAGTCCATCAGCAAATCCTTCTCAATCTTCAAACATTTGCTGACTCTGACCCCTTTTCTCCAGGGCCACCAGGAAGCACACCTTCAGGAAGCACCTTTTCTGTTCTATCCCAAAGGGCACCATCACATACACTATAATACGGATCATGACCCCTGGAGTCATGTGGAATTTCTACATCTCTCCCTCCCCACTGCGGCTACCCTCCTCCAGCAACCATCCTGTCTCTCACAAATATTAGGGCAGCTGAGACCCAGGTCTTAAGCAAGTTGAGACCCAGGCCAGCAGGGGCCTCACAGGTAGAATGAAGGCAATGTGGTGGGATTTGGGGCTTACCCTGAACAGGCAGTAAGGGCATTCTGGGTACAAGGGAGGGGTTACTCTGTAAGTAGAGGTGGGAGAAAGAGAAGAATATTTCTATGTGCTTCAGGCAACAGGTTTTTGCTTTATTGAAAGAACCCTTCCTCCTGCCAATTTTGGGGCTGGGGGGAAATGGCTCGATGGGTCCTGGGAGTGCTGCTGAGGTGATCTGGGCTGTCAGAAATTTTTCTCCACAGCTTGGAAAAAGAGGAGGATGTAAGACTCTGGATGAAGCTGAGAGATCTTTCCATGCTTGGGAACCCGAGAGACCACAGAAACATGAGCTTTGGGAGACTCCAAAGCCTCAGACCCCCTTCTAAGCTAGCACTGAATTTTGATTGGCTGTCTTTGCCTGCCTCAGTTTGTTCCTCCTCCTGATTGGTCAGCTTCTTCCGCCCATGGCAGAGCCCTGCTCCAGCCGCCAGGTCCTCCCATCTGCCACAGTGTCACCTGGGATTGGCTGGCCTCTGAAAGTCCAGGCTGGCTTGGCTCTTGCCATCATCAGATTCTTCCTCATTAAACAAATGAATCACAATTCTAATTAATTTGAGCAACAGAATTTATGTAACTACTCCCAGCAGGATGTCTGCTCTCAGTCGGTAGCAAGATTAATTCCTCTCTCTGGAAAATTCCAGCTTTGCTGGTCAATAAACCTTAATGATGACTGAAATCTCCCATCTGTCTCTGCTCAGGGCAGGTAACCCCTGTTAAGCAGACACCCAATTGGCTCGAGGCAATACCCCAGGCACCAGCAGGACAAGGACAATGATCTCCCAGACTAGACGTGTCCTGAGCCACATGGAGCACACAGTAGGTGCTTACTTAAGGACAGGGGTTGCCCATTCCAGGGAAGTTCTGAACCACTTAAAGCCCTCAGGAGGTGTTCAGTGCCGAGTTGTGGAATAATGAAAGGGAGTGTGTGTCACTCAGATACCTACCAATGGTCTCAAGATCCAAGCAAGCTTCTCCAGCTCTTTCCAGCCTTTGCTCCCCCTATTTCCCATGACTGTAACCCAATTCTGTCTTTTTACTATTTTGAACTTTCCAGACTCAGAAATTTGGTTCTTAATGTTTCCTGCCCTTGAACTGTCCATCCCAGCCCTCTCGCTCCAAAACGACTTCATGCTGGCTGCATGGGAGGGAGGGGTAGCCAAGCACAAAGTGTTCCAGAATTAGTGCTAATTCTGACACTGCCACTTACTCATTGTACTTCACCTCTCTGTTCTTAACCTTTCTCTCATATGTAAACCACACGAGGTTCTTGGGGAAAATTAAATAAGAAAACATGGTGAAAAGGTATTGCACGGTGCTTGACTCATTTAATTAGTGACAGTGTTTTAGGTAATGGAGATTACCTGCTCAAGGCAGACAAGATTCCTGCTCCCAGAGAGTTTAATTTCTAGGAGACAAGCACGGGAGCAAACATGTAAGATAATCTTAGTTAGGGATCAGTGCTCAGCAAAAATAAAATAGAAAAATGTATGGAAAGAGACGGAGGGGAGTGAGGAACTCTTTGAGGAGGTGTCACTCTTCAGACTCAAATGACAAGAAGGAACTAACCACATGAAATCTGGGGGAATGACATTCTAGAAAGAGGGAAAAGAAATTGCTGCTAAGAAGATGTGGGTGTGTTAAAAAAGAGAGAAAAAAAAAAAATTGCAAAGGCCCTGAGGTACGATTGAGCTGCTCATTGGAGGCTTTTGCTCTGTGTCTTGTAGGTGAATGGGGTAAGGTTTGGTAGGACTGAAAAACTCATCCAGCCACCTATCTAGGGGGTGTGAGGGTAAAGATGTGGACCCAGGTCTTCTGCCCTTAAGAGCAGAGTGCTTGTCACTACAGCACAAAGAAGGTGTAAGAGAAAGGAATAGTGAGTGGGAGGTGGTGAGGGAGGAACAGACTGCCTTGTCCTCCACCAGATCTAAATCTGTCTCCTTCTGACGGTTGGCAGGATTATAGAATCTGGTTCCCATGAGGACCTCCACCTCCGCTGGCCTAAGCTGTCAGTGGCAGAAAGCACCGGCCCTAACAGCCCCCTCACTAGGTCAGCTGCGATTCCTTCTTCATTTCCTACAGGGAAAACCCAAAACTTTTATAATATGGGATTTCTTTTTTCTCATGATAATCATGTTCATTGTAGAAAATTTAAAAAAGTGATTAAAAATCAGCCAGAATTCCAATTTCTGGAAATTTTGGTGTCTTTCTGCAAAGTTCCTATGCACATAGATACTTTATAAAATTTGAACATACTGCATATACAGTTTTGAAATATGCCTTTTTCCTTCTGCTGTGAAAAAAGGTCTTCAAATGCCTTTCAACAGCTACACAATAGTTCACTACATGAACCAACTAAAATCTAACTATTTTCGGCTTTTTATTATAAATAACACAAAGAACCCCGAGTCTTTGTTACATAATGTCCTAATAGAGTAGGGAAAGTGCTCTCCAATCTGGTGCTATGTCCTGTGCCCAGGGAAACCATTTTTTTTTTTTTTCTGAGATGGAGTCTTGCTCTATTGTCCAAGCTGGAGTGCAGTGGTGCGATCTCAGCTCATTGCAACCTCTGCCTCCTGGGGTCCAGCTATTCTCCTGCCTCAGTCTCCCAAGTAGCTGGGATTACAGGTGTGTGTCACCACACTCGGCTAATTTTTGTATGTTTAGTAAAGCTAGGGTTTTGCTATGTTGGCCAGGCTGGTCCATCTTCTTAGTTGGAGGGAACAGGGGCATCTACACTCCCAAACGCATTGCCCTTGTATAGCATAGTCTGCTGTCGATTTCTTCTGAGAAATGAAGATTTTTGCACTTCTCCCGAATTTACCTTCATTCTTAGCCGCTCCTTGTCATTGTGATCCCAGAAAGGATACAATGGGGAAAAACGGTAGAAAGAAGAGGGGCTGTCATTTGATGCTACATTCGGCAACAAACATATTGCAGAGGCGTGAATATTCTTTTAACAATATTTTTATTAAATAGCAAATTGTAGGCGAGAGGGCCAGGATCAGGCCCTGGTCTCAGTATGCCAGAATCTAAGGTGACTGTGTTTGGTTTCTGCAGGGGCCTGCCATGGAGGCAGGCATGGGAGGCAGGAGTCAGTAGTTCTAATGATTGGAGGGTGTTGGGGGTAAAGTGGGGTGGGCCATCTATAGTAGGCCTGGGGAAGCTGGCAGCTGGGGGGTGATTGGGAAAGCACTTGAGGACCTGGGTGGGGGGCCAACATTCATTCACAGTGTGGCCAGGAGGGTGGTCTGCCTCCGGTGTGTGGCTGGCGCTCAGGTTAAAGCTCCTCCTTGGCATCATGTCTCCAGTTACCGGCTTGGCCTGAAAAAAAAAAATCAAACCAGAGAGAAAGGCACAGGAGAAGAGACAATGAGGAGAACAGTGTAAAGATGAGAAAAAGGAGACAGAGGGAAAAATGTCCATGTAGGGAAGCAGGTGCTTTGACAAGTGCAATCTTTCTGGTAGACGTTTAAGCAGCAAGAGGCACTTTTGGTCCTGGGCAAGCTTATTACACATAGCTGATGAGCTCTCAAGGGCCAATGACAAGTATTCAGATACCCAATGGGTCGGGAAAATGGCATCTGTCAGCTCTACTGACTACAGACCCTGCCTCTAAACTGATTTGGTGCCCTGTTTCTGCAAATCAATTTCCCAAACTTTCTGAGAGCTGATTATTTCTCAGTGGAGCAGACAATGACAAACTAGTGCCAGGGAACAGTCCTCTCAGGCTCCCAGAAATGCTGGGGAGGGAGGGAGGAGTGGAAAACATTTTGGTGGCCTGGGCTAGAGTCCTGGGGGGAGGGAAGGGATGGGGAGAAAGAATATGGGGAAAAGAAAGGAGGAGAGGGGTGGGTATGGGCGAAAGAGTTCCAGCCTTCTTACCCATGTTCACCTCTTGTTGCCAAATACTTATACTGTCTTCTTTTCAGCCTGCAGGAAATGGTATTCACTGGGAAAGCCCAGCAGTCATTGTCAACTTCTGAGGCATATGAATGAGGTACAGAGGGGAGGCCATGGTGTTGGTTGGGAAAACCAAGAAGGCAGCAAATGCAGGGGACTCAATCTTAGTATGGGAACACATCTCCATCCAACTTGGTGAGAACAGAGTATTTCAAAAGGACCTTTTATCAGGAAACTACAGAAAAGAATCAAAACAAGCCATAAGTGGGGTTACAGGGCATTCTTCAGTTTCAATAGCTTTTTCCTCTCCACCTAACCCTGTTTGGGTGGACCAAAATGCTTCCTCTTATTTTTAGACAGGGTCTCATTCTGTTGCCCAGGTTGGAGTGCAATGGTGTGATCTTGGCTCACTGCAGCCTCCACCTCCCTGGTTCAAGTGATTCTTGTGCCTCAGCCTTCCAAGTAGCTGAGTAGCTGGGATTACAGTCGCCTGCCACCACACCCAACTAATTTTTGTATTTTTGGTAGATATGGGGTCTTGCCATATTGGCCAGGCTGGTCTCGAACACCTGTCCTCAATCTACCTGTCTCAGCCTCCCAAAATGCTGGGATTACAAGCGTGAGCCTCTGTATTTGGCCATCCTCTGTCTTTTGAGGTCACACTCAGGAAGCCTTTCTGGTAAGCAGCCACTTCCCCTCACCCTCCAATCTCTCCCTTTGGCTGAAGGGTGTCTCTCCTTCCTTCCTTTTGAGCATCCTCCTGGCTCTGCATCCTGGTAGTGCTTCTTTACTCTGGCCCTTTCCCTGACATTCACAATTAACTAGCCTGTGGCAATCTGGGTTCTCCCCTTCTTGAGGCAGGGCATCTTCCACAATATCCAAAAGCAAAGGGGTTGAAAGATAATGGGCAATCAATCCTCTTCTTATGAAAAAGCAACTGAACCCCAAGATTAGGAAGAGACTCACCCAGGATCACAGAATGATGGAATGGCACGTGTGGGGGTGGAATCCAGCCAGTGCAGCCTACCTAACACTACTATTAATGAAACCCAGTAGTAGGTACTAAGCCTTTTCCTCTTCCCCGTCCAAAGGCTCTAACCTGTGTGTGGGTCTAGGCTGACCCTACTGTCCCCTCCCCATTCCCCCTGCCTACGATGCCCAGGCCCTGGTGGTGAGACCAGCAGCTGTGGGCAGCAGGATCTTCTCCACTAGCTCAAATACCGGGAGCAGTAGGCCTGCCCTCCAACGTTTGTGTCGGGGGTAGTCCTCATTGGCCCAGCAGAAGTGATTGACAGGTCAGTAGCCCAGTGAATGATGAGTCTGGGAAGCGTGGTGGCCGTTACCAGTCAGTCCTCACATCGCGAGATCCTGGGGTAACGGTTTTATTTATTTTTTTCCAAAGTTGATTTAGCCGTTTATCACACTCAAAACCCAGCGTCTTCTCAGTAACGGGTGAAAAGCAATTTTCTCCCCCAAAGAAGAATACATTTGGGGCTCTAAAAGTACAAACGAACCCTTCAACAGAAAATGAGAGTGTCATATTGAATCACTTGATAAAGGGGGTTTTGCTTTGCTAAACAGTTGGTGGGCAAGTGAGTGGGCAGGAAGGAGGGAAAAGGTGGTCGGGAGTCGGAGAATGGGGACAGAGGAGTCAGGCCGCAGAAGGCTGGAGTCAGAATTGCTTATTGGAGCTCTTGTAATGTGTGTGAAATGCTGTGGCCATTCTTGGGGTTTGGATAGGTTCTGGAGCCTGGGGGGAAGTGATGGGGTTACTTCTGGGGACTCTAAAGGTCCAGGAATCGGGGGCTAAACTGGCAGTGGGGAGGTGAGGCAGTGTTTTTGCCCACAGAAATGGCTTCTCTGAAAGGGCATTTTAGTAAGAGCTGGCTTGGGTGATGAAAAGGGTAGCCTGGACCATGAGACAATTCCTGAGAGAAGCTAGGGATGGTAGGAGCACAGAGATGGAGTGGTCCATCCTTGAAGGGTCTAGTCACATAAGATGTGGCCTCTGGAAGAATGACAGTGGATTATCTCATAACCGATTAGAGGATGAAGTCGGAGATAGAGATGAGACAGGGAGTTGAGAGATGCAAAGTTTGACAAAGGAAAGAGTCACAGGGACTGACAGCTGGAGTCCCAGAAAGGCTGAGCAAAAGCATGCTTGGTACATAGCTGTCACTCAGTAAGTGCTAGCTATTACTCTTGCTCCCCTTGGAAGGGTAGGACAGGGGTGATTCGAGTCTAGTAGTTCAAAGGTAATGGAAGAAGTGAGTGGAGAAGTAAAAGAGTGCCAGGAAAATAGGCCATTCCAGTTGTCTGCTTGTCTCCCCCCTGTGATTACGAGAATTGCGAAGCCACTCCTCCATTGAGGGAATGAGAGGGAAGAATTGAACTAAAGAGAATGGGTGCTGGTATGTACTGGAGCTGGAAACCCAAAGGATGGGAAGTAGGAACGAGGAGAGGCTGCCCTTCCAAGTGTCTTAAATAGAGCCTGTTAGAAGTGAGGTGAAAGAGGAGGGAACAAATGAGAACTAGAATGGGTTGTGGCATGGTTAGACCCTGGGTGAACTGTGTGTGGTATACATAACAGTTGTAATGATTGCTAGGGTGGGGTCATGGGGAAGAGCCCTCCTAGTTGTCTCTCCTGGGAAAAGGGAATGGTCGTGAGATTCAAGACTCCACTGGAAGTTCTCAACAATCATTGTCACAAGTGTCAACTGACTCAGGGACCACTAGTTTTTAGGGAAGAGAGGAAAAGACTCTTAAAAATTTTCTATTTGACTAGGAGGGTGTTTACCAGCTGAGGCTCCTGAATAGAGAGTGCATAGTACAGTTCATGAAGGTTCTGAACAGAAAAAATGAAACTCCTGATGTCAATACTCCATTTCCCTTGTCCTTGTCTACCCTCACTAATGTGTGCTCTCTTTTTAGCAAGTCATTGAATCATCGGCATTTGTTGGGCATCTCTGAGGTAGCTAAGAGAAAGTGACGTTGAAGGAGTGCAAAGAATGCTTTTGAGTCCCCAAATTACGTTGAAACCTGTATCTCTGGGGAATCAACAGACTCTCTTTGAGTAACAATTGAAATGCAAAGCCAGCTGGCCTAGCCTACCACCTAAGGAACTGTCTGGGGGAAAAAGCAAGTGGGGAGAGGGGAAGATAAGGTAAACCAGAGAGAGAAAGGGGAGACACAGAGAAGGCAGAGACACGATGGAGGGATCAGTGACAGCAGAGGCTGAGGCTGGACAAAGAGCTTAGGAAAGACAGCCCTTGAATGAGCTAGTTAACTTACTTGCCACATCTTCGAAGTCTTTTCTATTTCCACTGAATATGGTTCTACTAATTTACAAAGAAAATTTATATAGTCTTCCGAGATTCCAGAAAGCACTGCATTTACTAACTTCTGCCCACTTTATGTAAACGGTTCAGAATTTTGTTATAGCTCCCCGGCAACTCCTGATGATCTTGCTCACAGAGTCCAGATCTGCGTGGGGCAGATGAGCCTAGGCAGTGGGGTGCTTGTGGAAGCCAAAGCTTGGGAGTTAGTTTCTGGAAGATGCCCTCATTTGGATCCATAGATCAAGGGCCAAACAAGCAATTGGATGGGAGTGGAGTGAGTCTCCTTGTTAGCATGCTGGGATGTGGCATGACAGTGGCATCACAGTTGAGGCACTAAGGTGGAAATAATAGCATCATTGTTGAGGCTGTTGGCCTTGCAGTGGAGAGAATCTTCTGATGGAGCACGGTAGTGGGGAGTGAGGGTAAACTGGTCCTCAATGAGGGCTAGTTTCTGATGATCGTGGGTGTTTTACTCAGAGTCAGTGACTCGAAACATTTCTGGTAATCTGAGTAAGGTTGCAGGCAAGGGGCTGGGGGGAAAGTAGGGCCTGGGTAAACAAGGCACAGCTGGGTCAAATGGAATTTCTATTTCTAAGGCCTTGAGGAATCGCCACACTGTCTTCCACAATGGTTGAACTAATTTACACTCCCACCAACAGTGTAAAAGTGTTCCTATTTCTCCACATCCTCTCCAGCATCTGTTTTCTCCAGATTTTTTAAAGATCGCCATTCTAACTGGAGTGAGATGGTATCTCAATGTGGTTTTGATTTGCATCTCTCTAATGACCAGTGATGATGAGCATTTTTTCATATGTTTGTTGGCCTCATGTATGTCTTTTTTTGTAAAGTGTCTGTTCATATCCTTTACCCATTTTTGAATGGGCTTGTTTGAAAAATGAGAACACATGGACGCAGGGAAGGGAGTACTACACACTGGGGTCTATTGGGGGGAATAGGGGAGGGACAGCGGCGGGGCGGGGGAGCTGGGGAGGGATAGCCTGGGGAGAAATGCCAAATGTCAGTGAAGGGGAAGAAGGCAGCAAAACACACTGCCATGTGTGTACCTATGCAACTATCTTGCATGTTCTGCACATGTACCCCAAAAGCTAAAATGCATTAAAAAAAAAAAAAAGGCACAGCTACTGAGCAGGGCCCTGAAGTCAACTGTTGCTAGTCTGGAAAGGCACTCTCCCCTCCCCTCAGAAGGAAATCAAACAGGCCTGAGAGGCTCATGGGTAAAGTCAGAGATGGAGAAGAGGAGATAAACAGATGACAAACAAGTGTGATGGGGAATACTGAGATGTAGCAGGCCACTGAGCTGACTCTTCAGATCATCTCAGGATGTCTCTTTCTGCTCCTACTTCCCCCTGAGATGCTTCTAATAAAACACCAAGGGTGATTAGAATGGATCCGGGGTTTGGGGCTTCAGAAAATGGCTGATGTCATTTATAGTACTGACTTCTGCCAAACGCTCTCCATGCTTTGGAAGTTTGTGTGCCACAGAATGTGCGTTTTCAGCTCGGGAGGGTAATTGTCCTGTGCAGTGGCCTTGTCTTGGTGATTCCAAATATGAGACATGTCCAGGAGGAGGAGGGTGGTTACTGGCACACTGGAAACTAGTTATCCCTTGATTTCATGGACTTTTTCTCCAAGTTATTCCCTTCTGCCAGTGGGAAGTGGTGACAGGGTCTGATGGTCACCAGGAGGCTTTGAGGAGGTTTGGGGAGAAGGCAGGCAGGCAGAGAAACCCAGCTGTTGGCAGGAGGGCAGGTGGGCGCATGAGGCCCCTACCTTCTTCTGCCCATCCCGGGCCGTGTTCTGTAGCTGGACTTTCTGTGAGATTCAACTTCCCGTCCTTCCCAGCCCCCTAGGCCTGCTACCTGTTGTGTGTCTCACAGTAAAGTGAGGAGCAGGGAGCAGGAGAGGAGGAAAGAACGGGGGAGACAGGGATGGGGAGAAATGACATTTGCAGAGATGGAAAGACAGATCCACTCAACAGTGATGCTGCCTCTACGTCTCTTCTGTTGCTTTTCTGCATAAATGATTATGCTTGTTTTCAAGGGCTGTTTATGTCCCCCATCAAGGATTTAGAGCCCAACCATCATACTTTCTGACCTAAACTTGCTCAACTTGCATTCGGTGCCCCTACTTGCTAAAAATAGGTCCCTCGACTTATGAAGAGTTGAAGTGATTCAGAGACAAGGGGTTTTCAGTAGTTCCTAGACAATGTGAGGGCACTCCTGAGAGGTAAACACTGCCAGCTGCCCCCTTCCCCTTCCATGTGGGCAAATACAGGGAACAGAGGGGAGGAGAGAAAATGAGGAGTAGGAGGAGGCAGGAAGGAGTTGTGAGTCCTCACTGTCTCCAAATCTGCTGAAGTAGCCTGGTTGAGGGAGGGGAGAAGAGCGTGGAGGAAGGTGGACAGGGCTGGATGGAAGAGGTGACGAGAATACAATGGGGATGCCTGAGGGTAAGGTTGAAGAGGTGTCTCCCTGTCACTTTGCTTCTTGGATAGTTGTGTTACGTAATGGTTTAGGCTGCCTCTAGGCCACCAGACATGAGATGAGACTCCTGATCCCCATCTGAGTACCGTGAATTATTTCTTCTACTTGTGGCATAATTGGAACTTGACCCTTTTAAGATTCAGGAGTGAGGTTGGGTGAATTGTTTTCCTATTTAGGGATGGGAGGAACACCATCTAATGTGTTGTAAGATTCAAAAAGAATCTTTTTTTGACTCTTGCCTATTTAGGGATGGAACACCATCTAATGTGTTGTAAGATTCAGAAACTCCCCATCCTCTACTGTTGCCCTTCCCTGACCCCAGCCCTCTCTTTTTCCTCCAAAGCCCCCTCTGATGAGATGCATGTAACGGGCAGGAGGGAAGAGGCTGCAAAGTTGTCTGCCAGCATTATTGCTGCGGGAGCGAGCTTACTCCTTTGCACCGCGGCAGCCTACGACAAGACTGGAATTTTTTAGAAGGAACTTTTACAGGGAAACAAAGGTTAAAAGAATATGAAATAAGATGATGTAAAAGAATTAGAGCCAACAGAGCTTTGGACTGGCTGGCAACCTGCCGTGATCCTAAACTTTGCCATTAGCCATTTGGCTTTATAGATTCCCCCACCCGTTCTCATCTTGGTCTTGTGGAGATGGATTCTTTGCAGAGCCTTGGGGTTGCCTCCTACGCTCTTTACTCTCCGTAAGTGGGGCAGGGCTTTTCCATCTCACCTCCTGTCTCTTTCCTGCGTTTTGGGGTTCTGCACTCTAGCCCAGATCTCTTGTCTTGGTTGATTAGTTGGGGCGCGAAGCCTTCTGATTTTCTAGTTTCAACTTGTGTGATGGCCATTTTGGGGGTGGGGTGAGGACTTAGGCTGTGCACAGAGATGTCAGGTGACTAGCAAAGGAAATAATGCTGTTTGAGTTTGAGGCTCACGTTTTATCTCTGTTCTCCTTTTGAAAACTCCTAAGATGCCCTCTCCTGTGACTTCTTTGTTTTTCCCATGGTTACAGAATCCAATCTTTATAGTTTTACCAAATTAATACTAAAAGCAAATTATTGTTGAAAAGAATTTTTCTCAAAGGAAAATAAGGGTTATTTCTTCACAAAGAGCCTAATAATACAGACTAAACCTCAAAGAAAATGTGAACACACTCAATATTTAATCTAAAAGTATATGTTAGGGATAGTAATATGATATACAAATACAAGAATGAATTTGTGCAAATGCTAAAATGGTAGGCAGGTCGGTGGGAGGAGAGCGGGGTGGGACTGCCTCAGCCAGCTCTGGAGTGCAGCGGTCCCAGCAGGCATCTCCTTGGATGTTGGCAGGCTTATGGATGTGTGGCCTTGGCTTCAGTAGGTCTTCCAGGGCAATAGGTGAGGGATGTGGGTGGCAGAGTCTGAAGTCTGAGTGACTCCAGAATGGCTAAGGTACTATGTGATGGGGTGCCCAACCCCTGAGGGGGGTCAGTGAGCCTGAGGAAGGCTTCACGGTGATGCTGAGAACTGAGTCTGAATGGATAGGGGCAAATGAGCTGCAAAGAAAAATTCCTGGGAGCAGACAGAAGAAGGCTGGGGAATGATGTTGCTCTTGAAGTAACCTGTCTGTGTCCTGGCTGGAGGCTAGAGTCATGGGGAACCGTGGCCTCACTAGAAGGCCCTGCCGGAGGCCCCACTGTAGCAGCACCGTGGCGCACACCTCAGAGGCCAAGGCAGTTTCTTTCAGGTCACTGAGTCGTTGATGGAATGAGAGTCATGATGGTGGCGTGGGGGTAATTTACTAAAAAAATACAGTATGTCCCTGGGCATGCACACCTTTTTAGGAAGGATGAGCAATGAAGACGCGTGTCTGTGCCTGATCCTGTGGGGTGCTTAAGTAAAGGGCACTTTTGGCACCACATCCTCTCACTTTCTCTAGTTCTCCAGCTCTTCCCCCTACCAGCTGGCTCCTCTCTGATATCAGGTTACATGAGGTCAATTGACCAGCAAGGGAAGACAGTGAGGAAAAAGACTGCTTCATTGAGGAACAATAGAAGAAGAAATCTTCCAGTCTGGAATTGTAAATGGAACCACTGAGGGGAAAAGCGGCTTCCACAGACTAGATAACACATTAAAGAGGCAGTTCAGGGAAAGGGCCCGGGGCAGGGTCACAGGGGCCGTGGCCTTCAGCAGGCTGGAGTCTAAGGTGCCTATGTTTGGCTGCTGCAACAGACCTAATAGACCTCTCGAGTTTGTCAGGGAAGTATTGGAAAGATCTCTGAACGGGGCCCACAGGGTTATGTATTTGGCCTTCCTGGGGATGCTTCCTAGGGAAGTATCTTGGCAACTAGAACAATGCAATGGTAGGAAGTACTAGGGACCATCTTCTCTCCACACCGCCTGTGTGGCTTTGTGAGGCTACCAGAGGCTTAGGGGGTTTGTAAAAACACTTCCAAATCTCTAACGTCACTTCCGGCATGGGAGGAGTGAAGGGGAGCGTGTCTGAAGGAAGTAGGGAAGGCAAGGTAAAAGGATAAGTAGATAAAGGTGGATAGACAGTCTGGGGAAGTGGGGGCAACTAAGCCTTTTGAGTGGCTCTTGTTTTCTATCGAAAATAGCTTAGCCAATTTATAGAGCATGGTCATGGCATTTTTAGAGCCCTTCAGGCCTCAGGAAAAACTGTTCATTTACACTGTGCATTTCACATAAATCCTCTCAGCTGGAAGAGGTGTTCACTTTCACAGAAGCAGGCTGGAATTTGGTGGGGATTCCTTTCTTCCAGTTACCTGGTTTGCTGGGAGAAGGTGGGCGGGGCACTGGGTCACAGGGAGGGACAGCCTGGCCAGATGTGTTCTCTTTCTCTTTGAGTGTAACAGAACAAAGAGAATGTCTGCACTTTTTGTTGGGTGATCCAGAAAAGAGGGCTGTGAAAGGCAGAGGGCTAGAGTGTGGGAAGGGTTAGGGTTAGAAGTCAAAAAATGAGAAGAAAGAAAAGAAAGAATAGGCTTCCCTGAAGGGGCCCTAATCACTCTAGCAGTTGGGGAGTCTGGGAATGGAGGGGAGAAGACAGAGTGAGGGGTGGGAGTAGGAGAGAGAGTGACATTTCTCCTACTCCCTTAATACGCATTCTTTTTTTTTTTTCTTTTTGAGGCAGAGTGTCCCTCTGTTGCCCAGGCTGGAGTGCAGTGGCGTGATCCTGGCTCATTGCAACCTCTGTCTACCGGGTTCATGCGATTCTCCTGCCTCAGCCTCCTGAGTAGCTGGGATTACAGGTGTGCGTCACCACACTTGGCTAATTTTTGTCTTTTTAGTAGAGACGGTTTTGCCATGTTGGCCAGGCTGGTCTCAAACTCCTGACTTCAGGTGATCTACCTGCCTTGGCCTCCCAAAGTGCTGGGATTACAGGCATGAGCCTCCATGCCCAGCCCAAGTAAGATTCACTCTTTTTGCTTCTCCATGTTGACTCAATCTTATAGAAACATCCTAGTGCGGAGTCTGGAGCGCTGGGGCATCATTACAAAGGAGTTGCCTGGGCCAGTGCCCAGGTAGAGTGTGGCTCCCTATCTCTCATCTCAGAGAAGGGAGGCACAACCATCTCTCCTTGTCTCGATCCTTCCTGATGCCTTTGCTATCCCGGCTCTGCTCTCCTCTCTTTAGCCCTCTGTTCACATGATTGATGTTAGTAGAATGTGCAGTTTAGCAAAACAAATGCAGGGTGGTAGTAAAAGGCTGAGGCTTTCTGTCAAGAGAAAAGAGCTTTGGGGTGTGAATCTTCTCATTCGACTTGAGTTTGCAGCTAATAATTTTATCAGTGAACAATAACAAATATGCCAGAGGGTGGCTGGAGGGATGACGGGCTAATACTTTTCTGTGGCAGGCCAGAATCTAAGGTGCGCTTATCAGAACGTGGGAGCCCCTTGGGTTAGTTAGGTGAGGTCATGAGTGAGGATATTGTGGCAGATCGGGTGACATGGACAAGCCTGGGTCATCCCTGTAAAGATGGTAAATGGTGTGTTTCTGATGAATGGGGAAAGCCCCTTCTGAAAGACAATGGCTCAGAAGCAGGTCTCCAGATAGAATTATCACGTGGCCAGGGTGGTCTTCAATTTGCCTTTGAACTCTGTTCTTGTGGTTGGTGGGTGGAAGGTGCCCTCTCCCCTTTTACCCACATCTTTCATAGCTTCCCAAGGTTCATTTCCATCTTGGGTGGGGGTAGGAGGAGCAGGAGGATAAAGAATTAGATAAGCCAGAGGAGAGACACAGAAAGAAAAAAATCAGGTCATCACTGAAAGGCAGAAACCAAGAAAATCAGCCCAGGTGACAAGTCCCCCAAGCCACTCCTGTATTAGCTCCCCCTCAAGAAGAGTCTGCTGATTTCAAGTTATATTTACCATGTCTTCAGAGTCTTTCAAAGGTGCAAAGAAAAAAAAAAGGAACTATACAAAGCCATTTTTGCTGAACTTTCCAAGCTTGCAAGATGTACCTTCTCGGTGAAGATCTATTACTCATCTTGTTAATTACTCATGGGACTTGGGTTTGTGTGGGAAAAGAGAGGTAGAAAGTGGAGAGAATTCGAGTCACAGCCAGGTAGAAAACAGCTTCTTCCCTCATTTCCTTGAGCTCCCTGAGGGGAGGGAACAGGCTCTTTTCATCTCTCTGTCCCATGTGTCTAGCATATAGTAAAAGCTCAATAAATCAGCACTTACTGAGTTGAACTAAATTATTTGTTGAATTTCCAGGTGACTGGAGACATAAAATCTGTTTCGGTTGTGGAACAAGTGACCATAAAGGTGCAGGGTCGGGCGGGAGAAGTATGAATTTGGAAATTCAAAGGAAAGAAACAGAATCTCTCCCAAGCAACCACTATTAGGAGTGGCAGTGCAATGGATGGGGGAAAAGGAAGAGGTAAACGGAGGTGAGAGGGAGAGTAAAGGTGAAGGTCTGTGTTGCCTTCAAACCTGTGCATGCTTCGTCCTCAGAAAGTTTTTTTTTTTTTAGTTTTTAAATGTTTTATTTGCATATTAAAAAATTGTGCATTCCAATAATTAAAATCATTTGAACAAAAAAAAAAATGGCATTCTGATTAAACTGCATTACAGCCTGCAGGATACCTTGGGCCAGCTTGGTTTTACTCTAGATTTCACATTCGTCCCATCCCACTTCCTCCACCCCACTTTGTCCTTCACCAACATCCAAGTTCTTTCCTTCCCTGCCAGCCAGATAGACAGATGGGGGAGGCAGGCGCGGCCTTCGTTGTCAGTAGTTCTTTGATGTGAAAGAAAATTCTCAAGTCTTTAGTCATCCTTCAAAACCTGCTCAAGTGCCATGTCCTCTGAAGTCTATCCTGAGAACCCTCCCTCTGCCACACCCGACTATCCTTCCTCTTCTGACTTTCAATAGCACTTTGTTCCAGTTTCTCATTCATATGCTGTATGAGTGGTGTGATCGGTTGCTGGTGTGATCGGTTGCTATTGTGATGACTTCTCTGCTAGACTGGGAGCTCTTTGTGGGCAAGGACTGCTGGCTTTTTGTTTTTTTTTTTATCCTCAGTGCCTGATATATAGTGGGAGCTGAAGGCAGGGAGTTCTGTCAGTTGCCCTAAAATTGATGGGTGGGCTTGACGTCAGGGCTCTTGGCAGCAGGCAGTAGGCAATGATCCAGGCTGACAGCTGTTTGATGCCTTGGGAGCTTGACAGCCTTATGTAACCCTTGAGGGTAGCTCTAGAGACCTGCAGTAAAGACTGGAGCTCAGAGATAAGGCTCCAGTTTAAGAAATAGTGGACAGAGTGAAAAGCAAAATATCAGTTTTCTCTTGAGGATCAAAGAACAAAATAGTGGCTTCACCTATTGAAACCAGTGTTTGAGGAAATGACTTGTTCATTCATTGGGAAGAATGCCAAGGGCCCAGATGCTAGAGCCCAGGTTCCTGGCAGGATTCCCAGCCAGGACTTGATTCAGCTGCCCTGGATGGTTCTTCTAGTTCCATGAGAAAGCTGGCCACTTGGTCTCTGAACTGTGGCTGGGGACAGGCCTGCTTCCCGGCAGGGAGCAAGTCAAAGCAGGTGGGCTCCACCTGTGACTGACAGCTCTCTACTTCACAGGGTAGTCTACTTTACTGTAGGGTGGTTGTGATTAATTTAAAAAGTGATTTTTTATTGAACTGAAATCTGCCTTTCTTCTAACTAGCATTCATGGAATCTAGTTCTGCCTTTAGTTGTCTGTTCAATTGCAGTATCTCTCCTCCAAATAAATGTAAGAAGAAAGCAAATATTCCCTCGAATTATTGTGAGCCTTCTTGGCTCCTTCAGTTGTCTCCCCATCCCCAGCCATTCTTCACAAAAGAGGTTTTCAAGTCCACTCATCATTTTGTTCACTCTTCTCTGGACTTGCTCTAGGTCCTGTATCACCCCCTGAAATGTAGTAGCACAGTGGTACTCAGCTAGGCACAGAGGATACTGTTAAACCCTTACCTGGGGATTGTAGTTCCGTTGATGTGGCCCAAGGAGGTCACAGACACAAAAAACCTGAATCCCTGTTATTTTTTCCATTTTTCTTGAAACTCATACTGTTGTTAAAGTGAGACTCTTCATTTTATACTTAATGATATTGATTGAAGTGCAAGATTTACCAACCCTTCTTAGTAAATTTCATTAAAAAAAAATTGTCTTTCTCTTGAGATAGTTTTGAGTTTGAATTCACTCAGGCAGTGTAGCTGTAGCTCTATTTTGTAATATTAACACATATGGAGGGACACTACTTTTATGTCTTTGCTTTCATTATTTAAAAAAATGTTGAATGGGGTGGAGCCGAGCAGAGTGTAACTCCAGTTGGCCATGCAGTGGTGGGTTTACCTAGTCATCCTATCATCCTGTGCACATTTTCTGTCTGGTTGATGTGGACATTATGACACTTTGTCAAGTACTTTAGTGGTCAGGGTGTAAGATATGCCATTCTTTCTTCTGCTCTTACTCTTAGTCGCTGTTAAAACGTACTTGCTGAATGAAGAGACCCCCCCGCCCTCAACAGGGGTTTGACCACCAAACAGGCTTTGTGTGAGCAACAAGGCTGTTTATTCACCCAGGTGCAGGCGGGCTGAGGCCGAAAATGGAGTCAGCAAAGGGCAGTGGGATAGGAGTTGGTTTTATAGGTTGTGGGGGAGGCAGTGGAAAGTTACAAAAGTTAAGTTTAGGGTGGTTTTTTTCCAAGCTGGGAGGGGGTCGTA
Organism: Callithrix jacchus; assembly: GCF_049354715.1. Taxonomy (NCBI): domain Eukaryota; kingdom Metazoa; phylum Chordata; class Mammalia; order Primates; family Cebidae; genus Callithrix; species Callithrix jacchus. The sequence goes on along the minus strand of NC_133511.1, from coordinate 110,739,393 downwards.
GGGTGTGGAGTCAAGGGTGTTGGCCAAGGTTGGTTACAAAGTCCCAAGGACTTGTTGAGGCCCCAATAAGAAACAATAGAGAATGTCTCAGAGTTAAGTAGGCACTGCAGGGGGTGATCATGTTTTGATCCTTCTGTGAGCAATCATTTCTTCATCCTTCCATGATCTTGCAGCCATTTCAGGTTTTCTGATTCTGGAAGGCCCTTCAGAGGTGTACATGCAGTTCATGGGGGTCTCCATGTGGTCCCCAGAGCAGCCAGACCTCACAGTCACCCTATCCAAATAGAAAATGTGTTTAGTGTAGCATGCTTTTGTTAAAAGTGACTCTATGATGGGATAGTTCTATCCTGTTATTTTAGACTAGACATGGATAACACCAAGATCGATCGATCTATCTATCTATCTATCTATCTATCTATCTATCTATCTATCTATCTATCTATCTAAGTTGGTGTTATCCTTCTCTAGTCCTGTCCATGAATATACAATATCCGTTGGGCAAGACAGTATTTTCTCTTCCAATTCTGTGTTTACCAAGGTCTGTTCTAATCTGATATCTATGGTACTGTATAGCCAAGAAGGGCAAGCCCTGTGTAGATAACTTGGGCTGGCAGATTGCTTATTGCAAAGGCATTAGTAGCAGTTGAGCTTTAAAATCTATTTCTTGAAAATTTATGGGTATGCATCTATTCCTTGGAGGCTGACTGAGGAGGTGATAAAATCAAATGTGCAATACATGTCCTGCAAATCTTGTGATGTAATGGCTCTACCAAAGAGTAGCTGTCCAGGGAATTTCAGCCTAATGCAGCCAACCAGAGTTTAGATGAGAGAGAAATGACTGGCACGTTGTAGGGTAGGGAATCAGGGAAAGCTGTCTGGAGGGGTGAGAAAAGAAGAGAAATCTACTGTTCACCAGTGCCCTTTATTCCTTTCTTCTCCTAGATTCCCAGGAAGGGATATGAAGGGGAAGGTCCTTCCCTCCCACCTGCTTCCCTCCAGTCCTGGCACAGTTAACTTGCTAGGTTGCTCGACCATAGGCGGACCGTCTGTGAAGTCCATGAGGTTTTTAATAGAGGTCAAGGCTGATTGTAAAGCCCAAAAGTTTGTCTATTCATGATGCCTCTAACTCGTTGCTTAGGTCATTTGGTAGTAGGCTACACCACTGTGTTTACTTTTGAACTTCAACTTTGGTCATTCTGGCAGGCCCTACTGCTGCCTGGTTCCAATGTCTTAATTGGCCAAGGCATTGAGGAAGTTTTTCTAGCTCATCAGTCACAAGTCTGCCTGGATTAGGACCAGTGGCATTTCTTCATTTCATGCTTGTGCAGGAAAGGGAATGATATCTCTTGGTCCTTTCTTAACTTTTCCACGTTCCTAGTGTCTTGCCAGGATGCAGGACCTGGTCCCTATTTGCTTGAGGAGACATTGGCCCTTGCCCTCTTCTAGACTTGGGAAATCTCCTTTCTCACTCATCTGCTTCTCGTAGGCACCTTCCTCCTCTTCCTTCACAGCTAGAATGATCAACCGAGTGGATTTTAGATCCAGCTTTCTGCCACGACAGTGTCAAGGATTTAAAAGCTTAAGGTTACCAGTTTGAAATTGGAGGGAGAGAGAGAAATATGAAAAGTCACAACACAAAATTAATATCTCAAAACAAAGTCTCCTGGTACAAGTATGTTCCTAGTGCAACAGCTTGTCCCTGTACCTTCCCCTCTTCTTCTCTGCACTCTTGGTACACATTTCCTCTATCCATCTCCTCTTCCCTGGTCCCTGATGGCTTTCGGCTTTGTCCTTCTGGTGAACACATCCGACATGGCTACAATAGGGAAAATGCCACTTACCAGCCTCCCATCTCCCTTGCTTGTTGTTCAAATGATTACCTCACTTCTACCTTGGCGAGATGCTACTTTTAGATTCAGAGAACCTCAGAAAGCTCTAGCTCTAAATGTGTACAGATCTATTATAAGCTTTTAATGTAAGCCTCTGCTCCAGAGGCAGTGTTTGTGTGCAGAGTTTGGTTGTTTCTTTAGAACATTTGGCTTTCTCTTGTTGCCATGATTGGTGAGGCTTCTGCAATGGCTCAGAGGCAGGGAATTGGGACAGGAAATCTGTTGCCCAAACTCTTGCCACCCCATGGCTATTATTAAGAAAATCCAGTAGTTGCGTCGATCCAATTCAGTGAACCTCAAGGTATTGCTTCTTTGAGACGACATGTTGTCTTCGGGCTGTTCCTATCATTATTCTAAAAGGATTTCACTTGTGCACTTGCATTAAGGCATAATGGGAAGATCAAGTGTGACTTACTGTGTGATCCCTTTCTTTTTCTCTGTTTAAGTCGCAGATTGAGTTGCTGGGGACACCAAATGCCACTGGGAGGCTGATAGTCTCTCTGTTACAAGGCTTCCTTGCTAGACTAGAAGTCTCTTAGAAGTTGAATAGGACACAAGTTCAGCAACCCGTAGTTGTGACACAGCCTGTGTTCAACACATCTAAAAATCTGCTGATCTCTCCATAAAGCAGAAAGATCCCAACTGCCGTTGTTTTAACTTTCCTTCTCAGTTGGTTTGTGTTTTGCTTTTTTCTGGTATTGCTGTAGCTGAATCAGAATCTGTATTGGCAAGAAACTAAATTTAAATTCCCCATTTCCTGAGTGTCACCCCTTATTTCTTTAGACTGTGAATTGCTTAAGGGTAAAGGCTGTGCCTTGTTCATTTCTGTAATCACAGTGCCTAGCCGAGTACCTTCCGTGTTGACACTGTGGAGAGTTGGATGTTCATTAAATACGTGAGGATACCTTTCCCTCCTTGGCTTGGTTGACACTACCCTCCTCTGGTTTTCTTTCTGTCTCATGAGTCATTTTTCAGTGGCCTCTGCTGGACTAGGCTAGGTCCTGGGGCAATGGCCTTTCTGTATTCCTCTGATCTCACCCAAACTCATGATTCCAGCCTCAGACACTCCCATGAGGGCCAGATTGAGCTTTTAACTGCTTGTCTCCTGTCTAAAACAGAATCCTTGATTTCCTTTTCTAGTTCAACTCCCAAATTATTTCTGCTCCGGTCTCCCCCACTGTCAAATAGGACCTACGTTTGTTCACAGCCCTCAAACTTGATCACCCTTGATTTGTCTACTTTCTTTCCATCTCCCCATCCAATTTGTCATCGAGTCCTGTTAGTGCTACCAGCAAAATACATTCTAGACTTGTCTTACGTGTTTGTTGGCACTGCCGTTACTACCTGTAAGCAAAAGGCCACCTAGACATTGGATGCCTCCTTACTGCTTTTGCTCTCGCTCTACACTATAGCAGGGGGTCTTTTAAAAATGTGTATCGATTTCCATTGGGTTCCTTGCTTAAAAACCTTCTCTGATTGTCCTTTACACCTGGACTCACTTATGTCCTTACGTGTATTTTACATTCGTCGGCATCTGTCTGTACTCAGACATGCCTGCCTTTGCCTCAAATGGGAAGAACTTAAATCTCCACTAGAAAGTTTCTTTAAATCTTGTATGTTCTGTATGAGGAAGGAAGGAGAGCAAGCATTTATCAAGTATGCATTGTGTGTTAAGTAATGTTTTCATTCAGTGTCACATCAAGGATCTGTAATTCTAAAGAAATCTGTTAACCTCATATGTCTGATGGCATTGCTGGGCAGTAGGCTGTCACAGAAGTAGACAGGTATTGCATACAACTAATGTTACCTCTCGTTCTAACTTTAAGAAGTCAAATAACAGATGAAAAGGGGCTGGGCATTCTAGTCAGTAAAAATGACTTCATGCCAGAAATCTGATCCCAGTCAAGGGGGAATGCAAGATCCTAGGTAATGCAAAACTCATGAACAATCCTTGGAAATTCTTATTTGTTAAACATATATTTGCTGAGTGTCCACACATTGGGGATACCTGTGAATAATACACAAAGGTCCTTGTCCTTATGGGATTTGCTTCCAGGGAATGGCCCTTCTTAGGGGAATGCTCAGCTTTGAATATGGGAAAATCTGCAAAAGATGTAAGCCTTGTCCTTTTAAGATTAATTCTAGAGAGAGAAGCCAAACTGCCTTCAGATTAGACATAGGTCCTGCCCTCAAGGAGCTTACAGTCTGGAAGAAAGGAAAGACAAGTAACAACTGTACTTACTGCAAGGCAAAAGTGCTAAAAGATTCTCGAAATGGCAAAGTAATTTGGGGGAAGAAGAGGTTCTTTAGATTTGGCGTGGCGGTGTTAGGAGATCCAGGAAAATGTTATGAACAAGGTGGTGCAGCTCTTTCTTGCATCAGGGCTAACATTTGGGTGTGGAGATTGACCTAGGGGTGGAGAGGCCCTGCCTGGCATCGCTCTATTATACAGGCAAAGACTGAACCAGGAGAGGGATTGTCTGTAGACAGCTAAACAGAGGAAAACTGGTGACTAAACCCTCACAGCACGAGGTGTTGGATACAGATGCCTTTGCACCCTTGCTTCCCTATTCTGCTTTGGGAAGGGAAAGAATGCAGGAGCTCTGAGAATATAGATTTCTTCTGATTGACTTGAACAGGCTCAGCAGGGGGATCTAAATGGTTGGTGGAAAAGAGAGAGAGAGAGAGAATATAACTGCCATGAAGGGAGAAGTTGGTGGGTGGCTTAATTAAGGTCAAGGTCAAGGTCAAGGCGATGGCAAAAGGCTCTGACTCCAAACTAAAATTCAGGGTGAGCTGATGAAAAGTTTGGGATTCTTGAGAAGGGTCCTGAATTTTGTAACCTAGGCATTTATTCTTTTACAAAAATGTGCTTAATGCAGTGTTAAAAATAAGTGTTATGTGGCATTTGCTTTTGTATTTAAGTGTTTTAATAAGAGTATGTGTTTTTTTACAAACAAGAATTGGAAAGTTCACAGATAAAAGAGAAGGGCTGAAGTAGAAAATCAGGAATTGAAACAGCCGGGAAAAACCACCACACTGGATCACGTAGCCATGGAATTTTTTCTTCATTAAGCGTCAGTATTGAAATATCAAAAATTTCACTGTTGTTTCGTTTAAAAGTGAATGGAGAATTGAAAAAAAGGTTAACAGAGCAAGTTATGCAGGTCTCATTCTCCTCATCTGTGAAATGGTGGTAATACTGCTCTAGCCAGGATGTTTGGAGGATAGAGAGGATAATGTCTATCACCATCCTAGCATGGTGTCTAGCATAAAGCTGGAGAAACACTATTTCCTTTCCTGTTCACCTTTCCGTACACAAGCAGGAACACATTTTCCCTTCCGTCCTGACAGCTGTTGCTTTTTCCTTTTACTATCTCTGTTTTCTGTCAGATGTTCTATCCACTGAAACTCTTCACTCAGTCTATCCCAGTCGTTTTGCTCTTCCCTTTCTCCTTTACTTCTTTTCATTGTAAAGTTTACCTGGAGATCCCCTTCCAGAGTGATCCAAACAAAGCTAGTTCTCTGCTGAAGCTATTGCTGTCATTTCACAGCAGTCCCATTGAGGTGTGGACCTCCTTCCAGATCATGGGGTGACTGTTTCTTAGGGATTACCAGGATCACCCTTCCAAACCGGAAATCCGTGAGTGTGATGCTTCCAGTCTTGGAAATGACCACACCTGAGTTTGTTGAGTGTTTAATCCTAGTCTGGAAAGGAGTGTTCAACAGGCTTATAGAATTTGCCAGCAGGGACACCGCCAGGAAGAAGCTATTGGCTTTCAGACTTGGAGATTAGCTTCCCTACTGTCATTCCTCCTGCTACCTCATTTTCTAACCTGTCAGCCCCATCACCAGCATGGGAACACCACAGACATCCTGTCTTTCCTAGTTAGAGCCTCATTAGCATTCAAGTAGACACATAAGTATTCTTGCTCAATTTCATGCTTAGTGAGCTTGTTGAGGCCCAGTAGCTGTCTATTGTAAGGTGGGTTGTGGATTTCTCATCAATAGCCATCAGTGCTGCTTCCTTACCTTTAGGGATGAGACAGCAGCAAAGGGGGAATTCTTGTTATTATCATTGTCAATAGGAAAAACTACCATCTATGCCAGGGGAATTATTATTATCATCACTATTAATAAGAACAACTACCATGTATGCCAGGCACCTGGCATAAATTATTTAACGTAATCTTTACAAATTTGCAAAAACCCTGTAAATGAGATATCTTGTTCCCATTTTACAGATGAGAAAACAGAGGCTCAGGGAAGTAGGTGGCATAGTTTGGACTCAAAGTCTTTGTCTTTAGTGCTCATGTTCTTTCAAGGCCTGCTACTTGCTCGTCTAGTAGTGAGGGGTGGGCTAGCTCTGTGTGCACATAACCTGGCCAGTGTGTAAGCGTGCAATACAAAGCCCCACTGCCCTACACTGGCACTTCTGCCTTCAAGCACAGCCTGAAGAAACACTATTTCCTTTCCTGTTCACCTTTCTGTACACAAGCAGGAACACATTTTCCCTTCTGTCCTGACACCTATTGCTTTTTCCTTTTGCTATCTCTGTTTTTCAGAATGAATGTGTGCATTTCCAGAGAGTGAATACTACCTGGAAGATTGGAGGGTCACCATGTGGTCTTGCTTGAGCCCCAACCTATCCCCTTTGACGCATATATGTTCCTTTCCTTCTCTCCATCTTCCCTTCCCAATAGCCAAAGCACCTTTGCATCCAAGATCTCATTGGATTTTCAAAATAACCCTCTAATGTAGGCAGGGCTGAGATTTATTTTGAGTGTACAGATGAGGATTTACGGCTCAGCTAACCTGAATGAGCTGCCTCAATTTCTACCACAGCATATTGAGTGCAGTGCCTCTATTTCGTGGCCAAGCCAAGTTTTCATTATCCAAGGGGCTGACTTGCTTGGGGTTTTCAGTTGAAGGCCAGCTCTCTATAGAAGAGGTTGCTTTTTAATCAGCTGGCTCACCTGCCCTTGGCGATGGGGGCCCTGATGATGGGGACTTGGGGGGGACTTCTAGGCCAGTTTCGTCTCTTACCTTCCCTCTTTTGGCGACCCTCTATATTTCTTTTGAATTTAAAGCTGATGATGTGTGTTTCTGATTTCAGTCTGACTCTTGCTACTGGGTGACAGTCTTTCTATTGCCAGGGTGAGAGTTATGTTGCAAGAGAGAATTGTAGACAGGATCTCTTGTGGGAATACCAGTGTAAGAGGAGAATCAGGATCCTGCTGGCGTGTGTTGTGTAGCTCCCTGGAGCAGGAGCTATGGGAGATCAGATGGACTTACTATTTATTTTTTTTGTGGCCAGGTGTACAGTCAGGAGTGGTAGGTGGGGTGGGGTGGGGAGGGCAGATGGTTCTCAAGGCTAGTCTGGTTGGAGGAACAGGGTAGATTTGAGAAAACAGACTTTCATGAGCCCACTCAGGAGTTGAAGAAGAAAGGGGAGGCAGGACCTGGGTCTCAAATGAGCTGAACTCCGAGGCTGGACACAGGCAGATGGGATAGAGGGATCTAAGATGAAATGATGCATATCGAAAGACTAGGAGAATGTTTTGACACATGGTAGCTACTCGAGAAAAGCTAATAGTCTTTTTGGTGGGCAGAATCAAAGCCAATTCAAAATGCACTTTTATTATTTTCACCCAGAATAGAGTTTGGGCTATAGTTGCTGCCTATACCTAAACTAAGGTAGACAGGACCACTCAAAGACACCCTGTATCTGACCGTGGAGTTGGCCAGAACTTGGTTTGGACACTGAGTGCCATTACGTGACACTGAGCAAAGTAATTTCACTTCTCTGAGCCTGAATCTTCATTTGAAAAATGGAGATAATGCTTTTCTTGCAAGGTTAGAGCTAGATATCCATAAAATAAAGCTTTAGACACTCAGAAATGGAGGTAGAAGACAGTTAAGCTACATTCAAATGTACTGGCCTAAGTTGCTTTCGAGGCTAGAGTAAGACTGGTTTATGAGAGGCCACAACCCTGATCCCAAAGGCCTGTGTTGAAGGCTGCTTCCCTAGCTAGATATTGTGGGTTGAGAATTTCATGGTGTCTTAGTGCCAAGGTTCCTTCTATTCAGGTCTTATATACCTAGTCTTAAAGGGGTGACATTAGCAATCATCTGATGGGCTTTTTATTTATCCCTGGGGATAAGGTACTGACTCTTCGAGCTGGGAAGAGGCTCTTTTGATCCAGAGAAACTGGTCGGATAGGGCAGGCCTGACCTACTCTGGCTTCCAAGCATCAGAACCCTCCTGAAACAACTCCTTGGAGGACACACCCTAGGTATTCTGCCTCCAGGCCTCGGAGCCATCTGCCCCCCATCCTTAGTCCTTAGGCCCTATTGCTACTTTCCAGATGTCCCACACAATTCCTTGTTCTCAAGACACTCTTCTTCATCTGAGTCCAGTTGCCTGAAGCTAGTCTGCTGGATCACTCCCTTCGTCTTTCTTAAATTTACTGTGATTAGCATTAGAGAATTCTGTGCTGTGTCTTCCCCATTAGGCAGTTTTTTTGACCCTTCGGGGATCCTGTTTATGCTTTCCTGAGATAAAGCAGCAAGGGTGAGGAATCTGTACATTTGGGGGCACTTTTTGATTAGTGTTGAGGGGCTTCTCTGCTGGTCCTTTCTCCAGATTCTTTCCCAGATCCATTCCAGGCATCATCATCCTACCAACATCATCCAAGACACAGGCTTCTTGGGTCTTGGTACCTTTGCCCCGCCTGCCTCTGGGAATATTGCAGAGCCTCCATCTGTTACCATGCATTCTGTCTACGACTGGTAGACAATTTGCTGACCCGAGCAGTCACCTAAGCACCAAATGCCCTTTGAGCACAAGCTGTACTGCTGCCCCTGCTCTCCTGGAGCTTACAGTCTGATTAATTACCCTCCCTATTTCCAACTCAGCATGTCTTTTTGTTCCCAGCTCAATATTGGCGAGGACTGCAAAACAAGGCCAGAAGCCTGAAGGATACTCCTGAGCCTCTCACGGCAGGAATGTAGTAGCAGAAACCAGTGCCAGATCCCTTTCCACTTCCAGCCTGAGTCTCTCTGCACAACCAGCTGCACCCTCATGCACTTAAACTTGGCTGTGTCTCTCCTGATCCCCAGACATGAGCTTCTGGGACTCACCTCCTGGGCCTGGCCCAGAATCCAACAGAAGCTTCCTGCAGCTCTTTCTTGGCCTCCCAGGCACTGGTGGGCTAACAGCCCCTCCCACTTTGGTCGCATCTCTCTGCCCAGCCTGCTCACTCCTCATTCTTTTTTGGATGGCTTGCTCTTCTGTCACTTTCTCTTGTATCTTAGAGCTTCTGCCTGGAATGCCTTTTCCTGTTGCCCACCTGGAAAATGGCTGCCCGTCCTTCCAGGCCCAGCTTAAATGCTAGCTCCTTTAGAAGACTTGCTAGACTCTCTCAGGCAGAGTCAAGTGCTCCTCCTAAACTGCCACTGTAGCTTCTGTTTACTGCCATCCCTGCCATTCATTGCCTGAGTTGCGTGCTTTCCACTAGATTATAAACTCCCTGAGAATAGGAACTGTGCTGCTTTTTGTCTTTTGAAAGCTTAGTTCAGGACCTGGAAGAACATAAGTCCTTACTACACACAGGTATAGAACGAAGAAAGTTTTATCTGCGTTCTTCCTCTTCTCCAGCTCAGACCTGGAAATAGGAGGTGGGGGTGGAGATGTGGGAGGTGAGGTGGGGGAGAGCAGAGCGTAAAATGAAAATAAATAGCTAATTCCTCCTAATAATGCCTGATTTCCTGATTTGATATTCTGCATTAATTATAATTACTTGCTAGGAGATAGGGTATTAATCACTGTGTGTGGCACATCTGCAGAGTTGCGACACAATGCCTGGCTGCCTGACAGCGGCGATGCTCAGAGACTCTTGATGACATTGAGCAGGGCTTGGTCAGGATTCCTGGGCAGTCACCTTAGGCCCCTCTGGGGTGCTAAGTGTCAGTGAATCCAGTCAGAGAGTTCTCTGGATCAAGGGACCCAGAACATGCTCAGAAGGGCATTGTGCCGAATGCATGGGTGTGGTTAGAGAAAAGTGAGGGTGTTCAGCCCTGCAGGGGACATGCGAGTTCAAGTCAAAACAAGAAATGGTCATAGTCTCCTACTATGTCTAGTGCCATGGTAGCCTCCGAGAGTGATGAGGTTGGCAACAAATGGGCTTCTGACCTCAGATAGCTTACAGTCTTTCCAGGGAGCTGACTTGCATATATTCGGAGTAGTAAGAACTCAACCGGTTAAAAAGCTTTTGACTAGGCTTCAAGAGGACAGGTTCATGTTCTGACTTCACTACTAATTGGTGGTCTTTGGGGGAGAGTGAGCTAGATCCCTAAAACATGAGGGCTGCAGCCCTGTCCTTGGGATTCTTTCTATCCCTCACCTGACCCTACCTGTTCTCTAAGGTCAGTTTCAACGCTTTGGTCTCTATGAGCCTTTTCTTGTTCTTCCTGATGGGTATGGGTGCTCCTTCTTATGAGCTAAGTAGTTGATGTCTGCATCCCTCACTGGGGTGTGCTATCACTGTGGGACTTTGCACTTCTTGTCCCCCCATGGAATGCTTTCCTCCCAGATAGCCCCACCTAGCTGGCTGCTCACTTCTGCAGGTGTCCATAAATGACACCTCTCTGGAGATGCCTTTCCCAGCTGTTCTGTATAAAAGAATTTCTCTCTCTCCCCATGCCTGCTTTATGTTTTTATAGCATTTATCACTGCTTGGCATTTTGCGTATTCACCCATTTATTGTCTGCAGTAAGGATGAGAGCAGGTACCTCATTTTGTCCATAGTTTCATTCTTATGGCGTGACACATAAGGAAACACTCAATGAACAATGTTGAATGAATGAATGAATGAATGAGTGAATAAGTGGGCTGTCCTCATATAACTGCTGTGTCCTTCAGGAGATCTTTGTTCCTGGTAAAGGGGAGCAAGTGGCTAAATAGCTCTGAGGCCTGAGAAGATCTGATATTTCATGTGATTTAAAGGAGAACTACCTACCTTTTATCCGACATTTGTTACAGGCCAGGAGCGTTTCAGAGCTTATCATTTTATCTCATTTAGCTCTTACAAAACACTTTGAGGTATCAGCAACTCCCATTTATAGGTGGCAAAACTCAGAGACCTTAAGTAATTTGCTCAAGATCACATAGCTCAAAAGCAACGGAATCAGGATTGGAGCCTCAGTGTATCCTGCTCTTAAGCATTTCCAGTTTTGCATCTGCTGACTCCCTGGATGGGGAGAGAGGAAGCTGGAACTCTCTGAGCACTGGAATAGGCTAGACATTCTGCCACCAGATCTGCCACCCCTCCTGGCTGCCCTGCCCAGGGAGCTTCCCAGCCATAGCTTTTGTCTTGCTAATCTTCCTCCTCTTTATCTTCCTCATTAATTTCCCTTGCCTCTAAACTCCTGGTTTTCTAGGATAGGTGTTTCAAATTCCAGCCAACCCACTGGAGTCTCATAAGCCTATTCTTAGTCATTAATCTTAAACTCCTGGCTGGCTCGATGGCCAAGGGGGATGGCAGGACCTGAGTTAAACTCTTGTCTTTGAGCAATTCCTGTGCAGTTCCTCCTTGCAGCTGAGACAGCCAGGTGGGAGGGGGTCCCTGGAAAAACTTCAACCACCCTGCCCACTGAGGTGAAGCTTCAGAAAGTTTGCAGCAGAGAGGATCCTGGCGCCTCCTCTTCCTGTGTGGAAACTGGGATTCAAAGGGCCAGCCGGGAAGCCCTGTAGCAGGGACTCTGGCCTAGTAAGAGTCCCTATTTCCCCCTTTTCTTCCTTTTCACCCAATAAAATCCTGTCTTACTCACCACTCAAATTGTCTGCAAGCCTAAATTTTTGCAGCTGTGGGAGAAAGAACCCCGTCTTTAGCTGAACTAAGGATAAGTCCTGTAACTCAGCCATGTGAAGTCAGATTGGGAAACATGAAAGTGTTTCCTCATTATCCTATTGTTCCGGTTGAATGAAGGAGCAGTGACATCCCTCCTCTGGGGGCCATTGAGAATGAAACACAGGGATGGCTGAGAGGGGCTGTGTGTCCTCATGGAGAGAGAGGACTGGAAGAGGCGGTGGTGGGAAGTCACCATGCATCCTTGTCCTCTGCAACATCTCGGATCTCTTGGGACTACTCCTGGGCTGGGACTCTAAGTGGTCTCCTGAGCAAAAGCATGTAAGGGGCAGGAAGTATCTTTCTGGCAGTTGTATCATTTATGTTCTGAATTTGAGGGTTTTCTGGGACCCTCCATGGAGCATCTGTAGTCCAATGTTCTGTTCATACAGTGACAAAAGTCTGGGTTAAGCTCTCTTATTCCTTTGGGAAGGACGATGGGCTTCAAAGGGACATTATGGGAGAGGAAAAGGCCCTCTGGTGGGCCCTGGTGGCTCAGGGATGGGAAGTCCTGGGATGTGGAGGTGTCTTATGGGCTACGCTGGCTACTTGAGTCTCATCCTGGGCTCTGGGGCAACTTTAAACCTCCTTTGGCACTCCTTAGGACATGCCTGGGCAGAGCGATGTTCTCACCCATTCTCCCTGTGCATTTCTGGATGTTGGATCCTGTGGGAGATGAAGGGCATTTGGGGGGAGGCTGGGCTTGATCTGTTTGAGTCTGGGTCTTGGAAAGCAGAACTGATGGCAGGTTCAGGCAAAGGAGGCTGACCTCAATGGCTGTGAAGTCTCTTGCAATTCTACCAGGTTGTCGTTTTTCTCAGAAGAGGCTGATGATGAAAGCAACATCTGCATGCTCTGACTCTTCAGTTCTTACTTTCCAAAGACAGGTGCTGGACTATGTGATAAGGAGCCAGGCCCATGGGGCCCTAGGAATTGAAAAGGGATGGTGGTGGAGGCTAGAATGGGCAGCAGTGGTGCTGAGAGGCAGGTCTACCAGATAAAGGCTCAGGCATGGCTGGCAGGGACCTGGAGAAGTGATCTGGAGAGGGTGGGGCACCTGCAAGCCACCCCAGATGAGCTGGGCCTATGGTAGAAACTAAAGGAAGCCAGACCCAAGGCCCTGGGGGTGACAAGCTTCGGGAGAAGGGGAGGGGAGGGAGAGGTACAGGTGGGAGCTTTCTGGGCCAGAGCAAACTGTCTTAGGGGCCAGCCATCATCCCCTTTTGCAGCCTAAAGGTGGGGAACTAGAGATGAGGTGGCTGGGCTGGGAGATTCATGTGTGTGTGTACATGCATGCATGTGCATGTGTGTGTGTTTGCATGAAGAACCGAGGCTGCTCCTCAGGGACACGCACTGCTTGGCTGTCCTAGCATGTGACGAAGAGGAGTAGGTGCCAGCACAAAAACTGTGGAAGTGGGGACCAAAGTCTCTTCCCTTCGTCTTCTCCCTTCATCTCTGCTTTAGCCTTGGAACGGAGCCTGGACCACTGTTTCCTTGCCCTGCCATAGTTTGGCACTGCCCTTGCCTCCCAGTGGCAGGGTTCTCAGGTGACACCAATCTAGGCCCTCCAGGGCTCAGCTGGGACAAAGAAGGTCTAGCCTTTCCTCATCACAGGTACTCTGCCTGCCTCCCTTTTTCTTCCCTGTCCTCTAACAGTCCCTCCTCTGCACTTTTCTTGTTTCCTTTTATATGATCTTAGATTATAAGAGAAATATGAGTTCATTATAGAAAACTTGGAAATGTATACAGGGAAATAAATGCATAAGAGAAGAATCTCAGAATGTCACTGCACTCACAGAGGTAACACTGCACTTTGATGTGGCCTCCGCCATTCTTCCCTTTCAGTTTCTAGGAGTCCCCTGGGCCTGGCTTCTTATCCCCTGAGTTTGAGCACTGATTTCTTTTCCTGGTCTGGGGAAGCCTGCATATACTGCATGTGTAGTATACGGCAAGCCTGTTCTCTTCAGGGCATACACACTTCTTTATGCCATGCGAATTCTGCAAGAAATTTAATATATGAATAAAAATCTACTCCAAGGAGCTGTCCTTATTCATTTGACCATTCAACTGTCACCTGACATTTTGGTCATTTTTTTTTTTTTTTGCCATTACAAACCAGACTCAAATTGGCCACTTTGTGCGTTAACACTTGTCTGTGTTTCAGATGATTATACTCTTCAGTAGTTTGTGCATGAGGGGTAGAGCCTAATCCAGAGACCCTCCTGCAAGGCTAGCTCTGAACAAAACTGCAAACAGTCCTCACCCTTCATTCCTTTCTGAAGTATCCAGTGCTTTCCTGTGGTCTAGCCTTCCTTTTGTAGGTACTCAGGGAGAGATTTTTCTATTCCTTGCCTCCCTGCCCCCCTAAAAATCAATGCAACAAAACCAAAGGCCACTCCAGCAAGGAGACCACCTATTTGACTTTTGCAAAAGGGTCTTCTCTTGGCCACCTTCTGTTAAATGTGGATTGGTTAATATGCCCTATGACCCATCTGCCTTAGGCTCTGCCTGGGCAAAACCTCTTGGCTCAAGTAGAGAATACAGATCACAGCGAAGGACAGTCTTCGTGTTCCGTCCCGGGCTGCCATGGGAGCCTCCTTTCCTAAGCAGCTGCTGAGGAAGCAAAGCCTCACATTGGCCTCCGAGCAGAGGCACAGGGAGAGCCACACTTTTAGAAAGAGGTTGAGGTCCAGATCTAAAGAGGAGAGAAGGACATGGCATTGTTGGGAAGATTCTAAATGGACCCAGGAGCTCCCGATGTAGAGAAACACCCCAGTCCAGGTTCTCCAGGGAAATCAACCTTTGCTAACTTGTGTGTTGGACCAGAGCACGCCAGCGTGTTTGTTCTCTTGTTCCTTCCATATTGTTTATGAAGCATATACATGGTATGAGTACCGCATATCCAGGTCTGGGCTGGTGATGAGCAGGTTCAGGAAAAGAGCATAACATGGGAGCTCTTCAAGAAGCACCTTGTCTGAGTTGGAGGCTGGCGGGCACACAGGTTCCTAGGGCAGGGGCAGGAGAGCTCAGGAAGCAGGCAGTGCACTTCAGTCTGGGGGAATTCTTCACTTGAATGTAGTGCAATTCTAGCAGGACCTTGAAACCAGGACAAGGTTTTGAGTTGAAGAGATATGAGAATTGGCCTTCTGAGCAGTGCGGGCAGGGGTGGAGAAATGATGCTGGAGAGGAGAAGGCCCTGTGGCTTTCTGGACACTTTGTCCTAGGGTGAGGCTCTAAGTTGCCTCGGGGAGGCATTTTGCCATCCTACAGGGATCTGTAGGTGATTTGGAATCCTAAGGGCGAGGCAGGAAGATGACAGAATGAAATGTGGAAAATGGATTTCATCCTTAGTGAGAAATTCCCCAGGCAGCTGGCAGTTGGTCCTGGGCCACCTGAGAGCTGCTCATAAAGTGCTTTCCCAGGCTGGACCCCCTGTGACATTCAGCTCTGAATCTCTTCAGGGGAGGTGGCTCCATCCATGGTGTGAAATGAGGCCATGCTCCTGAGAGTGCTTCATCGACTTCTGAACACGGAGGCAACATGCTAACTTTGGTGCTAGACTCTCTCCCAAGAGCTTCCCATGCATTGCCCTGAATCCCCCAGGCAACCCAGCACAGCCCCACTTCAGATGCCGGGAGGCTGGGGCCTGACAGTGTCTGCCACGGCATTGTTGGGAAGACTCTAAATGGACCCAGGAGCTCCTGATGTAGAGAAACACCCCAGTCCAGGTTCGCCAGGGAAATCAACCTTTGCCAACTTGTGTGTTGGACCAGGGCATGCCAGCGTGTTTGTTCTCTTGTTCCTTCCATATTGTTTATGAAGCATATACATGGTATGAGTACCTTGTATCCAGGCCCTGGGCTGGTGATGAGCAGGTTCAGGAAAAGAGCATAACATGGGAGCCCTTCAAGAAGCACCTTGTCTGAGTTGGAGGCTGGTGGGCACACAGATTCCTAGGGCAGGGGCAGGAACGCTCAGGAAGCACAGTGGCAGTTGAGCTGCAGTGACTTTCCTAAGCTCAGATGCCAGCCACTAGATGATGTTGCCGCTAAGCCCAGAAGCCAGCAGGATGTGAGGAAATGGAGGCTCAGAGAGGCTGGGAGAATGAATGGGGCTCGAACTGATGTCCAGTTCTCTACACCCAGCATGGAAGGCAGCAGTGGTGGTGGTAGAGTTGTCGTGAAGAGGTGAACAGGGTGCCAGGAAGAAAGATGGAGCGAAGGAAGGAGAGGATGCCAAAGATTTTTTTTTCCCCAACCAGGCCATGTTGCCCAGGGCTAGGCCTTAAGTATCTGTTTATGAAATGTACAAGTCTTCAGGTGGTCTCTTGTCAAAAGCAGGCCATTTGACTCTAGGCCTCAAAAACCTTGCGCACCTGATGGTGGCTTACATGAAAATGGTGTTGTATGGCTCTGCTTCCCTGTAAGGTAGGCAGGATGGGCTGAAGGACACTCTCAGAGAGAGTATGTCTTCCTGGGGGTGACAGGAGAACAGACTGCAATTGAGGGCGTGGATTCACCAACTTGGCCTGGGTTTGAATTCTGTCCCTGCCACCTGCCAGTTCTGTGACCTTGGCCAAATTATTTGCCTTTCCTGTGCCTGTTTCCTTATCCTCGTTATTAGATGGGATAATCACCATGCCTTCCCATGAGATGTGTTGCAAAGATTAAATGAGTTCAGGTTTGCGGAAGATTGCCTGCCTCAGAGTCGCTGTGATGTGAGCATTTGCTCTGATTGCCTCACTTGGGCTCAGTACTTGCTTCTCCTGGAAAATGCCCCGTGGCTTCTTCCCAGGGTAGCATCGGCTGAAATGTGAAGCTGAGTCCTGACAGCCGCCATCAGGGTGACTTCTCCCGGCTTTGGGGCTCTGCCCTCGTGGCTGGAGCTCTTTCCTTCTGGTCTTCCCACCCTGCAGCTCTCAGTCCTAGAGTAATAACTTAGAGTATTAAAGTACTCTAGCATTAGATTCTTTTTTAAAGGGAAATCCAATGGCTCCCTGGGATCACCTGGTTCAAATTCTTTCCTCTTCAGAGACTGAGGGAAGCATAAATTCCCCAGAGCCATGTGGTCAGCCCTGGAGCTGGTCCTCACCTGGGCCCTTGTATTTCCAGTCCTGTGATGGCACCCCGCACACCACTGACACTTGACTTCAGAGGTTTTGTGAGGGCCCTGTGGGTTTGAAGCCCCAGGGGATGGGAAGAAAGGCTGTCTGGGCAGCCAGCAGAGGTTTAATGAGGTGTGATATAAAGTTTGTGACTGAAAACGCTTCTGACATTGGTTTTAGAAAACACACGGGCAGGCTGGTGGGCAGGGGAAAGGTGAGGAGGAAAAGAATCACTTTTTTCTTTGCTTTGGGGAAGAAGAAGCTGTTTAAATCCAGTAGGAGAAGAGGTATGAGGCCTTGGTTGGAGGGAGAGGCTGACTGAAGATGAGAGTCAGTTCCGGTCCTGTTGGGCTAATGGGAAGGAGGAGGAAGGCACAAATAAGAACTCTAGCTGGTGGTGATGTGCAGGAAGGTGGTGCCTTTGCTATCATAACTTGGTTAGAGAAAGGCAAGTACCAGGGACTTGCAATGATGGTTAGCAGGTGCAGAGTCTCAATCCCATCCCCTGCCTCATTCCCCCTGCTGTCTATAACCTGGGCTGCTTACGGGACATTGTCAATCCCCTTCCTGCAATAGGTTCTACCTTTAGAGCCCACTGGAACTCTGGGCCAGACCTGGGGAGCCTCTTGGAGTCAGCACACCCCAGAGATTCTGATTTCATAGGTGTGGGATGGGGCTGAGGAACCTGCATCCTTAACAAGCTCACTAGGTATTTCAGCTGCCAGTCATCCACAGACCACATTTGAGATGCCTGATTCTGGGATCTGTGGAGTCAACAGACTTTTTTGAGGAAGGAAGCAGGCAGCTTCTTGGGAGGGCTGTTTATTCCATAGGTCACTGACGACTCAGCACGTGCTGAGTGGGTCCTGCTGAGTGAGCCCTGCTTATGCCCTGTGCGGGGCTCTGGAGGTTCTATAGAGGAGCAATGCCCACAAAGAGCTTACACATAAGCTGGGAGATGACCTAGCCACAGACCCCTTGACTGTAACTCAGAGTGAAATAAATGCTGTCAGACACAAACAGGCAAAAGCTGTGGCTTTTGAGCAGAGAACAGGCTGGAGACAATGGTGGCACTGGCTTGGGGATGGCCTGGCCAGCCATGCTGAGGAGTTTGGACTTTCTTTTCTAGGTGGCTCAGATAAGCAAAATTTGGCCCCCTGAGGTCAAAGGCTTGCCCCAAATCACAAAGCTAGTTAGCAGTGAGAGCATACCTGCTCTCCAAACCTGCTCAAGAGACGTCATTCCAGGAGCGTGGCGCCATCTGAAGTACCTGGGGACCTTGGTCTTGTATGTAAAATGGATCAGGTGTGAGGGGTGCTTTGGGTTTTATATGGTCGAGCATGGACTGTATTGGGTGAAGAAGACTCCTTTAAGAATCAATTGTCAATGTCCATGCCCTGGGGTGAAAAGACAATAGCCGGAACATGAGCCAGGAGGAGGGTTCAGGAGGCATTAGACTTTTCTTGGTCTCCTTGGCACCTGGTACAGGATGAGTGCCCAACAGACCTTTGGCGAATGACTTTATTCACAGACTCTGTGAGATTGTGGTTCCTCTAGTTTATTGAAGAAGAGAACAGGCAACCTGGGGTGGGTGAGGTGGTTTCCTTTGCCTCTTAGGAAGAGAGCATTTCAGGTCTGCCTCTGACCTTTCCACAAACCTCCAGTTTATCCTCAGCAGCTTACTTGGAACTCTAGGAAATTCTGTCTACCTAGGGGACATCCATAGTCTTTGAATGGAATATATGTGAGGGAGAGGGAGGGTGCGAGGCAGTGGTGAGTAGCCTAGGTTGATGACTTCCTCCTTCCTCTGTGAAGTCTAGTCAGAGGTACAGGTGCATGGCAGGGGTGACACAGCTTTGATCTCTGCTCCTGCCAGTCTTTCTGTCATGCCTCCACCAGTCTATGAGGCCAGCAAGGGACAAAAGGTAGCAAAGGCCCTGATTCTAGATCCCTGGAGGCAGCCAGACTCAGCAGGAACAGCTATGGCAATCCTGGTGGGAGCCTGAGTGTGGGGTGGAAGTCTGGTCTTGGCTGCTAAGTAGCAGTGTAACCTTGGCAAGTCTCTTAACCTCTGTAGAGCTTAGTTTCTTCAGCTGAAAACACTTGAACCCAACGTAGCAGTTCTAAGAGGGAAGCCTGGGCTTATCTTATTCTTCCTGCAGAAGATAGGCCCCATGTGTCATTTTAGAGAGGGACTTTGGGAACTTGGTTGTAAGGTTACTCTGGCTACTGGCTTGGGTAGGGGTAGAAGGGGTGAGAGGAAATTTCTTCCAGGAATCTTACCTTCTTCTTCTTTCTAAAAAGTTTTATTTATCATTGACATATAATTGTACATGCTTACAGGGTACAGTGTCATGTTTCGATGCATGTATACATAGTATAATGATCAACTTGGACAATTAGCATATCCATCACTATAAACATTTATAATTTATTTGTGGTGAGAATATTCAAAATCCTGTCTTCTAGTTATCTTGAAATATACAATACCATTATTGTTAGCTCTAGTCACCATACTGTGTAATAGAACACCAGAACTTATTCTTCCTCTCTCACTGTAACTTTATACCTTGTTGGCCAATCTCTCTCGGTATACCTCTCCCCCATTTCCCCTCCCTAGCCTCTGGAAGCCATCATTCTACTCCCCATTTCTATGAGGTCAAGTCTTTTAGATTCCATGTAGGAATGAGATCACACAGTATTTGTCTTTCTGTGGCCAGCTTATATCACTTAACATAATGACCTCCAGGATCATCTATGTTGCTATAAAGGGCAGGATTTCATCCTGTTTTATCGCTGAGTATAAGGAGTCTCACCTCCTGATCAGGGGACTAAAGAAGAAAAAGAAAGAGGAAAACATACTTGCAGATTTTAGTTCCGACACACCAACCTTGAGTAAGAGCCCACCAACTTTGATCTGGTGCTCACCGTCTGTGTCTTCCTGAACTGGATCGAGCTTGGAGCCTGGGTTCGGAAGCAAGCTGAGGAGATAGGAGGACGAGCTGCCAAGATGGGAGGACAAGGTGTGGGGGGGTCTGGGTCGGGGCGTGGAGTGTGTAACACCCTCATTAACATAGAAAAGAAATTTTTCTTACCTGGAACATGGGTTAGTGCAATAGAGGAGAGAGAGAGGGAGACAGAGAGAGAGAGAAAAGAGAAGGATCAAAAAGAGAACTGCAAATATCTGGAGGCTGATGTTTGGGCACCCAACAAGGTGTGGAGAGGCCACATCCTCAAGGGCACGTCTTTGTCCTGAGAAGCTAGGTTCTGAAGGCAGTGGAGCTCCTGAGGCTCTTTCAATCAGGTGGCAGGATTGGTTAGGGGTGATGGAGGTTCACAGGGTTTAGGCTTCTTAGAGGACCCTGCAGCCGTCTAGGGAAGACATGAAGAGGGTTTAAACAGCTGGCAGCTATAGGAAAGGAGGGGGTAGTGAACCTGAATGGCAAAAGTCAATCTGATTTTTAAAAATTGGGCTGTCTTCCTCTATTGAGCTGTTCATCCACCTCTCTTGATCCAAGTCATAGTATCCAATAGGACCTAGAGATCATGTGGTCCAAACCCCTTTCTGTTACACATTTAGAGAAAACAGGCCCAGTTGAGGGACATGCCTCAGCCGCAGTTAGGCACAGGATGAATCTGGAGGGTGAATCTATCTGCCTGTGGCTTTGTATCTGAGGGCTCCCTCCTTTCCAGTTCTAAAAAAGAGTGAGAGTCCCATTCTGTTAGGTGAGAGTAAGTCCAAGTTAGGCCTGGGCATGGGAAATGGGGAGTTTGATGCTGACATAAGCCACTGACCTTGCAATGCTATGAAGGTGTCCCCTTGATGCTAAGAATGAGATCCAGATTCCATTTTAAAAGGTGAATTTTCTAGAAAGTCCCCATAGCACTTTAGCTCTGTATAAGGAGGAGCAATGAGAAGTGGGTTCGAGTCTGTAAAACCACCATCTAGAAATACAAATTGAGATCTGTTGGAAACTTCCTGAGAAGCAATCTAGGAAACATGATGGCTGTCTAACTGCCCCAAGCTAGAAGAGCCAAGAACTTCAAAGGGATACCCTAGCACTTGCCATGGCTGACTTAGCTTTGGAAAATACATTCTGAAAGCGAGGTGGCCAATGGCAATTGAAGGTACCTGAAATAGTGCTTGGGATGTGAAAACAAATCCAGGCTAGTGTGTGGTTTGTGAGGATTCCAGATACCTTACAAGGTATAAGGCGTGTGCGAACATAACTTGGAGAATCCCTGGAGAAGAGTGCTGGCCAACCCGATGGTTTAGTTTCTTGACTACCGTAATTATGTATCCATAATGTATGTTATAGGAAAGGCAAAGAGGCAGACAGGCCCTGGACTGTAATACTGTAGGAGCATGTGTAGCATCTGACATGTTTCTTAATAGCAAAGGTCTTGGACCGCTGCAGACTGCTTACCTCTGCTTTAACCTGTTTTACCCCGGGTGTTACCGCCGTGCTAGAACATGTCAAAGAGAGGGGAAGCTGCTCGCAGTCTAGGCCATGCAGATTTCAGAAGCTGTATTTGAGCTGACATCGATGGAAAGAAGAAGCAGACAACAGATTTGGAGTTGAAGAATCCGGATTGGGCACTCCAGTTGTCATCAGCTGGGTTGGATTGCTAGCCTTCAGTTTTCTCATTTGTCAAACGAGACACTTTTGAAATGAGAGCTTCATGGTCATTTTATAATGAAATGCAAAGGCCCCTGGGTCTGGGATTGGTATTTGGTGTTTGGTGGGGTGAGCACGAAGACTCAGAAGAAACGTTAGATAGGTACAGCTCGGGAAATGAGTCTGCCTGGGGAAGTCCCTGTGTATCCTTCTGTATTTGCCGAATTGCGGTGTTTGCCTCTTTGCCAAACAGGGAGATTTTTGTCCAGTGGTTTTGACTTGTTTTCTTGATATTGTTAAGGGCATTTTACTTTCAAGTGTATTAAGTATTTTTCATCCTAATAATGGGTTTCTTTCTTTTTAAATGGACTCTCCCTGCTGTGCTCCTCTATGCTTTTTGTGGTAACTTTTTCCTGCTTAGTGAGTGGGTAGCCCTCCTGCCTCACTCTCAGTCTCCCCCTACCCCTGGGAGTGAGGTGTGGGGTAGGGGTATGGAGCATGGGATGGGGGAGTATTTCCCTTCTGGCAGGCTGGCTGCCACAGTTATTTGTAAGATGTGCCCCCCAGCAGTTACCACCAGGAAACTGGTCAGACCTGCAGGAGGGCAACAGGCAGTCTTGCCTGGGGTGCCAGCCATCCCTGAGCTCCCAGGCAAGATACATTCTTTATCTACCCTCAAGCCCTTCCCCTGGACTGGGGTCCCAGTCATTCTCCTCTGCACAAACTCCTGTGCACTGCCCCAGGTGCTCTCATCTCACACAATGTCTGTCTCTTTCTCATATTCGGGTCCCTGGTTATCTTGCTGATCAAGATAGTTTTTTTCCTGTCTGTCTGGCAAAAAGATAGACAACACTTCCTTCCTGCCCTAAGTGTGGTCATATCCAGAAATGCTATCAAGATACCTTTTTCATGTTCAGTGCTAACATAATGATTCCTCTCTATATTAAGATAATTTCCCACTTGAACAGAGCCATGTCTCAGAGCACACACCGATGTCTGCTTTTTGTCAAGTTGCTTCTGTATCTGTCATTGCCCTCCAGCTAAAGGCCACCAAAAACACACCTCAAGCTGAACAAAGCTGGTTTATTGGCCATTGCAACAAAGGCTAAACGCACCTCATGGGAAGCGTGGAGAGTACTGGCGAAAGGGTGTTAGAAAGGACCTCTTACAGGATTTGAGTTTGGTTAAGTGATTTTGGGACTCAAGGACTCAAGGAAGCTGGCCTTCGCTGTGAATTGAATGCTGTTGGGAAGGGGAAAGAAATGTGTGTTAATACGTTTTATCCAGAAGGCAAGAGGAATGGAGCGAGGCGAAGGCCATAATTGGTAAAGAAGCTGCAGTCACTCGTATCAGCCAGGACTGGAGGATGTCTGGTCACTTTTGTGACTTGGAGAACACTAAGGGCTAATTGAGAGTGCCACATCAGTCCCTGGCAGCGGCTGCTTTTCTCTTCCCCAGTGATCCCATTTGGCCAAGGGCAAAGCCAAGCTGCAAAACGTGAATCTGTGCTATTGAGGTCTTCACCATTGCCAACATTTTGCTGATTAGAAGGTTGCTCAGAGGCTGCAGTCTGCCGTCGGACGAGCTTGTCCCTCCTGCTCCTTTTGTGGCAGGGTGAGTTTTTTAATCTTCTGATGTGACAAAGGCTGCACAGTAGCATTAAAGACTCTGAATAGAAGACAACAGCCAGCTGCAGCACAGACAGTGCCCAATAACAAAAATTCCTATTGGTTCTTATAATAGGCTCTGAAGACAGGGGCCTGGATTATCAACTCCAGACAATGAAAATGTGTCCCAAATCCAACTGATCTTTTTCTAGAAATCCAGGTGGCTTTTTCTTTTAGCCTACTTACAGACTGTTCTACTTGAGCCTGCAGTGCCTATATGGCTGCAGTAAGAAAGGTTTGCTGTAGTGTAAATTCCCCTTGGCTGAGACCAAATTCAGGACCATGCAATCACCCCTGACAACTGTGGCTTAGGCGTAGAAACTGCAATTGGTTGGTTTGGCTTCCAGAACCAGAAGTTGTGTCATTGATGATGTTTTCTTAGAATCAGGGAGAAGTTTTGGGCCATCTCTTCCGGCTGAAGGATCCCTGCTGTGGGAACTGCAGTTTGTTCACCGCGCGCAAAGAGAGAGTTGGTTGGCCCCTTTGACGGTTCTCAGGTAGCCTCTGCTGGCCTTGTCTTGAAAGTTTCTGGACATTCTTTTCAGGGAACATGATCTGCTAGAGGGGACTCTAAAAATTGTCCTGACAACAGAGGAAAAGTTAGTGTATGGTAGATGGGTATAAGCCTGATAGCCGCAAGAGAAGTAGATGCCAGTGGGGCACAGACTAAGTGACTAGATTGGGAATATCATTTATTGTAACAGGAGGGAGCCAGTTTTTATTAGCCCCTCATGGTGGGAAGCTTTGACTCAGTGGAGTTAGACACTTTCTGCAAAGCAGTCAGAAGGGAACAAATTGAAATTACAGCAAGACTATTTCCAATATTAGTTTTCATTTCTGATGGGCTAAGTTTTGCTGATAGGATTGTAAATAACCTAAACAGAAGTATATTCTTGACATGGGGCCAAAGTTCAATTAAAAAAAAATTAAGCTTGGGATTAATTATAGGAGGGAAACTTACGTATCAGAGGACTTTTATTTTCTCACTTCTGTGTTTTTTTTTTTTTTTTTGAGACGGAGTCTTGCTGTGTTGCCCAGGCTGGAGTATAGTGGCGTGATCTCTGCTCACTGTGACCTCTCCTGGGTTCAAGTGATTCTGCTGCCTCAGCCTTCTGAGTAGTTGGGATTACAGGCACCGGCCACCACGCCTGGCTAATTTTTGTACTTTTAGTAGAGGCGGGGGTTTTACCATGTTGGTCAGGCTGGTCTCGAACTCTTGACCTTGTGATCCATCCACCTCAGCCTCCCGAAGTGCTGGGTTTGCGTGAGCCACCGTGCTGGCCTTATATCAGAGGACTTTAAGAAGGAAAGCTCCCTTCTGAAATATTTAAAGGAACAGTTATTAAATATTTGCCATCAGTCAAACAGAGCAGTGGCTATGGGCTGAGACAAACACATTGGAGAACTATTTTTTCTTCAGGGCCAGAAGACCTCAGGATGTCACAAATAACAGGATCAAGATGAAGGAGGTCGGGTAAGAAATCCTCTAGTTAGATGATAGACAGCGTCAAAGTACAATAGATAGGATGGGTGGCAAAGAGAAAAAGGGTGCTGAAGAATCAGAATTTATTGCATTCTGTAGCTTTGGATACAGGTTGTCCAGTTCCGTAGTTGGTGGCTTGTCTGTTGTCTCAGCTAAACAGAAGCTGTTCCTTTTCTGGCTGAGAATTTTCAAAAACCCTGTTTGAAGTTTTCCAGTGGAATGGAATGTCTAGTAGTTAGGTGATACCTGTCTGCAGTGGGAATCACAGACCCAAGGCTCAACACCTTGGTGTTTTTCCGCTGTGTTCCTGTTGACAGGGCCTAGTAAGGGCTTTTGGGTCTCAAAGGCTGTTTTTGTCTAGCTCCTAGAACGCCAGAACACCCAACCTCCGGGCTTTCGGGTGGCGCAGAAGCTGCTCAAGTGGAGCCTAGCAGAGGTGATGACACAAAGGTCTCAGATGTCTGCCCTGTTACTCAGCCCGAGGTCCTGCTTCCAGGAAGCAAGGGCTTTAGCTGAACCTTGCTAGAATTTCCGTCTCTGTTAACGCTATCTTCCCTACGTACTCGTATTTGAACAAAGTGGGGATAACCAACTCATTGCTACGAAAGAGACACACTTCCTGGGAAATGTGGGGCAGCTTGACATGTTTTTCTTTCTCATCCGTTCTCCTTGACTGCATTGGAAGCTCGGTGAGGCCTGAGCCTGCCTAGTGCTCCTCCTTGAGTTTAGCGTTGCACCTAATTTAGAGTTGGGTGTCGGGGAGCTCAGGGAGTGCCCTTAAATTATCAGCTGGACAAGGTGTGGAGGGATTTTAACCTGTTAAAGAGAAACCAGTTTTCTGGGAGAGCCAAGGTGTGTGTCACCCCTTTCTCTAGAGGCCAAAGAGGCTGAAGGAAGCGGGCAAAGGAAGACACAAACCCAGACTCATCTATAGGAGAAATGAGGCTGAGGACTCCAGAGAGAGCAAATCCCAAAATAGAACCCTCCTCCCTGTGGTTTTCCAAGAATGAAGTTGAACTCCTATACCTGGACTGAGTTGGGAGCATGCAACTACATGGGGTGGAGCTGCCAGGGACGCAGGGAAGGCCCTGAGAAGGAAGGAGAGTCATGGCACTACCATTTCCTGAGCAATTGATGCGATACGAACAAGAAGAATCATGGCAGTTCTCTCACATGTTTTTCTTGCTTCTTCCCTCCTTCTTAAGAAAAGGCACCTTCCTTTTCTTCCATAAGAAGGAGTGGGATGGAGACAGGGTGGGAGCAAGGAGGAAAGTGGTTAGGCTGGGGAGTGAAGCATGGGGCAGGGAGAGGAATCTGGGGCTAGTGGGAGAGGGCCTTGGCCAATAACCCTGCCAGACCCCTGAGCCTGTACTGATCCTCCCTCACCTTACAAAGTTCTGGGCAAAACTGAAGGTCACAGTCCCTTGGTCTGAGAGGACTACACACCCCCAACCCTGGAAGACACACATCAGGCCCAAGGGCTCCATTCTCTCCTTGGGAAATAGTCTCTCTCCTCTCCAACTTCTCTCCCTCCAAATCCATCTTCATTAGTAACTGTAAACGTCAGAATCAGAGCCCTTGGAAGGCTGTTCCTAGATAAATAATGCTTTTCATATTTAATTTACGAGTAGTTCTGCAGCCTCTTTGGGGTGTGCTGGGTTAATTAAGAGCTGAATTAGATGGAGCTGCTTCTCCCCAAGGAGACTCAATTAAAGTCTTTCTGACAAAAAAAAAAAAAAAAAAAGGAAAAGGAAAAGAAAGAGAAAAAGATGGTCAAAGGGGATCCATTAGGGTAACTGTCCCTTCATCATGACCTTGAACTAGGGATGGCTGGAGGGGAGCCTAGGACCCTGTAGTTTAGTCATTCCTTCCCTTTTTGTTTGGAGCCTCCCCTAGCCTCTGAGCTAGGCAGTCCAGGCACCACACGGGAGGTGCAGGTTACTGACCATGGTGAGCTATGGCAGCTTTTCTGACCGGCAAGGGGTTAATGCCCTCTGCCTCTCACCCCTGTGGCCTGGAAACTGGCATGGAGCTGCTAGGAGTGGGATGTGGTCATGGGGAGATGATGCCAGCCTCTCAGGCCAGGCTTGTGGCTCTGAAATTCCAATCCCCATTCCAAGTGCTTCTACCCCCAAACTCAGCCCCCTTTGCTGAGGCTGAGCAGCTGAGGGCTTCTTGGCCTGTGCATTCTGAGCATTTCATGGGCAGTCAATGAAATTCTCCTTCCCATGGGAGAGCTTTTTCTCTTCCTCTGCCCTCCAGTGGGAAGGCTGGGGCCCTGCTGCCAGGAGAGGCTGCTGTGACAAGGGGTAGGGGGAGAAGGCTCTGCTCTACTGGGGCTGCATCCCTTCCCCTTGTTTCCACCCACCCTACACTTCAGGAGATCAGACTGCAGAACTTGAACAATGCAGTCTGCCCCTCCTGTTTATAGCTGAGGAGGCTACAATCCTAAAGGGGGAAAGCAACATGGCCAAGGTCCTAGAGTGAGTTGGTTCAGAGATGTGGCCAGAATTTTAGGCTGTTGCCACCAACACACTCAAATGTGCATGTGTGTACACACACATATATATCCAATCCAGCAGCCCTCATCTGCTCCTGTGGGGAGAGGTGCACCCACTCCATCATAAGCTGATTCTCCATCTCTTGTTCGTGTTCACCCATAAGGCAAGAGCCTCTCCACACACCTGGAGACCCTGTTATGTACTTTGGTGTCACACAGAGTCTGTACACTTGCAGAGCGATAGATTCTGTCAGCACCTGCCATGTTCTCAGACAGAATCACTAAGTGCCAGATGATCTCAGACTGCCTCCTGACCTCACTGGCACACGCTTACCCTCCTTGCATAAGCCTAGGGCTGGGGAGCAGTATCTCTGTTGAACACAAATGTGCACATGTATGTACGCACGTGCGCGTGAGCGCGCGCACGCGCGCACACACACACACACACACACACACACACACACAGTGCTCAAGTCCAGATTGCCCTTTTGTTGTACAGAAAGGATAGAGTACTCTTTATGACTGCCCCTCAGCTTCCTAAGCAGTAATTGTAGACTGCAGCAAGTCTGCAATGAACCTTCTTATTCTTGTGAAAAATAGCATAAGTGACATGCATGGTGTCAGAGGGAAGCCCTCAGCAGAAGCAGGTGCAGGACGTCCCTCTAACCCATGGGACTCTAGAGAGGGGGCTGCTGGCTCTCTCAGCCATCAAACTAGCCTTTATGACATCCTGATCTTTGAGGACCTGTTTCCCTCAAAGGGACCCCATAGCAACCCAGGCTGAAACCTGGCCTCTCCCTTTTTACCCTTGGTCATCTCTGCATCTTATAGGAAGACTCTGACCTTCATCTAGATGAGGCAGAGATTCTTGAGGAGAAGGAAGCTTTTCCAATTCTCTTGATTTTTGGCTCACCTCTAGTTTCATAGCCAAGTTCAAGCCTGTGCACAGATTTGGCTTCTTGGGCCTAGCCCCGTGGAGCAACTGGAGGAGATTCATCCTTCGCCTTTGACATCTTTCAGATATTCACCTGGACAGATGCCCTGGGGGGATGGGCTACCTGAAGCAGTGTTGGGGCCTTCAGTTCTGACTTTAGGGCTGGGTGGGCCTTGGGGGTCATCTCGCCCCAACCCCCTCATGAACAGAAGAAAAGGAGAGACTTGGCTGGTGCCACACAGAAGGTCCAGAGCAGACGAGACTCACACCCAGAGGCCGGGCTCCATCAGCCTCTTTTCCTGCCTCCCTGCTCCTCCACACACCACAGGGCTTTCTCTACTATTGCCGTTGCATTTCTACCATTGCTGCATCTTTATCTTGCATAGGTGGATCTTGCTTTATACAATGGATACATTCTTTTAAAAGTCATTTGTAAAGAGTACTTTTGTACATCAAATCATGTTGTGGAATATTCTCTTTTCAAGGGGAGGCTGCCTTTTATGCCCCTTGGGAGATGGCAGCTGGGCAGCATAGGTTTCACTGTTGAGATGGGGACATAAAGGCCCAGAGAGGCGAAGCGCCTCCTGAGAGAGTGGAAGAGCCAGGTCTAAACCCCTTGTCTGCCTTTTGCTGGGAAGTGCTTCTCTGCCCCACTGGATCACTGAATCCTACATGAGACTAAAAACTCAGTTTGGAAACTGGATTGCCCTGGTCTTGTTCTCTCTTTTCCAAAGCATGTTCCCTAGCACATGGGTTCTGAGAAATCCGCTGTGATGAAAGGTTTCCTTGGTCACATAAGGCTGGGCCCACGCTGCACGCTCTGCCTCCCTCTTGGATATTCGCCATGTGTATTAGCACATTAAAGGCCCCAGGAAGTCCTGCTATGGAAATCTGCGTAACTCTGCTTTTCTCAAACTTACTGGACCATAGAACCCTTTATTCCTGGTGACTTGTTCTGTGAAACACAGTGGAAACACTGACCTGGTCATGTTAGTCTGGAATTCTGCCCTCTTAGGTTGAAGTGAGGGATACTGACACCCATCTTCCTGCCACTCCCAGGCTTCTCTCCCTCTCTCCCATGGGCATCCCCGGATTCCCTGCACCCCCCAGGGCACAAGAAGCTGTAGTTATTTTCTCTGGTTCCTTAAGCAGAAGGGACAAGAGCAGGGAGGGCTCATGGTGAGGTCAGGCAGAGTGACCTGGACAAGCTTAGTGGGCTGAGTGGGATAAGACCAAGCGATGCTGCATGGTGGAGGAGGAAGCGGAGCCTCTACATGCATGGAGGAGAGGCCCGGGTCAAGTCCACTGGCTCTGGGTGTCTGTTTGGGGTCTCTGGTTCCACCCATGGACCCTGGCACCCCCATGGACTCCCTGCTTCTGCACACCTTCCCAGTGTGCACCATCATTCTCTTGGGTGCCATTATTCATGTTTCAGGGGTTGTCCCCTCACTCCACTGTCATTCCTCTGACTGCCTGGATTTTTGCCTTTCACCTGTTTCTTGAAGGAACCTGGCCAAGGTGCTGTGAGAAGCCAGGCTTTCCCGCTACTTCCTCTCCTTTCAAGTATACTGTCTGCGCCCTCCACCTGTGGTGGTGCCCATCTATTGTGTCAGGTTCTTCGAGGCTCAGTCTAGGGGTAACAGCGACAGTGGTGGTACCTGACTCAGAGCAAGGCCTCCCAGGCACCTATTGGATGAAGGGGCAGTTGCTTACTTTGTGCCCTCTCACAGTATAGCCCTCAGAAGTGCCCCCAGTACTGATGATGCCATCTGGCCTTAGAGAGGACAGGATGGGTAACCCATCTTTTTCCATGCCCTCTTTCAGTGCCCCCTAAAGGCCAAACAGCCCTCTGCGGTAACCCCTCATTGACCCATCAGCCCTTAAAGTCAACCAGGGTACTGAAGGCTTCTTAAGGCAATGTCTGCCTGGGCCCTTCCCTGGTGGCCCACAGTTGGCTTTTTGGAGCCAGGCCAGGAGTTCCCATTCCTCTGATGACTTATGATGGTCTATTTCCTCCCTGCCTGGTATCTTCACGGCCCCATAACCTGTCTTCTAAACCCTCAGCCCAGCCATTCATTACAATGTGTAAGAGGGCAGCGAAGTGTTCTAGATGCGAGGTCAGACAGTTTGGCCTTGGAGAGGTCATGTTTTGTCTCTCTGAGCCCCAGTTTATGAATCTTCCAAATAAGGGAGACCAGTGCCTTCCTCATAGAGATCTAGTGACAGTGAAATGCCATCATAGATCCAAAAGTACTTTATACACTTTAATAAAATGCATGCAGCTTGTCAATTCCCCTCCTGAGAGTGGAGGACATCACCTTCCAGGGTGTCAGCGTAAATGAAATGATGGCACTTAGCCCATCATAGGTGCTTGGTAAAAGAGAACTTCTTTCCATTGTGGTTACAAAATCTTCCTCCTGCTTGATGTCAGTTACTAGAAAACCTGGGTCTCAGGCACATCGGCCTCTGACCAGGGTGTCAGCCTCAAGATTCTGCGCATCTTTACCTAAAAGCATAACAAGAGTCCCTCCCTATTTCTGTCCTTCCAAAGCAAGCAATGATTATATTACCTCTAGCATGGTGCCTGCTGCATAATCAATGATTTGTATGCTTCCCTGCCCCTTTGGACAATGGCTCCCACGGAGATGGGATTGGGATCCCTTGCTGAGTGCTTCCTGTGCGTTGAATGAATGAATGATCCAACTGAAAAACCAGTGTCTGTAAACTAAAAGTAAAATCCTAAGCTTCCCCACTGACTGGATCCCCGGCTTGACCAAGGGGTCCCTAGAAAAACCGTACAGCTTAGTTCCCCATCATGACAGGACAGGAGGTCAGACATGTCTGGCTGGATTCCCTCCTTTTCACAGTTTAGACACAACTGGCCAGCATTAGTGTGAAAACAGAGACTGTAAGACTGACAGAATCGTTTTGGAAATAAGATACCGAATTATAAACAGGACCCCAGGCAAGGGTAAGTCACACACTCTACGGGAAGTGAAAGTTCCTCTTCAAAGTTTCCTTTCTTGTTAATGAATAAATCATAAGTGTGCTAATAATTTGTTAAGCCCTATCCTATGTAGCTGTTAGATATGCCATGCTTACTGGCACAGAGTACATTCTATGTCCTTGTACTTTAACCAAAATATCTGTGCTGGATGTACTCACAGGCATATCCCAGCTCATAGCCTATGCCCCTTACCTGTTTAAAAAAGTTTTAAGTTATTAGCCAATGGGGTTTTAGTTTAGATTGTGAGGTCTGGCTCTGACCAGTGGAGACAGACACCACAATAAGGACGCCCCCAGATGCGTAAGGGATATGTATGTCTACTTTTTCTTTGTTCATTGTACTCTCTTGGCAAGATGGCTAGTGTGGGTACCCTTCCTGCAGTCCAGGAAGGAAAAACTGCTTTGCTGACATCCATTGTCTCAGTGCTAATTTTTCTTTGTGGCACCAACCATCTGCTTCCAAGGCTGTCTATACTTAAAGAATAAACTATATTCTAACTGCCACGGGGTTTCTTTCTCCAGCACTTAAACAAGCACTGGCCTGGAGATACGCAATATTAAGACAATGACAACTCATCCAGTTCACAGATGCTGACTACCTTAGCCCCTGTTCCACCAGCCATAGCTACAGCTTTGATTGGACAAGAGGCTGATTTTGGTAACGTTCTCCTGATATGTTGGCCACCAACCACGGACCAACTCTGGTCAGTTTGCAGAGATTGTGCATTCATGCACCTTTGTGACCTGAAAAGTCCTTTCGACCTATAAGGCCTAATGGTAATA